>NC_058342.1:23736639-25122264 GCF_905475395.1 Chrysoperla carnea | reverse complement strand
ATTAATTCACGTTGAAACTACGTTTCTCATAAAGTTTTCAGCGTATTTAACATCAGCAAGTTTCATTTTTTTTAGCGCTACACCCTCCTATTTTTTGTTTTTTTTTAGTAAAATGATTTTTTCGTCTGTTTCCGATTATTCGTACCTTTTTTTCCTAATTATCGAGTTGAAAAACTGGACGGTTTTTTTTTTGTTTGAAAATTATCATCATGTATTAGTGTAAACCACAGAACCCTTTTATGCGTGTATGATACGCACTTAATCAATTTTTAAAAATTTTAATAAATTCGCATTTTGCTCTACAGGTATAATATCTGTGACAACAAGTATTGCATCCTCAGCCGAGATAACACAAACGATGACGAATCAAATAACAAAACTTCCAATTGAAAATAGTACAGCATCTGTGATACCAATGCAGCAGCAACGTTTAAAGAAATCCGATTTAAAGTCAGTACGAAAGAATCATAAAATACCGACAACAATAGCGACGTCAATTGCGTCCCCATCAACAGCATCGACACCAGTCACAGTTGAATCCCAACAAAATGAACGGAAACGAAAATTATCAACAGATTCAACGGACGGTAACACACAAAAGAAATTAACAGCGGTAGTGACAGCGGTAGCGAGTCAACACCAAGTGCCTTTGACAAGTAGTGATGATATATTCAAAACAAGTAAATTAATTACAACATGTGCGCCTACGCCTAAGCCCCCTCTATCAATACCGAAATCACAATCTCAAACACAAACGCAAATGTTTAATACAAAAACGACTACTATTTTATCAGCGTCAACACCTAAAATGTCCATTGCAGGTTTGTATAATTTATTTAACCTTTTTTTTTTAGATTTAGTAGGCAACTTATAGTAATACAGGGTGTTCTATAATTGTCTGCAGAATTTTCGCTTTCTGAATAAACTGAGAAAAAAGAGGAAAATTTTGTCAAATGTTCTTTATACAAAAGTAGGTTAATTATCTCCTAAATTAGACCTTAGATCCAAATTTGGTAAACAATTTCTTCTTTTTTACTGACAATTATAGAACACCCTGTATTACTTAAGAATAATGGCCAAGACTATTATTCAGTCAAGCTTTATCAAGCGTAGATTCAGAGATTAATAATGAGTATTACAGCAATTGGGATAATTTTTTTTTGTCTTCGATTCAAATAAAAATAATTTTTTTATAGTAATTTTGATCCAGAAATATTAAAATCCAGCTCGTTTGACGAATAAATGAGTACTAGGGAGATGTTTCCAAAATCTCTCCGAAATAAACATTTTTCGTTCAAGATTTTAGCGATTTCTGAAAAATTATTCACCCAATCAAAAAATGAACCCGATTTTTGTACTCTTTGGGTCAAAATTACCACATGTATGAAATTTCATCAAATTATGAAATCAAAATTTTATTGTTTTTCTCGATTTTTTCTAAAGGGTTTTCTACGAAAATTTCAAAAAATAGTTCAAATTATTTTATCTGCTATTCAGATAAAAAACGTTTGCAAGAGTCATTTTGGCCTAAAAAATCCAAAAATCTCTGTTCTGTCGCCAATTTTGATAAAAAAACATTTTCATGAAGTCTCTTTGACTATTGGACAAATAATTTTTGAGATATTGTCCAAAATTTTATAAGAGGGTGAATATTTTTCTTTAAAAATATGAAGCTAAAAGAAATTTTCGTATTTTTTTGATAGGAAAATTTCAAATTATGATACCTCAGAAACGACACATGGAATTTTTGATATCATTATGGAAAAGTCAAGGAATTTCAAATAACTAATACGATCGCCGCGTTATTTTTGATTTATTTAAACAAGGTACTAAAATAGAAAATTCAGTTAAAAAAATTTTCGGTTTATAGGTACTGCGAGAAAACCAACACCAGTAATCAACCAGCAAAGTATATCAACGCCAATAGCGGCCATACGACATGCAACTCCTGCAGTTACGACACCAATTACAAAACAAAAAATTGGACTACAACCAAAAATTGCAATAACAACGGCTCCGCCAACCTTAAACAAGTCAAACAAACCAATTGGTTATAAGACGTTACGAAATCCACCAAAAGCTTGGAATCCAACGTTACCCCCACGTAACTTGAATCATCCGTACGGTGGATATATACCAAATATTGATACGAAGAAAATTCCTTTGTCAGTGTCAACAGCATCATCTTCACCGATTACGACTCCTACAACCACGACAATTGTATCGTCTGCATCGAATTTAATCGCTGCAACGGCCATCTCTGTTCCAGTTTCAACAACAAAACCAAATAAATTCTTTAAGGTGCGTACAAAATAATATAAATTTTAGTACAAATCGAAAAAATTTGTCCTCAATGAATTCGATGTAGAAAGTGGTGGGAAAAACTTTTTCGTCTTTGTCACCCGTAAAGAGAATACCAACGTGAGCATTAGTGGTATCTTGGATTGGGAAAGCACAATTTTTGTAATAATCATAAATTTTTTCACAAAAAAACTCAAAAAATTATGCATAGAAAAAATGTTTATCACTTTTTAGGGTTCCGTTGTCGAATAGAAAATTAAAACTCATAATTTCACATATTTTAGAGCTTTGAAGAAACTTTGAATGAGCACCAAGGCAATTTTAAATAATAAGCTTGATTTTTTTAAATATGAAGTTGGACTAAGACTGAATCAATTCTGAAAATTTTAGGAGGGGTTGCCTGATTATTTAAAAAAAATGACTTCAAAAATAGGCATATTAAACTTTGATGATATGTTTTCATAGATTTCTCCAAAACTAGTCCGTGGAAATTAAAAAAAAAACTATTATATTAAAATTAAAAATTGCCTTGATGCTTGCACTACCTTCAGTAATTTCTGTAATTTTTCCAAATTTTCGGTCTATTGAGATGACCCTAAATGATACAATGGGGCATATTTTTCTCTGATAGTTAAATGGCTTTTGCAATCATTTTTGTTTCGAGGAACTAAACCGTCTGGCTCAGAATATCATAATCGTCTGTTCCGAATCATCGAATCATTCTATCCTGAGGAGAACGAAGTAACAAATTCACTAGCATGACAAAAGCCATTTCTCTTCAAAGTTATTGTGAGGCCATTTTGATCATTGTTTTTTCAAGATTTGATCATAGAATGAATTTTGGTTCCTGTCTTGGTAGAAGTTCCGAAAGAACTTGTTGATCAGTGTGTAGTTTAGTACTCGAAATTCTAATAGAACGCGTTACCAGGACGTATTTTTGCTTCAAAAGGAACAAATAACACGGAAGGAGGTTAAGGTCTGCCTAAAAACCTGTTAGTGTAATAGTTGAAAGTCCGAGCGTTCTCCATACCTAATGATTATTTTTGCACAAATCACCTCTTTGTTTCAGGTGCGAAATATGCCACGATATCTTGGGAATCCAGCATCTGGTGTAAAACCAATGTATCCCATGTCATCCCCAACGGCAAGCAACACAATTACAACAAAAAATGATACAAAAGTTGTGAACTCCATAACAACTACGACATCCTCAATTTTAACGCTATCTTCAACGGTTAAGCGAACAATGCCAAGCTCTACCAATACTCCAATACGAGCTACATCACCGGTTAAAAGTTTAACATCAATTGCGGGTAAATTAAACACGAAAACTACGTCTGTACAACAGGTACTCAACAAAGAAGCACCACCTCAACCGAAGAGTACACCTAGTGAAATAGCTACACCACTGGTAGTGACCTCCAGTGAATTGATTGTTCCTAAAGTTGATATCGTATCAAATTCTCCTCAATCTGAAACCACGGAGAAAGTTAATACTCCTTCAACGGTTCCTCCTCCCGCTCCAAGTGAAAATAAAGAAACAAGCGATGAAACAAAACTTGAAGCATCCAAAACGGAAGTACCATCAACTGGAACAAACATGACATCAAGTGATAAAGTATTTCAAGCATCACGAAACAGTTTAAAATTATCGTTAAGCTCACGGAACTCAACGATGACTGTTTCGGAAATGTTACAATTACGTAACAGTCCAAAAACAACAAATCCTCCTCAATTATCAGCGAAAATCGAACAAAAATCAAGTTCAGAAGCTGTAGAACAACCCCAACCAGCTTCGTCTGATACAAACACACCTACTGCTCCAAGTGAAAAAGAAAAAGAAACACCAAAAGAAAACAACGTTGAAAAACTTGAAATTGAGAAAACAAAAGATGTTGAGAAAACATCTGAAGTTAGGATAAAAGAATCTCCCCCAGAAATGAATAACCAAGATAATAAGTTAGGCGAATTAAAAATATCACAAACAACGGTCCCAATTTATAGTCCACGATTTAAGCAAAAAAATGATACAAAATTTCAAAAGTCGTTAAACTCAAATTTGCGTATCGATGTGCATAATACTGAAACACCTGAAAACAAAATGTTATACTCATCACCGCAAGTGTCCCCTCAATCACAACAAAAATTGGATAAAAAACAAAAAAATGTGCCTTCCAGTCCAAAATTTGAACGTGTCAGTAGTCCAAAAACATTATTAATTAGTCCCAAAAGTCAAAAATCAAGTCCCACTATACAAATGAATCCAATTTTTGATCAACATAAAACGAAGAGTCCACAATTGGATCGTATGAGTCCAAAACAAATTTATAAAATGTCACCAACACATTCGAAACAAAATTATGATCATAAAACGAAGAGTAGCGGGGCAAGTAGTTCAAGTGCATCAGGTTCGGATAAAAGTGGTACCAGTTCAACGAAATCACCAACAGTTAAGAATCAATTAAGTCCGAAAAGTTTAAGTAAAACGGATTTAACGACAGTGCCATCACAGCAAAAGTTTAATTTTGTGCCAGCGAATCCATTTATACCGAATTTATCATCACCGAATTTAAGTCCAAATTTTTTATTCTCAAATTATGCGATTAGTGCGGCGAATCAAATTATGTCGAATTATGAGAATCGATTATTACCACAACATAATTGTCCGAAAAATATGAATAGTATTCTCGAATTGTCTGCATACCATAATATACCGTTAATGAGTGCAATGTTTTATAATCAACATCGATTGGGTTATCCACCAGGTCCACAACCTCCACCTCCCCCTACTGGAGCCACACCATGCTCTTTAACTGGCAGTCAAACGCTGTCGCCATCATCTTCAGCGATTACATCACCTATAACAAGTGTTACGAACTCAAAATCAGTCGATTCCAAATCAAAACAATCAAAAGAGAAAAATTTAAATAATTCTAACGAAAAAAAATAAATAACATAGTCGAGCTTTTTTTGCAAAAACACAAAAAAAGGTTTCCAATATTGAATGTTGTTTTTAGGTAATCAAAATTTTGTAATTCGTATAAAAAAAATTTTCTAAAATTTGCTATTTTTGTATTGCATATTAAAATTTAAAAAAAAAATTAAATTTCGAATTGGAGACCTTTTTTTACATTAGAAATTGTATATATATTATTGAAAACTATTTTGCTAATTGTACTTATTACTTAAGGGTATCTAGTGATTTGATTTTTCTAGAACGAAATGTTCTTGACTGTGTGAAATATTTCTCAAAACTTTGAGAATCGAGAAATTGTATTTTGAAAAGAATTTACTAGAAATGATTTTTCTAGGACGAAATGTTCTAGGCTATGTGATTTAATGAGATATGTGAAATATTTTGGAAAGAATTTTTTAGGAACGAATAAAAGAGCTAAAAGGTTTTTGTACATCACAACACAAACAGATTTCGGCAATTCAAACTTAGAAACCATTCTCAATTCAAACGGGATACTTTTAAAAAGGATAAACTTGACAAACTTCCAAACTTTGAGATGTTCTAAAGATATCGTTGTCTCCTTGTACAATCTGTAAGCAGCTTCATTTTCAAAATTGAGATTCCTGAGAAATAAATCACATAATTCGCGATAATGGCTGCATAGAAGACTCGAATAAATTACAAAGTGTACTCCATCTTTTATGTCGGTATGTAAACTTTGCCTTTGCAATTTATTTGGACTAATTTTTGAAGACAACATCGATCAAGTGGCCGTTTATTATTAGCATAACAAAATGTGTCCTTTTTTCTGCTGTTGGGTCCAAATAGTATCACTTTTTGGACATAAAATGCAGCAAATTGCTTATTAACGCCGCCAGAGAGTATGAACTGGTCGAAAATTTATTTCCAAAATTCAGGTTCAGTGTCAACCATTCGAGCGACTGTTTGGTGATGGTACGGCACTTTTGGGTTCTCTATAACGATCTCTCTGACCGCTTCAACCAGTTCATTTTACGATCTCCCATTGTCCCGTGATTAACAAAATTTGACACCAAACGACTAATAGTGTTGCCACATGATGCCTGTTGAGTTCACATAGCTGAACGACTATTTTCAATGTACAGCGTCACTATTTCGGAGTGAAACGATTCATGATGACGTTTCAAAAATATGTCTAATCAACTCAATCGAATGACAAATGTCAAAGTTATTCAATGTTTACATACTGACATAAAAGTTGAAGCACCCTGTATATAGATACCACGTTGAATGTTGGCTTCCAAGTAAGTGTCCTTGATTTTTTGGCGTCACAAATTTATTTATAGCACATAGAAAAAAGGTTTCCAAGATTGAATGTTGTTTTAGGTATCAAAATTTTGTAATTCGTAAAAAAATTCTAAAATTTGCTATTTTTGTATCAAAGAATGTTAAAAAAAAAAAAAAAAAAAAGAAAGAAATAATTTTCGAATTGGAAACCTTTTTTACGAAACGAAACAGTCAATAATCTTTTAGACCGAGTGCAAATGGAGAACAAATATGGCGAACAGTAGTAACGCAAGTTACACACTGACCTCCATCTACATAATAATACGTAGGACAGATGTCGCAAATGAGTCCCTACCACCTAGACTAAGATGTCCTCTGTGTTCTCCTTGAGAACAACATGTCACTCGAAAGCTAGATGTCTCCGATTTTAGGCAGATGAATCTATAGGATTCTGTCAAGGTCAGACACTACGCAGAAAGAAATTTTTATTATGATTGATGGATTCAAGGTTTCGGATCCAAACATTCTAAACCTGACGCCCTGCAGGCTCTTGTAGATGCAAATAACATGTATGGAGGTTTCATCATCCTCCATATAAACTCTACAAGTGGAATCATCAGAGATCTCTATGTTATGAAAATGGTAGCATGACCTCCATCTACATAAAACTACATCACGTCATCTCACCAAGATGCGTCTCAATTTGCGCTCGGTCTTAATAATCATTTATTGTTGGAATAGTAACTAAATAGTAACTTGCGGATGTCTTAATCAACAATTTGGGAGAAATGAAATATTTGTTTGTTCTTTCCATGTTGTACGATTTTTGCGCTTTGATAAAAATGGAAGTGGAAAAATCTCCGAGAACAGTGTGAAATTTTCTTATTTGTGAGAAGTCAGTACAATAATAATACTCAATTTCGAATAAATTTTAAATTCGGTGGTTTTCCAGAAATATATGAACTCTAGATACCCCATTTTTAAATTGGGAAAAAACTTAAAATACTCAACGATTTTTCAAAATTATTTTTTTCTTGTTTCTCAAAAATTAACTTTTTTCATCAAACATTATCCTCGAGTAAGAAATTTTTTTTTGTGGTTTTTGAATAAGTCTGTGATCTGTGAGCTCAATAAGCTAATTTTAGTGGTTAACAATTTGCTCGAGATATGATTCGATCGATTTATTTTGTATGCATGATTTATGCATAATTTATTTTTGGTGTAGAAATGGTCAAAATAATTTGAAGAAATTTACGATTCAAGTTTGGAAATCATTCATTTTTGAAACAAAATCTTTCTGAAATAGCGAGGGAATTCTCGAAGTTGGGTCATTCGTAGGGAAATATTTACTTGTAGATAGGAGATAGGATGCGCCTTATAAATGATGGCGTCGGGATTATCGTGTGTGGAATTTTATTAAACTGTGCCTGAATAATAACTTTTCTCCAAAATAATTATCTAAAGAATTTTTAACACAATCTGTTAAATCTCTGATATTTTCCTGTGATTATTTGGACGATTTTCGAGCAGAGCCTGAAAACGGTATGTGTGCAAAATGAATTCAGTCTTCTTCCCAACGCGAGACCCCACTTTGCCGTAATGACCTGTAGGAAATTTATTGGGTCAACTTTTAAATGATCTTGGAGGTCAATATCAAATTCAAGATTACTTTGAATGACACAACTTAAGACGAAAACATGTTTTCGTAAAAAAATACTATAGCAAATTATTTGATCTTGATCAATACCAAATTGACCATACTCAGTAAAATGTATACAGGGTGTTTTGTAATTGACCGTAGAACCTTGAACTTCCTGGAAAATTTATTCAAGGCGAATCAAAAAGCTCTTCAGCAAATTTCGATCTGAGGCCTAATCAGAAGGCGTGCTAAGCGTACTTTAGTACCAAAAAACTGTAAAATAATTTAATTGAAATATAAAAATTAAAACAAAAACAATTTGATGTCTTTATCGTCGCATTTAATTATTAAATTATCTCACTTTCTTTGATTGTTGACGCGACGATAAAGACAGCAAACAGTTTTTGTTTTAACTTTTGGATTTCATAAAAACTGACTTTCAGTGGCTCTGTGAATGGATGGATTTTTTCATTAACAATATATCGATAATTAGACCTCAGATAGAAGTTTGGTAAAGAATTTTTTCGTTTGTCTTGAATAGTTTATAAAGAAAGAAAGGAGTTCTAAAGTCAATTATAGAACATCCTATGTATATTCAGTATTTGCATGAACAATCGATATTTACCATGTATTTAAAAAGTGGGTGTTCAAGTTTTTTTTTAGAACATATCTAAATAAGATACGCTCCGCAAAAATAATGCGACACTTTTTGTTTCGTTAAAAATACAATGAATCGAACTTGACATCGTACGGTTATGCAACACACATCAATTTGAAGGCTAACGTCTGGAATTTTTAACGATTATAACAGTTTAGGCATGCGCCGTGCGTCAGGATAAACAACTGTTTTTCCTTTAAGAAATGGCCTTGAGTTTAGTGCATCTTCAATTTCATTCCTGTATCCCTAAAATAACCAAAAATAACAAAGTTGCATACTTTCAAATATTGCGTATTTTTAACGAAACGAAAATTGTCGCGTTTTTATTTTTGTGTTAGCATCACTTTTTTGCATAATAATTGAAAAAAACCGTTAATGAAAGAAGATTAGCTAATTTTGTTATATATTTCAAATAGTTTTGATGTAAATTTTTGTAATTTATTAATTAAAAAGAAAAACTCTACAAATTGTATAAATAGATTAAAAAAAAATTTTAAATAAAATAAAAAAGTTCAAAGTTTATTTAAAAAAATAAAAAGTAAAAAAAAAATATATAAAAATACAGTTAAAACCTGTTATAACGACATTGAAACATCAATTATTAAGCGCGACATTTTATCAATCTGAAATAATTAAGAAATGTCATTAAGAGCTAATTTGGTGGTCTGGAAACTTCTTTGGTTTGCTGGACATCTTTCTCTGCTGGCTATATAGTAGATATACAGTGGAACCTGGTTAAGTGACACATCAAGGGACCTGCAAATTTGCCTCACTTATAGACATATTCCACTTACCCAGTTCCTTCCATTAATAGAGGTCAGAATACAAGTTATTTCAGTTACATTACTGCTACAAAAATTATGAATATCGAGTCTGCCCTCGAAATCTTTTTCTTAAATCATCGGTTCACTTATCGAAACGTTTTTGTTACGAAGTTGCTTGACTCGTGTTAACAAACACTGTTCAAGTTCAGGATATTCTGATAAACGTACACGTTTTAGTTTTCCTTGTTCTTCAGAACATTGTGATTGAATTTTATCTTTATTCTGAGTTATTCTACAAAGACTAGATTTTGGCACATTAAATTCGACACAGACTTCATCACGTGTCTTCCCATTTTCATAAATGGATATTAACTTCAGTTTTTCACGCACTGATAACGATTTGAGCTTTCGTTTCGGCATTTTTCAAATAAACATCCGTGATATGATAGTAAAGCAAAACTAAAACTGTAAGTCAATGAGGCTCAAAATTAGTTAAGTGGGAAACAAATAAAACGATGGTATCTCAGTTACAGAGGTGAATGCATATAAAATTCACTAGCTGTCTCAGTTATAGAGGTAATTATGACGTTAAAATCGAAAGATCGTACCCCAAATCCAGTATTAAAGTGTTGGGACCTCAGCATGAGTTCCAGTTATGGAAGTTTCTCAATTATCCAAATTCCACTTAACCAAGTTCCACTGTATTACATATATTATGAATAATGTTTTAATGGTGGTCATTTTAAACGGTATATTCACATATGTATTTGAATTTAGTCAGGACCTTGCCAATTCGTTATCATAACCGATGTCGTTATAACTGATTTTGACTATGATGAGCTTGTACAAAATTTAATACCATTGTAGTAGGGGCTTTTTGGCCTTGATTTTTTGTATGATAAAAAATATAATTAATGCAGATATTATATAGAGATTTTTTGTTAATTTTTATATTTTCACAATAATTTTTTTTCCTGTTTTTTTCTTTGTGTGTGTATAAATTTTTCCAATTTACTGTTTGTGTATTCGAAAATATAGACCAGTTCGTCGAACAAAATGGTTTTTTTTATTGTAGTCATTTTATCTACCAAACTGTTTTTGGTACAGTTAATAAGGGATGTTTTGGTTATCAAAGAAATTGGATAGTTTTTTTTTTTAATTGGTCGGTTTAACCCCTTTTGCCGCTGAGTAGTCGATTTTTCGGCACGAAGTTTTTACAACAAAATTTCAAAGATGCAATGGTAAAAAAATACGATTATTGAATCGGAAATTGCCAATTCAACCAATTGGGATAAATAAGATTCAGTTGGGAAAAATTTCCAATTAAATTCCGATTCAATCCAATAGAACTAGTCAGACATTTCCAATTGGTTCCAATACATGAATGTTGTCGAATTGGAAATTTCATATTGGATTCTATTGGATTGAATCGGAATTCAATCAGAATGAATTGGAAATTTGAATCGGACTTTTATATCAGGGAACATTTTTTTCCTTATAACTATAATTTTTTAAATAATTTTATTGTACTATACACTTTTTATTGTAAATAATAAACAGAAATTAACCAAATTTCATCGGTAGGAAAATTGAATGAAAATTAAATTGAATGTTACAAGATTTTAACATCGTTTAATTTATTGGCTAGGTTTTTAAACAATTATTGTCACAGAGATTATTCGTCTTCTGGTCCATAACCAAAAATTATCCAAAACTGTTTACACATTCCAAAATAATTAGTTTTGAAATTTTTTTGAAACACAAACAGTATATTGGACTAGGAATGAAAATGGGAAACATAAAATTTAACGAAAAGTACTAATATATATATATTTTTATATAAATTTTTTTTTTTTCGTTTTAATTTAAAGGAAAAATTATTGAAAAAAAAGTGTCATATCTTTTTTAACAAAATGATCTAGGGCAGAAAGAAAATTGTATATTTTTCATGAAAATTGTTCAATATATAAAATATATATATATATATCAGAAAAATAAAAAAAAGGTTTTAAACCCAAGTTAAAGAGAAAAATAGAGAATAAATTTTATCTTTTAGATTTCATAAAATTTAGGAAAATTTTCACATTTGTTATGGAACACACAGAGCTGGTTTTCATCATAAATTTGTGTTCGACGAATGTTGTAAAATTGTCGCATTAAATTTCGATTTTCCCCCAATTTTACGGACAATTTTTATATTATATAAATACGCATTTCTATTACCAAGTAGTCATTATCTGTATGAATTAGCTAATCGTAATTACAATTACTGTGTATGTTACTAGTTGCTAATTTAGTGACGGTCCAAGTTTCTAACAAATTTTGACGTCGCTCAAATCAGCTTCGTGAGTGTTGAAATATAAAGTTTATCGAGTCCAAATATAAAGTTTCATAATATTTGGTAACTATTATGTTTTCGCAGCAAAGAAAGTATTAGCTTCCAGCTTTTTTTTTAACAGCTTCCATTTTTTATTAGCTACCAACCTTTTTGGTTAAAAATTTAAATATCTGCCATTATGCAATCGTATTATAAACTATCATGAGCTACCATTATTAATTTTTAGCTTGGCGACAATATGTTAAACACAAGCGTTTAAAAAAAAAACTATCGAAGACGAATGTGCGAATTTTTCTAAAGAATCGGTTGAATACAAAAAAAATTAGCAATTACATTTAGAATCCATACAATTTTTAAACTTGAATGCTACCAACTCGAATATATTATCGAAAAATCTACGGCTAAGGTTCTAAAATACGTAATTGCCATTACTTTTCATTTTCAACTAATAAAATATTTATACAAAATTTTCGAACTGACTTTTAAGGGGTTTATAGTCAATTTTTGGTACAAAAAACAAAAAAATAATTTTAAAAAAAATAACAAAAAAAATAAAAACGAAAATTGAAACAATGTTTCTTTTTATAAAATACAGGGATTTTTTTCAGTTTTATTATATAATTTTTCTTATGTAAAAAAAAAAAACAGCTTATTATATTAGGTTAAACATAATTTAATTGAGAAAGCTTTTAAAAATTATTCTCACATTAAAAGAAAATATATTGTACACATCAAACTTAAAATAAATAGCTCAACATTTGGCTACCAAATTATTTTTTTGGTAGCCAAGTTTATTATCTACCAAATTATGTTTGGTAGCAAATTATTAGTTATTAAAAATTTTTGATATCAAATTATTATTAGCTACCAAAATAATTTTTGGTAGCTATCAGTTATATTTGGTAGTAAATAATTAGCTATTTATAAATTATTTGCTATCAAATTTCGGTAGCCGTTACCAAATTCTTTATGGTGGCTTTTGTTTTTTTTTATATATATATACTGAGCTTTGTTATTTTAACGTTATTCGTATTTAAAATATTGCACAGTCAATTGGGAAATTTTTCTGATGATTTCGAGGTATATAATTTAATCGATTTAAATTTTTAAGTTTTGTGTTAATTAGAATTTGACACAATTTTCCTTGAAAAAATATTACATCGCTATAATTTCCATAAAAACTGTGTGTTTGAACTGGATTTAATGGGTAAAAAATGATTTTCATTTAATACACATAACATAAGGGCACAAATACATTATAACTGGATTTGGTCTTTATAGATTTAAAGGCTTCGTTTAAACGCTACCTGTTAAGCATTACTAAGTGGTAGCGTGTAAACGAAACCTTTGAGTCTGCATAGACCAAATCTAATACCATGTACAACTTTAAAAAATAAACTAGGTCAAATGATTTTAAAAAAAGACCGCAATAGACCATTTAAGTGATATTAAACTTTTTTTTTTAAAAACATTAATTATTTTGCGACTTTTCTTTTGATACGAAACACAGTAAATTTATCTTGAATTTTTTGAAACTCGTTACCTCTTTTCACGTTACCTGATTGGTCCACATAGTTGCTTAAACGTTTGAAATTGTCGCTGATAATAGACTTTTCTTTAATAGGCATCTATCTCAGGTTATTAAGCCAAGAATTCAGTTCAATCATGAAGATAAAAGTTCCGTTTTCGTTTCCGCCCCGTAGTGCACAGATCTTCCTGTTAATACAACTCGACTTTCTGGAATCGTTTATGGCTTTAGAAAAATCCTTCATGGCATATCACGAATATTTCACTACCCTGGTACCATCAATTTTACATTTTGTCACTAGGATTGCAAGTTGTTCGATGGTTAGCTTATAATGACACTTCCAAAGTGATACACACACCTAGATAATAAAATTTGGCACCTAAAAAGGAGGCTAGTTCATCCAATGAATCATTTGTAGCTTTTTAAAAACAGAAAAAGTACTTTAACGTTAATGAATTTCAAATCGGATAGGCCAAAGAGTTGCTGGCCTAAGTGAGTTTTCTCATGGCAAGAATTAGACCGGTACAGTGAAGGTGAGGAGTTTCCCCGCCCTCCTGGACGTAGATTACTCACTACTCACTTACTAAATATCGTTGTATCTTTAAATTTTGCCTCTCACTCTCTTTAGGATCAAATTTTTGATTTGCCTTTACTTTTAAGGCAAAGACTAGATACTATACCTGCAATAATACGCTGTGAGGTAACTTTGTTTGGCGCCACTCTAAGATAATCCAGTCTGTTATACCTCCAGTGGCGAATTTGATGGTGATACATCTCTAGGCACTCGACATCGCAAGGGGCCTTTTTGTAACGAAATACCGTAGTTTTTTTTGTCTTCATAAATTAACATGGCGCCCAATTTTTGCGAATTAAAATTAATGTTATGTATTAAATGAAAATGTTTTCCAGACAAGATGAAATGAAAGATTTTTCATAAACAAGAAAATTTTATATAAAGAAAAATGCGAGTTCTTTTTTATCATGCAACAATCTTATTAATAATATATTAAAAATAAGATAATTTTTTTTAGTCTACGGGAAACAGATATACCACGAGTGTTTCAATTTGAAGCGTTTCGAATTTTTATCACAGAATCCATATACTTCGTGTTATTTTTTTTTCTTTGGATTTTTCTTAGAATATTCAATAACTACTTATAAATGTGACTTCCAATTTTTAGCATACCTCATTGATTTGAATTATCCGCTACCCTTTTTCAATTCGTAAACCATATAATAATTCGTGTCTCTTCCTACTTATTTTGTATGATTTCTTCATACTAACGTTTTTCCGCTCGTAGTCTTCAGAATTAAATTAATTTACTAGAAAAACAATTTCTTGTAAAATTAATAATTTCTCTGATAACAATTCGCAATACCTATATATTTGAATCACTCGGTATAATAAATTTTAACAAATACTGTTTTAAAATCGATACAAATCATTAAAAAATGAAAGCTTTTTTTGTAAATATTTGTTTATTAACTAATTAAATAATAAAATATATATTATATATATATATATTAAAATAGTAGATTTATACATACAGGATCTTCAAAAAGTGACCAATCTTTTTCTTACGATAAAAAGGTTTATAAATTTTTTTTGAAGATTCTGTGTATATACATATATTAATATATACAGGTGTTTTCAAAAAAATAAGTATTGTTTTTCTTTGATAGAATATATTTTTTGGTTATTAATTTTGAGAATGGCTGTGTTGTTAATATCATCAATCAGGGGCAATCTTTAATGCTTAATTTCGATTTTGACACAAATAATTTTTTTTGCAAAATGACGGCGTATTTTATTTTAATTTTTTATTTCAATGTCAAGAACAGAATGTTTTGGGTACTGAATCCTTGACTCTTCTGTTATAAGAGGCCTTGCACTCGTACTTTAACAGTACCTGTCATAGACAAACATTAATAAGACGATACAATCATATTAATGGAATGGAAATAAGCGACACTAGCGTATCTCTTGAGAGTTACACGAACTATTTTGAAAGTAACACCTTCTTTTTTGACTGTTCCATGTATACCTTACACAGTCGAGCTGTTATAACATCGGCTTCTTATTCTGAAAATAATTGGTTCAAATCTTAGCTACATCATCAAAATTTTTTTAAATAAAATCTTTAAAAATTTTGAATTCGTGTATCCCTCAATAGTGTCGTACGGTTCTTCCAATAAGAGTTTGTCTATGGTACCTACCTTCAGCTGGTAGGTTATGCGCAACGAGAAGAGGTACGAGTAATGGTGCTAGGAATTTCAACGCTTTTTTCCTATAACTTATTTATTAGTATGAACTTTAAGGTCGGCGTAAAATGGCTCCCCTCAAATCAGAATAAATTTATATATATATAAAATGGGTTTAACTTATCGACTTGAGCATTTTGGGAAATTTAGTTTGTTCTTTTGACTCTTGCATTACACTATAAATAGAAATGGTGCTGGTACTCACATTATCCACGGATCGATGTAATTAAGATACCCGCAATCGCAGGGTTAACAATTACAGCATTAAAGATATGGCCAATCCGTGGAAGTCTGGATATCCCCCCTGACAACCAATTACTGGAAGGATAGGAATGGCCCGGATGGTGTTAATAGACAGTTCGAAATAGAAAAAGACAAAGTCATTACAGTGTAATAAGATTATTTCTCTCTACATACCCTCAGTATAAATAAAAAAACAACAGCCACTGAGTAAAGCTACAAACACATACAAGTAAACATATAATAGTATCTTTTTTATACACATTGCTTAATGTATATGTACTCTCTCATACTCATGGATGTAGCCTGGGAAATGATTTATCAAATGTGCTGTATATGTCAACATAATATTGTTTGTAACTAACTCAACATCTTTTAACGAAAATCAAATCATTGCGTTATTTTTAGTAGATCGAGTAGATTATAGATTTTTAGTTTTTGGTCTTTTTTTGGAAGATAAATTTACAATTTTACTAGGTAGTTTACAATCTAACGGAAATTATACAATATTACGGTGACATATACATGATTGTGGAAAAAGAACAAATTAAATGGCTACGTTTAGCTACTAAACAAAATGGCGACGACATCGAGGTATTACTTAACGCTCGTATCTTGTTTTGTAAATTGTTTAAAATATATTTTCAAACAAAAAAGTATTTATTTTAATGAAAATTATCCTGTGGGATATATTTTAATATTTTAGTACATCCATCCTGAGGTGCACTTATTGTAAAAAAAACATTGTTGATAGTTAAAATAATTAAAACAAAAAAAAAAAAAATGTTAAATGGGTTTTTTTTTTCAATTTTAAGTTCTTATTTCTCTAGTCTAGTTAATTAATGATTAATTGAATTTTTTTTGTTTTTCGTGAAAAGTTTTATTTTTATCGACTGGAAATATTAGGGTTTTTTTTTTATTTATATGAAAGAAAAACAAATTGTACATTTTGTCACAGAGCAATCAAAAAAATGAAAACAAATTTAATTTTCTAATATAATTTTTATGTTGAATTAACAAATCGATTACAGCAATAAATTATTACACAAAAAATATTTGAGTTTTATTTTCATCCATCAAGTTTATTACAAATATCTCAAGAAAATGGTTTTTCTCCAGTGTGAAGTCGTTTATATTTATATATATTTATGTCCTATGATCCCGAAGGGGACGTAGGGCCTCAACAAATGCTCGCCAACGAACTCGATTCTGTGCCATGGACTTGACTTCTCCCCAAGATTTGCCTTCTTCGGTAATTTCTGCGCAAACACTGCCTTGGCTTTTCTGATTTTTTGTTCTACATCTTCATCAGAGCCGCCATTTTCAGAAACAATACTTCCGAGGTATTGGAACTGTCGTACACGCTGTATCTGTTGGTTGTTAATGATAAGATCTTCGTTTTTGGCGTTGTTTATTCTCAACTCTTTGGTTTTTGATGGTATGTGACATAATGCAAAGATCATCAGCATAATCAATATCTTCTAGTCGTTCTATCATCTTCCTCCTGATACCTCTGCGTCTGTTTTCATTGACCTTTCGCATCACTTTGTCAAGCACTATTAGGAATAGGAGGGGAGAAAGCAAGCACCCCTGTTTTACACCAGTTTAATGAAGTCGTTTATGTTTAACTAAATTACTTTGACAAGAAAATGATTTATTACAAATTTCACATGAAAATGGTTTTTCACCGCTGTGAACCCGTTCATGTCTAATTAAATTGCCTTTATCAATAAATGACTTATCACAGAAATCACATGAAAATGGTTTTTCTTCATTGTGAATCTTTTTATGTTGAACTAAAGTCGTTTTTCGATTAAATGTTTTATTACAAATATCACAAGAAAATGGTTTTTCCCCACTGTGAATTACTTTATGTTGAAGTAAATTACTTTGAAAAGTGAATGATTTATTACAAATATCACATGAAAATCGTTTTTCTACACTATGTTTATGTTTAACTAAATTGCTTTCATGAGTAAATTTTTTTCCACAAATATCACAAGAGAATCGTTTTTCTCCGGTATGCATTCGTTTATGTTGATGAAAATGGTTTATTTGAGTAAATGTTTTGTTACAAACATCACATGAAAATGGCTTTTCTTCATTGTGAATTCTTTTATGTGAAAATAAACTTCTTTGTTGATTAAATGTTTTATTACAAATATCACATGAAAATACTTTTACTTCCATGTGAATTTCTTTATGTTTATCTAAATTGCCTACATAAGTAAATGTTTTATTACAAACATCACATGAAAATAGTTTTTCTCCGCTATGAATTCGTTTATGCAAAATTAAAATGTTTTGGTCATTAAATATTTTATTACAAATATCACAAGAAAATAGTTTTTCTTCACTGTGAATTCGTTTGTGAAGAGTAAAACTGTTTTGGTGATTAAATGTTATGCCACAAATATCACAAGAAAATAGGTTTTCTTCACCATGAATTTGTTTATGCTTAACTAAATTGCCTACATAAGTAAATGTTTTATTACAAATATCACATGAAAATAGTTTTTCTTTCGAATGAATCCGTTTATGTTGTGTTACATCACATGAAAACGGGTTTTCTCCAATTTGAACCCGTGATTCTAACAGACCTTCATCTAATACTTCATCTTTGACCATTATTTCTGTATGTAATTCTTTTTCAAGTTTCATGTTTTTAATGGTAGACAAATGCTCCTCATTTAAAGAGCTTTGTTCGTTTTTTATAACGCTGCTATCTTGGACATTTTCCATTGTGGCACTGTTATCATCACGTATTTCCTTTTTAATTCGCTCATCTTCCACTGTGTCTCTTCCATATTTAATATTTAATTCTGTAGTTAAACCCTTTTCAATTTTGATATCTTTGTAATTTATTGTGTATATTTGTCCCGTATTTTCATGAATTCGTTCATCATTACCATTGCTGTTATCTTTTAATGATATTTCATTTTTAATTCGACCATCTTCGATTGTAACACTGTCGTCTAACATTTCATTTTTTATCATAAATTCTGATGAACTATTTTCCATTTTGATAAGTTATTTTTTCTTTTTGTAGGAATACCGATTTTTCATTAAGTAACCATCGTGAATTCTTGTGAATGGTAACAAAGAATACAGATATACACAATCGTTGTTACTTTACCATAAACAATTAAGGGTGCGTTCCGATATACACTTCGCACTGTTCAGTGCTCTTACTGGAGAGAAATTCATTCCGTTATTCGCACCGTGCGTGAGTTTTATTGGAGACAGACGTTTCCATGGTAACGATACACTACTTTAATTATAGAATTGTATGATACCAGCGTCAATAAATTGAAGCTAAAATATTTTTAGTTTTATCGTTGCTTTTTATCTAGAATGCACTCTGATCGAAATTATACCATGTATGTGATCAAATTTGACGCTAGAAGCCTAGCTTATATATGTATATTCAAAGGAACAAACCATGGAGGTTATAAGGAAGGAGAACGATCGCTATAGAAAATATTGTCCCCAAAATATGGACAAAATAAGTTACGCGCTGGGATCGCTAAGTTGTCTTATTAAAAGCGGGCTGTTGTGCGCTAATTTCAAATGATCTATCAACGTTTAATATACGTGTATATAATATCATTCAAAGGAAAAAAACAAGTGAAAACAAACAATTGATTGAGTTAATTGTTGAAATACCATGCATAGTCAGTTTTGATTTTTATCACATAACACATATTACATGTGACACATACATAACTGATATTCAAGTATAGTACATACCATGGAGGTTATAAAAAAGGAGAACTATCGCTATGCGCTAAGGCATTAGCGCGTCTGTCCCTGAAAATTTGTAGAATTTATAGTTTATTTTTCAGACACCAGCCGCGTTGTCGTCGGTAAGTAGTATCTTCGAAGTTAGCTGTTTATGAGTACAGGTAGATGAAGTTAGTATCATTCAAATTTATAAAGTAGTATAGATAAATTTATTAAGTAGAATAGATAATTTATAATTTATTCATTAGTAAATAATAATAATAATGAATAATAATTTCATTATTTGCTCTTTTTTTTCCTTTGAATGATATTATATACACGTATAGTAAACGTTGATAGATCATTTGAAATTAGCGCGCAACAGCCCGCTTTTAATGAGACAACTTAGCGATTCCAGCGCCTCACTTATTTTGTCCATATTTTGGAGACAATATTTTCTATAGCGATCGTTCTCCTTCTTTATAACCTCCATGGCACATACTATAAAATTTCCGCCTAATTGGGGCCCTCCCTGGTAAACAATGATGTTTACGAAAAAATGTTTCAAACGAAAGTTGTTTATTTTATTATAAGGAACATTTTTTACATTTAATCTTTTGTTCTATCTCTAACGGTTTACAAGATGGATCCTACGGACCCAAGACCCAATTGATCTATGATGCGCACAACCGGAAATGGACTAATTAGGTGATTCTATGAACACCTATACCAAAATTTGGGGCGTAAAATCAATATTTTTAAGCGTTACAAACTTGGGACTAAACTTAGTATACCTTGCATATTACATTTATGCATGGTATAAAAGCAAATAATGAAATTATTATTAATTATTATTATTATTTACTAATGAATAAATTATAAATTATCTATTCTACTTTATAAATTTATCTATACTACTTTATAAATTTGAATGATACTAACTTCATCTACTTGTACTCATAAACAGCTAACTTCGCAGATACTACTTACCGACGACAGCGCGGCTGGTGTCTGAAAAATGAACTATAAATTTTACAAATTTCGATCGTTCTCCTTCTCCCTAACCTCCATGGAACAAACCTTATGAGTATTACTCACCTAACCACATATCTTAACAAAAAAAATTGACGTATGTGTCATCTCAAAATAAATGAATAGCGCAACAAAAATTTACACGGAAAGTTTGACATTTTAAGAAAAAAATGATGTTAAATAAAACGTCATGAATTTTATTATCAATTAAGCAAATAATAAATTTTATAGGCTTGCCCTATTAACTATAAAGGTTAATAATCTTATTTACTTAATTCAAATAAATTAATTTATTTTCAAACAATTCACTTTCAATATAATACTATTTAGTTGAAAGAATTTAAATTTGCAAAAAAAAATGGATGATTTGGATAAGCAATTAGCTGAATTGCAATTAATTACAACTGCCGAATTGAAAAAAAATGTTAATGCTGTAAGTAAAATTTTAATTGTCTCTAATCTTTTTTATTATTTTTGTTTTGGTTTTTATTATTATTATTATTATTTTTTTTATTAATTGACCAGGAAATTAAAAAAGCTGGGAAAAAAATAGGGCCTGCTGTACCTCCAAAACCTAAAAAACATCAGGTTTTTTATTTTTTTATTTCTTATTATTTTATTTAACAGTCTTAATATTATAAAAGTTGCGCTAAAATATATGTGATTTTTATAGGTCTATTCAAATTTACCTACTATAGGCGTGCCAAAACCTTATGAAAAACCACCGGAAATAGGTTCATCGCATAGGTAAATGATTAAATCCGCTATGAAATTGATTCAAATTTAATTAGATATTTTAATTTTTTAGTTCTTTTCCAAAAGATACTGGTGCAACATATGCAAATAAAGATGGCCTTATTTATAGTAATATTTTACATGAGACAAAATCTAATCCTCATAAAATCACTTATGGTAAGTCAATGTTTTAAATATTATTCAAAAATTATATCAGGCTTCCGAGTGAGTGTTGGGCGTTGGCACCTAAGGTTCTATCCAGCAAAATATAGTGTGTCCCCGGATAGAGGTAAATTTCCTTATTTTGCATTTTAAGAAAAAAAATTATTCTTTATAAGAAGTTTTGCTTATTCTGAAAAGTATGTAGGAATATTTAAAACTTCTTAATAATGTACAGGGTAGCCAAAAAATTGTAATCACTATTTTTCTTTTTGGTAAACTACCTTTCTTTTTTTATAAATTGGCGAAATGTTACTAAGAAAAGTTACTCGCAATTAACAATTATGACTCTATACAAAATATCAAGAAGATCCGTGTACTTTAATTATAACATCATTTTTTACTCGAACAAAAGCTCTAATTATGAAAAAACATAAGAAAGAAAATAATAATAATTCAATTAACACGTACTATCCGAGAATGCATTTTTTTGTGGACTAAAATTAAAAAGAAAATTTATTTTCTCGGATAAACATTCACTAAGAATGGAATTGTCAAAGTTGGAAAGATCTGCTTGATATTTTGTATAGAGTCATAATTGTTAATTTCGAGTAACTTTTTTTAGTAACATTTTGTCAACTTTTAAAAACGAAGGGTAGTTTACCAAAAATAGTGATACCAAATTTTTGGCTACCCTGTACAGTATTTAGAAGTTTTAAATATTCCTACATACTTTTCATAATAAGCAAAACTTCTTATAAAGAATGACTTTTTTTTCTTATAATGCAAAATAAGAAAATTTACAAGTATAGTTACCTCTATCCGGGGACACACTGTATATCTGAAATTTTCATGTAGAAGTTCGACTTTTCCTTATAATTACCATTCAATTTTTGTCATTCATGCAATTTCAAACATCAATTTCTCGACAATTTATCTTATAGAATAATATGAAAAATCAAAATATGGGTGGGGCATACTGTGCGCTATTGTTTTATCATTTTTTAGTTAGAAACAACGCCGTCTTTAGCTATGCCAGGGCCTTTGGGCACACACAAATTTGGGGCTTTGTTGGAAAGTAAAAATAGTGAATGACAAAAATAATCTACAGATATCTCACATCGGAAACGTGGATTTGATTTATCCCTAAAATTTTATAGTTGATCAGAGAGTACAGTTGTTGTCCAGTGAAAAAAAAAAAAAACAATCTGACAGGTTATTATCATTTGGCCATTTAAATATTCTGTCTCTATGACATTCAATAAATGGCCTGATTTAATCTGGACCGTGTCTAATAAATTCTGGATTTTTAAATTTCTATTAATTCATTTACTGATTATCATTATAGAAATTTTTTGACAAACTTCCCCGAGTTCTATAAATATTTACCTTAAGGCCACATTTTCTGTCACACTCGGCAATGTCATTGGCTTGTCACTGTTAAGGGTTGCCAGAAAGTCGCTAACAATACCCTCATTTACTCTATAAACTTTTTTAGTATCTGCCTAAAATAGAAAAAAATTGTGTAATGTAAGCAAATTTATCGGCCTAGCCCCCCCCCCCCCCCCGATGATATGGACCATGAGTATGGGTCTCGTGTGCTTTCATGGTAAAGACATTTAGTTTAAAACGGATATTACTCAGGGAAAAGATAAGAATAAAATATTTTCTTAAAAAAAGAGAGGTTATGCAGGCACAAAAAATTCTTTCAGTTTTCAATCGATGCCCGATGGACTCGTTTACAATCATTATCCCAGAAGATATAATCCCAGGAGTGTAATTTCAAGTCATTCAAGTTTTGATTTCACTTGTATAGTTAATAACTTGCTCAAAAAAGCTCGCAATTCAACGTTTTTTTTTAAAAAAAGGAATAAGCTTACCAAGTCTAATATCGGGTTTCGTCAGGCCATTGCGAACTGGGTGGGGGCTTTAATCCCCAAACGGACTGGGGGGAGGGGGGCTTTAACTCCCAAAATCCCTTTGAGAATTTCACCAAATAAATTTGAACTAACAATATAGTCCTGTAAATACAGCCATTTATGAAACGCATTTCCTCTGACTAGAAAGTTTTGGGTAGCCAAAATTTAGACTAGGATATCCGACTGATAATACCTTTAATATTTACGAAATTTTATCATTTCAGCAACGAATGATCTACCGCCACCATTGGATATAAGTTCAGATTATACACAATGTAATGTACCACCGTTTCCACCGCCTCCAGTACCTTCAGAACTGGACGAAACGTTGCTGGATGAAGGCTTACCGCCGCCTCCGTCACCAATAAGTGCCAATGTTATGTATCCACCAATGGGATCTAGTGGTCCGCAACGACAAACTTCACCGTATCAATCGTTTGATGGATATACACAAAAAAATACATCGAATTTTTATAAAGCTCAACCTCAGGTAAAATTTTTTTGTAAGATTCGCTCCGGATCTTGATAAATCTACCTAATAACCAATTCGTCTTTATTAATCGATGTCGTTGTAATTTATTTTGACTTTATTTTTCATTACTACAATATTTCCAGGTTCCAACGAATTATATAAAACAACCGTCTTACAATGTTTACTCGAATATACACAGTGGTAACCATGAATATTCGAATATCGAATTATCTCGAAATGAAAATACAGCACCCACCTATGAAAATACACGAATTCATCCCGCAGGATCATCTGTTGTGAATACAACACGTGAATTTGATACATTAAACTATCCTGGTTCATCGATATCCGATTATGAGAATCAAACGGATATGTTAGAACGTCGCGGTTTTCGAGCGGGTAGTTCCGCATCCCGTTTGGAATATGATTCAGATGCAGCTGTACGCGAACCAAATCAAAGTTTTCGAAGTGCGAGTTCAGCATCGAATTATACGCATACAGATTATGATCGATATAATGATCATCAACCTGAATCGATTTATGCACCCTTAGGACGTCCATCAGATAACGATTTGCCGCCACCGCCTCCGATAATGGGTGGAGATAAAAATCATCATCCAACAAATTTACCACCAATTATTATGTGTGGATCATCTGGAAATGATTCGTTAACGGATGAAGTACCGCCACCAGCAAGTCCGGTTTCATCTAGTTACAGCGAGTTGCGTCGGGCAACTGATTTAGCAACTCATCATAATTTATATAATCCGTATAATCCACCATCGCATGTAAGTAGGAAAGTTTACTTAAATTAAACTCAATATTTTTTTTTTTATTGATTAGGGTTTCTGAGGCAATATAGTTTTACGAAGTATTTTTTTCAAGAAATTCTATTCATAAAACAAGCGCGGATACAGAAGTTTTTGACGATTTTACGGCAAAGGAGATAAATTTCATAAACATGGTATACCGACGTTGCGCCCGCACTGACGTATCACGTGCACTTTTTTATCTCCAAAGCGCTTAAAAATTGTTTTTATTGATAGCTAGGGGTTGCAAATTTGAATTTAGAGTAAGGGTGCTCAAATATACCACCCATTTTTTGCTTAGGCCCAATATTTGGACCAGGGCAAAATTTTACTACTTTTTCGAGGCCCCAATTGTTCAAAGCAAGTTCAGAAGTCGAGGTATTGACCAAAACTACAATGGTTGGTATTTTTAGGTTATATTGACCTAAATCAGTCCTATTTTCATTTTCTTCAATTATTGCATCTTTTGGCCTAAAAACTCAATTTTACGATTTTCCGGATTTTAGCATCGGAAGTGGCAATAATCAAACCACTATCTTTCCCGGCATACATCTTATTTTTAGAGTCAACTTCCTATTTGAAAAAAAATCAATAAAAAAACGGTAAAAATGAACATAATGCGCCATATCTTTTATCTACATCTTAGAGAGCAAAATAACCCAATTTGGTTTCTTTTATTATCTAGATTTCATCAACTTACGAATCAATTTACGAACCAATTAATCCACGACCATCCAGTCAAAATTCGACACGTAGTAGTGGATATTCATTATATGGACAAAATGCAAATAAATTAAGTAATAATGGAACTTTGCCAAATGTTCCAAAACCATCGAAAGAATTAGAGGTTGATAAATTAACGAATCTACTGGTTCAAGGTTTAGATTCTGCTGACCAAAATGAAGTTTACGGTAAATTAAATTTTAATATTAATTTAGTTACTTATTTATTAATTTATAATTTTTTAGGTATTTGCGTGAAATGTAACGAGAAAATTGTCGGTGAAGAAAATGGATGTACTGCAATGGATAACTTTTACCATATCGATTGCTTTACGTGCTCTCAATGTGATATTAATTTACAAGGCAAACCTTTTTACCCACAGGATGGGAAACCATACTGCGAACAAGATTATTTGGTAAGTTTTATTTTATTTAATTTCGTAAGAACTCATACTTTTATCCACGCACCTTTTTTTCAACTACATCAAGCGAGAACAATCGAATGGCCTAGATGTGGTTATACACAGTTTGGCTTGTCGTATGCCCTGCGTAAAGTCCCAGTAATGAAAATAGACTTGTCGTAGCCATTTCTTGAATCGATAAATTATGGAACATATAGTTATGGTAATGACAGGCTCAAGGACGTTGTTTCATTCCATTTAACGCCACAGTGGCCCGGTACTTAGATCAGTGTGTTATTCAGTGCCAGGCGATTCAGTTCTTCGAAGCATTCATAGATTATCCTCGATTGGAATTTTGACGCCTCAAGGGTCCGATGTGTCGGTCTGCCTATCTGAAAAGATACTGATATGTGCCCCACTGTTTCGTTTTACAGATCTGGACATTTCTCAGCATGGCGAAAATTTCTGTTTAAAAACCGTCGTATATTGACCAAAAGGAATCTATCGGTATTTCTACAGAAACACAATTTTAAATTTTCTCTTTTATAATTGCAGAATACGTTAGAAAAATGTTCGGTTTGTGTGAAACCAATATTGGATCGGATTTTACGAGCTACTGGTAAACCTTATCATCCTCAATGTTTCACATGTGTGGTGTGTAATAAAAGTTTAGATGGTGTCCCGTTTACTGTGGATGCAACCAATCAAATTCATTGTATTGAAGATTTCCATAAGTAAGTTTTGTTTTTGAGGTCGTATACATAGTTTCGGAAAACGCCAAGTAAAATTCTGCAACAAATACGGTATCCGTTTATTGACGTTGTAAAGGGCGAGAAATGATTAGAAATTCAAAAAGGTCCTGAATTTCGTTTTAATTTATTTTAAAGTAGTCCGTCCGTCACGTGTCTAGTCAACTAGGCAATTTTGTATGACGTAAATGTAATAAAATGTTCTAAAAATATGGTAAATTAGGCAATTTGTGTGATGTAAATTTAATAAAATGCTCTAAAAATATCGTAAAAGCATCAAAAATCAAAATTTTTTATGTTTTCTTTTTGGAAAGCACCGTAAGTTAAAATTTTTTTTGCATTAACAGAATCTGTGATAAATTTTCTTCATGATCACAATTTTAAAATGAAATAATTCACAATTTTGCCCCGCAAGAGGACCCAAAATTGTGTTTATTGTGATTAAGATTTTTTGAACTATCATCTACCGCAAATAATTAACATTTACAGTACTTCATCAAACAACCGGACTACCTTAAGAATTTCGCTTAGTTAATTTTTTTCAATGGCGTTTGCAAATCCTTATCTGTGTAAATTGGTTCAATTTTTGAAGGTACAATTAAGTTGAAGTTAGTTTAAATTTTGTAACACCATGAAGTTAGTTGATAAACAAAATATCACTCACAATAGATAAGCTTATATAATCAAAATTACAGTTTCCTATTTTAATTACGCCAAAGAAGTATAACTTCTCAAGCGCGTACTTAAGTGTACACACCTTTTTTTTTTTTTAAATTTAATATATCCTTTTTTTTTAGAAAATTTGCTCCAAGATGCTGTGTATGTAAATTACCAATAATGCCCGAACAAGGTGAAGAAGAAACCGTACGAGTTGTGGCACTAGATCGAAGTTTTCATATTGGTTGTTATAAATGTGAAGTATGTTATTAAATTTTCATAATTTTTTTCATATAATTTAATTTTTTCAATTTTTTTCCTCACAGGATTGTGGATTAGTTTTGTCGTCTGAAGCTGAAGGCCGTGGTTGTTATCCTTTAGATGGACATGTATTATGTAAAAGTTGTAACGCAATTCGTGTTCAAGCATTAACCAAACATATGACAACTGAATTGTAAAATATTCAAGGTAATTTTCCCAAATCTGCTTTTTTAAATTTTTGTTTAGCCACACATTCCTCTTAAAATGAGCTCTGGTAAAGCCCAAAAGGCCCAAGAATAACAAAGTTACATTTCTGCAAATATTGAGTTTTTTTAACGAAATAAAAAGTGTCGCGTTTTTATTTTTGCGGAGTGTAAGTCTTTCCCCAAAAAGACTAGGTGTAAACACCCACTGACCGGCTCAGTAGCCGAGCTAGTAAAGGTGTGTTTAGTTGTTATGACTAATGGATGAGGTTGCTGGTTCGAATCCAGGCAGCGGCAGTGTGAACAAATATAGATAATGGGGCGGTATATTGATCACATTGTAGTCACTTGGATAAGAACGAAGTAACCGACTCCAACTAAGTTTAACAAATAAATAAAAATTAAATATAATGATGCGGGTGGCCTCTGTTATAGAAGTGGTCTGAGAAACGGAGGTTAAACCCCATTATCTTATATATTATTACTCTAGCTAGTTTTTTTTCTGTCTTACCCTTATCTTCCTTATTCCTCTATCAAATTCCATGATTCACCCCTCATTTTAAAGCTTATTATGCCTAGGTTTGACGAATAATCTAAAAATGTACCGCTTAGGAAAAACGCGCTTGGCAAATAATTTGAACAAAGAAAATATATATACATATATATTTTCTCTTTTTTTAATTATAAAATTATCTTTTTTTTCAGATAATGTCATCTCTAAGCCATAAAAATTGATATAAATAAAAATATTTGCCATATTTATTATTCGCTGTAGTCACTCTGGTGAAATCGGTTGACATAATTTAGGTAGAGCATTTTTTAGATGGTTAGCTGACGCATCATGCATACGCACACATTTGTAGCGTAATTTAAAATAATTGAATTCAAGTGATAAGTATGCTATAGTTAAGCTTTTAATTTTTTAAGTTTTCAAATATGAGTGAGTTATATTAAAAAAAAAAAATAAATAAACATGCTTCTTTAAACTTTAAACTGATGTATCAGGTGTTAGAAAAGTACCGATAACACCAGAATAATTTTTGTACAGTCTATCTAGAGTAGTACAATTAAACTAAATATCTAAAAGAGAAAAATTAATGCATCTTTGAAATTTTTCAAAGTTGTTTATTAGGTTGTAAAAACTCCATAAAAAAAAGTATACCTCTCAGAGAAACTATGCATTAAAAAAAATTTGTGCACATTTTCGATTTTTCGAACTTCAATCAAATGAAAAAGTGTTCATCTTGAAAAATGTTAAAGATAGGACAAAAGTTTAAATGTAAAAGTTATTCCTTATCAAAAAGTTTTATTTGAATCATTCTTTCGTAAACATCACTGTTACCTGTGAGAGCGCAACTTAGGAAAAAATTTTGGTGGTCATTTTCTCCAAAATTATAAAAAAGGAAAAAAAGATATTTAAGAATATATTTTTCAAACAAAAATTGTTTATTTTTTATAAGGAACAACTATTGTTCTATCTCTTACGATTTACAAGATGATCAATTGATTTAGGTTGCTCATTTACGAACTTAACGTCAATTTTTACGGCTTTAGTACGCTATAAAAATTTTAGCTCGATATTCGCTTTTGAGTTATCGTATTAACGGATTGGTGGACGGGACAAACGAAAATCTATTAATTGAATTGCAAGTCAAAATTACCTTCAAGGTCAGAATTTATGCAACTCTAAAATTTTTGTACGCATTTTTTTTTTTCCTTAAAACATTATTTTCCAATTTTGGCTACTGTTCCGGGACTTTTCAAACATCCTGTATATCTATATATATAATATAAGCCTTATATCGTTCACTGCCATTTTCAATTTAATATTAAGAGAGCAAATAAACGAATTAAAATGTAAGTTCTGACAGGATGTTATTGCCCTAAAGGATCTTCCATTACAATGTTAATTCGTACTTAATTTTCATAAATACGGCGTTTCTTATAATGATACAACTATTTCGAGGGTGGGGTTAAGAAGTTAGAACATTCAATTTACATCGAATTCGTTCGATGTTGGATAAAATGGTTCCAACTGATTTATAAAGATATTCCATTTTCGAGCTCTATTTTTAAATGTGCCGCCATTTTAGTGTTTTGGCAGCCAATTCTTCATATAATAAGGAAAGTCTACCAAAATTTGAAGTCGTTCCTGTTCTTGATTTTGTTGAAAAAAAAACCCGTTGTGCCCGGCTAATTAAGGATGTATGAGCACGGTAGTGGGGACACAAACTTAAAAAATATATATTTTCAATTTTGATGGTGAATTAAAACTTGACAATAATTCGAAAAGTAAGAATACAATTTTTCGATATCTGGAGTAATTTTCAAAATATTGTAAAATTGAAAATTTTGATTAATTATTTAGCTTTCTTATTTTTTGATTTTTCGTCTATATTCCTTAACTCATGGGATAAGAAATATAATTTTTAATATACTTTGCTAAGTCCACTTTCATAAATAAAAGATAAATACCGTGCAAAATAATAAATAGCAAAGTAAATTAAAAATTTTATTTCTTATCCTAATTATGGAGTTCCACAAAGTAAACCTCTCTACAATTAATTATCCTTAAGTTATAATGAAATTCATAATCAAAGTTGAAAATAAGGTAAAAATAATTTCAACTCTAAGACGGGTTATTACATTGTATTATAACATCGAAAATGGAACAACCTATATATCTCGTACTGGTATAAGAGAAGCGTGAATGCTACCAGTACAAGATTGCCGACTTACAGAATCCGTAAACAACTCGAAGAATTTGTACCACTTTGAGCACCAAGATATAACTACATTACCTTACAAGGAGTTCCTTAACGACTAATTAATATGTTTAATTTCAGAATCAGCTCAATCCATTTTTCTAGAAATTTAATAAAACAAAATATCAGAGTATATAAGGATTAAAATTTGCAAATTATGGCGTGATTGAAATTTTTTGTGCAATCAAAAGCTCATATTTAAAACTTAATATTCCATATGTGATTATTATTTGTATAACTAATATAAGAATAATTTAGTTTTTTTTTTTTTTTTAATTAAGTTCATTTTCAAAATTCAATACGCAAATACAGTCAAACTTGGTTACAACGACATTGAATGGATTCATAATAATACAGTGGACTGCCGGTAATCCGAAAAACGTTTTACAGGGTAGTGTCGAACTATCGAATTCGTCGGATTATAAAGTACGGCCTAAGACCCCCTAGAGTCCGTCAGTTTTTTTTTTTACAAAAGAGTACGTTGTAATCCGACAAATCACAAATCCAATGATAAGATTCTATATGTTACTCTGAAGTACAAATCATATTTCAATACAAAAACAATAGTGGGATTACCGGGTGCCCCGGATTAGCCAGGAGCCGGATTACCGAAGGACCACTGTAGTTCTTGTAAGAGGTTGTTTACACTGTCAAAGAAATTGGGGAAAGTTCTTTGATGTCACGAATGCGTTGGTTGTGTAAACGCCTAACTTTAACAAACAGATAAAACCCTATAAGAACGTTTCTGAGCTATGGTGTGAAAGAGTACGCCCTTCCCTGCTTCAAAAGTTTTTTTTTTTTTTTTTTTTTGTCAGAAAAAGTCATTTTGAAAAAGGAACAACCCTCCCGTGAGTCAAAAATCGCAATTTTTCTTGCGATTCTTGCGACTTGTAAATTTTTTCTTATACAGAATGAAGCTTTGAGATAAAAATCAACTGATGGCACTATTTTAGGATTCCAGAAACCATTATTCATTGAGTTGTTAGAAAATCTTTTGGCTATTTTCGTCAATAGCAGGTTCAATTTAGAGAAAATAGATAATTTTATTAAAGTCGCTAAAAAAAGTAAAAATTATTAATATTTTTGGATGCTCAACTTTTGCTTGTTTTGAAAATATATTACGATAGAATTTTGGAAATGTTCTTAAAAATTATTGTACATATTCTTAAGGCTATAGGCGAATGATTTACGATTAAAGCATCCGAGTGATCATAATCGAACACGAACCACCAAGAGGAATATTTTAAAAGTACATATTATGACCACTCTTGCTGCCTCTGTTCTAATTTCGCCTAAAATGCTTACTTTTCCATGTATTTATAAAGAAAAAAATTATTATTTATAAAAATTGGTATCAGAATAACTATTTTTAAATCTAAAGTTACCCTAAAACGTATCATGCGCTAAACTAGAACAGAAGTGATGAGACGTCAAAAAATACGGGTGGGAGAAAGGAACAGTATATCACTAACTTCGGGCTCTCTGATCTCAAGTATTTTTTGACAAATTTATAATTACCGCTTTTTGTGTGTATGGTGCTTTATGCAATCGTATTGGCATGTCAGTTTCGCACGACTAACATCTCTTGACAAAATGATCACTACATGAGTTGAATGAAGTCAGCTACCAGGAAGGAAAATTCACAAAAAATTAAAACGCCTAATCTCAAACGGGTTCGAATGTGGGTATGGAATGATTCTCTCTGACAATCCTATGAGATTTTAATGCTAAGAAAGAATCTATCTAGCGATATAAAAAAGACCTATGGGTGTTAGCTCGCATAGATATATAATATTTAACGGAAATGTTGTTTACAATCTTGTTTATTACATCTCAGATTAACTCAACGAATAATTAAATTGAAGGTAGGGATATTATGGAGTTGTTTTCACTGGAGGAGAAATAAATCTCAATTTATTTTTCCAAACACCCAGAAGACCGCTAACCTAATATTTTATTCGTTAAACTTAAAATAGTATTTAAATATGTAACTCGACCTCAGAGTTGCGAGATTTTGAGCAGCTAGGATGTTGAACTCATGTGAAAAATTCCCGACGCCGCAAACTGGGGCACTCATCACCCTTTGCCAAATGTTTAGCCAGTTATTCTGATACCACAAATGTGAAATTTTTTCATAGCAATATTAAAATTTAATTTTATTAAAGAACTAATGGGTGCCAATTATGTAATTATTAGTTTGGAAAAACCACATTCCATGAATATATATTCCACACAAAAAAAATTTTGTAATTTTTGTTTATTCAAATTTATATAATAAATAAAGTAATATAAATTATCCTTCGATTTGTTTTTATTCATTTAAATATCAACAACAACAAAATTATTTTCAGGATAAAGAGGACACTTAAAAAATACCTCGCACTAAATTTCAACTTTTCGAAAACCTACCTGCGAATGTTCGACTTGGTACATGAGTTTTATTTCAGGAAGTTACCGTAGTAACGACACATTACAGATATAATTACATGGCATATAGACATGTATGTCTATGGATTGTATATTAATTTATTACATTAATTTACAAGTTTAAATAAAACCCATGCTTTATTGAAAATTTTATAAGATAATAGCATTGCAATCGATTTAGCTCTCCCCTCCACCTGCTATGCTCCCTGCCAATAACGTCACAATTTCTAAATTTCCCTATAAATAATCAAAATTTACAAAAAACAAACAATTCAAAAATTAAAATTAAATTGGTAACAAACTGCGAATATAACGTTTCCATTAGCCCCCCCCCCTACTACTTATTTCACACCTCACCACAGTAAGTAATAACCAACCCCCTCTGTCAGTTAGCGTTACGTACATACTTTGTGAATAGCCTTTAATAACATTTTGGAATAGTTAGAGAAAAGTTAAAAGTAATTGATAGATAATTTAAAACATGTTCGAATTATGTTTAATTTATATCAGATCGACTTTATTTGAAATGAGTGTTGAACGATGAGACAGCCATTTAAATTCACCACTAGTAGAAAAATGGTAACTGACTTTACCCCAATCTACGTGAATTTTAAAACTTCCTGGAGATGTACAAACTAACATATACCTTGAAATACTCGAATTTTACTTACGAGATGCTCTTATCACTCGGTACCACATCTCGCGTAAGTTTGAGATATTACTTTATTCCATAAAAATGTACCATTGATATTAATAATTAGCTTAAAAAACTTTACATAAAAATAGTATTTGAGAACATTTTGTCTATTTGACATTAGCATAAAAATGGCGATCGATCTAACTTTTATAATTTATAATGTGTAGAGCCCTAGTAACGAACATTACTGTCATTCTCAGTGTGTTGATAGTGTTTTTTCAGTGTTGCCAACTTTAAATTCTCAAACCCACTAAACAGACGATAGAAAACCACTAGAAAACCACTAAGACTTCTGCCATAATAAAAATTCAAAACTTTTAATTTATTATGAAGCAAATAATTGAAAATTTAAAACTTATATTTCTGAAATTCTATTTAGATTTTTATGATGATGTTCAAATAACTTTAGGTTAATAAAAATTCAATTAATATGTATGAAAACAGTTCTTTATTTAAAATAGAAAAACAATAGAGTACACATTTTTACTCTATTGCAAACAATTTTTACCTATAGAATTTCTATTCTTAAGATTCATCAATGAATAAAAACCACTAGCCACTAAAAAGTAAATAATCCCACTAACAAAATATAAAAACTACTAGTTTTAGTAGTAAAACCACTAAGTTGGGAACACTGGTTTTTTTTTTGCCACTTCTTTTGATTCCCACGTGCAATTTAGTTGTAACGAAACTTCAATAATCCATAATTTTGATAAACGACATTAAATATTCATCTAATTACTATGTTAATTTTGTAGAACATAAGTGAATGACAACGAATATAAATTCTTAACTTAAAGGTAAGATAATTTTTGAATTTCAGTAAATTTTTTGATAAAAACCATTAGAGGTAATGGCGGTCCTTTTTCAATAAATATGATCTTTTCAAGGTAAAAATTGGAAAAAATCAAGGAAAAAATGGAAAAAAATCATTCAACATTGATAACTAAAGAAGAAATTGATGAAATGTTACTAAAAAATATTAAAACTGAACAACAATATTCAAATGAGAATGAAAATTTTGATTCGAAAGTTGTAGAAATTCAGTTACACTCTGAACAAATTATTCAAAATGAGACTGATTTCGAAAATTCTTCGACTTTAACTAATTGTAAAATGGAACAAATTCACTCCGAATTGATAATTAAAGAAGATATTGATGAAATATCAAAAGAAACTTCGGAAAGTGATGAAATTTATTCAGATAATGATGATAATGGAGAAATGATGTAGATCAAGATGAAAATGAAGATAAGTCAAATTCATCTAAGAAAATGCATCTAAGAAAAACAATACCTTATTCTCACGTCTGTGATATTTGTAATCAGACCTTTGCCCGGAAAAATTATCTAATAACTCATCAAAAAAACACATATTGCTTAGATTCAGAACAATATTCATGCGATGTTTGTGATAAGAAATTCAAGGCGGTTTCATATTTACTTAGGCATCTACGACAATTTCACGGCAACGAAAGGTCATTGAAATGTGTAATTTGTCATAAAAAATTCGTCAAGCTAGGTAATTTGGAGCGGCATGTACGACGATTTCACGACAACGGAAGGTTATATATGTGTGAAATTTGTCACAAAACGTTCGTCAATGTAGGTAATTTGGGGCGGCATGTTAAAAAAGTTCATACTGGAGGTAAACCGTATGAATGTCGAATCTGTGATCAAGAATTTACTCTCAAAATTAATTTTATTAAGCATAAAATAAATCATACACGACAAGATCATTATTCATGCGATGAATGTGATCGAATATTTCCGGAAAAAGGAAAATTTGAAGGTCATGAACATCGGAACTTAATTGTTTTACTTGAGAATTGAAATACGATCATAGACCTGTTCATTTTAAAAAATGATTACCTTTTGTTTCGGACAGTTAGTTAAAAAACTGTGATATAATGAATAAAAAATATTTTGTAGCTTTGTCGTACTTATTACTGTCTGTCCGAAACAATAATCAATCGTAATTGAAATGAAAAGGTCTATTGCGTAAAATCGATGAGCGATTTCATGCTTTTTTTTTTTTTTTTGTGATCAATCAATCTGTGATAAAAGTGCTTTAACTAAATTAATTGTTGTAATTAAAGAATCAAAATTCATAGACCTGTTCATTTTAAAAAATGATTTATTTTGTGATATATTGAATAAAAATTTTTTTGTATTTTATCTAACTTATTCAACATCTGTGTATCTAAAAAGTGTCCGTTGTAAAGTATTAAATAAAGATTGCGCTGCTGTAGCAAAAGTGTACCTGTTAATAGATAATTTATTAGAGAAGGATAGCGAAGTTCAAATCAAACACCTTTTTGCTACACAAGCGCCACTCTAGTCATTTTATTTAGTACTATTTTGGGACACTTTTTTAATCAAACAGCCATAAGAGACTGCGTTAATTTACTTTTTTTGTAATAATTTTTGTCAAGATGTTGTCCATGAAATTATTAAATAAATATTTTTTTAATAGCGTACTTAGTAGTTCATTTACGTTTTTACAAGCTTTTATTTAGTTTCACTCAGTGATGGATTATCCATTAGGCGAATAAGACAACAGCCTAACTGCCCCGTATTGATTAGGGGCCCCGGACAAAGGTTAAATAAGAAAAACAAATTTGTACCATAAGGGCGCCACAAGGGGGTGATAAGTTGATTTACGAAGAGCAAAATAAAAATTTTTATGAAAAGGGTCACGCACAGGATGGGGCCAAAATGATTACTAGGACTTCAAAAAAATAAAAGGGAGGAAAAGGCAGTTGTATGGTAAGTATGACCGGATTTTCCCATCGCTTTCAACATATTTAATGTACAAACGTTTAGTTTTCAATTTAAATCAAAATACTTTTTAGGGACAACCTTTTATTGTACTAAAAAGTAGAAAATGATTTTTCTTATGAGTCACTCATAAATGACTATTTGTAAAAGCTGGACGCGCTCTATTTAAAATATCAAAGATGCTTTGGAGATATTTTTGGGATGTTTGTTTATTAATAATTACTATGTGTTTTATTAAAAATGAGGTTAGGGAATTACTTTTAGTACGCATATCTCGAGTTATCGACTTTCGATGTTAATAAATTTTTTTTTCCACTCATTTTTAAAATTTGACACTAAACATAACTCTTATTTATTTAGGTGGAACCCTAATTTGAAGCTCAAACTCATCATCAAGCGTCATCATCAGTTTACATCTTTAGTATTTAGTGTTAATTTTTAACTTCCCGCTAAGAAAATAGGGAAGTTATTGTTTTCACCCCGTTTTGCCAAAATCGAGTTTTCATCAGATCTCGACGTTTTAAGGTGTCAGGAAGCTTCCCTAAGTGTGTGTGGATGTATGTAAACCTCTCATAACTTTTGAACGGCTTGTCCGATTTGATCGCGGTTGGTGCCATTCGAAAGGGCTTGACCAAACTTAGATTTTGAGGCCTATTTGGACCGATGCGATAGATTTCGAGAAATCTCAAAAAACTGCAAAAAAAAAATTTTTTTTAAGTGGTTTTTTTTGAATAACTTTTAAACGGCTGTATCGATCAATTAAAAAAACTAATCAGCTCTCAACATAAAAAAACCACGTCGATCACCACCGATCAAAATCGGTTGATTCGTTCAAGAGTTATCGTTGACAAAAGAAAACCCAAAAAAGTGTTTTTTCGGAATAACCTCAAAATTTTTTGTTCTATCAATTGAAACTTAAAGATTCTTCATGAAGCTTCAAAAACTGCGTCGAATGTCACCAACCGCGTGAAAATCGGTTTATTCATTCTAAAGTTATTGCGATTTGAAAATTTAAAAAATAGTGTTTTATCAAACACTAAGATCACATCTAATTACAATAAAATGCGAGTGGATATAACATCAGAATAGATAAAATTTTTTACACGTTATGAGTCAATACTTAGCGGGAAGTTACAGGGATGACCTGCAGGGTCAACCGTTTTCCAAATTTTTTTAATTGTTGTTCTGGACACTCTGTATATTTTTCAATAAACTTTATCTTCCAGGGATGAAACTTCAAATAGGTAAAATCGTTTTTCAAAAATAATTTTAGTACAATTTTGGCTTTAATAACTTCAGTTGTATCCTGAATCCAAAATTTATAAGTGATTTATTTCTCCCTAAGCGCATGAATGCAATAAGCCACACAGTTTGAAAATGAAAAGTACTTATTCATATGGCGCCCAAAAACGGCGAGAAAAACAGAGAAAAATCGATGAAGCTCCTAATGCCAAAAGTATCCAAAAAAGAGTGGTTATCGAAAAAATTTGAAAAACTTTTCCCTGTTATAATTTGAGAAATCTATTCGACAAAATTCTTTTATTTTTATTTTGCATTTCCACAATATTATTACATCGAGTGATTTTTGGATGGGCCCCCCAAATTTTTTAATACTCTGGGGCCTTTTCAGCTAGCTCTACTTATATCGGTTTTGATATCTTCACAATCTGATTGACGTTGTTAAGAATCAAATGACACGAAATTTAAGTAAAAAAGTATTTATTTTGAAGAAATTAAAATGAAAGTTAAACAATTAAATTTAAATTATTTATTAATTTATCTTTTAATAATTGATCAAAAAATTTCAAAAGAAAAAAACTCATTGAAGACACTGTACTCATACAGTATACTGTATACAATAATTGTAATTAAATTTTCGTTTTATAAAAAACTTAATTAAGACGAACAAAAATATTAATGATATTAGTAATAAACTGTTTGTTTATATTGGGAAAATTTATTTTTACGCAACCAAATGATTATACAGTTTTGTTGCGCGAGTTTTGGAAAAACAATTAATTAAGAGCTATAAGAGGTTAATAATCCTAGTGTAGTGTAATTTTTTTTTTAAAACTGTAATTTTTTTCACTATAATCAAAATAATTAATTGTTTAGAATAATTTTGTTAAAAGTAAAATGCAATTTTCAAGAATACAATTTCTTAATGTTTATAAAGTTACAAAATTTGTTGAAAAATAGTATGATTCATTTTTGGTAAGTCAAAAATTTTTTAAGGTTAAGTTTTGTTTGCTTTAGTTTTTTAAGTAACTTTCATTTGTTTAGAAATTTCATTTCTTTTAAATAATTTTCCTAACAATTAATATCGTAAGCATTGTTTTATCAAGTAGAAATTATTTTTGTTTTATAATTTTGGGTTGCTTACTTTTTTCATAGAGTGTTTATAAGCCGCACGGACAAGTAATCATATTAACTTTGTTTTTATCTCGTAATTATTTATTTTGTTTAAAATTCGAACGAATTAGAAATTGTTTAACTCGATTGTTGATTCGTTTCACACGACCTCTATGTACAGACTATAATTCTAGCTTTTAATATTAACACAAAAAATTTTGTTGCTAGCAGTCGACGTGGGTTCGAATCCACGACATTTGCATTAAAGAAAGTTATATTGACTCAAATATATTGTTTCAAAAGATTAATTCGAAAAAAATTAATTCATGCAACAATGTTTTTTAAAAAAGTTTTGAAATCTTAAAAGGTTATACAATTATCTTTTAGTGTAAAGTGTGATTTCATTTTTAAGATAATTTTCATCAATTTAAGTCGAAAATTATTCTTTTCGAGTCGAAAAAACAATATTTTAAACCATTTATATTTTCTGTCTACTTTTAATATATTTATGTACTAAAATTTGCCTATATTTAAAAATATATTATGTATATTGTAATTGACTGAGTTGTTAAAATACCCTGTATAGAAAGTGTTGAATGCCAGTGCTTGCATTATTTGTAATAAATTAGAAAAGTTTCAAAACCAACACAATTATGGCGACCGAAAGGAAATTTGTTTTGGTTTTCGAAAGTTTTCGAAAGTATTTTCCAAAATTTTTTGTTTTCGAGAGTTTATAAATATCATAAAAATTTTTAATTTTCTGGATGAAAACTGTAGTTTTTTTTATCAGAAAGTTAAAAATTCGTTTAATGAGTTCCTTATTTTAAAATATTCAGTTCATAAAAATGAAAATGAGAAAACTACCTTTTTTCTAACTTTTGACTTCACATTTGTATAATTTTCTTTTCATAACTTCTTTTTTGTATTCTATATTTAGGATATAAACATCTAAATCCTAAAAAATCATCGAAAATCAATTAAAATATATAATCAGCTAACCGACCAAGCGTTCCTCTGGCTCAGACTACTCTAATATAGCCTTTACTTGCCCTCACTTGTTGCAACTTCATGGGTTTTAATTTTTTGGTACGGGACCCTATTTTTTTTTTGAAAATAAAATATAACCCATGTTTATTGCTGACAATGTTGCATTCTATTCGTTGTGTGCGGCGTAGTCATGGTAGGGACAATAAAATCGATGCCAGCACTTCCAGTGAAAAATTTTGGTGTGAAAGGAGGCTGTTATGAGTAATTTGCAATTCTTTACATGTAAATGTTATAGAAAATGTCAAATTAAATTTATTGAAAAACACTAATTAATTAAACTTAATGCATTAAAAATTGTGAAAATTAGAAATCAAATTGCACAAATATTATTTTTAAAATGTAAATTATCATAATTATTTATTTAAATTTGTGAGACAATAATATTAAATTTTCAATGTAAGTCATTACTACAATCCATACAATTATATATGCATTCATACAATTCTATAATTAAAGTAACGTATCGTTACCATGGAAATGCCTCCAATAAAACTCACGCACGGTGCGAATAGGTGAAAGAATTTTTTAATCGGTTCAGCAGTGGATTCAAAAAGGACGGATTTTCATATAAAATGTCATAACTCTATCTCCGCCCCTTAATCGATGGGAGGAGTAAAATATATTTTAGGTTGGACCAAATTGCATATAGTGACGAAATTTTATCAAAAACAGTTTTGTAGTTTCGGAATTGATCCCGAACAAACTTGCGACACAAGATTTTTATGTATATTAAATTTTCTCCAAATGCTGGGAGAGTATAGATCTCGAAAATTCTTTAAAAACCTACAACTTTACGTTGAAAACCGTTTCAGAATGTAACGAATCAAATTCCTAATTCGCCCGGACTAAAAATTCCATTTCAACGAAGACATACAATAGTAAGAAATATTGATATGAGAGAGAAATGTGACAGTGATGGAGTTCTTCTGCTCAATAATTTTTTAAAAGTAATTCAATCCTTAAGGTAATTTTTAATTCAATCCTGAAGGAGTTAAGGTAATCCTTAAGGTAGTACGAGCACAAAGGCAATTTTAGATTTAAGGTAGAAATTATTTGTTACTTATTTTAAACTTTGATGATTACCCCTTGGTCTCCTGGTGAAAGAAAGGGAGTTTGATTGCGGTGGGTGGTTGTGGGTGGCAAAAATGTGAAAAAATGTATATCTGTCCTTTTCTTACCCATATAAACTTTCGGAAATTTTCAGAACAAATTTCTGGAATGATCTAGAAAGTTCCAAAATGCGTGTAACGGTCAAAATCGATTCGAAATTTTCTAGAAAGTTTTAGAAATGATCTAGAAAGTTTGTTTAAACCGACAGCCATAATTATGATCAACTTAAAACTGACCGAGAGCTGTTACCGTCATCTCTCGACGATCAGTAAAACTATCAAGCCAGCACCGGACACGAACTTTCTGGGCCTTCTTCTGAAATTTAAAACTTTTAATTTCAACCAAGTTTAGTATTTTTCAAGGGTTTTATTGTTAAAAGTAAGTGATTTATATTAAAATATTCTGTCTGGATATAAATTTTATTAAATTAAACGATTTTCTAACAAGAAAAAACAATAGAAGCTAATAGAATAGAATAAAACCCTTCTCTCGAACCTTATTTTAATCAGAAGCCTGTAGAACAACCTCAGGGTAAAAAAGGTGGCTCTCTCGGCGACAGGAGTCAGTCTTTCTTGAGAAACCACAGAATTCGGATCTAAAAAGGAACCAAAGCGAGAATAAATGGAAAGCATATTAATCAAATTAAATTTTTGAAAATGTTTCTAACTTTGAAAGTGGTACACAACTAAATATTCTAGAGTGTTCTAGTACTAGAAATTTCGAAATTCGACGATATATAAACCAAAATCTAAGATAGAAATCTATAATATTTACGTTATAAAATGAATCCTTAAATATTATTTATACCATTAAGGATGTATGAGCATGACAACAATGTTTGATTTAAAGCCTCAAAATTTGTTTGTAGGTAGTCTTTTACTCAAAGAATATGTGGTTAAAATTTCAGCTTAGGTATCCGTGCAAATTTTTAAGAAAAAAGTCATTAAAAATCGATATAAAATACATTGGCTCTTATGGAGGAATCTCAAAAAACGACATATTTTGGAAGTTTTTGATAATTTTCATTTGGAATGAATGAAAACAAATTAAAAAAAAACTTTTTAATAGAAAGTAAACATATTAGCAATGAATTAGAAAAGAAAAAAACTAAGTGTCACCGTCCATATAAGGGATGTAAGAGCAGGGTAGATTAAGGGTTGAAATTATTTTTATCTTATTTTCAACTTTGATTATGAATTTTGTTATAACTTCATGAATGTAGACGAAAAATAAAAATAAAATTTTTCGATATGTGTCTTGGTTTTCGAAATATCGAAAGCTAAATAATTAAACAAAATTTTCAATTTTCGATATTTTGAAAATTAAGCCAGATATCGAAAAATTTTATTCTTACTTTTCGTCTTATATCGTCAAGTAATAATATAAATTTATCATCAAAATTGAAAATATTAATTTTTTAAATTTGTGCCCCACTACCATGCTCATACATCCTTAAACATGCGAAGTATTTTAACCCGAGCAACGCCGGGTTTGGCTGCTAGTTTTATATAAATTTACATTTCAGTTTCCAAGGTATTCAAGAATAACGTCAAAAAATTTATAAAACCACGGTATTTATTTTGTTATATTTATTTTAAACAAATTTTCTATAAATTAATAGTAGAGTATTCCACTAGTTTTGAAAAAGTACTTCAAAATGTTGATTTTGCTAATAAAAAGCCACCAAAAATTTATTTCGGAAAAATAATCACGCTTTCTTGCCAAAAAACTTAAATTAAATTTTAAACCTTTTTTAAACTGTCAAAAACGCGGGAATCCAATTTGATGACGTAATATGGGTATCATTATACGAAATAACACAAATAAGTTTGACAGATATATTCATAGACATCAGATTATAATAAACTAGCGACCCGCCCCTGCTTCGCACGGGTGCAATGCTGATACTAAATACACTACAGAAAAACTGTGAACGTTGTATATAAAAACATAGCGGCCGGCTCTGGCTTCGCACGGGTATAAAATATATAGCCTATGTGATTAAAATCGATCCAGTAGTTTTGATTTATTCATTACTGCCCGTGGCCCGCACGCGTTAAATTTGGAGTAAAACAATCCCCCTTTCCCTATACCATGAAGATTTCCTGCTATCTTTGGAATATCTAAATTCATACACTACATTTTTACTTATTTACTTTTTACATTTTTAACTATTAACCTCAAAAATAGCAGTACTTCTCCTCTATTTAATGGATGTTATTATACATATAAACCTTCCTCTTGAATCACTCTATCTATTAAAAAAAACCGCATCAAAATCCGTTACGTAGTTTCAAAGATTTAAGCATACAAAGGGACATAGGGACATTGGGACAGAGAAAGCGACTTTGTTTTATACTATGTAGTGATTATTTATTGTAAAATTTATTGTTGTTGAGAATAAAAAACATTGAAACGAGAAAGAAATATAACTTTAGTGATAGAGGTCTTCGGCTCACTAATTTTTTAAAGTAATTCAATCTTTAAAGAAAATTGATTAATATAATTAACCTAAATTCAAAAAAAAAAAATATAGTACTATTAAAATTCGTCTACTTGAGGGTAGTTTTTTATTCTTTTTTTTAGATAAACTACCCTCTCAGTATTTTATTACGGAACGACACAAGTCAAATAATGAATGAAATAACGCGAATGAACTACGAGAAATGTTATTCTTCCTAGTAGAAATATCCAATAGTAGAACATAGCTGGATACACGAAAAATTAATATCAGCAAGGCGTACGGAATGGATACCGCATTGAGCTTCGGAGAGATATTGTATTCCCATATCTGTTCACAGGTACAGAATTACCAGTAGTTATCCTAAAAATTATGCACAATGCGCATGCGTAACAACAAATGGTATTTAATATAGTGTGCCACCGCGCCCTGTTTATACACATATAGAATTTTCATCGAATTTTCTGTATACGGAAACCGAACTACTAAACATGTATTAGTTAGACAAGGATGTACACACTATGTTGAATGTGATGTCTACCAAGCAGCCGGGTATATTGTGTAGAATGCGGACAATCCCGAGCCCGAACTGTGTATAAAACCCTGCTGGATGAGCCTGCTTTTCGATGGAAACTAAGACCATTTAGTTATTGCACACTCTGATAAACACTTGTGTTCGAATTTTGGTAGTCATATGTTGTTATGTAACCTTGCATAAAAAAAAAAATTTTAATCATAAAATACAACAGAAATCCGTTATATATGCAAAAATAATCATAATTTTCGCGCATATATACTCGAAGAAAAAAAAAAAATTTCAAAACAAAGTTGTATCAAATTTTGTTCAGATCCGTGTGTAGCAAGATTTTTTAGGTTTTCTGTAATATCATTTCCGGTTAGTTTCACTCAAATTTGTTTGCAAGCAAAAAAGATTAAAAAAAAAAAGAATTTTTCTCTAAAATTATACATTTTTCTAGTGCGTTTTTTAAATAAAGAAAAAACCGTTAAGAATTTTATAACCAAAAAATATATAATTAGGAAAAAAATGTATACAATTTGACTGACAAATTTTTGAATCAAGAATTTTTTAAATCAAAGTGAAAGTGTTTTTTTATATACAAAAAAAAGAAATTTCTTCGCTACTCTTCGAACATCAATTCTAACACACACAAGAAAAGCAAGATTTCTGCTTTATCTCAACCGGTACGTTTAAAATATATATCTTTTTTTTTTTTTTACTTTTTTTTTTTGTATTCGCGCTGAATTTTTTGAACCGCGTGGTTTTTTTTTTTGTAATACTTCCGGCATGTTTTTTTATTTTAAATTAATTAAATTTTTCATTTAGGGTTGAATAATTTTTTTTTTCAAGGTTAGGGGTTATTAAAATATATTTCACCCTATATTTTTTAGGGGCGCTTAAGATGAAATCAGATGAGGGTTCATTGCCCCCTTTCGGTAATAAACAAGCGTTACTCTTACAGAATTAAAGTTGAAAATTATATATGTAAAGGTTTTAGCTGATTTTTAAGTTGGTAGGATAAAAATTTTTGGGAAATATTTTTTCCCAAAAAAAAAAAATAGAAAGTTTTTCCCAAATTATAATAGTGTAGTAAAATTTTATTGAACAATCCGAAAATAGTGATTCGGCGCATTAGTTACCTAACAGTATCTACAACTAGCCTAGTACCCTTTTGTTATGGAGTGGGGGTATGATATTATACATAATATTATTGCAAGTGAGCTCGCGTTTCCTGTTAAATTATCACCCGTCCAGTGTTGCCAGGGTTACTACATATGTATATAATCACCGATTATTATCGGATAAATTTTCATATTTTCTTTTCATTAGCTTAAATTATTTTACACTTCTTAGCGTGCGATTTCATCATTAAGCATATTTCTTTTGATGTTTATCGATCTCCATTTTGTTTGAACGATATTTCGTTTAGACGTGTTAATTTGCCGGTATAACCCACGATTTTTTTTTGGGACCGAATTTCTCGACTTTTTAAATACTCAACATTAAAGCTTCAAAAACTCAAAATATGGATTCAAAAATTTCGATTTCATGGTATTTCATTTAAACGTGTTAATTTGCCGGTGTAACCCATGGTTTTTTTAGGTCGAATTTCTCGATTTTTATTAGTACTCGACATTACGAAATTTCTAGGGCCATAATATAATTATATTCACCTTTACGAAAAAGCATCAAAAACTCAAAATATGGCTTCAAAAATCATAATCAAAAGTCGAAATAAATAATTTATGTCTGCTTAATAATATCCCCTTTTAAACAAGAACTGATTTTTGGTTATTTGGTCATTATAATGTCATTGTTTTGACTTAAAGTACCTGAATGACCCAGCTTTACTCCGTATTTTTTGAGTTAACAAGGAACAAATTTTATCACTAATATAAGAACCATTTAAAATGTCTCTACAGAAATACTAATTTGAATGTCTCGGTAATGTACTTTATTTCGTCGCCAATAGATGTCAGAAAGAGTCATATTTTGCAGTTATTGTTTCAGTTTTTTCCTGAAAATACGTATAAAACGTTTTTCTAAAAACTAAACCTAGTTAGATCGATTTTTCGCCACAAAAACCGGTTGTATACTAATTTTCATGAAAATTGTTTGAGCCGTTTCCGAGAATGATGATATATATACAAGAATTGCTCGTTTAAATATATAAAATACGCCATATTTTTAAGCTAAATTTGACCTTTTTTGAGTATAATGGTCTGGAGAAATTTAGTAAGGGCCGTAAATATTGAGTTTTTCAAAAGAAAATTGAAGCAATTCGATCCTAAAAAAGAAGAAAAAAAAAAAGCTGAATAGGTCAAAATTTTGACCACGCTATATTAAACAAAAACAAAAATTCATTTTGAATTTTGAATTTTTGAATTTGAATTTGAATTTTTTTAGAATCTGAATCAATGGTAGGATTTGTTGGGTCCTTTATATTGCTTTTTTTAGCTTCCGCAAGAAAATTTAGTAATTGATGTTGTATCGATAACGAGATTTTACAAGATTTTCTTCAAATGTTCAACGATCTAACTTAATACATATCGAAAATGATTATCGTTAAAATTTATATACAAGAGCTTTATAATATCTTTGAAATATCAAAAGCACAATTGTAATATGAATACAATCTGATATTTGAAAGGTTAGATTAAAGGCATCTACCCTGACCTGTCCCCTCCTTGGTACGCCTATGGATGACATGATAAAAACGCTCTTTATTTTTTGCAAAAATCTTATTTTTCGAACTAATTTTTGTACAAATTTGGATGAAATAATGACCGTTAGGCCCAAGGAAGTACAAAACAAAAATTTTTGGTTTGGAGAAGTAAATTTTTCTACTCAAAAATTGACTTAGCCAACTAAAATGTTCAGGTCCAAGAGGAATCTGCCCTGGTCTGATCTTTGAAATGATCCAAAAAAAGTAAAAACGCTCTTTTTGTTTTTCCATAAATCTTATTTTGATGGTTTTTTTTAGAATTACCTATGTTCCCGCTGGATAAAACATTTTTTATCATTTCATCTTTTTTACACTTGTGGCTACGTATTAATCCAAAAAAGAGACAAAGCATTTGTAACAAAAACTTTTGTTAAATTTAAATATATTTTTTTTTAGAATTATGTTCCCGATTCAAAGATATTTTTATTCCCCTAATTTTTTTTTGTTCCCGTTTTGTTTCATGTATTGGAAAATTGATAATATTTTTTTACATTAAACTCCGAGTGATTGATCAATATAAAAAAACACAAGGTTTATAAACATATTTTAGATCAATTTCATGACCAAGTTTTACTGTATCTATTTTTTTAGTATTTAGGAAAAAATTTTCTGTAATAGTATCCTATTTTTGAAGGCAAAGGTAATTTTTCCGATTACCATTTTTTTAATTTATTCTTGAAGGAATTTTTTGAGAGGTTTTTATCCCTAATAATCGTTTAACGTTTTAGGCTGGTTTTTTTTTAACTTAAATTACGAAGTTTCAAACCAAGACTAAAAAAAAACAAATTTTACGTTAAAAATAAATTGATACTTTAATATCAAATTTGGGCTGTTTGGGGGGATACGTGGTTTTTGGTAGCTTGACCTATTGTTGCCGGAGAATCTGATGTGGAAATCATTCACTGCTCCTGTTTTAATTAGGAAATGAGATATTAAATTTCAAATACTAAAATGAAAGTATGGAAAAGAAATGACACTAATTACAGACACAAAATGCCAGTAACATCCTCAACAGAGTTTTTAAGCCCTTTTTAATTTTTTAAAGCCTTTATTGTAGCTTTTATAAGTATCTAAAAATTTCAGAAACTTGAAACATTTTTAGATCTACTTTTAACATAGTTGTGTAAAAACAATTGCCTACATTTAAACACTTTTAGAATGAAAAATTTTTATTAACAAGTCTTTTATTGACATATTTATGTAATTTTCTTTCCAAAATTTCATTTTTGTATTCAAATTCCTAATTTGCTCGGTCTAGTAGTGTAAAACTTAGGGTGCTTGATCTTTGAAAGCAATATTTCATTTATGACGAGGAAAGAAACTCGCCAGAAGGATTTTTCGCTACTATTTAACTGCCAATTTAATTATGGGATCTTATATTTCAGATGTATTGTCTCAATGGAAAAATATTACAAAAGTCCTCAAGGTTTATTCTGTCGGTATAAATGTACGGGAGAGAGATGCGAAAGAAGCAAGGGGGGGGGGTAATATACTAGGTAGCAACAGTTTTCAATTGAAAAAGAACTATATTTGAGCAATTTCCCAAAAAAAATTAATTAATTTCAGATACAATCATGATAGTTTGTCTTAATTTTTATTTTCGGTTCTCCAGAAAGGACCCCGGGCAGAATACATTGATTTTTGATTTCGGTTAAAATTATTTGACTCAACCCTCAAAAACTCTCCCCTTCCGAACTACGGCTCTTCAAAGGCTATGCTTGTATGAAGGGCTGTAGCTCGGAAAGGAAGAGATTTTTAGTGTTGAGTCCATAATAAGAACTTTTGATCAGCATGACCAAAGCTACTTTAATCCATGGTTTTCAAAAAAATTTAACCGGAACCAAAAATCAATATTTCATGTAGGCATAACTTTTGAAGGGTTGTAACTCGGAAGGGGAGGATTTTTGATGGTTGAGTTCGTAATAAGAACTTTTGATCATCATGACCAAAGCTACCTTAATCCATGGTTTTCAAAAAAATTTAACCGGAACCAAAAATCAATATTTCATGTAAGCATAACCTTTGAAGGGTTGCAGCTCGGAAGGGAAGGGTTTTTGAGGGCTGTGTCCATAAGAACTTTTGATCAGCATGATCTAAACTACTTTAATCTATAGTTTTCAAAAAATTTTAACCAAAACCAAAAATCAATATTTCATCTAGGCATAACCTTTGAAGGGCTATAGCTCGGAAGGGAAGAGTTTTTGAGGGTTGAGTCCAAAGGAACAACTGTCTTAATCCAAAGTTTTCAAAAAAATTTAACCGAAACCAAAAAATCAATATGTCCGGGCTCCTTTATGCACAATTAATAAAAAGATCCAGTTTAACTGTACTCATAATAAGTATCGACCCTTTTTATTGAGTAATCGCACCGACTATAAATTTAAAAACAACCCTTTTGCGTTTTTAAATGTCAGCTGTTCATTTTTTTTATTTGTATTCAGCAGCTTCTGTTTAATATAAATTCTGTAAAGCACGCACGATTATCAATAGAGGTCACTGTTTGGCTAGCTAAAGGGCATAAAAATGCATCGATTCATTTTTGTTTTTTTGTTATTTCAAATAAAACACCGCTATGTTACTCTAAAACTTAAAATCTCTCAACTATTGATCTATTATAAATTTATTTCTAAGAAGGTATATACAGTTCGATTCAAAAGTAATTAAACATTCGATAAAAATAATTACAAAAGATTTGATTTAATGATATCTGGTGTGAAAATTCTATTTGAATTTTCATGGGGAAATTATTTAAAAAAAAAACTGAGAAAACATTATTGAAAATTTTGTATTTTGTAAGTCGAGTTGTAGATTGCGCGTTACTGGAAGTTATCAGTATTCAGTATGCTTGGTATAGACCCTAGAGCGCGGGGGTCATAGCGGGTTGTATGTATATGTATATATCACTATCCTTGTCTATTATTAAACTATCTTTGTCTGATACATGTTAGATGGTATAGTAATTTGATGAACTTCGATGCTATACTCTGCAGTGCGTACATAACTTGCGCGGTTTGTTAAAATTTGTATATGAAATGTTTTTGTGTAATGTTCTCTGGGTAGTGTATTGAATTCTATTTTTTAGTGTGAGCGTAACAAGCGTGCAGTTTAGGTTGTGGGTTTCGTTTTTCGTCCGACTAAGTTTCTCATTTTTCTTTGATTTCATTTGATTCAAACAGTTTTTTTTTTGCATACAAAATTTTTCCTGACAAATGAATAGAAAATTATTATAATTTTATCGAGTGTATTATTTTTTCATTTATTTTTTATTGTGTGGAATTTAAAAAAAGTTTTTTTTTTGTTTTGCTGGTTTTTTTTATATGAAATTAACATATATGTTTAGTCGAAAAATTTTTACAAGGTAAGAAGGCAATTTTTTTTTTATATAAACACCGGTTTTTTTTGTAAAACAAAATAAACATCATCAGACGTGTAGCAGAGAGGGAGGGGGTGTTTTTGTTTTTTTTTTCTTTCTAATAGCGTTGCTAAAAATAATATTTATCGATTTCTTACAAGGGTCGTGAATTTGTATTTTTTTTCTATGTGTTTTTGATTTAAATACGCATGCGTTTATTTAAGTATTTTTGTTGTTTTTTTTTTTGGGTTTTAAATCCCCAAAAAAAATTGGCGTCAGCATGTCTGTCAGACCAAAATTGTGGGTAGTTTTTTAAGTCAAGTCCAGACATTTACTATGGCCTTGGATTTTGTGTTAAGTCGATGAACAAGTTGTGTAGATTGTAGGAGTTTGGTAAAGGTTAATTCATATCCCCCTTTTTAAAAATCAAATCAATAATTGATTCAAGAATTTTAATCCAAAAAGACCTAGGGGAAATATACATTTACACATCTTTTTCGGAATCGAACTTTAGTGTAGGGTCACCAATTTAGGGAAGCATGAAAGGATATATGCATTTTTATCGATGATGAATTGTTTTTCATTAATTTAAGTACGAAAAAACATACTATCTGGTAAAGGACCCCGCAGATCTTATGGGAATTAGATTATCGGTCAGATTTGTTCAAAATTTCATCGAAATTCTTCATTTTTGAGTTATGGACGTTTGAACGCCAATAACCATTGTATTTTTCACGTTTTTTTGAATTTTACTATGTTTAAAATAAGTGTAATTGAACTTTTTAATGATATATCGAACCTTTAGTAGTATGGTTAAAACATAATATAATATTATCCACGCTTTACCAATGTTTGAATTGTATATTATTTAAATAAAACCGGCGCAACTCACCCTTTTAAAGTTTGTATTATATAGTTTTGATTGGACATACGGACAGACAGACAGATTGACGGACATTGAAAGTACAGTAGTTAGTTGTATATATAGTATCGAGGGATTTTGGGGTGTGTCACCCTTACACAGTGTTTCATTTGGAGGGTGTTTATATGTGTGTGTTGTGTGTGTGTGTAGATGATTCACGTTTGTGTAAGAGAGTGTATTATACTCGATAATGTTAAGGGGGTATTCACCCCAAAAAAAGTTTTTCATACGCACACGTTTTTTTCGTGTGTTTCTAATATTAACAAGATATTCATTTTCGAAAACATGGTTTATCAATTATTATTTTTTTGTTGTTGTTGAGAGAGATTGTTATTTAAATTTTTGTTTAAAAAAAATATATAACACACTTACTTTTAAAGGGTTGAAATATCGGGTATCATATGACTGACCTGTGATTGGTGTTGATTTTGATCAATTTTTCCATCCTCCCCTACATTCAAAGACATGTGATTTTGCAAATTTTTTTTTGAAGTATCGCAAAATTGTATAAAACTTTTTTAAAGACCCCGCACACAATGCATTGGTTTTTGGTTTCGGTTAAAATTTTTTGAAAACTATGGATTAATGGATTAAGGTAGTTTTGATCATGCTGATCAAAAGTTCTTATGGACTCAACTCTCAAAAACCTTTCCCTTTCGAGCCCATCATGCAGGCATAACCTTTGAAGGGTCGTAGCTCGAAAGGGAAGGTTTTTTGAGTGTTGGGTCCATAATACCTTTTGATCAGCATGATCAAAATTATCTTAATAAGGCATATACGATCAGAGTAGATTTAAGGTTGAAATTATTTTTATGTTATTTTCAACTTTGATGGTGAATTTTATTATAACTTCGAAAAATAAGAAAAAAGTTTTTCGATATCTGCCTTGATTTTGAAAACTATCGATTAAGATAGTTTTGATCGTGCTGATCAAAAGTTCTTATGGACTCAACTCTCAAAAACCTTTCCCTTCCGAGCTACGGCCTCATGTAGACATAACTTTTGAAGGACCGTAGCTCGGAAGAGAAGAGTTTTTGAGGGTTGAATCCAATAGAACTTTTTTTATGATCAAAACTATCTTTGTCTATAGTTTTCAAAAAATTTTAATTATCCGGGTGCTCGGTTTTAAAATATTTAGCCCGATGATTAGTAATTTTCTTGAAATCCACCACCCTTTTTCGTTCGTGTCAAATCAGTTGTCTGGCTGAAAATAATATTAAAAATGAAATTTTTAAGCCTAAGAAAATTCTTAAATATCATTTAAACATCTTGAAGAAAATCTTAAATTATTGCAGATTATTCAATTTCAAAGCTGGAACTTATTTAATTAAATTACAAAAATTAGCCAAACTAGATTGAAAATATTGAGTCTTTTGTTAAAAATAAACGCTTAGGATAATCTCAATAAATCTCAAGATTTTGTTACGGAAGTTTAATGATTATTTAAGAATTTTAAAATAAAAATTGACCGTTTTGGGATTTCTAAAACTTGGATGGATTGTATTTAGATTTTTTGGTAATAATCAACTCTTAACTTTTTTTATTTTTTGTTAAGAATAATAATTTTATTTTTTCTTTAAATCCGGAGATTTATACCTTTGCCCGGAGATACATTTTGAAAACCGAATACTGCGGCTCAAAATCGAAAGATGGTTGCCAAAGTAAAAAAAAAGGCACCACCTTTAAAAAATTCATCTTAAAAATAATGAACTACCCTGGTGGAAAGAATATTTGAAGAAAGAATAAGAAATTCTGAAAAAGTCTTAGGAACTTTGAATTTCTCAACGTTTTCGGACTAGTCTAATTCAGAGTTATTCAGAGTTCTTAATATTTTTTTAAAGTTTCTAAGACTTTTTCATAGTTTCCTAAGACTTATTCTTTTTTCAAATATTTTTTCCACCAGGGTATTACATTAAAATTCGATGTTTTTGTAGATGAATTTTTATTTGTATACTTGCGGACTTTAAAAATGCAACAAAGCTCAGATATATTTGATGGCATTCATATTAATTAATGTGTATTTTTCTACCACCAAATATATCTGATATACAACTTTGTCGCATTTTTAAAGTTCGCAAGTATACATTGGTGCATTTTTATTGACACGCAGATTTTTTATTTGTTTTTTTATTATTGTTTACTTCTAAGCTTGTTTTTTGTTATTGTTTATTTAATTAATAGTATTTCATAACTTGTGAATTAAGTATAATATATTATTAGGCAATTGAATTGGGATATTTCAAAAATTCGCCTTTTTAGATAACGGTATTAGGGAAAAATATGTAATTTCACCTTTGAATTGTAAATATGTACAATATACATTTAAAAAAAAAATGTTAGTGTAGGAACTGCGTTAGCTAAGCGAATTTCCAGTTTGAAAAAAATACACATTTTTCTTAAAATCCAATATTGCATTTATAATTTTCCAAGAATTTTTTTCCAATTTCCAAAAGTACAAAAGCAATAGCTCCGATTTCTTCGGCAATTCGCAAAAAATGAATATATTCGTCCTTGAAAGAATCTCACACTAATCTTATAGGGATTGTGTCTCGGTCAAATTTGCTCCTTATGTGAGATTTTGCAGATTTTAGCATTTTAGCCAAATGCCTTAATAGGCACGATTATCCAAATGTAAACGTTTTTGAGTTATGTGCGTTGAAAATTCAGTAATTACTGTGTATAGATATAATATTTTTCAAAAATGATAAAGTAATTGTTGACATTCAAACGCGTGAAACTCAAAAATGGTTACATTTGGATCATTTTACAGCAAAATTTAAATTCCAATTTTTAAAATTAAAAAAAAATCTTAATTAGAGGGAGTAACGCACTTGTGGCACTTATAGTCGCAATAAAATCGTAGGTGTTACGATGATATTACCTCGATTAAGAAGGCTTCTATAAGAAAAATCGTTGCGGCTCTTACAGGAAACTTTCTAGCTGGAATGTACGCTAAACGCCTGGATCTGACAGTGCATCACGACTATTGTAAGAGCTGCTACGGTGGGGAGGAAGAAGCTACGATGTCTCGTCTTCTGTGCCACTGTCCAGCTTTTGCCATGAGGAGATAAAGTCGCTTGAATTAGCCTTTCTTTGACGACCTGATTTTTGCTGACGTCAAAGCACTCTTGCTATTCTTAAAACAGCTCTAAATGGATCATACGGGCTAAGTGTGACCCATCTCGGGGCAGCCACTCTAACCTCACTGATGTTTATACCAAAATACTGTTGAATTTATGGAATTTTTAGGACTAAAAATTTTCATTTGCTCTCCTATAGTCCAAAAACCCTGTTATGCAATCTTTTCGGTCAGGGTTTTTGGCCGCAAAAACTCTGGTTGCGGCCAAAATCCGAATATACCCATAAATGAGACGCGATTTCTATTAATTTATAAGGAAAGTCATAATGGCTAATAATTCTAATCTAGCGTTTCCTGGAAAATTTCATTTAAAATGCAATGCATTTTATCTGGAACTTTTTATTTTAATTTCATATATAATTATATAATTCTGGAAAGTTTATATTATCTATACAGCGTTTATTTAACTTCGAGGCAATTGATTCCGAAAATCTTGAATTGAAACCTTTTGATGAATTCAGTATATTTGTGTAATGAGTTTTAGACAGGAAAAATTTTCTAACTCAACAACTCGTTTAAAATTGAAAATAACTTTTGTAAAATAGGAAATCAAAGATATGAGAATCAAGATTTCAAGCTTCAATTGAATCTGTTCAATTAAATCTGTTTACTTTTGCAACAATAAAAAAATTTGTTTATTCAACCGTTGATAGCTTTGACTTAGAAGCAAAAGTATTTGACGTAAATTCGATTCGATTTGAATTCCAACTCATTTCATTTCTTTGATTATATTTTACAATTGATTTATTGTAAAACAGATAAATTTTGTTTATTAAACGGATCCTGACCTATTTGTGTGGCTGTATCGATGTATTAACTAACTATAACTGCTTATCCATTGATATATATTTTAAACATATAGGAACATGTCACATTTGAGAGTTACAATAATTCGGTTATTTTTTTCTCTAAATTTCGAACTCTTTTCTAAAAATCCCGATTATATCCTACTTATACTTGGTGTTTATACATAATTTAGTAGCGGGTTGTTTAAATCATTCTAACCAATCCTAACCAATTCCTATTCCTATATACAGTAGAATCTCGATAAGTTAAAGTCCAAGGGAAACACAAAATATTTTAAGTTATAGAGGTTTTAAGTTATCAAGGGTCTATGTTAGGTAAAGGTTAATATAGAGGTATGTACATGTTTCTATGTAGTTACTGAGGGCCTATACAGAGATTATTTATTTAAGTTATAGAGGTTGCGTATTTTAAGTTATAGAGGTTTTGGGCTCTGGTGGGAAGGGAACATAGTATTTTTTGAAGTAACAGAGGTTTTTATGTTACCGAGGTTTAAGTTATCGAGATTCTACTGTATTTTATATATTTCTCTATACAAGTCAATATTATAAGTCAATTATCCTGCAGGAATTACTGTAATTTGACTTATTTTAAATCAAAAAATTTTTGTTTATGTTCCTTGATAATATGTTTCAAACAATAACTCGTAAAAATAAATTTTAAAACAAATTGTTTGGTTTGTAAAAAGTTCCAGGTCAATTATTAAAGATTTATTCAGTGTACTATTTATTTTGTTGTATCAAAATTAATTTCATTGATCCAATTCAAAAAAGGACTCAACTCCATCTAAAACTTACCTTCAATTCCTTCACGGAGTTGGTTTAAAAGAAGCTACATAGTTACTTTGATTCTGACAGACTTGTGTGAATCATAACTCTATTGACTCAATCTCGAATTTGTCAACTCTGCGCGGATCATGATTTTTTGTGTTTGTATACTACATCTGTTAGAGACAACTCTGCGCGTTCTTGTTCTATCAAAATTAAATTCATTGATCCAATTCAAAAAAGGACTCAACTCCATCTAAAACTTAACTTCAATTCCTTCACGGAGTTGATTTAAAAAGAAGCTACATAGTTACTTTGATTCTGACAGACTTGTATGAATCATAACTCTATTGATTCAATCTAGAATTTGTCAACTCTGCGCGGATCATGATTTTTTGTGTTTGTATACTACATCTGTTAGAGACAACTCTGTGCGTCCTTGTTCTATCAAAATTAAATTCATTGATCCAATTCAAAAAAGGACTCAACTCCATCTAAAACTTAACTTCAATTCCTTCACGGAGTTGGTTTAAAAGAAGCTACATAGTTACTTTGATTCTGAAACAGACTTGTGTGAATCATAACTCTATTGACTCAATTTCGAATTTGTCAACACCGCGCGGATCATGATTTTTTGTGTTTGTATACTACATCTGTTAGAGACAACCCTGTGTGTGCGTCCTTAAATCATTTCACGTGCATTATTAAAATAGAATGTATTTTAGTAATGGAAGTAAGAGTTAATGTAAAAACATAAGTCTCGTTATATTATATGTGTTATGAATCGATAAGATTCTGATATCAAGGGGTGTGTTTTAATTTCGTTAAATAAATTATAAATGAACGCGAGAGGGGGAACCGCACGATAAATGCAAAATAATCTATCCTCTGCGTTCTCCCTCTTACCATACATATTAAAAAAATGTATACGTAACTAAAAGACTGTTTTTGTCTACTCTTCGGTGTAGTACACTGTTAATTTTAGTAAATTAGGGTAGTGCCATTGCAGTGTAATAAATTTATATTTTTTTATAGGGTGATCAAATTGGGTTTATACATTTATAATTCTAATATTATAAATGTGAAAGTTTCTATGTTTGGATATTTGTTATGTAACCTGAAAAAAAAATTTAAAATAATGACAACTTCAGCCCGAAGTTGGCCGTTTCATATTGAAATTAAAATTGGTATGGGTATGGAGGTTAGCGGGCCATGCTCGAGCATCGCGCCTCGAAGCAATGGTTCAGAGCACCTAGCCAAATAGACCCTTGTACTCTATCCCCGCTACGCTTTTCAGTGGCTATTATAACCAACTGATGTACTGAAACCCAGGATTTGCCTAGCGCTGAGTTTAGTAATTTTTTCTGGTTCGACTATGGCCGGACCAAACCATTTCCTTCGCTGCTGTATGAGCGCCGGGCAGTAACAGAGAAAGTGGATCGATGTTTCTTCTGAATTTCCTCTGCATCTGTCACACACGGGAGATTGTCTTTTTCCAATCTGATGTTGGAACTTGTTCAGGGTATCATGCAATGTGAGTAACTCTACGATGACTCTAATATCAGCTCTGTTTAGTTTCAAGATATCTTCGGCTCTGTTACTGAGCGAGGTTCCTTCACCCAACAGGCTTTTTTGAAATTAAAATACTTTCAAACAATTTCCTATTGATTGGAACAAGTACAGCTAAATATCTGTACTTACAATAGAATGGGATTGAATTTAAAATATGAATTCATTGATACAAAATCACTGAAGTTAAATAAACAAAATTATTACTTCTATGAAAGAGATTGATTTTAGTTTAAAGTCATGAATTTTATTGATGGAAAATAAAATTGTACTTAATTGGAATATATGATCGTGTAAATAAAGTGAATCGATAAATTAAATGAACATTGCTTTGTGCTTGCTTTAAATATGTGATATGCGGTTGTCTCAATTTCATGAAGATTATTGTTACTAATTTACAGAGAGTTTGAAATAAACTTATGCATAAACTTAAACATATTTTTATAATTATATAACAACCATCGGTAGCTCAGTTGGTACAGCGGTGTATTAAGGACACTAAAATCAATAAAAATCCATAGGTCGCTGATCGCAGGTCGCTCAAGTCCGACTAAAACCATTTTTTTTAACATAACCTAAATTGTTCCAATCTACTCATGCGATTATGCCAATCACATCACTATTTTGTTATAATATTTATACGTGGTAGAACCAATTAAAAAAAGATTCGTTAAAACTATGTTGCCAATTTTTGAAATTTGTTAGCCATTATATTACTTTCATACAAACAACTCATGCGATTGTGTCAACTTCACCACTCAACTCCGTACGGTAGTTGTATCATATTCGTGGCCCATTGTCCATATTTGCTCTCGCGACGAGGTTGAGACAACCTCATATCGGTTGATATTCAGAATTTTTTTTCAATGCAACCATGCAAAAAACAGCTAGACGAATTTTGATGAAAGTTGATACAAAGATAGTTTTTTACCTAGATTATAGGTTCCACAATCAAAAACCAAAGTTTTTTTTATGTGTTCTTTTTGGAAAGCGCTGTACGGTAATATTTTTTTGTTGCATAAACAGAATCTTTGATAAATTTTCGTCATGATGAAAACTTTTTTGAAGCTTAATTATTGTACAATTAACAATTTTTGTGAGTTCTTCTATAAGATCCTGTGTTAAAAATCACAATCCAAAAGATATTTGCTCAAATAGTCGAACTACTTTCAATTTTTCGACACTGTTTCGTTTTGATTCCAATTTAAAAGTGTGTAACTCTTATCTGATCACTCTGTACATGTGCGAATACTCTGTAGACACTATTGTACCAAAAAGAACATATATTCCCCATGAATTCTCTATAGTATTGTTTAAACCTGATTATGATGAAACCCAGTAACAACAAAGATTATATTTTCAATATATTGGGTAGCGCTTCAAGCAAGCAGCCAGTTTTTGGATACATTTGTTTAGAATTTTTATACCCGAGGGTGTACCGTTAGACACGTTTGTCGCATTTTATTTGATTTATTTCATTTTTTTTTTTTTCTATTCTGTTCAATGATTATTGTGGTCCAGACATTATTATTGTTATATAATATAGGGATGAACAATAGGTTTGAATTCAAATTGACTTTTATACCTCTATGTTCAGACAGCATCTCATAGAGAGCTTATGTAGATATTAATTTGTAATTTCATAGTATGAAAAGCATTTTTATCTTTGATGAAGAATTTTGTTATAACTTGATGAATTATGGTTGTACTAGCTTGATACCCGCCCGCTTGGCTTAAAAGTAACAACCACTGCTTTATAGCCTCCACCTCTCTTTATCTCTCTTATATCCCTTCCATAACACTTGCAATTTTTTAAATTGTAAAATAGTCATAATTCATTAAGTATTCGCTCCGTGCGTGAGTTTCGTTTCCATGGTAACGATACACTACTTTAATTATAGAATTGTATGGATGCATATATAATTGTATGGATTGCATTTAAGACTTACATTGAAAATTTAATATTATTGTCTCACAAATTTAAATAAATAATTATGATAATTTAAATTTGAAAAACAATATTTGTGCAATTTGATTTCTTATTTTCACAATTTTTAATGCATTAAGTTTAATTAATTCGTGTTTTTCAATAAATTTAATTTGACATTTTCTATAACATTAACATGTAAAGAACTGCAAATTAGTAATAACAGCCCCCTTTAACGAAAAAATTGTTCACTGGAAGCGCTGGCATCGATTTTATTGTCCCTACCATGACTACGCACACAACGAATATCAGAAAAGGTGGCCATGAATGTGACATTTACTGTTTTAAATTTTTACAGAAATCGTTAATTTATGATTCAAAATGATGATCATTCTGCTCTATCTGTGATCATAATTTTGAACCATAAATTAAAGATTTCTCTAAAAATTTAAAATAGTAAATGTCAGATTAAATTAATTTTTTTTTAAAATCTATATCTTTATAAATTATAGCTCATGTGTTATTCTGAAGTATGAGCTATATTGCTGTAGAGTTTCATTAAAAACCATTCGCTGGTTTTCACGTGAAAGCGTAACAGACAAACAAACGAACATGCTGACTTTCACATTTATAATATATAGCGATGCGATGAGCATAGCAACAATAATTGATTTAAAAGTTCAAAATTTGTTTATAGGTAGACTTACTCAAAGAATATGTGGTTAAAATTTCAGCTTAGATATATATCCTACCAAATTTTTCAAGAAAAATATCATTGAAAATCGATATAAAAATACATTGCTCTTATGGAGAAAGCTAAAAAAACGATATCTTTTGAAAGTTTTTGATAATTTTCACTTGAAACGAATGAAAACAAATTAAAATAAAAAAAAAACTTTCTATTAGAAAGTAAACATATTAGCAATGATATAGAAAATAAAAAAAAACCAAGTGTCTACATCCATATAAGGGATGTAAGAGCAGGATAGATTAAGGGTTGAAATTATTTTTATCTTATTTTCAACCTTGATGATGAATTTTGTTATAACTTCATGAATGTAGACGAAAAGTAAGAATAAAATTTTTCGATATGTGTCTTGGTTTTCGAAATATCGAAAGCTAAATAATTAAACAAAATTTTCAATTTTCGATATTTTGAAAATTAAGCCAGATATCGAAAAATGTTATTCTTACTTTTCGTCTTATATCGTCAAGTAATAATATAAATTTATCATCAAAATTGAAAATATCTATTTTTAAATTTGTGCCCCCACTACCATGCTCATACATCCTTAAGACTAATAAAAATGTATATATATTAAATATGGTGGAAGCGATGGGAAAATCAGGACGCCACAACCTTACCATGCATTGTCATCCAAACTAAATGTGCATGCAAAATTTCAGTTCAATCGAAAACCGGGAAGTGGATCAAATTTGATTTGCAAAATTTGATTACAAACAGATAAAACTAAATAAAAGCTTGTAAAATAAAAACTGATATATAATCTTTCCATTTAAAAAAAAAAAAAAATTGGTTCAAAATCACAATTAACTCAGTCAATTGTTTATTTTCACTTACTTTTGTCACTTTTGCTTAGTGTACAATAGGATAATAAAAATTGGATACATCTTTTTTTCATTTTTGTTTTGAATTCAAAATAACACTTATACTTTTTGAAAATCGAAAGTAGTTACAGCAGTTAAAATTTAGGCCAATGTTACAACAACAAAAAAAGATTAAATTGAACAATTACATTTCATTTTCAAATAATATAAAAAAAAAGGTATGATCATTTGTTTATGGCATTGACACTTGTCAAAAAATTAAATGAACGAACTCTTCTTAAGCGATTGAGTAACTCGCAAGATATTTTTATACCATGTATATGAAATATACCAAGGTAAACTAAGTTTAGTCCCAAGTTTGTAACGCTTTAAAATATTGATGCTACGAACAAAATTTTGGTTTAGGTGTTTATAAAATCATCTAGTTAGTCCATTTCCGGTTGTCTGTCCGTCCGTCTGTCTGCCAACACGGTAACTCAAAAACGAAAAAAGATATCAAACGTACTCAGGACGTAAAAAGTGAGGTCGAGTTCGTAAATGAGCAACATAGGTCAATTGGGTCTTGGGTCCGTAGGATCCATTTTGTAAACCGTTAGAGATAGAACAAAAGTTTAAAATGTTCCTTATAAAAAAAAAACAACTTTTGTTTCGAACATTTTTTCGTAAACATCACTGTTTACCCGTGAGAGCGCAAATTAGGCGCAAATTATATAATTTGTGTGTATTATATGGGAATATTAGTTATGTATGTGCGACATGTTGTATGTGTAATGTGATAGTGTAATAAACACAGTCTATACATGGTATTTCAACAATTAACTCAGTCAATTGCTTGTTTTCACTTTTTTTTTTTTTATTATTATTAAATCCTTGACATCAAAAATATTCACAAGTCCTCCCGTTGTACACACTCTTAATTAATACCGAAGTCAAATGAATCGAATAACAGTGACCCAAAGATCCTATTTATTTCAAAATTAAACAAACCAAAAATTTTGTAAAAAATACTCCAGTAACTTCGGTATGCTGATATTTTCAATCATATCAATATGTGAAAAATGTCAAAGTTCAAGTTATTGAAAATTTTTAACCTGTCAGCACTCGTGTCAATCGTTCGATAATCTTTTAGTCGCATGATGAAAGATTTGTTTACATGCTCTGCACATGCCTCAAATATTTCGCGCGTTAAATATTCTTTAACTTTGTAAATCATACCCACTACATAACTTTATCACTCCAGCAAGTTTTTTTCTGTCCTTATATTATCGTATCTTCCTTATTACATAATCAAATTCTACCGCTTAGTAAATTATTAAATTTAAAGTTTATTAGGCGAACATGATTTACTATTTTTAATACATGTTCTCCTAATATTCATTTAAGAACTTTTTCCACCATTTTTCTATGAAATTTGTAGTTTGTTGGTGTTTAGCCACGGGTACAGGGTAGTCATGAATTACGGTACCTACGGGAGCTCAATAGTTTGATTACATGATTTTTGAACGATGTTTGAGGGTAAAAATATTAGAGCAGAGAAATAATCTTTAAAATTTAATTCATTTTAACTAATTTCACCATATTTTTATTGCATATTGTTTAATTTACTGAGTACGATTTATATTAAACTAACGAAAGTACACGAATGAGCTCGAAAATGTCCGAAGTTAATACTTTTTTGCTTATACCGTTACTCTCGTGATGAGAGAAATTCTCACAATTTCTAAAGGACTTAAAAAAAATATTTAAAAAAACTTTAGATAGGTGGAAAAATCTGAAAAATTCGTAATTCGAAAAAAGTAGATAACAGTTTTTAACATTTTGAAGTGTTTTGAAAGGTATACTTGATTATGTAACAAGGCTAATTTTCTTAATATTAAATTGGAAAACTAATTTTCCTATAAAGAAAATTATAACAAGCGGTACTAGTTTTTTCATGAAATACAAGTGATGAAATGAATGGCTTTCTCTAAACCTTTAGGCATCAAAGTTCTAACAGAATCCACCTTCAAAATTTTGAAACGTAAGTCTCAAATATTTGCATACACTCATTTTTTTTTGGAATAGTCCTTAATAAAGAAAACGAAGATCCCAATATATTATAAATGTGAAAGTAAGGATGTTTGTTTGTTTGTTACGCTTTTACGTAAAAACTAGCGAATGGTTTTTAATGAAACTGTACAGCAATATAGCTCATACATCAGAATAACACATGAGCTATAATTTATAAAGATATATAAAAAAAGAAAAAAATTAAATTTAATCTGACATTTACTATTTTAAATTTTAACAGAAATCTTTAATTTATGGTTCAAAATGATGATTATAGATAGAGCAGATCTATGAGAACCATAAATTAAAGGTTTCTGTAAAAATTTAAAATATTAAATGTCAAACAATTCAGAGGCACCTTTTCTAATATACTCAATAAATTTTACTATTTTACAATTTAAAAAATTGAAAACTATGCAGATCTTTTAGCTTCGTAAAACAATCTTTTCAAGTGTTATGGAAGGGGTATAACTGAGATCAAGAGATGTGGAGGCTATAAAGCGGTGGTTTTTATTTTTAAGCCCAGTGAGGCAGGCGGATATCGAGTTAGTTTTTTTAAATAAATTAAAAAAAAAAAGGAGTTAACTATGAAGCTTGAGATTGCTATAATACCTTAATTCATAGAAAGGTTTTTTAATAAAATTATTTCTACGCGTGTACTCCATTAAGGTGTGTACATGCAGGTAAAAAATTCTTTACAAAAATCTATTAAATTTTTTTTTTGTACAAGAAAATAAAAAAAGAATTTCACGATCAATTTCAAAAAATGATATTGAAACAGGTTTCGTTGTTGAGGGGCAAGGTATACATAAGAACGCGTAGCCAATAATCACTATTTGGTTAGTCGGCATTGCAGACATGCAGACAGACCAACCAAACCGGTATATATAAATTTTTTTTTAAATACTCATCGACTTCATACTCTCCACTTACCGAATAAATGCGATTAATAGTGTGTTTATTTGTATTGAATTTTGTGTATCTTACACAATTCAAGATTCAAAAATTATTATTATTTTTTTTTTAAAGGATGCATTGCTAACCTTGAAATAGCAGATTAGTTAAAGGATTCAAAAAACACTTATTTACGGACATAGCAAGGGTTCTGTGGAAACTGAAAAATTTTATATAATGATTTCATTATTCTAAGTCAATATACAGGGTGTCCCGTGACTAGATGGACATAACTTAAGAACGGATTCTTTGGATAATTTTAAGTCGAAAGTGTCTTATAAACTTTTTTCCAAAACCCAATATTTAAGGAGCTATGGGCACTATTAAATGTTACCAATAAAGTAAAGACATTGTAAAAGTAGTTTAACGATTTATTAATTAAAAAATTTTTTTCCTACATTACCAGAGGAACTATTTTCGGTCATGTTGCTGTACGGTTTTGCATTAGTTTTAGGAAAATTACCTTTTTCTGCTTCTTAAGAATACTTCTTTATTAGGAATTATTCGATCAGGAAACCGCCGCTGACATTACCGTACTGACGCTCTTGCATTTCCCTCAAAATATCCGTAAATAAAGTATATATCGGTACATTTTTTGATTAAATTAAAATTAATCTTAAAATTACAATTTAATAATAAAAATCAAAGATCACCATAAAAACAATTGCATGGCCTACCAGATTTTTTCACGAATAGGTTGATTATCTTTGGGGACATAATAGTGCATATAATCGCTTAACTATTGGTGTTTGAACAAAAATATATGAGGCATTTTCGACTTAAAATTGCCTAAAGAATACGCATCTAAGCTATGTCCATCGAGTCACAGGACAACTTGTATAGCGCAACAAAATTAAAAAAACAATTTTTTTTAATGTTTGTTAATTCTAAGCAGTACACTATTAATAATCAGATGAAACAGCCTTGGCATTTATCTTAAAAAATGATACGGAATGCTAAGTATTAAGACAAAAATCTATAAAGTTCATAAATTAAATTTGTCTTGAAATTTTTATTTATTTTTTTTTTTTAAATGCACTCCCGCCAAAGTATGATTTTGTTTCTTTGGCTTTTTACACCCTGTTAATCTTCGGTATGTGTAGCAAAATATTTACTAATCTCTCCTATTAAAATGTTGATTGCGCTCTTTTGCTGGTAACCATTTTTAACCGCCGAACCAAAAAAAAAGGGGTGGCATCGTAGCGCCTAAACGGACGAACCGATTTTAATTTTTTTGGTTTCGTTTGAAAGATAATTAAATGGGGAGTGTTCTAGCTATGTTTCAAGTGTGAGTTTAGGGTTCCGTACTCGAAAAAATTAAATAATTGGCGATGATCTTCAAAATCGGTTCAGTTTGGAAAACAGTAATATAATGGAGAATCTTCTTAGATATGTTTGAAGTGCAAGCTTAGGATTCCGTACCCGATAAATTGGTCTGGTTTTTTTTTTTTTTTAATTTTGTTATATTTATAGTTCATATTTTATGTATTCGAACTTTTTTAAATTATTCAATTGATTTGATAAATTTAATTAAGGGAATCAATTGATGGATTTATGTCACCTAATTCCTAGACATTAAATATGCATTATGAATGGCAATATAGGCAGGATTATTTATAAATCACCAGACTGGAAAATTTTATTTTATTATATTTTCAAATATAAACAAAAAATGTCAGTAAATGACATTTAGTAATTATTAATTAAACAATAGATGTCATCCTATATGCCAGAAAATCACAGAAATTTTTTCATGTATACGAAATTATCAAGGTTAACAATATTTTTTTTAGTATAAACAAGTGAAAACAAACAATTAACTGAGTTCATTGTTGAAATACCATGTAAAGACAGAGTTGATTACGCAATCGTTCCTTTTTTTAACGTCATATCAGTAAAGAAAGATAGCCAGGCATACATACATACATGTCACACTTAACTGATATTCCCATGTAATACAAACTATATAATTTGCGCTTATTTTGCGCTCTCACGGGTAAACAGTGATGTTCACGAAAAAATGTTCGAAACAAAAGTTGTTTATTTTTTTATAAGAAACATTTTTTACATTTAAACTTTTGTTCTATCTTTAACGGTTTACAAAATGTGTCTTACGGACCCAAGATCCAATTGACTTATGTTGCTCATTTACGAACTCGACCTCACTTTTTATGTCCTGAACACGCTATAAAAAAATTCATCTTGATATCTCTTTTCGTTTTTGAGTTATCGTGTTGACGAACAGACGTACAGACGGACCGACTATCGGAAATGGACTAATTAGGTGATTTTATGAACACCTTTAAAAAATTTTTTTTCATAGAATCAATATTTTTAAGCGTTACAAACTTGAGACTAAACTTAGTATACCTTGCATATTTCATATACATGGTATAACAATAGGTTATTACGACTAATTAACATTTGATTTCACTTGAAAATAATCTTATGTATTATTACTCTAGCAAGTTTTTTTCTGTCCTACCCTTATTTTGCATGTTTCTTTATCAAATTCCATGATAAATTCGTCCCTCATTTTCAAGCTTATTATGTCTAGGTTTGACGAAAAATATACTCACGGTCTAAAAATGTACCGCTTAAAAAAAAAAACTAGACAAATAATTTGAATGAAAAAATAACATAAATTTAAATAATAAGTATATTAGGCAAACATGTTAGTTTTTACAGATACTATCCTAGGTTAGGTTAGGTTCGAGCGGATGTTCTGGGGTGGGACACTCTTAGATCATTCGCACCGTGCGTGAGTTTTATTGGAGGCGTTTCCATGGTAACGATACACTACTTTAATTATAGAATTGTATGGATGCATATATAATTGTATGGATTGCATTTATGACTTACATTGACAATTTAATATTATTGTCTCACAAATTTAAATAAATAATTATGATAATTTACATTTGAAAAATAATATTTGTGCAATTTGATTTCTTATTTTCACAATTTTTAATGCATTAAGTTTAATTAATTAGTGTTTTTCAATCATTTCAATTTGACATTTCTACTACATTAACATGTAAAGAACTACAAATTAGTCATTACAGTCTCCTTTATCGCCAAAATTTTTCACTGGAAGCGCTGGCATCGATTTTATTGTCCCTGCCATGACTACGCACACAACGAATAGGGTCCGTTGTGATACCGAAAAAAGGTTGGCCCATCTCCGGCCACTATTCCATGAACCATTTGGAGTTGTTTAAGAACAGCAGGAGTGGTCGTCAAAGGGAGGAAGACTTATGTAAGTCCATCTTCTGATGGCAAGAGCTGGGCAGTGACAGAGAAGATGAGACATTGTCTCTTTCTCACCACTGTGACAGCTCCTGTTGTAGTGTGATACACTGCCAGGCCTAGGCGTTCAACATGTCTGTCGCCCAACCAGTGTCCTGCTGCTATCCTAATACTCTAGACATATAATTACTACTTTAATACATGTTCCCTGGTACTATTGACCCAACCAGGCAACCAACCCGGCAAAATATCGTTAACCCGAGTGCATAAATTTGATCGGGCACCCACCGTGGCTAAATATAGTAACCCCGATCACTATGAACCCAGTCAGGAAAGTAACTGGGTAGCAAATAGAGATCCATATTATATCAACCAACCCAGGCACTTTTAGTTATTAATTATACGTAATTCAATATTTTTTTTACCCGACCAGGCAGCTGACCGGACAAATTGAAGTAAATCAGGGTACGTGAGCCCGAACAGGCACCCACAGCATCTGAACAAGATGCCCCGATTATTATTGACCCAACCAGGCAACCAATCAATTTCCCATTTAATATTGGGAGAATTCTCCCAATATTAATATAAGAACTTTTAATTTTTTCTACGAAATTTGTTGTTGTGTTTTTAGCCACTGGTATAAGGTAGCCACGGGTTACGATAACTACAGGAGGCAAATCCCGGGTCTAGCTAGTTAACTATATTATTATTAGTTTATATTATTTAACGAATATTTGAAATAAATCTAATCAGTACTGCATCATTCAACAATAATTAATTAATTTTTAATCATAGATTAAATATTATTACGTACACACAGTCCAGCGGGGTTGTTTTTCGAATCTGTCCTTCGATTCGAAGTGCTTTTCACATGTGCGCAATATAAAAGGGTCTGGTAAACAAAACCAATGTTATTTTATATATAATAAACAATCGATAGAATTACGTCAACAGTTGACGAGTCCTTACCAACCGTTAGTTATTAAAATTAGATAATTAGTATCAATTATTATTGTTGTGAATGAGTTGTGTAATATTCGATTATTTTGTGGCGAAAACTTCTATTTAGTATTTAGAATTATTTTTTATTTACCTAGTTACATAATACATGTTGGATAGAATAAGTTTTTGATCAAATAATTTAAATATAACTAAATATTTTTATAAAAACTTGCATATATTGTTAAACAAAACGGTATAGGATATCACTATGATTTTTTTTAAATTTTAGACAATGAATCATTGATATAAAATTACTTTAAAATAAAAATACCATGATCCAATATTGAAAATAAATTAAAAAATTCATATAGCTTATACCGTTCAAACCAAAGTCTAAAAAATTCGCGCTCTTAAAGATGTCGAAGGGGATGGGGGTTATTTCATATCAGCAGCTTTTGGGTTAATTGCAAAATTAACCAGATTATCATGTCTATAAATTATTTAAAATCAGTAGGACTCCCAACATATACAAATTCAGTTCATTTGACGATTAAAAGAACTTAGATGAGTATTTTTCGAAATACCTCTAGAATTGCTTCGAAAAAGAAGTGTTTCTTACAAGATTTTGGAAGATATTTCTTAAATTACTCATTAAATGATTTGAAACTTGTTACACGAGTGTTTCTGGGGTCGGTGAACACGAATACTGTGACAGAATTGGTTTCAGAGGTATCTGGTGCTCAGGGTAAACGGTTTCTCGTCGCCTAGTTGAGTAGTTTTCGGGAAATTTATTATAAAATCGGGCCAAACTCGTTACACGAGGGTTTTAATACAATATTTACCAAGTTTCATCAAATTCCGAAATTTTTTTTTGCAAAATTCTTGATCTTTTCAAAGACCTTAAGAAAATTGCAAAAAACCTTCAAATTATTTTGGCCCGAAAAATACATAAATTGGGTCCTTTTGATGATTGAACGAATCATTTTTGATATATTAACCGGACCAATTTTTTCAATTGGTATCTTAGAAACTGATTACGTTCAATCCCCAAGTCAACCAAATTTTCGTATCTTTGGATAATTTAGAATAATTAGAACTTAAAAACATACAATTCAAACTCATTTGATTAGTAGATAAATATTTTTTGAGATATCTTCTGAATAGTTCTGAAACAAAAACTTTTCGTACAGGATTTTAGCGATATCTAAAAAAATAAATGAACCTCATTTTTGCTTTTTTTTGGATCAAAATAATCCTATGTAACAAGTTTGTCATTAAATTTCGAAGGAACAATTTGTTATGGTTTTGTAAAAAGAATTTTTGTCAAAGTAATATCTTTTTTTTCGAGGTTAAAGCTTTATATTGTCCCATCAATAATATTTTCTGAATCCACTCTTGAAGTAATTTTATTAATCCGAAAATTTTCTTTGTTACAGATTTTACCTCACCCGACGAAAGCGGCAACAATTACGAATAGATAATTTTAAAATAGTTGCTGTTTGATTTAATTTAAAAAAAAATTCTTAAACGACGCTTATAAAAAATTTTTATAATTAATTAAAAAAATTATTTCATTAATTAACAAAAATCGATTTGTTTTTTGAAAAAAGACAAATCGAAAAATTATAAATATATAATTGTACATAAAGAAATTTAATATAAATTATTAAAAATTACAATTAAAAGCAAGCAAGAGAAAAAAACGCACATTCTCAAAATGATGTCAAACGGTTTGGATTCCGGCGTTGTGGGACAACAAAATGGTTCCGGATCTGGCCAAAGTGGCGGACAGGAAGAATCAAAAACAAATTTAATTGTAAATTATTTACCACAAACAATGACCCAAGAAGAAATTCGTTCGTTATTCTCAAGTATTGGTGAAGTTGAAAGTTGTAAATTAATTCGTGATAAAGTTACCGGTAAGTGGTGTTTCGTGTTTTCCAACCCCAAAATTTTCTTGCATGATCATAGAATAGTATTTTCTTTTTAAAAATGGCAATTTTTTTTCTGTTAAATGTCTTTAATTTTTATTTTGGTAGCTCGTTTTTTTTTTTTTTTTTAAATATGAAAATTAAATGTTAATCTTATTTTTTGGTAGCACTTTCTATTCGTAACACCACCATTTATTTAACTTTGGTTTCTGAAAGTTCCCTGTTTTTTTTTTTTTTGGATGTATCGTGTTAATTTTTTAAGATCATCTCCATATATTTTATTTTGCTATAAAAAATTTGGGCAAAAACAGATAAAAAACTTGTTTATTAACTTTTATTAACAAAAAAATTTGAAAAATTTAAAATTAATTATTTTGAGATATTTATCAAACTTATCTAAAAAATAATGTTACCATCTTTTTTATTTTAAATTAATTGAAATTTAATAAAAGTAATTCTTGAGCCCAATTATGCATAAGATAAAATTTTACCTTAATGGACATAATTAGGATTTTGAACCACATTTTTTTTTGATACAAATATAATGGTCTTACTATTTTTCCCATAGCCACATCTCCCGAATCAGGCCTCAGATCGAAATTTAGTAACGAGCTTTTCCATTTATCTTGATAAGCTTAATTTTCTGGTATAATTTTCTGCTCTCAATAACGGAACACCTTGTATATAAGTTTTATAAGAAAACTGTTTTTATTTTTTATTTTTACTTGATAATTTTAAAGTTACAGTTTTAAAAGAACTTTCAAAAGAGAAACGAAAACGCTCGACAAAAAAAAAATGTTTGTAAAACATCGTTGTGACGTAATAATGTTAATTGAATAGCATATACTGTACTAATACAATTATTAATTGACATTATGATCACGATATTTTACGAACGTTTTTTTGTCGGTCGTTTTCGTTTCTCTTTTGAAAAGTTCTTTTCAAACTGTCTGTAACTTATTATTATTAAGTAAAAATAAAAACAGTTTTCTTATAAAACTTATATACAAGGTGTTCTGTTATTGATAGCAGAAAATTATACCAGAAAATTGAGCTTATCAAGACAAATAGAAAAGCTCTTTACCAAATTTCGATCTGAGGCCTGATTCGGGAGATGTAGCTATGGGAAAAATAGTAAGATTTATGAATTCAGAGACTTGTCAAATTCATTAAATCAGTAGGTGAATAATAAAAAAATAATTGATTTTATTGGTAGCGAATACTAAAAAAATATTTTGTTGTGTTTGTTTATAAAGAAAACAAAAAAATAATACATATTTATCAAATTATTTCACCAATACAAAGACACTTAGGGAGGTATCAATTAATATATTAATATAGGTACGGGGTTGATTAAATTCATAAGATAAAATTTTTCCTTGATGGACGTAATAGCTTCAAAAATTTGTAACATACTTGAAAAAAAATATATCGAGATGATCGTAGAAAAATTCTGAACACTGTACGTTCAAAAAAAAAAAAAAAGTTACGAAGATGATACAATTTTTGGTAGCAAAGAAGTAAAATTTGTTAAACAAAAAAATATATTTGGTAGTAAATTTTGGTAGCAATTTGAATATCAAAACTTGAATATATTTTAATTATAAATTAGAGATTTTAATCATATTTTGGTAGCAATAAATTTCAAATAATTATTTTAATATATTAATTACAGTATGTGTTATATATATGTATATGTGTATATTTCTACGCGCATGCGTATATGTGATGTCTAATTAACTTATGATTTAAGCGAAGAACAGTTAAAAATATTGGCAAAATTTATTATGTTTTCATTTATTTCGTGAATGATTATATTCAAACAAGAAATTTATTACGGTCAGTAATTTTTAAAATTTGATACGAATGTGTCAAATTAGTAAAATGCCTAAAAAGTTTCCTTTGCCAAAATTTATTTGTTGTGTTTTTAACGACATAGATTCGATCATAAACTTAATAATATATCCATTATTTGTTAGGGCTTCTCTCGTGTTCATCAAATTATAGGCCCTTTATTTTATGAATTTTTTCGGGAATTTTAAGGATGGATGAGTATGACAGCAATATTTGATTTAAAGGCTCAAAATTTGTTTACAGGTAGATTTTTACTTAACGAATATGTGGTTAAAATTTCAGCTTAGATATGCATGCAAGTTTTTAAGAAAAAATCATTGAAAATCGATAAAAAAAAACATTAATCTTAAAAAACGGCATATTTTGTAAGTTTTTGATAATTTTACACACGAAAAAAAAATTATTTTTAATTGAGTAAATATATTTGCAATGACATAGAAAAGAAAAAAAAACAAGACTCTATATAAGGGATGTACGAGTAGGGTAGATTGAGGGTTGAAATTATTTTTATCTTATTTTCAATTTTGATTATGAATTTTATTATAACTTCATGAATGTAGACGGAAAGATAAGAATAAAATTTTTCAATATCTGCCTTGGTTTTTGAAATATCGAATGCTGAATAATTAAAGAAAATTTTCAATTTTCAATATTTTGAAAACTACGCCAGATATTTAAAAATTGCTTTCTTGCTTTTCGTAAAAAATACATATTTTTTATTTGTTTATATGTACATTCTTAAAGAAACAAGTTAAAACAAACTATTGACCGAGTTCATTGCTGAAATACCATGTATAGACAGTGTTGATGACGAAATCGTTTGTGTTTTGACGTCAAGTAAGTAAAGTTAGATATCCACTCTTAGATAGCTACAAATTCATAACTGATATTCCCATATAATACATACTATAAAATTTGCATCTGATTTATTTTTACAAAAAAATGTTACAAACAAAAGTTGTTTATTTTTTAATGAGGAACATTTCTTACATTTAAACTTTTGTTCTACCTCTAAAGGTTTACAAAGTTGGTCCTACAGATTCAAGACCCAGTTGATGTTCATTTACGAACTCGACTTCATTTTTTACGTCCTAAGCACGCTATAAAAATTTCAGCTTGATATCTCTTTTAGTTTTTGAGTTATCGCGATGACAGACGGACAGACGAAAGACAGACAAGCGGAAATTGACTAATTATGAGATTTTATGAACACCTATACCAAAATTTTGTTCATAGCATCAATATTTTTAAGCGTTACAAACTTAGGACTAAACTTAGTATACCTTGGTATATTTCATATACATGATATAAAAAGAAATATTTTTTTAAATATTTTTTCAAAATCCTTTTATAAAAGGGTTGCAAATATTGTGTATTTTTAACAAAACAAGAAGTGTCGCCGCGTATGTTGTTTGGCGTGCTGATGAAATTATAAACAAATAATCAACGAATCTATTCTAGGAATTTGTATTTAACATTTACGGGTCAAAGTAGTTCAATTTTGGAATTGCATGTGGCCTTTTGTTAAACTTTGACACGAACATTAAAGTGCTTTTTGAAATAACGCATATATTTACATATGTTATCGATTTGGGAATATGATATCAAAATTAAGGGCGATTTAGCGAAGGGGGTTCCGGTTATGCACATTGAATGTATAATTAGTGGCATTTGGCTTCTTATCTGATTTTCAATTTATCCGTTGCTCCTGGAACTGAACGGAAGCTAGCAGACAATTCTAGCAGACAAATTTATTCTCCTCTCAAGAATATACAAAACTCCCTGTACATCATTAAAAATTTGAAAAACTCAAATATAATTGAAAATAATAATTTGTATAAAGTTTATACTAAAATAATATTAAATTTTAAAAAGGTTCAAGTCTCTAAAGTGGTGATAATCTCATTCATAGGGACTCTAACTAAGGAAAACTGAAGCTAGCAGACAATTTTAAAAATTCGTGTAAAGTCATTTATAAGCCTTGTACCCTAACAATTTTCATTAAAATGGATTAATTATTTACTAAAAAAGAATTCCTGAACGTTTAAACTTTTTTTAACGACCACAACCCTTTTTGTAGGGACTTTAAGTATGGAATATAGGGATGCATGAAAATTCCTTAGAAGGTTCCACTCAGAGGCCTTGTACCCTAATAATTATCATTAAAATGGATTAATTATTTACTAAAAAAGAATTACTGAACGTTTGAACTTTTTTTAACGACCAGAACCCTTTTTGTGGGGACTTTAAATATGGAATATCGGGATACATAAAGATGAGGGTGGAAAAATCAACTTAATGATTTTTTAGGAATATTTTAATTTTTAATAAAAAAATTGTTTTTGCTGGGTGCATTGACTTGCGGTTTTTGCGTTGGCTTCAGAAAATTATCCTTATTAAAGCCGGTTTCAAGCGGAATTTTTTAGTTTTAACCCCCACGCCATTGGGTCAAAGGGATTTATATCGTAAAGTAAATAAGAAAACTTTGAAAAGATTTTTAAAAGGTCAAAATTCTGAAATATCCCGAAATTTAAGATATTTTTATTAATATACTCCTTTTTGCTCCTCCCCCTCCCTTTCGGGGGTCTGAAAAAAATCTCAAAATGAAATCTTGCAAAATTTGCTTGCAAGTGAAGACTTTTAATGACGTATAAGGGGGTTTTTGGGGTCGGTGATCTCGAATTTTCAGTCAAAATGTTTAATTTGTAGACCCCATAAATAAATACAGCCATTTTTTTTTTTAATTTAAGTGTTTTTGAGGCAATACTTTCGAAATTTTCGATAACCCAATAAATTGTGGCTGGTTTTTTAAACTCTTCTGATAACAAAAATGATAGCAAGCACTGATATTCAATAGTTTCTATACATGATATTTCAACAATTAACTCAGTCAATTGTTTGTTTTCACTTGTTAGGTCTACTCTTAAAAACGAGAGATAAATAATTTCTTGTTTATTGGAAGATAATTTAACATAATTTGTTAATTCCTTCTAATTGTTAAGTAAATTATATTTGAAAAATTAATAAGTAATAACGGTAGTGGTGTACGCATGCGTGTTGCACGCTATACAACATTTTATAAAATGTATGATGTATTGTGTGCTAAAGTACAAAACGACGCGTTCGCGACGCGGGCGGATATTTAATGTTTGTAACTAAACACGCACATGTAAGTTTTTAAATCATGTGATGACGTAATTTTGGGTATTTGCCAAATAATCAATTTTACCTCATGTACATGAAAAATTTTTTTTGTCATGTGGAAATATACTCGACAAAAAATATATGTTGAGTATGAAAAATAAAATTTTGAGTAGATTTTATTTGCTATCTAAGTTGGAATAAATTTGGTATAAATTGATTTGTTCTTTTAACATCCTTTATTTTCTCCGTCCAATTCGATGTACGTTTCATAGCCGTATGATTTTTCGATCTCAAGATATGAGCGATTTTGTATGCTCCCGAAAGAGGTTAGGTTAGGCTATATTGGCTGTCCACGAAGGACAGCAAGGAAAACATATATGTGTTTTACCACCTTTCCGCTCATAATTTCATTTATCAGCTTCTCAATTTCAGAGGTTGGGTGCACCTCCTTCATGCATACACCATGCACTACACCAGCCCATCACAACTATAGATTAAATTAATTTTGTTGCGACGGCGGTAATAGAACCCGCTATCCTAAGCATACCGCGGACGGAATTGGTTACGCCTTAACCAACTGAGCTAATAAGGCGAAAATTTTGATTTAACTAGTTTGCTCTTTTAACATCCTTATTTTTCGTTCTCAAGATATGAGCTATTTTCTAACATCCTGAAAGTATAAGCTCCTGAAAGAGAGGCAAGAGGAACTTTTTTGGCATTCAAATACTTACTTTATTTGGTTTTTGTAAATTTTACAATATCAATTGCATTTTTGAGATTTTGAGAAGGAAAAAATAGTATCCATGCAGTTTTTGAGTGAACAAATTTGAAAATTATTATAAAAAGATTTTTTTTTAAATATTTTCAATGACCTGGTGTTTTTATAAACTTTATGAATTTCTTAATATTACTCTAGCTATTGGAAATTGTTCGTATTTTCTTTTAAAATTTCTTTAAGAAAATGAAAAATGTGTTTTTTCCGTGTAAACGATTATTTTTTTTCTTATCTATACTAATATTATAAATGTAAAAGTCTTTGTATTTTTTTTGTTTGTTTGTGTGGTTATTAACAAATCTGTCGTACTACTTACGGGAAGGGACTTTTTTGACATGAAGGTTGTAATTATTGAGTAAAGTTTCGTCCAAGATAATAATAATTTATTCTTTGGAAAAACTCTAAAAGGATCCTTTTTGGAGTTTTTCCAAACATAAAATTATGACTATCTAGGAAACGGTGAAATTAACGAAAACGGTAAGTTTTACAGAAAATCTAAAAAAGGCTTTCTTAGTTTAAAAAATTGATAACTATTTAAAAAACATTTGATAACTATTAAAAAAAGCCCAGATTTTCGCCTGATAAACTCTGGATCTTATTAAAGGACGTCTTTCGGAAAGAACGGGAATATCTCTTCCTCTGTTGCCCCGAAAACAGTCATTTTCTTTCAATTTACAATTTTTTCAAAACCTTTCTAATTTCAAAGAGGCCAAAAAATTGCTTAACTATTTTAGAGAAACAATTCTTCTGACAAAAATTGTTAACCTTAAATTTCTTCGATATTTAAATAAAAATTTTCCGCGTTTTTCTCCAGTTTTTTTTATAATTTATTCAAAAACTACACATTTTACTGAAAAAAAACAATTCAATTCAAGGTTGAACAGCATAAAATTTTCAACAGCTTTGAAAAATGCGAAAAAACGCAGAAAATTGTATTTAAAACATCGATTTTTCTGAAAACTGCAAAAGGATGGGGAACAATCAAAGTATACAGATCGGTAGCAATTTTTTCTCTATGGAAAATTAAAAAAACCCATCAAAAACATGGAAAAATTTTAGTACATTGATGTAGATATTTCAGTAAATATTAAAGATAAGAAAAAGTTTCCATTTACAAATTGATCGGAAATTTTACGCTCGATAACTTTTAAGTGACCTTTTTTTTCTCTAAAGTGCATAGTTTTCGAGTAAATTGTCGAAAAATTGTGGAAAAACGTGCAAAATTGTAGATTTTTTCGAAATCACCTTTTTTTTCCTGAGCATATGCAAATTTTTACTCTTCAGGTAAAGTAAATTTTACTTTCCTAATATGATAGCGATATAAAATAATTTATTTTTATTCGTTATAATTATTTGGTGGGACACTCGGTATACAGAATGTTCGATTTACATCGAGGCATATAAATATCACTAGTATGACAGAGAACATTCGTTAAGCAATGCATCTAAGTAAGAGGTATTATAGGTATTATATGAAATTGTTAAAGTGACTTGTATCGTGGCTTATCTGTTGTATAGTTCATCTATTCAACTAAGAAACTCCCACTCTCCAAGCGTCTTATAACTATCTCAACGCACATCGAATCTTCAACACTAGAGCCTAAATGGCCGAGCGGTCTAAGGCGTTTGTCTTTCCCTGTATGTCCATTTAGACTTATGTTGCGGGTTCGAATCCAGGCAGCGGCAGTGTAAACAATTTATAATTAATGGGAATGCAGAATTGATCACATTGTCGTCGCTTGGATAAGAACGAAGCAACCGACTCCACCCACATCAAAATGTAATTGTAAATATGTTTGCAATTAAATAAATAAAGATTAACAAATAATGATGTAGGTGGCCTCTGTTATAGGCGTATATGTCAGAGAAACGGAGGTTAAACCCCATTATTATTATTATATAATACCTCATCATTTAGATGTAATGCTTAACGCATGTATTCTGTCATACTCGTGATATTTATATGCCTAGATGTAAATCGAACATTCTGTATATTTGTTCACCTATTTAATAATTCCGACTGCGTCATTGTTTATGTGAGTAAGATATTTTTGGATTTTATTTATTTTGACTGTGATATAATGTGTATCGACGACAGAGATAAAAATTAGCCACATTTTTAATTTTTTTTTTTGTAGTATTTTTTTTTTTTTTTAATATAACTCCAAGGGTTTTGTAGATTTATGGAAAAATTTATGTTGGGCACAAAACTTGGGAGTACAATTTTTTTTGTTCTGTTTATTTTATTTTGAATATTTTTAATACAACAATGGGGAAAAAATATATTTCGTGGAATTCTCTCATTGCTTAATAATTTTGTTACATCGGTTAAATTAATATATTTTATTGGGATTTGGTCCTTTGACTTCTTGCAATCTGGTGGTTGTCCAAGGTTTGAATCCCAATAAATGTATTCGAATAAGATTCCGTAAATTTAGGAGCTTATTTGCTACATAAAAGCATGGAACCGGAAATGTTTTCTTTTGAAGTGACGAATTTCATTTTAAATTTGTGCCGAATTCATTGGGTTTTCGAAAAAAAATGTTTCGCACTAAAGTTGATGATATTTTTATGAGAATAATTTTTGTTTTTTAGATTTTTGTACAAATTAACAAAAAGGTTTCTCATAGAAGTTTGTTTTTCGAAAGTATTGTGGACTCGGCTGGAATCTTAGCTTCCAAAAATATTGTTTTCGGGTCTATTCATGTTTTGATGTCAATGATAAGTAAAAATGACGGACACTTAATATGTACAATATAATTTGAAAATGTATTTTTTTTTATTAGAAAATTATAATTTTTTCTCGAATTGTTGTATTAAAATTTTTTTTAATTTTTTTCTGTACAATTAACCCGTTAATATTAATCAAGAATCAAAATTCAAATAACTTCGAAATATTTTTACTGTTCGAAAATTTATCATGATCGAATTTTTAAAATATAAATTTGAAATATTCGGAAAAATTCTTCGAACAACAGATGTAGATATTTTTTTAGGTTGTCTCGAAAATGGCGTAATATAATAATAATAACCTCCGTTTCTCAGATCATGTCTATAACAAGAGGCCACTCACATCATTATTTTTATTCTTTATTCATTTGTTAATCTTTATTCGAATATACAATTAATTGTATGATGTGGGTGGAGTCGTTTACTTCGTTCTTATCCAAACGACGACAGTGTGATCAATTTACCGCTTTTTTCTTGACACTGCCGCTGCCTGGATTCGAACCCGCAACCTTCCAGCCAGTAGTAGTAAAGAACCCTTTTCTTGCTTGGCTTCTAAGCTATTCGATGGCGTAATATAACTTTAACGAACGGTGATTTCAAGGTGATGACCGCCATTTTGGTCTTCGTGTGACCTCCAATATAAGGGGGGGGGTGGTTCACGTTAATACTAAAAGACAAAAAACAAATCTATTTGATTCTTGGTTAATTTTTTCGGATAACTTAGATAAATTCGTCAGATTAGAAATACAATGTAGTTTTTCTATAGGTATCACCTGGAGTATTCGAGGCCATTTTTTAAGCCAGAATAGATAATGAATGGAATAGCTTACTGGCTATTCTGGGTTAGAAAAAACTGGCTTCGTGAATCTCGAATGAAATCTAGAAATTTATGAAGTTATAAACCCAAAAGGTCTAAACAAAAAAACGAATTTTTTATTTATTTTCGAAGTAAAATATTTTGATAATTTTCGTAAAATTTATGGTATAAACTTATTTTATTTCTTTTTATTCAACGTCAAATCATTTTTACTTAAGAAATTGACCATTGCGAAAATGAGTTCTATGTGATTATTGTGAAAAATTGGTGAGTTTTCTGGAAATGAAACCGTTTCTACTATGACTTTTTTTGGTGCAGTAGTGGGTTTCCACTGAAACGTTTTATTTGAATTTCTTAATCTCAAATTTGCATAAATTGGAAATTTTCTGTCTGTTTGGTAAAAAAATTTATTTATTGTAATACAGAACCCTTGAGATGTGAGCTAGAACCCCACTTTCCTAATTTCTGGAATATGAATTTTACAATTAACGTTTTATTTGAAGTTTCAATTGGACTTAAAATGAAAATTTTCTGTCTAGTTGGTGAACAAATTTCTTAAAAGTTTATTAATTGTAATACAGAATCCTTGAGGTGTGAGCTAGAACGCCACTTTCCTAATTTCTTGAATATGAATTTTACAATTAAATAAACTAAATTAACATCGGACGTACACTCATAGTCAATAAAATGATCTAATATGAAACATTCTTTCCTTGCTCTCGTGGTGTGTATACTAAGTACTCCCCGACAGACGCAGAAAGTGGCCAATTTGTTGCGGGACGAAAGTTGACACTTTCTGCACGGAATTCTATCTCTAACAGTTTACAAGATGGGTCCTACGGAGACCCAATTGAACTTTGTTGCTCATTTACGAACTCGACCTCACTTTTACGTCCTTAGCACGCTATAAAAATTTTAGATTGATATCTCTTTTCGTTTTTGAGTAATCGTGATGACAGACAGACAGACAGACAGACAAGCGGAAATGGACTAATTAGGTGATTTTATATAACATCTATACCAAAATTTTGTTCATAGCATCATTATTTTTAAGCGTAACAAACTTGAGTCTAAACTTAGTATACCTTGGTATATTTCATATACATGGTATAAAAAGAAATAGATTGTGTTCGATTCTTCTCTCTCTCCTAACCATTATTTTAATTTCCGATTATTATTGAATTTCAGTGCTACCAACATTTAGTTGTTGTTAATTTATCGGATAATTAAGTTAAAAACACGGTAAAAGCTTATTATGAATTATAACTTGTATACCTAAGGTTTCTTACCTTTTTATATGTCAAAGGTTCTTTTTGTACTTTAGTGTACATACAATACTTGAACTGAGTGTAAGTAAAAAAAATAGCTTTATAACATTGTAATAACACTATCCTTTTTTTACTTATAACTCAAGTGTAGTACACCAATGCAAAAAGAACAAATTAAGTCAGTTTAAATTTGTTTTTTTGTTTTAATGGTCCGTACACAAATTTGGGTATCGTTTTTAGAATTCTTTTTAGAGAATATTAGTGTTCGCCTGGAGGAACTTTTTGTTGAGGAATTGAGCGCGAGTTACAACGATACGAGTGTTTCTTGTATGTGTCTACATGGTAATACGTCCCATGAAACACTTTTCCAACTATTTTTGCAATTTTCCAACACTTAAACACCATAAGACTATTTTTAGAATAATTATCCTTGATTAATATTAAAAACAGGGTTCGAGGATATATATCAGTGAATATATATCGTGATATATATCCGATATATATCAAATGATTTTTTATGATATATATCAATACAAAAAAGTTTTAAAAATTTGATATTAGAATTAAGTAATTTTTTTATGTTTTTTACTGTATTTCTACTCCCCAAATGTAAATGCAGTTCGAGTAGAGTTAAAACATATTCCCTAATGTGTTCTAATCCATAAATGGCAACACTTCTACCGGCATTAATGGCGTCAGTCGTGTTAGAAAAATTTCGTTACGAAAGAGAAAGTTTTTTATGTTTATTCTATTATTTTTACAAAGAAAGTAATTGACAAAGTGCAGAAACGATTTTACTTCATTTAGGAGTATTTAAGAAGTATTAAATAACTTTTGTAATTATAGAATATAACTGTTTATTCTATAAATGTAAATATCAAACTTTTGATATATATCGGATATATATCATAAATATCCGATATTTTGATATTTATAATAAATATCGGATATTTTCGAAGCCTGAAAGAGATAGATAGCTAAATAAAAGTGAAATGTAATATACAAATTTATTGATCTTATATTAATTATTAGTGTTTGTAATTATTGAAATATTTGAACTGGCCATCGTTAATAATAATTCATTTTGTTTTAACGTGTGTGATTGGTAAAAGATTTCCAAGCAATGCTTTGGCTACAGTTCAAAAATTTTCTCAAACATTTATTTATTTCATTCACACGACGAATGAAATATTATGGATTAAATGCCGGTAGTTGTGAAGTGACATCTGGAACTTCAATGAATAATTAAACATAGGAAAACAAAATTGATTTTTCTTGAAAAATTTTTATTGCTTTCATGTAAATTAAGACTTTATATGCACTATATCTAGTCTTTTATTTCCTAAATATCACTGTTTACCTGTGAGGTCGCAAATTAGGTTAGAAACATTGTATAGTTAAATTTGTACGTTAAGTATATTATGTATGTGTTTGTTTGCTTATATAGCATATACCATATTCACTGAGGAAGTGAGAAGAAAAATACTCTTGTTACTTTGTGTGTAAGAGTGGCTATCTTTCTTAACTGGCATGTCGTAAAAAAATAATAATAATTGCGTAATCAAAACTATCTACACGGTATTACAACACTTAACTCAGTCAATTGATTGTTTTCAACTTATTTTTAAATTAAACTTCTCGTTTGAATCATCGTTTATAAACTAAACACAACATCCTTTAAGTTTCCATTTTGGTCTATAAAATAATTCACCCATGACCATTACAAAAACTGTCATTACTTGGATAAATTCAATATCAATTATTTAGTAAAAAAGAAGTATTGGAAAAAAATACACACTTGTGAAAATTTTATAACAATCAACCTTGTAATGCAAATCATTCAAAAATTTATATACAAAGAAAATTGTCGCCCAATTAAACTTTTAAAAAAATGACCTCTCTCAAAAGTTCATTCCAATCAAACGTACAAAAAACTACAAAATTGATTTGAAAGTCGAAAGTTTATTAATGAGATTGAAAAAAAAAGATGCATTAAAAAAAAAAATAACAAATATAATTTTTTACTTTATTTATAAAATAAAGTAATTAAAATGATTAATTAATTAAATAATAAATATGGTGCATATTATTTAAGACATTAATTAGTTATAACTGTAATTAAAAAATTATACAAGGTTGTCAATTAAATGCGTTTAATGAAATTTAGTTATGAGCAAAATCAATCGTGATCTTGCAGTGTTGGTCATGGTCTCGTAAAACACTACAGAAAATCTATCGTTTTTCCGTTAAATTGTCCAATAATAATGTTTGAAAAGACGCAAAAATGAAAAAAGTTAAGATAGTCCGGCTGTTTGAACAAGTACGGCGAATGTCCATTTTTTTGCGGTAAGTGATAGTTCAAAGTCCTTTGATCACAATAAACACAGTTTTGGAGCCTCTTGCGGGACAAAATTGTGAATTATTTCATTTTAAAATTGTGATTTTAAAACACAGTAGCTTATGGAAGAACTCACGATAATGTTAACTGCAAAAATTAATCGGTGATTGAGCTTCAAAAAAAATTTTCATAAAAAAGAAAATTTATCATAATTTCGCGCTTTTCAAAAAGAAAATAAAATAAAATTTGAGTTTTTGACGCTTGTACGATATTTTTAGAACATTTTATAACATTTACGTTATACAAATTGCCTAGTTGAATAGTTGATTTGTCACGTGACGACCGGACTACTTTAAGCTACCAAAAAAGGGTATTCTACTATTTTAGAAAAAGTACTTCAAAACGTTGATTTTGCTAATAAAAAGCCACAAAAAATTTATTTCGGAAAAATACACACGCTTTCTTGCCAAAAACTTAAATTAAATTTTAAACCTTTTTTAAACTGTCAAAAATGCGGAGATCCAATTTTGATGACGTAATATCGGTATCATTATACGAAATAACACAAATAAGTTTGACAGATATATTCATAGACATCTGATTATAATAAATATAAATACTGATTATCTATGGATATATTATATCCAGCTGTATACACTGAACAACTGATGGTCTATGGCTCATACCGATATGACATCACAGCAGGGCTTGCCCTCGTTTTAGGTCACGTGATAAACAGTTTAAAAATTACTGTTTTTAATTTTAATATTTTAAAAGAAAAATGTGCTTTTATGACTCGAAATCAGAATATTTAAGTATATTTTTACATAAATTTTAACTTTTTTCAAATTTCATTATTTATTTTTGACTAACGATAATACCCTATTGTTAAATAATAACACTTTTAGAGTTATTGCCGATTATTTCCTTTCTAAGCTAAAACTTATCGACAGTCCCAATTTTATCTAGTTTGCTTTAATTAAATTGAAAAATTTCTTTTCTGGAAGCTATAACTCGACTTTTTAAAGGAAGTTTAATGGTTTTTAAAAATTTTGATGAACACAAAAATTTTATTTTTTTAATTCTTTTACAATCTTGAACATCAAAAACTGATTGTAGTGCTTTTAAATTTTTGATAATAATAAAAAATATTTACTTTTTTTTTTCGTAAGAACAAAAATTATAATTTTCGTTTAACTCCGGATAATGCATATTTTTGCCCGGAAACTGGAGACATTCCTCTAAAACTATAGACTTCAACTCAAAACTGAAAAAATGTGCAGCCCAAGATATAATAGTTCAATAGTTAAGATTCCTTCAGTGCATTTCTACAGGTTCAGTGAATCACAACACTTTGAACACCCTGTAAATTAAGTAAATTATAAAATAACTAGAGAATAATTAAATTTTCATTTGAAATGTTGTTGAATCATTTCGCGATATTCTAGTTATGACATCATACTTGAATTTAATTTAATTATATAATTCGAGAATTTGTTGAAAAGTAAAAAACTAAAATCGTCAATAGAAAAGACTCAAAGAAAAACAATTGACTGAGTTAACTGTTGGAATACCATGTATAGACAGTGTTTATTACTATGTCACATAACACATACATACATGTCACACAATTTGCGCCCTCGTGGGTAAAAAGTGATGTTTACGAAAAAATGTTTTAAACAAGTGTTTATTTTTTTATAAGGAACATTTTTTACATTTAAACTTTTGTTCTATCTCTAACGGTTTACAAGATGGGTCCTACGAACCCAAGACCCAATTGGCCTACGTTGCTCATTTACGAATTTGACCTCACTTCTTACGTCCTCAGCACGCTATAAAAATTTCAGCTTGTTATCTCTTAACGTTTTTGAGTAATCGTGATGACCGACGGACAGACGACAGACAGACAGGCGGACAACCGGAAATGGATTAATTAGGTGATTCTATGAACAGTTATTCCAAAATTTTGTTCGTAAGCGTTACAAACTTGAGACTAAACTTAGTATACTATGTATATTTCATATATACATGGTATAAAAACATAAAGTATAGAGCATTTTCCAAATTCTGATTTAATTGGAAAGGTTTTGGTTTAAAAATAGTTTTATTCGAAGGCTAGTTGTTTTTATTTTCGAAAGTGATGCGACTCAACTCAAAAAAAATCACGATATATATTGCTCAATTTACTTTTAGCTATGAGCGTCACCGTTTAGCACGGGTGCCATGTTAATCCATTAATATTGAAGGAACATATCCATACATACATACTTAGGCTGCTAAACACATACCTCTTTTTGAGTGTAGTCGAGTAAAAAAAAGTTTTATACTAATTTAAAAATTCAGTATGTAAACAGTTTTAGTTATTACATCACCTTTCGAAAACAAAAACAATTGATAACGTCGTTTGAAAAGAATGTACGAATATTTGAAATTTTTTTACAGAACATTAATCATTACACTTTTCATTGAACACTTAGTCAAGCAGCTGAGCGAATCGTCTTTATTAGTACAGGCAATGACTTTTCCTTGTTCCTGTTTCAATGAGGTTCCTGTTTCACATGTTTTAGAGGGTTAAATGACGTCACCTGGTATTTATTCTCATTTGTAGCGTTTCTTTGCTTATCACCACTGACTCACCCAGGTTGGACTGTAGATAGCTGGTGTTAAGACGACTTTTGATCCCTCTTCACCTATATAACAGAAAAACGAACTAAAAAGTAAAAAACAAGTTTACTAGTTAATTTGTATATACAAAGAGAAAGGTCAATTATTTACTTTCTGACTGGACAGATAAATAAAATTGTATATGCAGTCGGGGGCTCTATTTGATTAAAAAGTGTTCCACAGAACGGTCCTCCGACTGCGATGGAAATTTGATTTAACTGTTCAGTCAGCGATTAAATTAGTGATTTTTCGCTTTATATACAGCTTAACTAATAAAACTTGGTTTTTACTTTTAAGTTTGTTTTTTGGCGGGGGTAATCTTTTTTTTTTAATTTTTAACCGACTGCACAATGCAAAGAAGTGGTAATGGTCTTATCAGTCTATATTACATGTATGTATCTATGTATGTATATGTTTTCTTATGTAGATCACTAGAGACCAAACGCAAATGCCGATTTTGATGATCTTTACGCAATTGATTATTCTTAATCTTGAAAGGGTCACTGAAGATATGGCAATCATGGAAATTAATTATGGCGACCATCAAACGCCATATTGTAAAAAAGAAAAGTCCACGAACTGAAATGGACTGATGGAACTGAAAAAGAATAGTTATTTGAAAATCCTAACCCAAAAGTGTAAAATAAGCATAAATAAATTAAAATAATCAAAAAAACCCGACTACGTTAAATAAAAACTGAGAAGAAAAACACAAGTCCAGTAGTTTACATAGCGACTTTAACAGCCGGGGTCCATTATTGGGAAGATTGGGAAGTCACTATGTAAACTACTTACCTTGTTTTTTCTTTTCACTTTTTATTTAACGTAGTCGGGTTTTCTGATTTTTAAAATATATTTATTTTTTTTCAAATTATTTTTGTTAATTAATTATAATTTGAAATAGAAATTTTATTATGTACTAATCGAATAACCTTAAAGTTAATTAGTCTTATCAATTATAAAACTGTATATTATACAAATATTTTATTTTATCTATATAACAGATTCCACCCACATTAATTAAGTTTTTTTTTTTTTTTTGTTTACCGGATGTGGATTGTGGTTAAAATCTCTTAACCTTCAGAGAAATTGTTTTATTTTTATGTGAATTGTCTCAAAAGTTTATCAATAACCTAAGGACTGGTACCTTAGGAAAAAATTTACATTAACCTCATTTAAAATTCACTCAGTTTTCATGAAAAAAAGGTAATACACTGGAACCTGGTTAAGTGAGACATCAAGGGCCCTGTAAATTTGTCTCACTTATAGAGGTATTCCACTTACCCAGTGTCTCAGATATGCAGGTATAACTAATATCTGACTCATTTACAGAAGGTTCCCTAAAGAGAGGTCAGATCATTGCTGCTTCAAAAATTATGAATACCGAGACTTCGCGCGAAATATTGTGCCTTTTCTTTAATCATCGGTTCACTTACCGGAACGTTTTTGTTACGGAGTTGCTTTCACTCCATGTTAGCAATCACTGTTCAAGTTCAGGATGTTCTGATAAACGTACACGCTTTAGTTTTCCTTTTTCTTCAGAATATTGTGATTAAATTTTATCTTTATTCTGCATTACTCTACAAAGATATAGATTTTGGTACATTAAATTCGACACAGACTACATCGCGTATCTTCCCACTTTCATAAACGGATACTTACTTCAGTTTCCCACGTACTGATAACGATTTGAGCCTTCGTTTCGTCATTTTCAAATAAACATCCGTATGATAGTAAAGCAAAACTAAAACTGAAGATCATTGAGGCTCAAAATTAGTTTAGTGAGGAATTTACGGGTAGAATAAGAATAAGTAAGCAAACAAAATGACGTTATCTCAGTTCTCAATTATAGAGGTTAACGCATATAAAATTCACTCGCTGTCTCAGTTATAGAGGTAATTATGACGACAAAATGGAAAGAACGAATCCCAGATATAGAGATTTGCTTCGTCCCACTAACAGAGGTAATTCAGTGCCAAAGTTTTGGGACCTCAGCAAGGGTTTCAGTTATGGAAGTTTCTCACTTATTCAGGCCCCATTTAAGCAAGTTCCTCTGTATAATAGACATATGAAGCGCCGTTCAATAAAATAATTTTGGCAGTATCATTGATTTTTATGACCAACATAAAAGTTTTAAAACCACTGTTATATATTTTTATTATAATATTTATATAATATTATTTAATTTATAACATCCAAGGTTATGTTGGCATTCATTGTTTATATTTCGGAAATCACAATCTTATTAACAGAACTAATACGCATTTAAGGTGTTTGAACACTCGTCTAAATGAAGTCAAAACGGTTTATTATGATATTTAGTACAATGGTCAATGGTGGCACAAACTACAACTTTTGAAAAGGTGATACTTTCAAAAGTCGAAGCAGAAATTGTTTTATAACAATTTTTTTTATAAACAGATGCAAATTTTGACATTTCCGGCGAACATAATTTTGTATCAATATATAAATGAATGAATTACGAAGAAAACGTATTTTAAATTTTCCAAAAAATCTCTATTAGATCAAAAGTTATTGAAAGTAAAAATCATGACGAGTTTGCTAGTTAATTTTTAAACCAGACTCATTTCGAATTTTCCAAAAATCTTTTTAGGTCCAAAGTTATTGTGAAACAAGTGAAAACAAACAATTGACTGAGTTAATTGTTGAAGTATCATGTATAGATAGTGTTGATGGCTCTTATCACATATACATGTTACAAATACATAAGTGATATTCCCATATAATAGATACAATACAATTTGCGCCTAATTTGCACTCTGACGGGTACAAAAAGTGATGGTTACGAAAAAATGTTTCAAACAAAAGTTGTTTATTTTAATATAAGGCACATTTTTTTACATTTGAACTTTTGTTCTATCTTTAACGGCTTACAAGATGGGTCCTACGGATTCAAGACCCAATTGCCCTATGATGCTCATTTACGATCTTGACCTCACTTGGGCTCAACACTCCAAAACCCTTCCCTCCCGAGCTACGGCCATTCAAAATGTATGCTTACATGGGGCCGTAGTTCTGAATGGAAGAGTTTTTGAGGGTTGAGCCCACAAGAACGATAGTTTTCAAAAAATTTAAACCGAAATCAAAAAATAATATCTGTTGTAGGCATAACCTTTGATAGGTCGTAGCTCGGAAGAGAAAGGTTTTTGAAGGGTTTGTCATGGTGCTCGTTACCACAAATTCTCTATCTATGCACGTCCAGAAAGTTGTAAGTAAGAATAATTAAAAGGTCCGTAGTAGATTCAAAACAATAAGAATTAGGTAAATCGACACTTTTGTTTCTTCGTTTTTCTTCGCTATCATTAACCATTTTGCTTCAAGGACGTTAATGATAATAATAAAATTAGTCGTCATATGACTCGTTAATTTTAGATGAGACGCTATGAGCGAAAAAATGCGTTTAGTGAAGGCAAATGACACGGCATGACCTTTATTTTGAATTCACTTTTGATCTAATACAGATTTTCGAAAAAGTTCAAAATGTGATAAATTATGGAAGCAAAACTGGAAAAGCATTTGCTTATAAATAATTTGTATAAACAAATGATGCTGCGATTTTTGAAAGGATATCTTTCCAAATTCGGAATTAGATAGCCGAAATACTAAGGAAAGACATTGTAGAAGGTACAAGATTTTATACTGTAGCTTACTCAGACAGAGTGTATAAGTCTTTTTTTTCGGGGGAAATATGAATAAAAAAAATGAGTAATTTGAATATTAGTGTTACATATTTTTATATTTGACAATGATGTCAGAGCTCAACTGAACTCAGTTTAGTTTATTTATTATTTAACTAAATTTTATTATATTGGTAATACAATAACTACAATATAAATATTACGTATATATCCGTTAGTTAGTCTCTTACAGAGTGTTCTAAGCAAATGTATGCGTGGTAATTTGTTCACAAAGAGGGCGGAAGGAATATTATAAGTATTACGTAAGATAAAAATAATAATAAAATAATCGAAATGTTTTCAAAGCAATATTTATATGTAATTTCAATTTATTATCGTTTTTTCGAACGAAATTCCTTAACGCGGCTTGCCATGGTGAGCAAACTGACAAAAACAGCCACGAAACAAAATGAGATATGCTTTGTGTGTGCCATTTGTATTTTTTTAAATTTATTATAGTTCACGAATTTTGCATTTTTCTACTATTTATATCCAAAACTAGTTATGGATAACATATGCATAACTAATTTTGGATGTAACTAGTACAAAAATGCCAAAATTCGTGTACTATAATTATGTGCGTGTTGGAATCCTGCTTACTTGACATTACAGACTGAACAGATTATCTACATGTATTTATTTAACGTTTAGATTTGTTTCTGTACAGCTTCGTGAAGAACTTCGTTCATAACGGGGGTCCCACGATCGCGAGGAACGTTTTTTCATTATTTTGATATAGTATATCGAATTTCTTTTTATATTTCTTTCTAAAAATACATGAATTTATCGAAAAGTGACCTTTTTTATATAAACTATTTATATCATAGAAATATTCTCGTATTCTCGTAAAATTTTTATGAAGAAATTCGAAGTAGAAAAAAAGTTATAGACATATACATTTATATGATTCGAACTGGTTTCTATGTCAAGTGGCGTGCGATCAAAAATATTTCAACGAAATTTTCTAGGTTTTTCCAACTGGTACGACATTTTCTCGTAGTCTACGCGAACAATTTAAAAAAATCAAAAGATTTTCTTAATCATTATAATATAAACTAAAAAATTAAACTCTAAAAAGTTGGAAAACTACCCGTCCTTTGTACAATTTTTTTTTAATTTTTGAAAACTCAAAAATTAACCCAAACTCTCACCAAACTAAACCGTTTTTCTTGAAACATAGCTAAAAATAATCTCGATCAAGCTACCTTTAAAAAAATATCTAAACTGATTTATTCGTTTAAGAACTACGATGCCACAGACAGATACACAGACACGTAAAATTTATAACTCCCCTCTTTAAAAAATTAAACTTAAAAATTGACTTGAAGCATTGAAACTTCATTGAGATGCTAAGATCTACAAAATCTCGTTCACCGAGATCCAATTCTTATGAAATTATTGCGAGGTACTTTTTTATCTCAGAAGTAATTGTGAGTCGTGTTGGTACTTTTCAACTTCATAAATGTATACGTTGTTTTGGAACACTCTGTCTAATACAGACCATTCACCGCTATACAGTTTACTACTGGTACTCATATTTTAGTACTTCTGTTCACAGTGCATATTAGTTCGTATTACGATATATGTTCTGTATATACACTTTTGTATATACAGAGCAATCTTTACAATAAAAACAGTTTTGAAGCCTCTTGGTTTCACTGTATACTTGGGGACAATAAAATTACGACAAAGCTGCATATCAGATATATTTGGTTGTTGAAAAATACACATTAGTTAATATATTTTTTAATGCCACTAAATATATCTGATATACAGCTTTGTCGCAATTTTATTGTCCGCAAGTATACAGTGAAACCTGCTTAAATGAGACATCAAGGGACCCGCAAGTTTGTCTCATCCTCTCATCCTTACAGGTATTCCACTTTCCCAGTGTTCAAGTTCAAGATATTCTGATAAACGTATGTCCTTCAGAACAGTGTTTCCTTTTCCTTCAGAATAGTGATTGAATTGTATCTTTATTCTGAATTATTGTACAAAGAGTAGATTTTGGCACATTAAATTCGACACAGACTTCATCGCGTGTCTTTCCACTTTCATAAACGGATATTAACTTCAATTTTTCACGTACTGATAACGATTTTAGCCTACGTTTCGGCATTTTTCAAATAAACATCCGTATGATAGTAAAGCAAAACTAAAACTAAAGGTTATGGAGGTTCGAAATTAGTTAAGTGCGTAATAAATAAGTAAACAAAAAAACAAGACGATGTTATCTCATTTACAGATGATGGTATGGAGGTTAGCGGGCCATGCTCGAGCATCGCGCCTCGAAGCAATGGCTATTATAACCAACTGATGTATTGAAACCTAGCGCTAAGTTTCCTAATTTCTTCTGGTTCGACTATGGCCGGACCAAACCATTTCCTTCGCTGCTGTATGAGTACCGGGCAGTAACAGAGAAAGTGGATCGATGTTTCTTCTGAATTTTCTCCGCATCTGTCACACGCGGGAGATTGTATTTTTCCAATCTGATGTTGGAACTTGTTCAGGTTATCCTGCCCTGTGAGTAACTCTACGATGACTCTAATATCAGCTCTGTTTAGTTTCAAGATCTCCTCGGCTCTGTTACCGAGCGAGTTTCCTTCACCCAACAGGCATTTGGTGATTCGTCCTTCCTCGTAGCTGGTTCATGCCTTTAATTGTTGGTTTTTCAGATTATCTCCTAATCTGTTAAGACCTTCTTGGTATGGCATCCTCGCAAGCTTTTCTTGAGTGGGAGCCATGGTGGTTCCCAGTTTGGCCAGCTTGTCTGCTCTCTCATTACCGTTCCAACCATTTACAGAGGTAAATGCATATAAAATTCACGCGCTGTCTCAGTTATAGAGGTAACTATGACGATAAAATCGAAAGAACGAATCCCAGATATAGAGATTTGCTTCGTCCCACTAGCAGAGATAATTCAGTGCCAAAATGTTGGGTCCTCAGCATGAGTTTCAGTTATGGAGATTAATCACTTATCCAGGTTCCACTTAACTAAGCTCCACTGTGTATGGCTATAAATTTTTTTCTACTTCGATTTCTTCATAAAATTTTAGGAGACTATTTCCATGACACAAATTTTTATTGATTTATTTATAAAATTGATTTTTTGAAATTTTTAAATGAGTTAAGTCCCCTTAATAATAGACAATATTATTGATAGTATATTGAACCCTTAATAGATATATTATGAAACCACGCCTCCATTCACAAAGTTATTTCAAAAATGGAATACCAATTATTTATAACAGTCATTAAAACTGTAGTTACTCATATATTGTGTCTGACTCTAGTGACTCTGATGTATATTGTGCTTGTGTTGAGTGGTAACAGCTTGCTTACAATGTATCAACTGTTAGTACAGCGTCCAAGGCCGATTTTCGATTTCCATATTCGTTGGAACTTTTTCGATCCAAGCCTTCTCTTTGTAATTCGAATTTGGAATACAACTCTTTTAAAAGTGACAGCATCAATTGCTAGTATCAATTTTTATTTTTATAAAGGACCCCGCACACATCACATTGATTTTTGGTTTCGGTTAAAATTTTTTGAAAACTATGAGTTAAGGTAGTTCTTATGGACTCAACACTCAAAAAACCTTCCTTTTCGAGTCCTTCATGTCTCGCCATAACCTTTGAAGGGCCGTAGCTCCAAAGTAAAAGATTTTTGAGATTTGAGTCTTTAAGAATTTTTGATCAGCATTATCAAAAATACCTTAATCCACAGTTTTCAAAAACTTTTAACCGAAACCAAATATTAATGTATCGTGTCCGGGGTCCTTTATTTATTTGCTAGAAAATTTTTGAATTAAGCCTGTGCTCTCGCTATGGGCATAGTGTCAGAAAATTCTAAATTTTTATATATATTTACCTAAAAAATTTGAAGTTGACTGGCCATCTCTAACTCGGAATTTTAATTAAAGTTCGAATAATTTATATGTGTTTTAAACAAGTTTTTTAATTCTAGAAAAATAATTTACCTTCAAATATTTTCAAAAAAAGTAACTGAACATATATTTGATATTTTGGCTCTGAGTTAAAAAAGACCAAAATTCTCGATATTGTTGAGATATAATAACGCAAAGTTATTCAATTTTATTGTTGAACAGAAACGACTATAGTTAAGAGTATTGGTGGTTGAAGAGAGATGTCTATATTTATATCTATTTTTTCTAGTATGTTTAGCTTTGATGATCGCCCGTAGGACAAAAACTACTCGTTAAAAAGTTTTGTGGCCGTTTCGGAGCGGTTTGAAAATGTTTTAACAGCAAGTCACTTTCCTAGTCATATACTAAAACTTTTACTATTTCATTTATATTGAATCGCTCTATATCTAACGAATATGCAACGAATCACCCATAGCCGCTGTACTACATAGTTCGGATCGAATAATCAGACAATTTTACAATTTAACTTCATTCAATAATTTCATCTATGAGATACTGATCAATGATCCACGATTATTTCTCTTTAATATTGGCGACACTTATCAACACATAGTAAAAAACTTGTTCAATATATACCGGGTGTTTATATAAAATCATTAAGAGTAGGCTAAGTTTGTTAAGAATTTTATCTGTGATGTTCAATCAACCTAAATATTCAAATTAATAAATTTTAACCGGTTAGTAGCCGAGCTTGTTAAGACACCTTAACTTGTTATGACAACTGGCGATTGGGAGGTTGCATGTTTGAATCCAAGCAGCGGCAGTCTGAACCAAATAGTTAGTGGGGCGGTATCGAAATCGGAGTTCGATAAAATTTGTATCTTATATATTTAGACGAGCAATGTTTGTATATATATATCTCGGAAACGGGTCCAACGATTTTCATAAAAATAAGTATGCAGGAGTTTTTTAGGGCAAAAAATCGATATAGCTAGGTTTCATTTTTAGAAAACGTCGTTTTTACCGTGTTTTCAGGAAAAACTGAAACATTGACTGTAAAATATGACTCTTCCTGGCATCTATTGGCGACAAAATAAAGTACATTACCGCGAAATTCTTATATTTGTGATAAAATTTGTGCCTTTTAAACTCAAAAAATACCGAGTCAAGCTTATTAATAAAATTAGCGTATGGTTAATTATTACATCTCACCCGGTATAATATGTTTGACAGGTTCACACAACTATGATACTGTTATGTTAGGATAGGTGGATAGGTGACTGCGACGTATACTGTGAAGATTATCTATCATAAGGCTGGATATACATATGCTACTTGGAAGAATATTAAATATTTTTTACACTTTTTAGTGAATTTATCGATATTGGTTTCGATTTCAGTTTAGAAGAGTCAAACGGTTTCGGTTGTAATATTTCAAAATAAAACGGATTCGCTTTCCATAAATTACGTCATACAAATTTTTTGATTCTACAAAATTTTACAACTTTATGTCGTGGAAAACTACCTCTGCACTTTTTCGTGCACTGAGAAAAAGGTATTTTGAGTCAAATGATGTTCTGTTGTTTCAACTGCGCGGCGGAGTTGGATACGGCAAAGCTCGCATAGACGCTTACTCAATTCCTTGACGTAGTTGGCAGATCAATATGGTCAATTCCGTAAGGAATTGATATACGTCATTGGCAGTTCATTCTAATAATAAATAATTTAGTTTGACTATTCTTATTATTGATAACATGTTTCAAACAATCACTCCTAAGATTGAAATGTAAAAAGTTCCAGGTCAATTATTGAAGATTTATTCATTGTAGTATTTATTTTATTGTATTAAAATTAAATTCATTTATCCCATTCAAATTTAGTGGACTCAAATCCACCCAAAACTTAACTTCAATTCCCTCAGTTGGTTTAAAAGAAGCTAAATAATTACTTGGATTCCGACAGACTTGTGTGAAATATATATAATATATATAAAGAATTTCTTTCTGTAATGAACATCCTTAATTTGGTACGGAATACCAGAATATATCAACTTTATGCTGATCATAAATTTTCTTTCAAAAATTTTTGATTTGGTGGAAATTTTATTTACAATGTTAAAATGAGATAAAAACTCATCTTGCAATCTTTCATTTATTTGCGAAATTCTTTTTTAAATACAATGTCCTTAACTTTTGACCTTAGTATTTGCCAATTTTTTTTATAAATATATAATTTTTTTTAATTTTTCAGTATTCTGTACCAAAAAAACATTGCAAATGATTACACTACAACTTTTATCCCCATCTTGTATCTTTTCTTTCAAAAATTTTAGTCTTAGCTAAATGTTTTGGGATCAAATTTTGACTTTTGTTCAAGAAAAAGTTTGTTATATAAATAGGGTATTCTACTATTTTTGAAAAAGTACTTCAAAATGTTAACTTTGCTAATAAAAAGCCACCAAAAATTTATTTCGGAAAAATACACACGCTTTCTTGTTATAAACTTAAATTAAATTTTAAACTGTCAAAAACGCGGGCATTCAATTTGATGACGTAATTTGGGTATCACTTTACGAAATAACACAAATAAGTTTGACAGATATATGCATAGACATCTGATTATAATAAATAGCTGTCTACACTGAACTGATGTCTATGACTACTCATACCGCTATGATATCACAGCAGGGCTTGATCGCGTTTTAGGTCACGTGATATACAGTTTAAAAATTATGATTTTTAATTTTAATATTTTAAAAGAAAAATGTGTTTTTATGACTCGAAATCAGAATATTTAAGTATATTTGATTTATTTTTGACTAACGATAATACCCTATTACAGTCAAAACCCGTAATCAATCATATTTTACCTTTATCGTACGATTGGATTGAATTTTCTGTTTTGCGATCTTATATCATGTATGAGAAAGTGAAAAATCAATATTTTCTAAAAATAAACTCAATAATTACGCTTATATTAATTAGTGATAATCAATAAAAGCTATTCATTTGTAAACAATTAATTCTGCAGAGCAAAAAAACTACAATACATTTTACACAAAGTTGCAGAAAACGGAAGAATAGATTATTGGAAATAAGTACAGCCCAGTTAATTATTTGAAATAAGGTTTTAATGAGCAGATAAAATCATTAAAAAATCGATTCTATGTTCCAAAAGGAAATATAGGAAACTAAAGTGATACCCACTCGCTTCGCTGAGTTTTAAAGTAAAGATTGATAAAGAATACTCTCGCTTATCCGCTTTCTAAAACACTCGAAATAATGGTAAGGATTGTTTTACACAGGTAAAATATATATATCTATTTCTATTTTTTTAAATGTATAACAGTCGTAATTATTCATTGAGTATATTAGAAAAGATAGCCGTGAAATACTTTCTATTGACTACTTTTACAGAAATCTGTAATTTATGATAATTAATTTATTTTATTTTTTTTTTAATTAATATATCTTTATAAATTATAGCTCATGTGTTATTCTGAAGTATGAGCTATATTGCTGTACAGTTTCAGCAATATTCGATTTTAAGTAAAATGTGTTATTTTTTCAATCTCTGAAGGAATTCGCTTAGCAAACGCAGCTGTTGCGCTACAAATTGTGTATTTGTTTTAAAGTACCAACATGATATAATTATGCCGTTTCTGCACCTATTAATTGTCTGTTTGATGATACAATGAATATCATTTAATTTTCAATCGATTGTTATAAAATTTTCACAAGTGTGTATTTTTTTCCAATACTTCTTTTTTACTAAATAATTGATATTGAATTTATCCAAGTAATGACAGTTTTTGTAAAGGTCATGGGTAAATTATTTTATAGACCAAAAGTGCAAGGTTAAAAGGATGTTGTGTTTAGTTTATAAACGCTGATCCAAGCGAGATTTCTTAACTTCAAAAATAAGTTGAAAACAATCAATTGACTGAGTTAATTGTTGTAATACCATGTATACACAGTTTTGATTACGCAATTATTTGTTTTTTTTCAAGACATGTAAGTTAAGAAAGATAACCACTCTTAAACACAAAGCAACAAGAGTGAATATCTTTCTTCTCACTTTTTCAGTGAATATAGTATATGCTTTCAAACAAACAAACACATACATAATATATATAACGTATACATTTAACTAAATAATGCTTCTAACCCAATTTGCCCCCTCACGGGTAAACAGTGATGTTTACGAAAAAATTTTTCAAACAAAACTTGTTTATTTTTTTATAAGGAACATTTTTTATATTTAAACTTTTGTTCTATCTCTAACGGTTTACAAGATAGGTCCTTCGAATCCAAGATCCAATTGACCTATGTTGCTCATTTACGAACTTTTCACTTACGTTCTGAGCACGCCTTAAAAATTTCAGCTTGATATCACTTTTTGTCTTTTTTTTTTTGAGCTATCGTGTCCACAGACAATCAGAAATAGACTAATTAGGTGATTTTATGAACACCTATACCAAAATTTTGTTCGTAGCATCAATATTTTTAAGCGTTACAATCTAGGGACTAAACTTAGTATACCTTAATATATTTCTTATCCATGGTGTTCCCGCACGTTGCTTAAAACATATTTTAAAAATATTTCATTTTTAAGGGTGTATGAGCATGGTAGTGGGGGCACAAATTTAAAAATAGATATTTTCAATTTTGATGATAAATTTATATTATTACTTGACGATATAAGACGAAAAGTAAGAATAAAATTTTTCGATATCTGGCTTAATTTTCAAAATATCGAAAATTGAAAATTTTGTTTAATTATTTAGCTTTCGACATTTCGAAAACCAAGACACATATCGAAAAATTTTATTCTTATTTTTCGTCTACATTCATGAAGTTATAACAAAATTCATCATCAAAGTTGAAAATAAGATAAAAATAATTTCAACCCTTAATCTACCCTGCTCTTACATCCCTTATATGGACGGTGACACTTAGTTTTTTTCTTTTCTAATTCATTGCTAATATGTTTACTTTCTATTAAAAAGTTTTTTTTTAATTTGTTTTCATTCATTCCAAATGAAAATTATCAAAAACTTCCAAAATATGTCGTTTTTTGAGATTCCTCCATAAGAGCCAATGTATTTTATATCGATTTTTAATGACTTTTTTCTTAAAAATTTGCACGGATACCTAAGCTGAAATTTTAACCACATATTCTTTAGAGTAAAAACCTACCTACAAACAAATTTTGAGCCTTTAAATCAAACATTGTTGTCATGCTCATACATCCTTAAATATATTCCTCCTAATTGAGTATTAGGAGAACAAACTTCCGGATGCAAAGAAATAGAAAGAAATAAAGAATAAACGAAAATATCAATAATTTTGTTTAAAAAAACTAATAAATATTTTGAAATGCTTTTCTTTCAAAATGAATTAATTTCAATGCCAAGAAAAATCTAAAACGATTAAAAAAAAATATTGAAAATATTTTTAACTCAATTATATTTGCATATCTGAATATAGAAATATTATTTAATTACCTGACAAACGTCATATATTTTCTTTCATGTGGAAAATTTTGTTATCAAGTTTTGAATTTCCTGTATCGATATACATTGTTTAAAAAAAAACTTGATTGATGATTTTATTCGAAAAAATCGAAATTTTTTACGATTTTTAGCTATCTATATAATTGGAAAATACTTTAATTTTCCGTAATACAAGATTTAAATAGAAGACGTTTCAAAGGAGCGGGCAGAAAATGCCTAAAGACTTGAAAATTTGGTATATATTTTGCCACTAATTTATTGTTGATTTATATTTTTCGTCCGAAAGATCGAATTTTATAATTATAAATTTTATCATACTGCTCCCCTGGTCATCTGGCTAGCTATACCCTTAATCAGAAAGACAGACAGATAGACGAAACTAGTTAAAAAATAAAATTGGTAATATGGCAATAAATTTAATTCGTCCGCCACCTGTGAACGGGTAGTGGAATCATAGTTAAAAGTAAGTACACGAGCGCCATTTTTGAATAGGAAAGCGAACTATTATTAAATTTTATGCCCGTCACATGACTAGTCAAGTTAGCAACTAATTTATATTCCTTGAATTTAAAGTTATGAATAAAAATAATATTTGTATCACGTAAATGCTTTTTAATGCTTTAAAAATATCGTAAAAGATAAAGTTTATACGTCAATTTGACTTGTTTTTGACGTTTAAACATAAAAAAATAAAATTTTTTTATGTTTTATTTTTGAAAAGCGCCGTAAAGTACTGTTTTTTACATAAACAGAATCTGTGATGTGAGCCGTACTATTTTAAACAAATGCGCTAAGCAAAAAAAATTATAAAATTTTTAATAATTTTTTTATCCCTAAAATAAGCCCTACGAGAATTACAAATATGCCCGCATAATTATGTATTTCTAACGAAAATAAAAGTGTCGCGTTGTGTTTGATTAGTATATTTATAATCTGTTCCTAGAAATACTTAGAAATATTAGAAATAAACAAACTGTAAATACTTAAAATAAATAAGCATGCAAGATCTTGTCATCTTATTATTTATATCCTGCTGAGATTATGAGAAAATTCCAACGAAATGAAAGAGAAAATCTGAGAATTATTACGATTAGTTTATGAGTGCATGGTTCATTTCATTCTTCACTAGGCTGTCACATTCTAGAATATCATGAGAAAATTTATTTATATGTTTTATTCATTATCAGTTTACGTTTATTACACTTTCTCTGCTCGACGGGGAGCTTACATTTCTAATTACTGTAATAAAATTTCAAGAATCGATTTTTCCCTCATAAAAAATTCAAATTGGAAGATATTACAATCGGAGGTCAAAACAATTTGTTGTTTAACATGATGCATCTCTTAACTTCTATTTATTATTTAACTAAATTCTGTTGGAACTGTACACTGAAAAAAGATAATATAATGACAACCTCATTGCGAAGTTAACCGGCTCAGTGGTCGAGCGGTCTAAGGCGTTTATCTTTGACCGTTTGGCCTGCTGACTGGGTGGTTACGGGTTCGAATCTAGGCAGCGGCAGTGTGAGCAAATATAATTAATGGGGGCGGTAGAATTGATCACATTGTCGTCACTTGGATAAGAACGAAGTAACCGATTCCACCCACATCATAAAATTTAATTGTATATCTGTAGTTAAATACATAAAGATTAACAAATAATGATGTGGGTCGCCTCTATTAAGGCATTTGTCAGAGAAGCGGAGGTTAAACTCTATTATTATTATTATCCCGAAGTTGGCCGTTTCATTTTGAAATACATTAGAAACACTTTCAAACAATTTATTAATGACTGGAACAAGTACAGCTAAATATTTGTCTTTACAATAGAATGGGATTAAATTTAAAATATGAATTCATTGATACAAAATCACTGAAGTTAAATAAACAAAATCATAACTTCTATGAAAGAGATTGATTTTTGTTTAAAGTCATGTATTTTATGGATGGAAAATTGTACTTATTTGGAATATATAATCGTGTTAATAAAGCTAATCAATGAATTAAAAGAAAATCTCTTTGCGTTTGCTTTAACGTAGTTCCAGCATGGTATTTGCAGTTTCTATGTTAAAGCAATGGTACAATTTTTTTTTCGACAGAATTTAACGAAAAATTAAATTTAAGAATTTAATAATGCTTACTATTAATTCCCAAAGTTTCAGAAATTTTGACCGTTTAAAATGGGAAATAATTATGCCAACGTCCCAATTTCAATCAATTTACGTCAAAATTAATATCTCGAAAGTGAAAATTAATTTCTAAATTTTTTTTTTAGAATTGTATTGTATAAACATTTTTTTCTACTTTTTCTTCAATATATAATAATATCATAAAAAATAGTGGAGAGACCGGACATTTTACATGCTTTAAATGGGACATGACCCTCAAAATCGCGAACTTTGTCTTTAAATATCTCGCGATCTAAACGGTCAAAAATTATGAAATTTTAGGAATTCATAAATAAAGCTATTATAAACCCGAGAAAAAAAATTCGGCCAAATCTGTCGAAAAGTGATTTCATGCTGGTACTACCTTAAATAGAGGATTTGGTTACTACGAACACATATCTATAATGTCTAGTCTATATGCGATTGTGTCAACTACATGAAGACTTAGGACACTAAAATCAATAGTAATCAATTCATTGTACCATTTATTTAGTTGAATCCAAAGTAAATTCATTCATCTAATTCAAATTTGGTGGACTCAACTGCACCTAAAACTTAACTTCAATTTCCTCTCGCAGTTGGTTTAAAGTAAGCTAAATAATTATTTGGATTCTGACAGACTTGTGTGAATCATAATTCTATTGATTCAACTTCGAATTGGCCAACTCCGAGATGTCCCGATTTCATAAGTTTTTTCAGTGTAATTCTTTTAAGTCAACTTTCAATGGATCTTTTTATTTAACTATAATTTATTGTTTATAACCAAGTAGAAACATTTGCGCAATTAACTCGTGGTTTACGAATGATATTTGACACCTAAGAAAAACATTCCACCATGTTTAAGCAAAAATTTCCTTTAATCTATTACATCTTTGACTGTAATGGCTCAATATCGATACCATTAAAATGAAGACCGATGTCGATAATATTAAATGAAGTCACCAAATCAAAAATTGTTTTAGCAAATTAAAAATTTTTTTTGTTTAACCTATAACAGACAAAAATAACATAAATATTTTTGAAAATATTCCTTAAGAATTCATTTTTGTTATTGCTATGTTAATTAATTAAAAATATTATTAAAGCTGACCATACACTGTTCATATTTAGTGCATCGATTTGCGATATTTATTAAAAGTGTTTACGACATGAATCTAATTTTGATAAGGCATCCTTGCAGTAATTAAGAAAGTAGAGTAGGGTAGATTAAGAATTGAAATGTTTTAATCAAATTTTCAACTTTGATAATGAATTTTGTTATAATTCGATATCGGCTTACTGAAACATCGAAATATCGAAGACTGAATAATTAAACCGAAATTCAGCTTAGGTATCCCATGCAAATTGTTAAGAAAACAAGCGAAAATAAACAATTGAAATACCATATAAAGACAGTGTTGATGACGCAATCGTTTATTTTTTGACGTCATGTAAGTAAATAAAGATATCCACTCATAGACAGACACATACATACTATAAAATTTGCAAGTAATTTGAGCCCTGGTGGATAAACAGTGATGTTTACAAAAAAATTTTCAAACAAATCTCACTTTAGCCTCACTTTTTACGTCGTGAGCACGCTATAAAAATTTCAGCTTGATATCTCATTTCATTTTTGAGTTATCGTGCCTACAGACAGACGTTCGGGCAGCCGGAAATGGACTAATTAAGTGGTTTGATGAACACCTATACCAAAATTTTGTTCGTATCATTAATATTTTTAAGCGTTACAAACTTGGGACTAAACTTTATATACTATGATATATTTCATATATGTACATGGTATAAAAATAATTCGATAATTTGATATAAAATACATTGTTCTTATGTAGGAATTTTAAAAAACGTCATATATTGAAAGTTTTTGATAATTATCACTTGAAACGAATGAAAATAAAGAACTTTTTAATAGAAAGTAAACATATTAGCAATGATATAGAAAAGAAAAAAACCAAGTGTCTCCATTCATATAAGGGATGTAAGAGCAGGGTAGATTAAGGGTTGATTATTTGATTATTTTTATCTTATTTTCAACTTTAATGATAAATTTTATTACATTTTCATGAATGTAGACGAAAAATAAGAAATTTTTCAATATGTGCATTGGTTTACGAAATATCGAAAGCTGAATAACAATATTTCGAAAACTACGCCGAAAAATTGTATTCTTTTTGTCTTCATCAAGTTATGTCATCATCAAAAATGAAAAAATAATTTACAAAAAAATTTAATACCTGAAATTACTTGCACATTAATTGAACACTTCTGCATATTTACCAAAGTATTTTGTCAACAAATTTTTACTGTTTTATGAATTCAGCCATATAATCTATGGGTATATCACTTCTCAAGGTCAAATTGTGTAAATAGTTCTTAAAAATATAGGGGTCTTGTTGATCTGAATGAAATACTTACCTTTTTTATTTTATTAATTTTTTTTTTTTTATACTAACCTAGAATACTAGTCTAGAATCAAACGTAGTATTTGAACCTTCTTTGATCTGGAAAATTTTTTAATTGCACGATAAGCTTATAGTTATAGAAAATTCATTGAAAACAATATTCAAATAGGAATTGACGAGATGTCTATTTTGCCTATTCCGATTTTGAAAATTTTTGAAGTTTGCAACGATATATTCAATTATCAATTTTTCGCAATTGATAATATTTCGAATCCTCTATAAGGAAAATCTCCCACCATGAAAATTTTCGTAGTTGTTATATCTACCCAAACTTGACCTCTAAAATTTACACCCATCCTCAAATGACACATACTATGCCTGACACTAGACTACAATCAATAAAGAAATTTTTTGCACGGTAGAAAAATATCCTCGTGTGTTACCAAAATTAAATTTTTTTAGCATTTATTTATTTTTTTTCTTTTTGTTTATAGTTTTGCTTAATTTCCACTCTTAGCTTAATTTTGATTTGTTTTTTTTTTTTATTTGGTTTTTTTAGCTTAATTTTTATTTCGCTTTAAAATTAGTTTTTAAAATTACAAAAAAAAAAAGAAAAACAAATCCAAAATATAATCTAAATTCAGACATATAATTTTTTTAAATTTTTGCTTGCACTCAGATCATATTTTTCTTGGCCGTTTTTTAATTTTTTAAATAAAAAATAAAAATATATGAAAATGGAGAACTTTTTAAAACAAAATAAAAAATTTTCACTTATATTTATTATGATTAATCGCATGCCAAATTTTCAAACAAATTCGATGAAAATCGATCGAATTAACTCAAAAAGGACAAATCCCAAAATATATTTTGTTTTAGCTATACACGGTGTTCTGTTATTGACTGCAGATCTCGGCCTACAGAATAAGCTCATAAAGACGAAGGAAAAAGTCATTTACCAATTTCTTATCTGAGCTCTAATTTGGGCGCAACGGGTATGACAAAAATTGATAAATTGGTAAATTCACTGACTATCATTCGATAACCAATAGCCAATGATAATCAGTAGATGTCATTTAGTAATATTCAACTAAAGAAGGGATATGAACTGATTTCAATTGGATTATATTATTTTGAATAAACATTAAAAAAAAATATTATATTATTTCATTGGTTTGGTCAATTCCCACTTTTTTTTTATTATTATTATATTTTTGCAAGAAAACATTAGATTCTTAGTAAAAGAACAAATAACATCACAGAAGGAGTGTTTTTAATTTAACGTAAACAAACAAAATTATTAAAACTTAAAATGCAATAAGTAAAAAAACAAATTACGTTACAAAAAAGACGTTTTTTGTTTGTTTACGTTAAATTAAAAACACTCCTTCTGTGATGTTATTTGTTTTTTTACTAAGAATCTAATGTTTTCTTGCAAAAATATAATACAAACCAATGAAATAATATAATAGTTTTTTTTAAATGTTTTTTCAAAATAATATAATCCAATTGAAATCAGTTCATATCCCTTCTTTAGTTGAATATTATTAAATGATAGATACTAATATCTACTGATTATCATTGGCTACTGGTTATCGAATGATAGTCAGTGAATTTACCAATTTATCAATTTTTGTCATACCTGTAGCGCCCAAATTAGGGCTCAGATCCAAAATTGGTAAATAACTTTTTCCTTCGTCTTTATGAGCTTATTCTGTAGGCCAACGATCTGCAGTCAATAACAGAACACCTTGTATATATATTTTATATATATATATATAAACATATGATGTGCCTTATTTTTTGAATGTCAATGTACTTTATTTTTGTTCGATAAAAACCAAAATTCGAGTCCAATTGTTCATTTTGGTTACCTTGCGTAGAAGAACGAGCTATTGTAGTATTATTTTTTCCATTTTCAATACGGTCAATACATATGCTGTCTGTGTCAAAAATATTATAAATTTTAAAAATTTTTTTCGAAACGAAAATTTTGTTCACCTTCCCCTCCTTACGCTTGGAGGGCAATTGATTTGAGTGCAGCGAATTGTAAGAAAAAACGAAAAACAGCAGGCAAAGCACTGTATTGACTGTCTTTGAAATATTTCTGTGTTCAGCAGGCGGAGTTTTGAGTGATGCCTTGGTTGCAGGGCAAAGTCTTGGCTACGGTTTCGTCAACTATCACCGACCCGAGGATGCTGAAAAAGCTATCAACACTTTGAACGGATTGCGACTTCAGAATAAAACCATAAAGGTATTTTTCAATTTTTCATTATTTTTTTAAATCATAAATTGCATGTTTTTCATTTTATACAAAAATTTATTGGGAATTTTAAAGCGTCAATAAATCCACCAGATAAGCTTCTCGTAAAGAGATCTTAAACTGTGGAAAAGTGGACTTAAGTGAAATAGTGAAGGACTACAAAATTATTGCGAGCAACGTTTCGAATTTTATAAATTCTTTATCAAGTTCTGAAATTGTAATCAACAAAGCAATAGGGACGAAAGAAAAACTAAATACTGACAATATTATTGATCGTGTAAGATATCTCTCAGAGAGTTTTTCTTTTTGATTTGGTTCAAAAACTTTCATTATAAATCAATCTTTCAATCACTTAACTTTTACGATTTATGATAAGGACGCTTTTGTTCGTTTTAGCGAAACGAAATGTTACTATCAGTTTAAGTAGTAAGTGAATATTATTAAAATGTGATGAACAGCTGAACAATTTTCTTATTTTCTAATAAGAAATTTTAAAAACCAAATCAAAATGTATCAGTTTAAAAAATATTTCCCGGCTTTCGAAGTTTTCGATGAAAAAAACCCTTTAGGAAGTAAAATACAAATTCTGTTTTGAAAATGAAGAATTAAAAAAAAGTCTAACAATTGTGAAATAATTTTTAAAATTTCCAGTTATATAAAACGCTCGAATTTCCTTGGAAAAACCCTTTTCAATAAAAAATTGTTATTTTGAATTAGGTATTTTTTTCATTTAAAAATGGAAAAATTGAATAGTTATCACTCAAATTCGGTCGACCAAAATTTTCCAAGTGGATATTTTAGTAACTAATAATTTGATAAGAAAATTTAAAACACTATCGTAATTTCTATCGAATATCTTGAAAATTGCTTCGTTGATGACTTGAAAATTTTCTTACAATTTTCCACCAAATATTAAAATTTCCAAGAAATAAAGCGTCTATTCCCTTCATCAATGAAAAAACAATCACAGTTTTTTCTTCTTAAATGACAATAAAACAACCCTGATTTTTTTTTATATACAATTTTCCACATGATTATTTCAAATTTCCATATAAATATAGCATGGAATTTTCTTTCTTCAATGAGAGAAACAATGATAATATATATTTTTTTGTATGTGAAATCAATGAAAATTGTAGCTCGGAAAAATATTTTTATATATGAGGGAGATACTATTTTGTGTATGGTATCATGATAAAAGGGGCGTTGGCCCCGTTCATAGATTTTCCCGTAGGTTGTGAATAACGAATATCAAATTGATTTTTCGTCTACACATATGCGCACCGTGTCTCTATTTCATTTGTTCTATCCTTCAAGTTAGCGTGTATTGCAGTAATTGTATACAGTTGCTAGTTTAACCGAATGTTACCACTTTGATATCATCAAACGTAGTTAAGGGAGAGTAGCCATAATCGTACGTTTAAGAGTCAGGGGATCAATCTGATTTACTTTTTAAATATTTCAAATCAATTTTTATTAATAATTTTGCGTTTATTAAAGTGCATTAAAAAATTAAACTCATTTATCTCCAAAATCAAATATTTAGATTGAGTAATACAGTGGAACCTGGTTAAGTGAGACATCAAGGGCCCTGTAAATTTGTCTCACTTATAGAGGTATTCCACTTACCCAGTGTCTCAGATATGCAGGTATAAATAAATATCTGACTCATTTACAGAGGGTTCCCTAACTAGAGGTCAGAATACACGTTATTTCAGTTATAGAGGTGCGATTATTAAAAAAAATAACGTATTATCAATATCATTGCTGCTTTAAAAATTATGAATACTGAGACTTCGCGCGAAATCTTATGCCTTTTCTTTAATCATCGGTTCACTTACCGGAACGTTTTTGTTACGAAGTTTCTCATGTTAGCAAACACTGTTCAAGTTCAGGATATTCGGATAAACGTAAACGTTTTAGTTTTCCTTGTCGTTCAGAACATTGTGATTGAATTTTATCTTTATTCTGAATTATTCTACAAAGATGTAGATTTTGGTACATTAAATTCAACACAGACACGCGTGTCTTCCCACTTTCATAAACGGATATTTACTTCAGCTTTTCACGTACTGATAACGATTTGAGCCTTATACGTATGATAGTTAATCAAATTTAAAACTGAAGGTGACTGAATTTACGGGTGTTTTCTCAGTTACAGAGGTTAATGCATATAAAATTCACTCGCTGTCTCAGTTATAAAATCGAAAGAACAAAACCCAAATGTAAATCCCACTTAACCAAGTTCCACTGTATAATGTTAACGGTTTTAGTATAGTTTTAAATGGTTGATTCTACATTCGTCCCTCTGGAGTAAAAAATATGCTCATGAAATGAAATATGATAAATTTTACAAAAAGCTAATGTGACTGACACTAATGAAAAATGGTAAAATAAAGAACCTTAGTATTTTAGAATCTTTATCAGAAAAATAAATCGTGACTGACACTACACATAAAAACTACGCGATAAGAATTAAACACCTGTTTGCAATGGACTGCTTTCCCCTATTAATTTTTGTTTTTAATCACACTGTTTTTAATCAATTTTAATTTACTTTTTTATGGAAAAATTATATTTCGAAGGATGGGTGTAAAACGCTGCACTTTAATGGGTATCCTCGTGGAGGGGCTTGGAAATTGTATATTCTGGTAATCGAGAGAGAAGGAAATTATTCCGTTAAAGTCTCCTAATAAAAATTAATCGTTAATTTGACAGTCGAATGTTAAACTAAATTTCTCGAAGATTTTAAGTTGATTAAATTGATTTTAACAAAATCGCTGAAAATTCTGACAGAATCTGAATATAAATTCATACATGAACTTATGGTTTATAAAAACATCGGATAAAACAACCTATTTTAATCATTATTAACTAAATTTTGAGCAATTTTTATTTTATTTTGAAGCATAGCAACCTTAAATACGGAGTAACAGTAAAAAGGGTCAGATTTGGGGCACTCCAATCCCACAAATTATCTATGAGTGACATTTTTCTAATTATTTCATAGACATATAAATTTTACGTATCGCTTATAACGACTATTGTATATAACGACCACAATTTTACGTTATCTTCAATGTGCTTAAAACCGGTTTTGATTGTACACACATTTTGATTAAAAAGACGTAGTAAAAAAAAGTAAAATACGCTCCTGGTGATGACATGTTTAATGTCAATAGTATACGATCAATAACTTGTTGAAACATCGATTACATTTACCCATGAAAACACTTTCGAAATAGAAGCGATGAAAACATTTGAATAAATAAACAAATTAATAAAATACTTTCGTTGCCATTTTATGAACAGACGAATAAAATTTGGCATAATTTTATAAAAGAAAAAAAAACATGTTGAAAATGTCCTCAATTTTGAATCAATTTTTCTTTTCTTTTGAAGTTATTTACTCAACATTTAATTTGTAAATTAATAAAGTTTTGGACTAATTTCTACCATCTATTGAAAAACAAACAAAGGATTTGGTAGACTTAAAAAATTAGTTAGGCGTTTCTAAAAAAATAAATTAGATCACTGAATAAAGTACATAAAATTACTTTCAAACAATTTATTAATTATTGAAACAAGTACAGCTAAATATTTTTATGTACAATAGAATGGGATTGAAATCACTTCAGTGATGAATTCATTGATACAAAATCACTGAAGTTAAATAAAAACAAAATCATTACTTCTATGAAAGAGATTGATTTTAGTTTATAGTCAAGCATTTTATTGATAGAAAATAAAATTGTTCTTAGGATTGAAGAAATAAAATTTCCAGTTTTCTTTGCTTAGTCTACTTTTATTTATTTAATATTTTAATAATTTAAAATATTTTTGACATGTTTCGTCTAAAATAGACATTTTCATAACTGCAAAGTATTTCATTGTTTTAGTTAATATACCAAAATTCTCATGACGTATTTTAAAAGAAAGTGGACTAAGCAAACAAAATTGGAAATTTCATTTCTTCAATCCTAATTATGTAGTTCCACAAACTAAAGCTCTCTCTACAATTAAAATTGTACTTAGTTGGAACATATAATCGTGTAAATAAAGCGAATAGACGAATTAAAAGATCATTTTTTTGCATTTGCTTTGCTAAATATTTCCGCCATATTGATATTCGTTTTCACTGCGGCCTCTTTGCCCTTTATACGCCTAAGATCTCATGAATGTGGCAAATCGAATGCCTTCCAATTATTTAGAAAACAAACAGGCTATAACGATATTAAAGCAGAATTATGGTCGTCGTATGCCAAAAATTATTTTTCAGAGAGAAATATCGCTAATTTAATAACTCAATCGCTAAGAATCATTCCCAGGAAAAATGAAAGCCAGATTATGAAAAGAAGCTGGAATAAGAAACAATCAATTTCTAGCATGCCAACACTGAATGTTTTCTTTTTTAATCGGTCCACTTTTAATTACTGTGTACTACATTTTGGGTAGACTGGCACAGTACTCGTTTAAAGCTCTGGAATTTTAGAATTTTCTTCTATTGTGACTACGAAGAAAATGAACTTCCGATTTTTTAATACAATTACAAATTAAGTGTTGTCCTCATTTGGTAGAAAAAAAGCTTTATTCATAAGAGTAACATAACCTTATATACATGAAATAGTTTTCGCATTAAAACTTAGAAACCTGTCTAGATAGAAAATTGGTTACAATTTTCATGTTCAGCGGGTTAAAAATCATAGAAATTAAGCTAATCTAGTAGCCATGATTTGTGTATTATACCAAAACAAAAAAACAAAAAATCCAAATATTGTATCTTAATTTTTAGGTATCATATGCCCGACCGAGTTCTGAAGCAATAAAAGGCGCTAATTTATACGTATCAGGATTACCCAAAAATATGACGCAACAAGATCTTGAATCTCTATTTAGTCCATTTGGCAGAATAATTACGTCACGAATATTATGTGATAATATAACCGGTAAGATATACAATTATTTATTTTATTTCAGCCGTAAGTAAGAATTTTTAAAGTAAATACATGGTACTGAAAGTCACAGGGATCTTTGTTTTCACATGATTCAAACGATCATTTTTTATTATTCTTTTTAAAATGAATCAGAGATCGGTCTTAATGTCTAAACTGCCTATCCCCATTCGAATTAGGCAAAATTTTCTTTGATCCATTTCATTAAGAATATTAAATTTTTATCAAAACATGGTAGATTATTTTATTTTCCTTTCAAAATTATTCGAAAAATAGCAGCAAAAAATATTTCTAAATAAGTCTCAAATCCCACATTTCAGTGTTTTATTCAAAAGAAGTGATAGCAAAAGTACAATCATGAATCTTGATTCACTTGGTTATAGCGTAGCAGATTTCGTACGCGGTATGAAGAGGGTCGCGACAATCATTAATTTAATTCATAGTTGTGTACTTAACCTCTCAAAATAGTTGAGGAATCGAAATAAACAGGCCAAAAGGTGATAAAACACCTAGGATAACACAATGGACCTCAGGCTTTCGAATGAGTGTCGGCACTGCCGAACCAATCCTCCAACTTATTCATCATCATAAATCTACTTCTTTTTAAGTCGGTTTATAACCCTTTGCTTAAGGATCTTTAGTAATATTCATTGCAAAATTTCTTCCTGCCATTGAAACATTTTACGCAAGATAGAAAAGTCCAAGATTATCACGCTGTTAGTTCAGAAATCTCGCAAAATTCATGACTTGCGTTTAAAAAAACATTAAGGATCTTCGTACATTTCGTAGAGAAGCAACCGTATCGATATCCGCATTATCTTCGATGATCGGACTCTGGACAGCTAAAAAACGAGACAATGTGTATATATGCGATCTTCAATCAATTCGAGATCGCACTTTAGGGAGTCAATAATCTCTGGCTGCCAGAAATACTAGTCTATTAAAACGTGGGACATAGCAATTCTGATGGAAGGAAAGTAATAATCTACCTTGTAAAAATCATGCTGAAAATAAAGAAGGAGGGGGAGATAGCGCGATTACAATGTATTTACTTTAAGTAAAAACCTAGAAAATTTTAACCGCTTCTTTGATTTATTTTCTTTTAGAATAATTTTTAATTATGTAGAGAGAAAAATGAAAATTATTATTTTTAGGCATGATGTAACAAAATAGTGTTACTCGAATTTAAAAACGCGCATGTGTAAATCACACACAATTTTTTGTATTTATGTTTTTACAAAATACTCCTAGCGTCACTCATTTATTTTTGATTTTTGAAAGGTCTCCTGGTATTTTTCGATGCATTGTGCAGAATTATACGGTCATTCTCATATTTTATAATCCAAAAGTTTCAACGAAAACGCCTGACAAGAAAACATGTTCGTAAAACATCGTTGTGATGTAATAATGTTAATTGAATAGTGTACACTGTATAAAATTACTAATTAACATTATGACGTTACACGATCTTTTACGAGCAATTTTTTTTGTCGGACGTATTCGTTTCTCTTTTGAAAAGTTCTTTTAAAACTGCCTGTAACTTTCAAATTATCATGAAAAAATAAAAGCAGTTTTGTTATGAAACTTATACAGGGTGTTCCATTATTGATAGCCGAAAATAATACCAGTAAATCAAGCTTATCAAGACAAATAGAAAAGCTCTTTACCAAATTTCGATTTAAGGCCTGATTCAGGAGATGTGACTATAGGAAAATAGACGGATTTTTATGCATTCATAGACCAATCAAACTCTTTAAACGAAGTAGCTTTAGAATATAGAGGGGACTATTTTAAAACAATAATTGATTGTAAACAAAAAAAAAAAACATATTTATAAAATTATTTCGCCACAAAACAGAGACACTTAGATGTGGGAGGTATCAACATACGGAGATAATTTAAGAAATTATGTGATACTTATCTGCAGTGTATTGTACTAAAATTAATAAACAACTTAGCCCCTCCTTATGTTGATACCTCCCACTTCTAAGTATCTCTGTTTTGGTGGAATAATTTGATAAATATGTAATATTTTTAATATTTTTTTTGTTTTGCCTACCCAATTAAATCAATTTACAATCAATTATTGTTTTATGATAGCCCTCCTCTATATTCTAAAGTGACACCTAGTTCGTTTAATGAGTTTGATTTGTCTGTGAATGCATAAATCATTTTATTTTTCCCATAGTCACATCTCCCGAAGTAGGCCTCAAATCGAAATTTGGTAAAGAGCTTTTCTATTTGTCTTGATAAGCTTAATCTAATGGTATAATTTTCTGCTGTCAATAATAGAACACCCTGTATATAATCTTTCCATTTTTGTCAAAAAAAGGAAAACTTTTTAAACTAAATTTGATGTATTTCAAAATAATTAAATTTCTAAGCTTCTCACATATGACATGAAGTTATGAGGATGATCGTAGAAAAATTCTGAACACGATAAATCAAAAATCTAAAATTGCTTTTAAAAATCAAAGTTTACTGAATGGCGTTAGGAGTAAAAATACTACGAAGAAATATCACACATAATCAAAAAAGCTGTAAAAATTTGGTTATTTTTAATTTTATTTTTCGTTTAATAAAACTGTTTTTCAATTGGCTAATAAACAATATATTATATGCATGAATTTTAGCCCGCTTCTACACTTTGTGTAGGCTTACAAATTTGGTTATTTGAAAGGGGCATGATGGGGTTTTTGTAATCAGAGCAGTTGAAACAGTTTTGTTAAAAAAAAAAGAGTGAGCCTTTAATATAAAAAATAAATAATTCAGAATCATACAGAAAACTTAAAATCAACATATTTTTGCAAATATTTTTCAATCCCACCTTTTATGTTTAGTTTTTTCTTTTTGTTTTTTTAAATACAAAAAAATAAACCTGTCTATTGTTTTGTTTTTCCTTTCCACCTTAATATTTTTGTTTTTCATTTATTTGCTACGCTCTGTTGTTTTATTTGTTGATTTGTTTTTTTAGTATTTTCTTTTTTTTTTTATATATGTATATCCATAAAATTTTTCATTTTTCTTCAAAATAAATTGTATTTTAATAGCCATATTTTCCTTGGAAATACAGACTTATGCACTGTATCGACGATCAACGAGGAAAGATTATATCATAAAATACGTTTTTCGTTATTTTCAAGGCTTTACACATCTCCACAATCTTGCCAAATTGAGCCATAGGGTTGGAAACTGTTATATTAGTGTCTTTTAGGGGTATGAACTTTCTAATTCTCCTTCTCTCTTATTTATACCACGCGGTTCTTAAGGTTTTGCATATCTATACAGCCCTTCCAAACAAAGATAAAGGGTTGAAAATTTGTATTAAAGTCAAGGATGTCATGGTTGGCAACTTCTCAAACCCTCGTCCCTTTTTTTTATACCACTAAATCACATTTTTCACGGTTTTTAAAGCCGTGTAGACCTGCACATAATAAGATGAGTTAGAGGATTAGACATTTATGTGGAAGTTGTGCTTTTTGGAAATATGATCTTTCTAGCCCCCTTTCCCCCTTCTTTTTATGTCGAAATATCATTTTCGACACAAGTCGAACACACTAAGGCTTTGAGGTCCATTGTAATATCTAAAAATCATCTCCTAGCGAGAACTGGGCGGGCATTCGCAGTGGAGAGTCAGCATTTCTTCCTAGTCACTCTGACACCTGTGATAGCTATGATACACAGTTAGGCTCAAATGCTCAGCATGCTAGCCCCTCCCAGCCAATATCTAATAATAGCGTAAAATGGTCCTATCCACAAGTTCGTTTCTCTCTCTCTACTTAAGCTTTTTCTAGAAGGTATTCATTCAACAGTAGTTTACAGTTCCCAATTGACACGTCCGGACGCTTTAACCATTTTCTAGCAAGCCCGTTGTTCTCGTTATCTCAACAACTTTTCAATACTCTGATTCAATTTGGTGAGATTTTTTGAAAATATACCGATATAAAAAAGTGGTAGGAGTTCTGGAAATTTGACACCCCCAAAGTGATCTTCCTTGACATTGCAGGTGTTCGACTGTTTAGCTAGCTCATTTGGAGAGGTTGTAAAGATGCACAAAGTCTATGAAAGCGGATAAATATGATATTTCAACTATATCCATCCTCACTTCAATCACTCTCAGTTGACCTTCGAGGCAGGGCATAAGTCAATATTTTTGTGGAAAATACGACTAAAAATTAATTTATATACCAGGTGTATCAGAATGAATAGTCAATATTCGAGAGGCTTATAGGGTATGCCAAAACAAGCATTTTGGTTGCTACAGACCTCAGAACTTTTTAGATTTGTACCGAATCGATTCCGTTTTAGAACAAATGTTTTGAAAAAACTCTTAAATATTATAAAAATGTTTCAAATCAAAATACCAACAACTTTTTTCGAAAACGAGGATAGATTCGGTATAAATCTAAAGAAATTGGAGATCTGTAACTCCGATTGGGATCGTTTTCCGGCACAAAACAAAATGCTTGTTTTGGCAATTTTTAGTCTCTCGATTGATCATTTATTCTCATATACTCGATATAAAGCGGGAAGTTAAAAAATGTAAGAGAGTAGTTATAAAAAAATTAAATCTTAATTTTTTTTATTTATTTTTTATAATTTTATATTTTACAGAATTTAATTTAATTAAAAAAAAAAAACCATAATTTACTTATTATTATTATTATTATATTTATGTACAGAGTAGCTCAGAGAAATCTTTTATTTTTTTTTATGTTTGTTTATATAATTTTTTGGGTTAGTACATTCACAAATATTTATTTTGCATTAAAAAATAATAATTCAAAATTCAAAAAGCACACAATAAATGAGAAATCAAAAACGGAAATGACAATTGAAGAAAAAAAAAATTAAGAGAGAGCCACTGGGCCACTCTGTATTTATACTAAATTTTTTAATTTTAACAAATTCGAAACAAACAAAAAACAAATTGTACTTTATATTTTGCGTTTTTTCTTGTCTCTTTCCCTAGTACGCCAATATGTCACGGGCGCAGCAGAAAATAGTCCTGGTACGTACTTCCTACCTTTTTAGAACCATTTTTTTTTTTATGTTTTATTTTTTAATTTTGTTCTTTTTTTTTTTTTTATTTAACATCGCAATAACATTTTTTCATCAATAAAAAAAATCATTTGTTTTCATTTTTTTTTTTTTCGTAAAATACGACTAAGTAAATTTTTCCTCCCTGAAAAATGAGGCTATAACAAACTTATTCGTATTTTTCCATTGAAAAAAAAAAAATGAAAAATCAAAAGAAAATATTGTGTGCTTTGTCTACGTTTTTTCTCATAAACGCATTTCATTAATTTTCTCCATTTATTGTAAAATGTATTTCCTTAAAAAAATATGATGGCTTACACGCTTTTTTTGATTTTATTTTTGGGTATTTGTTTACAAAAATTTGAACGGATCATTTTTAAATGATTTTGTTTCAACTTGTGTTGTTGTTTTAAGCGTTTTAAATATGTTGATAAGTCAGTTAACTGTATGTTTTCAAAATCACAAATAAAGAAATGTCATTTTACAAAAAAAAAAAAAAAAAATACAAAATTATAAAAAACTGTTGGCTCTTTTGAATTACATTTCGCATTTCGTAACGAAGCATGATTTTGTTAACTTTTTATCATTTTTTTTAAACATATCATTTCATATAAGTTGTATTTCGATCCCACCACGGAGTTAATTTATGTAGGTGGATGTTAGAAGGCTTAAAATTTAAGATTATTTTATCCTAGTTCCTATATTTTATCCGCTAGTTGGCGTATGAGTATAAAGCACTCTTACTTCAAATTGAGTGATTCATATGACATCTGGTAGATTTTCCATTGAAAAAAAGATCACAAAACGCTTATTAATATACAGGGTGGCCCCGTAAGTACCGCAAGCTTTTGTTTCATCAGGTTGAAAATAAAATTCTAAGACGAAAACTCCTCTTCCATTTTTTTCATTCGATGCATGGATAGCTAGCTATTAATTAAAATAGACAGCCAATCAGAAGCATTCTGACTAAAAATTAAAACCACTCGACTTTGACTGAGACTGATTAATTAATGATTGTTGATCAATTACAAATATTTTATTAAATGATTATTATTTTTATTAAAAAAAAATTATTAAGGATTGAATAATTAATTTTGATAGCAATAAATTAAAAGTTCTCGACTCTGCTCAAACTGAATACTTAATAAATTTATTTATTTATTTTTTAATAACAATAATAATTTATTTTTAATTTATAAAAAATCATTAATTAGTCGGTCCAAGTCAGAGTCGAGTGGTTTTAATTTTTAGTTACAATGTTTCTGATTGGTTACCTATTTCAATTAAAAGCTAACTATCCGTGCATCGGATCAAAAAATGGAAGAGAACTTTTCGTCTTAGAATTGTATTTTCTACCTGATACAACAAAAGCGTGCGGTACTTACGGGACACCCTGTATACTTCTTAACACACCTATTTATATCTAATTCACCAACAAAAGACACAAGTTCGATTCAATTTCAATTCTGAGTTTCTTGTATATAAATACAACTTGTATGAAATAAAAAGTCTTCAATTCGTTCAATAAACAAATACTTGATTTATTGATTATATAATATACTCCTCCCCTCCCTCTTTTTAAAAAGAAGAAGCTTAAAGTTTATAAAAGCTTAAAATTTTGTTGAAATATTTTTTCTATCTACATAATTAATATTAATTATTTAAATTAGTGCTGACTACGTGTTATAGTTTACAAATTAGTGGAGCACATAAGGGCACACTTGTTGGAGAAAATTTTTTAATTCGGTTTTTGAAATGAAACTTGTTTTATTGCATCACTCAAAAAATTAATAGAGAGAGTGTTGAGATCCAAGCTACAACCTTATAACTAGCTAGACTATTAGCTACAGGCTATTTGACAGTAAAAAAATAAAGTCATAATTATTAATATGTGCATAGATTATGAGTTTTAAAATCAATTTTTCATAATCTAAGAAAATAATAATAATTTCTTTAGATGTTGTCATGTGATCGTAAACGATTTGGGTTGACTGTTTTATCATGTCACACAAAAGTACCTCATATTACAAGTACTCGAAGAGCGTTTGTATATACAGTAGAACCTGGTTAAGTGAAACCTAAAGGGACCCGAAAATTTGTTTCACTTATAGAGGTATTTTTATCTAGATATCTGGTGTCTCAGATATACAGCTTAATCTAAACATTTTAATCTAAAGCTCTATATATTTGGGTAAAATGGTTCGCCATATTTATACTAATGTCAAGTGGACAAAATGTTCTTAAATATTATTTTTAAGTAAAGGTAAGTTTTTTAAAACAATTTATTAATTATATGAAAATTGACGCATTTTTATGGAATATGATGTGTGCAGATCGGATTATCCGTAAGACAAAGTAAACCCGAATTTATAAATCGAATCGCGCATGTAAGTTTTAAACATACATAAAATTATTTAAGTATGCAAAAATTAAAAATCCGTTGATATTGTCATTTGTACAGTTATTCAAATTTATGACATTTAGGTTATGTTAGGTTATAGTAGCTGTCTTGGGGCGGGACACACTTAGACCATAGGATCCGTTGTGATACCGAAAAGTAGTTGGCCCATCCCCTACCATTACTTCATGAACCATTTGGAGCTGTTTAAGAGCAGCAGGAGTGCTTTGACGTCATTAAACCTCAGGTCGTAGTGATCGTCAAAGAAAGGCTAGCTCAAGTGAATCCACCTCCTCGTGACAAAAGCTGGACAGTCATCTGGTCTGGTGGTTCATTATCTGGTCGGGAAACATTCAATGAAACAGTATTTCTATTAATTATAGACAGATTTGTCGTTGAATTTCAAAAGAGGAAAGAAATTTTCCTGTTTTTAAGCAATTTGAACACCGAAGAAGTTCAAAATAGAGCAAGTTTGTTAGTAACGATGTATTCTGACGATTTAGATAAATACTTTCTCCAACATCTTTATCCATCTACGTTCTTATTTAAAAACAATAGCTCGAAAAACAACCCTGAACAATCAACGCGATTTTATAGGTTCGCAGAAATAAAGAACTTAAAAAAAAAGTTTTTATTTATAGATTTTTATTACGGGGGGCGCTAATTTTTGAAACTGCCTGCTGTATGAGTGTAACTGATATTTGCAAAAAAAAAAGTATCGCTTATATCCCATAAAAATGTGTTAATATTCATTGTATTAATTAAAAAAAACTTTATGAAAATCAGTATTTGAAAATTTTTGGTCTATTTGAAATTAGCATAAAAATGGCGAACTATCTTACTCACATATATATAGCCCTTTTTTAAATGGACTATTTTTATTTGTTATTTAAAAAAAAAATAAATAAAATATATTAAAAGTTAACAATTTTTCCTAGCTCTGTAAATACTATTGAATAATCTAATGTGGTTTACAGAAACTGGTCAAATAGCCTATTGTGTTCAACTGATCTGGTTTAGTATATATTTTATCCGTTAGAGTGTGTTATAGATCGTACATAGATGCGATATGATTTGATGCTCTCTCATATAAAAACAAATGTGCAATGTTTGTACGCAAACGCATTCAAAATTATATTGATTTTACGTTTCTGATATTCAGCAGACACAGAAAATTACAGGAGTGTAGTTTTTTGTGCTCGTACATGTATATTGCAGTTATCTTCCTACCACTACCCCCTCCACTCCCCTAAATATTTTATTGTACACATAAATTTTTTTAATGAATGAATTCAAGTCTTTTCTGATGTTTTTCATTTTTTCATTATTAATTTTTTTTTTTATATATAAATATTACGACCATATATTTTTTTATATTTAAAAAGTGCGATTTCTTAGCTAAAAAGTTTTAACATGCTAGAAAAAGTTTGGTTAATATATTGTTAAATAATTTTTCCAAATTATTTATAGGGGTTGAAAATTAGTAATAGAAAATTTGGATTCTGGTTTTTCAGAAACTCTTTTTCGTCAAACGCGTTACATTACAAAATTTCTTACGAAATCAACGCATATTTTTTGTAAATTTTTCGACTTTTTGTTTCAAAAAGTTTATGAAAATGAGTTTGCCAAATATATTAGATATTTAGGGTTCCGTTTTCAAATAACAAGAATCCTTATCGATTCTAATAACACGAAAATGTATACTAGGAAGTGCATTTTATTAACTACTAAAGAAATTTCGAAGGTATCGAAGCTTGATGGTAGTGAGAACTCCCCCACAAACTTTTATAAAAAAATCAAGATGATACCTCCTTCAAAAATTATTTCAGGAGTAATTAATTAAATAGGGCGGAAGAATAGGGCCACATTTTTAAAAATGGGATAGTTGTTTTCAAGGGAATTTTTCTTAAGTTTTCATCACTTAATTTTTAATCGAGTATTCCTAAAATCTAAAAAAATCAGTTTAGTACAAACATGGTATACCAGCTCGACCAGTGCGGAATTCCGCAGTGCAAAAAACAGACCAGAGAAATGATTTCTAAGTGATTCAAAAATTACCTTTTTTATTTATAGGCAATTTTATTGCAAATATGATATACAAATTACATAATCAACAAAATTAAATCTTAATATTATTTTTCTAGTATAGTAGCTAGCTGGATAAACTTGAAAATTAAGGATAAATCATGGAATTTGATAAATAATTCAGGATGATCTTTCGTGGACAAGAAAAACAGGCTAGGGATATAATATTTAGAGAGGAGAAGAGAAATTTAAAAAAAATTTGAGAGTTTGAGAAGTTACTTAAAATTTATTACATTTTGAGGACTTGTTCAATAATACTCCATACGGTTACGTGTGAAAATTTTCATCTGAAAATTTCTTGAGTTATAAGTTGCTTGAAAATTGAACGTGAAATCAAGAATTTTCGAAGATTGATGTTCTATTTTTCATAAATCATGTTAAAGACCTTGGCATGATTATTTAGAATATCTAGAATACCAGACATAGAAAAAAAACTGATTTTATCCTATAAAATATAACTCAGAAAAAAAATTATTTAACAGCGTGTTACCATATCTAAATTGGAGTACAATTGGTTTCAAAAGTAGTGTTCATTACTTAGAGTTTTCCAATCACTGTGTTTCGATTTTTCACTCGGAAAATCAACTTTCATTCGGAAAATTTTTTTCGCCAATCGAAGAAATTCGGCAAAAATCGATTGTAAATATTAACACTGCTTTTTAACACAATTGCACATGCCAAAATTTCTATAGACGAGGAAATAAACGCAAAAGTAACTACATCGTATCGACCTACGTTTTTTTTTTTATTTGCAACGCATGGTCAGAATTGTATTTGAAAAAATTGGGACCTATAAAAATTGCCGGCATCTAGAAGGCAATATTTCGATATTATGCCGAAAAAATCATATGAGGAGAAAAGTCACTGAACGATTTTTAAAGGCGTATTGACGCATGCAAATTTTTCGTTTGTGCATCTCATTGTTAAACATTGAAAATTTTCAAGTAGTTTTTCTCCTCAAACGAGTTTAAGGCTTTCAGGCGAATTTTTTTGCAATTCTAGATAATCTACAGTTATTTTAAGTCAAAAATTTTCCAAATATAATTCTGAGCATGTAACAAAAAACCGCAATCCAAAATATAAGTTGTTCCGGATAAAAAATAGTGTTTATTCCCGCGTTTATTTCGCTTACTTCTAAGAAACCGCACTTTAAAAAAAAATATGATCGTTTTAAGATGAACTTTTAAATAAAACAAATGAATATCCCACTTGAAATGATAATAAATAAAGAAAAGAAATAAAAAGGGAAACACTTTTTAAAAGTTTAAAAATATTATCAAGTATGTTGGATGTCATAAAATTTTAATAGGGCTTTCCAAAGGCGTTGGATTTATCCGTTTCGATCAGCGATTAGAAGCCGAGAGAGCAATACAGGAATTAAATGGCACCGTCCCAAAAGGTTCAACAGAAGCGATCACTGTTAAATTTGCGAACAATCCAAGTAATAACAATAAAGCAATACCACCATTGGCGGCATATTTAACACCACAAGCGACAAGACGTTTTGCTGGACCAATACATCACCCAACTGGCCGATTTAGGTATTTTTTCTTTTAATTTCATTTCATTTTTTTTGATTATTTTCTTTTTTAAATAAATTTTTTTTAGTTATTAAGATCAAAACATGTTTTTTTATTTAATTTAAAATTGAAATAAAAAATTCAAAATTTTAAAACTACTTTCAATTTAATTATACATTTTTACTTACACAACGTTTCGTTAATATTATTTTATCTTCATCAGGAATCTTGATTTCAAATCAAATATACTATCATCCAGAAAAGAATCATTCAATTATCTTTTTTTAATAATTGTGTATCTTTCCTTTTCGGATATTCAATATTTCACGTACGAATTTCAATCAAAATTTTCGCAATTACAAATTTTATAGGAAGAGGGGATCAGATTCTGAACATTGGCAATAGCAAACACCTTCGGAAACATATTTTTGGTGTAATATTAGCTTAAAAGTAAAAGCCCCCGGAAGACTTTTATTACGCTTTCGAAGCGATATATTAATGCCGTTTCAGAGATTTTAAATAGCCGTTATTTCCAATGAGAATAAAACATTGCCAAGAAAGATGTCATTCGCAACATAAAAAATTAGGTCACACTCATAAAAATAGTCATTTGCGCGTGCGTATCTTAGTAACGATGTGAGAACTTATTGAGTGTTTCATTATTTTTGGATGAAACTGTATATTTGAAATAATTTGAACTTCTCGAGTTGTCTGATGAAGTAAAAATAAAATTCACGAAACGTTATTCAAAAACAAATATAGTAAAAAGCATAATTAAAATTAACAAATTTAGTGTTAAAATTCTGTTTTTTTGTAACCTGAACAATTAATGTGTTTTTTTATTATTTTTTTTTTATTTCGTTTTAAAAGACAATTTCGATAAAGGTTTTTTTTGAATAAAACACCTTAAAAAAATAATCATTCGTTATTTTAAAACTTTTTGTTTACTTGCAGAGCAGTTTCGCGTGATTTTTGACATGTTTTCGAAATTTATAGCGAGGGGGGATATGAACCACAAGTAGACAGTAGTTGTACCGAAAAATCGAAGAGTAAACTTTCAAAAGGTTTTCAATTTTTTTCCCACAAAAAATTTGAAAAGATTTAATTTTAAATACATTATGATGTGTTCAATGAAAAATTCGTGTCAAATAATGAAATAATCTTTTTTTTACAGGGTGTACAATGGGGAATATGAGCAATATTAATAATTTATTTAATTTTGATTTATTATTTTATTTTTATTTTTGAAATTATTTTTAAAATAATTTTAAATATCATGTATTATTTCTTATAATCGAAAATATAATAAAAACTACTGTCTATAATTAGTGTATCTATTTTGCCACCAGATGCCAGATCCATTTGGTCCGTCTTTTGTAATTTAAGGTGGCTTTTATTTTATTCAGGTATCGGCAATCTATGATCTAAGTGGCCCACTTTTAAGATAACATTTTGGCCCTTTCCTTTTTAAGTTTTTTTTCTTGCTATACAGAGTGGGTTTTTTTTAATCTATAATGGTTAATAGCTCGTTTTGTAGTTAACCAATCAAAAAATAACTAATACAAAAATTGTGCAGTTTGATGGGGGACATCGTGTTCTGACATCAGATTTGACCTAGTTCTTCAGGTTTTTTTAATAACCAATTTAAATAACATATAGATAGAATAACACTTTAAATTAGAAATCAAGTCAGTCAAAGTCATGGACACAGGCGAATGTCCTTTGTTGCCCTTGACAACTTTTGGCTAAAACAAAAATGACATATTTTAAGGTCGCATGTCCTCCGAAAAAGATGAAATAATCCCGAAGAACTAAGTTCAATCTAATGTCAGAAAATGATGTCCCCCCATCAAAACTTATAACTTATGTTAAAGTTATTTTTTGATTTGTTCACTACAAAAGTAGCGATTAGCCATTATATATTAAAATGACTCATCCTGTATATATTTTGGTTCGCAGCCAAATGTTGTCGATGCCTGTTTCATACAATGCCGTTCTGACACCTTGACATAAACTAAAGATGTATAAGCTATCAAGTGTCTGATGAGTGCTGATCGAATAAGTTCCATTTTAATAGGCTTGCGAAGATGGATATTGAATTGACAGCAAATTATTCCATTCACCGGTCACAAATTTTAGCTCAAGCAGTAACAATTCTAAAATACACTCATTTTCTCAAGGTTTCCATCTCTGGAAATAAATTTATGAATCCCTAAAAATTTCACTAAATATTTTGACTCAAATCTAGATTGAATAGATTTATACTCTTTGTCGTGACACAATATTTTTGGCACGCCACCGATCACAAAGATCACTATAAGAACGCGTTATCCAGAGTATAGTGACATCGTGGACTACAAATGACACGTTGATACATAAAGATGACGAGTGTAATTTATTGCGTAATTTACTGGAACAGAGATATCTGAATAATAATAAAGTCTGGATAATTAGCACGCCATATTTTTTATGATCTTGTTAATGCTATAATTGACTGTCAATTTAATTTCCACCTTCTTTCTTGCGTAATTTCTATCAATAGATTCTTAGTCGAGCACATACAAGCGCATCCCTCAGAAAAAAAATTTTGAATTCGATTTCTTTGTATATTTCCATTCAAACGACGTCCTTTCATAAGGATCAAGAGTTAGTCAATCGTAAATCTAGTTTCTAATTTTTTTAAATCAAGTTTCTTTTTGATAGCCATCAAATGTGTGATTTTCTAAAGAGACGTCTCTCGAACGAAAACATGCAAAGGGATCGAATCGATTTTTTCTCGAAGTATGTGCCCGTATTTGCTCTACTATTTTGCCATTATACATAAAACTGTAGTTGTTGTCGTAAAAATGGACATTTAATTTCAAACTGTTTGAAACTGTTAATAAAGCCACCTTAGTTTACAAAAATCACTGTTTAATTCGTTAAGTCAAAAGTATAAAATTATGGACAACGTGAATTAATACAATATAATATTATAACCGCGAATTCTTTCATTATTTGAACCAAAATCGAGATTGTCCTAAAATATATTTGCATGTATTATTTTTGTTTATTTTTCGTTTTTTATAAAAACAAAATTTAAATTGGGATCATTTTTAAATTCTGTTTTTTTTTTTTGTTATTATTTTATTATTTATTTTTTTAAATTTTTTGATAATTACGTCTCGTACCAGAAATCTATTTAGTTTTGTATTGCAGTTTTGTTTCTTATATAAAAATACAAATGAGTTTATTTTAATTTTTTTGTTTTTTAATGTTTGTTGTCCTGATTTTATCTGCTTTTATAAATTTATTTATTTTTTTGTTATATATTTTGTGATTGCAGTGGTAAAACAATGCTTGCCATTAACAAAGGTCTGCAAAGGTTAGTAATTATATTTTTCCAAAGAAAACAAAAACTTTTTATTTGTGTTTTTATTTTTTTCTAATTTTTGTTTCATTTATTTATTTTAATTTTTTTTTTTAATTATTTAATGCTTTTTTTATTTCCAATTTGATGTTTTAAGTTTTTTTTGCCCAAATGTTCCGAAATTTCGGAAAGTATTCAAATCGTAAATTACTACAGTAAAAATAATTTCACTCCCCTGTCTTTGAATGATGATGCAATGGTTAAAATTGCCAAAAAAAAGCTTAATAGAAAACACACTTGTATAGAACTAACTCTCTGTTTCTTTTTTTTTTTATTAAAACCTCGATAAATTGGTCCCCAATCCGAGTTTAATGAGTTTAAGTTAGAAATTTAACTGTCTTGTAGATGGAAACATGCCACCTCACAAGCGAAAAATTTATTACTGTTAAAGTTCCAGTTTTTGGCATTTAATTTTTAAATAGTTTGCTAAAAACTTGAATAAAATTGATCAAATAGGGGATATTGTTTTTACTGTACTTAATTTCATGAAGACTGAACGGTTTAAATCCAGGAATTAGTTCCTATGACAGGATTACGTAAATGCATCATTCACTTTCATTCGTATGACTGCATATCGAGTATATTCGAATAAAATAGAAAAGGTTCGGATATCGAAAGAAATCTATAACCTTACAGTCACCGAACCAACCGTTTTTATTCAAATTTTTAGATCCTTTACAATTTTATTCTTTTTAGAAGAATTTCAGAACATAAAGTAATCTCTCTGTGCTAATAAAATACTTGATAATTCTAAAACCGCTTTTACTCTTCGAAAAACGTTCGATGGCCCTGTAATTTAACTTTCCCACTCCATCAATACAAAATTGCTCATTTTGATGAATTTCAGAATAATCAGTCTTAATACCAAATTAAAAAATGTTTAAAACTCAAAATTTTAAAATTCCGAATGTATTTTTACTTTACATAAAATTGAAGTGAATTTTCTTTGTTGGAATAAAAAGATATTTATCTGAAGAATAAGTTAATGGACGCCTCAAAAAGTTTGTATCCATTGCATATAAATCTCTGGTAAGGTAATCTGTACACTATTTGCATAGGCTATTGCGTTATGTCGGCGACATATCGACTTTGTGGTTAATAAATATAATTATAATTAGCAGACTTAACTTGTTGGAATATTTCATGAAACTAATGAAATGTCGACGCATAATCGGGTACCATTTCTAAAAATTTTTATCAATTTATATTTAATAAATAAAAGTCTGTGACTATAGAGCCAAAAAAATATATACTTATGTACTTTAACAATAAAGCTCTCTTAAAGTTTATCCATGTAGATTAACTTGTATGATACTTCCCTTCGTAGATTAACTTGTATGTACTTTGTAAGTATCGGAGATCAATCCAGTCATAGAAGCATTATTATGTTTTTTATCGAACTCGATTCCATCAAATCCGAATGTGAAATGGTTGTAATTGTTGCCATTTTAATCCATTTTTAACTTCAATAGATGTTAGGATGAACACAAAAATTAATGTCTACAGTGTACAGATACAGTAGTTAACTGCATAATTTATTTTCTTATTTCCTCATAGATTTTTCACTTCAAATCTAAAAAAAAAAGTTTGTTTATAAAAATCGTTCGTTTATAACGGTTCTTTCTCATAAATTATCACCATATTAGTTCTTTCTTCTGTACCTTTAAAAGCATGTAGATGGCGCGCGGGCATTTCATAAAAACAAATTTTTATTTTGTTAATAATTCATTGTATTTTGAGCAATATATCGTAAGTCCTTTGTTAATGTGCGCCCTTTGTAATGTGTCCGTAATTATTTAAGAATCAAAACTGCAATATTTTTTTTTTTTTTATTTATTGAAATATTTGCTCATCGAATTTTTTCATTATTCAAATATAATTTTCGTTTACCAATTTTAACATTTTATTAGATTCATTTTTTTGTAATAATAGTACTGGAAAAAACCTTCAGGTTTAACCATAAATCATACGAAAGCTAATAAATCTCTCGAAATACTCTATCCTACAGACTTACATTTTTGGATTGGTATCACAAAGTATTTAAACAAATTTTCGAGTAATTTTGTTAGTGCTTTATATTTACTGAATACGTCTGTGTCCGTATTAGTATGTAAAAAATCATTTACCTGATTATTCCAATTACTGTAATTTACGATTAAATTGACTAATTGGATTAAATGAGTATGTTTAAAAAAGTTTTTGTGTGTGCTGTCAAAAAAAAACTGTTCAAAACTCTTCTCTCTCTTTAGGTAATTGAAGAAATTGATGAGAATACCAAAATTCTAACGCAATCATTTGTTACTGACATGGTATGAAACACTGATTGAACTGATTGAACATACAATTTTGAATAAATAAAATTCATGAGCAAATTTTCAATAATTTTAGGACTAAAAATTTATTAAATAACTATTTATTTTGCATAAAATTTAGTTTAATTTATTTATAATTTGAATTATTTTCGTTTATTGTTTTGGTTTTAATAAAATCAGTACAAATTGTGTGTGCTTTTAAAAAGTAAATTTTGAGAAAAGAAAATGTTAACAAACAAAAATTGACGTTAAACCAAAAGAAAACCAAACAATTTTTAATTAAACTTGTTACAGATACTCCCCGTTGGCAGGTGATTTGCTGGCTAATTCAATGCTGCCAGGGAATGCAATGAACGGTTCTGGATGGTGTATTTTCGTATATAATTTAGCACCCGAAACTGAAGAGAATGTATTATGGCAATTATTCGGCCCATTTGGTGCCGTACAAAGTGTAAAAGTAATTAGAGATTTACAAACCAACAAATGTAAAGGTTTTGGCTTTGTAACAATGACCAATTATGATGAAGCTGTCGTTGCTATACAATCATTAAATGGTTATACGCTTGGTAATCGAGTTTTACAAGTCAGTTTCAAAACAAATAAAAGCAAAACTGCATAGACCTCTATATTATTAGATAATAACACGATATCATTGTCATCGTCAGCTTCCGTTCCGCAGACGTCTAACAATTCTGCGTAGTTTTCAAAACAATTTAAGTATTTCCATACAATTTTTTTCGTTTTTGTTTTAAAATCACTTTTTAATTTAAAAACAAAAATATATTTAAAAAAAATATAAAAAATCAGTCTCATAAATATTTGTGTCTATTAAATATAAATTACTCAAATTGTGCTTGGTTAATTAAACAAAAATTTTCTAAATATTCGCATATATTTAATCTTACACATATTTGTCTATGAATTAACAATTTTACACGGTGTGACCCCAACCGCTGACATTGTTTACATCATATATAATATGAATAGCCATATAATAAATGAATGTAAAAATACAGCATTTGTTACGTTACACTGTTGTAGATCCATATTCTAGTGATTGAATTGTAAAAACGCACTCAAAATAATTGTAACATCCGAACGATTCAAACAGAAACAGTATTATTTCAATTTTTTCATCAGTATCAAATCGTGAAACGTTGTAATTTTTATTCCAAAAAAAAAGCCACAGGATTATTGTAAATTAATCGAAATAATCATATCTAATTAATAATTGTATAGAATAATTTATTTAAGGAAAAGTGGGAGGCGAATTCATCAATTTTCATTTACTAGAATATTGAAAATTCAAAATAATGTTCATTTAAATTAATTACGCAAAATTTATCCATATTTAGAAGACAGAAGAAGTAACGAAATTTATTGTTCCAACCCAGTGAATTCATTTTTTTATTAAATAAATTTCGTTGCAAAGAATTTAGATAAAGTATAAAAAAACTGATTTAAGAATGTATTTTTATTTTAATTTTTAGAAAAGGGTACACGAAGACCGTGGTTTAATCAAGTTTTTAAATTTTTTATAATTATTTTAAACAATACATGACAAAACCGAATGGTTATAAAAAAGCCGAGCTAATATTTATTTAATAATGATCGTCCGATGATTTTAAATATCGGTAATATTAAAATTTAAACTAACTTGTAATTAAATTCCTCAGATTTAGTGATAAAATCACAGATCTTTAATTACAAAATAGTGAATAGCCGTACAAAAATTTTAAAAGGAGTTAAAATTGGGCTACCATTTTTTGGAGTACATACAAGGTACCTTTTTAAAGGTACAACGCTTTTAAAAAAGATGGCTGATATTACACTTTTATTATTTCACAATCTGTCGTAATTTCAGCGATTATCGTTGAATTGCGAAGTTGTAGTTGATTTAAACAGAATGTAAACGAGTCTAGATCGTCGATCGATTTATTCGAATAAAATCGATCTCTTGCCAATCTGAAATTAGCAAGCTATTATTTAACCAATCAAATTCTGACTCTTCACTCGCTTTTTTTTTAATTTTATATATTTTATTATTAAATAAATACTAAATTTGGATAAATTTTAAATAAACAAATACACATTTTTGCACAATTTATTTTTCTTGAGTAGTGAAAAATTTTTTGAAAAAAAAGAAAAAATGCGTTAGTGTTCTCTTTCTTTTTGTATATCTCTCTCTAAGATAAAATTAAGATATATAAATATATATATATTATATATTATATATTAAAAAACAACGAACTGTGTAGTATGATATTTTAGACGGGGAACAATATGAAAAATCAATGCGCATGATCAATAAAATAAAAAACACACCATAGATGCGTAATTGTAAATAATATTATTCTCAATCTATGATTTTCTTTTTTTTTATTAATAATTAAAATATTTATGCGTAATGTGTTTAAATAAAAGCAAATAAATAAACGGAAGTCAGTTTTTTGACATTCTTGAGTGTAAAAAGAAAAAAAAAAAGAGGTACGTTTGTACTTATTTATAAATACTATTTAAAAAAAAAAACTTGATACTAGTCATCTTAAAACAGTCTGGATAATATTCCTAAAAAAAATCATAGTTATATTTCTTATAGAGAACTTAAAAAGTAATTTTTTTTAACAGACAAATTTTTTTTATTTTGAAAGTGTGCCATCTCTACCAATTTATTATTTCAAATCAGTTTTTTTTTTTTGGTATATAAGAATTTGTCGATTTTTTTTTTTTTAGTTCTGAGTGTGTATTTTATTTCAATTTTTTTTCTTTAAAAATTCCTTCGAAGACACGAAGTATTTTAAGTTTACGATAGTCGTACGATTTCAATCCCATAATGGGGCCATAAGTGTATTTTGCTGATTTCATTGCCCTAATCTATTTTGAAAGGGGGAATCTAAGCCCAGTGCAAATCAAGAAAGTTGATTATAATATAATTCAATTCATGGTTCGTTCTACAATTCTACCTTATGTATAAATTTCTGAGATGGAAAATCTTAATCCGGGAAATACTAGTAAAATAAATAATATAGTTTACAAACGAATAAATTCCATTTATTATGGATTTTTGGTAGTTTGATATTCTATTGATTCCCAAAAAAATTTTTTAAAGCCATAACGATCATAAAAATTTAAAATCTAAGAAGGATACCGTAAAAGGGTCCCTATTGTCTAGACTAGGAATCATCTGTGTCCTCCATTTAAAGGCGGATCTGTCAAGGCCAGGCACCACACAGAAAGTTCACAGCTTCTTTGCTGGGATTTATCCCAGGATTTATAGAACTAAGGTTTTGAGCTCAAACATTCTAAACCAGGTTTCGGCAAATGCAAATTACATACATATATGGAGGTTTCATCGTCCTCCATAGATGCCCTAGGATCTGTCGAGGCCCGACCTCACACAGAAAGCTCACAGCTTCTCCGCAGGATTTCTCTCAGAATGTATAGAACCAAGATTTCGAACCTAAACATTCTAAACCAAGTTTCTGCTGGTGCAAATTAAATGTATGGAGGTTTCATTGTCATCCATAAATGCCCTACAAGTGGGGTCATTAGACGCCTCCCCCCATGTAATGAAGGTGGTCGTCCTGTTAAGAGTCTCACCATCCTTCTCAACCTTTCTATTGAGTTGTTAATAGAACATTTTAGAAAGGGGATATCGTAAAGATTGAATTGTCGAGTATCGAAAACTTAAATAGTTGGACGTGTGAAGGTGTTTAGTTTGTAGATTTAATTTAAAAAGTATAAAAACATTTTATTTCATTTATTTTTCCCCTCCATTTTTTTCTTATTATATTATTTTCTTTTTTTTTAAATTTTAAGTAATTGTATATTTATGAATAGTTTAGTTAAAAATAATTTATAAAATGACTCACTATTAGCATAAATTTTTTTCAAGATAAGTGAAAAATTTATATTTGTGTTCGTGTTTTTCTAAGTGTTTTTTGGTACGCAACCTAGTCTTTTTACTGTCGTCGTCAAGTGTCGAGAAGAATGCTAGAGATCAAAAACCAGATGAAAATTTTATTTATTGCCAATCGAAAATAAAAAGTGTCCATTGAAAAAAGAACACACGTACATACATATATATATATTTTATATAATTTTGTTTTATCCAAAACGGGCAAATATTTTTTACCAAAACCAAAAAAAGTGCAATAAAAAAAAACAAAACAAATGGAATAATAAGCGGCAATAATATTTATAATATTTAAGCGCTCTCTTTTCATTAGGAAAATGAGACACGTAAAATATCTCAAGAAATTGTATATTTACACTGGACTATTTATTTTATCTAATTTACATTTTTTTACATAATTATGACACCGCACGTTAAGGTGATGCATTACGGATTTTTTTGAATCGATTGATAATTGAAGTATCGGAATCACGCGATCCAACTCGGTTTGCTCTTCGATTCAGATTATGATAGTTGCATTATGAACCTGTTTTAGGATTTTTACCCCTTCAGACTAGTCGTCTTTCGTATCACAATCATTACTCTTGTGATGAGAGAAAATCTCACGCTATTTCTCAAACGTCAAGGGCGAAATATCAATGTATCTAACGGATATATCCGAAGTATGACGATGCCATCCGAATTGTGATTTGTTTTTAACCGACTTTACTGAAGTGACCGCAACCGTCTTAGACGGCTAACGGCAAAGCAATCGTATCAATTGAAAGGACGTCAATCAGTCGCAATAATTATGTATCTTGTGATTTTCATTTTATCAAACCTCGTTTTGAAGGGTTAACAATGGATTAATCATGTCGTACCGTGAGAAATTTCTAGATCACAGCAATCGTATCAATTGAAAGGATATCGAAATTTCTTACACTTCGCAAAAACGTTTAATTTTTTTAATCTATCGCCATAATTATGTATCTCGTGATTTTCATAATGCGCACCGAAATGTTCGAATCAATTATTAAATTATGTACTTTTAATTTTGAACCTTTTAAAAAGAACGCTATCAAGTTTTACTCGAAACTAAAATAACGAGATTTTATTTATAGAACACAGAAATTTTCTCTCAGAAAGTAAGTGTTCTGAGTGTCTCAAATGAAAATTTATTGTCAAATTTTATTTAAAATTTAAAGATTAATTCATGCATCAATAGGTACGTTTTTTGGTGTCTTTTTTTATGCTGTTAGCATTCCGTTCCAAAATACTCTGTTATTAAATAAAAAAACAAATTTATAGGTTCATTTTTTGTTTTTACAAAATGAACGCTTAGAGAATTTGGAATGCCATCAATATAAAAAGAAAATCGTGAAGAATTGATCAAGAAATATGTAGAAATTTGTAAAATATAAAATAAACAGAAAATAATTGGCATTAAATAAACCATATTAGCCCGTGAGCTAATCTGAATGTCGTCAATTTCCAAAAACCTGTGCATTGACCACACTTTTTCATATAATTTCCAATCACTAGAATGGAACTGGGATGTCTACCAACCTCTCAAAGTTGTAGAAAAATAAAATCAATGTGACTTCGTAGAATAACTCAGAATCACACTAATTTCCACATAATTTTCAAACCCGCGAGTGATATCGGAGGTGATTATCACCTGTAAAAAGTCTGAATTTTTAGTGAGAGATAGCAATCTCCAGTTTAACTAGCGGGGAGGTCAAATATTTGTAGGGAAGGGTGGTTTCAGATTTTTGGCTTCTCGTTTATGTCATATATTTTCCTACAACTTTGAGAGGGAGCTAGAGATCTCTGGTACCACTCGAGGGATTGGAAATCATATAGAAAAGTTTGGTTTTTGTCTGATCTTATTTCAATATTTTGGCAGCTGACGGCATTTAAACTCACGCGCTATATCAGAAAAAAAAACGGAAAGAATAAAATTAATTTCGATACTGGTTTTTTAGTTAATTTATTATAATTAATCAATTCATTTAGAAATATTTTTATGTGTTTTATTATGCTTAATTGTATTTATTAATTAAAAAGAAAAAAATATGCTATTTAAAAAAAAAAAAAAAAAATTTTGATGTTTTTTGTAAAAAAATGACGATTTATTTATAAAATTGAAAAGAATTTTTACCAACATTTAAAAAACAAAATATTTATTATTCGTCGTTCTCGTCAGAGATCATTATTTATTTATTTGACATTCAATTATATTATATATATATATATATTTGAAACACATGCGCAGTATGTGTTTTCTTATAATTATGCAAATATAGTAATTTATTTTTTTTTTCTATTTAAAAAAAAAATTATTAAAAAAATAGCGCTGTCTCTGATTTATAATCTTTATAAAATATATTGCAAATCGATCAATTTTTTTTTTAATTTTTATTAATTTATATTAATTATTATTATTATTCATTTATTAATTATTTTTGTTTTTCTCATTTTCTGTCGAAACGTAAAACATTATGATTTAACATTTTATTTTTTTTTTCCAATAATTAAATTATTTGTCTTCTTTAAAAACACGTTTTTTATTTTTTTTATGTTCCATTTTATTATAATTTTCCTATTTACCTTATTTTTATTTTATTTTTCATTTTTTTTTTTAGTTTATTTTATTTTATTTTATTTTTATTTTATTTTTTTTTTTCATTTTAATTTATTTATTTACGAATATATTTATATTGTATTTAATTGTCTCTCATATTTAAACATATTTATTATTACTTAACCATAAATTTAACGTCTTTTCGAATTCAAGAACGTCTTATGTGAAACAAACTAGTCCTTCGAATATTCTAGTCTTGAACCGGATGATACCGGATGACTTACTTTAGTTAATATAATAAATCATAAGGCGTTATTCGAAATACGTTTTTTTTTTTATGTAAATGGCAGGTTTTAGTCATATATTTATTCTAATCAAAAATTTATAAGATACTCAAATCGAATTTTTGTTTTTTTTTTTTTAATTAAAAAGAAAACTGATTTAATTTTCTTTGAAAAACAAAAATTCACTCAATTAATTTAAAGCACCTGTGAAGAAAAATCACTGGTTTTTTTCTTATGAACGCTTTTTTTATTTTAATTTAAAAAAATTATTATTAATTAAAAGTGCAATAAAAGAAACCAATTTTGTAAATAACTTACCAAAAATAATTTGATCTCTTAACTTGCATTCGATAAAATTCGTTCATATAACACAAAAAATTAATTATTTATTGTATGAATATTTAAACAAAGAAAACGCACATTATTTAAACAAATTTTCTCAATAAGTTTCCCATTATTTATTATAAAAAAATTATATAATATATTTTCATTATTTCTGATATACTGGGATATAATTTTTGTAAGTTTAATTCACATATGATCTCATAACAAGGTGAATCCAGTTCGAATAATCAAAATCGGTTCAAAAACTTGTCAAAAACACATTACACAAACCCAATAATATGGAAAGTGTCACGAATAAATTACGCAGTACGTAAAAAAACGTTCAATTCATTCTTTTTAAATGTGGATATTTAAAAAAAATGAATTTTGAATTTATAAATAATAATTAATGCTTTTCATTAAATTTTGGGCCTTGTTTAAAAAAAAATTAATAATTGAGTCACTTGAGATAAAAGCAAATTTGAAGGTAATAAAAATGTTTTGTTTTTTCAATTACCTTCATTAAAAAAAAAAAGTATTTAGTCAAAAAAATTTAATTAAAAAAATAAATGTGGCTCAAGGCCGAAATATGAAGTACCTGAAAAAAAAAATTAAATAAAAAAAAAAAAAATACAGTTGACATGTGTGTAATAAAATCGTTCATTTCGTATAAAAAAATAGGGTAGTATTTAAAATCATCGTCCAAATAAAATTCGACTTGAATCATGTGCCGCCTGTAAAATTCAACTCGATCGTGTGTAATAATAATATTTCCAAAATCATTGGTTATTTTTTTATTTTTCTTTCAAAATTTTCTATCATTTTAATTATTTAATGATAGGAAAATTTGTATCAGAGTGTTAGAACTGGGTAACAAAATCTACCATAAATATATTTTTCTTCAACATCATGCCTGTGTGTATTTAATCATTTTGTAATCAACAGTTTTGAATCGTAAATTTTGGATCAAGCAAGATTCAATTCATTCGAAATGGAAACATTCAACCCAACTAAGTGTTCACAGGGTGGTGATCGATCTGGAAAACTTGGAAATGTCAAGCAATTTTAAACTTTTGAATAAGTGAGGGAATAATCCGGAAATTTTGGTGTAGATCAGGGGGAAATGGTAAAAAATACTGAGTTTCTAGCATTAAATTCTGAAGATCTGATTCTTCATCGATATCTTGGAATATAGCTCAGGTTTTGATTCAAAATATGCTTCGCAAATATCTATCGAATGCTTAGTCAAGACCGTGGCTATCCGATACAAAAAGCGAAATTACAAGAAGCGAAATAGGCAACCGAATCTTTCCAAACATTTTGTACTCCTTGAATCAATAATTTTTTTTTTTTAAATAAAGTATGGATATTCATGGAGACTAAATGTCTGGAGGGCTCCTATTTTGCTTTTCTGTATAGACTTTAATTCATCTATTGAATATTTATGGGTTTTTTGCAAACAGACTTCAAAATAACATAAACGCGGGATTTAACATTTTTAATGTTACTAAATGAAAAATTTGAAAAAACATATGAGATTTGGATTTCGAAATTTTGATTCGAAATTAAATTGAAATGAATCGGGTTTAATTAGGAAAAAATTACCAATTCATTCCGATTGAATTCCGATTCTATCCAATAGAACTCATCGGAAATTTTTAATTGTAATTCATGAAGAGAATCGAAGTGGAAATTTGATATTGGGTTCTTTTGGATTGAATAGGAATTCAATCGGAATGAATTGGAAATTTTAATCTGAATTCAATCGGACTTTTTTATCAGGGAAGTTAGGGTTAATAGTTATTGATGGAAAGCGTGAAAATAATATCTTTTTTAGTTACCATGAAAAAACTGATTGGTTGATGAAGGTTTGACGATTACAAAATGATTAAATAAACAATAAATTTTTATGGAAGACCAAGTTTTGGTGTTAAAATAAGAGTAAACAGAGAAATGACACGTAGCTTTGAGCAATAATTGAACTCATACTAATTATTATATTATCAAAAAAAAAAATATACACCAAAAAAAAAAAAGAAAACATTTTAAAAATTTATAATAGACTGATATTAAGTAATGAAAATAAATAAATAATTAAAAAATAAATAAATAAAAAATAATAAAAAAATATTCCTTAACGGCATTTAATTCACAATGGCGGCTATGTTTAAAAATATTTGAGAAAAACAAAATGTACACACACTTTTTGACCACATTTTAAAACAAACACAAATTTTTTGCATATACAGTTGGGACCACGTGACGTGACACCTATTAATATTTAAAGTAATTCCAACCTTAAATATAACCGTCGATTGTGAATTAAACTCTAGTAACGACTTTTTAGACACTGGCAATATCCTTAAAACAAATGACAGACAGATTAAAAATTAAATTTAAAATTTAGAATGATGAAAACTGTGATTTATAGAATTGAATTGTTTTTATAGAAAAATGAAATTTGCGTGTTGCTCACAAAATGATTTGTACTTGATTTTGTTGAAAGATATTGCGCCAAGCGTCTAAATGTCACAATTTATGTAAGAGATGAATCATTCCATGTATATTTCAATGTTAAAATCAAACTACTTCAAGTTTATAATATTTAAGTCTTAAAAGGAAACAATGAATAATTGTAAATAAAAAACATTTAAAAAAACAAATTAATGTACTCTCAGCGATTATAAATCCTCTGCACCGATTATTAGCTATCAGTCCTAGAAAATTGATCCCTATTTTTTTTAACTGCAGCTGAATTCCTTTATTAAGAAATGACGAAAGAGTTCTCTTTTTTTTTTTTTTTGTTAGCTCGGCCTAAAATATGAGATTGGGGTAAGTTTTAAAATTGGAATTGAATCATTTCTTATGTACAAGGAATCAAATATTCAATGATGTAATACGTCATGATTTACATCACTGAATTATTATCAGTTGTAATAAACATGTGAAAAATTATTTAATAATGAAAAGTGCTAAAGATTATTTTAAACTTTTGATTTTCATTTCAAGAGCTTTAAAGGCTGATAAGGTGGCTTCCTTGGATATGTATATTCCAGTATAAACATTTAAAAAAAAAATACTCATAGTTAAATAAACCTTTCCATTAATATAAATAAAAAAAAAAAAATATCCCTTCTCTCATAGAAACAAAATGCTGGAATCTCACACGTACATTTTTTATTAGATAGTATTAAAAAAAAAAAATAATTTTATCTGTTAAATTAATGTAGTAAAAATTTTGAATGACACTGAAAGAAATCAAAACGTCACAATATTTGTGACAAAATCACTAAAATAAAAAAAAAAAAAAGAATCATATATCTGAAATTATATTTATAAACTATACAATAAGTAACTATATAACTGAACTTTGATATTTCTCTGAAACAATTTAAAACTGTGGATATATCAATGTGATAGTTAAGAAATCGTGATACATTAGTGAAATAAATAAAAAAAAAAGTTATAAAACAACTTATCGTTCCAAAAAAAATACATTTTAAATTTATAGTCAAATATTAATAAATTTGTTTTACATACATTCTTTACATTTGTGTGTGCACATACATACAAATTGCGCATGCGTACACGCACATGAATTGTATTGGATTTTAACGCTAAGATTTCAGCGCTACGAGTATCCAAATGTAAACCATTCTCGTTACAATCAGCTGATTATTTCAATGATTAAAGAGAGTGCTATATTTGGCGTTCTGACAATAGTTCTTTTTTCTATCACTAGATGGAGTCTTTCTTAGCATTAAAATCCAATTACATTCCATATTTTATGTAATTTATCAAATTTGAGAATTCAATGAAAAATGAAGATTCCCGTCAACTTTATTCTGACTTCATAAGTCAATAAAACTTGAAAAGATTTGTGATAATAATCAAAGAACAATTTTTTTACAAAATTTAATCTTAAAAAATATAGTTTAGGAAGAATAACGAATGATGGAAGTCGTGAAAACATAGCTGACTTGGTTGAACAATTACAAAGATTCCAAATTTTCATTGAATTTTTTTTCGAATTATGTAAAATATGATAATTTAACTTAGATGACACAAAGATATCTCCCAAATCAGAAACATTTAAATTTCTACGGGTATTGTTCTCAAATTTACAGAGAAAATTTTTTGTTTTGTAAAAAAAATAAGCAAGGGGAGACAGACATTTTTTTTTTTCAAAAAAAAACTGGCCTAAAATCGAAACTTATCTAGACTAATTAAAAAAAAAAATTAATAATTTAAAAAAAAAAAAAACAATTTGATTGTACAACGATCTTTGAAATGCTGTTAAATGCAATATCCTTGAATGACAGTTAAGTGTTTTATATTTAAAAAAAAATGTGAAAAACTATATATATATTATTCTAGCTTACTTCTCCCCCTCCAAAAAAAAAAAAATGTTAAAAATCCTAGAAATCCCTTTTGAAAAAAAAAAAAAAAATCCCAGAACAAAGTCGATGTGCCATGTAAATTCAGCTCTCAATCAAAATAAAATCGAATATTTCTTATATATTTGCCATTTACAATAAAATAATCTATTTATTAATATTTCCTTATATTTAAGGTGATGTCAGATTTAATCAAACCAAAGAAAAATGCAAATTTTATAGAAATCAAATGATTTTACCATTTAATCTTTGTTACATGCTGTGCATGACGTAATCTAAAATGGAATCATTCGTTACTCAAAGTTGACATCACTGTTTAAACATTTAATAATTGTGTATTCATATGTTTGTGTAGAAACGATTTTCCTAGATTAAACTCATTATTAGTTTTAATATCAACAAATTTTATTCTAAGTGTTTCGGTCGCAATGTGGCGACAAAGTTATTAAAAAAAAAAAGTAAAACTAAATAAAATTTTTTAAAAAATCAGTCCCAAAAAAGTATCAAACAAGTCTAGTAGTGTGATTTAACGCTTTTTTTTAATAAACCCGCATGCGTGAAACGCGCGTATGTGCGTATTTATTAACAAAACAGCTCAAAATAATGTTGTGATCGGATAATTATTAAAATACATTCCAAAAAAAAAATGCATAGTTTTAAAAGAAAAAATAGTTTTTATAAAAATGATAAACGAAAAGTGAGAAACTAATTGAAAAAATTAATATTTCCATGGATACAGTAAAAAAAAGTACCTCATGCAATAATTAAATAAGTTCTTTGTATTTTAATTTTGTAATTAATTTTTCTAAATATATGTAAATTAAACTAAGGATAAAACGGGATAAGGATTATAAGCAAAACTGGACTGAGAGATCGACACATTGCTCCCCCAATGCGCCAAATACTCGAATCTTTTTATGATTATGACATAATGCGCATATTTATATGCGCAATGTATATATATATAACATTTTTAAATGTCATATTTCATTTTGTGTATAAAAAAAATTTGTAAAATTTTAAATGTTTGTGAAAAAGAATTTTTGACTTAGAAATAATTAAAAAGTCACACATATTAAGATTCGAGTTTAAGAACAAAAAACAAACAAAAATTCAAGTCAGACAATTTTCCAGAAATAAATCGCTCACTTCAATCATAATGATGTGAATTCAAAATAAAATTTCGAATAATAGTCGAATCAAGAATGATTTTTTACTTTTGTTGAGTTCTTAAAAACTAGAATTGATTTTGTTTGACAAACTATTTTGTGCCAAGGGAAGAGAAGACGCCAAACAAGTGAATCTATTCTAAATTTTTTAATTTCATCAATTTATAGCCAACCAAAAAATCCTCTATGAGTCATAAGGCGAAGGGGTGGATTAATTTATCTAATAATAATAAAATATAGCTTCTTTTTCCTTACAATTCAGAAACATTTATTAACTATTTATCTAAAACCAAAGTTCCTTTCAATTTAACTCTCATAAATTTGACTTGACTAAAATCAATTCATTGAAAATCGATTCTAGTATATAATATTGATCGAAGGGGGCAATATCAATGTTACCTTTTGGATTCAATATTTCAATCAATATACTCTTTTTAAAAATGTAAACAAAATCGAATCTGTTATTGAGGACTACTAAGTTTAAAATAATTTTTTAGCTTCTTTGGCTCGACTTTACGAGAAAATAAATAATTTTCTAATAAAAAATAAACAATGGACAAAATGGTATATGTTATTAAAACTGATATTTTAAATAGTAGATTTAAAAATACATGTTTGTTGTTCTATAGCTTATCTCATTGGCATTTGTGCAAAATATTTAAAAAAAAAACCTAATTATTCAATATATATTACGTTTTAAACAATAAATATTAACAATTAATTCATTCTCTAGTCTAAATGTGATTATTAACATGTAATTTTTACATTATATTTATTAAACAAAAAAAAAAAAACTACCCTCTCATCCCTCCCCTCAAAATGGTATGATCAGATCATTTTTAAAAGAAATCTCATTTTTCTGATCATATTTTGGCGCTATTTTATTTAAATATTGTGTTTCTTTACACGCTTTTTGTATACCTATATTCACAGCGAACATTAGAAAAAAAGAATGTAGGTCCGATAACAACAACAACAAAAAATCGCCATCTTTTATTTAGATTTTAAATACTTTGAAACATACATTCCTAGAAATAACTTTCTAGAAATATTTTACTTACCAATTTTTTTTTCTTTAAATAAAAAAAAAAAGCAAATCACCCCGAAGTTAGAAACATTAACAAACAAATTAAATAGTTCTTGGGTGTGTTCCAGTTAGACGGAAAGTTTATAAATCCCACTTCTCATATCTAACTTCATAGTTTAGATTTTGATATGTCATTTATTCATTCAAATTGGGATTTATCATGACGTTCTTTGGGGTTATAAGTGAAGTCTGAACAGCATCCGATGATAAGTAAAATATAAATCGTATGTTTTATTCTTTTTTTAACAAAAAGCGTTTATGAAAACTTTGAATTTCCAGAATAATATTTAATTCGAATGTGTTTTGAGTTTGAAGAATTGCACTACGCCCACCTTATATGTTGTAATGTATATTTAAGCATATAATTAGGGATTATTATAATTAAAAAAATAGCAAATTTGCAGTTGAAATCCTAGTATTTGTATACATTGCATGATTTTGTATTTAATTATTCTTATTATTGTATTTTTAAAAAAGTGCAGTGTTTTAGTTTTATTAATTAATTGCATTTATTAAAAAAAATCAAACTAATTATTAAATATGAATTTAAAAAAAAAAATACAGCATAATTATTAACCATTAAATGTTAATTAGTACTTTTTCATATACGCTCATAAATTTTAACGCGTATATTTATTTCATTTAATTATTCGAATAGGTCCTCTTATTATACAAAAAACTTTTCAAAAAAAATAAATAAATAAATATATATTCCAAAAAAAAAAAATAATTTTCGAAATTGTAAGTGGAAGATTCAATTTGTCCGTCTTTACTTTTCAAAAAAATAGTACAAAACATATGTTTCAAATGCGTGCATGTGCATTTTAACTTGATACAAAATGGCGATGTTTGTGTATTTACAATTTGACAATGAGATTAATTTTTTAAAAGTAAAATTGCTGAAAAAAAATCATTTAATTTGCATAAAAATTTTTCATAAAAAAAATCACACACAACATGCTCAGTTTTAATTTTTCCAAAAGTATTGTTTGTTCTATTTTTTTAAAATGAAGACTCAAAACATTTTAAATAAAAAAAAAAAAAAAAAATACAAAGCTATTTTGTACGAGCTTTGCTAACCATTTTACAGTCAAATTTGGTTTGATAGTTGTTTAAGTGAAATGCAAAAATTTTTATTTGTAAATTTTTATACTTTCATAATTTCTTTTTCATTTAAATTATCAAAGTATAAGAATATTACGTAATAATTATATAATAAAAACAAACAAAAAAAAAAAAAAAAAATAACGAAAATAAATTGATTAAGAGCGCAAGAACAGGAGAATAAAAAATTATCAAGGAGAATTGACATTGGTACGGCCATAAATAAAAATAATAACTTCATGAATTGTGTTGGAATAAAGACAATTTTATTCACAAATTGTTAAAAAAATATATCAAAAAATTAATATAAAAAAAAAATAAAAACTTAATGAATCGATCTAACAGTCAATCTGGGAAGTAATATATCTTCTAATTTCATTTTGTTAATTATAAAAAAAAAATAAATAAATAAAAAAAAGTAATGTTAAAAAAAAGTCAAAAAAATAAACATTCCGCAAATTATTTAAGGTAATGTTACTTAATGAGCCAGGCTACATAAGTCGGTGTATTGCAATATTTGTACTTTTCCATGTTGAAAACTCAATACAATAAACTATTAAAAAATTATCATATACATATTATCTATTTAAAAAAAAAAAAAAAACAATTCTTTTTTTCTTTTATTTCATGTTTATTCAATATATTTCGATGTAAGTTTCATCTTGGCTTATTTTACCCTCTACCCTTCTCTACCTTTAACTTTACGATAAAAACAAGTGAAAACAAACAATTGACTGAGTTAATTAATGAAATACCATGTATAGACAGTGTTGATTACGCATGGGTTACATTACGTCATTTAAGTAAAGAAAGATAGCTACTCTTAGATAGCCACACATACATACATGTTACACACACACACATAACTTATATTCCTACAAGGGCATCACCAGCCGATGACAAAGAGGGGGACAAGTATTTCAATGTAAGTTTCATCTTGGCTTATTTTACCCTCTCCCCTTCTCTACATTTAACTTTACGATAAAAACAAGTGAAAACATACAATGGTTGAAATACCATGTGTAGATAGAGTTGATTACGCAAGGGTTTGTTTTTTTACGTCATGTTAGTAAAGAAAGATATCCACTCTAAGATAGCCACACGTACATACATGTCACACACATAACTGATATTCCCACAAGGGCGCCGCCAGCCGATGGCAAAGAGAAGGGCAAGTTGCTTTATAGAGAATGGGGAAAATGTGAATCGTAGATACAAGTAAAAATATAAAATTAGACCTATATTTATTTAACCATTAATTTTCCTGAAAACAGGCGTGGGTCTAGAGTTAAAATTTGGGGGGTTACAGACACTGGAATCCGGATTTATACTGGTGAGAACCGTGGACTTGTGTTTTCGTGTGGGGGCCTAAACTAAAAATTTCTTTTTCTACTATTCGTTGTTGCCCACTTGTATGGGCACCCTTTTCCCAAAGACATGTTGTCAAAAATGGTTTTATTTAGTTTTTGTATATATAAAATATATCGGAGTATACTAAGTTTAATCTTAAGTTTGTAAGTTTTAAGCCTATAACCAGCGGACGATCAAGACGTTTTCAACGAATTTCATTTATCAAATTATGTAGTTTAAAAGTTATGAAGGGACAGATGAACATACATACCCAAATACATACATACCTACATACACACATACCTGTTAAACACATAGCTCCCGTCGTAGTCGAGGTAAAAAGAGATGCAAACCGCCTGGGTATGTCATTTCTGAAAAAAATGTCCTTTTTCTTTCACTGTCATTCTGTGTGAGAGAGAAAATATTGTTTCGAAATTCTCCGGGTCTCTCTCTTTCGGCTGGCCATATAGGAGTATTATATATATGAAGATCGTACAGTCTATGATAAAAATTAACACCTTAAGGCGCGTCTTTTATACTTTTGACTGTCTTCCAAATTTTTCCTATAACGCAGTACTGTTTAATAAGGGTAAGTACAAATTATAATTATTATTTTTAACCCGAAAATTTAATATATTTTATTTTCTTGTACTCCATCTTAGATGGATAAAGTGTCCAGTGACGTAACAAATACAAATGAGATCCTGTATCAATTGTATTTTTTTATAAAGTTTTTTTGGAACGAAGTTACTTAACGCGGCTTGCCATGGTGAGCAAATTGGCAAAAACTGTAGTGTGTGTGCCATATCCATGGTAACCACGATATGTTATCCAATTTGTATTATTTTTATTTATTATATAGTACACTAATTTTGAATTTTTGTACTATTTACATCCAAAACTAGTTATGGATACATTTGCATAACTATTTTTAGATGTAAATAGTATAAAAATTGTAAAATTAGTGTTTTGATGCTACCAACAAAATTTTGGTATTGGTGTGTTCATAAAATCACCTAATAAGTCCATTTCCGGTTGTCTGTCCGTAAGCACGATAACTCAAAAACGAAAAGAGATATCAAGCTGAAATTTTTAAAGCTTGCTTAGGACGTAAAAAGTGGTTGAGTTGAGCTTGTATATGAGCAATATAGGTCAATTGAATCTTATCTAGTAAATCGTTTTATATATATATATATATATATATATATATATATATATATATATATATATATATATATATATATCGCAGCGTTGCCAACCCAAAATCTGTCTAAGTGGTAGATATGATTTTAAAAGTTGGTAGTTTTCAACAAATTCTGCTTAAAAGTTGGTAGATCTAATCTTAGATCTAGTTACTTTGAATTACTGAAAGTTGGTAATCTACAAGATATTATTTTATTTGCAAGAAATATTTTAAAGTATACATGTATCATAGATTAGTTAAGTTGAATTATTGAATAATATTTATTAAATGAATATTATTATGTTGTAAATACGCGCCAGGATATTATATTGTATATTAAGACATGCGCAGTAATTATCACGATCTTTCATTTATTATCCTTTTCAATCACCTTGGAGAGGTGGTTCTCACTCCGTTGCCAGTTCCAGTAGGTACATTTTCAAATGTTTCTATTTTTCATGGATAATCTCTGATGATTCCTGATTTCTATCTACTATGAAACGATTTAATTTGGTGTAGATAAACCTAAATAAAAATCATTAAAAAAAAAACACACTTTTAAATAAATTTACAAAATAATATATTTAAAAATTGTAAACATAATTATTTATCACAAATGTTTTCAAGAATATAGTGTTTGTTTCTCATTTATTTTATTTTAAAATAATTATTATAGTTAATATTAATACCAATGATTTATTTTATTATATGTACAAATGTTTATAAACATTTTTAATAATTAATAACAATTTTTAAAGATTGCACTTTAGTTTGTAAAAATATTATTATTATTTTAAAAATAAATATTGCTAATTTATACTTTTTTTATTATAAATAAATTAAATCCAATAGATTCGTCTCATTTATAAATAAGAAACAATCTTATCATTTTTTTAAAAGTTAAAACGAGACAATGCCTCCTACGTACGGAACCGGTAGTACAGCGGCCAATAACGATTCTCTTCGTGTTTGGCGTATCCTTTTCTGTCCAAACTATCCCTTAAAATAAAGAAACCTCATTTATTTATAAAAATTGGCTACGTTATTAGTATGGAAGGTAGAGGTAAGGAGTACACTCTCTGTGAAATGAAAAATGGTCCCCAAATACTCTTAAATTAAGATGGCGTTGCTGTACCAGAGAACCATACATACATATACATACAGTTAAGTTCAGATCATACCTTCCCCCATACAAGCGCTTTTGTAGCCTCTTTATTTACTGCTTTTTTGTGGACAGTTCTTGAGTTAAACAGCCATATGAGATTGGTATCCTTACCTCTACAGTCCATACTTGTTAGTCATTGTTAGTATGGAGTGTAGAGCTAAGGAGAACTAACTCTATGTATTAAAAAGTGGTCGTCAAATACGTCAAATTGGTGGCACCACATTAGCAAGTAATAAAGCCACAGCCGTTTTAAAAGAAAAGCTCAAAATAATAAGAATAAGATAAACATATAAACAAGTTGTTAGAGAAGGTAGCGCTATTTTGATGCGTTTTTTAGTTGTAGTTTTGTTATAATTTGCTCCTTACCGCTGGCCACTTTTTTAATTTTTCTCCCATATAGATAGGTTCTCCTTAGCACTACACTCCAAAATTCTTAGGCAAACACTGTTACACTAAAATGTACATAACCTACATTATTTAATACAAATCAAGAACTTTTGAAAGGCATAATGTTCTTCGTTACAAATTCTATGAAATTACAATTTTTCTTCGCTACAATCATTTATTTTGCATCAGAGATGTTTAATAATGGTTTATTCTTCTTTATTAAGGTCCCCTCAATAAATTGATTAGTCAAACGACTAGCTATCTCTATTAGAAGGGAGAAAAGAAAAATTCGAAATATTCTCGTTCTTAATTGAAATATTATTCGATATTTTAAGCCAAAATTTTGCTAACAATTATGGAAAAAGTACATTTGTTTATAGATACAAATTTGTTATAAACAATTGATCTAGCACTTTAGAACATTCCATTTTCAAAATTCGGGATCAACGGGTCGAAATTTCAAGGGAAAACTGAGGCGTAAAATTGTACACCAAATACAGAATGAACCTCTCTTGGCCATTGTACTATTTATAGTTCAAATAACATAGTTGTTTTATAAAGATGAATTCAGATTATTCAATATTATTTCAAGAAATACTGGCTAATTGGAATCTATTTTGTCTTACTATAAAATTTTAATATATTAAAACTGAAAAAAAAGTTACGTTTAGAATTCGTTTTGTTTTGTTAAAACATTATTATTGATACCACCTACACCCTTGTGTTAATGGCATTTATATTGTTAGAATATTTTTAAGGCAATGTTTTACTGATTATTTATTTGTAGTTTATACAAGTTTATAGCGAAAGATAATAATGCTAGAATCGTGGTGGTTTAAGAGGAATCGTGTATATACAAGCCATGCAAATATTTTAGTTACATTATTAAACCTTAGACACCGCCACATATGTCGAATCCAAATAGCAATATTAGTAAAAAATTTAAAATAAATAAACTAGTTTTAATTTTGTATAAATTCTATTTATATTTTCATTAAGTTAATAAATAATTTGATTTAATAGATATTAATATTTGCTGAAATAAAAATAAATTATTAATAAATAAATTAATTAATTATTGGCAACTGGTTTGGATTCGATACTGGTGGCGTTACTGGGTAGCAGCTTTGGAAACTAATACGTTCTTCAATATGGGAACATATGTTCCTGACTTGTATATTTATATGACTGTGGTTAAAATAATCGATTATTTTTTGGTGCGTAAATTTCAAAACTTTTCGAAAAATTATTTTTCAGAATGTTTTACAAGACCAAAGTTATACCTGCAAATTTTCAGGTCCCTATTTTTTATAGTTTTGGATTTGCGCCTTCACGGATAAACAAATGTTTATATTTGTATAAGGAACATTTTTTACGTTTAAACTTTTTATCTGTCTCTAACGGTTTACAAGATGTAATTTTGCGAAAAACCATATAACTTGAAAAAATAGACAAACTTTGAAAAGCTTTTGATGAAAAAACAGTCCCGTCGGGTCAAAATCGACAGAAACTGAAATAAGGTCAAAATTTTCGAGATTTTTCTTATTTTTGGCATGATCCTATCGTATTCTGAGGTCGAAAACTTGGAAAAATACCTGATTTGATGCAAGATCAATAGCCCCACGATTCTAGTATTATTACCAACGTATTTTCAAAGCGTAGCATATTAGAATTTTAGTATGATTGTGCTTTGTGTATTATGATGACATACAATAGTAGGAGAGCTGAGTGACATTTTACTGCAGGTATTTGAGACACCTTGAAAACTTGTCGAATATTTCTTTTACGATAGCTGAATGCGAAGTGAGTCCCTAAAAGAATATATTATTATTTTTGAAGATAAACCTTTCAGCCAGGGGTTCACTTCGTATTTAGCTATCGCAGAAGAAGTATTAGAGAAGTTTTCAAAGTACCTCAAATACCTGCTTCAAAATGTCACTCAACTCTTAGACTACAAGTCAGATCATTCGATGTACAAGTTTTTTAAAACAAATCCTTAAAGCTTTTCGTATGGCCTTACTTGTAGTTTATTGGATTTTCAGTATAATGTGTAGTTATTTTGTATTCATGAAAATTTTGCACCTGTATGTAAAAGTGATTTTTCGTGATTCACGACAGTGTAATTTTTTTTACTGAAAGGCCGTTCTCTACTCCTGTGAAGCTTTAGCTTCATGTATGAAATTAAAAACGAAAATTTTTCACTAATGCCATGAAATGTGTAAATTATATACACAATCCTTATTAAGAAAAAAAAGGGTCGGAGCTCTGACCTGGACGCAATTTATAATAATTGTTGGGAATCCTTAGCATGTAAAGCAGGGAAAGTAGGGAAAAAATTATTTTTTTATAGAGATTCCAGTTTCTCACTTATTAGTTTTAAAAGGGTGAAATAGCAGGACCTGGTAATTAATCTTACTTGTAGAGTTTTCTCGCTTTTCCAGGTCTCATTCACCCAGGTTTCACTGTATTTCATTCAAGCTAAGAGTAAAAAAACTGAGAGTTATTTCCTAATTACTTAAAATAATTAAGTTCTTTTGGAGGGGAAAATTGTCCCACCCTTACTCTCTTATGATCAACGATAAACAAGGTAAAAGACCCTTTAGGCTGAATATTCCGAATAAAATATTAGAAACCCGGGAATAAATGATAAAATTATGGTGTAGAATTATTATTCATAAATAACGATGGATTTTCTGTTCCATCAAATGTTGGTGTTCGGCCCTCCTTCACAATCCGTATCGCTTGTAGCACACATATCGTGTCCAATTCAGTTTGAGATGGCATTTCATTATCCAGACATAATTCACTGGCACGTGGACCAAATTGTTCCAGCACTTTAACACGATAATCAACAATGACCGATACCGGATTACCAGTTAAACGTAAATTTTCTAAACATGGTAAGTTTCCAATATGTTTCACTTCATCCAAGCTGCATATTTGATTCGAACTGATGTCTAAGAACTCTAATGAGTAGAGTTTTGAGAAACCTTGCAACGTTTTGATGTAATTCGCTGATAGATCTAAATGTAAGATGTTACCCAATTTTGTATGTAAGTTGTCAGTTAAATAAAATAGATTTGATGAGAGATAAACGTAACTTAAATTCGATAGATGTACTAAATTTTTGATATCATTTAGTTGATTCTGATTGCAATTTAATATTTTTAATTTTGGCATCAATTTTACTGTCTCATCAATACTTGTTAATTGATTATCACTTAAATATAATTCTGTTAAATTCGTCCAAATCTGTAAAAAAATTGAAAAAGATATTTTAATCATATTTCCGACGAAAATATAGACTTATTTGCTGTATAAAAGGTCAGCGAGAAGAGGGTGGTAATGCGTTATGAATTAGTTTCATGATGATATTAGCTCAGTTGGTTAAGGCGTAACCAATTCCGTCCGCGGTATGCTAAGGGTAGCAGGTTCCATCCCCGCCGTCGCAACAAAATTAATTTCATTAATAGTTGTGAAGAGCTGGTGTAGTGCATGATATATGCATGAAGGAGGTGCACTCAGTAACAGAAATTGAGGAGCTGATAAATGAAATTATCGGCGGAAAGGTGGTAAAACATATGGTATCACAATGGGCTCTATAGCCTAAGCGTGTCCTTCGTGGACAGGCAATATAACCTAACCTAACCTAGTTTCATGATCCCCAAAACACAATTTATGTGGTTCTGGCTATATACAGTGGAACCTGGTTAAGTGAGGCATCAAGGGAATTGCTTTGTCTCACTTATAGAGGTATTCCACTTACCCAGTGTCTCAGATATCGTATTTCTGAAAAACTTTATATTCTTTAAATTTATCGTCTACAATTCAATCGTTTTCATATATTCAAAGATATTTCGAGATATTTGAATTTTGTGACATCTTATCACCGCTTACAAAATCGCTCATAACTTGACAACGAAAAATCTTTCGGCTATGAAAAACACATCAAGTTGGAGAGGAAAAATAGTACTCCCTAAAAAGTTCGACAATTTTCATAAACAGTGCTTTAACTTCTTTGCCCTTAAAATGAGCCCTGGTGGTGCCCAAAACAAACAAAAACAAATACATGCCTGTAAAAGTGTACTTTAAAATAGTCGCATTTTTTCTAAGTGTAGTTTCTGTGGCGTAAACAAATAAAACTTTTCTTACCTGATAAGTAGATGAATTTGGAACTTTATGAATTGAATCACAAAGTAATACTTGACTGATATTTTGTACATTTGTATTCTCAATTTTTAATGTTTGCAATGTTTCCCTTAATGTGCCTAATTGTGTAATATTTTTTAATGGAAAATTTGTTATTCGCAATTGTTTTAAAGCCTAAAAAAAATTTTTTTAGTTAATAAAAAAAAAAAGTGTGTATCAAGAACATATATAATAAGGGCATGAAACTTCCTATGCCGAGCTCTAAGCGCCCGTGGCTGAATTTAATACGCCTATCTGGATGGAGTCTAGTCATCGGTCGTTGCGTACTTTTTACTACGCGTCAATGATTGAAAACAATTGAAATTGTTAAATTGATTGAAAACAAAAGACAGCCTGATGCGTAGTACAAAGTACACAACGACCGACTCACCCAGATAGGCACCCTTTTTCCCTGCTACGCTCCACTCTGGTGACATTAAAATTTAAGCAAAATTTTCTAATCAATTTTCATTATTAAGGACAGGACCTATAATAGTCCAGGACCTAGGTGTCATTTTTACATAAAAATTCTAAGACTTTTGTTTTCCCTATCCTCGACTAATAAGCCAGTTGTTGTCGAGATATTGGGTCTTAGCATGCACGAATTTGTTTACCAGCCTTACACGGGTGTTTCTTTGATTGAATACCCAATGCACCTGTTTTTCAGGCTTTATGAAAGAGAATTCATTTACTTTGTAAATTTCCGAGGAGGAAAAAGTTGTTAGACCTTGACAACAACCTCTCAAATACTACGTATAGGTCTAGAGAGCTATTTTAAGAAATAATTTTACCTTAAATGATGAACACTCAAAAGTTAATGAATTTGGAATAACATTACTGGTTTCATACGGTTCATCTGATCCAATCACATAAACTTTATGCGTTTGTGAACAAACATCTAAGACGTGACTAAAATCACGTCGTTTATCAATCACAGTTTCTGGACACGGTTGTTTTAAACGTTCACTTAACGCATGTAACTGTAACGGTGACATAATAATCCATTGTGCACAATGTAACAAAGTATCCCCTTTTAAAAAGAATTTTAGCGCTAAATCTTGTAATATGTAAGTGATTTCATAAAGTTGAAAATTTAAGAATAATGCTAATTCCAAAGGTAATGCACGTTGTAAATAATTTAATACTGTTTTCATGTAAATTTCTAAACCTTCACGTCGTTGTGATATAAAAAATGGACATTTTTTTCGTATAATTTTCTTCGGTGGTATCGTATCTTTTGGTACACCATGATCCGATACCAGTTTTATATGTAAGTCGTAAAAATCACTGTATCGATGGCGTACGGTCCAATTTATTGAGCCCACTTGCATTTCGATCACATAGAAAATTATGTTATTTTCTTCCTCGGTTCGAGGTATTGATATTGTTGTATTATTACGATTTTCGAAAAAATTTGCCATTTTTTTATGTTTTTTTAGACATTACTTTTATATTTTGCAATATTTTTGATTTATTTTGACAGTTTGGATATTTGACAGCATAAAAACATAAACTTGAGAAAAAAAAGTGATGTTTATTTATGGATATGACACATCTGCATTTTAGGGTGCGTTCTAAATTATTGTTGGGAAGTCTTCCATTTAAATTGATCACTGCCGGATTGAAAAATGACTAATTAACTATAATTAGGATTTGATTTGCACATGCTAAAGTAAATTTCTAATTTATTTATTCATTGTATAGAATTATGTTTTCAATTTACGTACAAACAATAAACTAACCGGTTACAAAATGAATGTAACAATTCTGCATTTTTTAAATTATTTGTTGAAATGAAACGAATTTATAATTGCACTCTTTTGTATTTTTAAATAAAAACCATTTTGAACACGAAAATAAAAAAATTATTTGCTACTATAATTAACACACAAAATTTTATATTGCGATAAGAGTTTATTAACTCTTCTAATAAAAAGAGAAAAGAGTATGATTTATCACTAGTAATTATGTTTACTTATTTATTAATTATTATAAGAAAATTAGCATATTTTCACGTAGACACAGCCTTCAAGTCTTCAAGGTGTTATTATTCTTACGCGCTCTGATCTTAACGCAAACTCTTAGATGTAAAATCTTATTACATTTTGACAAATTAAAAAAAATTACAATTTCAAAAACCCAGATCCAACCAGGCCTCCGTTCGCCTTGGGTTGTTGCTTTCAATCTCAACCGTTACCATTTAAGGGTTAGATTTAAAATTTTGAAAGACCATTTTATATAATTCGGGGTTTGTTTCTTTTATTGGAATTTTAGATATGATGAATTATTAATACAAAATTTGGGACTTTTATAGAAACTTTTTTCCTTGAAAATATCTAATTTAACTTGGTAGAAACACATCATTAATTTGTATGCCCTGTATATACGAAATATATATATCAAGGTATCCTAGATTTTAGTACCAATTGGTATATGTGTTCATAAAATCACCTAATTAGTCCATTTCCGTCTATCCCTCCGTCATCATTATCAGCTGAAATTTTTATAGCATTCTCAGGTTCGTAAATGAGCAACATGTTTCAAATAGGTCTTGGGTAAACCGTTAAAGATAGGACAAAAGTTTAAATATAAAAAAGTTAACAGTTTTGTTTGAAACATTTTTGCGTACATATCAGTTTTTTCGCGTGAAAGAGCAAATTAGGGTAAAACTTTGGTGTCCATTTTCTCCAAAACCATGGAGGTTAGAGAGAAGGAGAACGATCGCTGAAGGGAATAGTGTCCCAGAAATACGGACAAAATAAGTGAGGCGCTGCGATCGCTAAGTTGTCTCAATAAAAGCGGGTTGTTGTTAAATTTGTACATTAAGCAACTAACTTCATTTACTTATACTCATAAACAGCTAACTACGCAGATACTTCTTACCGACGAATTTTCAGGGACATAGCGCGCTTATGCTTTAGTGCGTAGCGATCGTTCTCCTTCTCTCTAACCTGCATGCCCAAAACTGTAACAAATAGAGACTTGAAAATTTTTAGATAATTCTAACTAGAAAGTCTTGTGATAAGTAGAACAAATGGAAGATCGCCATAAATGTGTTGGTTTTTTAAACTTTTCTAATTTATTAAAGGTACAGGGTATTTCAACAATTAATTTAAACATAATTTGACATATATGTTCATTTGTTTTAAGTCTCTCGAATGCTTTTACTTTTTACTCAAAGATGGCAGAGATACATTTTAGAGCTCACTCTATGTGTGGGAATTTAACATAAACATTATGTATACATATGATAAAAATATACAATGTGCTTAATGTGTAAAGTGACGTTTATATTATTTTGATGTAAAAAAAATGGTATTTAATGCATGAATTCGTAATAATTGATTATTTTGATAAATAAAACAGTATTAATCAACCTAAGTATAATCTTAAAAGTACGTCAACAAAATGTGTTAAAATTATTTAATCATTTTTCATAATCGATTTTGATTTGTTGAGTGGTTAGTTTATCCCGGTATCATTATTTTGATTTGTTTTCTTTCTATTATTTTCAAGGAATTTTAGCAAAATTTTGCTATGAATGAAAATGATGAAGAAGTTGTTACAAAGGTAAAATTTTTCACAGAAATTTTTTTTGTTTTTCATATAAAAAACTGTGTGTGTATGTTTTTAGGGAAGCCCTTTGTATCAATACTTAGTTGAAAATGAACTAAACGATTTTGAAGTAAACGAAATAGCTTTGGATAAACCGAAAATGAAGAAGAAAGTTGACGAGACAGCAGAAAGTTATATTTCGCAAACGGAAGTTCGATTAACCACAGCTGAAAAAATGGTAAGCATTAAATAATACATTTTGATGTTTCATTGAATAATAACTTAAAACATTTGAAAATAAACATATTTCTCAGCTGTTTTTATTCGACGAAATCGAATTTGTTGTAAGTCAGATTATCTTATATAAATGTTTTTAATTGCATGCGTCTTAGAAATTTCGTTGCGAAAAAAAATGTTTGTCGAATTATATAACGAGAAAATTATTGTCATTTTCCAAAAGTGGTTCAGTTTTTAATATCAGTCATTTTTCGTGAATTTTCGAAATTTATTTTTTCAATTTCCTAACACTCCACTCTCTCTTTTTTATGTGGAAATGTAATATTTTTTCGCTGTTTTCAAGGTTTTGCATACCTAACTTTAGAATCCCTTCTAAATTAAGTTGGTTTGTATGTGAATTGAGTTAATACTCCTTATGAAAACAAAAATCCTATTTCAATACAAAGTATAGATCTATCTGATAATCAGTGCCGAATTAAGCAAGCGCGGGGCCCGTAGAAAATTCTATCAATAATTAGACCCTCTCCACATTTTTTCGTTTATGATCGCTCTTTTCAATAAAACTTATCTACATCGTTTACCTTTTTTTTTGTTAGTCAACGAGAACGATTTCACCACTTTTTTCTAAGCTCCGATAATCAACCGCCTGTCTTTTTTATCGACGCCCTCATCAAAAAAATTTTTGAAGCTAGTTTCGTGGGGCCTGTAGCATTTGAAATATAAGTGATGGAGCTATACTCATTGACGTAGCTACCGAAGGGCTAGATGTTGTCGTGCTCCGGGATCTCCAAACTCAGGGGGCTCTCGAACATTAACCAGCAAACCCTGTATTGAATTAACTAAAAATTCATTTCATTTTCTGTTCGATACTTGCAGAGGAATTCCCCTGTATTCTTTCTGTTGTTTATACAGTGTTGTATTAAGATTACCCAAAATTGAAAAATTTAATCAACCTTCTATAAGTAGTGTTGGCCCAAACATTTTTATTGATAGTGACTCAGATAATATGACTACTGCAGTGCTGGTTAAGCTGATTAAGAAGCCTACTACGGAAGAAGATTTGATAATTATTGTAGTTATTTGATAAAACATAAGCAGTGTAGTTAAAGCTTCAGTTTTTTTTACACCAAGGCCTTTGATTATCTAGCTACACCTTTGGCTATGTTACTCTCAAATTTTTGTTTTTTTACAGATTTACAAATCATTTGTGGAACAGATATTATGCTCCCAATTACTGCTATCAGACGACAGCGATTTACTTGAAATGAGTGCACCGCCAGAAGTAGATAATGTCTCATGTAAAAGTTACAAACGTGAAATGATTGAAATCACATATTTAACATTAAGTTCAGCAATAATGTGGCGATTTCGTAATCCATTTGTACAAATGACAATGTTAACGCCAGCGTTAACATATTTTAGTGTACGATTATTTACAAAATTCAAACAATATTTATTTAAACGTGAATTTGATCAATTCTTTAATTTAATCAAAAATTTACATAAAACTTTTAAGAATACTATGAAAATTATACGAGATTATTCGGTCTTAATTGTTGGATCACCTAAGTAAGTATATTTTAATGTTCTATTTTTATAATTCGCAAAATATTTTCCTCGAAAAATTTTCAAATTTTACTTTTCTCAAAAATAAAAACGTGGCACTTAAAAGTAAACCAGGACTGTCAAACGTTCATAACAGTTTTAATAATAAGGACACTAGCCGTTTGCCCTGACAAATATTAAAATTTTTTGTTTTTACAAATAGTCTTCAATATATTTGGGCCCTGGTTGAGCCCAAAAAGACCAAGGATAAACAAAGTTGCATACCTTTAAATGTTATTTATTTTTAGCGAAACAAAAAGTGTTAGGTGTAGGGATCGAGCAAGTAAAATTTTAAAAACCATGAGACCAATTCGGACGCCATTCTGTTTTAAAGAGTAATAAATCATATGTCGATTAAACTATGAGCGTGTTTTCTCTGTGAAGTAAGTCTAAAATTTATGTTTTTCATTTTTTTTTTTAGATTTACAAATGATCAGGAAAAATTATCAATGATTGTACAACATTTGGAAAAATCAACAGCAATTATTTTACGTGAAGTAATCGTAACATTAAATCAATGTACATCAAACATTGTGAAAGCTGTTTCCGTGAATATTCCATACTTTTTTGAATCACTGTCCAACATACAACCACATGAAGAAAATGACTTAGATGTACGGTATTGGTGACTTGAATAATTTCACTTAGCTATAAAAATTCGCATGCAAATGTTGTGTATTTTTAACGCAACAAAAAGTGATCCATTGGTGTAGGTGCTAAGAACCCATTTCCGATACCCCTCTTATGTATTAATATACATTTGCGGACCCCAAGAAGTGAAAGCGGCTCCCATTTAAAAAACTGCCTTTTGACGTTTTTATGGCTTTTAACTTCTGTACTTCCCCAAGGTTGGGTTAGTTTCAAGAATTTACCTTTTTAGAGAGGGGTGTCAATTTCCCAACCCCATTTTCCTTTTTATGTCAAAATATTATGTTTTTCCGTGGGGTTTATGACTTTGAATTTCAATACAGCCTCTCCTAATTGAGAGAAGGTTGAAAGCCGGTATGTGAGTTGGGTTAGCATGAAGGATGTGTCTTTTGGGGATTGTCAACTTCCCAACCCTTCCCGCTTTTTAATGTTGAAATATTATGTTTTTTATGGTTTTATAACTATGAACTTTAATAAAACCAATCCTCTTTAAACTAGTAGATTGAAAGCCGGTATGTAAGTTGGGTTCGTGTCATGGATGTGTCTCTTGGAGGTGGAAACTTACCAACCTCCCCCATACCGCTCTTTTATGTTGATATTGCATGTTTTCAAAAACCGGAAAAGACATACCATTTTAATAAAATTCTAAGATGAAAAATCCTCTTCCATTTTTCGATCCGAAGTACGGATAGTTAGCTATTAATTAAAATAGGCAGCCAATCAGAATCATTGTAACCAAAAATTAAAACCACTCGACTGAGATTTGGACTAATTTTTTTAAATCTATCAAAAATCATTAATTAGTCAGTCTCAGTCAGAATCGAGTTATTTTAAATTTTAGTTAGAATGCTTCTGATTGGTTAATTATTTTAATTAATAGCTAACTATCCGCGCACCGAATCAAAAAATGCAAAAGGACTTTTCGTCTTAGATTTTTTTTCTACCTGATGCAACAAAAGCGTGCGGCACTTACGGACACCTTGTATAATAGAAGGAAATATGATTTTAATAATAAAACGTTTTTTGTTTGTTTGTTACAGAAATTATATTTAATGTTCCTTCTAACCCAATCGGAATGTTTACGTGTACTGGGTTTATGCTATTGTGTACAATTTTGGCAAACGAACACACATGCACAAGTGAAGTACATGCACAAATATATATTACCAAAGACGAGCAAACAAATCAATGAAGCATACTTAAAAGCAATACATTCGTTTAAATTATTCCGTAGTATTGAGCACAAAAAACGGCCATTCTTAAATGCAAACAAAGTACAAAGGCCTCAACATGACATCTACATTAATGTTTATCAAATGACATTGCAATTACATTCATCGTTGAATAAATCATGGGATGTGATTGCACAATTGGAGACAGAGGTATGTGTTCTTTTTGTTTTTTTTTTTAGCGTTCCGTAACTAATTGGATTCAAAGGTAGCACAGAACTACTGTACGTCCTTAAATGAGCTGACGGAACAAATGAATGTAAACCTGATATGGGTACCGGGACACAGAGACATTACAGGAAATTGTGAAGCCGGCGAGCTTGCTAGAAATGACACCATGCTGATGGACACAAGCATCAATAGCCATCCGGCAGTTTCGTTCGCGAACTGCAAGCTGCTCTTTAAGGAGAATATCTTAAAAAGGACCAATCTTAAATGGAGGGAGGAGCATACTTGTAGTACTACAAGACAGATATGGTCTGAGTAAAATCGTAGGCGTTTCGAAGATCATATATCCCTTCCAAGGGCCTCTGTTAGCAAAGTTGTTGCGGTTATTACAGGACACTGGTTGAGCGGTAGGCCACGCTGACCGTCTGGGCCTGACAGTGTATCACAACTACTGCAGGATCTGTCACAGTGGGGAGGAGGAGGTAATGTCTCTGTCACTGTCCAGCTCTTGCCATGAAGAGATGGACTTACTTGAGCTAGCCTCTCTTTGACGACCTCTCCGACCTAAAGTCCGTCGACTTCAAAGCACTCCTGCTGTTCTTAAACAGCTCTAAATGGTTTATGGAGTAGTGGCCGAGGATGGGCCAACCGTTTTTCGATATCACAACGGACTTTTTGTGTGTCCCATCTCAGGACAGCCACTCTAACCTAACCTAACTGATTGGACAACAAAAGAATTACTCAAATTAGATGAAATTTCATATGATTTATTTAAGGTTTGGAGGCAAAACTTTATCTAAATATAAATTTTTCCGAAAATTCGGAAGATTGGGAACAATCAAAATATACAGATCGGTAAGAAATTTTATGTTAAAGGTAGTACAAGCGCCAAGGCAAGATTCTGAATGTAGACGAAAAAAAAGCCTTGGTTTCTCGAACGATCCTCACTTTTTACGTCCTGAGTACGCTAAAAAATTTCAGCTTGATATCTCTTCGTTTCCCTTAAAAGACCCCTTAAATCGGCCTACTTACTAATATCGAAGCTACTGCGAATCTTAGAATTTTGTAGAATATTTTTCACAAAAATTTTACTTTTTTTAGCTGGATGAAGAACAGTGTAAAGAAATCGATAAAACTTTCGATTCATTAATAACCGAATTCAAGTCGTTAGAAGAATATTTATCAATATGTCGAATACAATTAACAAAAATTCAAAATAATTTCCACAAAAAGGAAACAAGCAGTATATTACCATCAACAAGTGCATCGATCCAAGAAAATTTAAATGACACTAAAGTGATCGATTTATCAAAAGAAGAGAATAAACCAATTGATCAAATATTCGAATTATATGTTCGAAAAGATGACGAAGCTGCTGATATTGAAACGGTACCATACGATGAACCACTTAACAAAGATGAGAAAAAGGCAACAAAACTTGTACTCAAAGAATTGGAGAAAGTTTTGGTATTTAAACGCGAAGAATGGGAACAACGTGAAGCAAAAATACGTGAATTACAATCTCAACAAAATGGCGGTGGATATGATCCAACAAATTCTGAATTATCATGTGAAGAGATTCGTAAAACAAGTGCATTCCGTCATAAAATGAAAAAATCTGATAATCGACAATCAGAATCATCGAGTTCGGAGGATGTTGAACATAGGAATCATGATCAAAATTCATCATATTTTGGTCCACGTAGTACGGTACATATTTTGCCACATCCACGACGAATATCAAAGTATAAAAATGTTCGAGATAAGGTTAACAAACAGAAGATCAATAAATTAGCGCCATTGCAGCGGGAATCAAATGAGTCAAATGATGACAGTGATATTAATATACCACAGCATCCAATTGGATTAGGTCAGTTTATTTTACCACCTATTCCATCAACGTTTCGGCAAGATGAAGAATCTCTGTCAGCTGTGGGCGAACTTTCCGATTCGGATTCAGAAAGGAAATAAACTTTTTATTTTTATTGACTTATGTTGTCATATTTTCTCTCTTAAATTGTCATTTTTAATATGTTGTTTTGATTCAATTGAAGTGAACAGCGTCCCGAAAATGTTCTAAAAAACTAGAAACTAACATTGTCCGAAATTTCACTAGACCTTCTTTTAAGCCCTTGCATATTGTTTCTTAAAAATTTTTATTAGCCCCTGTCGCTTTGTAATGATGATTGAAATGGTGAGATTTTCGAGTATCGTAGTATTTATTTCAATAACTATCTTCCAACTTGCTTTTCAACTCCACAAAGCTTTACTTTTTAAATCGATCAGGTGTTTACAGCCTAATAAAAAATGTTGAAAATTTCAAGGATGCATTAATTTTTTTTTATTACCATGATATTTTATTTAATTTTGTTGTAATTTGCTTGAAAACAATTGAATCAAAAATTTTAAAAAATAACGTTTCCTTCAAAATCATGTGATATTCGATCTTGTTATTAAATTTTTTTTAAACTATAATCAAAATTGGTTATAACGATGAATCGATTAAACATATTGAACGGGGGCATCTCATGATATCTTTGAATTTGACGATTATTCGTATTGGCGTGGTAATAAACGTTGAAAAATTATTATGTTACTAGGACAGGAGCAGATCTACTTAAGGGCTTTTTGGACTGCAGCTCAGGATCTCCTGGGTACAAAAGGCCACCATTCTCCATAGAAATGTAGAAAGGTTGCTTTATAATTTATATATCATAACTATACATAACCTGTCAATTTATTTTGCAATAATGTCGTACAGTAGAACCTCGATAACTCGAATCTCAAGGGAAATGCAAAAAATTTCGATTTAACAAGTAGCTTGAGGTACAGAGGATTATTTTACTAACTACGACTTATAAAGTCTGCTTTTTGAAATTCGAGATAAAGAGTATCCGTCCGTCCGTCGACGTCAAAGCACTCTCGCTGTTCTTAAACAGCTCCAAATGGTTCATGGAGTAGTGGTCGGGGATGGGCCAACTCTTTTTCAGAATCACAACGGACCCTATGGTCTAAGTGTGTTCCATCCCAAGACAGCCACTCTAACCTAACCAACAAAGTCTAAATAATTTGAGATACCGCATATTTAGTGGTTCAGCGGAAGGAGACGTAACTTTTGTTCAGCTTGAGTATTACGACTTAAGGTTTATTGAGGTTCCACTGTATTATATAAATAAAATAGAAAAAAGGTTTTTGACATAATGGCAATTACGAAGGCTCCAAATAGTATTAGCCGAGGGTACCTCTATTAGCTGGAATTAGAATTTTATCTGTGATGTTTCTTGTCTTCTGGCTTTCATTTTTCTCGACGAAGAATGATTTTTAATGAAAAGGACACTAAATTAGTTCCTAGTAACATTTTTCTCTAGAAGATATTTTGTAAAGATAGAGTGTATAGCAATCGCTTATAACAATTATAAAATATAAAAACCACAATTGTACAGTCGTTTCAATGTCGTTATAACCGATTTTGGATGTAATATTTTTATTGTATATATTGAATTGTTGATTAATTAATATGAAGACCAGATGCACAAAAAATTGCGTCCAATCATTAATTTTAATTAGAGGAAAAATCGTATCGTTATAAAATGTACATAACGTGTGAGTTATGTTAGTTATTACCATAGAGATCATACCATAGAGCTGTAATAATAGCTTCTGTCTAAGGGACTTTTGGGGTATGGTATTATCAAGTCCTCTTTATGAGAGAGGGGGGATTTTTAGGAGGATTACAAGGTGTGAAATTTAAGAAGTTTGGATTATTTCTACGAGAAGGGCGCCACGTTGATTTACGAAGACTAAAAAAAAAGGAGGGAATACAAATTATTTGAGAGGGGCACCACACACCTGGAAGAGACCCACTTGGTTTACGAAGATTAAAAAAAAAGAAACGGCTCCTAATGTGGGTATGACGGCTCTGTATTCCCGCTTTGGCTTAGAGCGCCATCACCATCAAATCCGCCTCTGTTCTGCCTTGGGGTAGTCCAATAGGCTCAGGCTATGGAAGTATAATTTAAACGAAAAAAGCGTCTCATTTTTTACAAAAAAAAAAAAAAAATAATAATTAACATTGGACGCAACTGTTTGTGCATGCGTCTAATGATTTGAAACTTTTATTAATTATCTTTTATTAATATGAGTATGTGATTAGTAATTAATTTAAAAATTAATATTTGATTGATCATGAACAAAAAATTACAATTTTTATTGTATATAAAAATCAAACAATTGACTTCTTTAAAAAGATGGGTGTCATAAAACGAGTTTTTTGGTCCTAAAAATGAGAACAAAAATTGTTTACACATACGCTATTTTTGCTTTTCATTAATTTAGAACACTCATCAATGTTTTTTACATTATTATATTACTTTTTGTTGCCCAGGGGCCTAAAATTATTGTATATGAGCACAAAGGCGCAATATTTTCTAATTTAAATATGTTATGGAGTACACCATGGGCTTGTTCAGAATAACAATATACATTCGCTTTTGTGTGAGTGTCCAAAAAAAAGCATCCGCATGTTCTGTTAATCTGGCACCCTCATACATCGAGCTTTTTCGAAAAAAACAAATGCGCGTCGACTGCGGGTGCTCAAAAAAGAAAGCTTATATTTTTCTGTAGTAAGAGGTCAATAATGTATGCGCTCCCACAAAAGTCGACGCGCATTGTTATTTTGAACAAGATCATTATCTGTCTCTTACAATCTACAGGAAAAAAATTAATAAGTGCACAAAAAGCATGCGCATTGTTCTTCTGAACAAGTCCACTTATTCAAATTATACAAAAGGATAAAATTCATACAGGTTTACTCCGGAAGACTTTTGATCTTGAGGTGTAGATTACGAATTCTTTTGGTCTTCTGGTTGAATTTTTGGGCCATCTTTAGCTTAAGGCATATTTCTTAGTAGTTATATTGAACTTTTTGAATTAATTCGCACGATTTTTTACAATAGTCCTAACAGTCATTTATGAAAATAGGAACCTAGAATTTCTAGGGCCAAATTCACCTCTCGTATTAACATCCATCCTTTATTATATTGTGTTTATTGTTTTTATTATATTAAAGAAAAACAAAACAAAAAGACAGTGGTCAATTTTTATTATTTGTGTCCTTTCCAAAAATTCATAGCTTTTTATCAACGTATGGAGAATGTCCAGAAGTTCAAATTGTTTAAACTTTTGATTTTAAGAAGGTAATGTATAAAATTAAATGCAACAGATGATCTTAAAGATGTAACCTCATGATGACGCTTGACGCTGGCTTTGGACGTCAAAGTAGGGTTCCACCTAGTTGAAAAAATTGAGTTATGTCCATCGTTGTTTTGTATAGTAATATCAAAGAAAACAGATACATCTGTATTCTTTGGTAATATATTTATTAATTATGAACAAATAACAGGCAAAGTCTAACAAACCGCGAAAAATATAACTTTGTGTTATGGGGGTTGGGGGATTGGTAGCTCGATACCTGCAAAAGACACAACCTTGACATTAACCCAATCTGCATAGATATTTGCAACCCTCTATCTCAGTTTAGAGGTATAATATTCGATGGGTTTAGAGAGAATATTTAAATGTGCACAGCTATAAAAATATCGAGAAAATCACTGTTCTATACATACTAGAAAGATGGAATTTTCATCAATCAACTAGAAATAACAGAATACTTTGAGAAATATAATTACCCACATTCCAACCCCTCGAAAAATCGGGAAAACCAAGATAACGTTTTCCTTTTCAGTCACCTATTTACCTAAATAACATTTTGCATTGCACTTGATTAAATCCGAGATAATACGCAATTATGAAGAATGTCCAAGCTAATAATAACAAATTCATATTTTCATATAAATACATGATTCTTTCAATGAAACGTAGAAAGTATGAATTTGAAAATAGTAGATATTAATAAAGCAATAGAAAATCGAAAAATAACATCAATTTGATTTCATGAATATTATTTCCAAATTACAAGAAATTGACTATTATAGATTAATTATAACACTTGTCTTTGACAGTATAAAAAAATAATTAGTCTGTTGGTATAACAGTTTTTATTATACAAACTACATTTGGTAATGACACTTAGAATGTGACTTTAATTGACGAGCAAAATATTCACATAATATGAATACATCAGTTTCTTATTATTTTCATTGTGAACTATAGCAGAATCGATACACAACATATAGGAAGTCACAGTCTAAGCATAATATAATGACTGTGATAGACAAGGATAGACATATACGTACCAGGCCATCTATAAGTATGATATTCAACTTTATTAAATAAATTACAGATTTCTATCAGTTAATGCCATCTATAAATGTTCTATTCAACTTTATTACAGATTTCAATAAATTAATGCCATCTATTAACCCCTAACTTAATTATAGATTACACTGTTACAGATTTCTATTTGAGTTGTATAAAATATTTATAGATGGCATGATATGTATATGCCTATCCTTGTCTAGCACAACCATTGTATGATACGTAGACTGTGACTTACTATGTGTCGTGTCTTGATTCTGCTATAGTTTACAATGAAAATAAATCGAAACTGATGTATACATGTTATGGGAATAACTATTTTGTCAATTTAAAGTCACATTCTAAATATCATTACCAAATAGTAGTTTGTATAATAAAAACTGTTATACCAACAGATTAATTATTTTTATATACTGTCAAAGAAAGACAAGTGGTAAAATTTCTAATAGTCAATTTCTTGTAATTTGGAAATGGATCATAAAATTAAATAAAAATTATTTTTCGATTTTCGACTGATTAACGGTAAAATTCCTACTTTAGAAATTTTTTACGTTTCATCGAATAAATACATACCTAGAAAATGAACAATCTCTGTTAATTTGTTTTATGAAAATGTACCTACAATATGACTTTTCATGAAAATTTAAACTATTATTTTTTGATATATATAAATATAAATCATTTTATATTTTAAATTTTGTTCTATTTTTTAAATTTCCTGTCCTATTTTATCTTTCAGAACAAAATTATCAATTAATTAATTAACTATAAATATAGTAAGTAAGTAATATAAGTAAGTTAAGTAACTAAATGGTTAACAATGACCCGGGTGGTAGTGTGGGTATTAAATTAGCCCCCCATAATATTGGTTAGTTAGATGAAACATTAGAATGGTCGAATTTTATTAACAAATCAATCGAAAATCGAAAAATAACTTTTATTTGATTTCATTATTAATTTCCAAATTACAAGAAATTGACTATTAAGAATTGTAGCACTTGTTTTTGACAGTATATAAAAATAATTAATCTGTTGGTATAACAGTTTTTATTATACAAACTACATTTAGAAATGATACTTAGAATGTGACTTGAAATGGCGAGAAAGATATTCACATAAAATATATACGAAAGTTTCTTATTATTTTCATTGTAAACTATAGCAGAATCGATACACAACATATAGGAAGTCACAGTCTAAGCATAATATAATGACTGTGATAGACAAGGGTAGACATATACGTACCAGGGCATCTATAAGTATGATATTCAACTTTATTAAATAAATTACAGATTTCTATCAGTTAATGCCATCTATAAATGTTCTATTCAACTTTATTACAGATTTCAATAAATTAATGCCATCTATTAGCCAGTAACTTAATTATAGGTTACACTGTTACAGATTTCTATTTGAGTTGAATAGAACATTTATAGATGGCCTGATACGTATATGTCTATCCTTGTCTATCACAGTCATTATATTATGCTTAGACTGTGATTTACATATGTTGTGTATCGATTCTGCTATAGTTCACAATGAAAATAAATAGAAACTGACGTTAGCATGTTATGGGAATATCTTTCTCGCCAATTTCAAGTCACATTCTAAGTATCATTTCCAAATATAGTTTGTATAATAAAAACTGTTATACCAACAGATAAATTATTTTTTATTTACTGTCAAAGAAAGACAAGTGTTATAATTTGTAATAGTCAATTTCTTGTAGTTTGGAAATTAATCATGAAATCAAATTGAAGTCATTTTTCCATTTTCAACTGATTTGTTAATAAAATACGACCATTTTAATGGTAAAATTCCTACTTTCAGAATTTTTACGTTTCGTCTAACAAATCAATATTATGAAGGGCTAACGTAATAACAAATAATTGTTTAATAAACAATAAATAAACAACGATCGAACAAATAATTTTCATGCTCAAACAATGAAGAACGTTATCCCGGTAATGATTTCATACTGTATAAAAAAACCATTATTATTCATTCATACTTATTTTAGGTGAAATATGTACAAATATACATAATAAAATATCGTTTTTATAAATTTTGCTGGTTTAATTATTATTATTCAATATTACCTATACACCTTTATCTTTTATACTTTACATCAATTTCAGGAATATAAAACAAGACCTACATATGAAAAAAAGTCAGTAAAAGAAAAATAAATACTAAATTTTAAGAAACAAATTTTTTAGAAAAAGGTGAGTAAAACGTATTTATACGTATTACATTATTGAAGTGTGATATGTCTAAGGTGGTGTAGTGGCTAGCCCAGTCGCCTCCGGTTACAGAGTACCTCGGGTCGTAACTATCATTGTCCCGATTAATTTTTAATTAAATGAGTTATGATACCAAGATAATGTTTTTTTTTTTTGATAATTGTTATGAGAATCAAAAACAACAAATGAGTACGAGAGCGAGGTATATTTTATGTTATTTTAATTCCCATCCCCTGACAGAAGAGTGATTTATGACATAAGTAAGAAAGTGGGGCTAACATAATAAATTTTCTTTTGTGAAATAACATGTTCTCCTATTACAAAAACTTAAAATATTTCACTTCACAATAATAAATTTTAGCAGCATGTACACAAAAAGCAAGCAAAATAAGTATTTTTTTAATATTATGTAATAGGCGAATATGCTACGAAAAAGTGGGATAAAATATATAACATGTTCTCCTGTTACAAAATTTCAAATTTTGGTCTTAACGAGCTATTTTTTAGTTTGATAAATAAAAATTTTAATATTTTGTAATAGGAGAATATGAGTATGATAAACTATAAGACATGTTCTCCTATTTAAAAATTTCAAATTTTAGCATAACCTAGCCATTTTTGTACATATTTTTTAAAATTTTGTAACAGGAGAACATGATTTTAAAGAGTGATTTATGATTATTTAAATTCCCACCCCCTGACAGAATAGTGATTTATGACATACGTATAGCTGACGTTGTTTATAGCAAGAGGGGCGGGTTAACTAAAAAAGGAGTGGCAAATTTTAACATCAGGAAAAATTCATTTAATTTAAAAGTAAAAATGTTAAACACACCAGGATACGAACCAGCGTGCCTTGATTTCATAGGCAAGTGCTATATCCACACTACCACCCGGGTTATTGTTAACCAAGTAGTTGGTTAACTTAAAACTAACCTTTACTAAATAATTAATTAATTGATAATTTTGTTCTGAAAGATAAAATAGGAAAGAAAATTAAAAAAATATAACAAAATATATAATGATTTATATTTATTTATAACCAAAAAAAAAATTTTTTAATTTTCATGAAAAGTCATATTGTAGGTATATTTTCATAAAACAAATTAACAGAGATTGTACATTTTCTGGGTATGTATTTGTTAGAAGAAACGTAAAAAATTTCGAAAGTAGGAATTTTACCATTAAAATGGTCGTATTTTATTAACAAATCAGTTGAAAATGGAAAAATGACTTCAATTTGATTTCATGATTAATTTCCAATCTACAAGAAATTGACTATTACAAATTATAACACTTGTCTTTCTTTGACAGTAAATAAAAAATAATTAGTCTGTTGGTATAACAGTTTTTATTATACAAACTACATTTGGTAATGACACTTAGAATGTGACTTTAATGACGAGCAAAATATTCACATAATATGAATACATCAGTTTCTTATTATTTTCATTGTGAACTATAGCAGAATCGATACACAACATATAGGAAATCACAGTCTAAGCATAATATAATGACTGTGATAGACAAGGATAGACATATACGTATCAGGCCATCTATAAATGTTCTATTCAACTCAAATAGAAATCTGTAACAGTGTAACCTATAATTAAGTTACTGGCTAATAGATGGCATTAATTTATTGAAATCTGTAATAAAGTTGAATAGAACATTTATAGATGGCATTAACTGATAGAAATCTGTAATTTATTTAATAAAGTTGAATATCATACTTATAGATGGCCTGGTACGTATATGTCTACCCTTGTCTATCACAGTCATTATATTATGCTTAGACTGTGACTTTCTATATGTTGTGTATCGATTCTGCTATAGTTCACAATGAAAATAATAAGAAACTGATGTATTCATATTATGTGAATATTTTGCTCGTCAATTAAAGTCACATTCTAAGTGTCATTACCAAATGTAGTTTGTATAATAAAAACTGTTATACCAACAGACTAATTATTTTTATATACTGTCAAAGACAAATGTTATAATTAATCTATAATAGTCAATTTCTTGTAATTTGGAAATAATATTCATGAAATCAAATTGATGTTATTTTTCGATTTTCTATTGCTTTATTAATATCTACTATTTTCAAATTCATGCTTTCTACGTTTCATTGAAAGAATCATGTATTTATATGAAAATATGAATTTGTTTTGATTAGCTTGGACATTCTATATAATTGCGTATTTTCTCGCATTTAATCAAGTTTTCTTTAAATTTAATAATCTCTCAGTGTGGTTTTCAGTAGGGTGTGGGGTTGTTTGTCTCTGAAAAGTTCAGTAAATAGGCAATTAATCTATTTTACTTTTTCGCGCTTTCAAAAGTCTAAGATATATTATGTACATATGATTATGACAAGGACACAGAGGAACTGACTGACAGTCTTCTCTTTCATTCGTCGTATCGCAACTTTTGGGACATTGCGTTCTCTAGTTTAATAATTTCTATGGTCTAAATCGGCCGTACATATATTATACTTAGGCCCAATTTCATAGACATCTGATTTTTAATATAGACCAACAATTCGTATACAAGCGTCTTGCGACAGTATGCATTAGACTGACACAGGCTTGACATGTATGTTTTAGTGATTACTTAGTTAAATTCTAGCAGTAAACTCAAAATATTTGTTTTTTTTTCTTTGTGATGGGGATTTATCAAGAACTTGGACAGTGAATAAAAACAAATGTTAAATTGTCAAATTGTTTCATTGTTATTTACAACTTCATTAGGCAATCTGTGTACAAAAAACAGTAGTATAATATAATAACATGTAAAAAGAATAAAATTTAAAATCAATACAAATCAAAATTAAAATCGTCAAATGTTAATAAGTAAATATTAATAATATATATTTTAAATTTTAATTTATTTATAATTAAGATAATATATAAATTAAAATTACATTTCTTTTTGTAAAAAAAAGGAAATTTTGAGGTGATATGTATTGATTTAAACAATAGCTGATCATTGAATTTGACAGTTAAATTTTAGTCAACTCAGTTTTAAAAAATGTTTTTATGATTTTTAATTATTGTTAATACCTACGTATTAAATTTTATAAAAATATTATAGTGTGTTATTTTATTATAAATTTTTTTGTATCATTTGTAAAAAACATTAAAAAAATGATTGCTGATTTGGTTAAAAAGTTTCCCGCCTCGACATTGATAAACTACCTTAAATAACCCATTTAGAATAATTTTCTTTATGCCTTGTTAAATGATTTTCTTTTTTAAATCTTTCATGACAAAGATAAATCACTTAAAAATGGTTTTTCACCAGTATGAATTCGTTTATGTTTAACTAAATTGCTCCCGTTAGTAAATTTTTTACCACAAAAATCACATGAGTACGGTTTTTCTCCAGTATGAATTCGTTTATGCTGTTCTAAATAGTATTTTTCGGCAAATGTTTTTTCACAACAATTACAAGCAAATGATTTTCCTTCTGTATGAGTTCGTTTATGTTTCAGCATATTACTATGATTAATATATGATTTATGACAAACATCACATGAAAATGGTCTTTCCCCAGTATGCATTCGTTTATGATCGACTAAACGATGCCGTCTATTAAATTTTTTATCACAAAAATCACATGAAAATGGTTTTTGATTCGAATGAATTTGTTGATGAGTAACTAAACAGTCTTTTCGAGCAAATAATTTATTACAAATATCACACGAGAAAGATTTTTCTACGGCATGGATTTTCCTATGTTTCCACAAACTACTTCGACGTGAAAATTTTTGACCGCATACATCACATATAAACAATTTGTTTGTATGAATTCGTTTATGTTCAGCTAAACTTGTTCGATGTGCAAATGTTTTATCACAAATATCACATGAAAATGGTTTCCCTCCAGTATGAATTCGTTTATGATCAATTAAATTGCATTTCCTGGCAAACGTTTCTTCACAATAATCGCAAGTAAAATGCTTCCCTTTGGCATGTCTTTGTTTATTCACATTTAAATTATTTTGTTCCGTAAATGACTCTTCATGAGAAAGCAGTTCTTCTGATAATTCATCTTCTTTAATTATTAATTCAGTATTTAACTCTGATTCGATTTTAATATCTTGAATTAATACTTGTTCAAAATGAATGGAGTATTCTTCAGTTGATTCCGGTTCAATTTTAATATTTTCATTTGTAATTAATTCTTGTTCATTTTCAAAATTTTCTTCTATTTCAACATTATTATTTTGATCTGTAATTAATTCTGGTTCGATTTTAATATTTTGATCGCTAATTAGTTCTGGTCCAATTTTAAAATTGTTTTCTGTTGTTATTACTTCTTCAATTTTAATATTTTCTTTTTTAATTAATATTTTATTATTTAAATCAGTAAATGAATTATTATCCATTATTTTTATGTATCACAATTTAAAAATTAAACATTTCTCAAAAAATATATTTCTAAAATAACTTTATTTATGAACAATTGTAATCATGTTATGTCACGGGTGAAGGGTGAACATACCACGATCATAGACCATAGATCTTTTAAAAATAGACTGAAATGTTATGTTTAGAATTATATAGCTAATTTTCGAACTCAATTTCAAATTTTAATAGGGTACAACTATCTTTTTAAATAACCCAGAACAAGATAATAAAAGTTTTTTGCCATAATACTAGGACGTAGATTGCAATAATTTAGCATTAAGAAAACACATTTTAATAAGGCTCTTGTGCTTATGTATGTGTTTTAATTTATGAAATTTTATGATTAGTATCGACACAGAATTTCATGCTCTACAACTTACTAAAGTCCTACAAAATCCCGCTTTTGGTGCTTTTATTTTCGAGCTTTTAATATAGATTTTTCAAAGTAATATTGTACTAAAATGATTGTAGACTTTGACTTACTAGTCTAGAATCTAGTCTAGAGTAGCTAGTCTAACTCTAGTCTAGAATAGCGATAAAAAAAAAATAAAAAGCGTGTGAAACAAAACTAGTAGCGAGATTTTCTTAATAGTGTTGCCAGCTGTCCAGATTTAATCAAAAGAATTCCGAAATCGCGCATTTTTCTCCGACTATCAACAAAAATCCTTCACAGTTTCACAATTCAGCGGGGAGCCAATTCCCATAAGGTTTGTTCGGCGTTTTTTCATGAATTTTCTCAACCATGCATAAATTTTTCTCCATCTATTATTCATGAAACATGTCATTCTTTCTCCACATTCATTATAACTAAGGTGTACGTTCACGCTTGAAGCTGAGTTTGAACGTTTTTTATCAGCTAGGTGGCACCCTACGTTCCCCCTCGGGATCATAGGACATAAATAAAATAAATAAGGTGGCACCCTAGTTTCGAGATCAAAGCAAAAAGGTAAGTGTCATCATCTTTGAATATTTCCTATGAAACTGGCAACAGAGGGAGATCCACCTCTCAAAGATGATTAAGAAGGATAATAAATGAGAGAGCATGGTTATTAATGCGCATGTCTTAATATATAACATAATATCCTGGCGCGTATTTACAACATAATAATTGCCGTTTAATAAACATTATTTCATAATTAAACTTTACTAACCTGTGATACATGTCTACTTTAAAATATCCCTTAAATAAAACAATATCAAACCATTTTTTTAGAACTTTAACTCAGATTTAATTAAAGAAACAGTAACTATTGAAGCAGCTGACTTCCGTCAATACGATCATGCTCATTAAATACCATGCTCTGTTATTGTGTTTCTTTGTCAGCTGTCTGAATATTGTATTGTTGTCTTTGTTAATCTTCTCTGTGAAGCAAAAATGTACATACTTGGTATACGTTGGGCATATCTAGTAAAATATTATCTAAGATCATCATGAGGGTTCTAAAGGTATGTGAGAACAAAATACAGAAATAAACAAAATGCATTGTGTATTCAAAAAAATATATATTGAATTTTTTTTTAAATACATATTTTTTAATAATAATTCACTGATTTGTCTCAATAAATGACAAAACATAAAAATTCCCATATAAATTATTATTGATAATCGTAAAAAAAAAGGAAATTGAATAATAAAACATATTTTTATTTAATATTTTTTTTTTTTTTAAAACCTAGACAATAATTAAACGAAATATGTATACAATATGGGATGCTTTTTAAATCACGATTATTATGAACAGATTTAGGACATTAACTTCTTACCAAGATTACCAACACTCTCATTCAAGCCAATTCTATTTATTGTTTTTTTCACAAATTTGTTATCTATTCCACACACCGCTTTGTATCGTGGATTGGAATGATGACAAAAGTTGTCTGATAAAACGTACATAAGATGCAAAAATTATTTCATAAAAAATCCAATCTAATTTTACGGATTTTGGTTCGATATTTTTTAACCAAGTAACGGACTGTTAAAGTAAATTCGACACTTAAAAATTTCTTTAAACATTATAGTAAAAATTTATTGAATTCGGAAGTCTTACATACGAACTTACGAACAGTTTTGGTAAAGAAAACTTTAACATGCGTAACTTGGTCTTAAAGCTCATTCGAGAAAGATTAAAAACACATTAGACAGAGAAATGTATGAGCTTTTGAATGTATTATATTTCTCTTTCTATTTCTCGACACAAAGCGTTGAGGGGTGATAAAAAATGGTTCACCTTCGTATCAGGGATGTTGCGAATATTCGCATCCGTAATTGTGGAGCTTCCGCATGAATTTTGACATATGCATCCTTGCGATGATTGCAGATGCGGATGCGATATAGACTTTTATTACCAACACCAGCCAGTGTTCTTAGTGAACAAGTTTTTGAGTAGCGCTGGTTTAATTTATGAACCTTTGCGAAACAGGCTGGAGTCTGAAAAGGCGGCAATCTTACTTTTTATTGAATATAATGCCCCAATTTTTATTTTATTGTTATCTTATTTCTGGAATCTCCATATTTATTCTAATGAGTTGTAGATGATCCCAATAAGATCATTTTTCTCGGAGATGTAGCTGTTTGAAATTTCACAAATATGAAATAATTTCGCAGAGATGAGAGTGAATTTTTATGATGTGTACGCACAGGATAACACGAAAACTACATATTGAAGTTAGTTACAATTTTCAACACCATAAAGTTAGTAGATAAACGAAATGTCATCCACAAAAGACAAAGATGACAATAGATAAACTTATATAATCGAAATTACAAGAAGTTTAACATGGGTGATTTTTTTATGCCAAGTATCAAAACATCCAATAAAATTGGCTTTAATAAAAGATAAATTGTCGTAATATTAATACTTAGATCTGTTCTTAAGATCATGAAATGGATGCGGGAAATATTTAAAAATAAAATTTCATCATGGGAGATGTAAAATTCACATTAGGAAAATATGATATATTATGTATTATCTTTCTGTAATATTGCTTTGTAAGGTCCGACTTCACAAACCTTGATTAGGGCTAAATTAAAGATTTTTTTGCTCTATAACCAATGGATAAATAACATCATGGTCCTAGACATGAGTGTGGAAAAATTATTAAAAACTGATGAAAAAAATGTCTTTTCTCCAGAAAATTTTGTAAACTGTATCATAATTCAGATTGCATGCCGGCAAAATATAGCGAAAGGTGGGAGAAATTTTTGGTTTAAAATGTAAATTTATACAATGAAAATACAAAAAAAAAATTCTGGGAAATTTAAAAAAAGAACCTTTTCCATCATCTGCTACATTTGATCGTCGCCCAACTTCTTGAAAGTTGGTCAGCGCATAAAATTTCATATACTCTCCTATTGTTATAAAATAAAGTACCTACGATTAGTCAATAAATCTTGGCTATGAAATCGTTATTTTCACTTCCAATAATATTTTTTAATGACATAGAATTGCACCTTTTCCTTTTATGTCCCCTGGTTAAGGAGATGTATCTTGCGGTCAATAAAAATGCAACACTTCCTTATATATCAGATATATTTGATGGTGAAAAAATACACATTTTTTAATATGCTTAGTGTCACCAAACATATCTGATGTTGCATTTTTATTGACCGCAAGATACCTTATATACAACATGAGTCAATTTTACTCTTCAAGAACGGTTGTGTAGAAAGATTCTCTCAAATTTATTTAAAAAAAAATTAATTAACAGCTGTGATAGTTTTTTTCATCACTACAGTAAAGTTGATTAAAAAAAACCACAATTCAGATGGCTTCGTTATACTTCGGCTACCTTCGTAGATCACTGTTTTTTCAATGACAGATAAATAAAATGTGATAACTAATTATTTAATTAGTAAATTAATTTAATAAGTAAATTGGATATACTATTTTTTCATATGAATTAATGTATTTTCACTTGTTAACATGTAACCTAAAAACACATTGTAAACAAAGTTTGAAATTTCGCTCTTGGCGTTGCGCAATAGCGTCAAATTTTCTCTCATCAAGCTTGAAGTTTTAATTGACGGACACAAATCGGTTAAAATGGGCCATCTTGTATGTAAAAGTGAAATTAATCTGTAATCCTTCGCTAAGATTTACCTTGATAGACTACCATTTGATTTATTTGGAATTCCTTCTCTTATGGATAATTTTTTCCCTACGAAAATTTTTTAACCCGGAACTTCTCTTCGGAGCAATTCTGTGATCGAATTTAAAATCAGGCTGTCAAATTAAACTAACATCCAATTTTCTCGATCAATATGATAATTGAAACTATCTCGATCTTGGACTTAGTAAAGTTGACCTAAATATTCGAATCATTATACTTTCCACACCCGTGTAAAAGACCCTGATATTAACCACAGATCAAGAACCCAAAAAGTTAAATAATATTGGTACCATTGATAATTGTTTAACTTTTAATTTAACTAAAGTTTACCACAAAACTCTGGAATAAATGAACAAAATTATTTGAACTGGAACAAATGTTTCATGAAATTAAAAACTAAAGGGTTAAAACACAACATTTGTAATAAAATGTATAAAAAAAGGGAAAAAGAAAAAACAATCTTAAATCTAATAAAAAAAAAAAAATGGATCTTAAAATTTAATATCTGCATAATTATAAATTGAAATTACCTATATTGGTGTACAAAAATCTCGTAAAAAAATCCCCTGAAGTTTTTTCTTTCGTAAAACATTTCGTATACCGATTTTTATAAATTTAATTGTATTTTTAAGTATGTTTCGATATACACTGTGTTGTCAATTATAATCATTAGAAGCGGATTTTGGCAGGGGAGACCGGATTATGATACCATCCTGTAGGGAATTTTTGTCGATAGATACAATTTTTAAAAACCACGAAGTTAGTCGATAAACGAAATATCACTCACAATAGACAAAGATGACAGATTTCCATCTATGAACATAATAAATAAGCTTATATAATCGAGATTACAGTTAACTATAGTGAATTGATTATTTATTTACATTATTTATAAATTATTATATTTGCTTTTATCGAACACCCACCATTTTTAACTCTCGAACCAAAAAAGGGGTGTTATAAGTTTAATTGCTTAGTGTATCTGCCTGTCTGTGTCATCGTAGCGTCTAAATGGATGAACCGATTTGGATTCTTTTTGTTTCGTTTGAAAGGTAATTTAATGGAGAGGGTTCTTAGCTATATTTCAAGTTCAAGCTTAGTGTTCCGTACCCGGAACAACTAAAAAATAGGCGATAATTCTCAAAATCGGTTCAGTTTGGAGAATGCTCTAAGGAAAAATATAATTTGATGGAAAATGTTCTTAGATACGTTTTAAGATCGAGTTTAGGGTTCTGTACCCTAAATTTCTCAGGGGTTTTTTAAATTTTGTAAATGTCAGTTGTTTTAATAGTGTTTCAGATACATGCCTTTTGCATTCGTTTCAATCTACCTCGAAGACCCAAAATCATCGGGCAGTTTTGTAAACTCGCCGGTGCTCGGCTGCCTTCAATACCCTGGGAAATTCTGACTCCACGGATTAATGATCTCAACTTTTATTCTAGATGAACTGTTTTTGAGGCGATATCCTAGGAGACGATCTTCAATAAACATCCGTCATGTAAATCGTTCGAGGAACTTGGACCAAATTAACGCTAATTTACTCAGACACCTTCTCCTAGGCAACGTGTATTTCAAAATTGGATAATTTTACAATGAGACAATACATTGAGTTTTGATCATGCTGATCAAAAGTTCTTATGAATTCAACCCTTAAAACCCCTTCCCTTCCGACCTACGACCCTTCAAAGGTTATGCCTTCATGAGATATAGATTTCTGGTTTTGGATAAAATTTTTTGAAAACTATGGATTAAAGTAGTTTTGATCATGCTAATCAAACTTCTTATGCATTCAACCCTCAAAACCCTTTTCCTTCCGAGCGACGGCCCTTCAAAGGTTATGCCTACGTGAAGGGCTCGGAAGAAAAGGGTTTTTGAGGGTTGATTAAGGTAGTTTTGATCATGCTAATCAAAATTTATCATGGACTCAATCCTCAAAAGTCCTTCCCTTCTGAACTACGGCCCTTCAAAGGTTTTACATGAAGGGCTTGGAAGAAAAGGATTTTTGAGGATTGCGTCCATAAGAACTTTTGATCCACATGATTAAAACTATCTTAAACCATATTTTTCAAAAAATTTTTACCGAAATCGAAAATCAATGTATTGTATCCGGGCTCCTTTGATCAAAAACGAAAATTCGACGGATTTTTTTAAGAAATTCTACTACAGCAAATATCAAAACATACATTTTTAATTAAACAAAAGAAAAACGGGAACTAATATGAATATAACATCAAACTTGGACCACGACTATGTTTTTTTGTTAAAAAAGATCTGTTTCTTTCACAACAAATTGAACAAACGCAACAAAAATTTTGTAGAAACAAAATTTTCCATAGAAACAAATCTCTCGTTTATGAAAAAACTCAATTAAAAAAAATTAAATCACAAATTATCTTGAAAATACAGTCTAAAAATCGGTTAAAACGACATCGCTTATAATAACACATCCATTCTTGTGACGAATTGGCGTAAAAATGTACCGTCTATAACAACATCGGATAAAACGAAATTTTGGTTATAGCGGTCAACGATTATTTTGAACATTATTATCTTAATTTGGAGCCGAATTCACTTTTAAATTTTATAAATAGTGAGGCCACAGAACTAATTATCGTGATAATTCATTTGATCGTAAAGAACAACTTCAGGGCCGTAACCAGGGCGTGGCAATGTCTTCAAAAGGCAAGCTGAAACACAGGGTTGGTATGCCCCATCTTATAAATAATGAGGTCTTAAGGATGTACGAGCACTAAGGCAATTTAAAATTAAAATATTTTTTAAATATAAAGTTGGACTAAGTCTTAATAAATCCTGAAAATTTTAGAGGGGAGGCCGATTATTTAAATAAATAAATGACTTCAAAAATGACGTGAAGTCGTCAAGTAGGCATATTTAACTTTGGATTTATGGGAAAACGCTAGATGGATGATATGTTTTCATAGAGTTTTCCAAAACTAGTCGATGGAAAATAAAAACCCGTTGTGCCCGATTAATTAAGGATGTATGAGCACGGTAGTGGGGACACTAATTAAAAAAAAATTTTTTTTTCAATTTTTATGGTGAATTTTGTTATAACTTGACAATATAAGGCGAAAAGTAAGAATACAATTTTTCGATATCTAGCGTAATTTTCAAAATATCGAAAATTGAAAATTTTGTTTAATTATTTAGCTTTCGATATTTCGGAAACCAAGGCAGGTATCGAAAAATTTGTATTCTTATTTTTCGTCTACATTCATGAAGTTAATAAAAAAATTCATCATTAAACTTGAAAATAAGGTACAAATAATTTCAACCCTAAATCTAAAAATTGCCATGATGGTCGTACTACCTTAATTACAAGGCGGTTGGTATTTGCTCGGAGATGGATAATCACCAAATTAGATTCTAGTGGAATTTCTCCCTAGAAGATAAAATATAGATATCGCTTATAATGACCATAAATGTATGGTCTCTTCAATGTCGTTATAACCGGTTTTGACTGAATAAAAATTGAAAAATACTTTTTTTATTCTTTGTATTTTTTTTTCTTTAATATTTTATGAAACAACAATTACAAAAATTTAGAATTATATTTTGTTTTTAATGATTTTAAAAATTATTTATTTAGAAGTAATTTTATTTATCATTTATGAATGATATTTTTTTTTAGGGAGAGTATCGACTATCACAAGGGCGAAATCCAAAAGTGCCGTAAGTACATTTTAAAAATTTGAAGGGTTGAAGAAAAAACATGCAAATTATTTATGCGGAAATTTAAATTTTCGACCCCTTCTTCATTAATTATCACGACTCGTCACATCTTTGTTTTTATATATCTCTAAATAACATTGCATTAATCTCTCTTCTTCATGGGTTTGGTATGAACGGAACCCATATAAAGAATTAAAAAGGTTAGCACTCGAATTGGTTTTATGAAATTCTCTGACTATTCCATCTTTACGAAAAATAAAATTTTTCTACCTCGAATTCTGATCAAAAAATAATTTTCTAATAGGTAAAACGTACCTAAAAATCAATTTTTATGGTTAAAATTGAATTAGAATGTATGGAATTTGAGAAATTGGTAAAGAATCGGAATTTTCTGAGATTTATTTCATTTTCCTTTTACATGCTAGGGATTTTTGCTTGGGAAAATTTTGATTTACATCCATTTGCGGTATCCCCTTTTAAGTTTTTTTGATTATTATGCAAATATTTCGCTCGCATTTTCTTAGGTTATTTAACAGATCAATTTACTTAAGAAAATTTTTAGCCCCTGATTATTGATTACTTCGGATTACTTCATCAGCTTTGCTGAAGTGGGGGTCTTTGTTTTCCTTGCCAAATTTATTTGATTTTTCCGTGTACGGGATCGAAATATAAAAAATTGAAAGGGATGCAGAGAAACGGAGAAACGGAGAAAGGGGGGGTAGTCTTTTACTTCTTACGATAAGGAAGATGTCCATGTGTTGTATAAGACGGCCCTATTTTAGATGAATTTAAGTTAACAAAGCCTTGAGCATAAAACCGTACAGATTCGAATGACCTCTTGTGATAGTCACGATACCCAAAATTTGTATCATATTTTTGACTCGTATTATGGTTGTGTGAAAAGGCATTGATATTTTTGATAATATTTTTTATTATTACTTTTTTTTTATACTTTTAATAAATAATAGTCTTTACTGATATTATTAAGTCTGTATAAAAATTTTTGGAACAAACATAAAATTTCGATCGATATAATATAATAACCTCACAAAATTTGTTATATAACCTTTATCAACCACATCTTATTAAATACTTTTGAAAAGAAAAATAATTGAAAATTGAATTAACTACAAAATATTTTCCGATATCCACAGAAAAAAAAATAGAAAAGTAATATGAAAATTAAAAAACACAACTCACTTAATACGATTGAACAATGGCAGTGGGATTTTTATTTTTTTTTTAATGAAAATATATTGGCAGTTTGATTTTATTTTGCTAACTAGGCAAATATATTGTAAAAATTTGTTTTGTACTAATTTTTACAGGCATTCACAAATTATATTGAATTTTTTCTATAAAAATTATACTAGATTATTCCTTCCTTATCATATAACAGGATATCCGGTAGTTATCCGATTTGATTTCATAACGTTTTTCATTACTTTTCCATATCATAACACTGTGATGTTGAGGGGAGAAAATTCATTTTAAAAAAAAGGCTATTCAATTATTTAAAATTTTTTATGACGTCCAGAACCAAAAGTATATAAATCATAGTTTGTAGTTGCTGAAGAAGTCTCAATAAATAGACGAAACGTCCAATTGGATCAAATGTGATGTTCTGATTTGATATCTAGTATAAATTCTCTATAAATTTTATTTCATAACGATGTAAAAGATTCTGTCAAAAAAGTATCGGAAATTTGTAGAGTGAAAAGTCGGCGATTATAATTATTTTGTAGTTAGTTTCGTACATGTGGTTCTCGATACTACGTCAGGATTTTTCCAATTAACAAAAATGATTAATTAAACAGTTTGTAAATAATTTTTTTTTTATCCTGGCCACTTTTCCCGTATTTTTTTTTTTTGACAAAACTTTTTCGTCCTTTTATTTTTCTACTTCGAACGCCATAAATCACTGTTTCGAAATTTTGAAGCATTTCGAAGATATTTTTATGAACATCCTCTTGATGGTAATCATATTTTAGGGGAAAATTTTCCCTAAAATAATTTTTTAGAGAGTAACCATCTACTTCGAATTTTCATTTTTTTCCGACCAAATATCGTATTTTAAAAAATTCAATAATTTAGGCATTATTTAAAAAAAAATTCAATCACAGTTTTTCTCAATTTACATCTATTTTTTTTTTTTGGCACTTAAGTTCCTTAGAAAACGTTATGAAAACTTAAATCCTGTTATTTTTCGAAAGGAAAAATTTCACTTAAAAAACTCTCGATTTATTTTAAAAGCACCATTCTTTATACAAAAGAAAATTATGCAAGACTTTTTCGATTGATACGATATGGAAGAAAACAATTCTATTTATTTTTCTTATATAAACTACTCCCAATTACGCCAATTCGATCTGATTAAGAGAAGAATATTAAAATACTTAGTTAATTCAATTACCAACATTATATAAAAAAAAGAAAATTGTAACGAAAAACAACCAGACAAAAAAAATGCTTTTTTGATTTTTTTTTCATATAAATGGGAAGCTTATTTTCTAAATCTTTAAATATTTTATGACGAACTGATTATATAATTTGTATTTTTTTTTAGTAATTTTTGATTATTTTAAGTTTTTACACTGGTAACAATATTAGGCTTTACCAAATTTGTTTTTTTTTTCTTGAATTATATATTTATATATATATTTATATTATTATTATATACACGGTGTTCTGTTATTGACTGCAGATCGTGGGCCTACAGAATAAGCTTAGATACAAAAGTGGTAATTAACTTTTTCCATCGTCTTTATAAGCTTATTCTGTAGGCCCACGATCTGCAGTCAATAACAGAACACCGTGTATATATAATGGATTCAATTGTTTTGAAATTAATAATAAACTGTCTTGTAATTTCCCGAATAGATTTGATTATCATATTAGCAGTTATTATTTATTATTTATTTTTTTTAATAAAACAATCACATAAATCACACACTTCGAGTGAAGGGAAAGGGGGGGGGGGGGGAGGCGGTCGCACACAACTCTCTTCTTTCTTTCGCACTCTCAAATCTGGCACTCTGAATAATATTTAAAAATTAAGTAAGTAACGATGCATAAAAATTAATGTAAAAAAATTTTTAGAATTGTTTTTTTTTGTTTGCGTTGATATTTTTTTCTTGATTTGAAAATTTTTTGATCATTCCGGCTCGAAGCACCATAAATTTAACATGTAGTTTCTAAAACATCACTGACATTTGTTGATAATTTCAGAGTAGAACAATTACACTGTACATCATTTTTTTTAGTTTTTATTGCTGATTGCACATGAATACAACGACAATTAACATCCGAACACATTGTTGTCAACTTAGTTGTATCAAAATCATCAGTGAATGAACATTGTGGTAGTGATAAAGTACGTGATTTTAAATTTGCCGCCATATAATGATGTGAAGTTGTATGTTGATGATATAATTTTTTTGGATTTTTAGTTGAGGAAGCACTTGAAGAACTTTGTACACAACAGTAACAATTATTACGACGCGATTTAACAGGAACATCCGTTGTATTTTGACGCATTATCCGTGGTGATGTTCGTTCACTATTGATCTGACGATTCCATATAAACTCATCACGTTTACGTTGATGTGTTTCGATATAACCAGATGTCTCGTATTTCGCTAAAATGGAACTTAACACACTAATTGCATGATGGGGGGAATGTTGGATACTTTGCGATTGTGGGGAATTTGTTGGTGTTATCGATTGTTTTAATCGACAGTCTGATGGTATGGTGATTTTTAAATAATTTTCTAGGTTATTATCGGATTCGGAACTGTTATCTGTTCCGTAGTCGGTATCATTTTCTTCGTCATCACCAAGATTATCATCATTGTCGTCACTAAGTATCGCAATATGATGACCATTTGCGATATGATCATCTTCTTCATCCGGTGATGTGTTATTTGAAACAATTTGTGGTCGCTGTTTACGTCGAAATGAACTACTGTTACAGTTTAATTGTTCTTTGTTAGTATTGGAGGAGGAGGATGTACTCGCTGCCACTGTACGAGTACCTTTTATTGATGGATGCGGGGAAGGACACTTAGCTGCTAGTCCTACTGAAACCGACATCTTGTTCATTTTATTTGTTGGTGTGAATTGTCGTTGAATCAAGCTGTTTTCTCGAATGCCATTCAATTGATGTCGATCAGTAGTTTGTTGCGAAGGTGTTTGCTTACATTTGCACTTGGTCATACATTGACGATAATGATTATACAGATTTAAGGAACTTTTGTGGCCTGGATGTTGTTGCTGCGTCGCGGACGAAACAATATTATGTGATGTTTCGCCCGAAGCGCAAGGCTAGAGTAACTTTTCTGTAACAGAATTTGTTGTACCACCAGAACTTACAGTAATTTCATCCCCTTGTACAGTTGCTGTTGTAACTGTTGCCGATGCTGCATTGCCACCAATTGCCCCACTATCCCCACCAGTTGCAGTAACTGCGTTTAGTATTTGTCAGTTGAGCAACTCAACACTGACAAATTGTTTTAACCGTTCCAAATACTGATTGTATAGTTCGACGTCATTGTGCCCGGCACCCTGTTTTAACAAATCAAATATACACTTAGCAAATGTTTAGCTCATCCTTTGGGGCCATGCATAAATTACGTCACACCAATTTTACGATTTTAAACCTCCTCTCCCCATTGTCACAGGTCACATTTTTGAAGCCCCCCATTTTTTGTGACGTCATATAGTTTATAATTTAATATAAATAATTAAAATTAAAAGCTTTTGATCCCTCTACCCTTTGCCACACAATGTTACATTTCGTTGACCCCCCCCCCACTTAACGTATGACGTAATTAATGGATGGTCCCTTTTTACTGAAATTGATTACTACGACAGCCATTTAAGCTTTTAATTAAAATAATTAAAAATAGGTAAAGGGGCAAGAAGAAGGGCAGTATGAAAATTTTAACATCTCTACATCGACTTTTCTTATCAAAATTATTTGACAATAAAAAAGGTCCCCTTCGTAGTTCATCTCCAGCTATTACTCTATGAACCATTTGGAGCTGTTTAAGAACAAAGGGAGTTCTCTGACGTCAACGGACAAGACTGGGGAGGTCGTCAAAGAAATTCAAGCTCAAATGAGTCCATCTGCTCAAGGTAAGAGCTGTACAGTGACCAAAATGTTGGCACATTGAAAAATGTTCTAGAAAATCGAACACCCTTCTTTATATCAAATATATTTCCAAGACAATTTCGAATTCAAATACTTATCCACTTAATCCAAATTTTACGTTTAGAATCCAAAGGATTCAAATACCATTTGGACGGGTGAATAGACTTACAATGTTTTATAAGCTACTTATTTCTGATTTGGTGAAAATTTTCAGACTATCTTCGCAGTATTTATGAAATTGAGAGAAGTATTTATGGCTATATAAGTAAAAAAAAAAGTTACCTCAACCCAAAGTGGTTCCACGGCACGTGGACATCGTTCAAATATTGCTAGCCCATGTGAAAAATCAATGACTTCATCTTCAGTTCCATGAATTACTAAAACTGGTGATGTCACTTTTGGAACTTTGTCAATGCTACACAAAAAGAAACAATTCTTATTAAAAACAAAATTAACCGTCCATTTTACATTTGCAAATTTTTTAGTGAGTTTTGATAGGATGTTACTTCGTGAATAATGGTGAAATCGATAAATTTTTTTTTCCATCTCTGAAGGAATTTGTTAATTAACGCAGCTTCTGCGCTACGAAATTTTTTTGACACTATGCTTACAGGACGATATCTATCTTAAGTATCACGCTCGATGCTCTCAGAGGAAAATTTGGCGGAGAACAAATTTACAAAATTTTGAATATTTCAAAATTATCCATGGGGTAAAAAAATTTAGGATCACTTAGTTTGATACTTTACGTAGTCGGGTTTTAGTTTTTTTCTTCTTGGGATTTTAATTCGTATTAAAATTGTCCTTACCTGGGAAATGCATCGAAGAACCATGTTCGTTTTGTATTTGGAAAAGCAACACGCATACCAGACATCAAGGGTGAATGTAAAATTACAGCACCAACTTCATACCGTGAGGCAAGATCCACTGTTGGCACAGTTCCAATACTTTGGCCATATAATATTATATTCTCAGGGCTGATTCCATAACGGGTCCGTAACGCATGCCATGCTGCATCTATATCTGCATATAAATTCTTTTCAGATGGTTTGCCCCCACTAACACCATAACCTGAATAGTCATAACTGAAAAAAAAAGATGAGAAAATAAAGTTAATGAAGCAATCACAATTTTATTTAATTCCTGGGCTAAGGCAATAGAAAATTTTTCGAAATTTGGAAAGAACAGCCTTGTACCATTTTACTGAAAACTTTTTTTAGTTCCTTCCATTAACCGCTATATGTGGAGGGGGCGGTTCTTAATTACTAAAAGTTTCTATCTATGCCAATGAACTGAGATTAATAAATGAGCTTATTCAGCAAAATTAGCGCGTTTGCAACGTGTTCCAATTCAAAAAAAAATCCAAACACCCTGTATATATAATTATTAGTCATATTTTCTCCGAAAATATAGACTTATACTATGTAATATAGACTAACGGTTTACAAGATGATATTTTGCGAAAAATAGTATAACTTGAAAAAATAGACAAACTTTGAAAAGCTGTATCTCTGAAATTATCGGTCCTATAAAAACCGACTTACTCTCAAATTGTTGCAAATTTAACCTTCTTTAAAAATAAATGCATCAGTTTTTTATGAAAAACCAGCCCTTCCAGGTCAAAATCGGCAAAAACTAAAATAAGGTCAAAATTTTTGAGGTTTTTGTTTAGATTTAAGATTGGTTTTACATTATAATAAAAAATATACAATGAGGGGGGAAATATGACTTTAGTGATAGAGTTCTGTTGCTCACAAGTTTTATTTTATTTATTGCAGCGTGAAATTTTTGAAGAATAAAATAATAATTTGGGTAGACAGACGAAGCGTGTCACGAATTCGCTAATCATATTTAATAAACAATTAATTTTAAACATTTTTTTAGTATCATATTTTTATGGAATCTGTACAAATAACACTAGTGATTATTTTTTTATTAGAATGTCATGATAAAAGCATTAACAATGTTATTGATAGTAAGGTTACACCAACTGGCACGGACACGAACATGAACACGGGACCACAATCATTATTTTTACCTAATTTCACTCAACTAGATAGTACAAAAACAATTACAGTGAAACTTGGTTAAGTGGGACCTGGATAGATAAGAAACCTCCATAACTGGAACTCATGTTGAGGTCTCAACACTTTGGCACTGAATTACCTCTGTAAGTGGTATAGCTATTCAATGATACCTCACTTGATATAGTTCGCCGACTTTCATTTTTTATCTTTTTCACAATATGGCGTCTTGTGGTCGTCATATTTACATTTTCATCAATGCCATATCTTCAGTAGCTCTCGCAAAGTTAAGAAAAATTGATTGACGTTAGAATCATCAATATCGGCCTACGCGTTTGGTCTCTAGAGTGCCACACAAAAACACGTATATATTTTTTTTCATCAGACGTCATATTGAATTTTTATTACTGCCATGTCTTCAGTAGCCTTCGCAAGGTTAAGACAAATCGATTGACGTAATATCGACCCCACCGTTTGATCTCTACAGTGCCACACAGAAACATACATTTTCACAATATGACGACCACCAGACACTATATTTTAATTTTCATTACAGCCATATCTTCAGTAGCGCTCGCAAGGTTAAAACAAATCAATTGAAGTCAGAATTTCAAAAAATTTTTCCTGAAAATTGACCCCTATGACAATCTTAATCTTATCGGATGGATTTAGAATGAAATTAAAATTAATAAACTCAATATTTGAAACTACCTACAAAATTTTGCCTTAATTTAGGACCGTCACGGGTAAACAAAGATATTTAGGAAAAATGTTTCAAGAAAATTCTTGTATACAGTTTTTACATTTAAACTTTTGTTCTATCTCTAACGGTTTACAAGATGGGTCCTACGTACCCAAGACCTAATTGACCTATGTTGCTCATTTACAACCTCGATCTCACTTTTTACGTCCTCAGCACGCTTTAAAAATTTCAGCTTCATATCTCTTTTCGTTTTTGAGTACTTAATCGTGATGACAGACAACAGACGGACATACAGACAGACAAGCGGAAATGGACTAATAAAGTGATATTTTATCAACATCTATACCAAAATTTTGTTCACTGTATCGATATTTTTAAGCTTTACAAACTTGGGACTAAACTTAGTATACCTTGGTATATTTCATATAAATAGTATAAAAAGCAACCTTTTATATTCCATATATACAGGGTATAAAAATTTCAACACTAAATCTACCTTGATCGTACATCCTTAATGAATTTTGTGGTAATGGAATTGTTTAAAATATTGAAATATATTATTTCAGAATTGATTTCATAAACACTAATACAACTATTATTATATATTATGAATGTAAATTAAATTTGTTGATATGTTTATAATATAAAAATGCTCTACTAAGCAATGTTTTCCTTTTTAACTATTTTATAATTTATTATTATTAATAATAATTACAATGTACAAAGTGTCTCAAAAAAATATACACACTGATGAAGCCATCGATGAGATGTACGAACGCGATTAAAAAATCATCAAGGATCCCGCATAAATCTTATGGGAATTGGATTTCGGCCAAAGGACCCCGCACGATTAGATAGGAAAATGACTTTCTATGAAACATTTTCTCGTAAATAACTTTGTTTTCCCGTGAGAATCTAAATTATGGTAAAAAATTTAGTTCCCTTTTTCTCAAAAACTATAAAAGATGGTTAGTTGAAAATTTGTACGTAGCTTGATTGATTCTAATTTCTTACTAAACTTATCCGATAACTGAAATTTTGAATTCAGTAGAATTTTACTTTTTTAAAGCAATTGGGTGCTTTTAACCATTTTTATGTATCTTTAGAGGGGGCAGCAGCCTCTACCTGACCCCGCTTGTATTATTTTTATGACGGTAGTCATATACTTAACTATGATATAAGTATAGCATTGATCCCCCGTAGCTCGAAAACTACTCCGGGCCGAAGAGTGGCCGAGAGAAAGCTTTTGATCAGAACGATCCGAAGAAGATTTAGGAGAATTCGTGCGGGGTCCTTCGCTCATAATGCGAGATTTCGTAAATCTTAGTATCCTGTTCAAAAGTCTCAAAGGGCACGACCATCCAGATGTAAAAGTTTAAGAAATGGGCGTTTAAATGTCAATAATTACTGTGTACTATGCAGTGCCGTATTTGCAACTTTTGTGGCCTGTAGGCGGATTTTTGTAGCTTTTCTGTCCCTACATCACGGTTTGACCCACGCTTTTTTTTAGTCTTCGTAAATCTACCTGGGCTCTTCAATGAGAGCCCTATTGATCAAAAATTTGTCTACTTCGTTACATATTCCTTCCCCACTCCCCACCCAAAGCATCGACGAAGGTTTTTCTTTTAAAAATTAAAAAATTTTTCTATGATTTGTAATTCATGACATTTAAAAGTGTTTACAATTTATGCTAAATTCTTCATGGCCACTTGCAAAGTACCATATTATATCTATCACAAAGATCAAAGTTCCATCATCCACAAAAAAATTTAATAAACAAGTGTAAACAAACAATTGACTGAATTAATTGTTGAAAAACGCTGTATAGAAAGTTTTCAATGTTACTATTTGCATTATCAATACATAGTATATAACAAAATCGCTTCCCGCTGTCCGTCCCTATGTCCCCATGTATGCTTTAAAACTACGCAACGGATTTTAATGTGGATTTTTCTAATAGATTGAGTGATTCAAGAGGAAGGTTTTACTGTAAAATATATGCATAATATAGTAGAGAAACATTGATAATTTTAGAGGTTAAAGAAATTGTGAACAAAAGGAGGGTAAGTGACGGCATATGAAGTGAAGATTATGACACAATAATCTTTGTATTCTAGCGAAGCGAGAAGTTCGCAGCTAGTTTTAAACAAAATAGAAAATTTTAAAAAACCAATACAATTTTTTTTTTTCAGTTTTCGAGATTTTTTCACAAGAAGACTACTTGAAATTACCTGAAAATTTTACTCCGTATCTTTTATAGTGATATTCACGAAAAAATGTTTCAAACAAAAGTTTATATTTTTATAAGGAACATTTTTTGCATTTAAACTTCCGTTCTAACTCTAACGGTTTACAAGAAGGGTCCTACGGACCCCAGACCCAATTAACCTATGTTGCTCATTTATGAACTCAAACTCACTTTTTACGTCGTGAGTACGATATAAAAATTTCAGCTTGTTATCTCTTTTCGTTTTTGAGTTATCGTGTTCATGAACGGACAGGCGGGCAGACAACCGGAAATGGACTAATTAGATGATTCTATAAACACCTATACCAAAATTTTGTTCGTATTATCAATATTTTTAAGTGGTACTAAACTTGGGACTTTACTTAGTATACCTTGCTGTATATTTCATATATACAGGTTATATAAAAAAAAATTCTACATTGGAAATTCCAAGAAAAATTTTCCATTTGCCAATTCGTATCCTGTGTCTCGAATGTTATGTTTGTAAAGTGATTATAAAACAAGTGAAGATAATAACTAATAAAATTAATTGTTTGAATACCTGGTATACACTTAGATATCTAGACCTGGTAAAATCCGCAATTGAACACGAATAATTTTCGCATGGAAAATTTTTTCAGGATCCCATTTAAATAATGCTCTTGAACGTAAAAGTGCGTCGGTGGGTAACCCGGCAGGATAATGTTAAAATTAATATTTTTTGAACGAATAAATAATATTGACCGAATCTTTTCGGAAAAAATTTTATCATATAATTAAGGTCAAAATTAAAAAAAAAATGTTCTTAGACATTTTTCTCTAAGCCCTTCAGTATTCGAATAAAAAACTCGTAAAATTTGAAAAAACGGGATTTTTACGATTTTCATTCCTCAAAAAGTGTATGGAGTGAAGCGTAGTGTAAAGGTTACTCCCACAAAAATAGATCAATTGTCAATTTTTTCAAGTTACACTATTTTACGCAAAATTTCATCTTGTAAAAAGTTTAAATGTAAAAAATGATCCTCATAAAACAATAAACAACTTTTGTTTTCAACATTATTTCGTAAGCATCACTGTTTACCCGTAAAGGAGCAAATTAAAACAAAACTTTGGTGTCCATTTTCTCCAAAACTATAAATAATAGAGAGTTGAAAATTTGCAGGTAGCTTCAACTAGTGGCCTTGTAAAACATTCTAAAAAAACGAAAAAAAAATTATAGAAATTACTGGCGAAAATTTTCGAAAACCAAATAAATAGTGTCCGAAAGGCTGCCATATTTGTGTGCTTTTTTTAAACTCTTCTAATTAAAAAAAAAAAAAATTATGCAAGCAATTCAACTCTATCTATACAGGGTATTTCAACAATTCATTCACGCTAATTATTTGTTTTCACTAGTTTTTTCACACCAAAGTTTTGTCCTAATTTGCGCCTTCACGGGCAAACAATGATGCTTACGAAAAAAAGTTTCAAACCAAAGTTGCTTATTTTTTTATAAAGAACATTTTTTAATTTTAAACTTTTTCTTATCTCTAACGGTTCACAAGATGAAAACTGACGAAAAATCGTGTAATTTGAAAAAAAGACTGATACTATCTTTCTTATAAAAACCGGCTTGATCTCAAATTATTGCCAATTTAACCTTTTTTAGAAATGAATACTACAATTTCTGATGAAAAACCAATCCTTCCAAGTAAAAATCAACAAAAACTGAAAAAGGTCAAAATTTTTGAGGTTTTTCTTATTTTTCGACATGATTTGATCGTTTTCCCGAGGTAGAAAACTTGAATTGAACATTGCCTTTACATTGCAAACAATATATTAAAAAAACAAAACATCTGATTTGATGCAGCGTTCGCCCCCTTTTTTCATGTTTAAATTGATTGAATTATTTAATAAAATTTAGAATTCATTTTGTTATAATAAAAAAACACTAAACGAGATTTCGAAAATATTGATTATGTATCTAGTTGATTACAAACAAGTTAAAACTTGGCGCCCAAGGAAACATAATCGATTTTCGACATTGAAAACAAAACCTCATTTTATACTTTGTACACCGAGGTAAAAATATGTGACAGATATTATTACAAAAAAATCAAAAACAAAGAAGATATTTACCTGAATATATTGCAATTAATACGTGATCCTAAACCTAAATAAAAACTGCTCATTTGTCCCAAATCGACAGCATTTCCATGTGAAAATAGTATTGTAAATCGTGCAGTTGAACTACATCGTACAAACAAGCATCCAATACGATTGCCACGACTTGTACGTGTATAAAATCCTTCAACATTTTCTTTTTCGCGCTCCGAATATTGCCATTCCGCCCGATCCGTTAAGTTCAATGAAAACTTTGAACCAGTTTCATCTGCTTGAAATTCATATGTGGGCTCCGGTGGTAGGAATGCTAATTTTGCTGCAATACGTCCCGGACACGGTGGACAACAAAATAAACAACATAATTCACTTAAACTGAGTCCATTCATTGTCGTAATCGATGTAGTCGCACCTTCTCCGGTGCGATTATTACACGATACCCCACTAATTTTGACAATCAACTGTCAAACGTTACATACACAAATTTATACATATGTTTATTAACAAATGTGCGATGTTCAATTTTTAATGAATTTTTTGTTAAATTTTTATATGTTTTCATTACCGATGTATACTTCTAATATTATTTTACTCTTCTTTACAGTCACTTTTTGCTTTGTCTTGCGCACATACAACTGTTTCTGTTATAGTTATTTTATTTATGAAAATTATTATAAATGTCTATGAATAGCAACGTTTTTGTTTAACCATTCTAAAATATTTTGAGCCAATTCAAAAATCCTTTTCACAACAAATTCACTAGAAAACTTTGTTTTTGAATTGAATAATCTTTAATGATTAATCAGTTCTTTGTTTTTTTTTTCGAACTCTTTCCTCCTCTACAAAAATATATATTGTTTGCGTATCACTGGAACATACATCAAAATTTTCTAAACTTCTTTTAAAAATGAATTCTCTCAATTTTATTTAATTAAATATTATTTTAATTTTTTTGATTTATATTTATTTAATTGCTGGTTAAAATCAAACTAAATTTTAGATTAGGTTACATTTTACACAAAAGTTTTGTAAATGTGGATGTTTAATGTAAAGCCTGTTCCTGATGCATTATTTGTTTTGTTGTATTCAAATTATTTGATAGATGTCATCAGAGTTCAGTGAGCTACGTACAAAAGATAATAATTTTATGGTATTAAATATAAGTTATTTACATTAATTAATTTTTATAATAATTAATGGGATCCTGTACCTTTCGCTATGTTTATTTCAAATGTATACATCGCAGGCATTTCATAAAAAATAAACAATGCTCCAATGACCCGTGATTTTCGTTATCCAACTATTTCCATATATTGAAGTTGAGTGTAAGACATTCAAATGCGGTTTTTTGGATAAGCCAACTGGAAGACTTAACAAACGAGAAAATAGAAATTGCTTTTCAACCCTCTTTTAAGGGGTCGTAACGTGGTGAACGCAATAGGTACACTATCAAATTTACTCATTCAACTCTCAACTCTAAACTTTTCTTATATACCTACAATTCGAAACCTACAGAGTTCGAAACCTACAATTTAAGCTGAAATCATCTTGGATGTCATTGCATTATTATAATTACGGGACGTGATATTTAGTAGTAATTCTGGTCCATTGATTACTATAAAAAGTATAAAATTTCTTGAATACACACAATATTGACAGTTTATACGCAGTAATTTTAGAGAAGGCACAAAATTTAGAATTAATCAATCAAATATTCACAAAGAAATCGAAATATTTATCCAAGTTGTATATAAAAAAAAAAAAAAATTAACGTAAGCAACTAAGTCAATCAGACTCAAGTATTCCATCTAGCCAATTTTCTGCGTTGTAGTAGGTAAAATCAAATAAAAATAAAAATTATAAGATTATATTTTTTATAAATAAGAATAATTTATAGTTTTGGATAGGATAGATAATGTTAAAAATTACAAAAAACGCATTATTAAAGATTACATTTGAGTTAGTAGCTATAAGTGCTGATTGACTGAAAATAAAAACAATTACATATCCTTTTATCTACAATGTGATTAGTGGATCAGTTTTATACGTAGAAGTACACCTTTGAAATATTATTAAAAGTTAAGTGTGTAACAGCCTTTATAAACTTTATTTTGTCTGCAATACGTTTTTAAAGTTTGTTTACATTTGTTTTAACACGTATAAACATAATATTATGTATTGTTGATACATATTAATGTACACACAAAAATGAATTTATTATAAATAAAATTAATATTTATATTATTATCAATTTTATAGTGAATTATTTAAAATTTTGTTTAAACGAATAACAATTGATTTTATAACAAAAATATTTTGTCCTTTTTTAATCGGAATAGTTTTATTCAATTATTTCACATTATATTTCAATATTTTCAAAATAATTTTAATTTAATACTATCTATTATTTAAGAAAAATAATAATTTTAATTCTTTTTAATAATTTTACTTTTATCGATAGTTTGCTACCATTGTATTTTAAACATCGCATCTATTTACAAGTTAACATGTTAATAAAATCTAAGTGTACACGTCAATAAGTCAAAACGTTGGGTGACGTCGAAACAAATAGAAGTTATTTTTGCTTACCATTGTGTCATAGATGGCCACTAACCACGAATTCCTTTTAGTTTACAAAAACCTTATGCGTAAAAATTTTTTGGCAAAACAGTATATTACACATCAAATTTCAGCTTGATATCTCTTTTCGTTCTTAAGTTATCGTGGCGACAGACAGGCAAATGGAAAACCGGAAATGTACTAATTAGGTGATTTTGTCAACACCTATACCAAAATTTTGTTCCTAGCATCAATATTTTTAAGCGTTACTTGGGACTAAACTTAGAATATCTTGATATATTTCATATATACATGGTATAAAAATTACTTATTGGCCCCCTTCTTTGACAAAAATTCCTCAAACGTATTCTTTTCCCTCTGGGACCAAAAGGGATGTGATACGCACGCCAACTCAATTTACAAACACGATGCATGTCATGTAAACTGTACGTTTTGATTCACGTGAAAATAACATAAAACATAATAAACACGCCAGCAAGTAAATAATCTCTTGATATTTTAAAAGCGGTAAATTATAAATTTTAAACAAAAATTAGATCATTGTAATATTTTAAAAAATCTATTTTTTTATCAAATTGTAGGCTAAATATAATCTAATCATTTTTCAAACTAAAATTTTTTTATGAGTGATTTTTGTTTTTCTATTCAGGTTCTTATCAGCTTATCAATTTTGATTAGTAAAATTAATCTAATTAGTTTTTGGTGTACACTCTTGTACGACTAAGGCCATTATGATAAAATATAATACATTTAAGGTTTCATTAGTAATTAAGCACCTTTATATTTAAAGATAAAATATTGTTTATTTGCTGAAGTTTTAATTATAGGTAATCGATGAAAATTCATTAAAATTGCGAATTTTTACTAAGAACTAATTTATTGTGAAAGTATAAACTTTCTATTATCAAATCGCGGACAAATGAGATTTATTTCACTACAAATAATAAAATTGCATAATATAATATAATGAAAAATCTCACATGAACCTCTGTACAGTGATGTTCCGGATATCTGTAAAATTATTATTTTTATACCATGTGTATATGAAATATATCAAGGTGTACTAAGTTTATTCCCAAGTTTGTATCGCTTAAAAATATTCATGCTAAGAACAAAATTTTGGTATAGATTTTCATAAAATCAACTAATGAGTCCATTTCCGGTTGTCCGACTGCCCATCTGTCACCATGATAACTCAAAAACGAAGAGACATCAAGCTGAAATTTCTATAGCGCGCTTATGATGTAAAAAGTGACGTCGAGTTCGTAAATGAGCAACAAAGGTCAATTGGGTCTTAAGTCCGTAGGACCCATCTTGTAAACTGTCAGAGGTAGAACAAAAGTTTAAATGTAAAAAACGTTCCTTTTACAAAAATAAACAACTTTTGTTTGAATCATTTTTTCGTAAACATCACTGTTAACCCGTGAAAGTTTAAGTTACATGATAATATTAGTTACGTATATGTGACATGTATATATGTGTGGCTATCCAAGAGTGGCTATCTTTTTTTTACATACATGACGTTAAAAAACAAACGGTTGCGTAATCTAAACTGTCTATACATTGTATTTCAACAGTTATTTTTTCAATTATTAAATAACGTATTATCAATATCATTGCTGTTACAAAAATTATGAATACCAAGCCTTAGCGTGAAATCTTGTGCCTTTTTTTAATTATCGATCCACTTACCGGAACGTTTTTGTTACGAAGTTACTTGATCCATGTTAGCAAATACTGTTCAAGTTCAGGATATTCTGATAAGCGTACTGCACGTTTTAGTTTTCCTTGTCTTTCAGAACATTGTGATTGAATTTAATCTTTTTTCTGAATTATTCTACAAAGAATAGATTTTGGCACATTAAATTCGACACAGATTTCATCGCGTGTCTTCCCTCTTTCATAAACAATATTAACTTCAGTTCTTCACGTACTCATAGCCATTTGAGGCTTCGTTTCGGCATTTTTCATATAAGCATGCGAATTATAGTAAACCAAAACTAAAACTGAAGGTCATTGAGGCTCAAAATTAGTTCAGTGCGGAATTTGCGAGTAGAATAAGCATAAGTAAGTAAACAAACAAAACGATGTTATCTCAGTTCTGAGAGATTAATGCATGTAAAATTCATTCGCTATCTCAGTTATAGAGGTAACTATGACAATAAAATCGAAAGAACGCATCCCAGATATAGAGGTTTGCTTCGTCCCACTAACACAGATAATTCAATGCCTAAGTGTTGAGATCTCAGCATGAGTTCCATTTATGAAGGTTTTTCAATTATCCAGGCCCCACTTAACCAGGTTTTACTGTAATTGATTTTTTTTCAAATTAATTACATACGTAGCTTATGAATATGTATTGTATTGTGTAATTGATGTTTGAAACAAAATTTCAATTATATTCCAAAAAAATGCATCAATTTTCGTGTAGGATTGATATTTCTAGTAAATTATTAATTTTAAAACCCTACCTTAATAATTTTTGATAACATTTTGTCTATTTTATATTAGCATAAAGATGGCGAATGATCTTACTCACATATGAAGTTCTTGTGTCGGCTCCATAGGGAACGCGAGGAATCTGCTAACCTGTAAGTGGGTGCGATATGATGAATGAGAGAGAAGACTGCCAGTGAGTACCCCTGTGTCCTTGTGATTACTTTGTGTTTGATGTGAACTTCTCTATCCTTTTCAAACAACTTGTTCAGATCTTTATCTTGCTCTTATTACTTTCTTTTAAAACTTACACTTTTGCTACAATAACAATTATATCACTTGCTAACGTGGCGTCACCAATTTGTCTTTTCGTTGATCTTTTTTTATATACAGAGATTAGAGATGGTTTTCATTATTTCTATTCTCCGTAGTTTGCCGTCATTGAGTCTTGATGGAATAACCAAGGTTAGATTAGGTTAGAGTAGCTGTCCTAGGGTGGGACACATTTAGACCATAGAGTCCGTGATTCCGAAAAAGAGTTGGTCATCTCCGGCCACTATTCCAAGAATCGTTTGGAGTTGTTTAACAACAACAGGAGTGCTTTGACATCTTCTCATGGCAATAGCTGGACAGATACAGAGAAGGTGAAGATATTGTCTCCTCCTCCTCCCTACTGTGACAGCTCCTGCAGTAGTATTGATATACTGTCAGGCTCAGGCGTACAGCATGCATGCCGCCTAACTAGCGTCCTGTTATAGCCGCAACAACTATGTTAACATAGGCTCTTGGAGGGGATATAAAATTTTCGGAAGGCCTACGATTGTACTCAGATCATATCTGTCTTGTAGTACCACAAGCACACTTCTCCTTCTATCTAAGATTGGCCCTTTTTAAGATATTCTCTTTAAACAGCATCTTGGAGTTGGGATTTCCCGGATGCCTATTGATGCCTGTGTCATTTTTTGAGCATTGTACCATTTCTAGTAAGCTCGTCGGCTTCACAATTTTCTGAAATATATAATATCTATAATATATACTCATTTGTTCCGCCAGCTCATTTAAGGATGTACGGCCGTCCTGTGCTACCTTTGAGATTAGATAGACTGAGCTGAAGAATTTAAGAGCTGCTATGGAATAACTAAAAGGTTTCTAAAATACACTCAAAAGAATAAAAAATAAATTGTGCAGTAAAAGTTGAATAATAATAGTGTTTATTGATTTCAAAATTTATATGAGGCAATGCCATTTTTTTTTAAATATAATTCTAAAGGGATATTTTGTATTTTGACTATAGAACTATAATTTCACTTTTTTTTATAAATATTATTATGACTTTAATAAATTATCAATCAAAGCATATTCAATAAATTTTTTATTATTAATAAATACAAATCGATAAGAAATTGTCTCGCAAGAAAATATCATACAATTTCTTGAAATTCTGTTAAATTTTAAATCTTGAATATTAAAAACTGGATTGCATTGTTTTCGAATATAAATTTACTTTACACAAGGTTCAAAATTATTTCTATAATTTCTATAAGCACGTTTCTATAATCAACAAAAATTGTGTGTTTTCGAGGAATTCATTATTGGGTTTCGAAATTCGATCATTTTTTCGAGTGAAATGTTTTATCTAAATCTTCTACACTGATTTCTTTATTAACTGGATAGTCGACCTAGCGATTAATTGAGAGATGTTTATTTTCAAGCTTTTGTTAAGACCTCACTCTTTTCTTCATACGTCAAAAATTTACCGTCGCGTAAAAGATAGTGCCTTTTTCGAGCTATAATTTTAAACTACATTTATATAAATCACAGGTTTCGTGCCTCCGGACTTTTACGCAATATTACTGAATTATTGCGTCCCACAAAGAAGCAACTAATATTGAAACACGAATACGAAAACGATGTAAATTTCTCTAAAAAGGCTCATTTGTGTACAAGTTATTCCGTTAGATGTTTATTTCTGGGCTTGTGTGAAGGCTCCACCCTTTTTAAACGTCAAAAAAATTCGTTAAGCCACCTAAATCAATACAAAAAAAACAAGGTTTTTTACCGTCCCGTAAAAGACAGCAACTAACATGATTACTGTTTGATTACCGCGAGCTAACGCGTGCCTTTTCCGTGCTATAACTTAAACTTTAATTATTTAAATCAAACGTTTCCGACATCCGCACTTTAACGCAACATTATTGGATTATTTCGTCTCGATGTAGGTTTCACCAAAATGGTTCCATAAATCTTAAGTTGACGAAAATTCGATCGATAATATAGATAACACTTGCTTTGTTGATAATAGAACGTACAAAAAAAAAACCAAAATGGCGGATTTTATTTGATTTTTTAATTTTAAATACACCACAAACCATAATGTACAAGTAAATTGCGCCCCGTTGAAAAGAATGCAATTGTTTTTTCGCTTAATTTTTTATATATTTTGCTTTGATTAATAATAATCTCAAAAATTGGTTATATTATGCAACACTGAATTATCTTAAATATGCTATTTTGAATTAAAAAAAGAAAAATTAAAACTTACAACCAACTTAACGACAAAGAAAAAACCGTACTTTTTTTTTGTAAGAAAAAACAATTGAAAAAAAAAACTAGCGGGAACATTTATTATATATATTATTATTATAAATACGAGACCTAATATATTTTTTTAAACCCCTATTATACAATTGAAGTCATACATTCAAAATCGGTTATAATGACGAACTGGTCATAACAATGTATCGGCTATAACAATATATAGGTTATAGCGACCAATTGTAATTATAAATTGACATATCGTCTATGGGTTTTCAACGCTAAGATGTCAGTGCCACGATAGACTGAAGGCTCAGCTGATTTTTTCATTGAATAAAAAGACAAAAGATGTATCATGTTCGTATGATTACTTACATATGTAGAACATTTCTGTTAAATATTTTATACCTGTATAAACTAACATATATAATTCTTTTTTCTCTCGCTATGTAGAATTTTTCTTAGCATTTCTTGCGGTTAATAAAAATGCAACTCTATCTGCATATCAGATATATTTGGTGGCACTTAAAATTACTCTAAAAGATGTGTACTTTTCAACCACCAAACATATCTGATATAAAGATAGTGTTGCAACTTTATTCTCGATCTTATTAACTCTTATATCGGTTATAGTGACCAATCGTCGTGTGTTTATAACCGATTTTACGTGTACGTCGTTTGCCGAATGTCGAACAAATACGTAACATAAACTATATTTAACATTAATTATAAATTATCTAACATAAATGTGACTTATATTGCGCAAGCGTTAAACAAACGTCATACGATTTCAATTGTAAAATTGCTTAAAGAAGTGCTTCTTTCTTTTTTTTTTTTTAATTTGTTTTTTCTTTATAAAAAATTGTGATTTTCTTTACATTTAATTAATTATTATGCATTTAGTTTAATTAATAAGAGGGCCCCAAATTTGTATGAAATCAATCTACAGATTATTACAAATAAATATTCCTTAAATTCAGAATCAAATGCGATTTTTTTTTTTAATTCTTATTTTGTGTTTACGATTTGATTCGGAACTTCCTTTTCAAAATTATTTTTAGTTTTATTCATAATTGTTTTTTTGAATACATTTTCTTTAAATTAATTTTCCACCTATTGAGAATAATATGCTTAATATATTTTTCTTTTAAATACAAACTGTGTTTTTTTTTTTTTTTTTGGGACGTAGAATACGTCTTTTAGGGTAAAAAGTTTCTCTTTTTTCACCTATTGAGGCTCGTACGAGACAAAAAATGCATCAGTTTCATCTCTTACATTTGAAGATAATGAAAAAGTGAATTGATTATTGATCCTGTTTTTATTAGATAGGACAATCGTAAAAGTTCTCGAAAAATGTCCTTATTGGATTGATGCCGAGCTTATTTATGTGAAATGACGTATTTCTATTTGATATGATGATTCGTTAAAACTCGGATCACGTAAATCTCATTGAAATGAGCTTATTTCTCATTTTCCTCCCAGAATTATTGACTACTGGACATTCTAATTTGACTAGAAAAAATTTCCGTGTATTTTTTAAACTAGGCACCATATTCTAAATTATTAAAAATATGAAACGTACAAGAACGTTATTTCTAAATTGATAATAATCAGTTTGGCCACCATTTTTTAAGAAAATCAAATAATACGACTTATCCGAGCAAATATTGTCTTCAACACTAATTGGTGACCCCCGACGTGATTACCTAAGATGTATATCGTTTACCGGTTATCAAATGACGGGTGCGTGCGCAATGTTACCCATTTTTGACATTTGCATGAGGTTATCTACAATAAATGTCATTTGAACGTCAAATATGGCTTTTATTATACGCACGCGATTATTATCTGACAGACTTTTTGTGTTAGGCGTTTTAAGAGCAACTAATGCCAGATATGACGTATTCTACGTTATAAAATATTAACGACCGTGGCTCCAAAAACACAGCCCCCACTGATTTTAAAGATTAATTATATTTTTAAATTCTTAGTTTAAGTAATTATTGATTAAATATTTTTTTGTTTGTTTATACTTTAAATAACTACTAATTCTAAAATACAATATTTTAAAAAATTGTTCTAAGAAACAAAAAAAAATCAAAGCCACTCTTAAAATTATTGAGACAAAAAAATTAATAATAAAATGCATCATTTTTTTTATTCATAATTTTAATATATATATAATATGTAAATATAATAAACATTTTTTTAAATAGGTGAAAAAATTTAACGCTCAACTTAGGGTTTAAGACATTATTTAATGTTGGTATCAATGAATATTTAGGTTTAAATGTCAATTCAGAGGAGAATAAACAAAACATATGTCAACGAAATGTTTAACATATGTTTTTGATGACCGCGACCGCCATTTTTTTCATTTTGAAAAGAGATAGAGAATGATATGCGTATATAATCATCCAATCAAATTTCATTAACACAATGTTTATTGTCAGTTTTACGTCAAATTCAGGTGGCGATCGAAATTGGTGGTTTGAAATTCCCTGACTCTTTCATGACGACAGCAAAAATTTCTTGACAATTTTTAATGTCTCGTATTCTGATATAAAAACTTTTACTAAGGTAAAACGAACCCAAAACAGGGTTTTCTAAATCTTTACCGAAATTCCCTGATATTTCAAAATTTTCCAAATCAATCGCCATCCTAATAGTCTATACAGCTTACTTTTTCAAATTTACATACTTTTTGGCGTTGTTTGTTGTATTCGGTAGTAGGGATAAATGTTAAAAAGGCAGGTTCAAAGGTTACTTACATTCGAAATTAAGGTCGATTAAAATTTTCTTTTATTATATCTCTACCCTATCTCAAAAAATGCGTTCTTAGTTTCGATTTTTGAACACTTATATATAATTTCGAGATTATCCGAGTGATATGACGTATTTATAAGTTTTGAACGTTTTTAAACATTTAAATTCTAGACAGCAGATTTAGATGGCCGAAGTTACGCTATATCTACTAGAGCACAGTTTAGAAAGGTGGTGGGACTCTTGACAAGATACTGTCGATAGAACTACCACCTTCATAACATGGGGATCTCTGATGATCCCTTTTGTATAGCCTGGAGGGCCGTCAAGAAGTCCTGACGTTTGGCCTCAACATAATTTTATAGCTTAATCTACTTAAAACAATGTTTCTTACGGAAACGTCACGCCTTTGGGTGGCGGGTTTTTCTAAAGGAGGGTCTCCTTAGTCTAAGTGCTAGGGACCCATTTGCGTTACTCGTTTTATTATAATTATACGCAATATCTACACCGAGCTCTCTCCCTACGACGAGAATTTAAAGCATTTTTTACTTTGGCTAGAATAATAAAGATATTAGAACCGATCCAATTTTATGGACTTATGAAAAAGCCAATTTAAACCAGTTGGATCTTATTTATCCATACCAAGTAGGTATTTAACCTTTTGCCATCGTCTATGTAAATTATTTACGTTGACAAAAATTCTCTGCGGACACAAAACTGAATTTTTGTATTAACAAAACACGTTTAACCGCCATTTTATTTTTAAAAAAATGAATATACGCATATATTGTTGATATTTACACCTAAATTTCATTAACGCCATGAAATTTGTCTAAGCTCAGCATTATCGTTCATTTATTTTATTTTATTTTTTTTAATTAAATGAATAAAACTACTAAAATAAAAATATGCGTAGTTTTTCATCTTTGATTTTTCATAATAATTTTCATTTTATATTCGGATTATATTTTGTGTACGAATAAAAATAAAAAATATTCTTTTTTATACTTGAATGTCGATACGAAAACAAAAATGAATATATTAATTATTATATTAACTTAGGGGGAATCAAGAAGTTTTTTTTTTGTTTTTAATAAAAAAAAAAAAAAAAAACAGTGCCCAGAAAAAACAAAAATAGCTCAATTTATTATTACACAAATATGTTTTCTTTTTAATTATATTATTCGAGATTATTAAAAAATGAAAAAGTATTCTACCAGAATAAACACAAAAGTATATATATATATAGCTTATTCTTATATATACTCTTTTGTAATACAGAATGGTATAAATTAAAGTTTCACCACACATTTTGTTACAATACAGTCGTAAGTTACAGAAAAAAAATGGTTTTCTAGCAATTTCATTGAGATGGTTTCATTAGTTGAATCATAGGAAAATGCGTTATATATTCGAATTGAATGTATACAACAATACACCCGGTAGTCATTTTTCACGTAAAATATCCTTAATCTTGCTTCCTGCACCTTTTATCCAGAAATTTATTAAGAATTAAAAGTGTTCGATTAGCAAGCCTGAGTCAAAGGATCTGTATAAGCAATATTGTTGTGCCTATGACAAGACGCGGCAGGCATGCTGAATTGGGGCTAACTTTGTATCACGATTATTAAAACAGCTGTCAGAGTGAGAAGGAAAAAGAAACGATGTCTCATCTTTTCTATACAGCTCTTGCCATGTTGCCTGTTGACGTCTAAGCATTCCCGCTGCTCTAAAAAAAGTTCCAAATGATTTTTTTATGGAGTAGTGATTGGGGATGGCTCAACTCAGGTAAGTGTGTCCCACCCCAGTTCAGCCACTCTAACCTAAAATGTTTTTCACAGCAGAAAATTATTCATTGCTACCATTCTAAGTACTTTAAATCGGTTAATTTATCGTCGACGATAGCTGTATATTCGCTGATTGCCACTAGGATTGACAGTAGAATTAACTCCACCGTCTAAACCGTGACAAATGGGACGAAAAACGCAGATGGGAACATACTATTCGAAGCTTAGTAAGCCCGTTTAAGAGTTGGTATTTCATTTATTCAAATTTGCAGAGAAATTCGTTTAAAGCAAAATATAGTTGGTAAACGACCTTCATAAAAATCAATTGATTTGTACGATAACGTTTTTCATTCCTGCGAGAAAATTTTCGTAAATTTTAGAGAACAATGGAAAATTTAATTTTAAAAACTTTTTATTCGAGTAATTTTTTTAGTTTGAGTTATACTAAACAAGATGTAAGGTATTTTCACAAAATTGGAAAATCGGGATCATGGTTTTATATATTCTTCTTAAAATTTATAACCCATTTTCCAATTTTTAACATAATACAAGCATTTCAAATGAAAATCCCCCAAAAATTTGTAACCCAGGACTGTATTATTGAATATATAACCATATAAAAACTGCGACGAAACGGTGGGAACATGTAAAACTAGCGTGTAACTTTAATTTGAGCCATACTGTAAAAAAAAAAATTATAATTGCATAGGGGGGAGGAATTATTATTTTTTAATTAGGATTAATAGCATAGTCAAAAAAACTAATTATAAGGTTTTTTGTTTTTTTTTTAAGCTAAAATTTTTATGCATTTATTGCACATTCTTTTTTTTAAATATTTTTGTATTTTTTTTTACATTTAATTAAAACACATTTAAAGAGAGATTGTGAGAAAGAGATAGAAGGACAATTGATGAGGGTGATTATTAAGTTTGTTTTAAACTCATAGCTTAAAATAGGTTTTTTAACAATTTTTTTTCTACTAAAAGCTAAATAATATGATCTAATAGCGGATACGGTTTGTGCCGGATACTTAACAAGATCGAAGATACTTACGATCATTCCGAAAACTGATAACGAAAATATATCAAATTGTTTTGTTATTAGTTTCGCAATAATATCGTTAAGTTTCGGGAACCATTCTGGTACCCAGAAAAAACCGAATACGTTATTTAAAAAAAAAAACTTTTATATAAAAATTTTTTTTGTGATCATTTTGATTTAGCAAATTTTTATTTAACTATTTTGTTTTTAGCCATCTTGTTTTTGTTTTTTGTTATAAATAATAAAAGTTCAAAGGTAGAATACTTCAATTTGTTTTTTATTGAATTTTTTATAATGGAATTTGTTTTTTTTGTTTGTTTGTTGTAAAATTTATTTATTTTTTAATTCCATTACTTAAAATACTTGGTTTTGTACAACTTTTTGGATTATGTCTGCAAAGAAAATAAAAATACGTTACTAAAAATTAAAAAAATTAAGCTCAAAATTTTTAAGAGATTCTTGAATTATAAATGCAGTGGAAACTTTGTTACGTGGGACATGGATAAGTGAGAAACCTCCATAACTGAAACTCATGCTGAAGTCCCAACAATTTGGCACTAAATTACCATTGTTAGTGGGACGAAGCAAATCTCTATATCTGGGATTGTTCTTTCGATTTTATTGTCATAGTTACCTCAATAACTGAGACAACGAGTGAATTTTACATGAATTAATCTCTCAGAACTGAGATAACATCGTTTTGTTTATTTGTTTACTTATTCGTATTCTACCCGCAAATTCCGCACTTAACTAATTTTGAGAATCAATGACCTTCAGTTTTAGTTTTGCTTTACTATCATACGGATGTTTGTTTGAAAAATGCCAAAATAAAGGCTTAAATTCAAATTGTCACATTAAATTCGACACAGACTTCATCGCGGGGCCTTCCACTTTCATAAACAGGTATTAACTTCAGTTTTTCACGTACTGATAACGATTTCAGCCTTCGTTTCGGCCTTTTTCAAATAAACATCTGTATGATAGTAAAGCAAAACTAAAACTTGAGGCTCACAATTAGTTAAGTGCGGAATTTGTTGGTAGAATAAGAATAAGTAAGTAAACAAACAAATAAAACGATGTTATCTCACGTTCTCAGTTACAGAGGTTAATGCATATAAAATTACCTCGCTGTCTCAATTATAGAGGTGACTATGACAATTATGTCGAAAGAACGAATAGAGGTTTGGTTCGTCCCACTAACAGAGGTAATTCAGTTAAATTGTTAGGACCTCAGCATCAGTTCCAGTTATGGAGGTTTCTCACTTATCCAAGTTCCACTGTATTATATGCCGGACAGGAAAAAAGTATTAAATTACAGGGGAAAAATTTTTTAAAGTGAAATAATAATGAAAAAATACTGGTACGTACCCATCCACCATTCCGTTTTGAGTATCTTTTTTATTTTCTAATTGAATTTTATTATCCAATCCCATTTCTGAAAGAACTCGTAAAGCTGATAAAGCAGCTTGATCATGTGATTCATCTGTACTATCACCAGCACCGTGACATACCTAAAACAATTTATACAAATTTATTTTTTATAATGGTTCAAAAAATTTGAAACTTGCGGAGCAAATGAATGTAAATTTGGTATGGGTATTGGCACACAGGGACATTCCAGGAAATTTTGAAGGCGAGGAGCTTGCTGGAAACGCTAGAATTTCCATTTGCGCACTGCAAGCTGCTCCTTAAAGAAGATATCTTAATAAAGGGCAAGCTTGAATGGAGAAAGGAATGTACTTGTGGTACTGCAAGACAAATATGGTCTGAGTATAATTTTAGTCATTCCGAAGATCTTATAAAGCTCCTATTAGCAAAATTGTTGCGGCTATTACAGAGTACTGGTTAGGCGGCAGTAGGAGCTGCCACAGTATGTAGGATGAAAAAATCATATCTCATCCTCTCTGTCACTCTCTGGAGATGGACTCACTTGAGCCAGCCTTTCTTTGACGACTATTCTGACCTTAAGTTCGTTGACTTAAAAGCACTCCTACTGTTCTTTAAATTCATAATAATTCGAATCGGTTTAAGATGTTCTGGATTATTCTAGAAACTTGAAGAGTGATATAGAAAGCTCTAAATTTAGAAAATTGTTAGAAAAGCGAAGCAGATGTTTGCAGCTAGTAAAAAATAACCTTGTTATTTAAAATTTTCTTCTTTCTTTTATCAGCCTTAAACATGAATTTATTTTTAAATTGCCTTAAAGGTTAAGTTAGAAGTCAATTTTAAGGCTAAAAACATTTTTTCCTCTTCATTTTCAGCAGCTTTTCCCAGAAACATAAAAATCTAGAGGTCATCAAACGGATTTATATCCATTGACCTTCGATACCCATTCATAAGTCTACAGTTTCGTAGAAAATAATACTAAAGAAAATAATAATAAAATATAGTTTACCTGTGGCGGATCTGTCGATAACGACAATAGCGTAAGAAATTCTTCGTGATTGGCTTTTGGAAAATCAGAAAATTGTACTTGGAAATTCAATAATTTGGATAAATACAATAATTGCTGTTTCGGTCTAAACACTTGTGTGGATGATGTCTTCGTCATCTGTGACTGATCACCACCTTGTGACATGATTTTTGTATTGTGGCCAGCTTTGGCTAGGGCATCCGCAGTTGGTGAATTACCAGCTTTTAAGAATTCTTTGGCAATTGTTGCTGTTGTTTGTATATTCACACCGGATTTAGCTGCCGAGAATGTGTTGTTTGATTGATCACCCATTAATAATAGACCTGGCACCAATTGTCGTCCACTTGTACCACCTTGTGGTTGACTCTCAGTTTTATCCTCCAAAAATGTTACTTTACGTTGTTTCTCTTGAATCTCTTGTTGTTGTGTGTTTATTGCCGGTTTTACATTTACTACAATCATTTTTAAACAGTTTTTTTTAAAGAAACCTTCCAAAAAAAACTTGCATACAAGTTTCGAAAGCTACGTGAACGAGTAGTGTTCGATTAGTCGAATCAAATGAAAAAAGGTATCTTTTAAGGTTCTTCTAATGACATAAGAGAGAATGCGATATCGATTATTTCGGAGCATTTCCGCAATTTACATATATTTATGTATATTCTCTGAAAATTTCAAGTTGATTTCATCATCTCCGAGAAATATTCACGAAAATAAACGCATCAAAAAAAAAAAAATGAGCGGGTGTTTTTTTATTATAGCCAAGTTGTTGTAAGAGTGCTTCAGTTGCAGCACGCTTAGCTAATTTCTTATTTGTACCTGTTCCAGAAGTAGTACTAAGAGTTTTTTCTGGTCAGAAAAACTTTGCAAATATACAATGGCTACAAGAGTTAATTTTAATATTCCCCCGATTTTCCAATATATTTTATCATACTTTTCCCAAATTTTTTAGGATTCTATGCCGAATCATCCTTGTAAATTTCATTCCGGCCATTAAATCTTCGAAATTTTACTCACCGGTCATTTAATCCAAGGGTTTCTAACTTTAGATAGCAAATCCTCTTTTACTAAGCGGATAAAAAATTTAGCAATTATTAAGGGGGTGGTTATTTTTAACATCTACCCAAAAAGATATATTAATGGCGACAGAAAAGTGAGTTTACGAACGTACTACCTTAAAGCGAAAATGATTTTTGGTAATTACCATTTGTTTTATCAATATTTTGAGCTGGTGTTTGTTGATTATAGCCAAGTTGTTGTAAGAGTGCTTCAGCTGCAGCACGTTTAGCTAATTTCTTGTTAGTACCAGTTCCAGTAGCTGAATGTTGCCCAACAGTTACTTCCATAACAAATTCACGTCGTCTGGCAGCACCACGTTCTTCTAATAAATTATAAACTGGTTCCTTTTCTTTTTTAGCTTGTTGGATTTGTATCAGTCGTGATATTGGATTGATTTCTTCAGTATAATCGGGTTCGTTCTGTCCCTACAATTGTTAGCCAATTCATAATTCTTAAACAAACATTTTTTTTTATTCATTACTTGGGGAAAATGAAATCTATAGGTCTCATAGAGCTCAATCGAAAAAAAAACTCGCAAGCCAGAACAAACATTACCGGTAAAATTATTTTCTATCGAGAAATATTGTAATGTCTCGGACAAACTAAACCACATCAAAGAAAAACGATGCTATAATAAATTCTGTATGATTTTCATTGAAAGACGGGTGGACATTTCATGACCCACAGAAAAATTAGTCTCTTGCTATGAAAATTTTCGTACATAAAAAACTTGTTTGACACCGTTTTCAGAACAATATTCTCAAATTTTCGTTCGTTCTGAAATAAGATTTCAGATATTTATCGATTTATAACCAATGACCATTTCGTCATTGGTTATAATGGTCGAGATGCAGGAATTTTCTAAATATTTTCAAAAACGTCTAGGTTAGGTAAGTTTACAATACCCTCAAGAAAAATTATCGAAAGTTTGATATCTTCTTCAACTGAAGCCTTTGAAAAAATTTGTTTGCCTGAGCCCCATAAAAAATGAAGCAATACAATTTTTGTTTTATTGCTATGAATTATATTCAATTTTTAAGCAGAAAAAGATATGTGTGTTTCCTCGTGCACACGGAATGATAGTCAGGTCCCTATTTTCTGCTGGTCAGCCTGTGGGGCTGTCGAGCTAAGATATCATTTCCTCCACACTCTCACTTATGGCCAGCAAAGACACTTGCGCACTCTATTTTTATAATATCTCTGATGCACAATTTCTAAAAAACCGCGAAAACAGAGGATTGAAATATTAGATTGGCTGAATTGTAATTTTTGACTCTTCTGACTCAACCCCTATTTTAGTGAACAACTCTGTATTCCCAATTCCAGGATAAAACGAATTTATAATGCACCTTTAACCCGTTTCCATTTTCGACTTTCGAAAATATGACTAAAAACTATAATTTCGTGTGCACGAGGTGGGACGTTAAAAATAAAAAAAAAATTATACATAAAATTGGATACAAACTTGGAACACTTTGATTAAACTGCGTGTCTTCTTCTTTGGAACGGCTGGTTTGCGTTTTAAACGTGACATACTGAACATATGGGTAGGCGATAATGGTGGTAATTTTTTTAATTCATCCAACATTTTTTCAGCGGCTCGTTTTTTCGATATTTTCTTACCGTTACCCTCACCTTCAGTGACCATATCACCCACTGTACATGTTGTCACAAATACTTTCATGTGTGGTAAACCTTTTTCACTTTGTACCTCGAATGAAACATTTAAATTACGTTTTAATGCAATCTCGTGTACAAGTGATATTGGTGATTTCAATTCGTAATTTATATCTTCGGCATTCGTTGATTGATTTCCTAATTGTAGTAACAATTTTTTTTAAATTAATTTTTACAACTAGCATTTTCCTAAAATATATTAGCAACATGAAAACTAGATTAGTTCAAAAACTTTTCCTCAAGTTTATTTTATCCACAAGAAAAAGTGACGCGCTTAGAAAAATTCAAATTTTTTAAAAGGATTCCGCATAAATCAAATGCAAAAAGTCTTTCGGTCATACTGTTATTCTTAAAAAAAAAAAAAAAAAGCTCTTCTTAACATGCTTAGCACCGGGTCACTTTGGCGTTAAAAAGAATGAAGCACCGGACTCGTTGGAACGATATAGGTCGTCTCAAACCCTCTAACCACAGCTAGGCCATTTGACTGTACTCGCCTGAAACTCAAGAGTACAATTGAGAAGGGGCATGTTATTTGCATCTACAGAAATAGGCTCCATAAATCCTGGACGAAATCCCGACGGAGAAGCTATTAGCTTTCTGTCTGGCGTCTGGTTTCGAAAGAATCTTATAGCCTCATCCGCTTAAAATAGCATCTTTTATCCGGACACGTCTTGTCTTCGGGTGACAGGTTGTTCGCAAGGAGGGCACGAAAACCCCTTGGTCTAGGTTCTAGGGACCCATTTGCGGTAGCTTAAGCCAACTCAATCAATGAGTTGGATTGGTTTCTTGAGCTAACTCAATAATTTTGCTCAGTATAAAAACACATCTAGTTTTCATGTTAAAATCTGGTTTTCAGTGCCACAATTTTGCATAATGGCACAATAATCCTGTAAGATTATTTTTGTAGGAAAAATTGAATGATTTCTTTTGAAAATCCATGCAAATAATTAGAAAAATTCACAAAGCTTACCCAATGTATTTAGTTTTGAAAAATTAAAAAATAAAATTTTGTTTTTAAATAATAATATCGATTGTAGTGAGAAAAAAAGAAAGGGAATGAGCTAGAATTATGAACCAATTTTCGTTTATCCAGTTCATGAAAATGTTTTTATGCTATCACCCGATTGTCCCAAGAGACTAGTTATATTTTATGTGCACGCATTTTAGCTTCCCTTTTTTTACATTTGATTATACAGGATGGGAGAAAAGTAAAATCTTTCGACAAAAAAAAAGGTTAAAAATATTAAACCTTTGGTAATTTTTTAATAAAGTCTTTAAGATCATGACTTTTCAAATAAAAAATTGATCCAAGCTCTCTTTGAATGTAGAATAATTTGAAAAACTTGTACTAACTCCAAATCGAGTACTAAAATTGGGAGCAAATGCGTTCAAAAATCATGGTTTATTTTCATTCAACTGGACTGATGAAAAACGATTGTAATTTACGGTCTTTATCCATTCTTTTAATTTTGGAAATTCAATATTTTCTGAGAAGTAATTCATTGAATTTGTGTCCGTCACCTTTTTTTTAGAACATGCCAAATGTTTTGTCCAAAATTTCGAATAATCTAATTCGTGCAGATTTAAAAGTTTTTGTCTGGAAGGAAAGCTTCATACTTTATTCCGATATTGTTTCTTATTCGATATTCGAGGTAGCAAATAGATTTCATCTATCGTATAGTTTATCAAGATAAGGGAACATCCATAAATAAGTGAGCTCAAAAGGCGGGGGAGTGGGGGAGAGTTCAAGAAAATCTCTCTACTTTGGGGGGGGGGGAGGGGATCTACATTGAAAAAAAAATTCTCACGTAATTTATGAATTTCCCCTAAAATAGAATAGTGACAATAATAGTGCGGCAAGGTACACTGGGATCCTTGGCGTTTCAAGATTCTAATCGAAGATTGTGTATGAATTTTTCGATGAAATAAATCGTCTTGTACTAAAACAACACCTCTGATTCCCCTAGCAGCCTCAAATCAAAGACAACCCACCTTGATAGTTGAAATTTTGCCAATCAACTTTAAATGTTTTCAAAAGACTGATGCGTTCGAGTAGAAGATAGAAATCCTATAGTTTTAGGTGCTAGGAACCCGATTGCCATGCCGGTACTCCTTTTATCGTTAAAAACACCTTCAATGCTGCTGACTGTTCTCATGCCTTTCTGGCTGCTCGAAATCGAAAGAAATTTAATTCTAAAATTTCCGTTACTATTGATTAAGATTGTGCGATAATTTCAATGCTAATATTTTCGCGGGCCTCGGTGAGGACTTTGGGTAGCCTTTATTTCGAGAATGTGATTAATCAAAATTTTGGACAATAAGTGTAGTTAAGCGTTAAGTTAAAGATTTTCTCACAAAGTAAGAAAAATGAGAAACAATAAAAATTTTTAATCTGGAAAAAAAATTATAAACTAAAATTAAAAAAAAAAAAAATGATTAAAAAAATATAATTAATATAAAAAATGATGAATATGTACACGATAGATTTCCTAAAACCCAAAAAAAATAGCTTCCATAGCGAAGAAAAATCAATACTTAAAATATAATATAAATACCGTTTTCAGTGGCACCATTTACTGGGAATGTGCTTTGATCTGCTGGTGCTGAATCTGGTAACGGAAGATGACGGAGTTCTTGTAAAGCACGTGACGCAGCATCGTGGCGAGCAGCTTGCGCAGTGGGTCCTTCACCAGTATAACCTCGAGGGCCAACACGTAGGGTCACAGTAAATGTATCACCAGGATTACCAGGGCCATGCCAACCATGTGGCTTACCATACCCGGCATACCCTTGGTATCGCTGAAAAAAATATTTTATTATTTTCAAATTGTACAATTTTTTTTATGTGGAATTTTTTGTGTATTTTCAAAATTATTTTCAATGTGAATGAAGTAAAATTGTTTGAAAATTATATTTACCCCTGCATTTCCTGGATGCTAATGTGAAAATCGACGACAGACAGTTAAATATGTTATAATAAAATTTAAAAAGACAAACCCTACTACAAAATGTTTTTAAAAGATGTCTAGTTAGTATTAAGGGCTTCCACGCGTTGGGCAGTGTAATTACACAGATCCGAATTAACTGCCTAGAGAACCCGCAACGGTTAGAGGCCCTACGAGCGAGCGCACAAAAGAAATTGAAAATGTTTCTTAGAGAAAATATTTGATTGAAAAATTTGGATCCTCAATGAGAAATAGGTGTAAGTGCTTTTTTTCAACACATGCTGTCATCAGTTGATAAAATACTTCAAACTTACAAAACAGAACCTGTTTGTATCGAGTAATAGAACTAACAATATAGATGCGTTACGTTACATGAGCGTCGTCGAAGAGAGGCAGACAGGAGCAGCTGTCCCCTCTAGAGAAGAACCTACGAATTTGTTAACCAAAAATGTTCTCCCAAAAGTTGATTCCTTTAACCCTCTTAATATTATCGAATGGGTTAAGCATGAAATTAGAATCAATGAAGCTACCTACAAATTTTCAACTGACCATCTTTTATAGTTTTTGAGAAAAAGGAAACTAAAGGGAAAATTCCTATTCTCCATAAATCAATTTGCCCCCCTATTTGCCATCAGCTGGCTACGCCCTTGTTATGTTACATAAAATTCGAATAATTTACTCTATCCAAAAATTAAAAGCATTTTGTAAGTAGGATATGATTTGAAAAAAAATGACGTGAACGCAAAACTACAAAAGATAAAGAAAATAAACAAACCTGGTTATCGAAATGGCCATGGTAATGACCCCGTCCATTGTATCTGCGCGTATCGTAGTTGAATCGATTTCCTTGTTGATTGTATATGTTACCACGATGATAGCCGGGATTGTAACCATTAACTGGAGGGCCGATATAAGGTGATTGGTTAAGTTCGACGAGATATACAGTCGGTTCGCCTCGTTTCATAGCGAGAGCGTTTAATTCGACTGTCGGCGTTAAGTGGCCGCCAGGACCATTCTTACCTCCCAATCGTAAATTACGGGATGTCTTCGGTGGTGGATGTTTCAACTTGGTTAGTAATAGAGCTTCTTTGGCAGCTGCATGTTGAGCTTTCTTAATGCTGTTGCCCTCGGCCTCGTATTCCTCAGTGCCTAGCTTTAAGCTGACTGTGAAACGTTTCTTATGAGCAGGTCCCTAAATCAAATATCATGATCATTTTTCTTTTTTATATGTTGGTAATTCAAATATTTTAGAATTTCTGGATCTATCTAAATAGAAATATCGACGAAGTATCAACTGTTCCATTTTCGATGTTATTTTTGAATTTGCTGCCCATTTTGTTCTTCTGTATTAAAATGTTCTGTATTTTGACATGTGGCAACTAAGAACATTCCGGTTAACGAAAATGTCAAAATATTTGATTCCTGACCTTAATTGTTAGTCTAGAACTCTAGATCTTGCAATTTAACGCATGTAGACTTTTTTCTTTGCAGATATTTGAAGGTAAAAGTCTACGCTAAATGACAAATGACATTCTAGTATAAAATACCAAAATGGCGACATACTTAAAAATAACTTCAAAAATGTAATACCCCTGGTGGAAAAAATATATGAAGAAAGAATAAGTCCTAGAAACTCTGAAAGTCTTAGGAACTCTGAATTTCTAAACATTTTTGGACTGTCTAATTCAGACTGAATAAATCTGAATAACTCTGAATTAGACAGTCCAAAAACGTTTAGAAATTCAGGGCTATTTAGAGTTCCTAATACTTTTTCAGAATTTCTAAGACTATTTAAGTTGTATTCTTTTTTCAAATATTTTTTCCACCAGGCACTTTATATTTATCTTTTTTAATCCAAATAAAGGGATTTCTAAAAATTTATTATTTTGCCATGAAGCCGAGACTGTGATCTCGAAACAATTGTCACAAATAAATGATTTTTACGAAAAATTCAAAAATGGTATGGTAAATTCTTTACCATCCGGAAGCTACTATTTTCCCATCTAGGAATTATGTTCGTATATCCTTAAAAATTTTTTAAAATATATCACTTATGATTATTTTTTTACGAACTTGACATGTAAGGTTAGTTCTTGGTGTTTACTTTTTAACAAAATGTCTCCTAATTTAATTTAAAAAATTTGTTGTAGAATACTGTACCTTCAGTGCCGTAACTATAGAACCTAATATAAATATTATCAAAGATAATAAATGAAAACTCCAGGATATTTCGAATTAAATTTTAATTTTTTCTCAATTTTCTATATTAATTTTTTTATTATATAAATACGTATTTCGATACTGATGATGACTACAAGGTACAGTAGAACGCCGATTATCCGAATTAATTGGGACCGGGGTCGCTTCGGATAATCGGACATAGACTGACAATAAAGAAAAACGAACCGTCGCACATAGAATAAACTATTAATTAAAAACTATGTATGTAATTCAATGCTATTGAGTTGATGAAAACTGATTCGGATAATTGGCGCTCTACTGTAGTTGAAATACTTATTTATATAATACAAAAATTGGGGAAAGCTCGAAATTTTAATACAGGACCTAAGCCTCCCTAACAAATTAAAAAACAACTATTTCGTAAAGTTTTTTAAATTTAAAGTTTCGGCGCGTTAATAGATCACCCATTTTCAATTATTCACAATGTACTCGAAAATGATATACGGAAAAAAATAGATTCAGGAAAACATGGACCAAGAAAAAATTGACACGAACCAAATAGACCAATAATAAAATGACAGATTCATCAGCGATCACGACAATTTCTCACAATGGACAGACAATATTCGCTACAAGAATAAACTTCATCTCATTAAGGGCATGGCCAACCTGTGGATCAGTGAGTGAATGAAATTACAGGGTTAACCAAAAAGCCACAAAACCCGCAGACCAGTGCTAACTCGATCCCATTAAAGGCATGACATATCCGTGGATCAGTGAGTGAACGCAATCATAGGGTTAACCAATAAAAAAAAATCCGCATACCCGGGCTAACTCGACCTCGTTAATGAGCATGGCCAACCCGTGGATAATGTTCGAATAAATTTGCCATACGAATTAAAATATTAAAATTAATAACATTAATAGCACCTATATTTATTTAGTCTTTTTTTCTGAGATTTTTGATTTTTTCTCCGTTTTTTTTTAATTTTTTTATTTTTATTTCTGTTTTTTCCGCTTAGCCATCCATCAAGCAAGAGAAAGAGAAGTCATCGAAAGGTTTCAGCTCTTAGAAAATTCGTTAGGAAAGCGCTTTTTTCTGCGGCGACATGACTCAAGATTCAAATTGAAAGCATTTTTTGCCCAAAAATTTTCCCAAATACCAACTGTAATGATTAGAAAAAATTTGAATTTGATCGGTCATAGTTATCAGCTGTGCTTTGACCATAATGGCCAACAATCTGGACTTTTTCTGATAAATCGCTGGTTTCTACATTTGTTAACATTATTTAGAATTTTGAAATGTTTCTATATCATAATAATTGTGAGTTACAATTGTAAAAAAAAGGTAGTAAATGAAAACATACCGATTCCCCTGTAAGTCGATACTGATGTTGGATTTTATTGAAACGGGCCAGCTCATTTATCAAACACATGGGTGTCTTCTCTTTAATGTTAGCCAAGCTACTAGAAGCAGGGGCGCTTGAGGAGTTGTCGGCCGTGGCGGTAGGTGCTGAATTTAATGTATTAGTTGTTCCGGACGGTAAGCTGCTGCTAGCACCACTGCCCATCGTAGTGTTGTGCTGTTGTTGCTGATTCTGATTATTATTCACAATGTTCTGTTGCTGATTTGATGATTGTTGATTTACAGTTGTGTTTGTTAACGTATTCGTTTGTTTTGAATTATCAACTTGATTATTCTCCATATCTAGTTGAACTTGTTGTTGGGGCTGTTGACTGTGCATAACCTGCTGGGGCGTTTGCGATTGTTGCACAGTTTGAGCCTGTTGTTGATGTACAGATTGTGTCATTGCTTGTAATGGCACCGATGGCATTGTTACAATTACGCCTGTGTACCAAATATAATAATTTCTTTTGTAAATAAACTTTTATTCTTCTTCGGGTCTATAGAATACCATAAGTGGTATCGCAGTCAAAATTATTACAATACCGAAATATCGTTACCGTAAATCTTCAATAACTCCCCGAGAAATAATTTTTTTATTAAATTCTATATATTTTTTGGAAACGAGTATTACCCTGCCACATTCCTTCCGAATTCCCTTTGATAAAGTAGATTTCAGGACATTTCCACATAAAAATGAGGAGGATTTCAAAAGAATTGGTCCCCTATTTTTACCCGACTGAGCAACGCAAAGTAGTGGTAATGTGTTCATCAGTCTATGTCTGTTCCTATGTGACACACTACGAGGCCAAACGCTTCGGCCGATTTCGATGATTTTTACATCAATCGATTTATCTTAACCTTGCGAGTGCTACTGAAGATATGGCAATAATAAAAATTCAATATGGCGACCACCAGACGCAATATCTGCATCGTAGCTCCTAAACGAATGAACCTATTTTGATTTTGTTTGTTTGAAAGGTAATTTAATCATGAGTGTTCTTAGCTATGCTTTAAGAAGGTCGGTTTGGTTTGCGGAGAGCTACAAGGTAAACACTTCATTTGTTGGGGGTTTTTTAATTTTTGTAAATTTCACTTGTAAATTGACTGGGATAATGCTTATGAGATTCTATACCCCACCTGTATTTGTTTTAAATAAAAATTAGTGATTTAGTCAAATTTGCAAAAACACACATTCAATCATCCATCTTAAAATTAAAAAAGAAAGTTTATATTTATAATAACAACCTTAAGAATTTAACTACAACCTTAAGAATTTAACTTACAAAACCATAGTTAGTCCTAAAGTTTTTCCACATACCATAATTACATCATCAATTTTTTCTAACTATTTCAAAATTGCCACAAAAATCGATTGGCTTAAAATAATTTCAAAATTCCGAATTATTTCCTATTGTAAAAAATATTTAGTTTCTCAGAATGAGCACTTAAGAAAGACATATCATTTAAAACTTTCATGTCTTTTAGGTCATTTTTTCACAATCTGCATATTTTTGGTTAAGTTATTGAAAAAAAAAAAAAAAAAAAAATCGGAAGGTAAGAAAAATCGGTTTTTAAAACGAAAAAGCATTTTAATAATAATAGAGGGCGTTAGCACTAACAAAGAAAAAACTATAACTGTGATTGAAGTCAAATCCGATGGGAACTTTATGAAAAATCACTGTTTAATCGCGATCAAATTTTCGCCATTTATTTTGCTCGGCTTGTATCTCTGTGCCAATGGTAATTGAGTATCCTAAGACAATTTTTAAAAAAATGCAGCCTTTTTTTCGTTAAGAATGTACGAGCGTCAGGGTAATTTTAAAAGGCTTAATTTTTTTTAAATATGAAGTTGGACTAAGTCTTAATCAATCCTGATAATTTTAGGAGGGGTTGTCCGATATATTTAATATTGGATTATGGTAAACCGGTAGATGGATGATATGTTTTTATTTCTCCAAAATTAGTTGGTGGAAGTTATTAAGAAGAAAAGGTTATCCTGAAGTTGCTGAAAAATTATTCTAAAGAGTGATTACGGCGCCAATCTTTTACTTTTGTAACCATGATATGGAAAACGATGCTTCTATCAATGGTTTTGTAAAAAAATTAAATCTTAAAGGCTTTCATTTTATTTTAATAAATTAATTTCCCGATAACCTGAAAAATTAAATTATGATCGTATGAATTTTTCGATAAGAGTGGGTAAAATGCTGAAAATCAAGAAAATTTTTTTAATTACAAACAATTTTTTATTTTATAATACAAAATATTGTGAATAATTCATTAATAAATATGGCTGATATCTTAAAAAGTCACAACAGGAGTTAACATAAAGCCAACAACTTTTTGCTTCTTGTTTCAAGTTTGGAAATCAAAAAATTGAAAGCTTCACTCTGATACAAATTTTTGATTATCAATTTCGAAAGAAAGTTTTTTTCTTACAGAAGAATAGCATGCCAATTTCCATGCTTTTTGGTCGTGACAATTTCCATGATTTTTGAATTTAGTCAGTTCGCTATAACTATAAACCATTCTGAAATCAATTTTCTGATGAGACAGAACCGACTTTATCGTTGCAGATTAGCCAAAATCCAACCCCCCCCCCCGCAACTATCATTGCGGACGATCTCATGTCGATTATAATTTTTTGGAATACCTATCGAACAGTTTAAATTTGAGACAGACGCTACACCTTTAGCACTATTTTGAAGCCGTGGCGTATTCAAGTTAACGAGATGAAATCCGTTCAAGTAGCGTTCACTTTGAGAAAAGAAACGTGTCCAGCTGTTATAATGAACGGTGTCAGTTTTCCACAGTCAAATGAAGTCAAATTTCTAGGTATACACCTTGATAGAAGACTTACTTGGCGTAAACACATCTGGTCGAAAAGAAAACAGCTAAACTTGAAATTTTCTAATTTATACTGGCTCTTGGATCAAAATTCTAAGCTATCATTGAACAATAAAGTGTTAGTGTATAAAACAATACTTAAACCTGTGTGGACCTATGGCATTCAGCTATGGGGATGTGCTAGCAATAGTAATATCGAAATCCTGCAAAGATTCCAATCAAAAGTGTTGCGAACAATTAGTGATTCCCCGTGGTATGTACGTAATGACGATATTCACCGAAGTCTCGAAGTGACCACAGTGCGTGAAGAAATTGTACGTTTCAATGATAGATACCTGACACGCATTGAGCAGCATCCAAACTCTGAAGTGATCAAACTCTTGGACAAGTGTGACAGTGTGAACAGACTAAACAGACAAAACGTGCTAGATTTAAAATTTAGGTTTTAACAATCATTGTGAACAGACTAAACAGACAAAATGTGCTAGATTTAAAATTTAGTTTTATTTAACATTATCACTAGATTAAGGCTATTCATATAGTTAGTTTAAGCATATTAAGGTGATCACCAGTGGGTAGATTACCGTTCAAGTTAACCTTTTAGTCACTAGATCTATTTATAGTTCTTTTAAGAACTGATAATAGAAAATAGGAATTATACACAAAAAAAAAAATTGAAGCCAAAGCCCCTCGCCTTAAAAATGGAACTTCTTAAATTTTCGTTCGTAAATTACTAAAATTAAAATACAATTAAATTTACATTAATTATTCTAAATTACAAAAATAATAATAGTAATTATAAATTATATTAATTACTTACATTTAAAATTTATTGAAAAAATTTTATTGGAGACATTTCCATGAAATGAATTTTTTACGAATGCTTAACTATTTTCTTGCCAACAAATAACAATTCAACAAAACACAAACGAATTTTTTTTGAGCGGGAATTTCAAACATATTTTTAAGTGCGATAAAAATAACTGATTTTCTCAAAAGTGTTTATTCAATTATTAGACGAATCATTTTAGACGAAAAAAGTGTCAAATGAAGAATTTTTTTGTACCTCCACATAAGAAACTAATTTTTTTGGCCATTACTATGGGCCAAATAGGCTAATTTCTATGATCCATTTTTGAGATGATTTTTGAAAAAGAGAGAGATGGTTTTTGGAGTCGCTGATCAGGATTCCGTTTAAAATTTGGATATACTCTCCCCATCTTGGGATAATTCAACCCCCAGGTCGCCCAACTACTGAATCGTGACCAGCTACCCCAAGAACCCCTGGGTGTACTTTTCTGGTCCATTTTGTTGAATATTTACGGAATATTGCTGTGTTGGATCACTTAAAGGTGAATTACCCCAGGACTGGGGGTGCATATCCACATTTGTAACTACAGAATCGTAATCAGCGACCTCAAAAACTCCCGAGTATACTTTTTTGCTCCATTTTGTTTGTTGAATAGCTACAGAATATTGCCGTGTTGGGCCAGCGGGGGTTGAACTACTCCAGGGGGGGGGGAGAGTATTCCACATTCTAACTACGGAATCGTGATCCAAAAAACTTTCGAGTTACTTTTTTGATTCATTTTGTTGAATATTTACAGAATTACCCAAGAGAGGGAGAGTGTTTCGAAATTCTGTCATCGGAATAGTGATCAGCGAACTCGAAAACCTCTGAGTATACGTTTCTGACCCATTTTTTTTGAATATCCTATAGCTTTATCGGCTTAAAATAGTATCTCTTACCCGGAGACATTTCGCCTTTGGGTGTTTTTAATGAGAGCACAGAGAAAGTCTAGATGCTTGGGACCCATTGTTCCCGAACTTATCTGAAATGGTATAATATCATCTTGATCGATTTTAGCCGATTCAATGATCGGGGCTGGTCATCTCAACTGGTTTCATAACATTTAATATTTAGGCAACCTAATTATCGGGTGTTCTGAAACTATTGATTTATCACGCTTCTAATGAAAAGTTTAATGTAGGCGTATTTCCAAGCGACCTGCGATTGTTACATTATTTGACCAAATTTTCATCGATTATTTAATATTTCGCCGTTTCAAACGAAATAATATTTCAAAAAAAATGAATACTTACCATTAAAACTCAAAATAAAAACTTAAAAACAAGAAAAGAGAAAATCTGAAAATAAATGGAAAATAAGAAAATAAAAAATACGGTAAACAATCGCGACGTAATTTTTGCTAATTTGACTTTTCGAGAATAAGCGATCTCCAAAGTAGTTGGTAGGTACCTTCAATACAATTTAATTCTCCAAAAATTTTTTGTAGATCAGCTTTAGATAATGTTGCTAGATCCATGGCTTTTACCGTGCTCATCAAAATTACAGAAAGAAAAATGATGTTTAATAACGAACACCTTGGTTTTCCACTAAACTTTTTTCGCACTCTAGATAAATCTTTTCGTAAAAAAATAAAAAATTTTTGCATACTCATTTCTTTATTTATTTTTTTTTTGCAGTATTTTTTGGTTATAGATAAAATTAGTTTAATTTGCTCCATACATTCAAGAATTTAAAACATGCACACAAAAGAATTGCCCACACAAATCAGAACGATCTAAAAAAAACTCAATGGTTTATCATTTGGAAAATTAGTCTAAAGATCCAAATAGTAAAAGACCAATCTTAAATAGTAAAAGTAAACTAAATATCTAAAAAGAAAAAATTAATGCATCTTTGAAATTTTCCAAGATTTTTTTATTTAATTTTGTTGTACTATAATTCATCTGGCATGGTAAAGAAATTTTAACCCACGTGAGATCCACATGTCTCAATTCGAAGTCGACGAAAAATGATTTTTCTCGATTTTCTCTTTAAATATTAATTGTAACGAAAATTAACGAAATATTTGACATTGAATGAACAGGGAGAATCGTGAAAATTCATTTTTCGTTATCTAACCCAGAAACTCTAGTTTCAATAAAGCCCTAGCCATTTTAATTAGTTGCGAAAATTGCCGATCTTTTGCTATCCTTTAAAAAATGTAACAGAAATATACATGCAAAAAGGGCGGTAAGTTGAGAAATATTCGAAATTCATCCAATTTTCAAAACGATAAACCAAAATATAGTAAATGCAAATTTCGAATTTAGAAATTTTCTATTCGGTATTTTTAGGTTTTTGAAAATGTTTTTTCTTTATATTTTTGGAAACATTTCGTTCTGATTTGCCATTGTTAGTTCAAACGCAAGGATTGAGACTTAGAAGAATTTATTCGGCATGAAGAAAGATTAGGTTTATGCAAAAAAAAAATAGGGGGACAATATTACCTCGAACGACTTACACACAAAAATTGATAATTTCGCATGACAGACAAACAATTCAAAATATAATATGCACTTTTTCGTTGCCCGATTTCGGCATCAAGATTTAAAAAATTTCACTTGCTGCCAAAATATCATGCTCGAAGACGTCTAGGCGAAGAGATTAAGCCCCGAAAAACCGCTCTATGGCTATGGCCCTCGACCAAGAGGATAGTTTTTACGAAAAGGTGTCTTTTTTCGAAAAAAATTCTATATTTCGAAAAATTTTCAAAATTTTTTGCTAAAGAAAACACTGAAGCACCTACGAATCCAAATTGGACTTACCAGACGTCAATCGGTAGGTTTTTTTACGACCTAGAACTTTTTGTACATAGAACGATAACTTTTTTTTAATCGGAACGTTTTGTTAAAGAAAAATATCGTAGAAAAATCATTTAATGATTATTTTTGGAACAGAAACATTTTTACCATTATATCCAAGTTTTCATTCGGATTTTATACTCAAAATTCTCTCCAATAGCGAAATTACCAATTTTTTCTGTTTAATATCGTCGATCGAGTTTTTCGATTCTCTTTTTAAAAAGAACAGTTCAACTAAATAAATAATGCAAATAATTAAACAGAACCCATTGGTCCGGAAAATATTCCCCTCTTTTTGGGGCATATGAGTAAAAAAAAAAACAAACAAAAAAAACATATAAAGGAGCTCGAATTTTTTTAAAACTATGGATTAAGGCAGTTTTGATCATGCTGATCAAAAGTTCTTATGTGCTCAACACTCCAAAACCCTTTCCTTCCGAGCTATGGCCCTTTAAAGATTATACCTACATGAAGGGCTCGGAATGGAAGATTTTTTGAGGATTGAGTCCATAAGAACTTTTGATCAGCATAATCAATACTACCTGTAATTTAGGTAGCCTCCTTTCGAATTTAGCAATATTTTGTTTGAGAGATACAAAATAGTGTCAGATTCTAATTCGTATGAAATTTTTCGCCATAATTCGAAAACCTTTAAAATGCACTTTTATTCACTTGAAACAACAATTTTCATCTCAAAACCAAAGCATTTTTAACTTGTTTTTCTAATTAGATCTTAAAGCTGCCCCTTATCATATTTTTTTGCAATAGTTTTCCAAACCTTTTAGCCCCTTTTGGTTAATATTTTACCTAATTTAACTCTTTTACTTCGAAATATTTAACTACGACCCAAAAAATGTTACATATTGTTAATAGCGACTAAAATTTATAAAAAGTTTTCTTGAAATTTCAAAGAGCACTCTATTTAAATACACGCACAAAAAAATTGGGTTGCTTTTCGATACTTATCGAGAAAAATTCGTACATCTTCGAGAAATGAGACGTCCCGAGATTTAAACCTTAATTACACTAATAGACCAAAATTGCAAGTAAGAGAAATTGCCAGATCCCGTCATTTTAATAATTTAAAACCTCTATAAGTGAGAAACAGGAACCTCTATAAGAGAGAGTCGTTTTCCCTCTTTCCCTTCATGGCTTGAAACTGGACTTGGATAAGCGAGAAAACTCTACAAGAATAATTGCTAGGTCTCGTAATTTTGATTCTCTAAAAGTGAAAAACAGGAACCTCTATAAGAGAAAGCCGTTTTCCCTCTTTCCCTTCATGGCTTAAAACTGGACCTGGATAAGCGAGAAAACTTTTCAAGAAAGAATAATTGCTAGGTCCAGTCTTTTTGGTGCTCTAAAACCTCTAAAAGAGAGAAACAGGAACTTTTATAAGAGAAATTCGTTTGCCCTGTTTGCTTTCTTGGCCTGAAATTGGAGTTGGATAAGCTAAGACTGGACTGGGCCAAGAAAATTTTACAAGTAAGAATAATCCAAGTCAAGTTACATATCCAAAACTTCGATTGAAAATCCTTCTCCATCTAATGTAAATTTTCGCTAAAACGATCACGTATTCGCATTAAAAATTTTCATTCAATTAATATTCGAAAAACGGCCTCTTTTTATTCACTTCTGATAAATATCGAAACAATGACTCAATTTTTTTGTTCACGAGTATAAATTCACAAATCTAAACTTTCTAATTTAAGTTTAAAAAAGAATTAAAAAAATTCAAATACAAGAAAAAAAAACAATCATAAAAATTTACTACAAAGTAACAAATAAATTTTGAATATTTAAAAATTTTCTTTAAACAATTTAAAATCAATTCCATACACTCAGAAAATCACATTTACTTTGTTAACAGAAAAACATTGTTAATTTCACCGAATTTTCATTTTTATACGGTGAAATTAACAATATTTAAAAATAAAAACCGTTTATCCCAAAAGAAATAGAGTGATATGATGAAAATTAAATTTACCAGGTGGAGGTACAGGAGATGCTCCTGCCACGCCAAGCATAATCGGAGGATGCCCTCGTTGCTGATTTTGCAATAGACGATGTGTTTGTTGACCCATCCTATAAAGCAAAAATAGATATTAATTACCCGACTGCGAGACGAAAATTAGTGGTTATGCGTTTATCAATCAATGTATGTATAGAGACCAAACGCGTGAACCGATTTTGATGATTCTTACGTCAATCGCTTTATCTTAAGTTTTTGGGTGTCACTTAAGACATGGCAGTAATGAAAATTCAATATGGCGTCAACCAGGTGCCATATTGGGAAACAGAAAGAAATTAAATTCGACTAAATAATTCGAAAAGTATGTCGGGTAGACTTATGCCGGAGCCTATAGACAATGAAATTTGACGCGGTTTTTTATTTTTTTTTTAGTCTTCGTAAACTAACTTGGCACCCCTTGTAGGGCCCTTCTTCTACAGATTAATCTTTTTCTCTTTTGACCTTCCTCAGAGAGCCCCTACCCAATGCGGGGCCCCTAGACAATTGTCTACTCCGCCTCATGGTTAATCCAACACTGAAGTTTCGTATTAATTTTCTATAATTTTAAAATGATATTTACCTATTTGGGTCTCCCCTTTGCAGTTGGGACTGGGGTATCGGATGATGATGGTGCATCATATTTATTTGGATCCGTTAATAAAACAACCTCCTGAAAACCAAAATATATATATTAAACTTCGAACTTTCTAAATTAAAATTTTTTACAAATATTCTTATAAAAGGATTGAATTTTTTTGTTGAATTGATGGTAAACGAGGGCACGCATATTTGCTTTTGAGCAAATATTCATGGCCAACCACGCAAGAGTTCTTATAAAAGACTTCAAGGAAAAAAGCCAGAGCGTTTCTAACTAGGGACAAATCATTTAAGGATACTAAATAATAAATAAAATGTAAGAGGGGTACCGCAAATGAGCCCCTAGCACCTGGACTAAGGGGTGCCCTCCTAGAGAAGAAGACTCACAGCTTCTCCAAGCTTTCAAACCCAAACATTCTGAATCTGAGGCCCGTAAGATTTCTGTAAATAGCATGTACGGAGGTTTCATCGTCATTCATACAGACTCTACAAGTGAAATCACCAGATCTCTAGAACGACCCCATCACTTGAGATGTTCTGATCTCCACTCAAATGAAATAAATGAAGTTTCATCCAGAAATATCCTCAAGTTTATTAAAGCTGTAGGGCTTCTGAAGCACCTTTGAAACGAAGGACGTACATCCAACTGGTCTTACAAAAGACTTCAAAGACTTACTCCTAACTCAAATCTATCTAACTACTCATCTAGTGTTCTCGATACCAGATATTTGAAATCGAGGTTATTGTACAATTTGGAAATGTTAAATAAAATAGCAGATTTTTGTATTATATCGAAAATTTCGGTTAATTTTACGCCAAAACGTAATTTAAATGTACCATACCCCAAAAATTATGTTACGAACCAACTTCAACTTCTTCGACAATTTGAAGACAAAATGAATTTTTTTTTAAATTGCATGTATTAAATAAACTTAGACCAACAGGGGAAAGTTGACGTCGGTTGAAGTTCATTGTTTGAATTAGGAGTATTTTCTTAAAAATACTCCTATTTTAAATATCGATATCAGGAAAAATAAACGAGATACCGCACATTTTGATTCATTCTCAACTATCATTTTAAAAACAAAGCTCTACGTTTTAAATTCCCACTAATTTTACTCGAAAAATAAATGAAACCATCAAAAATTCTTATTGAAACAAAATCTGAAACATCTTAATTTCCAAAAACGAATTCCGTAATTTACTATTATCTAATAAATTAACGTGTTTCCACGAAAATAGTTTCGTCATATAACAATAACCATAGATCGATTCGAAAATAATCAACGGTTACAAATTTCTAAGAATTCATTACAATAACACTTTTAAAATTACTTATTAAAATCACGTTTCCATGGCTAAAAAATTAGTGAAATCGTTGTTTTATAAGATATCCGGTGTTTTCAAAACATATTTTCTAACATAAAAGAAAAACTAATGAACATTTGGTGTAAAGAATTATTCTAGCCGGTGTTTAATTACCGGTTAATTAATAATTCAGAATTTTTGAATTAATTTTTTTAAGACTTTTTTAATAAAATAATATGTATACATACAGTTTACCGGTGTTGTAAAAATTTTTTTTAATTAGTCGTAATTATTTTATTTATATTTAATGACACATGAACTACACATATACAATAATTGATTTTTGAAGCATATTTTCTCCAAAAAAAAAACTTTCTCTACGTTAAAACTTACACAAATAGAATTTTACAACAACAAAAAAAACCAATATGAGACATTCGTTTCTTTCCTTTTTTTTAGGGGGACACAATAATCGGTAAAATTTTACCATACAAAAACCAAACGCACCTTTTGCTTAAATACAATTCGAATTTAAAAAAAATGTTCTATTTCAATTCAAAAAACTTCAATTTTCTTGCGATTATCACAATTGATATTTGTAATGAAATAGAATTATTTTTGTTAAATATTTATACAGCACTTTGACACTTAATTAACTTGGCAAACAGTAAAGAAAAAAATTATGTGTTCATCTAATGTGCGGCCATGTTCTTTTGAATACTGTAATGAATACTGAGACATCTATATATTTACAAGGGGAATGACTTAAACATTCATTTGTTTTATTGAATAGAGATAAATATATATGATGTAGGTATGAAAACAAATACGGCAATATGTCTAAAATTTAGACATTTGCCACATTTTTTGTTTCTCCTCTTGTACGAGCACCTTTCTGTTTCTCTTCATGTACGAGCACCAAGATAATTTTAAATAAAAAGCTGGGTTTTTTTTTTATATAAAGTTGGTTTTTTATGTAAAATTTTTTTTTATATAAATTCTGAATCAATTTTGAAAATTTTAGGAGGAGGAAGGGTGCCCGATTATACAAATAGAAATTTTTTAGTTTCTCCTCTTAATGGTGTATGAGCACCAAGGCAATTTTAAATTAAAAGCTTGATTTTTTTAAATATAAAGTTGGGCTAAGTCTAAATCAATTTTGAAAATTTTAGGGGTGGTGGGATTGCCCGATTTTTTAAATAAATAAAACGATAGATGATATGTTTTAATATTTTCACAGATTTCTCCAATACTATAGTCGATGGAAATAAAAAAACTATTTAAATTAAAGTTAAAACCTTAATAAATTATTGAAAACAAAAAAAGCTCGTTGTGCCCGACTTATTAAGGATGTATGAGCACGGTAGTGGGAACACATATTAAAAAGAACATATTTTTTTCAATTTTGATGGTGAATTATGTTGTAATTTGACAATATAAAACGAAAAGTAAGAATACAATTTTTCGATATTTGGAGTAATTTTCAGAATATCGTAATCACAAAATTTTTTTTTTCTAGATTTTCTCGATTATTTTAAAGGGGTACCCATTAGAATTTTATAAAAAATCGGCAAAATTATTTTGCCTACGATTTGGATAAAAAACGAGCCATTTTTGAGATGTTGACTAAAATATCTTCTAAAGATTGATATTTCGGTTCAATTTCTTCAATTGACATCTCAGAAACATCCTTCATGGCGTACCTCATGTATGCTTATGCCAAAAAACTGTTGAATTTCTTGAATTTTTTTGGGCAAATATCTAATTTGCTCGCCTTTAAGCGAAACATTCCTTTTTTGCCTCTCCTTGGATTAAAAGTTGGATACATCCATGGAACTAACTGCTAAAATTTTGAAATCAAGGCTGTAAATAGAATTGACATTTAATAAATTTTACTTAAAGAGTACCTTATCCTCTTAATGTAAGAAGAGCGAATGTAAGAACATCCAATGGCTAGGCTTAAAACAAAATGCTAAAATTTTTCTACGACATATATATTGATGTATATGTGTAACAAAGATAGATTAGCCAGAAAGATTTATTTACTGATTTTGAGAGGTTTTTTGGACGAACACAAAATCATGATATTTTTTTAGATGCATTTTTTCGGTGGTTAAAATACTACTAAAATGCATATTTTATTCAAATAGGGTCATTGTCCTATATGGTTATATTATTTAAATTTTGACCTGATTTTTCATTTAGAACTCATCTATCATATCGTTGAACTCATTTTCTTATTTTATAATCCAAAAGAAAGAAAATTTAATATAAGCACGTTATGGTTTTAAATTGTGGGCTTTAATCTTATTATATAAAAATCAAAATTTTAAGGGCAGCTATTTTGTGCTCACCGGTTTACTCTCCCATAACGGCTTTGATAAACAGTTTTTGTCTATTTTTTACAGAAAAAAAAAAAAACGTTTTTTTCTTGATATGATGAAACAATTCTGAGGTCAAATTCGAAATCAGCGCGTCAAAATTTATAAGAAAATTGACTTTATCAAAAAAAATTTTTAAAAGTAAAAATTTGGAGGATTGATTTCAGGTTTTTGGCAGCTTATTTAGGTCATACATGTAAAAGTATGCAACTTTGGCGGAGGATAGCGACATCAGCATATATGTCAGTGGCAGTTTTTGGCAGCTGATAACATTCAGGTGTTACTATCTCACGGTTTATATGATTAGTGTAGCTGAGCCTTTAGAATTCCAATCATAAAATTTTATAAACATCAATTGTTTGTTCCGTTTTGTATATAAACAATAGTGTTAATGTTTATTTTATTTGCCTATAATAGTACACGTATTTCTACTTAATTTGTCGGTTACAATTTGTCTTGTTTATTTTCTTTACAATTTTCTAGAAATATTGAAATATTATGGGAAATCGAATATTGTCGTTTACGCGGAAAAATTTGAATAATTAAGAAACAATTGATTTCGGCTTATTTTCTAAAAAAAATAAACAATGATGTTGGGGATGTAAATATTCGAAATTAATATGGAAAAATTGAATATTTTCGTTTACGCGGTAAAATTTAAAAATAAAAATCTTTCAAAAATTAAAAATAAATATATAATGTTAAATTTTCGATAATTGATGGAGTAGTAACTTAGCATAATAATTACCGAAATTTATTTAAAATATTAAAAAACAGGGTTTCTTGTATGGACGACGAAGACTTCCATGGACGTATAATAAGAGAACAAGCTGCACTCCCCCACTCCCCGAAAAAAATATGATTTGTAATCGTAGTCAATCCATCTTTTCATGTCTGGATTATTAAGCGTAATTAGGATCCCGAAAAAACTTCGGAAAGTTATACCCATGGACATTAGAGATTACAGTGTGACATTTTTGTATATTCAGATAATTTTGGTAACTTGTATTTATGCTTTCGATAGCTTTAGCATTTTTATCGTATGGGCCACGAATGGCACACCAGTGGCACGCGACAAATATTTTGGACACCGATCAAAAAAGTTCACCATGAAATATTATATTACGAACAAATCGGCGTCTATGATTAAATATGTTGGCAAAAATTGTAGACATAGTAAACCTTTCCAAGAGAAGTAGTAAATCTTCTAGCTACAACCGAAACAGCTGAAAGAAGTTTTTCAAAACTGATAAAAAAAAATTACCTAAGGACTTCGATGGGACAGACACGGTTATCAAACTTGTCGCTATTATCTATAGTGGCAGAAATTTTAGAAAAACTGAAATCGTCTTCAGCGATAGATGATTTAATAAATAATTTACTACGCCACTGGTGTTCACCCCTGGATGGGCTAACTATAAATGTCAAAATCAAAAAATAAAAACAATTTTTTTTTATATAACATTTTTATTTGAAATTTGTTTTGGGTATAAAATAAAAATTTTCTCATTTACAATAATTATATAAATGGCAGTTTATATTTAATTATATAAATCACTGCATATTCCATATAAATTGAACAGATTTACACAACGTTACAGTTGTTCAATGTACATGAAATAAAAATTTAAGAGTATACATATTTGGGTTCGAATCGACGATACCACCTTAAAATCGTGTATTTTTACAATTTTTTTTTATATAAATTAATAATTCTTCATTTTTTTAATAATAGTACACTCTTAAAAAATATATTTTTCTTGATTTATTTATTACCTATTTTTTTTTTGTATTTTTATTTCAAAAAGATGTTTATAAAAAAATAACGAATTTCATTACTTAATTTGTACACTTTTAAATTTATTTACAATTGTTTATTAAGTGAGGATGGGTAGAGTTATGAATTTCGCATTCGATCCTTTAAAATAAAGAAACGTTATTTAAGAGACTTCACTCAAGATTCCAATCAAAAATAGTCTATGAAAGCTTCGAGGAACTGAACGGTCTGGCATTGAATAACACAGTCAGATTGATCCGGGTAGCGGATCACTCTGACGTTAAAGGGAACAAAGCAGTGGGTTCATTCACACGAGAATGGTCGTCTCAAACTTTCCTTAATAATAATAATATATATGCTCTTGACAGGGCACTGTCGATTGAACTATCATCTTCATAAGTTGGGGATCTAACATGATCCCACTTGTAGAGCCTGTATGGAGGACGATGAACCTCCATAGATGTTCCATTAATTCTAGGAGTAATCCCGTCAGAGAAGCTGTTGTCTTTGTTTCAGAATGCTATAGCATCACCTGCTTGAAGTAGCACCTCTTACCCAGAGATATTTAATCTATGAGTGACAGCCTGTTCTCAAGAAGAGCATTTATTCTTATGAAATTCCCTGATTTTTCCATGATTAAAGTAAACTTTTCCCGACTATTTTTAAAGTATAAAGTTTGTGTGTTTGAATCATCCAAAAAGGAACCCATTCGACTTCCAATTTCAAAACCTCTATTTGCATTGTGATTCAAAAAAACATTCATAAAAGTAAATCGAATCGAAAAACGAAGATTTGAGGAATCAAATTGATACTAAATATACAGGGTGATTCAAGTTATACTAGCAGAACTTAATCAAATGGTAGATAATGCTAAAATGACAATTTTTCAATACACTCATGCCGGGGAAGCGTTCTTTTCGAGACATAGTGTATGGAAATTTTGGAAGAAAAAGGATATTTCTGTGAATATTTCCAAAATACTTGCTTAAAAAAGTGGAAATTTGACAGTATGGCCAAGGATCTATCATGATTTATTGTGATCAATTACGTTTGCATCATTCCGTTTCGAGACTTTATTACAAATATAATAACGTTCTGCAATGCCACATTTTTGGAGGCATTCTGTGTTCCAAATTTTAGTGATTACTCAAAAATTATCCGCCCAATCAATAAATGAACCCGAATTTTGCACTTTTGGGTAATAATAACCCTACATACTAAGTTTTATCAAATTCCAAAGAAAAAAATTTGTTATGATTTTCTAGATTTTTCCAAAGACCTTAATCGTTAAGAAAAATCTGAAAAATCGGCAAAATTAAGTCCTTGCGAAAAAAATTTTTTTTTTGTAATATTGACTGAAATCGTATATGAGGATTGATATCTCAGATCAGTTTCTTCAATAAATACCTCAGAAACCTACCGTTCATGGGCGTACCGAAGGGAGGGTAGGTCAGATCAATTGCTCCCCCTCTTAGATTTTTAGTTTCTATTAATTTAGTTGGCTAAGTTAGAGCCAAAATGCTGTTAATTTTTTGAAATAATTAGGCAAAATATATCTAATTTTCCAAAATTTATCAAAAGCTGAGTACACCCATGTTATTTGAGTGTGTACGAATCAAACTTTTCAATTATTTTAATGGAACGAATGCGAAAATCTATCTAATTTTTAATATTAATTCGATGAAGGGAATATTTTTTAACGACGAAGAATTTTCTCAGAAAACTATAACCATTTCTAAGGGGTATATATAAATTTTAATTATTGCGAGATAAATAAATGCTTAAGAACATCGATCGAAATATCGACCGTTTTTACGAATCATGATCGAATTCGTATTGTTTAGAAGCTAAAAAAAAACATTCATTAGCCTTTTAATACAATTTAAGGTGATCCTGTCAATTAATAAATCCCATTAACGGATTTCTCATTTTTTTTTTTGTGTATATTTTGCAGAAATGACCGATCGAGTTGTTCTCATTAAATTCCCTGAATTTTCCATGATTACAGAAAAAATTTCTTGATTATTTTTGAAGTTTCATCTATCTAAGAATCTACTTGTGTCATTTCATGAAATAAGATTGTTCACTAAGGGGTCATCCAAAAATTACGTCACACAAATTTGTCACAGGTGATCGAACATTTGTAAAATTCAATTTCAATTTTGTTTCAAAATAATTAAATTAAAACAGCAGTTTCAAAATGTTAGATCAAATATAATAAATATAGATCAATCTGCATACTTTCCCCTCTTCCTTTCTTTTTCCTTATCCTTTTTTATGACATGTTCTGTACAATGTTTGTATTGTTTAAAGAAAGAATGGACAAAATTGAAATTTGAAATATTTTTAGGTCTTTTATTTACGTATAATAACAGGATCACCTTAATTACAACAAACAAACAAAAAGTTATATTTTTTAAAGCAGAAAGTTGAATTTTCTGCAATTTCTTTATCTAATAAATTCAATATGAATTTTTTAAGTTTCTCAAGTTTTTTTTGAAAATTTTAATAAAACATTTCCAAATTAAATAGAATTAAATTTCAAACTTCATTGAATTAATACTACAATAATAATAGACAATGGATAAACCAGGTTATTTAAAATTGGCGAAATTAAATCGTTAAAAATGGAGGTTTTTTAAAATTCGCTTCGATAGTAAATAAATAGTTTAAACTATTCTACCCTTAAAAAATTGTGTATGTCAGCTTCGACGCACGACTAGAGTTTACTCCTTGTGTACGTCAGGTTATTGTCAGTTTCAAACAATAGATGCTTTATCGACAGCACACAAGTATACAAGTGGAAGAAAACGTTCCATCAGAATCAAGTTCTTTTCGCAAATCGTTTATCCATTCTCTATGTTTATGAATTTTCTAAAAAAACTAACGTTAAAGGCATTTCAAAATAGGTTTACAATCTTCTAATCAATTTTAATCCAACCTTTATTAACAAAACCTGTAATCCATTGATGTTAAAGTATTTCCCCATCTATAGAGGTAATAGAAATGCAATATCTAGGGTTGTCATCTTTTCAAATTTAATCGGAAGATTCCCGAAATTGTGTAGTTTTTCCTAATTTTGATTATAAGTGAGATAAATTTGCAGATCCCTTGATGTCTCACTTAACCAGGTTTCACTGTATTTTATAAGTGGCATTATCTATCCAAAGCGTTTAATAATAAAATAAATTTAATATACTATTCTTTCATATGAATTAATGTATTTTCACATGAAAACATATGTAACCTAATAATATATATTATAAACAAAGTTTGAAACTTCACTCTTTGCGCAATAGCGTGAGATTTTCTCTTATCATAATGGTAATGATTGTGGTAAGAAAGACGACCAGCCTGAAGGGTTAAATGTTTAATTATGGAAAAACTACAAAACATCAAAAATTTCGTAAAACATAATTTGGTCACATAAATAACTTAAATTTACTATCTCATGACTTTCCAGAATTTCAAAATTGCAACCCTAGCTATATCAAAATTTAGTTTTATGCGATACCGTCAATTTTTTCATAGCACAGGGGCTTAATCCGAAAAGGAATTACAAATTCCTGAATCACTATCCGCATAAAAACGGAGATAAGATTGTAGGTCTATTTTAAAATGCCCATAACAATATTAAACTAAATTTAAACTATTGAAGTGCACCAATAAATTTTTCAACACTTCTCAAAATTTTCTAAATTTAAAAACAAAAATTATAATTATTAACAAAAATAAAAAAAACAATCGATACTTTATAATTTTTTTTTTTTTCCACATATTTGCCAATCTGCCCAACCGCTAAGACGACGGTTTCCCGAATCAAGCCTGCATATAGCAAAGATATCATACGATCATTGAACGCGGACAAATTATTAGCTTTAAAACAATTTAAAATTCTAAGAAATCGTTATAAATAATTTTTCTGAATTTTAAAACAAAAATCATTAAATAATAATTATTAAAAAACAACAATTGACATGAATCGATATTTTACTATTATTAATTTTTTTATCTGTTAAAATAAATTTTAATCATAAAATAAAAGAAGTGTTGATAAATTTTTATTGGATTTCTAAAAATATGTACAATAAATAACAGGGTGTCCAGTGTTGTTGCTTATACTATAAAAAAAAGTAGTTAACTGTGACCCTCGATACTATCATACTACCTTAAGAAAGATCTTTTACCAAATTTTCACACAATTTGATCGAAAAGGTCTTTGTCTAACGAAATTAAATAAAATATCATGGTAATAAAGAAAAAATTAATGCATCTTTGAAATTTACCACAGTTGATTATAAGGTTGCTGGCAGGGGCGTACTAAGCCACTTTTTTGGGGGGTGGTTGAGGGTTTTAATTAGTTTTTTTACAAATTACAAAAAGCTATGCATTAAATAAATAAAAATGTTCAAATAAATAGAATGTTTCACAAAACGATTAGTTGAAGTTAACCAGAAAAAAATCAACAAACTATTTTTTTTATAGTTTTGGAGAAAATTAACACCAAAATTTTTTCCTAAGTTGCGCCCTCACTGGTAAACAGTGATGTTTACGAAAGAATGATTCAAATAAAAGTTGTTAATTTTTTTATAAGGAATAACTTTTACATTTAAAGTTTTGTTCTATCTCTAACGGTTTACAAGATGAATACTTTTTCATCGGATTTTATGAGCAAACAAATCCAATTTAAAATCTTCATATCTCGGTCAATTTTGAAGCTAGAAAGTCGAAAAAAAACGTAAATGTGCACAAATACTTCAGCTAGAAACCTTTTTTGATGAATAGTTTTTTTGTAATTATTAAAAAACTGATTAAAACCCCCCAACTTCCTCCCAAAAAAGGGGATTAGGTACGCTCTTGAGAGGTAGACTTTTTTTTGAAGTCTTATAAACATAATAAACAATTGTGGAAAATTTCAAAGATGCATTAATTTTTGTATTTAACAGGGTCCTTTATTAGTTAAAACGTTAAATATTTATTTTGTTCCCAAATAATCTTACTTGTTACTTTAATAAAGCCTAAATGGCCGAGCGATCCAAGGCGTTAGTCTTTGAACGTTGGACTATTTAGACTAAGGTTGCGGGTTAGAATCCAGGCAGCGGCAGTGTGAACAAATTATAATTAATGGGAGTGCAGAATTGATCACATTGTCGTCGCTTGGATAAGAACGAAGTAACTGATTCCACCCACATCAAAAACGTAATTGTAAATATCAATGTAATTTAATAAACAAATATTAACAAATAATGATGTGGATGGACTCTGTGATATGGCGTATGTCATAAATACGGAGTTAAACCCCCACTATTATTATTTTAATGAACTCGATTATAAATGACTGTATCCAAAACGTAGACTTCACTTAGGTTCAAGACTTGGTAATGCTAATTATTATCCTGATAATAAATCACAGTTAATTGTAACTCTTTCTCAATTACTATGAAGTAAAAAAAAAGTTTTCGTATTTAGATAAAAGTTTATCGAAAATCAATATTAACTACTTTTTTTCGAAATCATAAATATTTCTAATAGATGGACACCCTGAATAACAAAAAAAAAAAACACCTATTTACAATTCCAATTCCAGTGTGTGTCAAATACCACCAACATTATTCACTGATTCTAAATGATTAATTTGTAAAAAATTGTTAATTGCTCGTGCTAAATTTTCCCGTTTAAATCGTAACGATTCACGATAAACTTGTTTAATAATTGTCTCTTGCTGATGAAATTCACCTTTTAATAATAATAAATGATCTAGTAGTTGTTGATAATCTGTAAAACAAACAAAAAAGTTATAATAGTTAAAGTAGTACGAGCATCAAGGCAATTTTAGATTTAGGGTTGAAATTATCTTATTTTCAACTTTGATGATGAATTTTGTTATAACTTCATGACTGTTGACGAAAAATTAGAATACAATTTTTCGATATCTGCCTTAGTTTTCGAAATATCGAAAGTTAAATAATTAAACAAGACTTTCAACTTTCGATATTTTGAAAATTACTCCAGATATCGAAAAATTTTATTCTTACTTTTCGTCTTATATTGTCAAAATTGAAAATATATATTTTTTTTAAATTAGTGTCCCCACTATCGTGCTCTCACATCCTTAACGGGTCGGGAACAACGGTTTCTGTTTTCAATAATTTATTAAGATTTTAACTTTAATTTAAATAGTTTTTTTTTTTTAATTTCCACCAACTAGTTTTAGAGAAATCTAGGAAAACATGTCATCCATTTACCGTTTTACCATAAAACCAATGTTTTGCCTACTTTTGAAGTCATTTATTTATTTAAATAATCGGGCAACCCTCCCTAAAATTTTCAGAATTTAATTAGACTTAGTCCAACTTCATATAGAAAAAATCAAGCTTTTTATTTAAAATTGCCTTGGTGCTCGTACATCCTTAAGAATAACTCGTGTTAAAGGAAACGAGGAGTGGATTCACAGACACGAGAGGGGTTGTCTCAAACGCCCTTTTCACCTGAACCTGTCATTTTCATAGCAAGATGATCCGTAATTTACCGAATCAAGGAGTGGTTAACTTGTTACGATAAGTCCATCTTGATTATACGCAGGATTTTGCGCAGAGCATGCGGTAGGCCAAGATGTGCATAACCACGATTAGTCCACTTGGCTGTGTTCGGTTAAAACTCACTAGAATACAGTTGAAAAGGTGGTGGTCTCTTGACAGGACGCGGTCGATTGAACTACCACCTTCATAACATGGAGATCTTAGATGATCCGATTTTCGATATATTTTGACACAAGCGTATCTTGATTACTGGGACGAACTAGTTGAGAAGGGTGGTGAAACCCTTGACACGATACTCTGATGATCCCACTTGTAGGACCCATATGGAGGACGATGAAACCTCCATACATGTTTTTTGAACCTCAGGGCCTCAGGTTGGAATGTTTGAGACCGAAATCTTGTCCCCATGAATACTGATAGAAATCTCGGTGAAGAAGCTCTGGGCTCTCTGGCCTCGACAGAATCCTATAGCTTTTAAAATAGTATCTTTTACCCGGAGACGTCTTTCCTTCAGGCGACAGGTTGTTCTTAAAGAGGGCACATAGTATCCTTTAATCTAGGTGCTAGGGACCTATTTGCGGTACCCTTTTTTATGTATGTATTGTTATTATTATTGCCTGTCCGAAATTTAAAATTCCCTGACATTTCCAGATCGATCACCGCCCATTTACTGATTAACAATATGAAAAAATACGTACTTTTACCAGGTTTTCGAACATCTGCAAATAGCATTCGTTTAATTTTAATGTTGTGTTTAATCGTTTCCTCATAATCCTCTTTCGATGGTTCAATATTTTCTGTATTATCCATTTCCGGTAAACCATTTTTAATAATTTTCTTATCAAATTTATCCATATCATGATTCGCTGGTGATGTATTATCAGTGGCATTTAAATTATACGAATTCGATGATTCATTGATAATTAACGAGACATCTTCATAATTATATGATAATGGTGATAAATAATCGGACATTGGCGGATACGATGATTGAATAGGTGATGATGGTTGATTTGGAGATTCGATCTTTGGTGGTGTTATGTTATTGATTGATTCGTGATCATCGAATTTCATTGACATATAGTCGAAATCACGTGCATGGTTCGGTCCTTCGAGAATCGTTGGTGTATCGATATTTGATGTGATTTTATCTTTATCGAATGATTCAGAGTCCTCGGATTTTGATACTGTGAAATTAAATTGAAATTTATTGATCGTTCTACAAAGAATTTTTTTCGTATATTAGGGAACAAAATGCCAGGATTTAAGCGATTATTTTCATGTCCAAGAGTTCAAGAATAGGCCTTTGTCTTATGGGCGCAGATCTTATATCCCTTACAAAGGATTCTGTTAACTAAGTTGTTGCGCCTACTACAGGATACTGGTTGGGCGGCAGGCATGCTGAACGCCTGGGCCTGACAGAGAGATAATGTCTGATCTTCTCTGTCACTGTCCAGCTCTTCCCATAAGGAGATAGACTTACTTAAGCCAGCCTCTTTGACGACCTCTCCGACCTAAAGTCCGTCGTGGTCAAAGCATTCTTACTATTCTTAAACAGTTCCAAATGGTTCAACCCTTTTTCGGTATCACAACGGACCCCTAAGTGTGTCCAACCCCAGGACAACCACTCTAACTTAACCTAACCTAACATACATTGAAATCATCATCAGGACAAAGGCCTATTTCAGTATTTTTAAAAGGAGAATACAAGCCGAATTAATAATCAAACAAGATGGCATTCGAATTGGTCTTAATTCACTGAATTTTTCCTGATTGTGGCAAAAATAGCACAATTATTTTTGAAATCTAATTATGCGAAAACTACACAAATATTATTTATTAATTTATTTTGGATCTTTTAGTATCTAAGAATTCTAGGACTAAAAACCATAAATCTCAGATACCTAGAATAAAAGAATGGATTTCTTTTGGTACATATGCGATGGTTTTTCAATCAAAAATAATTGCAATGCTAAGAGGTGCCCAGACCTGTAACACGAAAGGTTGAAGTGGGGCACATATCAGGCTTTTCGGATCCTTTTAGGCGTCAAGATTCCAATCGAAAATAGTCTATGAATGCTTCGAAGAACTAAATCCCCTGGAAACCTTGGCCTAGGTGCTAGGGTCCCATTATTAATTTTTATTATCTAAGAATTCTAAGACTAAAAACTAAAAATCTCAGTTTAAGCTAAAACAACATAGCAAGTACAAAATACTTACATAAAACTTCTTCTTTAGGAATCTCAGCAGGAAGTGGTAAAATAACATCACAAATTTTCGGTGATTGAGGTGGCGTTAACGGCATTGGTGATGATGGTCTTCGTATGGTTACATCACGTGGAATTGGACCAGGTTTTCGTTTTGTTGGTAATTGTTTAAAATCGTTAGTAACTGTTCGTTTACCGCCTTTACTACTTCCAGTTGATGATCCAGCTGTAAAAAAAACAATCGAAATTTTTAATTAATAATTCGAAAAACTTTAATTTTAATTCTTATTGATTTTTTTAAATTGTTCTATTTGCCCATATTCTGATTAAAAAGATTCACCAAGATTAATCGAACCCAGGAATAAAGAACCCAGAAATGAATGCGATTAAAATTGACACAAAATATACAGGGTGTTTAAGTGTACATATGGAAAATTTTTTTATTATAAGATTTACGAAAAAAAGTTATTCTTTATAAAAATTTCTGCTTTCGAAAATATTACCATTCAGGAAAGGAATTTTAATGGTCGTTTAGAAATGTAGACCATTTAGAACAGATAATAAGTAAAACGTTTCAAGAAATCAATGCTTAGATATGTAGGTGTATTAAAACAAATTTTTAAAAGAACAATTGCATGTATGGAACACGAAAGTGGATACGTTGAGTCAAAAACGAACTGATGACAACAGAATAAATTTTTTCGTAAACCTCATAATAAAAAAGTTTTCCATATGTAACCAACTTAAGTAGACACGCTGTATACAGTCCGACTATTCCAAGATATATCAATAACCAGAATATTTTTTAAATTTCTTTCCTTGCCCGATATTGTAATTTCCTGATTTTTCCAGGTAGATTTTTTGCATTTCTTATTTATTTTGTTTTATCTCTTATGAACTTCAAATGATAAATTTTTGCAGGTTTCATAAATTCATAACAATTATCTAATTTTCCTCGTTCATTGCTCGCTGTCTCTTTTCGCTTTAGAATTATCGAGATGACGAATAGACAAATATTTAGAAACAACTAATTAATTGATTTTTTTTACCGCCTCGATTCTTTTAGCAATATTTCTTTTAGGTGTAAAAAATCACCTAAATAATACAATTATCCAATTTTGCTCGTTCATTGCTGCTGGCTATAGCTTTTTGCTTTAGAATTATCGAGACGGCGAACAGACAAACAGATAGACAGAAAAAAAAGTGATTTTATGATCGCCTATACCAAAATTTCGATACTATTAGAAATATTTCAAGGTATAAAAAAAATACCCTCGAGTATTTTACTCACCTGAATTTCCACCAACCAAATCAATATCCGCCTCATCAACCATCATCCGTTTATCAATTTTAAACGGATTTCCAAACATATGCTGACGTACCGGTGTACTCTCAATTTCGCGTAACGGTGCCGGCATACGTTTCAAATACTCCTGATAATTACCCATTTGATTAACGGGTAAACTATGCGTAACATCGTCATCCACTAATTTTAAACGATTAAACGGTTGCATATAATTAGCACGCATGCGTACAACTTGATCTAATAAATTACTACGATGTATATCGAATGGATTACGATAGCTTTTTGTATTTAAATTTGGTTTGGAAGCTGGCAGCCCGACGACGAATCCACCATATTCATTCAATTGTTCACGCATTGACATGAATTTATCATGGAAGTCTGGATGTGTGGCCATGTCACGTTTTAAACCGGCTCGAGGGAGTACACGTACACGACTTGAACCGGCACCCGATGATTGATTCTTCGATTGGGCATTCTGTTTGCTAAGTACATCGTTGCATAAACGATCAAATTCGATTTTTGCTTGATTCTTCATTTTCTTTAAATAGTTCAGTACTGTGACGCTAAGCGTTGTGTCGTATGTGTCAGGTATTAAAGTTGATGTTAAAGAATTTGGAGCACCCATTCGTGTTAAGGCGCGTCGTAATGGCTGTGAAAATAAAATTAATAGTTAATAACTCGTAACTTGACAACGAAAAATCGCACGGCTATGAAACGCTCATCAAAATGGAGGATAAAAATAGGACTCTCATAGAACATTGGATTTATTTTTCTTTTCTGAGAGGTGCTTTTCTTAGATAGTCAGGCCGCACTTCGGTCCTTTCGGTCCCACTAAATAACACAGAAACTCACTAGAGAACTGTTGAGAAAGATGGTGGAACACTTGACAGGACACTGTAAACTGCGGCTTATCACCTTCATAACATGGAATTTCTCATGATCCCACTTTTAGAGCCCATATGGAGGACGATAAAATTGTCATTTTGTACTTGCAGAAACCTACAGGGTGTCAGGTTTTGAATGTTTGGATCCACCAATTCTGAGAGAAATCCCGCCAGAGAAGCTGTACACTTTCTGCGTGGAGTCAGAAGGTGCACAGCTAGGGTCGCCAGGGTACAGAGGACTTCTTGGTTTAGGTGCTAGGGACCTATTTTCGTTACCCCTCTTAAGTATTATTATTTCCCTTTTATGGTTTTAACAATACTTTGAGTCTTAGAGCGCAAGTTCAAGTTCATTTCTTTGCTCTTAAATGCATCCTTTGTAGAGCCCAAAAGGACCAAAGATAATAAATTAACATACCTGCAAATATTTTTATGTTTTTAACGAAACAAAAAGTGTCGCGCTTTTATGTTTGCGAGATGTTTTTTAAGGGAAACCTAATATTGAGTACGAGGGCAGTAAAAAACTCTTGCCCTAAAACTTTTTACGAAAAAAACAAAATTAAATACTCACACCAGCGTAATATGAAGGCATCGTCCGCATATAATTCCGAAACTGCTGTGTCCATTCGGGCGTCTGTTTCAATCTCAACACTTTAAATAGTTCATCCAATAATGGTAACAATACCGGATAGTTGTAAGGCATTACAAATAAATTCACACAACTTAAATTCGTGCTCGCTTTTAAATAACCAAATGGATGTCCCACTTCTGAACTTTTATAACTATTTGGTACGAATACTTTCCAACAAATTGTCGGCTGTTTCCGTGCTAAAATATACTGTGTTAATGGACTTGGTTCTAATTCATATTTATCGAATGGTAAATTTTCAATCACCATTGGATCTTGATTTGTACAGGTGAATTTTACATTTGGATGTGCAGATCTAGGTGGCTGAAAAAAAAATCAAAAAATCAGTATTCACTTCCTAGATTCATCAACTACGTTCTATCCTCTTCTAGCTTTGGCAACAAAATCTAAGTAAAGATACCCACCTCACAGAATTGTTATGAGAATTTGGTTAAGCCAAAGGGCGTGGTATTCTATACCAACGTATCTAATTTAGAAAGGAAGGTAGGTTGTAGGATTTTCTCTAAAACTTGAAATTTACAGCTACCATTCTGGCTACGGAATCACTGTAGCGCGTATCAAGCGGAAGTTATGGCTCTCGTGTGCAGCGACATTACTATCACTGCAGTCAAGCAGCGTTAAAATCCTGCAGCTCGATCAAACTAACCTCAAAACTCTAACTTAACCTACGTACAATATTTTCGTTTGTATTAGGTTCGTTTGTTGGTATCTTAATTTATAAAGGCGTTGGGAGAGGTGCAAAAGGATGAAATTTTATGAATGATTCTACTCTAAAACATTAAATAATAGACAAAAAAAAACTTACCAAAACAGATATATTAATATCCGGCCAAAAAGATTCCGGTATTGGCCAAAATCCAACAGCAAAACCCTTCTGCGCTGATCTAGGTACTAAAATCATTTTTCTACACGAATGCCAACTAATATTTGGTTGATTACCGCCTGTAGTTAAATTCGATGGTGGTAACGTATACGAACTCATTGGTTTTGCTGCTGGTGGTAATATTTGTCGTGATTCCAATAATATATCATTATTTTCGGTGTCATCGTCAGCATGATCTAGAATTGTGTTTGATATTACATCATCACGGTTATCACCAGACGTTGGATCCGGTCCAATCTTTTCAAAATTTATAACAACACCACTTTGTACTTTTTGAACTAAACTATCAATACATTGCATCATCATTCGATGTGACGTTATACAATAGGATCGACCTGGAAAAATTGTTTTTTATTAATTAGAAATTCAATTTTAAGTCAAGAGCTACTATTGAATTCTTAATTTCGAATCACTGTTATTTAGCTCACGTTTTACTCGGTAATTGAGTAAAACTAGAAATATTTAGATGCTAGAAATCAACAAAATCTAATTTTTCAAACAGAGCTTCTCGAAAAAGAGTAAGCCCCAAAATACCACTTTGCTTTTAACTACCAGTATCCCCCCCAAATTACCAGCATTTACTTCTAAACATGTTTGATGCAGTTTTTTTGAATTCGACATTTTTCTCTTTTCAGAAATTAGCGCAAACCCAATATATGTTTTCGAAAATCATTCTTTGAAGGAAGCTATGAAGAATATGATCAATTAATAAATTGACAATCAATTAATAATAACCAAAGCCTCAACAAAATATGAAGTCATTCCCTATTTTTATTTTCCCTAAAGCATTCCGCCAGTAAATGGAGCCCAAAATATCCCATGTAGTTTGAAGACTTTTTTTTTTATTTGACGTCGTTCAGTAATCTGAGAGCACACCAAAAACTTATAATAGGTGCCCTAAAATCGCTTGAGGGTAGGATTTCTACCAGAATTTTTACGTTTTCGCTTCTAAATAGTTTAGATGTTACGTTAATTCAATTTTTCGTAGGTAAATATGCTTAATGAGTATTAATTAAAAAATATTTACCACCAGTAACTTCGCACATGGCATCAATTGGTGAATTATCACTGGGAACTAAACCAATATCACGTTCATTGGCAGGTGTACCAGATAACCGTAAAACTAACGCAAATAATCGTTGATCCCAACGGAATGGTTCACGTGTCAGCTCCGATCCAGGTATAGGTGTGTGCATTGGTAAATTAAACTAAAAACAAAATAATTTAAACAATTGACTGAATTTATTGTTGAAATACCATGTATAGACAGTGTTGATGATGCAATCGTTACAAACTTGGGACTAAACTTAGTATACCTTGATATATTTTATATACACATGATATCAAAAGAATCTGATCATAGGTTAAAATAATTTAATTGAAACTTACATCGTCCGTAACACCCGTTGTGGATGATAATTTACCACCATCAGTGATAACAAGAATTACAGAGGGTTCCAGATAAAATGGGCAACGTCCTTGGCCATATGTATCAATTCCTGTTTGCATACGATTCAAATTAAGCACGTCGAATGTATGTTTTAAAGCACTACCCATTGAAGTTAAGCCTAAACATTGTAAATTTTTTAATTCATTCATAAACGTTGATAAATTTTCTTTCCAACCAGCCTAAAAGAAAAAAAAAATTGAAAATTGGTTTTAGTTTTACAAATGTAGAAACCATTTGTAGAATATTCAGGCATGCAATCGAAAATTTTTATCAAAATTTATAGTTTTAATTTTTACCCAGTAGAAGAAAGCTTCCTATGAATTGTATCGATCGCAAGTACCGATTTAGAAAATACGCTAATATTGGTCATTATGAAAAACAATCAGACTGATCTGGATACCGGGTCACTCTGACGTTAAAGGAAATGATACTGGACTCGTTGGCACGGGAAAGATCGCCTCAAACGCCCCTTTCAGCTGAGCCAGTCATTCCCATAGCAAGATGTTAAGTAATTTAACAAATTAAGGGATTATTAAGGAATTCAATCTTTCGAAAAATTTGGGAATAGATCAGTAAATTTTTTATTCAACTTAATCAACCTGATTTTATTCCGACGTATTTTTTTAGTTTATTCCAGATATCTCACATTCATTCTGAAAAATCGAAATTTCTTGGCTACCTCCACCTTGGTTTGTAGCACGTCGTACTCAGGAAAAGTTTTTAAATGCCTTAAAGTAGCTTCTTTTTTTTTTTTTTAAATAAGCTTTGAACAAGATTTTAGGATAACCCAATTTTTTTTCATAAGGTTAATTTTAATACAGTCAAACCCCGTTATAAATATATTGAAGGGTACTAATTATATTCGTTACATCCGATATTCGTTGAAATGTATCCAGAGAGAAATACCACTAGGAGAAAATTTGGTGACTTTTTTCACAATAAATCATCCTTCTCCGAACGAAAATGAAAGTCCACTAGTCTAAAACAAAGCTGGAATACCAAAGTGTCGAATTGGGAGCACTCCAACCATAACCCGATAATTATGGGTCAGTCGGACTTTCTTTTGTCTAGAGAGGACGATGTTAGTGAAAGATTCAACAAAAGGACCTTGCCAATTTCTCGTTATAAACGAAGAATCAAGTATACGCATGCGCAAATTTTGAAAAATTTCTACCTTGATATTATTTGGAGGCTCTTCAAACGTTAACAACATGTACCGATCACCTCGACTCTCTTGACTACGTTGACGCACCTATTCATAAAAAAGAGGTTTCACTGTAAAACGACAATTACGATTTTTTTTGTAACACTCAAAAATTTACCTTGACAAACGTTTCCACAGCATTTTTAGCAACATCTAATATTGAAGGACGACCGCCTAAATAGGCTCTTTGATACATAGACGCCGAAGTATCAACCAAAAACACAATTATAGTCATATTTACCTAAATACAAAAAATTATTGAAATAACTATCGAAAAGTTTCGCTATCATAATACACGAAAAATTTAATGAAATCTCAATATTTGATAACACCAAAAATTTTATTGTTGTAAACACAAAAAAAAACTACAACTTTTTTGGGGTATCACATTACGAAATTGATTTCAAAATTCACATTTTTTTTCCTTGATAACATTATCGGCAACACTCTAGGTAAATATTGTAAATGCACTCTAGTAATATATAATTTGAACTTTATGATTATAAATTATAACCTAACCTCAGTATACAACAATTTTTTTAATTTTTTTTTTATAATTTAAATAATATATAGAATATATTTCGTATTAATATTAACGTTCAATATATTTTTAAAAATATTTAAAACTTTTTGATTCATTTAAGTCATGTTTATTTGCATTTTTTTTGATTTGTAAATAAAGAATCCAAAGTTTGTGTTAATTTGAAACGATCTGTCGACGACAATGCTCCTGTAATTTTAACTCATCGACTTCAGTTAACTACCACAGCGATCTGATGACTGTTTTTTAGGAGTCATGTATGTAAGGTGTTCTATACAGTGTGTCTCACTTTAAATGTAACCCTCTTATTTTGGAGTAGATTTAAAAATTATTAATAAATTTTTGTGACAATATTTGCTACTTGTGATGACGTATCAGATTGTTTATGCGTTGAGGTGAAATTAATATTTTATGGCCTCCTGTAATTCAATTTCGTAAAAATTAAGAAAATTTTTTATGCATTTGAGTTATTTCGAAAATTGATAGCATAAAGTCTTTATTTATATCTCATATACTCAAATATGCAGTTTCATGCAAAAATAATGTACCGTATGTTTCTTAATTTTTTAAAGAAATACAGATAGGAAGTATCAATAATTTTCTAGTAGACTCCACCATGCTCCATGTTCAAATTATGATACACAATTTCTCCAAAATGGTGTATAAAAAAATTTTCAATTTAATTCCACTATTAGATTCTAATCTTGATAATCGCACCTGAAAATAGCAGTTTGGGACGATAATAAGCTTGCTCCATGTTAAGAATATTAAAAAATGTCTCCAAGTTAAAAAATAAAAATTTTTGGGTCAAAATCGAGATCAAATTGTCGGAACCAGAATCCCACATTATTGAAACCGATTAAAAGGTTGACCATAAATTTTACAGATATGACCCAAATTTAGTAGGATTATATACTTGGGTTATCAAAATTGGATATATTTTGGATGTGATAGAGCAAGATTAAATTTTTTTATTTTGATGACGTCATTAAGTTCAAAAAATTGATTTTTTTTTGTTAACTTAGCCAAATTTTATTCGATCTGAATGAAATTTTTTTTTGAACGCTACTAATTTTGGGTCTTTTTTTCTTTGGAAACTTTTTATTTTTCATGTTAGTTTTTTGCTAACAATCACCTTTACAGGGCCCCCATAAGGGCTACTGGCGCTCCTTAAGGGATTTTGAATTATCTTTTTTTTTAATGGTAGGTAAGTGCTTGAAATAAAGCAAAAAACGGAACTTTTAAAGTCATATTTATTTGTAGACTAAAATATCAAAATGAAATAATAACAATAAATTCTTGTTCACATAGATTTTAAAGGATTTACTTAATCAGACACGTTGTTCATAAATACTAGAAAATAACCCAAAACTAAAAATTACATTTTTTTAGGAACAAATAACAAAAATATTGCCTCATGTCTACATGTCTTGCTTTTGGCGTTCCTAAAGGATGGCGCCCGTGTGCATTGCACACTTTGCACATATGGTAGCGGGGGCCCTGCACCTTTATGATAGATGTATGATGAGATGTTTCGATTTACCAAAATTGGATATAATTTGTGTGTTACCATATTTTGGATGTGTGATTTATGCAACACCTGGTACATAATTTTTACATGAAACTAAGTATTTGAGTATTTGAGACATGAAAAAACAGCTTATGGTTTCAGTTTTCAAAATAAAGCGCCTAATATACTTTCTCTAAGTATAATAGCAAATATTTCGACAACAAATTATTTAAATCTTTCCTTCAAAATACGAAGGCGGTTACACTCAAAGTGATCACACTGTACGTAAAATATATACCGAGTTTAAAGATACATTGCCCTCAATATTCATAAAAAAATTAAACAAATTTTTGTATGCATGCAAATTGCAATATCAATCAAATTTACAAGTCTTTTGATTATTTAGCATAATTAGGACCAAAAAAAAAAATATAAAAATTTAGCTCATATGAAGATTAAATAAGTGTTTTCCGAGATATCTTCTGAATAGTTCGTTCGGGGATATCTCCGGAATAAAAGAGTTTTCCGCACAGAATTTTATCGATATATCTCAAAATCTATTCGCCCAATCAATAAATAATACCGATTTTTGTATTTTTTGAGTCAAAATTACCCTGTGAAACAAGTTTTATTAAATTTCGAAGCAAAAATTTTGTTGTGGTTTTATTGATTTTTACAAAACCTTTAAGAAAATTGCAATAAATCGGTAAAATAATTTTGTATCCAATTTGACTAAAAATCGTTTCCTTAAGTTATTTTGGTCCAAAAAATTAAAAAATTGCTCAAACAGCCGAACTACTTCAATAAACTATTAAATTAAAAATTTATCTTTACTTAAAAATAGTATTTAAGAATATTTTGTTTATTTGACATGAGCATAAAGATGGCGAACAATAATACTCACATACATAGAGCGCTACATCCAACGTCGCCGTCTTAGGTTGCTTTGTACTATGGAGTGTAGAGTAAAAGGAGATTCATCTCTGTATATAGAAAGTGTCCGTAGTAAACAAAGAGGTTATATATAACATAAAGGCTTAAAAGTGTAGGAAACGTAATAAGTAAATTATTGACCGTTAAAAAAGAGACCGAATAAAGGGTTCAAATCGTTATCAATACGTGAAAAACTGAAGTTAATATACGTTTATGAAAGTGTGAAGACACGCGATGAAGTCTGTGTCGAATTTAATGTGCCAAAATCTACTCTTTGTAGAATAACTCAGAATAAAGATAAAATTCAATTACAATATTCTGAAGGATTAACATTATTTACATGAAAATTTTATGTATTAACTTTTTTATCTTTTTTTAATTCCCAATAAAGATTAAAACTCACGTATAATGTAGATAATACGTTATTTTATTTACTTAATAATCGCACCTCTATAACTGAAATAACCTGTATTAATGGAACACTCTGTAAATTAGACAGATATTTATTTATACCTGGATATCTGAGACACATGGGTAAGGGGAATACCTTCATAAGTGAGATAAATTTGCAAAGATCCCTTGCAGGTCTCACTTAATCAGGTTTCACTGTATTAACTGTATTAATATATGTATGCATCGTCCTCTGAAACAGCTATGCTATCTTAATTTAATGCAATTTTAGGATCACTTTTTAAACACAGAAATGATATGCTCCTCCATCTACCCTCCATAGTCTAAGTGAAATGGCTCTTTGCTAAAACATTATAAGAACCATGGAGGTTAGAGAGAAGGAGAACAATCGCCACGCGCTAAAGCATTAGCACGTCTGTCCCTGAAAATTTGTAGAATTTATAGTTCATTTTTCAGCCACCAGCCGCGCTGCCGTCGGTAAGTAGTATCTGCGAAGTTAGCTGTTTATGAGTACAAGTAGATGAAGTTAGTACCATTCAAATTTATAAAGTAGTATAGATAAATTTATAAAGTAGAATAGATAATTTATAACTTATTCATTAGTAAATAATAATAATAATTTCATTATTTGCTTTTTTTCCTTTGAATGATATTATATACACGTACATTAAACGTTGATAGATCATTTGAAATTAGCGCACAACAGCCCGCTTTTAATGAGACAACTTAGCGATCCCAGCGCCTCACTTATTTTGTCCATATTTTTGGGACAATATTTTCTATAGCGATCGTTCTCCTTCTTTATAACCTCAATGATAAGAACGTTATTCGCTGCCATCTATTATTTTCTTTCCTTATGCTGCCATCTATTCTTATATTATTGAATCCATACAGGAATCGTCAAGATTATCTTGATAAGATTTAATTCATAAAATTCATAATAGATGGCATCATTACCTAACAATAATTTAGGAAAATTCGATAGGCAATATACATGAATTTGTTTTAAACTTTCATAAAAGCTCATTAATTTAAGAAACAGAAGAGAAAAATTATTTTTCGAATAATTGTAAAAACAACCTTCATAAATTAATTATTAATTAACCTTTAAAGATAAATATTATACTATGTATATATGAAATATATCAAGGTAAACTAAGTTTAGTCCCAAGTTTGTAACGCTTAAAAATATTGATGTTGTGAACAAAATTTTGGTATAGATGTTCATATAATCACCTACCTAGCCAATTTCCGACTGTCCGTCTGTCCGTCTATATGTCAACACGATAAGTCAAAAACGAAAAAAAATATCAAGCTGAAATTTGTATCACGTTAGGACGTAAAAATGGAGGTCTTTTTCGTAAATGAGCAACATAGATCAACTGGGTCTTGGATCCGAAGGACCCATTTTGTAAACCGTTAGAGATGGAACAAAAGTTTAAATGTAAAAAATGTTCCTTATAAAAAAATAAACAACTTTTGTTTGAAACATTTATTCGTAAACATCACGGTTTACTCAAACATGTATTAATTTTGTAAAAGTTGTAGTAATTTTCAGAACCTAAAATTTTCTGTAAAAAAAAAAGTGTTAACAAAAACATCGATACTTTCATAGGAATCAAGAAAAGAGGAATCTTTCTTTTCTCTTGCATAACAAATTTTTCATCCTGAAATAGAAAAGGTACAAAAAAGAAAACGCCATAATGAAATTATCTTAAAAAAATTTGTAATTTTTATTGCAATACGTTTCACAAAAACTTTGAACAATGTCCAAATATATTTGAATATCTCTACCCGATATCTCTAAAATCATTTAAAATCTAAATAGTTTTTTTTTTTATTTATTCATTGAGGTAGAGACATTTTGTGTTTTTATTTATTTTATTTTATTTTTTTTTGAAAAAAGATCAGTATTCATTCACATCAGTGTTTTTTTGTTTGTTTCAATATATATATATATATTTATCTCACGTAAATTACTACGTTTACACGTAAAAAAAATGGCTTCATTGCTCCAAAATGTGAAAAAAAATTAGTTTAGTCTAGTGTACCTTTTGCACGAATTTAGTTATATAAAACATGCAACGCCACATGTAATCACAAGTTGAACTATATTTAGAGGAATCAAAGTATGTCGTAGCTTCATTATCAGAAATGGTTTTCGACCATACTTTCCAAAAACTGGATATTCTTGAAGTTCTTGTTGAATAGAACAAAAGTCACTACGAACGCAGTTTCAAGTTTTTGAGATACGAGGAGTAAACATTTCAAAGCAATGGTTCAAATATATTCTTACGGCGGAATTTAGCCTTAGACGAATATCTCGTCAGATATATTCCCGAATCTTTAAGATTGTAGAGACGTTAGTCTCGGAAAGTTTGACCGGTTTCTTATGTCCATACTGAATTGGGAATGTTATAAAACGCTATTTAAAAAAATTTGATATAGTAATCAGCGCCTCTATAACTAGCCACCGAACTAAATATACCACTGATTTCTATACTAGCTGGATAGAGATATGAATCGACTCCAAACCACTGGACTTACAATTAAATGTAAGTGATTTGTTTGGAAGGGGGTTAACTGGGCTGAGTACATGTTATTCAATACTCAGCATTTTTTATACTAATAATTCGTTAAAAACCATTTTGTTAAAAAATTCAGAGATGGCTTATTAATTTTGCCGCTCTCGATTTGACTCCTATTTTTAGTTACATGTTTCATCACCAGAGGTGTTAGGTTCATGTTTTCGTCGTATTGATCCAGCCATTAGAACAAAAATAGACAAAATTCCTGTGACACGATCAAATATTGAAATACGTTTTCAGTTTCCAGATAATAACCAGACTCTGCGGCATATAGAACCGGATTCGTATCGATTTCGAATTAGTATTTAAATAGGATATGATATATTTGGAAAAAAACAAACATGAAAACTTTAACCCCTTTATCGAAATATTAGGTTTTTAAAAACGAAATCACATGACAACATGAAATTCACTCCAGAAGAAGCAATTGTAAATCGACATCCAATTGTGTCGCTTGGAAAATTTTCTAATAGCTGGATTTTGTTTTAATACATATAAATGAAAAATTAATTAATTAATAAGCAAATATTTTTTAAACTCAGTCTCAAATCACTCCTAAAATTGTGAATATAATAAGTATTTATTATTACGTGTGTAAACGCAGCCTTAGAATGAAGCTTATTTTATATAAATATCAATTATAGCAGCATTAATTTTTAGCTTTAAAATATGCTATTTTTTTATTAAAAAAATATGCTTGGTTTTTTTTTGTCCATTTTTAATTTTTTATTTTAAGTATTTATTATTAGTGCTTATTTTTTTAAATAAATTTTCTTGATTTTTTTGTGGTTATTTTTTTTTATACTTTAAATTATTTTTTTATTGTTTTGATAAGTTGTGGTTTTGTGAAAAATGTTTTTTTACTATCTTAATAAGTAGAAATAATTATGAAATAAAATCTTGCAGACAAAAATATATACAGAAATGAGTTCTGGGCTCTATATGTTTGAGTTAGATCTTTCGCCATGTTTATGCTAATGTCAAGTAGACAAAATTTTCTTAAAACTCACTTTAGATAGGGATTAAGTTTTTCAAATCACACTTTTTTCATGAAGTAATAATTTAATAAAAGCTGATTAATTAAGAAAAACTTACCATTATAGATTTAAAAAAAAATAGTATTTCAGAATATTTTGTGCATTTGACAACAAAATGGCGACCAATCTTACCCACATAAATATATAGAACTCTAGTTCTGAGTTCGCTCTTATATCCTCAGACTGAGGATAATAGCGAACGCTACTAAAGTCGTTGGATACAATTTATGAAAGATGAAACAACGAATTTACCTTACAATGAGTGCGATTGTCTTAAGAGGACGCTCATTTGTTTACTAAAAGCTTTCCATGTTCTCGGCACTCGTGATTATATGGAGTGTTGGTGCTTACTGAGAACTTGCGATTGTTCGATCTGCAAAACGCAGCATTTAAGCAACAATTCCGAGCTATTCGGTGGCGAAATCGTCGACACACAAACAATTTTTGTTGTCTCCGAAAAACAGGACGGCTGTTCATGAATCTAAACCCAAGATTGTGTTAGGTTTGACGACCTTGACACACAATAAACAGTTCTTGAAAATTTGTTGTTTCGTTACTCGATAAAATGTATCCAAACACCTTTAAATAATGAATAATTCCTATAAAAGTTTCGTTTACAAGCTGAATTATTTGAAATGTTAGTGTACAGCGATTTTAAGATAGTCTTTGTCTATTATGCTGTCAAATATCGACAACCAAATGAACAGTTTTGCGGGCTCAAGTCTGAATTGATAAAGTTATTTTTGCATAGAAGACTTTGGGTACTTTTCAATGTGAAGCACGGGGATGTACTGCCTTCCTTTGGTGTATCTTAATCATTCTATTTGGCTTTAAGCACAATGTGGCATTGAACATATTTTTGCTTACCATTGGAAAAACACCTTTTAGGTAGCTAGTCTATTGATCAAGAACATATATATACAAGGACGTGAAACTTGAGAAGAGAGGATAGTAGGAAAAAAGGCGCCTATCGGAACGAGGTCTAGTCCTCAGTCATTGCGTACTTTGTATTCAATGCGCATCAGCCTGTCTTTTGTTTTTAATCAACTGAAAGTGATTCAAAACAATTCAAATTGTTTACTTAGTTTTGCTTAGACAGCCTGATGCGCAGTACAAAGTACGCAACGACCGATAAATATCTGAACTATTACTCTGAGTAGACACACCGTAATAAGAATTGGCCAAAGAAATTATCGTCAAATACACCAAGAGAACTTTTGCCTTCGAGAAACCAGTTGTGAAAAAATAGCATTCAGAGCAAAAATCTGTACCAATTAGCGAAAAAAAAAGAAAACTTCCGCCCCTTTTGGCATTTAAATTAGTTAATATCACAATTATTCCAATGTCAGATATTAGTTTATCCTTACCTTTCCTGCACGACGAATATTTACGGCTATTGATACACATTTTACTTACTTATTGTTGAAAAAGGATAACAGAATGCTTCTCAACTATGAATGTATGGGCGCACCGAGAAAAGGGCATGTCAGCGCAGCCCCCTCCTCTGGAAAGGGATTTATGACCCCTAGGGCCAAATGCTGGATTTGTTCATGTATGAATGCAAATTCTAAGGTAATGGTAAGAAGTTAATAAACAAAAAACATTAACAAAAACCCTTTTTGTTAAAAAATTTATAGGAATTATTCATTAAACAAGAATTTAGGGTTGCCACCTATCCAGATTTAATCGGGAGACTCCAGAAATTGTAGTTTTCTCCGATTCACGATATCAACATAAATCCTCGAGAACTCAGAAAACTTCGAACGACCATTCTAAGTAGTTTTTATTTTAACCCTTGAGAACGGTTGTATAGAAATTTTCCCACGTTTTTTTTTCTTCAAAATTTCAAATGGAAATGATGAGATTTTTCACAATCATTTCAGTAAAGCCGGTTAAAAAAACGCAATTCGGATGGCTACGTTATACTTCGGATGGCTATCTCCTGTTTGCAATGATAGATAAATAAAATGTGATGATTGTAGTACGAAAGACGACAAGTCTGAAAGGTTTAATTTCACTATCTCCCGATTTTCCGGAACTTTGAGGTGGCAACCCTAGACAAAAATTGTAAAATAAAAAAAAAATCATAAAATTAATAAAAGTTCATTTGTTTTTATTAATTATTAAAAAAAAAAAACAATTAGCATTAAAAAAAAAATTGTAGAATAGTTTTTACATCCACCCAAAATTAACTGATAATCCTATATGAACAAGGTACCACACTCAATTTTTGAATCATGGATTCATTCTTTCGAGGATACGATTTAAAAAGAAAAAACATTTGTCATTGGAGTCATCGTAGATTCCAAATTCTTGTTTTTTATTTTTGCGATCATTATTCTCACACGTATACTACCCCAGGATCAAACAATGATTTCAAATCAAATTAAATGTAATCATAATCGGTTATAATGACGAACCGGAAATTACGAAGAAAAATGAAAGCTCGGTCTTCAAAACACAAATTGGAATACCATAAGGAGGAGTATCGCAAATACGTCCCTAGCCCCTAGACCAAGAGGTTCTCTATTTTCTCCTTGAGGCGAGACGTCTCCGGATATAGAGATGTTATTTTAAGCAGATGAAGCTGTAAGATTCTATTGTGGCTAGCCGCCACGTAGAAAGCTCACAACTTCTCCGCCGGGATTTCTCTCAGGATTGATGAATCCAAAGCTTTGGAATCAAACATTCTGAATCTGATATATCCCGCAAGTTTTTACAGGTGCAAATAACATGCATGGAGATTTCATCTTCAAGTGGGATCATCAAAGATCCACATGTTATGAAGATGTGGATCTGAAGGTTCAATCGACAGGGACGCTCCTTTTTTTGGTGTGTTAACTTGTTTTTGGACAATCAGGCTTTCATTTTTCTTCAGAGAAAGATAATTTTTAATGAAAGAGTTAGAAAATTATTATTATTATTTTTTTTTAATCATAAACTGCCTAAAAATAATTGACAATCATGTCATTCGCGTGAGAATAACTTAAAACAATGAGATTTATTCCCTTCTTCTCGTGATTTTTCGTTATCTTTTTATATCGAATCCTCAATTCGATGGATTCCGTCATTATTTGTATGCAAAACTCAAAACATTAGCGTTCATCTTTTTTTAAATTACAATTACAAAACAGAAAAAAAAACATGTCCCTTAAAACATTTTATCACAGACTCTGTGTTTTGAAAATTCAGCAAAAATTTTTGGTAGCTTAGAATTCATTTTCGTGTTCCACCATGTTTAGTCAAACAGTTATAAAAGCAAAATTTGACTTAACAAATATGGCGGCAAATACAATTTATTTGATTTTAACCATCACAGTTGTTACTTTATGAATTCTAAGATCGATTTCTTAACGGAATTGTCCGTTTTCTTTTAGATTTTACTAATGAATTGTGAATATTACAACGTGCCATCATGTAAGACACTTCTTAAAATGATCAAAAAGTTAGGTTAGTTAACTAATATATATTTCAAGATATACTTATATTTTACTACTTAAGTAATTATTTGACGAAAAACTTAATTTTCGTTAAAATGATGATGGAAGGAAGATAGTTTAACAACTTCATATATTAGGAAACCCGATTACGGACTATCAATTCGACCGAGTTGAATGACTTGTGCTACATTAATTGTACGTAGCCAGATCCCCAAAATTAGCTTCCAAGCTGTAATGTTTGTTGCAACAAAGAATTCTTGGCTGCCTAAATCTACGATTTTTAATAAATCGTCGGATAAGTTACCGTAGCCAAGCTACCTATGACGCAAAGGCCCTAAGGAAAGTTTTCTTCGTATTTTGAGAAAGAAATCTCTCTCAGAGTAAAGCCCAAATTTTTGTATAAACCTTTTCACGGGTTTTATACGCTTGAGATCTTAGGATATGAATCCATTTTGTTCAAAAGGGCAAAAATTAACAAATTTTAAAGAATTTGGTCAATTAATAAATTTTTACAAAGGTGACAACATTGAAATCGATATAGTTGAAGAATATAAATTTTCAGGGCCAATCGGAATCTTGAATTTGAAAGTATACAGTTCTATGGTCGATTAAAATTCTTTTTCAAAGAACTTGGACATTCATGTTCCATAAATAAAACTTCAAAGCAAGAACTTATATAAGGACGTGAAACTTGAGTGGGGAGGGCGAGGTCTAGTCCTCGGTCTGTTGTTTTCAATCACTTAAATAGTCTGATGCACAGTACAAAGTACGCAAGGACCGATGACTAGATCCCTAGATCCCTAGATAGGCGGCGTAAATTCAGCCACGGTCGCCAATAGGTCGGCATAGGAGGTTTCACGCCCTTATATATATATATATATATGTTTCTGCCTCAAAGATAATCGAAAATATCTTAATTTGAAATCAAAATTAAATTGGGCATTTTATATCAATGTATACAACTTCTAAGATATTCTGGCATTCCTCTTCCATGAAATAAAACGTCTAAGGTATACGGATATACCTAATGCATAGATTAAACTTCCAAGGTAACCGAAAGCATTCTAATTTGAAATCAAAATTAAATTGGGCAGTCTATATCAATATATACAACTTCTAAGATATTCTGACATTCCTCTCTCATGAAATAAAACGTCTAAGATATACGGATATATCTGTTCTAAAGATTCAACTTCCAAGGTAACCGAAAACATTCTAATTTGAAGTCAAACTTAAATTTGTCATTCTTTATCAATGTATACAACTTCTAAGATATTCTGTCATGCCTCTTCCATGAAGTAAAAGGTCTAAGAAAGTCAACTAATCTTAATAAAATTTTGATCATATTTCGTAAACTGTTTGACAAATAATTTAAAGGAATCCATGATGGTTGCCAAACAAAAAAAATTATAAAAAGATGTTTTAAAAGACATTTACAAAATGGATCGATTTTGCAAATGAATACAAAAAAAATATATATATATAAGTACATATTAAATTATTTATAAATTAGAAATATCGCAAAAAATTTTATTGGGAATACAGTCAAAATCGGTTAAAATTATATCGGTTATAACGACTAAAAATTATTACAATTAGTCGTTTATAACAGTGTCGGATTAACCCATGTTGGAGCCCCAAGACGATATAAAATTTAGATTTCTTATTAAAATTTGCTTTTTCCCTCTTTTTCTTGTTTGTAAATTAACTTGGCGCCCCCTTGTGTGCGCGCTCTTCTTATAAAAATTTATTTTTGTAGTTTTTTAGTCGTTGTGGAGCCTGTCTTGTATAAATTTGACTTTATCTCTTTTAGCCTTTCCCCGGGGCTCCTAAGCAGTAGCCTAAACCGTGGTTAATCAGTCACTGATCTTTAAGGACCAAAATTTACTCTTTTTTTTCAGGTTTGTTTATTGTAAATTTTTTAGTAGTCCAACCCGGTATTCCATCTTGTTTTTTACGACTGGCTTTTCATTTTTCTTCGTAGAAGAATAATTTTTAGATTAAGGTCAACCAAATTAGTTCCTACATTTCTCTCAGATGATAATTTCATGGAGATAAAATGTACAAACCGTCTGTAAAAACTATCGGGAATAACTCGGAACCGATTTTGACTATATCTTTCTAAAAAAAAAATATATATACAGTACGGTCTCGATCTCAAAAACAAAAATTTTTAAAACAATTTTTCTTAAAAATCACCATTTTTTTCACGGGGAGGGTGAAGCTTTTTTCTTTTTTTTTGGAGGTTCACTGTTTTTTAATAATAGAAAAAGAAGGAGAACTAAAATTAATATATACACCCTGTATCTAGAAACAAAACACTATAAGATCCCCTCAAAAAAAAAAAATTAATTTGAGTTTTGAGTCCACATTCTTAGTTAGCAAAAATATTAAAAAAATTCGAAGAGATTATTTTTATTTTTTTATTTACACTGAAAATTTCTTTTTTTTTTTATGGAAAAATTCGTAAAAATCGAACGGTTTTTTTTCTTTTCTTTTGTACAAATTATAACATATAAAAAAAAATTTGATCGTTATTTTCGCGAAAATAATTTTTTATCGAGTATCAGATTTTTCTGGATCACTCTCAAAATCACATAAAAACGAAATCAGAAAAAATTCTTAGCTTTTTTTAGACATTTAGATTTGTTTTTTTTGTATTTTTTTGTGTGGTTTAAATTTAAACACAAGCCCCCCACAATTATTGGGGTGGTTTTTTGTCTTTTGGATCTGTGATATTGGATTTTGGTACTATGATTACAGTACCATCTGCTGATTGTTGCAAACTGTATAAACTTGGTGAGTAGGGATTACCATCTGGATCACGTAAATTCTGGAAAGAAAATAAATATTTTACTTAACGTCAGAATATTTGAATATACACTCGGGTCTTTTGGGTTTTTTTTAAGAGAAAAGAATCCTCTTCGAGCGGTAGTGCCGTAAAGGCAATTGGAAATAAAGGATCTTTTAAAAAAAGACTCAAAAAACTTACCCGTAAAACATGACGATATAATTGTGTAAATTTCTCTTTAACACGTTGCCTTTCACTGACCATAAATTCACGTTCCGCAAGTAAACGATTCTTACGATCTCGCATATCTTTAACTTCGTCGGCAAGACTTAATATTTGATCTAATTTACGTTTTCGGCAATTTTGTGCTGCCACCTGTTAAAAAAGAAAAAAAATTAATGTAGAATGTGGTGGTTTTAACTTTTCTAAGAAAAAATATTAAGAGATGGATCCAATTTCCCAGGCCTTCAATGGTATAACTTTCTGATCTATTCAAAATCAGGGAATCAGCGATTTAATTATAGCGAAAAGTCGATAAAGTATTTAAAAAGGAAACGGGAAATATTTTAAATCTTACCTTATTCTTTCCACGGCGTCGAATATCTCGTATTAAACTCAATTGTGGTTCGCTCAAATCAAATTTCGATAACCGTTCATTAAATTCGTCCATTGGTAGATTAATAATATCGTCAACGGATAATGGCACATTTAAAGCTCGCGCACGTTTTTCATCTCTAGTTAGATGAGGTTCATCTTCATTTTTAACTGAAAACAAAAAAACCAAAAATTAATATAACATAAATTTTACAATTATTTTGGGTGTATTGTAGTCACCCAAAATGGAGACTACCTTTACTTTTGTCTCGGAACACTGGTCTTTGCATAGTTCCAGTACTCTCTGGTGGTAGATTGTATGTGTGATTGTGATGAATGTGATCTAATGTGGAACGTCCACTGTGTAAGTGTCCAGGATGATCCATTGCGCATGGGAATTTTGTATCTGTGACTTTTGCTCGGGCTGAATCTGATCCAATTGACTGTAAATAAAGAATGAATTATTAGCTTTGTTTGTACACTTTAATTTTGGGGACCATCAACATTCCTTCCTTCTATTCTTCCTTGATTTATTGAATTATTTAAGCTCTTAAAGCATGCATCAAACATTTAGATGGCTCAAAACAGAGACCAAATGGAGTAAGTGACACAACCAAGCCCGTGCACACGGGAGAGGTTTTGGTTTTTCAGAACTCCCTTCTTCATTTATGAAAAGCATTTCCACTGACTAATTAACTGTCCATGCTGTTTCGAATTCACGCTGGAGAAGAGTTCAGAAAAATTTTCAAAATCGTGAATGAAATTTGCGATGAATACGAAATGGAATTGCGAAAGACAAGGCTCGCGTCAATGTACAGATTGTGCTTCTTACAATCGATTGTTGAATCATCGCAATATTTTATCAAATTTTGCTTGTTTCTTTCCCAAAAAAAAAAGACAAATGTTGATGAAGACTCTTGCGCTCAAATTTTTGAACTATACTCTTCAATTTTGTACGATGATTTCTATGACATCTAGGTCGGCGAACCTTGACGAAAGTGCCTTGCCGGACAGGAAGTTAAAAATTGACTTGTAGCACTCGATATTTGCATTCAAGATGCTTCGCGTTCCGGCAGTTTTATCTGTGACAACAGCGTCGAATGAACGCTTCTTTTCAACTTTGCGTCGTCTCAAAACATTCCTTAAATCGAAAATGTTTAAGGTTTGGCTAAACGGTTTAGTCTCGCTCAATTTACATTGCGGTGTGACGTCAATGCGTACAGACTTTTGGAAAAGTTATTTTCTGTACTTCGCAGAATTAAATTATTAAGTAATAGTGACTGAATATCACATTTTACCACACTTTTCATTAATTTTCATTGTTATTAATTTTCAGAACACATTAGCAACGCAACCGACGGATTTCTATCATTAATCTTAAACGACGAAGATCTCCAATTAATGGATATGGCAATGGGCGATGGAATGTTCCAATGCCTATGTTAGACGGCAATCAAACTGCTTTAGGCGCAACTAGCGGTTTATGCCATCCAGAATGGACATAGCGGCTACAAGTTTTAAAATAGCCGTGGCATATTGGTTTTTATCTAAGAAAATTAACGAAAAGGATACATAAGGCCAAATTACTTGAGGATAGCCACGAAAACTCTCCTAGGGAAGTTACTAGACCTGGGAAAGTTATTTACCATCAAAGTAATTTACTGCGGAAGAAGGTAGTAAAATCATGGAACTTCCATCTTGGAAAAAGTCGCAGTCGAGGAGTGGAATTTAGAAAATGGACAGAAAAACCCAGATGGCAGTGACAAGGACATACTTTTGGGACAATTTAGTGCAAGCAAAATATTTTTTTGAGATCTTATTGAAAGATCTAAAAGTGAACTTACTTGGCCGTTCCGTATATCGATAGGTGTCGTGGATGTCAAATTATAATCATATTTCATATTCGATGGTGGAGATTGCAAATGTTGATCCTGGAAGAATCGTTTACCAAACATATGATGCTTTTTCTGGGCGACGGAAGACGAAGAACTTAAACGTCGTGTATCCGATGTACCCAATAAATTATTCGGTGTCTGTGGCCCACGATTTGTGTAACTATAATCATATGGTCGATATTTACTTGCGTAGTCTAAAATATAGTGATCGGCCGCGGTATGTCCCGAATCAGATGTGGCGTCACCCCATTCGTTATCGGATAGAGATGCAACTCGTTCCGAACCCATTGAACTCACAGCACTGTCGCTCGATGCGTCCATACGCTCTGAAGCTGCAGCAGCTGCTATGTCCATTCTGGATGACATTAAACCGCTGGTTGCGCCTAAAGCAGTTTGATTGCCGTCTAACATACGCATTGGATACATTCCATCGCCCATTGCCATATCCATCAGTTGGAGGTCTTCATCATTTAAGATTGATGATAGAAATCCGTCCGTTGCGTTGCTAATTTCGGAGGATGTGTTCTGAAAATTAAAAAATAATGAAAAAGTGTTTTTTTTCTCGTAATCCTAAATAAGAAAGTCCCCTTAAAGCAAGCTTCAAACATTTAAAGTATTAACCTCAAATGGTATTTGAAATGGAGTAAGTTGACGTTAAGGATAATGAATTGAGGATAGCTACGAATACCCTCCTAAAGAAGTTATTAAGTCTAGGAAAATTACTTATTTTATGCGAAAGAAGGCAGTAAAATTACCTTTCACATTTTCTCCGGTAGCCAAATTATTTTAGAAGCCATATCTGCCACTGATATCAAATTAGGGGTAGCTATGAATAACGAATTTACGAAAAAGACTCACCATCAAAGTTACTTTAGAGTGGGTAAAAATCAAAGAACCTATCAAATTTTCTTGGACAGTGGAGTTGTTTTAAAAGGCTTGCGAAGAAAAGAACTGGGAAATGGTTTAATATCAAAATGATCTCACAATGCCAAAACAGCCTGAACTTACCGTGAGAAGTAGATCTTAAGCGCTTATTAAGCAAACATGCCATGGACCTCACTGGGAAATTGTGTAATATCAAAGTGATCATGAATAATATCATAAATGGGTAATTTCGTTAATTTCAGCACCGCTCCCCCCAACTAAACTTTGATTTAATCGTAGTTGGAAAAATAAATCATGTGTACTCACCGGAAAATACATAATATCATGTGATGGATTCGTTGCATTTTCCATTTTATAGGATGCCGAGGCACCAGCATCAATTGCTTCCGCAGTATTTGTTAAATTAATCGATGTCGCAACCGCTGTACCTAAATTGGTGCCAGTAATATTCGAAAAGGGCGCTGGCGGAATACCATGATGATGATGGTGATGTGTTGTTGGATCTTGCATTGTTGCGCCAGTCGGACCAAGGGTCACATTATGTGCACTGGGTCCGTATGCACTCATGTGCGGATGATGTCCATGTCCTAGATTGTGTAAGGCGGCAACAGCATGATGTGCGCTAAATGCTGCTGCATGATGTGAACCACTTGGATGATGTGAAATGCCACTGGCTCCATGTGGTACAACACTGCCGCCATGATGTGTGTCACCTAATAAACCAGCCACATCCTGCCATCTCTGTTCATTCATGCGTCCATATGGATTCATATGATTCTGTGGACAAAAAAGGAGACAATATTAGCTTCGATTACGTGGAAAATATTCCCAAAAGAATGATATAATTCCCCATGATGAAAATTAGTCTTTATCCGTTCCCAGAATACAAGAAATCTCCCTCCTAATATTCCCAAAAGAATGATATAATTCCCAATGGTTACACTTACAAGTAGCTTTTATTCCTTCCCCCAGAATCCAAGATATTTCCCCCTAAATTTCATGAAGTGAAGAAAATTTACCAACTTCCCACCCTATATACTTTTGTTATTTTCCCTAGTTGTGAATGAAATTCACTGACTATTCTCGGAAATTTATCTATTCTCTGAAAAATTCAGGTTTACAAGGTGTTCCAGACAGCTCTTCATTCTGAGTACTTATTATGTAAATTTTCAAGTGACATGTTTCGACTTTTATGATCATTTTTATAACAAATAGTTTACCTGAAATGCATGAGGATGTGGCGAATGAAATTGTGCCGTTTGTATCATTGTTAGAATATCTTCTTCGTCTGTTCCTGGGTCAGGTTGAGCCGATGTTGATGCAACACTATTTGAATCGGATGACCCGAACACATTCAATAATGGTGATGCTTCGTCTCGGATATCAGAATCGTATAATACTTTTGGTGATTCCTCTTCATCAAAATCGCTGATCGGTAGATTCTCTTCGAATAGAAGATCTGGTAATGACAATGGTAATGTGTCGAGATCCTCTAAAGGTAATGGTAAGGAATTATCGCAATGCCCAGAAGGCAATGCGGTCCCTATACCACTTTTTAATACATATTCCCCTATAAACAAAAAAAGAAAAGTGGTTAAATTCATTTATGGTAATTTATAAATTCGTCTCATATACTCTCCCCTCACCCCTATTTTTCCCGCCTAATATACATATTTGTACTCAGTGGAAGTTTCGTAAGACATTATTGGAAGAAACGATGTTTGCATCGGCCAATGCTAAAGGTATATTTTTGAGTTTTAAGATTCTCTATTTTAAATAATGTTCATATACAGGGTGTTCTATAATTCACTGCACAATTTTTGACTTCCTAAATAAGCTTATAAACACGAACGAAAAAGCTCTTTACCAATTTTCGATCTGGGGCCTAATTTCCGAGATAATTAACTAAATCAATTAATAAATTTTTTTTAATGACAGAGTAAATAAGAGAAAACAAAGTAAATAACTAGATGGGATTACCCCGATGTCTCTATGACTTTTCAATAAGCCTCGATACATCTCAATAATTGAATTCTAACAACGCTTATGTTCCATATTCTCAAATATATCAAATTTTCATTAACCATATCTGCCGGTTAATAATAAACAAAAAAAATAATAATAATAATTTGCTTATTTTCATTTTTGTCTGAGTTAAGTAGTGGCACCTATCGTTAAAAATGTAAACTATATTAGACTTGCATGAATTTAGTTAATAAATAATTGTATAGATGGTAGTTGATATTAATGTACTTGAGTTTGTATATACATATATTAACGCCCTTTATAGATCCTACTAAATCTTCAGTTCATAAATAATTGTATAGATGGTAGTTAATATTAATGTACTTAAGTTTGTATATACATAAATTAACGCCCCTTTTAGATCCTACGTTTACACGTATAGTGTTCCATTTTATGTGGTAAGAACGTTTCCGTAACGAAAATGAAACGAAATTATAATATTAAATCTTGCGAATTGACGCCTGCTGACTTTTTTCTTTGGGGATATTTGAAAACGATAGTCCACTCTACAAGAATTATCCTCAAAACCAGTGACGGATTAACCATTAGGCAACAAAAATTCATCCTTACATAAGGCAACTGCCTAGGGAGCCCGAGAAAAGGTCAAAAGAGAAAAAGACAAATTTGTTAATTTGACAAAGGCAAGGGCGCAACAAGGTGGTGTCCAGTCCAAAGGAAATTTTTTATGAGAAAGGCTGAAGAATACACGGCGGCGTTTGATTTTTACATCACCTAAGGGCCCCAACATGGGTTTACCGGCACTGTTCGTTCATCGATGCCATTCAAGAGATAAGTATGGAAATGAGCCGAAATTTTATCTATAATTTTGTGTGAAATCTTTCAGAAAATCTAGTACAAAAACAAAAAGGTGAAAAATTTATTAAAAGTGTATACAAGTAATTAAACTACAAAATTGTTCGATCTCAAATTTCAAAGTAATTTCACTTTCTGGAAAAATATAAAATGGTTTTTAAAACTTCATAGCAATTTTAGTGATATACGATTTTTAATTGCAATTTTGAAAAAGTATAGCAGAGCTCACAACCCACGTACAGAAAAATCATATAGTACTTAAAAATTTTCAAAATGCACAAACAAAGTTTAACATACCTATACAGTGAAACCTGGCTAAATCAGACCTGAAAATTTATCTCACTTATAGAGGTATTCCAGTTACCCAGTGTCTCAGATATCCAGGTATAAATAAATATCTGTCTCAATTATAGAGGGTTCCATCAATAGAGGTCGGAGTACAAGTTATTTCAGTTATAGAGCCGAGACTAACCGAGTCTTTGCGCGAAATATTGTGCCTTTTCTTTAATCATCGGTTCACTTACCGGAACGTTTTTGTTACGAAGTTGCTTGACTCATGTTAGCAAACACTGTTCAAGTTCGGGATATTCTGATAAACGTACAAGTTTTAGTTTTCCTTGTTTTCAGAACATTGTGATTGAATTTTATCTTTATTCTGAATTATTCTACAAAGAGTAGATTTTGGCACATTAAATTCGATACAGACATCATCGCATGTCTTCCCACTTTCATAAACGGATATTAACTTCAGTTATTGATAACGATTTGAGCCTTCAGCATTTTTCAAATAAACATATAAAATTCACTCGCTGTCTCAGTTATAGAGGTAACTATGATTATAAAATCGAAAGAACGAATCTCAGATATAGAGGTTTGCTTAGTTCCGCTAACAGAGATAATTCAATGACATAGTCAAAGTGTTGGGACCTCAGCATGAATACCAGTTATGAAGGTTTCTCACATATCCAGGTCCCACTTAACCAAGTTTCACTGTATTATACTTCTATATACTTGTACAATCAAAATCATTTATAGCGGCACATCGTTTATAATCGAATCGGTTATTAAGACCAATTGTAAAACAACATATCGGTTATAATAACCAACCATAATTAGGATTAATCGTCTTTAACGACCAATATATACTATTTTGAACATTAAGGCTGTCTGTTTTGACTAATAGGTTAGGTTAGGTTATATTGGCTGTCCACGAAGGACACACTTAGGCTATAGAGCCCATTAGTTTTGAAAACTAATAAAAAAGGTTTAAATAATTGGCGTAAAAATAGTTTAAAAAATTTTAATACTTTGTTTAATAATTCCCTCAAAAAACCAAGTACTTTCTGGAGCAACCTCTTACAGTCTCTTCAGTGTCATTATAACTGATTTTGGCTGTACTTATACATATATTTATCTCAAAAATTAATTGGCAGCATACTTGATTATATCATATTTCAATTGTATTTTGTTGAAAATAATATGCTCGTAAAATATTTGTGCGTGGATTTATGTATATTTGGAATTAAAAATTTGTGTATTGAAGATTGCGTGCTGGAAAGAGTTGACATAGTTCGACCAATTCACAAATTTCAATGAAAATTCTTTTGAAAATATTAAGTGATCCAAAAAAAAAAATTACGAATAAAATTTTAGCAAAGACAACAAACACACTAAATCACAGCACTCATTTGGGAAAAATTGAATTGTCTTAGTTTTAGATTTTGTCTTGTATCCCGTTTTTGTGCAACAAATGATAATCAGAGACGTCTTATCCAGGGTTGCGTGGAAGTATAGGAACCTAAGGGGCAAATCTATTTCTGTGACAATACCAGACGGCGAAAGGTCTTTCAAAATTGAAAATAATAAAAAATATTTGAATCGAACTTCAAAAAAATTTAGTTCGATGTTTAAAAATATTATTTAACTTTATTTAAGGAGGTATGAGCATGACAACAATGTTTGATTTAAAGGCTCAAAATTTGTTTGTAGGTAGTCTTTTACTCAAAGAATATGTGGTTAAAATTTCAGCTTAGGTAACCGTGCAAATTTTTAAGAAAAAAGTCATTAAAAATCGATATAAAATACATTGGCTCCTATGGAGGAATCTCAAAAAACGACATATTTTGAAAGTTTTTGAGAATTTTCAAATGGAACAAATAAAAATCAAAAAGTTTTTGAAAATTTTTTATAATTCTATATAAAAAGGGATGTATGAGCAGACTAGATTTAGGGTGGAAATTATTTTTATCTTATTTTCAACTTTGATGATAAATTTTATTATAACTTAAAAAATAAGAAAACAATTTTTCGATATCTGCCTTTCGAAATATGGAAAGCTAAATAATTAGGTAAAGATAATTTTCAATATTATGAAAATTTCGCTGATATCGAAAAATTTTATACTTATCTTTCGTCTCATATTTTCAAATTATAACATAATTCGCTATCAAAATGGAGAAAAAATTTTTTTTTTTAATTGTTTAACTGAAATTACTTGATCATACCTCCACGCTCATACATCCTTAGTTTTATAAAAATCAACTTGATTTTTATTGATCTAAGAAATCCTTCATTGACTTAGCTACACACAAAGCAAGCCACTCATTTTACAAATGGAATTCAAAGTGAAGATGACATTGATTTCAATAAGGACGGCCCCGACGGACGGTCAATTTGCGCTCACATCACAAAGACAATACATAAAAATGTTCTGTCCATCAAGATTCATATCATTCGAGTACCTATATCTAAATCAAAAATCTTTTTAAACCAATTAAAGAGTCGGTTCAATTAGAGAATTTTTTATTTTATCTTTCTTAAAAACTAAATATGCTAAAAAAATGTTTTTTTATTGATATTAGTCAGTGGCGGATTTAAAATAAAATGTTCAAGGGGGTAATCTGTATTAAGCGCTCAATTTTCAAGTTCAACATTGACTTTTTAAATATAAAAATAATAATGGGGGTTTAACATCCGTTTTTTATGACATTCGCCTTATCACAGAGGCCAGCCACATCATTTTTTGTTATCTTTATTTATTAAATTACATTCATATTTACAATTACTTTTTTGATGTGGGTTGAGTCGGTTACTTCGTTCTTATCCAAGCGGCGACAATGTAATCAATTCTGTACTCCCATTAATTAATAATGGTTCACACTGGCTGGATTCGAACCCGCAACCTAAGTTTATTGTCTTATAGTCCAGCGTTCGAAGACTAACGCCTTAGACCGCTCTATTTAGGGCCATTTAGGCTCTATAGACTTTTTATATAGAAAAATTAGAATAATTCGAAAAGCATTTCAAAAAACATCGATTTAGAACTTTTGAACAAAAATTAAGCAGAATTAAGACTTCGTCCAAGCAACTTGCATTTCAAAACACTAAAATGGTAATCGGATAAAACAGACTCGGAAAAAAAGCAGACCGAAAATTTTATAGACCCGGATTTTGTCGACTATAGAGGAGTTGGTTGGGTTCTGAAGTTTTTAGCCCTTACGTTCAAAAATGGGATACGATTACATTTTTTCCGATGTATTAATATAAATAAATCCCCCTAAAACTACTTAGATTCTGAGAACTCTACTGATTACGACGTAACTTCTTCCCATGATTTTACCTGGCTGACTAATCAACACGTTAGATGAAAAAAGATAGGTGGTATATTCTTTGTCTTATTCGTATGTACAAATGACTCAGCTAACGATAACGGCATTCAGCGTATAGGACATTGAATATTCGCTTGTTTTACACTGAACAGGATCATGATATAAAACCCTAGGGATAAATTCTGGGATGGAATTTTTTATATAAATTTTTGGGAACATAAGATAATAATATGTCTCCTATTTCATTTTTATACCCTGTATATATGAAATATATATCAAGGTATACCAAATTAAGACCCAAGTTTGTAGCGCTTAAAAATATTGAAGATACGAACGAAATTTTGGTATAGGTGTTCATAAAATCACCTAATTAGTTCATTCCGGGTTGTCTGTCTGTCTGTCTGACAACACGATAACGCAAAAACGAATAAAAGATATCAAGCTGAAATTTTTACAGCGTACTCAGGGCGTAAAAGTGAGGTGGAGTTCGTAAATGAGCAACATTTGTCAGTTAGGTTTTCCGTAGGATCCATCTTGTAAACCGTTAAAAATAGAACAAAAGTTTTTGTAAAAATGTTTCTTCTTAAAAAATAAACAACTTTTGTTTGAAACAATTTTTCGTAAACGTCACTGTTTCCAGGTAGCAGCTATTGGTTTTTTAAAATCTTCTAATTTATAAAAAAATAAAGCAAGCACTGATTTTCAACACTTTTTACAATTAACTCAGTCAATTGTTTGTTTTTACTTGTTTTGATTTCATTATATGAAAATAAAAAAAGTTTCAACCACATATGCCATTTGAAAAATAAAAATTATTTATGTTTTAAATCGAGCGTAAGCAAAATGCTCATATAACGCGAGTGCTAACGTTCTAAATCCGCTACTGATCTTTCTTAAAAATAAATATGCTAAAAAAATATTTTTTTATTGATATTTAGTTAATATTACATTTAGTTTTTTTTTTTTTTTTTCAAAAATATTATTAATGGATTCTATCATCTATCGGGGTAATGTCAATTTTGAAATATTCCAAAAATTAATATTTATGATTAATGATTGTAGGGCTCTTTTAAAAATATTTTTATATATATGTATGCGTGTAAAATTTTGAACGAATGCCGCTTAGTAATTGTTCTTTGTAATATTTGTGAGTCTCAAGAGATTTCTATTTCTCTCTTTTGACAGAAGTATTTTTCAAAAAAAAAAAAATTATTATTAATAAAATTTTTTGAAATTATAAACATGTTACACAAATTTTTCATTTACTTTTTGAACAAAATTATCAAATCATGACTACTGAAAAAATGTGAATCTTTTGAATTTTGATAATAAGTTGAACATAAGGTAAAGCACGGTAATTATTGATGTATTGTCCTCAAATCTATTGAGCCTTTTTGGTTGAATAAGGCTTAAGAAAATAAATTGATTTGTCCTGTTCGCAGATAACGAGTATTTTATATTTTACTATCAAATTAAGACTTATATGTGAGCCAAAAATTCAATAATTGTTGTTTATTTCCATTAAGGTTCATGGAGGGGTCGCCAAAGAGGGGTAGGTAGGGGCAGTTGTCCTCCTCTAGAGATTCACATAAAAAACTTTTTTAACAAAAAGAAAACCGACTTCAAAAGAAAAACTTTTCCAAAATAAGTTCATATGCACTCTAAAAGTAAAAAAATAACGATAATATAATGTAGTTTAAATTATTGTTATTTTTGGAGTCGGTGTCAGCCAAGGAAACAACTCTGACAGAACAGTTTGCTATATTAACTTGGCCGCCACCGACTCCAAAAATAACAATAATTTAAACTGCATTATATTATCGTTATTTTATTTACTTTTTAGTGCATATTAATTTATTTTGGAAAAGTTTTTCTTTTGAAGTCGGTTTTCTTTTTGTTAAAAGATTTTTTTTATTTTGTGATTTTTAGTGAATCTGAAGTACACTAATTTGTCACTAAAAAAAATCATCGAAATCGGCTGGCGTGATATTGAGTTATTCGTCCTCTTGTCGTGCATACTTAATGCAAATTTAAGACTTTTATGGTTTTTTCATGGATGCTGTTGTCAGAATTGGACCAAAATAAAATGGGACCACATGGAAAGCACCAGCTTTCAAACAGAAAAAGAATCATCAAAATCGGTTCATCCAGTAAAAAGTTCTGTGGTAACAAACTTAAAAAAAAAAATACAGTCGAATTGAGAACCTCCTTTTTTTGGTTTGAAGTCGGTTAAAAAATGATTCACTCCCTTGCTTTAAAAAAAGTAAAATTCGACTAAAATCAAAATTTCAGTTATCTGATAAGTTTAGTATGAAATTAGAATTAATCAAGCTACCTAAAATTTTTCAACTAATCATCAGAAATTAAATTTTGGCCCTAATTTAGACTTTTACGGGAAAATAAAATTATTTGCAGAAAATTTTTTTTAAAAGTAGTTTTCTCTTGCGGTGTACAAGACCCAACGGATCCATGTGGGCAATTTACGAACTCAAACCGACTTGTTGGGTTGGGAACACGATATAATAAAAAATTCAGCTCGATATCTCTTTTCGTTTTTGAGTTATCGTGTTTATAGACAGACAAACGGAAATGGACTAATTAGGTTAATTTTATGAATACCTATATCAGAATTTTGTTTCTAGCATCAATATTTCAAAGCGTTACAAACTTGGGATTAAACTACATATACTCTGATGTATTTTATATATAGGGTACAAAATTAAAATTATTTTTGACAAAAAGTTTTTAGGAAAAGGGCGCCCATACGATGGAGGGAGGAAAGAAGGAATAGTAGAAAAATAAATTTTAAGGTAAGGCCCCCACACGAAAACATTAAAAAAAGGCCACTGTTCTCACCAGTATAAATCCGGATTCCAGGGTCTGTGACCCCGCCAAAATTTAATTGTCGAATACTTTCACAAAACCACAAATTGAAGGTACCCGGAAATTTTCAGCACACTTTTTCTATAGTTTTGGAGAAAATGAATACCTTTCTATGAGTTTTTTCCAAAGTTGCGCCTCACGGGTAAACAGTAATGTTTCCGAAAGAATGATTCAAATAAAAGTTGTTTATTTTTTTGTAAGGAAAAACTTTTACATATAAACTTTTGTTCTATCTCTAACGGTTTACAAGATGGGTCCTACGGGCCCAAGACTCAATTGACCTATGATGCTCATTTACGAACTTGACCTCACTTTTTTCGTCCTGAGTACGCTGTAAAAATTTCAGCTCGATATCTTTTTTCGTTTTTGAGTTATCGTGTCCACAGACGGACGGACGGACGGACAACCGGAAATGGACTAATTAGGTGATTTTATGAAGAATGGTATAAAAAGATAGTTTATAAGAGTGCAGGCAAAGAATTTCTAATTTAATTTAGCAAAAACTATAAAATGTATGAAATTTACGTTTTGATTTTAAAAAAATACCAAAACAATCACTCTAGCAAGTTTTTTTCTGTCCTACCCTTATCATCCTTATTCCTTTATTAAATTCCATGATTAACCCCTCATTTTCAAGCTTATCATGTTAGCTGACGAAAAATATACTCACGGTTTAAAAATGTACCGCTTAGAAAAAAAACACGCTACACAAATAATTTGAACGAAAAAATATCATAAATTTCAATAATCAGTTTATTTGGCAAACATGTTAGTTTTTACAGATGTTCTCCTAATACTCTCGAAGAGATTTTGTTCACCACTTTTTTTACGAAATTTGTCGTTTGTTGTTTTTCTAGCCACGGGTTATGGTAACAACGGAATAGGGATTCCGTACGAGTCGAGCTAGTGTTTATTATAATTCATATTCAAAATATATAAATAACCTTTTTTTCCCATATAAATCAATTGTGTTTTGATTTATATAAAAATAATTATAATATATAATAATACTATAAAAAACTATTGAAAAATCACAATGAATTTAATATTATAAATTATTTGATTTTATTAGTTTTATAGTTCATTGCAATTTCAAGGGCATTCACATAAATTAATTTTTAAAACAAAAACAAGTGAAAACAAACAATTGACTGAGTTAATTGTTGAAATACCATGCATAGTCAGTGTTGATTTCTTTATCACATAACATATACAAACATGTGACACATACATAACTAATAAAGTATAGTACATATGTAAATGACTTTATAGGTTTCTGCATTACCGACCGACATTTAGTGTATAGTTTGTACACATATTATAAAATTTCGGCCTAATTGGCGCCCTCACGGGTAAACAGTGATGTTTACGAAAAAATGTTTCAAACAAAAGTTGTTTAATTTTTGATAAGGAACATTTTTTAAATTTTTGTTCTATCTCTAACGGTTTATAAGATGGGTCCTACGGACAAAAGACCCAATTGACCTATGATGCTCGTTTACGAACTTGACCTCGAGTACGCTGTAAAAATTTCAGCTCGATATCTTTTTTCGTTTTTGAGTTATCGTGACCACAGACGGACGGACGGACGGACGGACGGACAACCGGAAATGGACTAATTAGGTGATTCTATGAACACCTATGACAAAATTTTTTTCCAAGCATCATTATTTTTAAGCGTTACAAACTTGGGACTAAACTTGTAATACTATGTATATTTCATATATACATGGTATAACAATGTAATCTGAATTTAAGTACGTAATTATCAACTTAATAAATTCATCACCTCTGTGCAGGTACAATTGTTTTTATAGCATCTATCCCTGGTAGAAAGTGCCCGATTACTGCCCGATTTGCAACCAGGGCCCGATCAGGGAATGAAAAGAAGGCCCGATGTCTTGAACCATGAAAGGTGACAGAGCGGGGCTGATTATACTGCCCCAACATATGCAAACCCTACAAGGTAACTAGTATCCCTAGCCCGAATATCTTAGCCCAACCGGGGCAACTGACCGGGTATATAAAGTGAACCCGAGTACGTGAGCCCGAACAGGCAACCGCAACAGCTGAATGCGCTACCCTGATTACTATTGACCCAACCAGGCAACCAACCCGGCAAAATATCGTTAACCCCAGTCCAGTGTATAAATTTGATCGGGCATCCACCGTGCCTAAGATTCTTTTTTATTTTTTCAAATATCTCTATTAAAACTTGAGTTATTGCAATCGAACTCGAATGTATAAATCAATTCTGATTTAATCAAATTAAAAAAATTTTCATTAAAATTTTCGATAGTTTAAGAGCTATGGTTTTATAAGCAATTAAGTTGTTTATAACAAATTTTCGCCCAATCTGAGCGATGGGCTATATTCCTAACATAACCCATCACCACTTTTAAGTTTATAAAATTTATAAACGAAGAGTAATTATTTAAGCTAAAATGTTTCAACCGTTAAAAAAAATTAAATTTAGAGAATTTATGGCGTTTTGAAGTAAAGTGTGCTTTAACATATTCCGCTACCTTACGAATCGTTAACATAGGTATAAATAGGTCGCATCAAAACGATGACAATCGAAAAATTCTCCTAAAAATGACGTCACAAAAATTTCATAGAATTAACCCAAACATTTAAAAAAAAAAAGTGATCTTTACCTAAACATTATAGATAGTTAAATGTCCCAGACCTAGGACCACAAAAAAATAATCGAATCACTTCACAAAACAAACGCAAATCAGCATGATTCAACAAGAATTTCACAGAACAAAAACATTAAACCACAAAAATATTACACAACATATCTGCATAAAGAAGAATTCGCCAGAAGAATTATTCCCGAAAAGAAATACAAGAAACAGTTAAACAGAAAATTAAGGGATGAATGAAAAAAAAAAAATCAATGTAAAAGGGAAGCATAGGGAGGCCACCCAGTATTGTAGTATAAAAGAACACAACCCCTAAACTATTCTGTGATAGGTTTAAACAAGAATACTTAAACTCCGCCCAACATGTCTGGGAGACTTCTGAATAAAATTCAGCAATCATCCAATAAAACCATCCGTTCCATCTAGTCCGTTTGTTTGTATAACTATATAGAACGGTGCCTTTGCTTTGTTTATTTCTATCTTTGTTTAATATAGTGTTGGCCTTGTTTGTTACACAATGTTTTCGTTTGATGTGATATCTCGTTTTTGATTGCGGGTTGCCATTCCAAAATGGAATGAAAAAAATAACATGTTAACTTTCATTTTAAATGATTTGACCTAGGCGAAATAATTAGTTTTTGTCTTACAATAATTTATTCTTTTGTTTCTAGAAAGATTTATTATTTTTAAAAGAATTATGGATTTGATACGACTCGAATTCGAATTAAAATAATGCGCGTAGTTTAAGAATATATCAGAGGAATAATAGCTTCCTTAAATGGCTCAATAATTGCATTTTAAAATGGAGACAAATAAATTATTTTTTCTGATCCCAAGAAAATTTTTCCCCTCTCCTTATAAGATAAAATATTCTTGGTTAAAAAATCTTGGTTCTTGGGTCAAGTTTTTTCATTTCAATTTCAAATTTGAATTCGAATTTTGCCAAATTTCTTATTCATATAGGCGAAAACAGGCGTAAAAAAAATTACATAGTTTGTTTCAGCATTTAATCAGTACCTAATGTGAATTTTAGTTTCTGAGAAATTTTAATAAATAAATGTCTTAGCTGATCGAAATTCTGTTCGAATTTCAAAATCTTAACTTTTGAGAAATTTCAAAAAAAAAAGACTTGTTTCAGCAGAATTTGAGAATATTTTGATTCAGAAATTTAAACATTATATAACAATTTTTTAAATATTTCTAAGAAATTTTGATGAATAAATGACTTAGCTGATGGAAATAGTTTTAAATTCGAACTGAAATTAAGCCTAAATAAGAACCTATTCATATTTTTTTTCTTCAGAAATCTGAACTTAAATTCTGTGCGAATTTCAGAATATTAACTATTTCTTTCAGAAATTTAAACATACAACACGAATTTTAATTTCTGAGAAATTTGGATGAATAAATGTCTTAGCCGATGGAAGTAGTTTTAAATTCGAGCTGAGAACAAACGTAAATAAAACATATTCAGAGTTTTTTTTTTCGTCAGAAATCTGAACGTTAATTCTATGTGAAATTCAGAATCTTAAGTTTTGAGAAATTAAAAAAAAAAGACTTGTTTGGGAAGATGCATTAATTTGTTTTTAATCTAACCGATCGAGTAAAATGGTAATTATTCATAGAAATGTACGCGAATCTGAGAATTGTTTGTTTCAGAAATTTAAACATTATATAATGCGAATTTTAATTTCTGAGAAATTTTGATCAGAAAATGTCTTAACTGATGGAAATAGCTTTATAAATTCGAGCTGAAAACAAGCTTAAATAAGAACCCATTCATATCACTTTTTTCTTAAGAAATTTGAATTTTAATTCTATGCGAATTTCAGAATCTTTGAGAAATTTCAAAAAAAAAAAAAAGCTTTAGCAGATGGATTATTATTATTTTTTTTTAATCGAACCGAATACAAGAATATATCTAGATATTCATAGTACGTGACTCTCAGAATTTTAAATTAAAATCTATAAAATCGAGCAGAAAATCGCCGTAATAATTAGGTTTGTTTTAGAAATTAAGAATATTTCATTTGAGTAATATTTGTAGAATTTATAGATAAAATATGCGAATCTAAATTTGGTGAAATTTTTGGAAACAAAGACATTACTTGCACAATCTTTTGATTTAAAAAACAAGCGAAATATTCATAGTTTCAGAAACTTTTTTATGTGAAATTCAGAATCTTAATTTTATAGAGATTTAAAAACGGAAATCTCTTAGTATATCTAGATAAATCTTAAAATTGTAATTGAAAAAAGCCTTAATAGGTGGCAAATATTCAGTCTGGTTTAATTTCTTTTTTGAAATTTCTAAAAGTGGAATTTAAACTTTTAACTTCAGCTTAAATATCTTTAATATTTTCTAAAATTTGTTGTTAAAACTGCAAACTTAATGATGATTAAAATTCAAAAATTCGTGCAGAAATTTAAAATTTATTTAAGTATATATAATTTCAAATTCAAATTTAATTTTTAATTAGTAATTTATAAAAATTCTGAAATTATGATTCTAAAATTTAATATCTAAATTTTAGAATCTTAATTTCTATATATAATTTCAAATTTAAATTTAATTTTTAATTTGTTTGAATTTATAAAAATTTAGAAATTAAGATTCTAAAATTTAGAGAATGTAACCTATAGACATCTAAGAAATTAAACGTTAAAATTCCAGTTTTAAAAAATTCAAAAAAGAAATTCATATAAGTATAGATGGATAATAGGCATTAAAAATTCATATCAATTTCAATTCAAAAAGGAAAGCATCATTTAAGCAAATGAATTCAATAATTTCAGAATCTAGCCTATACCTATACAGGTTGAAATTTCAAAAACGTGTATATTTCGGTAAATTCAGAACAATCTGAATTTTGAATTTACGCGAATTTCTGAATTTTAAAAATAAAAGGTTAATAAGCAAATAATATAGATTCAAACATTTAAACATCATAGTGAGTTTTCTGAATATTAAACTTTATACAGTTATAGTCTCAGAAATAATAAACTTTAAATTGCTATAGGCAAAATTCTGAATTTTAATTTTTTCTGGAATTTTAAGAATAAACAAACCTATTACCTACTTAAAGAATTTAAATTTCAAGAAGGATATCGCAAGAAGGTGGATTAATTTCAAATTATGGTTGGAAATAGACAATAAAATTCAGAAAAGTGTTTCAGAAACCAGAATTATATTTGCATCTGAATAAATATTTTAATATCTGTTTATAATTTAAGTAATTCATCTTTAATTTTGTACCGCGATTATTTAAAGGTAAGAATTTCCAACTAGATGGAAAACCTTCGAAATCATATTAAAAGTAGACTTAGGTAAATAAGATGAACTGAAATTTTGACGCGTAAAAATGGCGCATATCTCAAAAATTACATTCTTTATTTTAGTAAAATTCATTCTGAGCAAATTGAAAGTATACCTATTATGCCATAGTTAAAGAAATCGGTCGTCGAGGACGCGTCGCTTAGACTTGAAACTAGAAATCTGCACTATGTTTTCATTAAATGCGGGCTTCATCCAATTTTTCGAAGGTATTAAATTTTCTTTTTAAATTAAAAACTAAGATAATTGAGAAATATGGGAAATTTTTCTGTTCTCAAATATTATTTTCAAGAAGGAAAATGAAGACCATCGAAATATAATTTCTAAGAAAAAAAGCTGATTAATTTCCTACAAATTTTGAAGCAATATAGTTAAATACTTTGATAGACTCCCCTTTGATGGTATACCTTGGTCAGGACCAAAAAAAGATTCTTCGATTCGGGCGTCAAGTTATGAAGGGTTTGATTCGGTTCTGAACAAATTCCCATTTATGGACTTTAATAGGGAAACCATAGTTGCCCGCAATCAATTTCCCATACCAATTTCTAGTCGGGAAAATATTGATATTTACCTGCGAGTGCAAAGCTGCTCATTTTTATTTTTCGATTAATTGTTAAAAAAAGTTTTTCAAAAGCGAAATATTCTTATGAAAATTGTTTTTGAAAAATATTATTTCTTGAATCGATTATTTCGAAAAAGTTGTTTCGAGGGATGACCCTTAAATCACGTAGGTATTTTATCCAAGAAAATTTCGAAGATTATCAAAAAGTAAATAGTTCTTGAAAGCTGAATTTCTTAATTTGAAAAAAAAAAAAAAAAATAACGGGACCACCTATAGCAAAAATTTCCCTTAAGCAAAAAAGACAAAAGCTGTATGAAACTTTCGCCTATTTTCGATAGAAACTCGATTAACCTATAATATTGATTAAATTTAGATTTAAAAAGTGTCATTTTAAATGGTATTATTCGAGGTTCGAAACCGTTTAAAATACTTGTGGAAAGCAAATTTACAAAATAAATTATTTGTTAAAAAAAATTGACGTTACTTATTTTAAGGAATGTTTTGTATTAAAAAATGTTTTTAGTTTTCTAAAAACGTCCAAAAATGTCTCGAAAATTCACTTAATATCAAAAATGTTTCGAAATTATTAATATGTAATTATATGTCGGCCATTTTATAAACATACTTAAAACAAAAGAATATATCATGGCCATTTTATATATAAACAAATATATGCGAAAAACAACACACAATCAATTTTCTTAGCTCGAATTTTCTTCGAACAATCTAGAAAAAATGCGATAACAATGTCCCAAATTAATTTTCATTGTCTTCGCAAAAAAAAACTTTAAACCTTAAATAAAAAGTCACTACCTTTGATTCATAATTAAAGAAAAAATCACAATTTTCGAAAATCCAAATTTTTTCTCGAAAAATTTTTCCACCACCGTAAAGCGAAAAATTTTCGTACACTATTACACAAACACTTTTACACTACCACACTTAAAGCAAAAAATAAATTTATGGAAAACACTTGAAAAAGGTTGTAAGCACTTAGGTTTTTTTGGTTGAATTTTCATGCGGGAAAAATTAAGCCGCTGTTTACATAATAAATATTGATTTGTTTATTAAGAGAGAAATTTAAAAAATCATTTGCTATGGTTTTCGTTGTTCTGTATTATTATGAGCACTAAAGGAATATGGTGTAGATTGTCAAAATGGCCGACAAATATTCCCCCGCTGTGTAAAAGAGATAAATCCCCTACCATGGGTACTCACCATCGAATCATATGTATGTGTGTATTTAAGAAAGATAGTTGTACCTAAATATAATGCTCCATCTCACTCTGGTTTTTTATTAAATTGTTTGAAAAATTTTGGGGGAAAAACTACTCTACGTTTATTCACGATTTGAAAAATTCTAGTGGTACAAAATTTTGGAAACGAAGTGTATTAAAAACTAAAATTTCTGAGTTTCAAAAAATTTCTTGAGTCAAAATTATTTTTTTTTTACGAAAAACTCTTTTACGTTTACGATTTCAATTGCTTGCGAAAAATTTTTGTGGAAATGGTACGAATCAAAATAATTATGCCAGAATTTTGTTTTAAGTATGTATAAGCATGGTAGTGGGGGCACAAATTTAAAAAATATGCATTTTTAATTTTGATGATAAATTATATAATAACTTGACGATATAAGACGAAAAGCTAGAATAAAATTTTTCGAGATTTGGCGTAATTTTCAAAACATCGAAAATTGAAAATTTTGTTTAAATATTCACCTTTCGATATTTCGAAACTCAAGGAAGATATCGAAAAATTTTATTCTTATTTTTCGTCTACATTCATGAAGTTATAATAAAATTCATCATCAAAGTTGAAAATAAGGTAAAAACAATTTCAACCCTAAATCTAATCTGCTCTTACATCCTTTACTTGGTTTTTTTGCTTTTCTATGCCATTGCCAATATGTTTACTTTCAATTAAAAAATTTGTTTTATTCATTTTCATTCGTTCCAAGTGAAAATTATCAAAAACTTTCAAAATATGTCATTTTTTGAGATTCCTAAATGAAAGTAATGTATTTTATTTCGATTTTCAATTATTTTTTTCATAAAAATTTGTACAAGATACCTAAGCTGAAGCTAAATCAAACATTGGTGTCATGCGTATACATCCTTAAGACGTGAAAATAATTCGCCAATATTTTCGAAACAAAAAATGTTTGTTTTGTAAAATATTAAATTTTATATTTGGGTGGCCGAAGAAAATTTAAAACTCTTCACTATATCTTTTTGGGAAATATAAAAACGAAAATATCTTATTATCGAACTGTACTTGAAATATTTTAAGATTTTTAAGAAGAACAATTTTAAGAATGACTTACGGGGAGCGAAATTATAAATTTAAATTTAAGGGAAATCGAAAAGGATTTTTAAGTATTTTATATTTTCTTAAATATGATTTTTATGATGATTTTTATCAGTGGATAATTTATGGTTCAAGTTTCGTTTATAGTTCTTACGATGGTATTGAAAAAAAAATTTTGTTTGGGAAACTGATTTATAGGAGATACTTCAATTTTTATACCATGTATATATGAAATATATCGGGGTATGTTAAGTTTAGTCCCAAGTTTGTAACGCTTAAAAATATTGATGCTACAAAAAAACTTTGGTATAGATGTTCATAAAATCACCTAATTAGTCCATTTCCGGTTGTCTGTCCGTCTGTCTGTCTGTCAACGCGATAACTCAAAAACGAAAAGAGATATCAAGCTGAAATTTTTATAGCTCAGGACGTAAAAAGTGAGGTCGAGTTTGTAAATGAGCAACATAGGTCAATTGGGTCTTGTAAATCTTGTAAACCGTTAGAGATAGAACAAAAGTTTAAATGTAAAAAATATTCCTTATAAAAAAATAAACAACTTTTGTTTGAAATATTTTTTTGTTAGCATCACTAATTACCTGTGAGGACGCCACAAATTAGATTAGAAACATTATATATTGTGTATACACGTATTGTATATATTTTAAACTTATACATTACATATATTATGTATATGTTTAATTGTTATAGCATATACTATATGCACTGAGGGAATGAGAACAAAGATACTCTTATTACTTTGTGTGTAAGAGGGGGCTATCTTTCTTTACTTACATGACGTAAAAAACAAACGATTGCGTAATCACTGTCTACAGGGTGTTTTAACAACTAACTCAGTTAATTGTTTGTCTTCACTGGTTTTTAAAGATGAAATTGTATTAGTATTCTTAACATCTACTCAAGATTTTATTTCGTAAAAAAGTGAGTTTTCAAAAACAATCCTCAATCGATATTGATGGAAAAATATTGAAGGCAATGTCATCTCACAGAGTCAATATTATTGAATCATCGTTTTACGTGGATCAGTCTTTATTTTGTTTGACACATTTTTTCGTAAACATCATTGTTTACCCGTAATAGCGCAAATTTTGCGCAAACTGTATATAGTATGTATTATATGGGAATATTAGTTATGTATGTGTGACATGTGTGTATGTGTAATGTGATAGAGTAATCAACACTGTCTATACGTGGTATTTCAACAATAAACTCAGTCAATTGTTTGTTTTCACTTGTTTATACATACAAATGGATTAGTTTTAAAGACTTGTCATTCTTAATGGAAAACACTTTACTATCAGTTTTTCCTCTCATAAATTAGTAAAATAAATAAGCGCGGCAATGTTATCAAATTAACCTACACACTATTTAACAAAATGCCGATTGAAAATCTTATCAACAAAAAAGCATAAAACCGGAACAATATTTGAATGTCGTTGAAACCAATTTGTATAAAACACAATTGAGAGATAATATTGACACAAAAGTTATCGGTTTGACAATAAATAGACTACTGTGTGGATCAGGAGATCAATTTTAAAAACACCTCATACATCTTCTTAAGTAATTCAAATATTTACCTGACTTCTTTTTTTTTTTTGAATTGTGTGTATGTTATTTTTAACCCATTTTTTTTAGTTAAATATTGACTTTTATTTTCAAAAAAATTTGTATATTATCAAAATATTGACCCAAATAATTATGATTGAATACTGTTTGCTACCGTTTATGTCAACAGTTTTACGTATAATTTGATGTAACCAATATATGTTTTGACATTTTTAGTAGATTTTTGATGTATCTGATAAGTTTTTGAGATAGACACTGTTTTTTTCTTTATTTAACTGATTTTACTTGAAATTCGAAAGAAAAATTTACTCTAAAAAAAACACATTGAAAAATTTTCTAGGAGGTTCAGTAATTATTAAACCATGTAGGTATTCGCACCGTGCGTGAGTTATATTGGTGGCCTTTCCATGGTAACGATACACTACTTTAATTATAGAATTGTATGGATAAATATATAATTGTATGGATTGCATTTATGACTTACATTGAAAATTTAATATTATTTTCTCACAAATTTAAATAAATAAATATGATAAGTTACATTTGAAAAATAATATTTGTGCAATTTGATTTCTTATTTTCACAATTTTTAATGCATTAAGTTTAATTAATTAGTGTTTTTCAATCATTTTAATTTGACATTTTCTATAACATTAACATGCAAAGAACTGCAAATTAGTCATTACAGCCTCCTTTATCGCCAAAATTTTTCACTGGAAGCGCTGGCATCGATTTAATTGTCCCTACCATGACTACGCACACAACGAATATATGAAATATATCAAGGTATACTAAGTTTAGTTTCAAGTTTGTAACGCTTAAAAATATTGATGCTACCAACAAAATTTTGGTATAGATGTTCATAAAATCATCTAATTAGTCTATTTTCGGCTCTCTGTTCGTCTGCCCGTCTGTTTGTGGACACGATAACTCAAAATCGATAAGAGATGTCAAGCTGAAATTTTTGAATCCTCTGTATTTCGAACTACTTGTTAAGTCAAAACTTCATTAACTCGAAATTTTTTGTAATTTCAATTGAGGTTCGAATTATCGAAGGTCCGGGGAAAATATTTTCAGATAAGTTTACTGTTTTCATAAAAATTTTTCTATTCAAATGTATTTTCAAATTCGATCAAAATTCAAATATTAAATTTCTAATTTTTATAAAGTTATTTTTCCCATGAAAATATTTAAATATGAAAAATTTAAACCCATGAAAATAAATTGTAAACGACTGCAATATTTTCGAAATCGGCCAAAATCATACAAATCTTATATCTTATCACACAAATAAATGTATTTTAATCGCAGATGGCGCTAATCCTGCTATTCTTTAAAACACTCCCTCCCTCTTTAAATTTGAAAACTCTATTCCGGTAATAATCTTCCAATTAAAAAATTTTCATATAATATTTGAAATGAATGCAATCTCTATGAAAGATATAAATGTACAACAAAAATATTTTTGGCGGTACTTTTTAAAAAAAATATTTTGATGAAATCAATATTATCTATTAACTGTTGTAGTTGCATAGCAGCGCGTCGGCGTTTAAACATATCAACAATTTCTAAAATGAATAAGTAATTTTTACTGCCATATACAGATCATAATAATTTATTTCTTCACAAACCTCTTCGGTTCTTAGACCTCTTCTTAGAGCCCTAATGGAAGCACTGTGTCAACCCAAAATCAGTCTGGGTGGTAGATATGATTTAAAAAGTTGGTCGTTTTCAGAAAATCTTGCTTAAAAGAGATATTAGATCTTGGTAGATCTAATATTTCTGTTTTTTTACGAAACTCACTATGATGCTCTTTAACTTTGTCACTCTGTACCAAAGATCCTTCACCTAATATTTTGATTAAAGTATTTCGGCTGTTTGAGCAAAATCAAAAACTAGTCAAATTGACGTATAAATTTTATCTTTTACGATATTTTATTACATTTACGTGATACAAATATTATTTTTATACATAACTTAGATTTAAATTCTAAGAATATAAATGTAATTGCTAACTTGACTTGTCATGTGACGGTCGAACTACTTTAAACAATTTAAAATTTTTCTTCGGTAAGTATTTAATTAACGAAAGGACAATAGAAATGTCGATAAAAAATTTTTAATTTCTTATAAGCTCAAAAAGTTGATACAATTTTCTTGCGAGGTAGTGGATTTGAATAAGATATTTAAAGTTGGTAGATCTATCTAAAAGTTAGTTGAGTTGGCAACACTGTTTAGGATCAAATCGACGAAATGTACCGAAAATTGCGCCAGCAACAGCCAACCAGTGCCGGCATTTTTCGGTACATTTCCACGATTTCCTCACAATAGGACTTAAAGTAAGGGTCTAGGAATGGAAGAGGTACGATCTTGTCCACGACAATTCCTGTCCGCACGTTTCACAAATCACCGTCCGAAAATTCTTAACGTAGATCCGGGGCTGTGACCAGTAAGCATCTCAACTAAGAGATTTTTCCTTAGTAAAGTAAATGAATTTAAACTACTCCCAAGTATACATAGAGGTCATGTGAATCTCTTTAATCAGATTTATAAATTTTTTTTTTATAAATACCCTACGTACAGTTGATTGATTAGACCTCCATTACATATCGACTATCAATTACATAATAACAATTTTGAGGTTATGATAAAATCAATAACTTGTACCGATACATAGGTATACCTTATACGTTGATTTTTTTTTATATAATAATAAATATTAAATGGTTATTGTGTCCGTTTATGTAAAATGTCACCGTTTCAAACTCAAATCATTTGTCTTTCATCGATAATCACAATCGTATATAACTCGCATCGGATCGTATGCTTAAATAAATTCTGTCTTTTTATAAATGGTTGTCTGTTTAAAAAGATAGATGTTTCCTCATGATAGTTAGATAATACTATCTCTCTGAATGATAAATGAACAATTCTTTGATTGTTTAAATATGAAGATATTAGAGTTTGTTTAATTTATTAAGGGTAGAAACAAAAGCCACCCTCTTTTTAGGATTATAGGGAGAAATTAAATCAACGCCCCTTACTATATTCGAAAGTTTTTCTCCAGAGAAACAGAGTCTATATTACTTCAAGATTTTTCAGTAAAGTGACTCACTTTGTCAAATATTTTATTCTAAAATTTTATATCATGACAGAGAAAATTTCTATAAATTGTTCCAAGATCAGAGCAATAAACGGCCTTTGTCCTGATGGTGATTTCAATGTATCTTTCGTTAAAATTTGGAAATGAATATCAATATTGATCGATAAACATAAAAGATGTAAGCAATTAAATAATCTTCTTTTTACAAAACAACTTTTGACACGAAGGTTCTTTCTATACCACGCGATACAATATTTTGGGCAAGCCACCGATCACAAAATTCACTTCACAATACTTCATATTGCATTGTAGTTACAACGTGGACAACAATTGGCATTTTGAAACAAATCACAAATCCGTAACTCAAAGAAACGAACCAGAGCGAATTCGACGTCTATAATTAAATATGTTGGCAAAAATTATCATACGAACGCGGCAAGTTACTCGACTGCAAATGTCATTGTTGGGCATAATAAACCTTTTCTAGAGGGAAAGTTTTGAAGGAAGCCCTCACTTTCTGATAATTTTGATAATAAAGATAAGATAATTCAGTGCACCAGTGATAGGTAGTCCTCTATAAGCACAATAAAAGGAAGAATTCTTCGGCGAATTCCAAAATAGAATTATAATAAAAAGTTCTGTAAATTGAAAAAAATCCCTGCTTGGTTTAGGCGTAAAAAATTCGAACTTTCGAAGCGTAAAAAATCAGTTTACAAAGGCGTCGTCAATCGATGGCAAATAAGGGGGGCAAAATTTATTTTTTATTTTAAAATTAGACTTATTTAGCCATAAATTTATCTGAAAACAGGCGTGGGTCTAGAGTTCAATTTTGGGGTTTCACAGACACTGGAGTCCAGATTTATACTGGTGGAAATCGTTTGCTTTCCTACTATTTTTTTCCCCCTTTCATCTTATATGGGCCCTTTTCTTAAAAACTTGTTTTTAAAAATGATTTTATTTAGTTTTAATATTCCATATGTAAAATATATCAGAGTATATTAAGTTCAGTCCCAAGTTTGTAACGCTTAGATATATTGATGCTAGAAACAAAAATTTGATATAAGTATTCGTGATATTAACCTATTTAGTCCATTTCCGTTTGTCTGTCACAATAACTCAAAAACGAAAAAGATATCGAGCTGAAATTTGTTTATATCGTGCTCAGGACATAAAAAATGAGTTTAAGTTCATCTGGTCTTGGATCCGTAGGACCCATCTTGTAAACCATAACAGATAGAACAAAAGTGTCAGTGTAAAACGTGTTTCTTAAAAAAAATTAAACTTTTGTTTGAAACATTTTTTCGTAAATAACCTTCGTTTTCCTCTGAGTGTCCAAATAAGGACAAAATTTAGTTTCCTTTTTCTCAAAAACTACAAAAGATGGTGAGTTGAAAATTTGTAGGTAGCTTCATCAATTCATACTAAGAGGGTTAAAGGAGTCAACTTTTGGAGGTGAAAATTTTTTGTTAAAAAATTTGTGGATGCTTTGAACTATTTCTGTGAATCTCTAGAGGGAGGCAGCTGCAATTTATAGAAATTATGGAGACCACGAAATAACATAACTTCAAATTTGACTTATTTCCTTCAAAATATTCAAAATTTGAAATAAACCAATCAAAACCTTTTTTTAAAAAAAGAACGTATAGGAGACAGTGTGAGTTATATGTGCCCTAATGAAACTTTTTTTTGTGGATATAATAACATGTATAAAATATATTATTTCTGACTCCAAAAAAAAGAATACCGTTCAGGAACAATTAATGATTTTTGAAGAAATAAAACTCCCTTCACTACACTCTAAAAACTATTATAATATTGAGTTATGTTGTCTGCATGTCTGTCTGTCTGTCTGTCTGTCCGTCCGTCCATTTGTCTGACAGTCAGTTCGCCTGAAACACATATATGAAATGCATGGTCGTTTGAATGACAGGCCTTGTTCCCATAATATTTGAATAAAAATTTCATTTATTATAATAAAAAAAAAAAAAACTTCGATTAAGTGGTGAATTGTATGTAAACTATCCCTTTGATGGTCTGTAGTATTGGTTTACTATGTAATAATAGTTTTTCAAAAAAATTTTTGGTACGGTATTATTGAGAGTGAAGAAAAACCACTTAATGGAACTTCAGAATAAATGTTGCCAACTATTAATTTGAAATTCATAACGTGTGTAATCCCAATGTATTAATTTTATGTGATGCTATAACTTCTCTTATCCATGTGGAACTAATCTTTCGCCTTTGGAATCCTTCAAGTGAAAAGATAATCAAAAATAGGAACGCAATCAAAATTTCTTTTTTTTGTATTGAGAGAGGTTTTATACGCACTAACAGAATTTAAGGCAGTATTATGGTCTAGAAATTAGAGGAAATCGATTTTTAAAAAAAATATTTTAAAAGGTTAGACCCTTAAGAATGTGTCCTTAAGCTACTGCGGATTTTCTGGTAGCGAAATTCGAATTGATCGCTCTGTACTGCGAGCTTCTACAGCTTCAAAAGAACGCAAAACAGCGCGGTTAGTAGAAATAAAGTATTTGTCTATGAAAGTGTCCCACTGCAGTGGAGAGCGATCGATTCCCGCAAAATGAAACTGATTAAAAATATACACAAGGATGTAAAAGGACTTTCTTACCAGCTCTTATTGCTTTTTTGTAACAAGCATTTACTCTATTTGTAAATCCAAAAGAATCATGGAAATCGAAATACAACTTTGGTAGAGAAGATTTCGATAAATCGATATAAATCGAGATTTCGGAAAATTTTGGTAGTATTATGTAAGTTCAAAGAGTTCTGGAAATCTTTCCTTTTGAAATTTATGTTATGCTGTGAAAAACCTAATATTTCTCCTAAAAAAGTTAAAAATCTTTCGTGAATGTTATTCCAGATATAGTTAAGCTTTATTTCTTATTTATTCTGACAGAAAAGATTTCTAGAGCTCATCAGTGAGGTAAAAAAGATCTTCCGGAAGGTAGAATTATAAAAAATCGAGAAAAAAAAGGCAACAGAATCTTAAGCTGCAAATTCTTTTAAAAATATTCGTTTTGTCATATTTTCCCACTGAAAAGATTTTTATAGACTAATATGCCCTTTGAGTAGTTCAAAAAAACTGCGCAGTTAGGAGAAATAACTTAAGTAGAAGAAGGTCGGATATATGAATCTGGGATCGCCGTTTAATCCAAAGAGAGTAATTAATGTTATTATCCTGAGATCCAGACGATAGCGACATCTTTACTAATTAAGAATTTTTCAAATTTTTTTGTTTCGGATCACTACAGGGGCTGGAAATCGTGTCAACCAGGGTGCCGTGTTCTTCCCACTTCACCGGGTTGTAATTCGCAGAATTTTTATTTTTCTATTTACAAATTTTTAATTATATTTTTAAAATGCCAATAAATATCATATGAAAAAATGGCTCCAAAACTGTTTTATATATCTCTCAATGAAAGTTATAGACAGAATAACGGGCAATAACATTTATCTAAGCAATTATTTACCATGGCTCGCGCCAGAAAAAGTCAAAGTTTCGCACTCCCGAGCAAAGCGCATACAGAGCTATTTAAAAGCAGCTTATGCGTCTCTAAAACATTAATAAGGCTTTATGAGAGTAAAATACTCAAATATATGTTGCTGTTATGGAACTATTGCAATGTGAGCATCGAAAAATTTCAATTGATTTCAAACTTTCCCATAGATTGTTTAATATGTGACTTACGCAAAAAATGCATTAAACCTTTTTTGTAGAGAATTGTATACTCTACAAAAGTTTACTCAGTACTTTTTTCGCTAAAATCAATAGTGTAGCAGTTATTGTAAAAAAACAAACTCACTTCTTTAAACCAAGATGATGACCTTCCTCCAAGGGTGGTCAAAGACTTATCTTTGACCACCCTATTCGTAATGAAAAAGTCGAGCTTCCCTCCAAAAGTGCGATTTAAAAATCTAGGATGATTGTACTATATCTTCGATCATTTTCGCATGATTTCGATAAAAAACGGAATAAAACAAAAAAGAACTGACGACAGTTCCATCCTGTAACTGTATCAAAAGTTTTTTTTTGTTCTACAATAAAAATTTCTACGATATATATACTTACAGCTTTTTTTTTTTTTTTTTTTGATTAATGTATTTAAGGCAAACATACACATATAATTTTTTTTTCTGTTCGATAGTTTGAAAAATAAAATGCATAGTCATTTGATCTCATTACAACTATACCCAAAGAGAAAAGAACGCACAGCATATAGGCACACATTATATAGAGTCCCTTATTTCTTTTTTCTGTGAAAGAGATCGTTGTTATATATATTTTACGATCATTCGAATTGTATTCGCCCCCTTTCCGTCTAACGAACTTATTATTAAAACCGAAGTTAGATTGTGTTTTGTTTGTTAGTATATGTGTGTCTTTTTAAGCAAATATCCGCTATAAGAAAATTCTTAGAAGATCCTTTGGCGTAAGTCTCTTGAAACAGAAATTTTTGCATTCATCGTAGACACCTGAATTTTGTAGGATGTGTTCTTTGTATGACGTAAGAATCCGATAAGAAAGGGGATGAAAAGCGGGAACAAAGTTTTTATGGGACAACGTGATACCTTGGTCCAATCTAATTCAAATTGAAACGAAGACGTATTTTGTATTTCATTAAAACTCATCGCCCACCGCGATTAAAAAGGTGTAGAAAGTTTTGGGGGTGACTCTCACCGAACAATTTACATTCTATTTAAAAAGGATGAACACTAAAACGCGGTGGTCTTTCCTTTTAAACCCAGCAAAGCGGGTGGATATCAAGCTAGTACTGGGATAAAATTTTCCAAAACAAATTTTTTTACTTTTACAAACAGTTTTACGATTTCTTTTTGCCTCTCTTTTTGTCAGTAACAGATAACAAATTTCACTTTTACCCCCACCCACTTATTTAAAATCAGAAATACAATTCGCAAAATACAATTTTTTTTTTTTTTAAATAATTTTTTTTCAAAAATAATTTTTCAATCATAAAATTAAAAAAAATATAATATTTGACGATTTCTACGTTTTTTTTTTGTTGTGTGTTCTGGTTTTTTTATTTTTATGTTTTTTAATATCGACCAATCAACAGACCAAATACACTAAAAAGTCATTAATCAAATTTTGTAGTTTATTTTCTGACAAGAAAACGAATAGGGTTTTACTATATATGTGTGTGTGTGTATGCATGTATGCATGTTTGTGTGCATGATTGTACAACCAATCTAGATCTGATGGGGTGACGTCATTATTAGGATACCGTATTAAAAAATTGTTTGTTTTTTATGTCGATTTCACTTAAAGTATTTCTAACGACATGAGAATGAATAAAAGTAATTTTAAACGAAATTTTAGGTAGTTTTCAACGAGAAAAAAATTGTAGAAGCATTGGCCTGTTGACGATATTTAAGGGATATAATTTTGGATATAAAAGGCTTGGTTTGTTATTATATGAAGTTGGACTAAGTCAAAATCAATTCTAAAAAGTTTAGAGGGGATTCCCCGATTATTTAAAAAAAAAAAATGATTTCAAAAGTAGGCATATTTAACATTGGTTTTATGGTAAAACGGTAGATGAATGATTTGTTTTCATAGATTTCTCCAAAACTAATAGGTGGAAATTAAAAAAAGTATTTAAATTAAAGTTAAACCTTTAATGAATTATTGAAAACAAAAAAAAAAACCCGTTGTGCCAGACTAATTACGGATGTATAAGCACGGTAGTGGGAGCAAAAATTTAAAAAAAGATGCATGTTTTCAATTTGGATGGTAAATTATGTTATAACTTGACAAAATAAGACGAAAAGTAAGAATAAAATTTTTCGATAAATGGATTAATCTTCAAAATATCGAAGATGGAAAATTTCTAGTCATTTTTAGTCCTGATTTCTCTCGAAAATCGTGGTAAAAGATACGATGAGAATAAACTCCCAAAAGCTTGACTCCTAGTACCTACAGGATTTGCTTGTGGGTATACATATATTGATTAGATTGAAAAAAATATAGAGTGGCGTACCATAAATTAACTAAAATCAATTCTAATCGAGAGCGTACGTAGAGAGGTTTCTCAAAGGGGGGAAAAAACTGAGACATGAAGTGTTCTACAAACTAAGGAAAAAAATGCGTTTGGTTTCAAATCAACATTTTTTCAACACGGTACACTGAGAAAAATATATAAAATAGTGACAACTCCGTGCGGAGATGACAAATTCGAAGTTGAGTCAATAGAATTATGATTCACACAAGCCTATCGGAATCAAAGTAATTATGTAGTTTCTTTTAAAACAACTGGAGGAGGTTTATGGGAGGCGTTTCCATGATAACAATACACTACTTTATTACTATAATTGTATGGATGGACATATAATTCTATGGATTGCATACATGGTTTCTAACAAATTCAAATAATGTTAATTTACATTTTAAAAATATTTATGCAATTTTGTCTCTTTCACAATTCGCAATCTGTGTCACAAGAGTTTCGACACTAACCCCCCTGCCCTCAACCATTTTAATAATAAACACACTGAGAAAAATTTATGAAATCGTGAAAACTTCGCGTGGAATTGGCAAAGTCGAAGTTGAGCCAATAGAATTATGATTCATGCAAGTCTGTTGGAATCAAAGTAACTACGCGGCTTCTTTTAAACCAACTGCGATAGAGAATTGAAGTTAAGTTTTAGATGGAGTTGAGTCCACTAAATTTGAATTGGATAAATGATTTTAATTTTAATACAACAAAATAAATAGTACAATGAATAAATCTTCAATAATTGACCTGGAACTTTTTTTTAAAATTTATTTAAAATATCGAAGGATTTTTTACAAATTTTTACGAGTGATTGTTTGAAACATTTTTATCAATGAACATAAATGAAAATATATTTTGATTTAAAATAAGAAAAATTACAGTAATTCCTGCAGAATAATTGACTTATAGTATTGACTTATATAGAGATACATATAAAATATATAGGAATAGAAATTGGTAAGGATTGGTTAGAATGATTTAAGAAACCCGCTAAATTATGTATAAAAGCAAGCTTGGCCAGTATATAATTAGGATGAACTGCTAATGACGTATCTCCATTTCTTACGGAATTGACAATATTGACCTACCAACTGCGTCAGGGAATTTTGAGTACTTAAGTGTCTATTCGAGCTTTGTTATGACTACAGAAAATTATTTGACTCAAAATATCTCTTTTCTCAGTGTATTTATTTTTCTCTGAAGCCAGTAGACAAACTCCCTATCTTTCACCACCATAACTACGCCCCTGGAACGAACCCTCAAATATTTCATGAAAAACTTCACAATGTCAATTTAGAGTATCGTAACCCTCAATAATATCACACACAACATACGGGTTATATTAAAACCCGAACAATGTCGATTGTGTTTTAAAACCCCACAGAGGGTTCGAATCAAAATGAATATTTTAATGGCATCGCGTTCTCCGTTTGTTCATACAGATATATAAGCAAAGGGTCTTTCTTTTTTTTTTTAAACATAATTTTATATATGAGGATAAATTACTGAGCCCGTTTTAGTTGGGCATAACTAATTTTATAAACACATTTATAACAGTATTGTTTGATTGGCCTTTGTTTCGATATTGGGTGTGGCCTAAGATATATTTTTATATATTATATGTATCTAGATTATAATTTATAAAAATTGTAGAGAGAAACGTATTATGAAAGCATAAGGTTTTTTCAAAACTTTCGTGATCGAAAGTTATTGGATTTATCTCGAAAATCGAAATCATAAATCACTACATATTATAAAACAAAGTCGCTTTTTCTGTCCCTATGTCCCTATGTCCTTTGTACGCTTAAATCTTTGAAACTACGCAACGGATTTTGATGCGGTTTTTTTTTTAATAGATAGAGTGATTCAAGAGGAAGGTTTTTATGTATAATACATCCATATTATAGTAGAGTAAGGGGTTGAAATAGGGGTTGAAAGGGATATGCTTCAAAAACTAAAAAAGTTGTGCATCGATTAAGCTAAAATATTGACACGATATACAACCAGCTTCAAAGATCTATTGTTTTTATCTACTTTTAACCTTCGGAGGGTAGAAAGGTGTAGCGAGAAAGTGGGAAGGAATTATGGAATATTTACAAATATACCTAAGTGGGGTATCAAATAAAAGAGCATGGCGTGTACATTACAAAACTGTTATCCAACGCAAGGAAATGTGGAGGGATGGGTCCAAGTGGGGATGTTGCCCAGCAAAGCGGGTAGTTCACAGCTAGTATGATATACAATTCTTTAGACTAGCAAAGTAAGTCTTCTATTATTGAGAAAAACAAGTGAGAACAAACAATTGACTGAGTTAATTGTTGACATATCATGTATAGACAGTGTTGATGACCCAATCGTTTGTTTTTTTACGCCATGTAAGTAAAGAAAGGTAGCCACTCTTAGATAGCCAAACACTGATATTAACACATAATACATACTAAGAAATTTGCGCGCAAACAGTGATGTTTACGAAAAAAATTTTCAAACAAAAGTTGTTAATTTTTATCAGGAACATTTTTGACATTTAAAGTTTTGTTAGTTTATAAAATTTTTAACAAGATCCAATTGACCTATGTTACTCATTTACGAACTTGACTTCACTTTTTATGTTCTAAGCACGCTATAAAAATTTAAGTTTGATACATCTTTTGGTTTTTGAGTTATCCTGTTGACAGAGGCGGACAGACAGACAACCGAAAATGAACTAATTATGTGATTTTATGAACACCTATACCAAAATTTTGTTGGTAGCATCAATATTTTCAATCGTTACAAACTTGAGACTAAAAATAACACAGTAGGAAATCTTAAAGTAGTTCAGCCGTTACATGACTAGACAAATGAGCAACTAATTTATATTCATTGAATTTAAATCTAAGTTATGAATAAAAATAATATTTGTATCACGTAAATGTTCAAACATATCGTAAAAGATAAAATTTATAAGTCAATTTGACTAGTTTTTGACGTTTAAACGTCAAAAAAACGAAATCGCGCGCTTTCTTAACAATTAAAAATCAAGCGCTTAAAATGCAATTAGTACGAAAATTTTTGCGCGTTGTTGTTGAGTAAGCTTTACACTACAACTAAAAATTTTATACATATTAAAAATCTGATTTTTGTGAGATGAAAATCATTAAAATCGCGTTTTTTCAAATTTTACGATATTTTTATTCGAAAACTGGAAGAGAAAAATGTCTAAAAACATTTTTTGTTAATTTTGACACTAATTATATGATAGAGTTTTTTCCAAAGCAATTTAGTTAAAAAAAAATTTTTTTAACAAAATTCTACCAAGCTACCCACCGAAAACCTACAATTTTACGTTCAGGAGCATTTTTTTACCGGTTCCAAAAACAGTTGTTGATCAGGTCCTTAAAAGTCAATATCCATCACAACTGGTTTTTTAATTTTATTTTAATGAAAAGAAGAAAGCCGGCATGCGGTCGTCATGAATGATTATAAATATTGTTAAATGCAAAAATGTGTTTCTGTACACTGTGCAGGCGGTTCCGTGGATGAATAAGAGTGCGCCTACGTTCAACTCAAACGTACTAATTATTTCAAAAAATCAAACTGTGAAGTTTTTTTTTTTTTTGGAAATAATAATTTGTTGAAATTAATAACTCCATTCTAAAATTTTAAATCCACCTCAATGGTGCACTGAAAAAAAACCTTAAAATAATGACAACCTCTTCTCGAAGTTGGCCCTTTCAAATTGAAATAAAGTAAAAATACTTTCAAAAAATTTCGGCACAAGTACAGCTAAATATTTGTATTTACATTGAATTTAAATACGAATTCATTGATACAAAATCAATGAAGTTAAATAAACAAAATCATTATTTCTATGAAAGAGATTGATTTTAGTTTAAAGTCATGCATTTTATTGATGGAAAGTTGTACTTAATTGGAATATATAATCGTGTAAATAAAGCGAACGAATTAAAAAGGAATTTCTCTATGTTTGCTTTAAATATAGGATTTGGTTACTACGAACACATACCTGTCATGTCAGCCAATGTGCGGTTGTGTCAACTACATGAAGATTATTGTTACTAATTTATAGAGACAGTTTGAAATAAACTTATTGATCACTTTTATAATATATAACATATTTTTATACATATATAACAACCATCGGTAGCTCAGTAAGTACAGCGGTGGACTTGAGAAACTAAAATCAATAGTAATCCATTTTTTTTAAATAAACCTAATAAAGCTGCTCATGCAGTTGTGACAATCACATCACTATTTTGTTATAATATTTATAAGTGGTGAATATTTAAGAAAATTCATAGAAAAATTATATATTTCACGCCAATCAAAAATTTATACATAACAGCCTTATTGAAATGTTAACTTTTAGTTAATTCTTAAAAAGCAAATGTTACTTTCAGCAAAAAAGCCCTTTTCCGCATTAGAACCAAGTCTCATTTTTTCTATATTTTCTTGGATTCTACTTTTTTTTAAGCAAGCTCTGAAAAAATATGCCTTCACCATAAATTTTATACCGACACTAAAATCAGAGAAATTTATAACATGGAAAGATTTTGAAGCAATTGACAGGTCTTCAAAATTTGAAGTTGAAAAATAGCATTGAAAATAATATTTAAATTAATTTTGAAACAGGTTTTTTTGATACTGAACCCTTTAAAAAAAAAGAACAAAAAGTTATTGATACATTCCGTTTTGAATGCAAGAATCAAAAAAGACTCTTATCCAAAATGTCATCAAGTTTTTATTATATAATTTTTACTTGATTACAGTCCTATGAAATGTTAATTTACCTTTGAAGCTATAATAAAAAAAATAAATAAAATTACTCATAAAAAAAGACTTAATTATAAGTCTTGCGATAAAAAAAAAAATTTTTCATTTTTTAGAACGCATTTTTGTTCAAAATTAACGAGTTTTCAAGCTGAAATATTCCAAGATAATTGAACGAATAATTTTTAAATATGTTGTTAGTCAATAGAGAAAATATGAAATTTAATTTTTGAGAGTAATTTCCCATGCGTGAATCGGATGTGGGTAATAGGGGAAAATGTCCCGCTTTGCTTTACTTTCTCTGACAATTTATGTCACTAAAAAAGTTTCTTTTGTCAAAAAATCAAAAAAATTCATCAATTAAAGAAGTGTGAGCGTCAGGATAATTTTGGATTAAAGGAATTTTTTTTATACGAAGTTGGATTGAGTCTTAATCAATTCTGAAAATTTTAGGGAGGGTTCATCGCATATAAAAATCTGAGCGCGCATTTAAATTTTACGTGAGTTTTTCAATGTCTATCAGGCCTGCGCTTCGTATTCTTATAAATCAGCAAAAAGCCGAAGACACTCGGATTAGTGTTTATGTTAAAAAATATTTTAACTACGCCTATGTGTTTAATTAAATTTTATGATAGAAGGGCGTACAGCATTGGAAAATTGAAAATTTTGAGTTTGGAAATTTGAATATTCGTTGTGTTAGTAGTCATGGTAGGGACAATAAAATCAATGCCAGCGCTTCAGTGAAAAATTTAGGCGTTAAAGGAGGCTGTTATGACTAATTTGCAATTCTTTACATGTTAATGTTATAGAAAATTTCAAATTAAAATTATTGAAAAACACTAATTAATTAAACTTACTTAATGCATTAAAATAAGAAATCAAATTGCACAAATATTATTTTTCAAATGTAAATTATCATAATTATTTATTTAAATTTGTGAGACAATAATATTAAATTTTCAATGTAAGTCTTAAATGCAATCCATACAATTATATAATTAAAGTAGTGTATCGTTACCATGGAAACGCCTTCAATAAAACTCACGCACGTTGCGAATAGCTATATATAGCTTTAGTATTAAATTATAAGAAATTTTAAGCGTAAGATATCCTTGAGTAACAGAAATTGGTTCAAAATATCTTTAAATTAGTGTTTCTCTCAAAATACAATTGAATTAACGCCTTAAATACAACCAGAACCTTAAATTAAAGAAGTGATCTTTCTGATAAAAAACATTTTTAATTAGTATACATTAACTCAATTTTTTCCAAAACCTCTCCCGAAAAAAAAAATTCTGACGACAGTGATAGAATTATGTAAACACTCTTCAGAAAAAGAATAAAAGTGAAATTTTTTCTGAAGTTATTTTAATTTTTTTTTTTTTTAAATATACACTTGAGACCACTTCACAATATCCAAATTCAAAATCGTGTTGGCATCTCTCACAATAAACCGACAATATCTATACAAGAATAAATCGACTCCACTAAAAAATTAATGGCTGGCGTTGAGTAAACATTTAAGACAAAAAGCGTTGGAATTTTCAGGCAATAATATAATTTTAATAATATTTTTTTTAGAAATAAAAATGTATTAAAAAAAGTTTTTATTTTGAAAAAAATATTATAAAACGACCTTTTGAAAAAAAAATTTTTTTTTTGATGGACATTTAAAGTTTTGTAGTCAATAATAAGTATTTTTATAAAAATCATTGGCGTCTTCTTGACGTTATTTTTCTACCAATGACAGTTAATTGGGCACCAGTCTAATCGGGGTGAAAATGTTTAAGAGTTGATATGAACAAGTGAACAAAATTTTACAAATCCCCGAGAAATTTTACGGGTACGGAACCCTAAACTCGCATTTGAAACATAGCTAAGAACACTCCCCATTAAATTATTCTTCAAACTTTTGCTTACTTTTCCCTAACGATCCCATGATTACAATAAAACATCTCCGACTGTTTTGAAAATTATTTGAAAAATTTTCATTGTTATTTTGATCATTTACTATTTAGCGGGACATCAGATCCAAGAACGAAAATTTCCTAAAAACTAAAATTCTCTGACAAGTTCAAATTCTCAAAAAATCCCTAACAGAAATTTACTAGGTGGACCCAAAAGTAATAGGGATTACCTTCATTTCAAGACTAAGTAGGCAATAGCTCCAATGCAGCTATTGCCTAGTCCCAGTCTCTTTTCCCCCCAGTCTCTTTTGGGGGGGAAAATTTTTAATGGTTGACAATTTTCTGTAGGAGACATATTGACCCTCAAAATACTCAAACTAACCATTTGGTGATCTAAGTTGTCATTGGAGATCAGGATTTCATTTTTAATGAAAGAGTCTCCAAATTAGATCCCAGTAACATTTCTCCCACTACCTAAAGACTTGGATCAATTTGTTCCACCATAAAAATTAAGGATTTGAACAATCTTTCGTATGTGATTTTAATATTTAAGAACAGGAAAAAATTCGAATAGCAGCCACTGACATTAAAAAACATTGATCGATGAAATAATCTACCCTTTTGACTTAAAAGTGTCTTGTCTTGACGAAACCCACTGAATTCATTAAAAAATAAAAACCTTTCAATAACTTTTTAAAGTACCCTTAACAGAAAAACTTGCACCATATGTCAAACGCAACCACATTTTTTTTAATGATCGAAATAATAAAAGACACTTACCAGTTTCTGTATCGATTGTGTACTGGAGACCTGCCCAAGGATCTTCAATATCACTTTCATCACCAGAATTTTCTGTCTGTAAACAAAGCGAATACAAATTTTTATCATTCATTGGAAAATAAACCTTTTTGAAAATTGCCGACCTTTTTTTTAATAATAATAATAGATAAGAGATGTACCGTAAATGAATCCTTAGCTCATAGACCCCTGGGTTACCTGCACTCTCCTTGAGGATAACCTGTTATCAGAAAGCGAGACGTTTCCGGGTAAGCGGTGAAATTTTAAAGGTATGTTATTTAAGAGATGCTATAAGATTCTATCGAGCTAGCGTAGATAGTTCACAATTTCTCCGTCGGGGTTGTTCCCAAGATTGATGGGCCCAGGTTTCGGACCCAAACATTCTATACCCGACATCCAGAAGGATTCTGCAGGTGCAAATAATATGTATGGAAGTGTGTTCCTACAATGGGATCATGGGAGATTCCCAAGCTATAAAGGTGGTAATTCAATCGACAGCGTCCTTTCAAGAGACCCCCCACCCTTCTAAGCTGTGTTTTAACCGAGTAAAGACAAATAGCCAAGTTCTACTTAAGCACAGCTTACCAGGGAAAAATCCCAGTAATAAAAATGATATTATCGTAGGCACTCCTTGCTTCGGCAAATTACTGAACATGGTCGAGCATCTTGCTATGTGAATGAAAGGCTCAGGTGAAAGAGGCATTTGAGACGGCCTCTCTCGCACCAACGAGTCCGCTGCTTCGTACCCTTTAACACTGGTGTGGACAGGTACCCAGATTAGTTTGACTTTGTTACTCAGAGGCTTTTTTTAACTTAGAAATTTTTCTTGACCAATAATTAGTATTTTAGAAACGAGAAGAAATTTACTTGTAGCAAGAAAAATTTCTTGATGCAAGAAATTTAACATTGCCTCAAGAAAATATTTATTTTAATATTCTTGAGCAAAAGAGGTCATTTATTCTGTGTAAGATTCAAAAAATGTTAGACAGATTTGGCTGATGATTTGAAAAGAGGATTTTGTAATTATCAACATACCTTTAAGGAACCATCATTTAAGGCTTCAATTGCTTTTAATTTTTCTTCATAATCCTCAGATCCAGCTGTGTAATGTGAACATGTGGGTGACATAGCCAAACCATCTTTGGAATTTGACGAAAATTTTAATGCTTTTAGATCACTTGCCAAATCATTTGGATCTGTTTTTACTGTTTCTGTGGATACTGTTTCTAAAGAGAAACCTAAATCCACATCTTGTTTCCATAATACTTCTATTAAATCCATATCCTGTAACAAAAGAAAAAGAAAAATTAGTGAAAATTCAAAAAAGAAAAATTTGTGAAAATTCAATAAAAAAATGTTCGATCGATTTGCGGGAGTTTTCGACCAATCGAATTTCTGAAAATGTAAGACTCTAAAAGTTCTCTAAGTCATTGGCTTAATCCTATTACATTATAAAATGATTCATTTTACGCCGGCTTTCTAGCTCGAAAATGCTACCCAAATAGCATTTTTGAGTTAGGGAGATATAGAATCACAATTTCGACCTATCGATGTGTATTTTGGCAACTATCTCTAGTAGATATTTGCAAATTTTCAGTTTTGCAGTTAATGAGATCGAAATCTCGACTTAAAGAAAAATTTAAATTATAAAGAGTTCAAATTATTGAGATTTGTTTTTATATAATCAATAAAAATAACAATAAAAATTTCTAGAAAATACTTTCGAAAATTTTCGATAACCAAAACAAAAGACGGCCACATAATTGTGTTGGGTTTTCAAACTTTTCTAATTTATTAAAAATAATGCAAGCACTGACATTTAATACTTTCTATACAGGGTATTTCAACAATTAACTCAGTCAACTGTTTATATTCACTTGTTATAATTATTTTTGATGCTTGATCCATCAAAATTGAATGAGTAAGTTTTGTCAAAGGTCAATTGTTATGGGATTAATTATCACGGAACTTAATATTCAACTCAGTATGTAAAGAATATCTAATCAATTGAATCTGTTAGCTGTTAACATTTATTGTAATTTTTTATGTCCTGTATATAGGTAATATACACCAAGGTATATTAAGTTTAGTCCCAAGTTTGCAACGCCTAAAAATAATGACGCTACGAAAAAAAATTTGGTATAGGTGTTCATAAAATCGACTAATTAGTCCATTTTCGGTTGTCCGTCTGTGGACACGATAACTGAAAAACGAAATGAGATATCAAGCTAAAATTTTTATAGCGTGCTCATGACGTAAAAAGTGAGACTAAGTTTGTAAATGAGCAACATAGGTCAATTGAATTTTGGATCCGTAGGACCCATCTTGTAAACCGTAAGAGATAGAAAAAAAGTTTAAATATAAAAAATGTTTCTTATAAAAAAATAAACAACTTTTGTTTGAAACATTTTTTCGTAAACGTCACTTGTTTATCTGTGAGAGCTCGAATTAGGAAAAAACTTCGATGTCCAGTTTCTCCAAAACTATAAAAGACAGAGAATTAAAAATTTTGCAAATAGTTTCAACTAGTGGTCTTGTGAAACATTCATGAAATGCTTTTAGAAAATTTTTGAAATCAAATAAATCCCGGCCGAAAGGCCGCCATAATTGTGTTGGTCTATTAAACTCTTCGGCAACTGCAAGCACTGATATTCAACACATTTTATACAGGGTATTTCAACAATTAACTCAGTCAATTGTTTTTTTGTATAATTGATAATTTCTAGTCAATTAACAACCAATAAAACAAAATGAGAAAGTTCTAAAAACAATCAGAGAACAGGAATTAAAAAATATTTAAAAACGATAAAAAAATTATATTCAATTTTTTTTTCCTCTCCTGAGATTATTATCGATTGTAATCAAAAATTCATTTGTTTATGGGCGTACATAAATATATATTTTTAAATAAAATATAATTTTTTTTTTATTTCTCTGCTGTTTAAATTATTAATATTTCATATACATATATATAATGTATAATATTGATATGTGCGACCGCCAGCTTCGAGCTCATGACCCCCTAGTGTTGGCCAACATTCATTAATCGTACAGGGTTCATACCCAGCATGGCCGTCCAACATGGTGGAAACTTTTTTTTAATTGTTCAACTCCATAGGTGGTTTACTATAGAGCGCAGTATCTTGTGTGATACATCTACAAGTTATAACTTACGTGTACGGTATGTACCATAATATCGCATCAAGCCACAAAAACATTGTGATTGTGTATTGTTATGGGTCCGTACCAAAATCAAAGTAGTTTGTTACCCAAATCAGCAATCATTTCACTAGTTTCACAAAATTTTAATTTTAGTCTGTTGCCGCGAATTTTTTGTGCAGTTATAGTACGCCGGAAAATGTGGAAAAGTGGTAGAACAATTCCGATTTCAAAAATGGTTGTTTGTACGTGTTTCTTATGGCTTCAGGAACATTCCTACCCTCTGTATTAGCTAGCTTCTATATTACTATAAAAAAATGAGAAAAAAGGGTAGTTTTCTCATTCCAAAGAGTAACAGTGAAAAAAAGTTAAAAAACTTTTGGGGATCATGAATTACTTAACGAGGTCAAAAAGCTACTGAAGATGTTGGCAACCCCATTAACACCACTGCTAGAATTAACAGAGATAACAAAATTTTTAATTCAAAATTTCACCTCGAAAGTCGTCCCTCGGGGTTTTGGAGTCGCCGATCATGAATTCGAGGTCAAAAAGCAAATAAAGATGGTTGTAACCCCATTAAAACCACCTCTAGAAGTGGCAATTTGTGCCACAAAGTATACAGCTCCGGCGTACAACTGAAGTTTACACTTTACGTGTTGTATAGTGTGCTGTGTTCATCAGGTTATTGTCAGTTTCAAACAATAGTTGCTTTGTCTTATTGTATGTTAACTTAATATGTAATAAAATTTATAAATGGTAACCCGCATAAACCTGAAGACATACGATGTACGTTGGGTGAGTAAGTGAGTACCCATATAGTCATTCTGTATCGGTGGATAACAACTACATTATATACTGCATCAGTCAGGTTAGTATCAGTTTCAAACAATAGTTGCTTTGTTGAAAGTACACAAGTATACAAGTTATACACACGCATTACTAAAAAATTGAAAGGTGCGCACGATAAACGGAAATACAAGCACTCCAGATTTTCTAAGAATATAACAAATTTTCTCTGACAAGAAAATTGAACCAGGGCCGCCTTACCCGGGGTGTAAGATGTGCGTATCACCCAAACACAAGGTTCTAGGGAGTGAAAGCCAATCGTCTTAATGTAAACACTAATAGTAAACACTGTCTATAAGGCATTTCAACAATAATTAGTTAATTGTTTATTTTCCCTTATTTCAACCTTTATTCCACTTTCATTTTCCGTTTTCTAAGACTTGGAAAATATTAGCTGATTCGAATACTGTGAAATAAATTTTCTGATACGTATAAAACGCAAAAATCTCATTCCTTCATTCTATTTAAAACTGATTTTCCATTTACATATATAATTCCAATACAGAAAAACGAATAAAATAAGTTGAAATCCAAAGTTTTTTGAAAAACTATTTGTTTCCTTAGAAAAATAAAAGTTTTGAACTGATACCTCAGTGATACTTTTTCTTGGTTTGTCAACATTTGGTTTCATTTCGTTTGGTTCCATAATAACGCACACCGGAAAAATTAATACACAAACGAAAAAACAATAACGAAAAAAATTTTCTTAACAATTGAACTCACAAACCGATAAACACAAACTCAATAATTTTGAACTACACTAAATGCTAATTTCTACACGACTAATTAACATCAACTAAAAACTGATTAACTTATATATTTTGTTAAAATTACTGAACCGATTTTTGAGAAAATAATCAACTTTAAATATTGATAAATAAAAGAAAACGTCATATTGGCAAAAAAAATAAACAAATTTTTTTTTTTTGATCATTCAATTAGTGAATGAACCCTCCGAGTTACAGACGTAATCCGCATATCAAAGCTCTGATTGATAAGAGATTTTTTAGCCATTATTTATGGTAAAATGTATTTGTTTTAAGATAATTATTGATGCATCAATTTTTTTATGGTTTTACGGGTCAAATAAACTCGTGAAAAGTGTGAAAAAAATTGATGATAGCGCGGGGATTGTAGAGAATATATATAGAGTGTTCTTTTTATAAGTTGACATATGCTTGAAACTCGATGGAAAATGTTTCAAAACGAAAAATGTTAGTTTTAAAGGCACACATCTTATACCGACATCGAATTCGATCGAAGTTTTTACGCTCAATTAAAACGTCACTCTGATTCATAACTGGCAAACATTAGATGAAACGCTTTAAGTTAGAAAGTTGTTCTTTATAAATAAGCAAACATTATTTGTTTGGAATTTCTGTTTATAAACCGAATATTTTAAAAAGTATTTGATATCAAAAATCAATTTGAACAAAAATGATCTTTATTCGCTCCGTGCGTGAGTTTTATTGGAGGCGTTTCCATGGTAACTATACACTACTTTAATTATAGAATTGTATGGATGCATATATAATTGCATGGATTGCATTTAAGACTTACATTGAGAATTTAATATTATTGTCTCACAAATTTAAATAAATAATTATGATAATTTACATTTGAAAAATAATATTTGTGCAATTTCATTTCTTATTTTCACAATTTTTAATGCATTAAGTTTAATTAATTCGTGTTTTACAATAATTTTAATTTGACATTTTCTATAACATTAACATGTAAAGAACTACAAATTAGTAATAACAGCCCCCTTTAACGCCAAAATTTTTTACTGGAAGCGCTGGAATCGATTTTTTTGTCCCTACCATGACTACGCACACAACGAATCGAAAAACAAACCACTTTTATTGAATTTATTGGAAAACTATTTTCGAAAAGTGCCTAGATTTCACAGAAACACTTATACGAAATAACAATTTTGATATGAAGAAGTAATTTTGGGTAAAACTTTTCAGTTCGTTTTGCCTAAACTGTACGATTTGCGGAAAAATGTTTCGAACAAAAAATGTTGCTTTTTTAATCAATAAAAACTTCTCAAACTCTAAAAAGTATTCATCTATCGATTATCAGTTCTGGAGTAGAGTGAGCTTGAAAATTACTTTCATTGAGCTTGGAAATCTAGGTCAAGTTTAATGTCTGCGTAGGATGTGAAACTTTTAATGTTAACCGATATGAGTCTCAACCACATCGCGAGATTAAATATGGCGAATGGGACCACGAATGTGATACAACTACCGTACGGGGTTGGATGGTGAAGTTGAAACAAACGCATGGGTAGCTTGTATGAAAGTAATATAATGTCTAACAAATTTCAAATATTTTTGTTTTTTAATGCAACATAGTTTTAAACAATCTTTTTTTTATTGGTTCTACTACTTATAAATATAACAAAATACTGATGTGATTGGCACAACTGCATGAGCAAGTTTATTAAGTTTATTTTAAGAAAATTAGATTTTTTCGAGTCGGACTTGAACCAGCGACCTATGGATAACTATTAATTTTAGTGTCTCATGTCCTATATTTAAAGCAAACGTAAAGTTATGTTCTTTTAAATCGTCTATTCGCTTTATTTACACGATCATATATTCCAATTAAGTAGAATTTTATTTTCCATGAATAAAATGCATGACTTTAAACTAAAATCAATCTCTTTCATAGAAGTAATAAATTTGTTTATTTAACTTCAGTGATTTTGTATCAATGAATTCATATTTTAAATTCAATCCCATTCTATTGTAAATACAAATATTTAGCTGTACTTGTTGCAATCATTAGGCAATTGTTTGAAAGTATTTTTACTTTATTTCAATATGAAACGGTCATTAAGGATGTATGAGCATGGTAGTGGGGGCACAAATTTAAAAATAGATATTTTCAATTTTGATGATAAATTTATATTATTACTTGACGATATAAGAGTAAAAAGTAAGAATTAAATTTTTCGATATCTGGCTTAATTTTCAAAATATCGAAAATTGAAAATTTTGTTTAATTATTTAGCTTTCGGTATTTCGAAAACCAAGACACATATCGAAACATTTTATTCTTATTTTTCGTCTACATTCATGAAGTTATAACAAAATTCATCATCAAAGTTGAGAATAAGATAAAAATAATTTCAACCCTTAATCTACCCTGCTCTTACATCCCTTATATGGACGGTGACACTTAGTTTTTTTCTTTTCTAATTCATTGCTAATATGTTTACTTTCTATTAAAAAGTTTTTTTTTAATTTGTTTTCATTCATTCCAAATGAAAATTATCAAAAACTTCCAAAATATGTCGTTTTTTGAGATTCCTCCATAAGAGCCAATGTATTTTATATCGATTTTTAATGACTTTTTTCTTAAAAATTTGCACGGATACCTAAGCTGAAATTTTAACCACATATTCTTTGAGTAAAAGACTACCTACAAACAAATTTTGAGCCTTTAAATCAAACATTGTTGTCATGCTCATACATCCTTAATTATCCTTTTTTGAAAAAAAAAAAGCAAGCTAAAAGTGTTTTCATGTGACGATGTAAGTACTTAGTATTAAAATACCTACCGAACCCCTTTCAATATAATGAACGCTTGACAGATTTTAGAAAAAAAAAAAAATGATGATAATTTTCTGTTTTGAAAACATAACAGTATATCATTAGATAATAAGTCTTTAATTTCTCAATAACAATTCGAATAATATAATATAATGTTTTGCGTTTATATTTTTTATCTGAATACCAAAATTTATATGACCCGTGTTGAGTTAATGCGGTGTCCGGGGTTTATAATTTACATTTAAAAAAAAAATATTATTAATCTATCTAACACTTAGAAAAAACCTTGAAATTAATCAAGGGAATCCTGTAATATTTCGTATATTGACATCTCGTAGGTGGAAAATAATTTGGGAGAACAATCGAAATTTTTTGACCACGCCAAAAAGCTCTAGTCCTTGCGAAATTTTCTTAGGTGGAGTACGAAGTACAATAAATTATATTAGACCTTTTCAAATAATAAGATATTCGCACCGTGCATTTTGAGTTTTATTGGAGGCGTTTCCATGATAACAATACACTACTTTATTACTATAATTGTATGGATGGACATAAAATTCTATGGATTGCATACATGGTTTACATTGAAAATTTAATTTTCTAACAAATTCAAATAATGTTAATTTACATTTTAAAAATATTTATGCAATTTTGTCTCTTTCACAATTCGCAATCTGTGTCACAAGAGTTTCGACAGCCACCCCCTCCCCTCAACCATTTTAATAATAAATACAACTCCGTGCGGAGATGACAAATTCGAAGTTGAGTCAATAGAATTATGATTCACACAAGCCTATCGGAATCAAAGTAACTATGTAGCTTCTTTTAAAACAACTGCGAGACGGAATTGAAGTTAAGTTTTTGATGCAGTTGAGTCCACTAAATTTGAATTGGATCAATGAATTTAATTTTGATGTAGCAATAGTACAATGAATAAATTTTCAATAATTGACCTGGAACTTTTTACATTTCAATCAATTTGTTTTAAAATTTATTAAAATTTTGAAGGATTTTTTGTAAATTTTTACGAGTGATCGTTAGCCATCCAAAATTTCATGAAAAACTTCGCAATGTCAATTTAAATTCCGGGGTTTATCTATAAAGAATCAGATTTTTTCAAAGTCCAATCTCAAAGTGGATCCTATGTTGCCCACTCGGCCTCACTTTTTATGTCCTAAGCACGCTGTAAATTTTTTTACAAAGAAAGTAATTGACAAAGTGCAGAAACAATTTAACTTCATTTAGGAGTATTTAAGAAGTCTTAAATAACTTTTGTAATTACAGAATATAACTGTTTATTCTATAAATGTAAATATCAAACTTTTTATATATATTGGATATACATATATCATAAATATCCAATATTTTGATATTTATAATAAATATCGGATATTTTTGAACCCTGTTAAATATATACATGGTATAAAAGTATCTTTAAAATAAAAGATTCTAAAATTTTAAAATTACACCTGATACAACAAAATTACAAAAATACCCATAAAACCAAAATTTACAATATTTATTATTGCCAAAAACCATTAATAATGTTTTTAGGGTTAAAAGTGTTATAAATTTTAAGTGCAAAAATTACTTTTACTTTAAAAAAAAATCTTTCACACAAAAATAAAGAAAAGAAAAGAAAACAAACCACTTTCTTCACCGCACAATTTAAAAACCACAAACCAAGTATACATAATCGAATCCTTTTTATGTGCGTCTATGAGAGTCTGTGTGTGATACGGTTTACCTGAGCTGTGAGGTAGTTGCAAATTAGACACACTTGTAAAATAATTAATGATCCCTTTTCTTCCATTGTTGCTGATGGATTTTTATATTTTTAAGGTAAGATGGAGAGAATGCAAGTTTAAGTGTTATTTGTAATTAGTTAAAAACATGGGCGCCGTCACGATTACATTCAAGAATGTGTACGTTTATCTTCACTAGGGAGGGTGGGCCAAAATAATCTATTTTAGTCTTTGGAGTTTACTCCTTAAAGGGCATTATTCTGGTCGTGGGACACCCAGTAGGAACTATGTCCCTTTCGTAGAAATAACTGTATTAGTAATTAATTGTAATTATTGGTTTTGTGGTACGCTATCTCTCTCGATACTTTTTGCATTTCTGTGCGTTGTTAATTCTAGGTTTAATTTGTTTTAATTCATTTTTCCTAGTACGATACTGTTTGCATATCTGTATATTGGAAATTATGAAAATTTAAAGTTTCAATTTAAGAAGTCAAATGCTTGTTTTATTGTTTAAAGAATTAAATATTAAAGTTACTTTAACTCTACTTTATGAATTAATTGTAATATTAGTTTAACAAAGACATACTTCTGATTTGGTAGTCAACCCAATATATGCGTACATTACCCATAATTTGTTGGTTCAGGATATTTAATGCAACATAACATAAAATTTTCTTGTACTAATTTTAAATTATCCCTATTGTGTCTACCTTCTGATAACTCATTTTTTTGAATAAAAAACATAAATTTTGGACAAAAAATACAAATTGAAAAATTCTAAATATTTTTGCATATTCACAAAATTCATGGCAAGATAAATCGATTGAACTAGTTTTAGTTTCCTAGATAATCTACATGTCGGATGTCAATCAGCAACCAAAACAAACGTGCAATAAGGAACATAATTCCTAAAATCGATTTTTTTGTATGTGCATATTTTCAAAGGTTAGACCGTTATGAATATATCCTAAAACGGATTTTTCCAAATTTGAATTATTTTCGGAGATACAGCGGATTTTCTGGTAACGAAGTTTGAATTGATCGCTCTGAACTGCGAGCTTCTACTTCTTCAAAAGGCAGAACAGCTCGGTTAGCAAAAATAACTTTACCAAACATTCCAAATGAAGTAGAAAAAGGCCCAATGTATGGATCTGGGATCTCCACTTAATCCATAGTGAGTAGTAATATTATCCGAGTTACTACCGGAATTATCTATCAAACTGAAAACGCGTTCTCTCGAAACTATATTTTTCGAGGTGGTTTCATGATATCTCAAGTTCTACTCGATCGAAATGTGTCTACCGTCTGTGCCTTGGATTATAAAAACAATTTTGAGTATTTAAAAAAAATTTGAAAAGGTTAAAAAAGGGCTTAAACATAATTTTTTTTCATGATTTTTTATTCACAAGAAAAGAGTTAGGGAGGACACTGAATTTATCAACAAAGTTGTTAGAAAATTTGGAAAGAAATTCAAACGCCTTAAGTTTTTATTCAAACTTAATGAAAAGAAGTATTATTTTTCTGGTCACTCTATCTCCAGACCCCTTGCCTGGAAATAGGGTACACTTGAACTCCTTTGTTCAATTGCACTCCATTGCACCCTTTTCCCGGCGCTTATGATAAAAATAAATTTTATTTTTGAAATAAATCCTTTAAGTATTGTAATGATGTATATAATTTAGGACAGTTATGTTCAAGAAATATGAACAATCGAAGCAAAATAATTAATTCAAAAATGCGCTTTACAGGAGCTACATAATTCTAAAGCACAAAATTTTTAACATTTAAACTTTTATTCTATCTCTAACAGTTTAAAAGATGGGTCCTACGGAATCCCACGAATCCCTATAAGAATCGTACGAAGACCCAGTTGACCTATGTTGCTCAACTCGACCTCAGTTTTTACGTGCTGAGTACTCTAATTTTAGCTTGATATCTTTTTTCGTTTTTGCGTTATCCACAGACAGACGGACTAATTAGGTGATTTTATGAACACCTATACCAAAATTTTGTTCGTAGCACAAACTTGGGACTAAACTTAGTATACCTTGATATGTTTCATACGTACATGGTATAACTATCGAAATTAGACTAATTTTCTTCCTTATTTTTTATAGAACAACCCGTATTTCATGCTACACGTGAGCAAACACCACGGGGACAAATAATTTCCTCTTATAAAATGCTACTTATCAAAAGAATTTCAAGGCTAAAGACATTCAAACACCTCTCAACATAAATTATATACGTTTAAGATTATGCTCACGATCGTGAAAATTTTATTTAAACAGGATCCTGCTTATATAGATAGGAAGATAGCAAAAACTTATCTTTAAAGGCAATTTAAATTAGTCTTTTTTTTTTCTTTTAAATAAATTGTTTTAATTTTTTTTCTCATTACAAGATTAAAATAAATAAACATGAATTAAAAAACAATAAAAAAAATTATATATTGTCAAATGTGTAGAAATACCATACCGTATGTGATTCTATATAAAAAGTGATCAGATAAGAGTTATTAATAATTTTTAAATTGGAATAAAAACAAAGCGGTACAAGATACCAACATGACATTATTTTTAAACGACCAAAGAAACAAAAAAAGGTTTTGTGTTTAGGGTTCATGTATATTAATGTCACTTTCTTTTTGTCACCATAACTTCTAAATACCTATATAGATTTCGATGTATAGGGTATCGCTAATATCCTTACATCACCCTGAGTGACACTGGCTAGAATGTTGCCAATATTATAAAACAGATAAAGTTTTTAAATAAAATTCTTCACTAAAATTAATGAAATAAAAATAAATTAATTAACAAACTTAAAAAACACGACTACCAAAAAAAAACAAGCTAAAAAGAAGGAGAAAGATCACTCATTTTCTCGCTGACTAAACTGGTAAATATAATTGTCATTGCAGTCGGGGAACTTTTTAGATTAAAAATTGTTTCACATAAGTGCCCCTCGACTGCAATGACAATTTTATTTACCTGTTTAGTCAACGAATAGATGAGTGAGATTTTTCGCTTTATATATGTTACAGAAAAGTTGATCCTGCGATAAGAGTTGACTCTTCTTGGGTAAAGTCGAGTGTTACTAGTCTTTACAGTAAAAGTTTATTAAAACCAAAAAGTGTTGGAATTTGATCAACATGTACTAGTCGGAGTTAACTATTCGTTGTGTGCGTAGTCATGGTAGGGACAATAAAATCGATGCCAGCGCTTCCAGTGAAAATTTTGGCGTTAAAGGGGGCTGGTATGACTAATTTGCAATTCTTTACATGTTAATGTATATAGAAATGTCAAATTAAAATTATTGTAAAACACGAATTAATTAAACTTTGCATTAAAAATGCATTAAAAATTGTGAAAATAAGAAATAAAATTGCACAAATATTATTTTTCAAATGTAAATTATCATAACTATTTATTTAAATTTGTGAGGCAATAATATTAAATTTTCAATGTAAGTCATAAATGCAATCCATACAATTATATATGCATCCATACAATTCTATAATTAAAGTAGTGTATCGTTACCATGTAAACGAAACTCGCGCACGGAGCGAATAGCTAGGTAAAATATACTCTCACTGCCGTACTATACTGGTTGAAGTTATCTGTAAATTTTCAACTCCCTATCTTTTATAGTTTTGGAGAAAATTGACACCAAAGTTTTGTACTAATTTGTGTCATCGCGGGTAAACAGCGATGTTTACGAAAAAATGTATCATACAAAAATTGTTTATTTTTTTATAAAGAATAACTTTATAATTAACCAAAATTATAGAATTCAGAACGTACATCAAAATTGAGTCGAAAATTGGACTTTTTAAAGTGCGTTTCTGCGTTTATCTTTTGAAAATAGGTTTGAATTTCTGATTGCCATGACAAGACTTCGAGTCTTAGAGTAAATTAGAGTAGTGCAGCTTCAAATGCACTTTAGTTTTACCCTAAAAATTAGCCCTAAAGGATAACAAAACCTGCAAATATTGTGTAATGTAGTTCAACTTTTGAACTTTGATGTTAAATTTTAATCAACATCCTTAAAAATTGCTAATGATTCCAATGCATTTCTTTACATTTTGATACAATTTGACCTTTTGAGGCTTTTGTTGTTAATAAAAGCTAAATAATAATGACAAAATCAGAAAATGTTAAGTCATTTCTGTTTACGCCAAAATAAGTATATTATAATAAGTCTACTAATCTGTCGGGTCAGGTCGTTACACAAATAAAACAAGTTGGTTATCATAAAAATTTAATAAACTAGATTAATTAACTAGTTTAATCCATAATTATCAGCTAAAGAAAAAATTAAGACGACAATTCGCGTGCGTAACAACCGCTAATTTTCATTTGTTGATTAACTTAAATTTTATCAGTTTATGATAGATTAAAAAAAAAAAACTATCAATTTTTCAATTGTTTTTATTTTTTCCAAAAAAATAATAAACACTTGTCTGCCAAATAAAAAATATCAACAGTTATACTAGAATGAATCATTTAAATACCCTGTATGGATTGGAGCGGGAATTTTCACAAACTAAAATTTTAAAGTCGTGTTCATATAAAAAGTAGCCCTTCTACACCACTGCAAAGCAATGAATTTATAGAATTTCAGATTCACTTCACGTCAAAACAAAATCGCTTACCGACTGTCTGTCCTTATGCATCCTTAGATCTTTAAAACTACCCAACGGATTTTGATGCGATTTGTATTTTGTAATAGATAGAATGACTGATTCAACAGCAGGCATGATCGAGTAGTTTTTAGTTGTTAAGCCACCATTGTTATATCTTTATTGGGTGCCATAAACTTTATTGTATGCCCCTTTAGCCAAGACCGCATTGCACATAGAGGAGGAAGCGAGACGGGTATACAACTCGTCTACCTATCTCAGTTTCTCTTACAGTAATGAGAAAAAAAAATTGTTGTCTCTGTCTTACTCGTATTTTTGGTTGTCACTGGTTAGGTTGTCACTGTTTTACTCGTATTTTAGATACAGAAGTATGAGTGTCTTCCCTAAGCCACGTTTGCGCATGCATGTTCAAGAGGAAGGTTTATATGTATAATACATGCATAATATAGCAGAGAAACACTGGCAATTTTAGAAATTTCTAATGTGATGTCGAAAATAAACACATTTTTGTATATAAAGACATTCCGTAGTATATTTAGTTTCAGCATTGAAACCGTGCGAAGCTGGGGCGGGCCGCTAGTTAAATAAAAATTTGAGAAATTTTTCTGACTTTTTTTTGTAGTCATTCGATATGTGAATAATACAGAAATACTATTTATTGACTCAGATTCTGATAAAAAGATTTAAAATGAGTTAATTATTTAAATACCCTACATATACTCTGTGGTCAATATAATGTTTATAATTTCAATCCCCTACCTTTTCGTTTTTGAGTTATTATGTTCAAATTTTAGGCAAAATATTATAGCTTCAGTATTATTTCTTTAAGTTCTCTGTAAAAGCCTGAGGCGCTTTTACAAATTTTTCTACTATTTAGTACAATAAAATTTTTTAAAATTATTTTTTATTTAATTTAAATTTTTATTATAAAATTATTATAAAGAAATGTTTCAAGATAAAACTGTATATCCACTTACGTCCCACTCTGTGTTTTTGTAATGTAATAAACGAATTTACACGAACAGAGAATAAATATAATTATATTTTATAACAATTGAAGGACAAACTAATTTTTATCATATAAAGCGCACTTGAATTTTTCAAGTTGATTTTATATATTATCAAACAAGTTCACAGTTTTTTTTTTTTTTGGAAAAATTTTCAAACACTTGTAGGTACTTATATGCGTGTAACAACTTGTTTTTCACTTACTTTTATAAATACTTATACTAATTTATAAATAAAATAATCGCGCTCTTATCAAACACTTTTATTTTTTCGTGGAAATTTGAAAAAGGTGAATAGAACTTGATTTGGTTTCCTTATCTAATAAGCGAATTTTTCTTTTTTTGATTGAGTCAAATTTGTTTATAAAAACATGTGAAGACAATAAATTTATAAGTTATTTATTATTAAGTTATTATTTTTCAGGACTCTTTAAGAAAATTACCAAAAACCGATAAAAATTTGTTGTTTCTGACTTCGAAAAATTACAAAAATCGGGTTTATTTGACGACTTTACGAGAATAATGATATCTCGAAGTGATTTCTGACGTTATCTCAAAAATTAGTCAACCAATCGTTAAATGAATAAAACGTGTTCATAGAACATTTTATAGAACTCTGAAAACAAAATTTTAACATGAATTTTTCGATTTTTTCTAAGGAGTACCCCTTAAGAAAATTACAAAAAATTGAAAAAAATTTGCTGTTTCTGATTTCGATGAAACTCAGTTTATAAGGTAAATTTAACCCAAAAATTTCAAAAATCGGGTTTATTTGACGATAGGGCGAAAACTTTCCGAGAATAACGATATTTCCAATTGATTTCTGACGTTATATCGAAAACTACTCATCCAATCCGTAAATGAACCAGATTTTTGTAATTTTTGGGTCAAAATTACCTAATAAAATGTGTTTTATCGAATTCCGAAACCAAAATTTTATCACAAATTTTTCGATTTTTTCTAAGGGGTACCCCTTAAGAAAATTACAAAAAATCGAAAAAAATTTGCTGTTTCTGATTTCGATGAAACTCAGTTTATAAGGTAAATTTAACCCAAAAATTTCAAAAATCGGGTTTATTTGACGATTGGGTGAAAACTTTCCGAGAATAACGATATTTCCAATTGATTTCTGACGTTATATCGAAAACTACTCATCCAATCCGTAAATGAACCCGATTTTTGTAATTTTCGGGTCAAAATTACCTAATAAAATGTGTTTCATCGAATTCCGAAACCAAAATTTAATCACGAATTTTTCGATTTTTTTTAAGGGGTACCCCTTGAGAAAAATTACAAAAAATCGATAAAAATTTGTTGTTTCTGAATTTGATGAAACTCAGTTTGTAAGGTAATTTTGACCCAAAAATTACAAAAATCGAGTTTATTTAACGATTGGGCGAGAAATTTCTGAGAATAATGATATCTCGTACTGATTTCTGACGTTATCTCGAAAACTACTCATCCAATCGGTAAATGAACCCTATTTTTGTAGTTTTTGGGTCAAAATTGCCTAATAAAACATGTTTTATCGAATTCCGAAACCAAAAATTTATCACAAATTTTTCGATTTTTTCTAAGGGGTACCCCTTAAGAAAATTACAAAAAATCGAAAAAAATTTGCTGTTTCTGATTTCGATGAAACTCAGTTTATAAGGTAAATTTAACCCAAAAATTTCAAAAATCGGGTTTATTTGACGATTGGGCGAAAACTTTCCGAGAATAACGATATTTCCAATTGATTTCTGACGTTATATCGAAAACTACTCATCCAATCCGTAAATGAACCCGATTTTTGTAATTTTTGGGTCAAAATTACCTAATAAAATGTGTTTTATCGAATTCCGAAACCAAAATTTAATCACGAATTTTTCGATTTTTTTTAAGGAGTGCCCCTTAAGAAAATTACAAAAAATTGAAAAAAATTTGCTGTTTCCGATTTCGATGAAACTCAGTTTATAAGGTAAATTTAACCCAAAAATTTCAAAAATTGGGTTTATTTAACGATTGGGCGAGAAATTTCTGAGAATAATGATATCTCGTACTGATTTCTGACGTTATCTCGAAAACTACTGATCCAATCGGTAAATGAACTCTATTTTTGTAATTTTTAGGTCCAGATTACCTAATAAAATGCGTTTATCGCATTCTGAAACCAAAATTTTATTTTTTTTCAATCCAGTAATATTAAATACAAAAGAATGTCATGTGTCAAAATACAATTTAAATTTAACCCTTAATAGACTTAATAGATTGTTATAATTGTAATATTTGTTAGATACAATCAAAAATTTAATAATAAACGTTACAATTAAGGTTAAACAGAAACCTGTACCCATCAGAAGGGTTAAAAGAGGTAGCATACATGAGGTAACACCAGATGATTTGACACTTGAAAAAATAGATAGTTTACAAGAGTATACAATCAAGAAAAAGATAAACATAAACAAACCAATATTGTTTATCAATAATATGAAAATTATGAAAATTGATAAAATAAATTTTCATAACTATTTATAACAAATGACATCATACTATTAATTTTATTAAAACTGATAAGAAAACCTTGTTATCAATTAATCTAATTTTGTCTGTAGTGCTTGCTTTAAGTTGAATAAACGGTAACAAACTCGCACTACCTGCAATAGAGATCATGAACAAAAAAAAAAAGATTAAGTGCGTTTTAGAAAACGCATTAAGCTACGGTTTCGTAAAAAGATATAATATTAATAATGGGATTTAACCTCCGTTTCTCTGACATAAACGCCTATAACAGAGGCCACCCACATCATTATTTGTTAATCTTTATTTATTTAATTACAAACACATTTACAATTACATTTTGATGTGGGTGGAGTCGGTTACTTCGTTCTTATCCAAGCGACGAAAATGTGATCATTTCTGCACTCCCATTAATTATAAATTGTTCACACTGCCGCTGCCTGGATTCGAACCCGCAACCTAAGTCTAAATGGACAAACAGTCCAAACAGTCAAAGACAAACGCCTTAGACCACTCGGCCATTTAGACTCTCGTAAAAAGATACAAATATATGCCATGAAATTTAAAGGAAATTCTGTTAAAAACATGGTCTGAGAAACGGAGGTTAAACCCCCGTTATTATGACAAAATTCACTATCAAAATTGCAATCATACACGCTCATACATCCTGAATACACCCATTAAAGTTTTAACCAATCAGGCGCAACCCGATTCAAATTTGCGAGTAAATTACATTAACCGATATAAATAAATATATAAATGTTCCTTATTTGACAACGGAACCCTAAAACATCAAGAAATAACACAAAAATCTATCATGTAAACACAGTGATGGCATCTATTAGCAACGATTAACACTTCAAAACTAAAGTAATAAAACCTACCAACAGATGGTACACTCTGACAAATGGAAAAATTATGAAAAGGAATTAGTTGGAGTGAAAAAAAAACCCATATTTCAATTAACTTTAAAAGTGATGTAATCGTTCCATAAATAAATCCAAAAAAAATTTCATCGATTCCAAAAATTTAATTTTTGAAATGACATAAATTGAAAGTATGTTACTAAAAATAAATCCCGTTAATTTTAAAAACGCCTGGAGCAACTTTCACACGAAATGTTTTGATGTAAAATTTGAGTGATGGATGTGAATTTTTAGGACATACAAAAATTTCACATAACCTTGAAAATACATGACGTCACACATTCAAATCAAAACAAGAAAATCGGGCGAAAATCCTTCTTAAAAAAAGTTATTTTCGAACTCACCATTTTTTCTTCTTTTTTTTTAAACAAATAACAAAAATAAATTATAACAATTAACAATAAAAATATCAACAATTGGTAACCATAAAAAAAAAACTAAAAAAACTATCCGCTAAATCCGCACTCAAAAAATTTGAAAAACACAACAATTCATAACAAACACTTTTTCGGGAACTTTAAAAAAATTTTTTTTTTTGAATCACAAAAAAAAAATGTTTCGCTGTTTCGGTCCGAACACTAAATTTTGAATGATGGATTGTGGCCGATTTGTGTGATTGTGTCAAGAGTGTTCGCTTCTTATCATATGTGCTATAATCGTGTACAGCAAAAACAAAAAAAAAGTGTTTTTTTGATCAAAAATTTTGTGGTATGACTGTTTTTGCTCAGTTGCGGCTCAACTCAGTAATATGTGTGATTATAATTGCTTAAGTTTAATCATGTATCGTGTGTACATACATGTAATTTTTAAAGTCAGTAACTAAAGACTCGCTTGATAACGAGGAAATAAATTCAATGTTCAATTGTGTTTATTATACAGAGTTCAACTTATATTCCATGATTGGTTCGAGCAAATTTATGTCAGTTTGACGTCAATTTTTTATACACTGTCATATTTAGTACAGCGGCCAAGGGTGATTCGTTACATATACGTTGAAACTTTTTAGGCTCAATTTCAAATTGATTCCGAATTTGAAATGCTACTTTTTCTAAAATCGCAGCATCAATTGTTTAAAACAATTTCTGTGAAATTTCGAAAACTAAACACAGAGAAAGAATTGATAAAAAGACGTGACGTCATCACATTGGAATTTGTTTGAAACTTGAAACCCCATCCCTTTTTTTATTTCTTCTCACTCTCTGATATTAACAATAAATTCATTTCCCATTCACAGGTCGTGTTCGTCTTTTAAAATTCCCATTTAGCATTCACAGATAGCGCTCGTGTACTTAAATTAAACAATAGTTCTATTTGTCATACACAGATGGCAATTTATTGAATTCTACATAATCAATTACAAATATTTATAATTTATATAAATTTTGTTTCAATATAAAGCGAGTGAAGTTGTATTTCTGTATTGGTTTCCCCTACCCAGATGTTTTTTTCTTCATATTTTAGTATGCTAGAAGAAATTTGAAACTATTGATAGATTTAATAAATGCGAGCCAGACGTAGAATTTTTCAAAAGCCCCCGTTATGCCCAATTTTTCGCTCCTAGCAAGTCTCGTAATGGAGCTGCGGGTTGTAATCTTGTCTCATCAATAAAATGAGTGATCATACAACACTTTAACTCTACTAGAATAGACGCTATGAGCGAAATAAGGCTTGAGGAAAGCAATTGACTTTGTTATTCTTTAACCTTTTGGGCTCTACCAACACTCATTTTAAGGACAAATCAGTAAACTTGAAAGGAGCGCTACTCTAATTTACTAAAAGACTCTAAGCGTTTAGCGTATGTAATATATATCAAGGTATACTAAGTTTAGTCCCAAGATTGTAACGCTTAAAAATATCTACTAAAAAGTTCATTTCCGATTGGCTGCCTGTCTGTCTGTGCGTCTGTGATCACAATAACTCAAAAACGAAAGAACATATCAAGCTGAAATTTTTATAGCGTGCTCTGGGCATAGAAGTGAGTTTGAGTTCGTAAATGAGCAGTTTAGTGAGTCTGAGGTCTTTAGGACCCATCTTGTTAACCGTTAAAGATAGAAAGTGGTGGTAAACCACTTGAAAGACGAAAAAAATTCTATAAAATACTTTCGAAAATTTTCGAAATATTCGAAAACCAAATAAATAGTGGCCAAAAGATCGGTATAATTGTGTTGGTTTTTTAAAATCTTCTAATTTAAAAAAAATAATACAAGCACTGACATTCAACTCATTCTATACAAGGTATTTAAATAATTAACTTAGTCAATTGTTTGTTTTCACTTGTTCCTATTTTAAAATTTGAATTATTGTTATGTGAACATAGGACATAAAATTTTCTTTCTTTTTCTGTCAAGATAGGAAAAATGCCTACTTGTTACTTAATTTTCTTAAAAACAAATAAAAACCAACTTTTCGTGTCCTCGTTTCCATGTCAACTATTGTTAAGAATTAGGATAATTTAAAATTTTTTAACTATAAACAAATTTGTTTATATATTTTTAATGTAAACAAATTCAAGGCCATGTTTTGTTTCAGCATCAAAATTTTGAATATCACCTTCCAACATTTATATTATTTACATCATCAATAATCATTGAATGTACACACTCCGCAAAAAAATAAAATTTGGAAACTTTTTGGTCTCTACTTAGTCACTACTCGGGCATTTTAAGGGAAAACAAACGAACTTTTGAAGATGGGCTATTCCAATTTACAAATTTATATGCAATATAAGGAAAAGAACCGCTCGAAATCATATAAGATATTGTTTCAAGACAAAAATATTGTTTCAAGGTTTTAAAATCCGGCTCGAAGGACTTAAGTTAAAAAAAAAGACCGAAAAAGGGATCGTCTTCCCTCTTTGTCTCGCAGCCTGACAAAGCGCTATATTAATATTTCCAATTATTGTATAAACACGTGCATGTCTGTGTATTTCATAAAGGTATTATAAGACAGACGAAGAGAAATTTACGCGTACTTTTTTTAGATCTCTTTCAATAACAGGCATGGGCAAACGGGAATTACAGAAGTCCCTGAGACTTCTGTAACTAAAATACGAGTAAGACAGTGACAACCAAAAATACGAGTAAGCTAGAGAGATAATTTTTTTTTCTACCAATCTAATTACTATTAGAGAAACTGAGATGGGTAGAAGAATCATATACCCGTCTCGCTTCCTCCTCTATGAGCAATGCAGACTTGGATAAAGAGACACGCAATAAAGTTTATGGCACACAATAAAGTTACAGCAATAAAGCAATGGTGCTTGCTTTATAACGATCAACTGTTTGGATGGTCGCATTAAGGTTCTATGTTATTATTTCTATGGATAAAACTATGAATTTCTCAATAAAAAAAATGGCTACTTACGTGTCTAACAATTAAAATCACTTGTTCACTAATAAAACGCATACTCTAAGTACACTGAAATCTTGTTTGCTCGAACATACTCATCAGAAAAACATAAAAATTTTTATACTTAATATAATAATTATCTAAACAATCAGCATTCATCACACTCTAGTATATGGCAAACTTGAATTTTAGAATTTTATTGTAAAATATATAAATATTTTTTTTTTTTAAACTAAAATTATATTTATTTAATAAATAAAATCGACGTCACATTATTGTAAAAAATTTTTCTTAGATAAAAATGTCCACAACACGGCGATCAATTTTTGCCGCGTGGTTTCTTAAAAGCACTTATCTCAAAAACTTAAGAACGAAAATTTTTTTGACAATAAAAGACCCAAAAAAAATAAATATATAAATTTTGTTGTCGTAAATTGTCGCTGGTGTGATGTGCTGGATTTGCATACAATGGGGGAATTTTCAATTGTCCTTTATATGGTAATTATATGTTTGAATGACTTTTGAACCCTTAGAATTTTTTAATTAATTTTGTTTTATTTAAATAACACGACATTAACTTAATTTTGTGGTTTTTATGATAGAAAAATTGTGATATATGTGGTGACATCTGTTGCGTTTTAAATGTAACGATGGAAAATGAAAATTGGTTTAAAAACAGAATTCGAAAAATATGATATTTTATAAAAAGTATCGAATAATTATCAATTATTGATATTTATCAAAAAATTAATAATTATCCACAATTTTAATTTAAATGTGATAATTTTCTAAACGAGAATTTAAAGATTAACAAAAAAAATTAAGGACGTTCCCAAAAAATCACGCTTTTACAAGCTTTTATTTAGTTTCACCTATCCCGTTGTCTGTCTGTAATCAAATCTTGCAAGTCAAATTTCATCTATAATAATAATAATAATAATGGGGTTTAACCTCCGTTTCTCTGACATATACGCCTATAACAGAGGCCATCCACATCATTATTTGTTAATCTTTATTTATTTAGTTACAAACATATTTACAATTACATTTTGATGTGGGTGGAGTCGGTTACTTCGTTCTTATCCAAGCGACGACAATGTGATCAATTCTGCACTCCCATTAATTATAAATTGTTCACACTGCCGCTGCCTGGATTCGAACCGGCAACCTAAGTCTAAATGGACAAACAGGCAAAGACAAACGCCTTAGACCGCTCGACCATTTAGGCTCATGATTTGAAATTAAACATAAGAAAATGACTATTGGTACAAAATTAAACATCCATTTTAACTATGGGTCACTATGGGTCCACAGTTCATAAGTCACCTAAAAATGAAAATTTTAACAAATTACTACACTTTACTACCGCAGGGGATATTCAAATGTTTTCCGAGTCTCTTATTAAAATGTCAAAAATGAGCTAAATTAATCTAAAAACATGTTTATGAATTGAAAAAAAAAAATACAAAAAAGAGATTGCAAAATCTTTTGGAAAATACGCTGAAATTTTAATAGTATATAATTAACTTCCGAAAGGAAAAAAATTACAAAATAACTTTTTTTTGTGAACCTGATCACGTCATAACTTTAATTTGATAGTATGACTTTATCAAGGTAGGGATTCACTTGCCAGCGTTGGCAATCAATTGAAAGTAAACAAAACAACACGAATATAAATTCATTTGACGTAATGAAGCCACTAGAGCAATTTATAACTAAAAAACTGAATCTCTATCTCTATATATTATAAATGCGAAAGTAAGCATGTTTGTTTGTTTGTTACGCTTTCAAACTAAAACTAGCGAATGGTTTTTAATGAAACTGTACAGCAATATAGCTCATACTTCAGAATAACACATGAGATATAATTTATAAATATATATATTAATAAAAAAAAAATTTAATAAAATTAATTTAATTTGTCATTGCTATAAATTACAGATTTCTGTAAAAGTAGTCATTTAACACTACCATAAATTATAGATTTCTGTAAAAATAGTCAATATAAAATATTTCACAGCCATCTTTTCTGATATACTTACTGAATGATTACGATTATTATAGATTTAAAAAATAGAAAACCATACATATATTTTACCTGTGTAAAACTATCCTTACCATTATTTCGAGTGTCATAGAAAGGGGATAAGCGAGAGCAATCTTTATCAATGTTTACCTTTAAGCCCAGCGAAGCGGGTGGGTATCACTTTCGTGTTTAATACATTATTGTTTTAAATTAATGTATTAACTTACAATAATGTTATTTGTACAAAAAGCTTCATGAGCTTCAATAAATGTTGCATCCTGAAGAAAATTTTTATGCATTACCTTCCGGCGCTTTCCAAAAAGAAAACATAAAAACTTTGGTTTTTGACGCTTTTACGATATTTTTAGAGCATTTTATTACATTTACATCATACAAGTTGTTGATTACACAGTTGACTACACAGGTTATTTTCAGTTTCAAGCAATAGATGCTTTGCCTATGTTACACGTACTTTGTAGTCATTCTATATCGGTGGATAATAACTACACTGTGTGCTGTATCCGTCAGGTTATTGTCAGTTCCAAACAATAGATGCTTTGTTGATAAGAGTGCACAAGATACAAGTTATACACACGCATTATTAAAAAGTGAAAGGTGCACACCAAAAACGTGACGATTTCATCCGATTACTAGATTTTACTCTTCATTTTTTTTCATACTGAGCGTTTTACTTGAAAATCGTGATTATAAATTAAATATCGTAAATTGCGTTAAAACTTATATAAAATAGTCTGACAAAGAGTTTTGTAAATATCTAAGTTAAAATAATAGAAAATTCGGGAAAATTTTCCCGTCCAGAATCGAAAGATCCTTAATTATTATTTTAAGTAATTAAATAATTACATAAATCCGATAACTACGGATGTTGTTAGAAGCTGTCTAAATTTAAATAAGAAAAATTCTAAATAATTTCTTTAGGCCAATTTTTACGACCATGACTATAACATTTCACCTAACATATTATTTAAATAATACGGCAATAATGGTCGTATAATTTATTTGTCATGGTGAAAGGCGATAGCAAAATTGTCTGAAAATATTAGCGCCGGCAGCAGATGCACTTTTATCGCGAAAAAAAAATTTTAAAAATGAAAACAAGTTGAACAGGTAGCAATCAACATCAACTCCAATCATTTTTACAGGATGTTTCAAAAAAGCGTGTTATACTAAAAGATATCTGATATCTTTGTCACATGTGGTCACATTTGTTAGATTCAGAATTTTCGGGTCCGAAACCTTGGATCCATCTATCCTGTGGGATTTCTGTGTGGCGTCTGGCCTCGACAGAATCCTTTAGCTTCATCTGATTTTAATAACGCCTCCTACGCGAAGACGCCTCGTCTTCGGGTGGCAGGTCGTTCTCAAGAAGGGCACAGAGGACTCTTGGCCTAGGTGCTAGGGACCTACTTGCGTTACCCCTCTTTTGTCTTATCATTATTAATATTAAGACTAGATTCCGTGGAATCATCAGCGGAGACGAGATTGAGATGGCGCGGCGTGTTCATTAAGGGTTGATCAAAAAGTATAAAAAGGATTATTTGTATTGTCTTCGATTCCATCTCTACTACTAGAGTAAGTCAGTTTTTAGACACCTTATATATTCGTCTGGCGATGTAAGCTAAAAGGCATATAAACAAAACCCTTTGCATACATATTACGTCATACTTTATACACAAAGGATAATAAAAAAAAAACAATTGATTTCGAAAATACTAGAAAAAATCACGTTTAAATTGAGTGATCCTCATAGCTGTTATCATATCTATATTTTTATAAATTGTTTTCAAAGAATTTTTTATTAAATCTATAAAAAAAAATTTACATCGTATGATGAAATCCAATTGTAAATATTAGTCATAAACATATGCAGTAGTGCCATCTATACTTGTATACTATTAACTGTGTAAAAGGTTTGTTTCTATGCTAAAAAATATTTTTGAATAAATTACACCTGTAAATGGAAATATTTATAAACAAATCTTAAAAAAAACCTGTTGAAAATTTCTGTAATAAATTAAATTAATGAATTAAATGAAAAATTGGTTAAAGTTTTTCTTTTCTAAAAGCCAATTGTTCCAATTCTGGAATTAGATCAGGTCAGAGAATGGATATAATAAACTACCCTTCAAACTTTGAAAGGAATTCATTGGACTTTGTCGACAATGTATGCTTATTAGGATATTTTTAAAGAAGGCGGAGTAAAGCTGGATTACACTAAGCTTAAGTCAAGAAATTCTGATCCGAAGATTAAAAGAATCAAAAGATTTAAAAAAATTCGTTTTGTTTTAAACCATAAGAGACAGAAGAAAAATTATAATACAAAAAATGTTCCCTTTTTCAAAAAAAAATAATTTTGTTTGAAACATTTTTTTCATAAAATTTATAGATATGCCACAATTAGTCAGTAGATCGTGCGTCTATTTACCTGGCTGTTGATAGTCAGCGGATATTTAAGACAATTAATTATTAAATTTTATGATAATTATTATACCTAATTAATGTCTTTATGATTATTATTTCAAAAAAAATTAGACTTTATACTTAAATATAAATGCGTATAGACCGAGAAAATAAGTTAACTATTATTTATTGATTTTCGTTTAATTTTAAAACAAACAGTTTCTCAACGTAAAATTTTAGGCTTTTAATTTTTGGAGTTTACTCCTTAAGAATCGATTTTCAAATAAGGCATGATATGAGAAAGGCAAGAGTAGTAAGAAAGCTAGTGATCGAATAACCTCGTTACGTTTTTTTGTGCGCAACCTATCGTGCAAACCTTTCACTTTTTAGTAATGCGTATGTATACATATAACATACAAAGCATCTATTGTTCGAAACTAACAATGACCTGACGGACGCTACACACAGCGTATTTTTACGAACGAGTCGAAGTTCTACGATCCGATTGGCTATTTTATTTAATGTCGCTGCCGCTACGGTGGAGTTTACATGTCTCACGTCTATGAAAAGCGTGTGGGCAAGTTATAGCCGGCAACAATGGCCACGTAACATTTATTTTATCCCTATCCCTATATATTATAAATGTGAAAAAAAGGATGTTTGTTTGTTTGTTTGTTTGTTACGCTTTCACGCAAAAAATACCGAATGGATTTTCATGAAACTGTAAAAAAAATATAGCTCATACATCAGAATAACATATGAGCTATGATATATAAAGATATATCAAAAAAATTAAATTTAATCTGGCATTTTACTGATCCATCTATGATCATCATTTTGGACCATAAATTGAAGATGTTTAATGTCAAACAATTCATGGCCATCTTTTCTAATATACTCAATGAATTATGACTATTTTACATTTAACAAAATTTAAAACTCTGGATATATTTTAGCTTTGTAAAACAATTTTTACGAGTGTTATGGAAGGTTGATAAGTGAAATCAAGAGAGGTGGAGGCTATAAAGCGCTGGTTGTTACTTTTAAACCCAGTGAAGCGGGCGGGTATCAAGCTAGTGATAAATAAATTTTCATAAATAATGTATATAAACTACCTATTGCCCTAATATAGTAAACTAATATTGACATAAAATTGATTGTTTCAGAATTTGACGAACCAAATTCCTAATTTGATCGGAGTACATGCTTAACCAACGCCACGCCACGTTAATACAGTATACCGATGGTATCCGCGTCCGCGGTTCGGTCATATAGGTACAAAATCATATAATATTCATGTTTACTAACAATTTTAAGGTATAAAATACACACAACTTAGTTAATTTACAAGGCCAATATTTATTCAATTTTTATTTAGAAAACTAATTATATAAACAGTTGAATTATTTAAGAACAACAAAAAAAAAGTTGTTTCTAATCAGAAATAATCGCGATATAAATCGCTAAAATTCAGTACTTGATCGTTGAAAGTTCTTGACCGATTTTTCACTAGTCATTTTAGTTGAAGATTCTTCCTCCAAAAGAGTCTTTTTAAAGAAGTTATGTTTTATCACTAGCTAGCTGGGTCTCGGGGTGTAACCCGCGATTCAAAGAGATTTTGAGAGTTATTATCGCTACTGTGTAAATTAATCAAGCCAATTCTTAAGAAAAATGGGCTAAAAATCTATTTCACGAACTTTTACAAAATACTTGAATGTATGCCTTTAATGTATGTTATCCCATAGGAACCGTACATTTTTTCGGGATAAAAATTAGACTACCTATGCAAAAAATCGATGTCGATCCTTTGCTCTACGAAAAATTAAAACAAATCTATGCCACGGGAACCATACATTTTACCAGGACAAGAAGCCTATGTATGCTCTTCCGACTATAACCTATCTCTGTGCCAAATTTCGTCCACATTCGTTCAGCCGTTCTGGTGTGATTGAGATTAACATCCATCCTTCCAAACTTTCACGATTATAATATAGATCAGATTAAAAAATAATCGCGTCGTTTTTCAAAATCGATCTTTGATCGGGATTTTATGACGACATCTAAGAAACTATGGATCCAATCACGAAATGAACTCAGTTTTTATATTTTTTTGGGTCAAATTCACCCTCATGTACCGATGTTTGCGTTTTTATGATTCCCTTAGAAAAAAATCGAAAAAATTATGCAATTTTTTTTTGTTTCGGAATTTGATAAAACTCGATTTATAGAGCAATTTTGTCCCTAAAACTTCAAAACACCGGTTTGTTTGAGTATTGGATCCATATCTCGAAAACTATGCGTCCAATCGTTTAACGAACACGATTTTTGTGTTTTCTGGGTTAAAATTACCTTCTAAACTTAGAAAATCAAAGAACGCGAGAAAATTTTGTTAGCTTGGCATTCTATAAAATTCATTTTGTAAGGTAAATTTGAGCCAAAAAATTCAAAAATTTGGTTTATTTGACGATAGTAGTTACGGAGAAAAACGATAATTTGAAGGGATTTATGACGTTATCTCGAAAACTACTCGCCCAATCGTTAAATTAAAATGATTTTCTTTATAAAATTGAATCAAGCATCTGTAAGAACTAACATGTTTCCCTAATAAACTTATTATTTAAATTTAAGATATTTTTTCGATCAAATTATTTGTCTAGCGTGTTTTTTCCTAAGCGGTTCATTCTTAGACCGTGAGTATATTTTTCGTCAAACCTAGACATAATAAGCTTGAAAATGATGGATTAATCATGAAATTTGAGAAAGGAATAAGGAAGATAAGGGTAGGACAGAAAACAACTTGCTAGAGTAATAGTATATAAGATTTAAGTAAGCTTAACAGTAATTAAAATATTGTTTACGTACTTGCGAACGTAGTGTGAACGTACTTTTATGTAATACATTAAAATATTAAGCAACTATAATGTATTCATTAGGATTCACTAAGTTATGTTAAAAAAAGGTTAAAATATCTATGAGTTTCTACTTAAGAAACTACTTAAAATGTTTGTTTTAACAGTTCACTTAATTTCAAACAGTTAAGTTATTTCAAAGATTTATGTGGCTAAACAAATTTTAAGCTTGTTCATTTAGCCATTAACTTAATTTAATAACTTTCTGGTTTCGATTTTCTAATATTGATTATAAATTCTGTTAGTTTAGGCAGTAAGGAAGCACCAAAGCAATTTTACATTTAGGGTTGAAATTATTTGTATCTTATTTTCAACTTTGATAATGAATTTTGTTATAACTTCATGAATGTACACGAAAAATAATAATAAAATTTTGCAATATCTGCCTTGGTTTTCGAAATATCGAAAGCTGAATAATTAAACAAAATTTTTAATTATCAATATTTTGAAAATTATGACAGATATCGAAAAATATAATTAATATTTTTCGTCTTATATTGCCAAGTTATAACATAATTCACTATCAAAATTGAAAATTTATATTTTTTTAAATTTGTGTCCCCACTACCGTGCTTACATACATAATTAGTTGGGCATAAAGGATTTTTTTTTTCAATAATTTATCAAAGTTTTAACTTTAATTTAAATAGTTTTTTTTTTTTTTTAATTCCCTCCGACTAGTTTTGGAGAAATCTATGAAAACATATCATCCAAATACCGTTTTTCCATAAAACCCATGCCTACTTTTGAAGATTTATTTAAATAATCGGGCAACCCCTCCTAAAATTTTTAGAATTGATTTAGACTTACTAAGTCCAACTTATCTCGTACATCCTTAACCAATGATTTTCAGACAAAACTATTGACCAACCTGTGCAGTCAAAAATACTTTTGCCTGTTTTTCTCAGTTAAAAGTACTTTTGACTGGCTAAGAGTGTTTACTGGAATATATACAGTGTGCTTTTTAATTGTCTGCAAAAATTTTGCTTCCTAAATAAACTGAGAAAAAAAAGAAGAAAATGTTCTTTACCAAATTTGGATCCGAGGCCTAATTTACGAGATAATTATCCAACTCTTATATTAAACAATTAATAAAAAATATATTCATCAAAATATAATTCATCCAATAAAACACTATTTAAACAGAGAATGTATTTTATCATAATGTGAAGGAGTGACCTAATTACGAAATTACTACAAAAATCAACATACAACTTTAACACAATATACATAGTGTGGTTTGTCCGTGAATACTTTGTCCGTTTCGACAACTACATGTTTAAGGTATGTGATATGCACACGATAGGTTGCATATAAAACTTAATTTACAAAAAAAGATAGTCTAACAAAAATTGATTTTTATGGATTACTTTTCATAGTAATATAAGTAACCAATATATAGTAATTTCGCATTTAGGTCACTCCTTCACATTATGATAAAACATATCCTCTGTTTAACTAGCGTTGAATTGGATGAATTTTACTTTGATGAATGTATTTTTTATTAATTGATTAATATAAGAGTAGGTTAATTATCTCGTTAATTAGGCCACAGACCCAAATTTAATAAAGAACATTTTCTTCTTTTTTCTCTCAGCTTATACAGGAAGCGAAAGTTCTACAATCAATTATAGAACACTTTGTATACAGATATCGAATTTTCGAGCAGTCGTAATAAGTAAGAACAATGTTCAAAAGTGTAAAACACTTCTTACCATTTTTTTACTGAATGCTAAGTGATTAAAACGCCGCGCGGCGCTGTCGCAGCTGGTGTTAGACCAGTGTGTAATATAGTGGCAGGTAAGCAAGTAGTGAGGATATAGCATATTGATAGCTGAATGATTTACTAGTACATACCTCCATAGCACTACAAATGGAATTTCACCATATATGTTAATAAAATCGCTTCTGACATCATTTTGTTTCGTCTTACAAACAATACAATTAAAATATTACTATTCGATTAAGTATGAAACGCAAGGAATACTCTATTATTGTATGCAAAAATGGTTACGTAGTAATGTGTTATGCATTTATTATCACAGGTAAGGGAAAGTGCTACATAATGATCCCTTGTTCTTTTAAGTGAACCATTAAAGTGATCTACGTCATCAAATTAATCGTAAAATTGTTACGATGTATAAGCTATTTGGTGTTTCGTACACTGAGAAAAAGTTGATGAAATCGTGACAACTCCGCGCGAAGTTGAGTCAATAGAATAGAGTATTCTACTATTTTTGAAAAAGTAATTCAAAATGTTGATTATGCTAATAAAAAGCCACCAAAAATTTATTTCGGAAAAATACACACGCTTTCTTGTCAAAAACTTAAATTAAATTTTAAACCTTTTTTAAACTGTCAAAAACGCGGGTATCCAATTTGATGACGTAATATGGGTATCACTATACGAAATAACACAAATAAGTTTGACAGATATATTCATAGACATTTGATTATAATAAATATAAATACTTATTATCTATGGATATATTATACCCAGCTGTCTACACTGAACTAACTGATGGTCTATGGCTCATACCGATATGACATACAGTTTAAAAATTACGATTTTTAATTTTAATATTTTAAAAGAAAAATATGCTTTTATGACTCAAAATCAGAATATTTAAGTATATTTTTACATAAATTTTAACTTTTTTCAAATTTCATAATTTATTTTTGACTAACGATAATACCCTATTGGTTAGGATTGGTAAGAATGATTTAAAAAATCCGCTATTTTAAAAAAAAAAGGTCAGAATTTAGAGAAAAAATAATATAATTGTTTGGCGCTCGTACTACCTTAATAATTATATGCCGAAATATGTATTTTGATATAAGGATAAATTTTGTTGACTTCGAGTTGAGACATAGTTATTGAAATAAATTTTATTTCGAGTATCGTGGTATTTATTTCAATAACAACATATTTTGATGTTTATTTTTGGTACGGTATCCTTTAAGTAAGAGTAAAAACATAATATAAATAAAAAAATAATGAACATTGATCAAGGAAAAAATAAATAATATACCTGAAAGTCTAATTATTTCTAACTAATGCAAACATTTTAAACTAACAAGCATGAAACACCTGTACATCCATAATTTATAAGCGACTTAGAGGGGTTGATTTACATTATAAAAAAAAATACGTTAAAAAACTGTTATAGCCTTGGAGCCCATGACAGTAAAACTTTACTTACATGGATTTCGAAATTTCGATAACGATAGGCACAATATGGACTACGTGGTCAGGGTTTTATCCTGGCTGAAATATTTTTTCAGGGTTTATACTGGTACGATAAAAACCTGGGAACAATTAAACTGGGAACCACCATAGCTCCCACTCAAGAAAAGCTTGCGAGGATGCCATACCAAGAAGGTCTTAACAGATTAGGAGTTAATCTGAAAAACCAACAATTAAAGGCATGGACCAGCTACGAGGGAGGGCGAATCGCCAAAAGCCTGTTGGGTGAAGGAAACTCGCTCGGTAACAGAGCCGAGGAGATCTTGAAAATAAATAGATCTGATATTAGAGTCATCGTAGAGTTACTCACAGGGCATGATAACCTGAACAAGTTCCAACATCAGATTGGAAAAAGACAATCTCCCGCGTGTGACAGATGCGGAGAAAATTCAGAAGAAACATCGATCCACTTTCTCTGTTACTGCCCGGCGCTCATACAGCAGCGAAGGAAATGGTTTGGTCCGGCCATAGTCGAACCAGAAGAAATTAGGAAACTCAGCGCTAAGCAAATCCTGGGTTTCAGTACATCAATTGGTTATAATAGCCACTGAAAAGCGTAGCGGGGATAGAGTACAAGGGTCTATTTGGCTAGGTGCTCTGAACCGTAACCGGAAATGAACTCTTAAGGTGATTTTATGAAGACCAATACCAAAATTTTGCTCGTAGCATCGATATTTGTGATCGTTACAAACTTGAGACTTAACTTCAAAAAAATCAAAAAATTATTTTTTAAGTTATAAAATTTTTCCAATTTTTTTATTATATAATATACTTATAAAATTTTCCAGATAAGATAATTGAGGTTATGAATTGATAAATTAATTACTCGGTATCATTTTTAGGATTCCGTACCCGAAAGAGTAACAACCAACGGAACGCTATTACTAAGACCTCGTTGTCCGTCCATCCGTCTGTCTATCAACAGGCAATAATAAGATAGCCGAAATTTTGACAGAGTTTGTATTATTATTGCCACTATAACAACGAAAAATAAAAAAAAAAAGATGGCTAATTCCAAAATGGCGCCATTCAAATAAAATAAAAAAATTGTTTTACTTTACTTTAAAAGGGTTGTTTTTTAAAAGGACATACCACATGTTATACCTTATACGACGGTGTGGACCCTTTCGTGTGCGAATCCAATTCACACTTGATCGGTTTGTTAAATAAAGCGGCGCCTATCAATAAAACAATTAACCTAATTCTTATCAAATTTGGACTATTAATAATCTGGATGCCGGTCTTTTAGAGTAGCAATTTTGAATTGTTGGTGAAAAAAATTGCTAGAATGGTCTAAATCGGCCCTACTTTTTATTGTATAATTTCGATCGGAGAAATCGCTCTTAAGGTAGTACAAGCACCAAGGAAGGCAATTTTAGATTTAGGATTGAAATAATTTTTACCTTATTTTCAACTTTGATGATAAATTTTGTTATAACTTCAAGAATGTAGACGAAAAGTACGAATAAAATTTTTCGATATCTGCCTTGGTTTTCGAAATATTGAAAGCTAAATAATTAAACAAATTTTCAATTTTTGATATTTTTAAAATTACTCCAGATATCAAAAAATTGTATTCTTATTTTTCGTCTTATATTGTCAAGTCTCTATATATTATAAATGCGAAAGTAAGGATGTTTGTTTGTTTGTTTGTTTGTTACGCTTTCACGCTAAAGCTAGCTAATGGTTTTTAATGAAACTGTACAGCAATATAGCTCATACTTCAGAATAACACCTGAGCTATAATTTATAGATACATTAAAAATAAATAAAAAAATAAAATTTAATCTGACATTTACTATTTTAAATTTATACAGAAAACTGTAATTTATGGTTTAAAATCTGATCCATCTATAATCATCATTTTGAACCATTAATTAAAGTATTCTGTAAAAATTTAAAATACTAATGTCAAACCATTCATGGCCAACTTTTCTGATATACTCAATGAATTATGACTATTTTACATTTAACAAAATTGAAAACTGTACACATCAAGAGAGGTGGAGGCTATAAGGCGGTATTATTTACTTTTAAGCCCAGTGAAACGGGCGGGTATCAGGCTAGTTATAACATAATTCACCGCATCAAAATTGAAAATATATATTTTTTTAAATTTGTAATAATATAATTTTTAAAAATTAACGCGCCAATTTTAAAATATACAATTAACAATTTTTTCCATGTAATATTTTTCCATGTAACATTATGTAAAAATTTTCCAGACAAAGATAATTGTTCATTTATATATAAATTTTTATAAATGAAGTCTAGTTTATTTACAAATAATCGCGCGAGTTTATTATAATTATAATATCAAAGAGAGATTTTAATCAAATTTAATAATATCCCCTCCCTTCCCGCACTTTTCAATTTAAGTAGGATGATACGTTTCAATCAAAACAATAATATTTGTGAGTCAAAGGTCATTTGTATATGACGTGGCTGTGTGAAACATAATTGTCAAATCAAAAAAAAAATCTTAAAATTGAAAACAAGGAAAATTGAAAATTGTTTGTGAAATAAACAAATATGGCCGACGATTTTTTCTTAAACAAAAACATTTTCTCATATGATTTACCCAATTTGTCAAATATCAAGTTTATTCTTTTTCTCATTGAAACTAAAATTACTTTAATGCTAAAATTTTAAGGTAGTTTTGCCATAAATTCACTTTTGTTAAGAATTAAATGAAATTAAAATATAGTGTTCATCTAGATCAAGGGTATCTGCCCTGGGACTATAGAAATTTTTCGCCCTATTAGCTCAGTTGGTTAAGGCGTAACCAATTCCGTCCGCGGTATGCTTAGGGTAGTGGGTTCGATTCCCGTCGTAGCAACAAAATTAATTTAATTAATAATGGTGATGGGCTGATGTAGGGCATGGTATATGCATGAAGGAGGTGCACTCAGCCTCTGAAATTAAGGAGCTGATAAATGAAATTATCAGCGGAAAGGTGGTAAAACACATATTTGGTAAGTGTGTCCTTCGTGGACAGCCACCTAACTGTACCAGAGAGAGAAAGATAAGCCAAAATAAGTGAAAACAAACCATTGACTGAGTTAATTGTTGAAATACCATGTATAGAAAGTGTTGATTACTCTGTCACATTACACATTCATAGAACTGATATACCCATATAATTCATACTCTCATGGGTAAACAGTGATGTTTACGAAAAATTGTTACATACTAAAGTTGTTTATTTTTTATACGGAACATTTTTTACATTTAAACTTTTGTTCTATCTCTAACGGTTAACAAGATGGGTCTTACGGAACCAAGTTTCAATTGACCTATTTTGCTCATTTACGAACTCGACCTCACTTATTACGTCCTCAGCACGCTAAAAAAATTTCAGCTTGATATCTCTTTTCGTTTTTGAGAAATCGAGTAATGGACTAATTAGGTGATTTCATGAACACCTATACCAAAATTTTGTTCATAGCATCAATATCTTTAAGCGTTACAAACTTGGGACTAAACTTAGTATACCTTGGTATATTTCATATACATGGTATAAAAACATCGTATAAATATGCAAATGTGTGTGCGTTTTAAGTAAATGTATTCACATTTAATGTCTAAGTATTATGTACAGTAACATTTTCTCAACGAAATTTTTAATAATCGAGGAATTTTCTTGAAAAAAAAACCTGAAAAAATTTTTTATTACGCGTTAAATTTAAAATTGATGATTATTGCTTGAAGGTGATATTAAAAAGATAATTGTATAAAAAAATGCATACAAAATATTTTGTACGACATGCAACATTGGCAGGATTTCCGCCGCCCAACGCCTTGAAAATTGTAATTTTTAAGATATCGGCCAACGAACATAAATTCAATTTTAAGTTGTGTATTAGGATACATATTTTTTATCCCCGAGGACACTACTTTTCACCCTATTTTCCTTCAATCATATTTTTTTACTCCCAATTCATCATTATTGGTTTCCCCCTCAAAACTAGCTCGTGAGAGTCCCGATCTATTCCCCTAATCCAGCAAAGTATTTATTTTTATGTAGAAGAAAATCTTTTATCCCAAACAAAGTCCAATGTGGAGAATTTAATTAACCTTTCAACCCTGTCCTAACGGGAAAAATCCTCTGCAGATATTTTCCAACCGGTCCCAACCTGTTTCAGAAGCTCTCCAGAGAGTCGAAACAGGAACGGCATTATATCTAAGATAGATAATGAAGGTTGTGTAGTGAGGAATTTTTCCCAAGGGGAGCAATCTAGCGGTGGTCGACAAGGCTCGTAGCCCAGAGGATCCGAGTCGATATTTAAATATTAATTTAGGTTTAATATATGAACTACTATTATTCTACTCCTCAAGTTCACTCGGGAGAGCCCCGAGTGAACTTGAGGAGTAACGATGCGATATTCGTGCTCAGCAACCCCTAAAACTCCCGTGTAACAAGTTAGGAATCATTTTTATCACTATTTACCGAATTGTGAATTTAGTATATTTACAGTTAATTTAAAATGCAATTATAAAATGCAAATGAATTATGCAAATTGCATATTTTTAATTTCTTATAAATCAATTTAGGTCACAAAATTTCCTGTCGCTCAACGAGTCGAATGCTGCACACCGTATTCAAATCCGACTTACTGTTCAAATTTTTCAAACTTTATTGCTTCGTTTCTGCGGCTATAAGAAAGGACTATTTGAAGATATTTCAAATTAAATTATTTTTAAAATATGTTCTCCTAATACTAATTTAACAACTTATGATTTTTTTCACCCATTTTCTACGAATTCTGGGTGTTTTTAGCCATGAGCCCAGAATTCCGTACGGGCCGAGCTAGTAACTCCATAATGGAGCAATTCTTTTGCAAAAATCATGCCTCTAAAATAGGAGCTAAACTAGTTAATCCCTAATATGAGATTTTTCGCGCCTGACTCGTACTATTGAAATGTATACACATGTTAAATGTCTTACCTAAATACGAGGGGCTGTGGCCAACTAAGCTTTTTTTTTTAATAGTTACGCCACTGATTAGTAAACAAACACACAAATTATAATCAAAAAAATTATTGCATCACATACCTCTTGAGTTAATTCTCCAATAATTGGTCCAACAGCCCCTTCATCAATATCGTTATCAAAAATATCCGAAAATATATTTTCTGGTACTTCTTCCTCCAATTTAGGATCAACATATTCAGTCTTCGATACAGATAACGTCGAAAATAATTGTAGATCATCATCGAAAATCTCTCCGAATGGTGATAACAGATCATTATCCTCGTTATCTTCAGTTTCAGTCTTAATCAAACTTTCTTGGGTTTTCGATGTCGTCGATTGAAAATCTTTGGGCACATCATTCAATAATGGATTGTTCGACGTATGTAAGAAATCCGCGGAATCAACACTCGATGACGAACAATCGTCAAGGAGATAATCCTCTTGGGTGATATTCGGTGTTGTATGTGTTTCATCTTCCGAAACATTCTCGATTCCAGAATCTGGATGAGTACTGTTTTCCGATTCTGGAACGGTTTCTTGTACATGATTCCCACCTCGTTCAACATTTAATAAATACGCCGAAATATTGTAATTTTGCGGGATATTTCGACTATTCCATGCCCCATTATATCGTCCTAATGAGTTTAGATCCTCGAATAATTGCCGCTCATAATTCAGTAAAATATTATCTAAATTTTTTGGGTTCACATAATCATTTTGATACGATTCTGGTAAATTTTGGCTAATCGTACTTGTAAAATTTCTAATTGGTGTATTTAAGTATGGATCCTGATATAAATAAAGGCTAAAGTCTAATCGCAAGAGGCTTAATACTAAAGCCAATTGCAGGAGATCATTGTTATAAATTTTCTTAACACATAACATTTTTGAAAACTGAATTTTAAAAAAGTTACAAAAAAAAAAAATTAATAAAATTTAAATTTTAAATTAAAAGCAAAATCACAAACACAATAGGCTTTGTTTCAAAAAAATAGTTCATAATAGTAAATAAAATAATTTTTATCACCAAAATACATTTTTTTTAGGTTAAGTTTTTCCAAAAAAAAAAAAAAAATTAATTCGAACGCGGCTAATAATTAAATTTAGATTAAAAAAAACCGCATGAGTCACTTCACTCTTTTTGAAAACTCTTTGTCTGTTGAAAAATCACACAAAAAAAATTTGTTAACCTAAATTTCACTATAAAATTTTTAATTACAAAATGGTTGTATTAAATAATCAAAGTTTTAATTGTCAATTATTTTTTTTAATTGTTAAACAAAAAATTCTAGTATTCACAAATAATAAATTTCGAACGGAGACTTGTTTCAAATTAACTGCTAAGGTAAGCATTTTCAGTGTTATGTCTTGCCAGTTTGACGTTTATCATACAGTGGCGGTTGACTTACGTTCAATTATTCATGTCAGTAGCGGTTCATTTTTGTTTGGAAATGTTTATTTTTGTAATTTGTACAATTTTTAAATAATTATTATGGACTATTTTTCATATTTTTAGAGAGTTTTTAAAAGAAAGCATTTCTTTTTTTAAAAACATGATTCTTTTTATTTAATCGTTTATACTTATTCTTTTTGTGTTTCTTGGAAGCCGGTTGAAAATTTTAGAAAAACTACTGGGTCTATTGATTTGAAATTTTCATTCCACGTTTAGGAATGATCATTTTATGGTTTAAGAAAGGATAAACTCGAAAATTGCAATATTTAGTTTGTTTTTTTCGCTGTTATTTCTTCAATTTTTTCTGAAAAGTCTAAAACTAGATAAAAGGGTGTTAAGGAGCGTCGAAAAAGGTAGAGGTAGAGAGGAAAACTTCTCGAGTGCCTTTAGAAAATGGAAAGATTAAACAACGAACAATTTTCCTTATGATCCTGAAATGGTAAATCATCAAAAAATCCAATAAACTCGATTTGTCGACGTTTTTTCATTACCCAAGCAAATTTTAAACCTCGAAGATCGATTTTCTAAATAACAAGATTTGGGGTAGTTAAGAATGCTGCACCCAATCCGTGAGGAAGGGGTAGACGCTCAATATTGGCTCGAAGTCTTCCAGATACCCAGATAACAGCGTCGTCGGTGATGAAAATTTTTTTTCGTGGAAAATTTTTTTTTTTTTTAATTTTACAAGAAAGTTAAAATAAAGAATAATTTCCAGTATTGACTTAGCAAGCTAGCCAAAATATTTTCTTTGAATTAATAATATTTTTTCTAAAATTTCTCTTGGAAAATCTTTCATTAAATTTAGTTTGAACTTGATGACGTCACAAAGAAAAACTTAAAATCTAAATTAGTGGGTAAATAGTTACCATGGAGAATAAAATTTATTTTCTCAAAAAATAATATTTTTTCGAATTTTTATTTTGTTTTTTTGGATGTGTGCCCAATTTAAAGTTTTAATGTAATTGTTTGAAATATTTTTTTTCCAATGCTTGCAACAATAACTGAAAAATGAGAGTGGTGGGGGGGAGAGGAGCATTTTTGTTGATATGTTGCATTTACATACAGTCAAAATTGGTTATTACGACATTAAAGGGATCTATAATTATGGTCATATTATTCGATAGTCGTTTTAAGCGATATGTACATTTTACTCCTCTGGAATAGTTATCTTCTAAGAGAGATGTCACTAGGAGCTAAATTGGAGACTCTTTCATTATAATTCATTCCTTCCGATGAAAATGAAAGCTTGGATTGCGGCGCCGAACGGAATTGATTTTTTAACCCCCGACACAACAAAAAGAGGCGTAATATATGTTTAACATGTGCATCTGTGTTTCTGTCTGAGGGAACGTAGCTTCTAAACGAATGAACCGATTTTTATTTAGTTTTTTTTTTGTTGGAAGGGATGTTAAGTTTTGGGGAGATTTAGTTTTGGAGAAGTTGATTTGTGTATGCTTCAAAAACTCAAAAACTTCTGCATCGATTGAACTCAAATTTTAACATGATAAACAACCCGCTTCAAATGTTGTTTTTACCTATTTTTAACCCCTGATGCAAGAGGATTTGGGGGGGGGGGGAATCAAATATTTTCAAATATACCTACTCAAGTGGGGTATCAAATAAAAGGGCATGACGTGTACATTACAAAACTGTAACCCCCGACGCAAGGTGATATGAAGGGTGGAAGTGGGAATGAACAATCGATTATTTTCAAATATACCCACGAGGGGTATCAAATAAAAGGTCATGACGTGTACATTACAAAACTGTAACCCCCGACGCAAGGGGATATGGCAAGTGGAAGTGGGGATGAACTATCGAATATTGTCAAAAAACCCCCAAGTTGGGTATCAAATAAATGGGATACCAGTCTGTCACAATTTTACTCCACTTTTCCTGAGTGCTTCTTATCATGTGGCCTGTCCATCACAATTTTAGTTGGTCTATCTTCGTAAGTACATCCATAACTCTTGTCTTCGCTTTTCTAAAGGTGTTTCCTGTCTCAATTCTTGATGCCTATCATACTTCTCTCCATCGCTTTTCTATTTTCATTCAACTATAATGTGCCACGACGAAGTGTGGCAGAGTACAGTTAGTTGTTTATAAAGCTCAAAATAATGTGAATACGGCTCAAAATTAATAGAATTATGTTCAAAATAAGTAATTATAAACGACTAATACTAATGATGGTTCGTCGCTATAACCGATATGTTATTTTATTCGATGTTTTTATAAACAGTATGCTCATTTATGTATGTATATTTGAATTGAGTTTGAACCTTGCCTATTCGCAATGATAACCGATGTCGCCATAACCAATTTTCACTGTAAATGTTGACCATAAATGCACACACACAAACACACATGATATGCATGTATTAAAAATTTTTCCTCGACCTAATATTTATAAAATAAATTTTTTTCACCTAAATATATAATTTTCATAAAATATTTATTTGTTTTTGAAAATATAAAATTTAGTTGAAAGAAAAATTTTCGTCGAGATTGGATACAAAAGAAAAATTTTGTTCAATTTTGTATGAATTATTAATTTGGAAAGGTCATCTCAATGTCAATTATAGTTTTCAATAATTAAAAGTTACGAAAATATCATGATGTATTGAATTTTAACGTCCATATACTGGATAATTAATTTCTGGAGGTCTTGTCTTTGATTTTGAATTTTCATCTAAATGTTTACGTTTAAAAAATTCTTCGAGTAACCAAAACCTGGGGTCGGTAATTTTTTTAATCATATATCTAAATAAACTTGGCCTTCCAAAGGGGGCAGATAAGGAAAGCTGCCCCCTCAAGACATTCACAGAAATGGTTCAAAGCATTTAAATAAAAAATTTTTTTCCCAAAAGTTGACTCCTATAACCCTCTTAATATTATCGCATGGGTTAAGAATGAAATTAGAATCAATGAAGCTACAAATTTTCAACTCATCAACTTTTATAATTTTTGAGATAAAGGAAACTAAATTTTTGCCCTAATTTGGACCCTCAGGGAAAACAAAATTATTTACGAAAAGATGTTTCAAACAAAAGTTTAATTTTTTATAAGAAACATTTTTTACACTGACACTTTTGTTCTATCTCTTATGGTTTACAAGATGGGTCTTACGGATCCAAGACCAAATGGACTTTTGAACTTAAATTCACTTTGTATGTCCTGAGCACGATATAAACAAATTTCAGCTCGATATATCTTTTCGTTTTCGAGTTATTGTGTTGATGGACAGACAAATGGAAATGGACTAATAAGGTTAATTTTACGAATAATCAAAATTTTGTTTCTAGCCTCAATGTATCTAAGCGTTACAAACTTGGGACTAAACTTAATATACTTTGATATATTTTATATATAGGGTATAAAAACTAAATAAAATCATTTTTAAAAACAAGTTTTTAGGAAAAGGGCCTCTATAAGACAAAAAGAAATAACAGAAAAATAAATTTTCCAGTCTGTGTCTGTGAAATCCCAAAATTTAACTCTAGATCCACGCCTCTAAAATTGGTTCTTCTGTTATTCAAGTTTTTATGTAATAATCTGTCTAGCTTCCTTTGAAAAAAGTGGAAACAAAAAAGGTTAATAAAAAGTAAAATGATGATTCCGGTTTGACGGTTATGTAATAAGCACTTCGAGTTTTTTATTATAAATTACAATGTGTCTCAGAAAAACGATATATACCTACCTAAAGTAGGGAGAGAATGTTAAGTTAAAAAGATCTTATAAGGATACCTCGTTTTCGAAATAAAATCCTGGAATATTATAGGATCTAAATGAATAAAAATTTCTGCAATTCCTCGGGTTGATAAATTCGAAACGATTTCCGCAAACCGTACAGCTTAGACAAAATCGGACTGAGAAGTTTTACCCAAAACTGTTTTTTTCGTATCAAAATTGTTATTTCGTATAATTGTTGCCGCGAAATCTAAGCAATCTTCGAAAAAAAAATTTTCCAATAAATCCAATTAAAGTGGTTCGTTTTTCGATAAAAACCATTTTAGTTAAATTGAATGAACAAACGCAGAAAAAGCTAGATTTTTGCTATCAATTTCTGTCTAAACTATTTGCTTTACAAAAAAATGTTTCAAACAAAAATGCTTACGTATTTATAAAGAACAACTTTCAAATTTAAAGCGTTTATCTCATGTTTGTCAATTATGAATCAGAGTGAGGGTTTAATTGAACCTAAAAAGTTAAATCGAATTCAATGCTGGTATAAGATGTGTTCCTTTGAAACTAATATTTTTCATTCAAAGCATTTTTATACCATGTATATATGAAATATACATAGTATATTAAGTTTCGTCCCAAGTTTGTAACGCTTAAAAATATTGATGCTACGAACAAAATTTTGGTATAGGTGTTCATAGAATCACCTATTTAATCCATTTCCGGTTGTCCATCCGTCCGTCCGTCCGTCTGTGGACACGATAACTCAAAAACGAAAAAAGATATCAATCTGAAATTTTTACAGCGTACTCAGGACGTAAAAAGTCAGGTCAAGTTCGTAAATGAGCATCATAGGTCAATTGGGTCTTGGGTCCGTAGGACCCATCTTGTAAACCGTTAGAGATAGAACAAAAGTTTAAATGTAAAAAATGTTGCTTATAAAAAAATAAAAAACTTTTGTTTGAAACATTTTTTTGTAAACATCACTGTTTACCCACGAGGGCGTTAATTAGGTGCAAATTTTATAGTATGTATTAATATAGGAATATCAAAGTGAATAATATCTTTTGTTATTTACGTGACGTCAAAAAAACAAACGATTGCGCATCAACACTTGCGCATTATATGAGAATATCAGTTAAATATGTCAGATATGTATGTATGTGAAATGTGACAGAGTTATTAACACTGCCTATACATGGTATTTCAACAATTAACTCAGTCAATTGTTTGTTTTCACTTGTCCTCGATTAAATTTATTTATCGGGTTTCGAGCATTGCCAACTTAAAAAAGAAGACACCCCGTATGGTATGAGTGTAAAGGGTGGCAAATATTATTTTTGCCCGAAGCGGCTAAATAGCTAGATAGGACCCTGCTTAGGTCAAAATTTGAAGACGACCTAACCTCCAAAAGATATGATTTTGAACAAACAAGGTTATCAAATATATACCGTTCATCCTGAAAGATTCTGTACATTATTATTAGTTTGTATAATATTTTTTGCAATAATTTGAAATGTTTTGTAATACTCAAGTATGACACATGGAGGTCATAATGACGTTATTACACCAGATGTTTTATATATATTATTTTTTTCTACAATAATAAACTCTTTTGTTCACATAAGATTTGTCATACATTAATTATTATGTGCCTATTTTTGAATAGACATTATTATAAAAATTTTACCATATTATGTGGATTACCATTTACCAGATTACCTTCATACAGAAAATGGGCAATGCCCTCAATTCACTGTATTTGCTCATTATTTAACAGAAAAAAAAAACGATCATATCTACGTAACCGATTGTACTTCTGTTCTAGCAGAGTGTGTGATGCAGTGGACAAGGACAACCCGTATGGTATCACAGTCAGTAGGTATCCCCCATCATAAAGGGCCCCATTTTTTTTGTAAAGAAAATGAAAGGAAAAGTGTTTTATTTATTTTTTTCTTTAATTGTATACCTAAAAACAAATGGTGTGAATACACTCATGCGACTTCTATATACAGGTTAAAATACAAAAGGTTTTGGTAGCGTATATTGTAACATTTGTTCTACTCTTTTCTCTAATTTTTATATGGGTTATTCTACAAACAAACGGAAGAAAATGTACAGGCAAAATACTTTAAAGTTTTAAATTTATAGCAATAAAAAAAAACCACTTTTCCTTCTTCAGCCACTTACTTTAGTCGTCATCTTCTTTTGGGATGTCATCTTCTAACCGGCTAAGTGGCCGAGCGAGAAAAGGCGTAATCACCCATACCTTAGACTGGAAGGTTGCGGATTCGAATCCAGGCAGCAGCAGTCTGATCAATTATAATTAATGAGGCGGTAAATTGATTACACTGTCGTCATTTGGATAAGGACGAAGCCATCAACTCCACCCACATCATAAAATTTAATTGAAAAGGGTAGAAAAGAGAGACAAAAAAATACTGGAGGACTTCCATAGAAGCATAGATTTAAGGCCTTGTTTGAAGTAGTGTGTTAAACGGTTCCAATGAAAGTCCGGGAGACAAAAGCGGGTGAATTAGCTGGCAGTCTGCCCTAGTGGTAGGGGCCCAGTACTCCGTGCGTAAACGCAGTTCACCTACTTGCTAAAAAAAAATTATGTCATCTTCTAAATTTAAGTTAAATATCTCTGGTCGAGTTGAAGGAAGTAGAATTGGCTGAATTAAGTAAAGAAATTATTCTAGTCAGCCTTAAATGCACAACTTTAAACGATCGTTACCACCTTGCGCTGGGTAGAAAATTAAAGTTTGAAGAATTTCTCTGAACCAAAAGTAATTTCGGGAAATAAGTTTTACCGAAATATAGGCAGAGATAAGTAAGTCCTTGTCAAAATCATCAGAAGAAAAGCCCTTCTGAGACCCCCCCCCTCCTTGAGTTGATATAAGCGGAAAATTATTTTGAGCTGTTGGAGAACAAGTCAGGTAAGACTGAGTCTGGATTCTAAATCGATTTTATGGCGCTTGATTCGAAACCTAATTGAGTCATTCACTATGAGACTCAGCTTATTACCCCGCACATGCTGGCAAATCTGTTTCCCGAGTCACACCACAAGACTACTAGAAATTGGATTAAATAGTGTCCCATTTTGAACGCAAAAGCTAAAAACTTTAAAACCTAACCAACTCCTCTAAAGTCGACAAACTCAACCCAACCAACTCGTTATTAAAATAATACTCCGGGCCTATAAAATTTTCGGTCCATTTTTTCCAGGTCTACTTTTTCCGATTACCATTCCATAAATGGGTATACAGAAATCAAAATCAGTAAACCCTCTTTTTATTACAGCTCAATACTTCAATGACCTTCAAACGAAAAAACTATGTGTCTCATTTTATCAGCTCGGCTACGAATATTTAACATCTGTTACCCTAACATATAATTTTATTCGTCGTAATTAACGATTATGCAAAAAATATTTTCAAAAATAAAAACAAAAATTTCGAAATTTTAATTACGAAATTAAAATTGTAATTACGAAAAAAAAAACACACACACAATTTTTTTCGTCTCAAATGATAAACAACTGGATTAAAACAATGAAAAAAATGTATATTTGAATCTGTGTACAAAATGTAAAAGGTAACCTTCACCTTGAGAACGGTTGCTGAAAACAAAATTTAATTTTAAAAATGAAAAAAGTGGAATGAACTTCTGAGAAAAAAAATAATTATTGAAGTACGCCAAAGTCTATTTTTAATACTATTTATGTATTATGAAATTTTTTTTTTAACTTCCATATACAAAGTTTATTTTAAACTTCCGACGGGATTCAAATAGTAAAATGATTTTTATATAAAAAAATTGAGCTTTTGTTCTACATAATTTCTTCTATATAGATGAACGTTAGAGACCCTTAAAGTGACGAAGTACCGCAAATTCTGATGCAGCTACATGAGGTGGCATGTCGTGCTCTCTGTAGATGGAGGTTAGTGAATCTACGAGATGACGAAATAGAGAACCTACCGCAAATTCAAGTGCAGCTTGATGTGGTCACGTAGCGTGGGTTGAAGTGAGTTTCTGCAGTGAATGCAAAAAATTTAGAAATACTAATTCATGGTGACTCATAATAAAGCTACGGTGACCCCATCGTGTTCCATTGTCACCCCATACTGCAACATTCGTTGTTGTATTCATGGACGTACCGAGGGTAAGGCAGGTGAGGACAGCTTTCCTTTCCTAGATCTGAATTTACCTCCTCTAGACCGAAAATTGCACACAATTAAAATGAAAAATGAAGTAGGCATCTTTTGTCTTTTCATTCAATGAAAAAATCAATCTAACAAAAATCTAACATCTTATTCGCAGCTTTTACTAACTTTAATGATCCAAAATGGTCTTTCTGGCAAGTAAATTTCTTCCTACCAACTGTTAACGACCTCATCCTCCAAAACCTCTTCTATCCTTTACCATACTGGATACCTGATCAACTTGAAGTCATTTTCGAATCTATCCACGCTCCCCACGAATGAAAGGATACAGTTTTATTTGCATTTGTTTTAGCTCTCAACATTTAACGCCTAAACAGAAAAAAAAATCGAAAATCCTCGGTAACACACTCCTGTAAAGAGTGGATTTGTTAAAGGAAAATGAAGCTTCAGGATTTTTCTAGGGCCACAGATGTTATAAAACATTCATTTCTATCCGAATTACGAAATTTACTATCTTAAACTATATAAAACTATCCTTTCAAAGTTATAAAAAAAAGTTATAAATTTTCTATACATCCTCTGAAAATAATAATCAGAGATCAACCTAGCTCGCAACTTTTATATTACATACTTTTAATCTATATATGGAGGTTTGTGTGGTGGTTATACCATTTTTTTATTTCAGATAGTGAATAACGAGCATCTGTTTAATTTTTATCCCGAAATTGAATAAATATATACAATATATTTATTTTGTTTTGATGTACTTTTTAAATTGCCGCCAAATATTTACTGAATGTAACAGAAAATTTTATCTGAAAAATAATAAGATACTTGAGATATCAGCGATGACGTAATATCTTAAAGGTATTAGATAATGACACAATATCTTAAAATGCATCAGTTTCAAAACAATCTAATTTCTGTAAACAGTAAATTTTATTTTTAATTTTTATCAAATTATTCCAAATTAAAAAATCGTAAAAATCCGATGGAAAATTGTTGTTTCCAATTTTCTTATGAATTCTTCCCAATAAAAATGACCTCAATGGTTAAAAATTGATTTGCATTTGTGGTTTTCCAGATATTAGCTCCCCTGGGTTGAAATCAATAATGTTCAATGACGGCTGATATCAATAACTAATTCAATAATAACTGAAAAGAAATCAATAGTTCAAAACTTTTTCTTTATTTAGGAGTCCTTTAGTCCCGGTAGACTTGCACCGTATGCTAATGCCTCTATAACTTTATATTTTCACACTTTTTATGGAACACCTTGTACATGTTTAACCAAATATTTCAAATATTGGCCCACACCTCCCACCTTTAATATTTAAATATTTCCAGACCAAATAAAGTGCATATTAAAACAATTGACAGACAAAAGTCACGAAATATAAAATAACAATTGTTTTAAAACCCTATTTTTTTTCTTTTTTTTTAAAAGGGCATACATATTTTTTGAAGCTTATTTCTATGGAGATGTTTCACGAGATCGACAATTATTATTTAATTTTACCTACTCCGATATCCCTTTCTTTTAAAAAGAATGTCAATTTTTTTCAAAAATAAAAAAGCGTTGGTCCAACTTGTAAATCAATTTGGCTCGTTCACGAGATCAAAATTTATTATTTAACTTGACCTACTCCGATATTGTTTACATCCCTTTGTCAAAAAGAATGTCAAATTTTATCAAAAAATAAAAAAGCGGGAAAAAGAAGGTCTAAAAAATCAATGAAATTATTCCTACACAAAAATTTAATGCTCCGTAAAACAAATAAAAACATAAATATAAATTTTTTTATAGAATTATTTATAAATAATTTAAAATAAAATAAAACAATTTCTCTCTAAAAATATACGACACTGATCAACGAACTAAAACTGCGTAAAATTTTTTTGAGTTATAAAAATAATATTTATGGCCTACATTATAAATACAAAGATAAGATACTATCCATGTATAACAATTCGAATATATTCATTGGTTTTATTTCACCTTGCAACGGTTCTTTAACTTAATAATAATTTGATAAGAGGAATTGGACCTTAAGGTAGTACGAACGCCAATTCAAATTTATTTGTACCTTATTTTCAACTTTGATGATGAATTTGGGTATAACTTCATTAATGTAGACGAAGGTATTAGTTTTCAGCATGGGAGTCGCCAAAGGAGGGCAGATAGGGGTAGCTGTTCCTTCTAGAGATTCACAAAAATAGTTCAAGCACCCACGAATTTTTTAACAAAAAAATTTCTCCCAAAACCCTCTTAGCCCTCTTAATATCAAATGGGTTTAGTATGAAATTAGAATCAATAAAGCTACCTACAAATTTTCAACTCACCATCTTTAATAGTTTTTGAGAAAAAAGAAACTAAATTGTTACCTTTATTTGGACCGTCAGGGGAAAACAAGGTTATTTACGAAAAAATGTTTCAAACAAAAGTGTAATTTTTTATAAGAAACATTTTTTACATTGATACTTTTGTTCTATCTCTAATGGTTTAAAGGATGGGTCCTACGGATCCAAGACCAAATGGACTTTTGAACTTAAACTCACTTTTTATGTCCTGAGCACGATATAAACAAATTTCAGATCGATCTCTTTTCGTTTTTGAGTTATTGCGTTGATGGACAGACAAACAAAAATGAATTAATTAGGTTAATATTACGAATACCTATATCAAAATTTAGTTTCTAGCATCAATATATCTAAGCGTTACAAACTTAGGACTAAACTAAATATACTTGTCATACATAGAGCATAAAAACCAAATAAAATTATTTTCAATAACAAGTTTAGAAAAAAAGGGCCCCCATAAGATGAAAGGGGAAAAATAGAAAAAGCAGAAAAATAAATTTTTTAGGTTAACGATTTCCACCAGTATAAATCCGGACTCCAGTGCCTTTGAAATTCCAAAATTTAATTCTAGATCCACGAACACTCTAGATCCATTGGACATACCTAGAATTCATACTTTTCCTATTCTACAGAAATCAACTTGCTTCCCTATTGTCATCGGCTGGCGACGACCTTGGGTTTTACATTGGATCTTTCGCTCTTAATGTGTCTCAATCTAAAACAGCCACCAGCCTAACCGAGCCTATTCGTGCGACAAATAAACGCAAACAAAATATCCAATAAAACCGGTGGACATCAAGAAAATAAAAAACTGTAAGTAGTTACAAAGCGAAGATTTAGCAATGGATCATCAGCATCCAAATTAATGCCAGAAACTGACCATATTTCTGGAATAAGAAGGAAGGGTAAGGAAATATTGGATTAAAAACAATTTAAAAAAAAATAATTAGATCGGATAACAAGCTGCATCTCGCTCAATACAAAGCATATACAATTTTTATTAGATTATCACTAACTATCCTAAATATAAAATATTACAAAAAAAGTTATATATATATATATATAATAGTTTTAAGTAAAAAAAGAGGACGGAGTTATTTTTATATAATATTCACACAATATAATAAGTATTTATAATATAAATCGATAGATTGCTCTAAATTCTACATCAACATTTTGCACATTTAAATACCTACTGTTTTACAGCATGCATGTTTTAGAACTGTATATACGCTTTAAAATGACGGTAAGTTGAGGCAAAAAGTTTTTAAAACAAGTAAAACAATTGACTGTTAATTGTTGAAATATCATGTATAGACAGTGTTGATTAAGCAATTTTTTTAAAGACATGTAAGTAAAGAAAGATAGCCACTTTTACACACAAAGTAACAAGAGTATCTTGCTTCTCATTTCTTCATGTTTCAAACAAAAGTTGTTTATCTTTTTATAACGAACATTATTTACATGTAAACTTTTGTTCTCTCTCTAATGGTTTACAAGATGGGTTCAAGATCCAAAATCCCATTGACCTATGTTGCTCATTTACGAACTCAATCTCATTTTTTACGTCCTGAGCACGCTATAAAAATTTCTGCTTGATATATCTTTTCGTTTTTAAGTTATTGTGTCGACAAGACAGGCAGACAGACAAACAACCGAAAACGGACTAATTAGGTGATTTTATGAATACCTCCTGATAAAAAAATTCGATTCATTAATCGGAAATTTTCAATTCAACCAATCAGAATGAATAGGATTCAATTGTAAAAAAGTTTAGATTCATTCTAATTGAAATTTTGAATCGAAATTCATTCCGATTGAATTCCGATTCAACCCCATATAACTAATCGAAAATTTCTAATTGGTTGCCATTCATGAATGGGATTGAATTGGAAATTTCATATTGGGTTCTATTGGATTGAATTATAATTCAAGCAAAATGAATTAGAAATTTGAATCGGAATTCAATCGGACTTTTATCAGGGCCTATAACAAAATTTTGTTCGTAGCATCAATATTTTTAACCGTTACAAACTTAGGACTAAGCTTAATTTCATGGTATAAAAATATCCTAAATGGAACATCCTTCATTCTCACACATTAATAGATGGGAATATTTCTTAATTTTTGTTTCCCGGGATGTTTTCACTTGTCCAATACATGATATTTTAGTACAAAACACCAAAATGGCGACACATTTAAAATTTACAACGAAAATCTAAGATTCAGCTACCCGAGAACTTAAGTAAAAATGTTCAGCGTGTCATGACATTCAATATCAAAATAAGAATATAAAAATTTCCAAAAATATGAAAATTGAGTAAAATTGATATTTAAAAAAACGTTAGAAAATAATAAAATACTTAAAACGAACACATAAAAGCGGCAAGAAGCACGATTTATTATTAAAGTAACCACTGACCTTTTTTGATTGACTAATCGATATACGATTGTAAAATTCAAAACGTAGGTTAACCTACATTGCTATAATTGTAGCAATAAAACAAAATATTGATTTAAGAGAATTAGAGCAATCTAACCCAAGAAACACCGATATGTTTTTCGATGAATAGAAAAAAATAAATAAATCAAACTTTGTCAAAGATTATAAAATAAACATTTCTTGTTTTTCTAATTTGAACACATTTGTTTCGGATTCTTAAAGGATTTAATATATTAATGTCGATTTGTAAAGGTATGCGTAAGTATTTTTTTGTGCTGTAATTTGCGTGCTAAGCTTTTCTAAAATTATTTATTTGTGCTTTAAAAATTTTTTCTAAAATAATTTGGTTGTAAATACGCCTTTATCTTCGATATTTGAAACATATTCGATAAGATCCAAATCAAACTTCTCATATTTAGTGCAATCGAAAAGATTTCTGTGGCGATTTTATAAATCCCGGCCTGTCCATAATCTTTTATTAGGACAGGGAGATCAATAAAGACTGACAACGAAAAAAATCCATAAAATAACTCTAATCATCAAATTTTATTAAAAAAACGAAAGGCGTATTTACATTAAAAATTAGCAAAGCTAATTCGAGGCAGCTTAACACAATTTTTGCGTAAATATATTATACCCTCTAAGATCTTAATATATCCAGTTGAATCGTCCAAACTTACTCGTTCGTTCATCTTACAAAATTTAGCGGTTAATAAGCTAAAAAATCTAAGTAAATGTCGATCAACTGGATGGTAAAACCTTATTTTACTAGAAATTATTTACTAGTTTCTAATTCGAGAAGATATTTTTCATACGAAAATCCCGGATTCACACTGAAATCCATTAGCTGGATACAGTCATGTAATAAAAATTCCAAATTTTGTATCACTTCCTGCAAAAAAAGAAACATTGATGAAAATTATATACTCATAAAATTTGAAAAATAAGTTTGAAAATACACATGCGAATGTGAACTGTCTTTAATTGCAATCTCTTAAAGCCAGAGACACTTCTATGTGGCTCATACTATACGAAAACAAGTGAAAACAAACAATTGACTGAGTTAATTGCTGAAATACCATGTATAGACAATGTTGATTCAATCGTTTGTTTTTTTACGTCATGTAAGTAAAGAAAAATCCGTAGATAGGATCAACCATTTACGAACTCGATCTCACTTTTTACGTCCTAAGCACGCTATAAAAATTTCAGTTTGATATCTCTTTTCGTTTTTGAGTTATCATGTTGACAGACAAACCGGCAGACGGATAGGCAGACAACCGCAAATGTACTCTTTAGGTCACTTCCGCATAGAGCATCTAGACCAAAATTTTGTTCGAAGCATCAATATTTTTAAGTGTTACAAACTTGGGACTAAACTTAATATACCTTGATATATTTTATATATACAGGGTATAAACAAGAAGAACTTCATCTATACTGGATGGATTCGGTACCTTTCATAAATCCATACATCCTCTGTACCCTTCTTGGGTGCAATCTGTCTCCTTGTAACGGGTTCTTTTTTTAAAACAAATGAGCTACAGGACTCTATTGAGCCCGAAGGCATCCCTACTGAGATTTATTCTAAGATGGATAGGTTTAGAATTCCGAACCCAAATATTTTGTATTCCTTGCTTCCCTACTAGTTTCTACAGTTTCATGTGCCAGGCTTATGGAATATAGTCAAACGATTCACCACCTCTTTCTGTTACTCTAAATCTTTTTTTCCGTGAAATCTCAATAAATAAACATCATCGACTAATTTTCTACAGAAGGCTCCAGCTCAGCATGTGTATTCTCACCATAAATCTTCTTACCTCAAATGTAGGACGCTCATCAGAATCCATTTGCCAACAATTTAACATAACTTGATATATATCGGTGGTTATGTAACTGAGTTGATGAAGACGAGCACCACGTCGAATTTCATTACCAACATCTTTGGATTGAATATTTACAAACGGTGTACCACCTAAGGCGCATGCTTCCCACATTAAACATCCGAAAGACCATACATCACTCTTTGTAGACGGTTGTCGTTGACGGAATAATTCATGTGCATGCCAACGACTATAGTCTAAATGTTTGCCGTTTCGTACATAATCGGATAAACCGAAACCGGTTATTTTACAATTCATTTTCACTGTGTCCAGTAAAATGTTGCGACAGCATAATTGTCCATGAACAAGCTAAAATTTAAATCAAAATGTCGGATTAAATATCATAGTTTAAAATCAGAGCCGGATTTAGGCTTACACCCGTGATGCCTAGGCTTGGAGTGGCAAGATTTGAGGGGCGTTCATTAGGAAATACTAAATATTTGAAAATTAGATGTTTAATTTCAACAGAGCAAAAAGGGCGCCATATCGGACGGAGTCTATGGCGACATCGAATCTAAATCCGACACTGTTTAAAATATTGAATTTATCGCGATTCTTACCTTTTGTCTGCCTAAATGCTGCATGCCACTCGCGATCTGAATAAAGAACGCTATAAGTTCATTTTGTGTTAACGCCGTAAATTTCGTGCCATCGTCAGTATATTGACGACATTCCAAGAGCCAATCTTTAAAAACATTCTCATAATGTTCCATTGCAATGTATAACGTAGTTGGATTTTCATAGAATCCAATTAATGAGTTCACATTTTCATGATTTCCCGCCACAATTAATATGTTTAATTGATTCAGCATACGTTTTGCATCGTTTTTTTGAAGGTTATGATCTGTAATAAAGAAAAAAAAAGTCTCATTATTTTATCGTTCAATTAGGGCAAGCTTGTAGGGTTTTTGTTTATTTAACCAGCTTAAAAACATCATTAGAAAAATTGAAAAAACCGCATCTCAAATAGATTAATGCAAAAAACAACTTTTGAGCCAATCTCTAAGATGGAGGATGACGAAATCTCTATACATTTGCACCTGCAGAAATCTGCAGGGCATCCGAAGTCTGCAGATTCAGGATTTTCGGGTTCGAAACCTTAGATCCATCAATTTTGAGAGAGATCCCGACGAAGAAGCTGTGGGCTTTCTGCGTGACGTTAGGTCTCGACAAAATCCTTTCGCTTCATCCGATTTTAATAGCGCCTGCTACCCGAAGACGTCTCGTCTTTGGGTGACAGGTCGTTCTCAAAGAAGGCACAGAAGACTCTTGCTCAAGGTGCTAGGGACCCACTTGCGGTACCCCTCTTTTGTTTTTATTATTAATCTATTTAATTTTACTTACCAGATATCATGGCAATTGCAACAGGCACACTACTCATATCACGTTGAACCGTGCCAGAAATAACACGTCCAAATTTTCCCTGACCAAGTATTTGATCCGATTTAATATCCAGAAAATTTTTTGGTATATTCCAAACTTTATCACGTAAATTATCGTAATGATTAACTCTTTCGATTTCTTCTTCGGGAATATAACCACTATTTTCCTTAATCATAAAAAAGATACTTTAAAATTTCGGTATTAAGAAACAAAAATCTTGTTGGGTCCTAGGACAGGGATTATGAACCAATGGCACGCAACACAATATTTTGGGCATCACAAAGTTCACTATAAAGTATTATATTACGAACGAATGCGAGTGGGGAACACTCAAGTGTATTGCGTACCCAAAGGCGTCGCCTGCCTATGGCAAAGGGGGGGGGGGCCAGTTGGTTTATGAAGAATGGGAAAAGTATGAATTGTAGTAAAAATATAAAAAAGTTAAATTTTGGGGGGTCACAGACACTGGAATCCGGATTTATATCGTGAGAACCGTGGACTTTTTTTGTGTTTTCGTGTGGGGGCCCTTACTTAAAAATTTATTTTTCTACTACTCCTTTTTCGCTTTTTATCGTATGGACACCCTTTTCCTAACGACTTGTTGTTAATAACGATTTTATTTAGTTGTCATACCCAATGTATGAGATATATCAGAGTATATTAAGTTTAATCCCAAGTTTGTAACGCTGAGAAATATTGAAGCTACAAACAAAATTTTAATATATTTATTCATAAAATTAACCTAATTAGTACATTTCCGTTTGTCTGTCCGTTAACACGAGAACTGAAAAACGAAAAAGTGAATTTCAGATCGTAAATGGGCGCCATAGGTCCATTGGGTCTTATAACCGCAAGAAGAACAAAAGTTTAAATGTAAAAATTGTTTCATATAAAGAAATAAACAATTTTTGTTTGAAATATTTTTTCGAAAATAACTTTCTTTTACCATAAAGTTCCAAATTAGGGAAACAATACGTCGCTAAGATGACCTCATAGAGAGAGAAGACTGTTGATGGACATTCATCAGTATCGGTCGATCAATACAAATCATTCAATTAAGGATGTATGAGCACCAAGTCAATTTTAAATAAAAAGCTTGATTTTTTTTTTAAATATAAAGTTGGACTAAGTCTAAATCAATTCTGAAAATTTTAGAAGGGTGTTGCCTCATTATTTAAATGACTAATGACTTTAAAAGTGGGCATATTTGACATTGGTTTAACTAATTAGGGATGTATGAGCACGGTAGTGGGACACAAATTTAAAAAAAATATGTATTTTCAATTTTGACGGTGAATTATGTTATAACTTGACAATCTAAGACGAAAAGTACGAATACAATTTTTCGATATCTGGAGTAATTTTTAAAATATCGAAAATTGAAAATTTTTTATAATTATTTATCTTTCGATTTTTCGAAAATCAAGGCAGATATCGAAAAATTTTATTCTTATTTTTCATCTAAATTGAAAATAAGGTACAAATAATTTCAACCACAAGTCTAAACTTGCCTTGGCGCTCGCACTACCTCAAAAATATCATCAGAACAATGGAAAAAAACCGCATATCAAATAGATTAATCCAAAAACTTTACATTAATGTAAGAAATATTGCCTGAACTCTTTGAGAAATGACAGACAAATTTACAAAATTTCGTTTCCTAGGAGTAATATTAGCTTAAAATATTGATTGAGTTATTAAAAAAGAATTTTAAAAATCTATATCTCGATATGTTCTAAATCTAAACCTTGGTGGTCGCACTATCTTAATAAACAATAAAATTAATTTATAACGACAATGAATATTTAATTTAAATATATCAAGTCAGATGGGCTACCGTATTTTGTAACAACATAATTTTTGGAATCAACAAATAAATAAATCGAATAAAAAATTCATATAAACTCAATTTATTTCAACACCTACATAAATGAATATGGTTGTACAAAAATACAATAATCAAATGCGTAAATACCCCCAACAGTAAAATTTCTCACAGGTTGCATTGTATTTTAATGTGTGAAGTACTATTGCCTACAACTCGCTTAGAAACCGTTTGACAGATGACTCCAGTTCAGCATGCATGCTGCTAAAAGTGACATCTTACAACCCTAATATCAGTTATTTGTCATCTAATCAATCTGCAACAACAAAAGTCACACGTTACTTTAATTTTTGCAGTAAATAAAAAGTTTTGAGTTGATAGCATTTAGTATTATTATTTCCCCCATAATCACATAAGTCAAAATTATTTGTCTATGACCTAATTAAGGTAGTACGAGCATCAAGGCAATTTTAGATTTAGGGTTTAAATTATTTGTACCTTATTTTCAACTTTGATTGTGAATTTTGTTATAACTTCATGCCCTGGTTTTCGAAATGTCGAAAGCTAAATAATTTAACAAAAGATTCTTTCGATATTTTTGAAAATTACTCCAGATATCGAAAAATTGTATTCCTACTTTTCGTGTTATATTGTCAAGTTATAGCATAATTCATCATCAAAATTGAAAGTATATAGTTTTTAAATTTGTATCCCCACTAACGTGCTCATACATCCTTAATTAGTGAGACACAAAGGGTTTTCCACAAGGGGAAAACATATCACCCATCTACCGTTTTACCATAAAACTGATGTTAAATCTGCTTACTTTTGTAGTCATTTATTTACTTATATAATCAGGCAACCCCCTCAAAAATTTTCAGAATTGATTTAGACTTAGTCCAACTTTATATAATAAAAATCAAGCTTTTTATTTAAAATTGACTTGGTGGAAGGAACGCCATCCCTGTCCTTGGATGTACGATCGGACATTTGTGGTGACATAGCGTTCCTTTCGGATGACCAAACACCGGCTGAAGAATGATTTAACAAATTTCGCCTTTCTTTTGGTATAAGATTAGATGCTTAGCAGATCGTATAAGATTAGATGCTTAGCAGATAATTTGACAAAGAAAAGAACATCGATACTTGTTACAAGGCCAGAGCCTTTTTGTCGATTCGATGATGATCTCCACCGAGAACATCTTAGAAAAATAGTCTCTCAAAAAATAAATCTCAAAATTTACGTCATTATGACATGAACAAAAATTTACCAGGATTATTAATGGGTTTTATTATGGCACACTTCAAAAATAAAGAAACTTGGGATTAGAAATCCACGGCAGCTATAAGTTTTACGAAGAAGCACAGAAACTTTCAAAAGACTTTTCTCGAACCAGATTGAACTCAAATTCTAAATATGCTAAAATAAATAAATATTGAAACGTGAAAACTTACCATTTCTAGAATGGGCCCTTGTAACGTTAACTCCTGACAATCAGTCCTTCGGCGTTGTTGTTTAATGCGATATTTTAAGTAATACAACGAAAATATTGATAGAACCAATAAAATCCCCAAAAACGTAATAGCAATAATTAGCGCTAGATTTAAGTTCGATTCCATTTCATAGCCATTACCAACATTCAAAATAATGATACCCTCTTTGTTACCAGATGGTTGAGTATAGCGCATTTTCGATATACTTCCATTTGTACTCACAATCCCGATAGCAACATCCACATTTGATGTGTCTGAAATTGGAGCGTTGTAAAAACCATTGTAATAGCGACCATCTCCAATTGTAAAGTTCTTTCTTAATTCCTGGGAAATAAAAATAAAGTTAAGGTTATACAAGCACTGTCTTGGATAATGGATTAATCGAATCGACTGACGAAAATGGATTAATCGAATCGTTTGAAGAATCATTAAATCTAGGCGATCATTTTTATTCGATCGAACATTGAAAATGCACACGGTCGAATAATTGTTACGTTCGCAGCTCAGTACTCGGTTAAGTGCACTACCTCAGAAAAGTAAATAGGGTATTTTTCTAAGCCTTTTTAAGTGGGACAGAAGTACCTTATTTCCGGACACCACATTTTTTTATTTAATATTTAAAAATCTATTAGATTTTAGAGAAAATAAAAAGAATATATTTTCACATACCGATGGTCGTAGTTCAGCCGTTATATAGTACGGTAATCCATCTTTCATTGCTTCCGAATACGACTTTAAATATTCGGGTGTAAAACCTTGATTCGTTGCATCATTAATAACCACAATCCGATAAGCTGTAATTGGTCCATTTTCATTTTTCATTTCTTCAATGCTAACAGTTAACTGTTTATCGTCCACTTTCACTATTTGTGGTGTAATTGGTGCCGGATCTGGGATACCAATCACCGTGGTCGCTACAATCGATGCAGGCCTTCCTAAACCATCCGCTGATAGGGCTTGTAACGTGATATTATAAGTTGTGGCCGGATGTAAGTTAAACATTGTGTATGAAAGTGTATTGTTGTAAATTTTCCATTCTAGCGCATTTAAAACACTACTTGAATATGTATGTAATGCATGCGCAGTTAATACATAGCCCGTTACATGTTGTTTATATTCGGGCGGTTGCCATTTTAATGAGATCGTTTTTTCTGTTACGTTTTGTATTTGAACATTTTGTGGAGCATCCGGTACTAAAAAAATCGTTTTTAAAGGATTTATATACTGTGTGGTCGGCAAACATCATGCAAAACATTTAACATGGTCATGTAAACATGAGTCTGTAAGTAATGTCTAATAATTTGAAATTTTTCTATTCAAAAAATACAGAAATCTTTATTTGTTTCATATTATAATAAAAAATAGGGTGAAATTATTCGAACACTATCATGTGTTTAGCATGAGCCTCACGTTCAAGATAATTTGGAGTAGATGATTAGCGTGAACAGAGTATTATCTAAGTTTTTTGAGCTTTTCTCAGATTTTCTGAGAATCAATGAATGAAAGCAATCACAGGGTTAGTCAAAAAAACTATTATTTTTCACCAGGTCCGGCGACAGATTTGTAATCTACGTAAAAAATACTTTAACTTGATTTTTTACCTGACGTTCTAAGAGCTTTTTTAAGATAAGCCTCTAAAAATAGCATTAACGTTACATATCCGTTAAATACACAACAGTGTCCGAATAGCTTTACCATTTTTTTAATAATTTTCCCTAACCGATTTACCTTTAAGATCTGTTGGATATATGGCAAATATCGATTCATCGTAACCCCCACAAATCTGTGACGGATTTCCCTTACATTTGTAGTTACAATCGGCAATAAATTTTTCTTCACCTTCATAATTATTCATACAATAACATATATCGTGACGTAACGCAATGAACCTTAAAAAAATACAGAAAATAAAAAAAAAAAGAAGAAAAATTGTGTTTGTCAGCTCCGACACACGACTGGAGTTGACTTGAGTTGACTGTTTAAGTATTGTACAGTTTGCTGTGTCCGTCAGATTATTATTAATCCGAAAAACACCCGAGGACGTACGATGTAAGTTGGCTGAGTAGCTATGTAGTCATTCTGTATCTGTGGGTAACAACTCCGCTGTATACTGTGTCCGTTATTGTCAGTTTCAAACAATAGAATCTATTTCTCTATTGAAATGATTAAAGCCATAGACATAGAAAATGAACTAAGCAATACCCTCGTGAAATTGGACAACTTTCTAGAAAAAGAAAAGACGGCCGTGTGGACTATGGTCTATCGCTTTGTCTCTCTCACACATTTCTGCCTGTATTTACTTTACAGATGGATATGGAACCCTCAATCCATTGATATGCAGGACTATTTCTATGTATAAAAAGTGTCCAAAAAAAGCAGATTATAAGGATGGCGCTGATGTAGCAAAAGTGTAAATTTTTTGGAAAGACTTGCTCAAAGTAATAAGAGTAAGATAGAGACCTAAACTAGTTGTTAGGAAAGGATCTCGAAGTTCACATCAAACATCTTTTGCTACACTAGCGCCATTCTAGCCACTTTCTTTACTGCTATTTTGGGACACTTTTTGAGTCAGACATAAGAGATTGTGCTCTCTTACTTCTACACTCCATAATATCTATGATTGAAACTAACGACGAAAGAATTTCGCTTGTGAGAACTGTCGTCTAGGAATAAATACTGCCATCCACACTTAATAAATCTTAACTTACAAAATATTCAATATTCCTCAAAAGTACTTTAAATGGCGGATAATCCGATTTTCTATTGAAAGGATTGCATGTAATATTGAAATAATTTTATGAATTATTCTACCGTCTATAGCAGCCCTAACAAATGGTTTGAATCTGAACTAATATTTAAAAAAAATTTATTTATAAATATTTTTTATCAACAGAAAAATAATAAATTCTGTAAACCTAAACATAAAATTTATGATAAAAAACTATTTGATAGCTAATATTCATTTTGAAGTTTCAAATATTGACAACGAAATTAATCGCACATAATTAATAAACTAATTTTAAATAACACATTCGATAACCGATTAAAATTGATAACTTAATAAAAATAATAAAATAAATTAATTTTTACCTGTAGTAACGATTGAAACATTCCTTTGTGCATGTATCGACAGTAACTGGATTTAAAAAATTTACAATATATTGATTCGAACCATCTTTTGTACGAAAATTTTTATAACATTGCAAGTTACTCGAAACAATATTTTCTTCGTCGGCTTCTAAATATTTAATAAACATAAAAACTATAAATAATATTTTCATTTTGAATGATGAGATTCTTGTCAGTTATCACAATTTTTGTATTAAGATATCACTACATTTTCTTTTAGTTTATTATTTTCATTTTTTCAATAGTTTTTTTCTTTTGTTGTTTTTCCTTAACCTAAACTACACCTTGTTATGAATCAGTCAGTAGTAAATAGTTAACGTATCCACCTTTTAATTACGTATAAATGGGTGCGTTCATTACCAACAGAAATCAATGTCGGAATGTCGAGTATTTGATTATGACATGAACTGTAAGCAATGGTCATTCGATGACTTCATCAATATGAAATGAAATGTTTGTATTTCGTTGCAATTCAATCATAGTAATTGATAATTTTTACCCAAAGCGAATACTTTTTCCAATTTTACAAATTACAAACAATCCGTAAAAAATACACAAATTTTGTATCTGTTTTTGGATAATTTAGGGTAATTATCCAATTTATTTGGCAATTGATCGGGTGGTTCTTGTAATATCTTTTAAAATCGCTTCGAAATATCGCTGTTTACATAGGATTTTAAGCAATTTTTCGAAACCTACTCATTCAATCGTTGAACTAACACGTTTTTTGTATTTTTGGAGTCGAAATTACTTTAGAGAAAAAGTTTTATCCAATTCCGTAACCCCCTTTACCCCTTAAAAAAAATCGAAAAAATTGTAAAACATTTTTTCTCTCGTAATTCGATAAAACTTAGTTTGTAGGGTAAATTTGGCCCAAAAAATTAAAAAGTCGACCTTATTTAATGATTGGACGAATAGATTATTAGAATATTTAAAAAAAAAATCAAAAATATTAAAAAAAATTTTTGCTCCCGAATTTGATAAAACTTTATATATAAAGCAATTTTGATACTAAAAATAAAAAAATAGTATTTATTAGACGATTAAGATAATAGTTTCTGAGATTTCAACTGAAGTCCTTGACAAACAACGAAATCGGGTATCGATTTCAGACCATATCTCAGAAATTAATCATCCAAATGTCAAATCTACTCGATTTTGGTTTGTTTTTTGGGTTATAATTACCCCAAATAATTGCACATTTTACCTTTTCGGAGGTTACAAAAAATATAATAATGAAATCGGGTCCCAATTAAATCGAAAAGCAAGAAAAGTTTATTTCGATTTGGATAACAATCAACGTCTAAAGTTTTGGAACTCAAAAACACATTAAAAATTAATATTTTTGATGACTAAATAACATTATTTAAGTATGGTAGAAGCATTAACTAATTTAATTTTACAATAGCTTTACAGTCTTAAATTAATATTTAAATTGCACCAAAAAGTAAAAAATAAATTTGTATCCTCTGAATCACACATGAATAATTATAAATGCTTGAGACGCTCAGGCTATTAGAACCATTTTAAATACAATAAAAAGAAAATGATTAATCTAATTTCTTTACAATTTCAACAAGAGTGCCTCAAACTTGTATAGAATAAAATTAGAAACGACATCCATATTTAGTAAACCATCATCAATGTTTGATGTCATCTTTTTATTATAAATATCCTTCCTTCCTCTTATATTCTTAATTCTATGGTTACGTCACAAAGTTTATTACTCCCAACGTGTATTTATTTACAGATAAAAATATGGTTATATTTTATTAAAATAATTAGTAATTTAGTATTATTTAAAGATTGTGATAAAATTTCAATTAATTGCAAATTAAAATTTTTTGTTTTTAATCAACAATTTTAAAATTTTTTGATATACCGTGTGAACGCACTTGTTTATGATTCATCTCTCTCTCTCTTTTACCTGATTACTCATTCATGTATAAAACGGGGATATCTTTTGTTTGTATGTAATAAAACGAAGTGTATGACTCAAAAAATATTCAACACTTGTCGTTGTCCGGGTACAATTTAAGGATGTAAGAGCAGGGGAGCAACTCTCAGTAAAAGATACAAATTAAAAAAAATATATGTATTTTCAATTTTGATGGTGAAGCATGTTGTACCTTGACGACTAAAGACGAAAAATAAGAATAAAATTTGAAAATAAGATAAAAATAATTTCAACCCTAAATCTAGCTTGCTCGTACATACATCCCTTACATGGATGGAGACACTTGGTATTTTTCTTTTCTATGTTATTGCTTTATGTTCACTTTCTACTGATTTTTTTTAATTTTTCTTCTTATTTTCCAAATGAAAATTATCAAAAATTTTCATAATATGTTGTTTTTTTAGATTTCTCCATAAGAGCAATGAATTTGTATCAGGCACATCATTCTGTCCAACTAATTAATAGCGTGTATGATCTCTACCATTTTATTGCATGTCATATTAATCAGCGCTGCAGTGTCTGTTGTGTCTACGGCAACACATTTTGTATAAAATATTTATTCGATAAGAAATTTCCTGTGTTTTCACAAAAATCGATTTTTTAAACTTGATGACTTCATCAAAATTCAAAATATTTAATTTAGCTTTATCAAACTCAAATTATATCCAATTTTGATAAACCAAGTATGTAATCCTACTAAATTTTGGCCATACTTTCCAAATTTGTGGTCAAATTTAACCTAGCTTTAACAGATTTCAACAATGTGGGGTCATGGTCCCAATATTTAGCACAAAGGTAAATGTAAGCGAAAAACTAACATAATAATTGAAGAGTTTATCCAAAATATAGGCGGTTTCAAAAAAAATTCCATTCAAATCGGATAAAATTTGCATTTGTTATCGAAAAAATTAATTTTTTTAACTTTATGACGTCATCAAAAACCAAAAAATTTAATTTTGCTCTATCAAATCCAAATTATATCCAATTTTGATAAACCAAGTATGTAATCCTACTAAATTTGGGCCGTACTTTTTATATTTGTGGTCAAATTTAACCTAGCTTTAATATATGCCAAAAATGTGGGGACCTGGTCCCAATATTTGGCACAAAGGTAAATGTTAGCGAAAAACTTACATCAAAAACGAAAAGCTGGACCCAAAATTAGTGGGTTTCAAACAAAACTACATTCCAATCAGATAAAATTTGCCTGTATTATCAAAAAAATTAATTTGTTGAACTTTATGACGTCATCAAATTCTAATAATTTAAATTTTGCCCTATCAAACCCAAATTATATCCAATTTTGATAAACCAAGTATGTAATCCTACTAAATTTGGGGAGTACATTTTATATTTGGGGTCAAATTTAACCTAGCTCTAACAGATTTCAACAATGTGGGGTCATGGTCCCAATATTTAGCACAAAGGTGAATGTAAGCGAAAAACTAACATAAAAATTGAAAAGTTTTTCCAAAATATAGGGGGTTTCAAAAAAAATTCCATTCAAATCGGATAAAATTTGCATTTGTTATCGAAAAAATTAATTTTTTTAACTTTATGACGTCATCAAAAACCAAAATATTTAATTTTCCTCTATCAAATCCAAATTATATCCAATTTTGATAAACCAAGTATGTAATCCTACTAAATTTGGGCCGTACTTTTTATATTTGTGGTCAAATTTAACCTAGCTCTAACAGATTTCAACAATGTGGGGACTTGGTCCCAATATTTAGCACAAAGGTAAATGTTAGCTAAAAACTAACATCAAAGATGAAAAGCTGGACCCAAAATTAGTGGGTTTCAAACACAACTACATTTCAATCAGATAAAATTTGCCTGTGTTATAAAAAAAATTAATTTTTTGAACTTTGTGACGTCATCAAAATCTAAAAAATTTATTTTTGCCCTATCAAACCCAAATTATATTCAATTTTGATAACCAAAGTATGTAATCCTACTAAATTTGAATCATACTTTTTAAATCTGTGGTCAAATTTAACCTAGCTCTAACAGATTTCAACAATGTGGGGACTTGGTCCCAATATTTAGCACAAAGGTAAATGTTAGCTAAAAACTAACATCAAAGATGAAAAGCTGGACCCAAAATTAGTGGGTTTCAAACACAACTACATTTCAATCAGATAAAATTTGCCTGTGTTATAAAAAAAATTAATTTTTTGAACTTTGTGACGTCATCAAAATCTAAAAAATTTATTTTTGCCCTATCAAACCCAAATTATATTCAATTTTGATAACCAAAGTATGTAATCCTACTAAATTTGAATCATACTTTTTAAATCTGTGGTCAAATTTAACCTAGCTTTAATAGATTTCAAGAATGTGGGGTACTGGTCCCAATATTTAGAACAAAAGTGATTGTAAGCGAAAAACCAACATCAAATTTGAAAATTTTGACACAAAATTAGTGGGTTTCAAAAAAAATTTCATTCAAATCGGATAAAATTTGCCTGTGTTATCGAAAAAATCTAAAAAATTGAATTTTGCTTATTAATTTTTCGTGAATTTTTTATCTTAAATACTTTCGAAAATTTTGAAAAACTAAAACAATTGGCGGCCGAAAGACCGCCATAGGTGTGTTGGTTTTTTAAACTTTGCTAATTTATTGAAACAAATGCAAGTACTGGCATTTACCACTTACTATACAGGATATTTGAACAATTAACTCAATCAATTGTTTGCTTTCACTTGTTTTAAAGTCAAAATACCTTTTAAAAATTTATTTAACTTCTTTTTAGAAAACAATATATTTTACTAAATATTAACTTAATAATCAAAAAATCATAATATTAAATTCAGTGTTTGCATATTCTAATCACTTATATTTCTCATCATCAAAATAATCAAATTTTCATTTTATACCATGTATGTATGAAATATATCAAGGTATACTAAGTTTAGTCTCAAGTTTGTAACGCTTAAAAATATTGATGCTCCCAACAAAATTTTGGTATACGTGTTAAAATAATCTAATTAGTCCATTTTCCGTTTTCCGTCTGTCTGTCTGTCTTTCGGTCTGTGGAAACGATAACTCAAAAACGTAAAGAGATATCAAGCTGAAATTTTTATAATATGCTCAGGATGAAAAAAATAAGGCTAAATTCATAAATGATCAACATTGGTCAAGGTCTTTTGAACCGTTAGAGATAGAAGAAAAGTTTAAGTGTAAAAAATGTTCTCTATAAAAAATATAAACAACTTTTGTTTGAAACATTGTTTCGTAAACATCACTGTTTATCCGTGAGGGCGCAAATTAGCTTAGAAACATTATATAGTATGTATATACCTATGTTTTATATTTTAAATTTATACGTTACATATATTATGTATGTGTTTGTTTGTTTATCTTTATATTCTTTACTTACAGGGCGTAAAAAAACAAAAGAGTGCGTACTCAACATTGTTTATACATGGTATTTCAACAGTTAACTCAGTCAGTTGTGTGTTTTACTTGTTTCTTTTAAATCTTGTTCATATAATTTAAGCACCACCCTATATATTTCTTACTATGTGCATATTTCTTTATAATACCTTTATGTTCTTTTTTATACCTTTTTTATAAACTATTTACACTGAGTATATGTAGAATAGGATAGACTTTAAATATTGCAATATACTTATCCTTTTCTACTTACAATCAGTGATTTACACCAATACAAAAGAACAAGATATGATGATATTTTTGAACAAGGTGCGTGTGTAGGGGAAATCCATTCTCGTATTTAAGGTGGTTGCACACCAAAAGGTCATCAATTTAAATAGTTTTTTTTTAATTTAGTGGATCATAATTTTTGTTCTTTTTGCTTTAGTGTAATGATTCAGTCAAATTATACATGAACAAGGGGTTAACCTTGCATTAAATCAGGTATTTTTGTTTTTTTTGATATGTTGTTTGCAATGTAAAGGCAATGTTAAATCTAAGTTTTCAACCTCGGCAAACGACCGGATCATGCCGAAAAATAAGAAAATAGCGCCTTCACGGGTAAACAGTGACATTTAGGGGAAAATGTTTCAAACAAAAGTTGTTTAGATTTATATAAGTAACATTTTTTTGTGTTTAAACTTTTGTTCTATCTATAACGCTTTACAAGATGAAATTTTGTGAAAAATCGTATAACTTGAAAAAAATAAACAAAATTTGAAAAGCTGTATCTCCAAAACTATCGGTCCTATAAAAACCGACTTGATCTCAAATAGGCTTGTTGACTAAATTTGTTTCTCACTTCAGGTGAAGAATTCTCACTGCACGGCCAGAAAAGTGAAGTTGATTTCTGAAAATTTTTAGAAGTACACAAAATATGAACGTTTTTATAATTCGTAATTAAACAAAGAGGGAGATATATGATAATGACGTCATTGCCCGATATCACCATAGAGATACATAAAAGGAGATGGACAATCTATCTTTGAATGCGTATAACTTCTTCGATTTTTAATCAATTTTAATTTCACTTTCAAATTTTGTCATGGTATCAAGGCTTACATTTTTATGCGTAATATGGCAAATTCGATATGGGGCACCTACCGTATTGTTGAAAATAAATACTACAGTTTTTGATGAAAAACCAGTCCTTCTAGGTCAAAAACTGAAATAAGGTTAGAATTTTCAAGGTATTTCTTATTTTTCGGCATAATCCGATCGTTTGCGGTCGAAAACTAGGATTTAACTTTGCCTTTACATTACAAATAACATATAAAAAAAAAGCCTGATTTGAACCGAGGTCCAATGTTTGAGTATGAGTATGAGTATGGAGGTTAGCGGGCCATGCTCGAGCATCGGGCCTCGAAGCAATGGTTCAGAGCACCTAGCCAAATAGACCCTTTTACTCTATCCCCGCTACGCTTTTCAGTGGCTATTATAACCAACTGATGTACTGAAACCCAGAATCTGCCTAGCGCTGAGTTTCCTAATTTCTTCTGGTTCGATTATGGCCGGCCCAAACCATTTCCTTCGCTGCTGTATGAGCGCCGGGCAGTAACAGAGAAAGTGGATCGATGTTTCTTCTGAATTTTCTCCGCATCTGTCACACGCGGAAGATGGTCTTTTTCCAATCTGGAACTTGTTCAGGTTATCATGCCTGTGAGTAACTCTACGATGACTCTAATATCAGCTCTGTTTAGTTTCAAGATCTCCTCGGCTCTGTTACCGAACGAGTTTCCTTCACCCAACAGGCTTTTGGCGATTCGCCCTCCCTCGTAGCTGGTCCATGCCTTTAATTGTTGGTTTTTCAGATTATCTTCTAATCTGTTAAGACTTTCTTGGTATGGCATCCTCGCAAGCTTTTCTTGAGTGGGAGCCATGGTGGTTCCCAGTTTGGCCAGCTTGTCTGCTCTCTCATTACCATTCCAACCAGAGTGTCCGGGGATCCAAGTAATATTGACTTTATTGTGCCTCGCCAGGTTGTTTAGACTGTTTCTAGTCTCCTTGACGAGTCGCGATGACACTGTACAGTTTGATAGCGCTTTGAGTGCTGCTTGACTGTCTGTGCAGATACTAGTCACATCATCCTTCAAATTGGCCAATTGGAGGTGGTCAGCACATCTCATGTTGGCTACCAGCTCTGCCTGGAATCTGTTTCAATGTTTAATTTGATTGAATTATAACCAGAAAAGAATAATGCTATTTATAGTATTATTAGACTATTCTTTTCTACATAAACTTAGTGTAAATGGATTGTACACTAGGGTACAAAAATAACATTAAATATTATTACGGTTTTTTTACATGCCCATTCAAATTTCTAAATCATTTCAACCTCCAAATTTATGACTTATACGCACGGTCTTATATTTCATTAGCCGTACAGAATAACCCAAAAAAAAAGGTTAAAAAAATAGATCAATTTTACCCATTCACGAACTTAAGGGTGTTTGAGACGTATATCAAAATGCTATGAAACGAATGAAAATTCAGTCGAATCATATAGTGTGTCGCATTTAAGATGAAGACAACCTCATATTTCCGTTATTTATAGGATTATCAATTAGAAATTTTTCACAATCATACAGGGTGATAGGTCACATTTTTAAGATACCTAACCGAAATCAGAACTTTAAGCTTAGCCTACTAAAAATTAACAAATAGGGTCGATTCTTAAAATTTTGCATAGATATTTTGTCATAGATGGTTAGAGATATCTTTACTCAAATTTATTACAAGTTTATTGAAATTGTGAAAGTTTCTCTCATCACGAAAGTAAAGGTGTAGCAGAAAAAATGTTAGCTTCGAAAATGCTCAAGCTTGTTCATGTATTTTCATTAGTTTAATAATCTATTTTCTCGATTTTTTTCAAATTTTTTAAGAGAATCGAGAAAATCACAAAAAAAATTTTTAGCCCTTAACTTCACCCTGCATCCAACGAGTTTATTTATTAACGCAAAAACACTATGGGAAAATACGGTATTTTCGTTAATTAAAGAAAAACTGTTAATTTTTCACCAGATTCGTAATCTACGTAAAAAATGCATTAATTTGGTGTTTTTCCTGGTGTTCTAGGAGGATTTTTAAGAAGGGTCGCTTAAGTGTAAATTTTATAAAAGTTGTAAACAAAACAAGTGAAAACAAAAAATTGACTGAGTTAATAGTTGAAATAACATGTATAGACAGTTTTGATGACGCAATCGTTTGTTTTTTGACGTCACGTAAATAAGGAAAGATTTCCACTCTTAAATAGCCACACACACATAACTGACATTCCCATATTAATACATACTACAAAATTTTCATCTAATTTGCGCCCTCACGGGTAAACAGTGATGTTTACAAGAAAATGTTTCAAACAAAAGTTATTTATTTTTTTATAAGAAACATTTTTTATATATAAACATTTGTTCTATCTCTAACGGTTTACAAGATGGGTCTTACAAGACCCAATTGACCTATGTTGCTCATTTACGAACTCGACCTCACTTTTTCCGTCTTAATCACACTATAAAATTTTCAACTTGATATCTTTTTTCGTTTTTGAGTAATCGTGATGACAGACGGACAGACGACAGACGACAGACAGACAGACATACGGAAATGGACTAATTATTAGATGATTCTATGAACACCTAAACCAAAATTTAATAAATGTTCGTAGCATCAATATTTTTAAGCGTTACAAACTTGGGACTAAACTTAATATACTATGTATATTTCATATACATTTTATAAAAATAGTAGCGTTTTTAAAATTCCCACCCAATACCTTTTCTAAATAATATGATATTTTTGAATGAATTACATGTGAGGGGAAGCGCGTACGGTAGGTACGTTTGTGTATATACGATTACATGAATAAAACACACTGAAATCATACATACATCCACACAGACACAACTGACTAATGTTTTTCAATACACAAGAAACATTGTGCCCACCATTTTAAAGTGTTTCTATTTAAACATAAACACAAAACGAGATTACAATTCAACGTACACACAACGTCATGTCTAAACACAAACACTGTGCAGCTTGAGTACAAAATAAAAAAAAATAAAAAATTATGAAATAATCTCTACACGCCAGAGTATCGTATTCGAAATTATTAGAATAAGTTCGTAACATGTCGACATATAGGAAAAATAAATGGATTTTCGAATAACATAAATATTCGAGTGATTAAATCAATTATAGTTTAGGGGTGAAAAAATTCGTTGAAATTTTCGTTTGAAACTTGTGGAAATCCTTGAAAATCTGTCAAATATAACATAAAATTCACTCCGTTCGAACAAGACAGATAGACTGTATATTGTTTTTTTTTTTTTATTATTTGTGTGTGTTGAGTGAGTTCTGAACTATCGATAATATACGTCTTGTGTCTATCAGTGTACAAAAAAATTTTTTTTTTGTTTATGACAATCTCGAATTTTGGTGTGTGTGTGAAAATTTCATCGAAATTAATGAGAAAATGTATTGAAAATCATATGGTTTTCATATATTGATTCCAGTGTGTATAAATTTTCCTTTGTGTGTTTGAAAAACTTTTTGACAGTGTTTTTTTTCTCATTTTGATTCTTTTGTTTTCCTAATAATGTTGTTTTTTGTTTGGGGAAAATTTTTTATAAACACTGCCAGTATTTTCATTGTGTAAAGAAAAAATTTTTTGATAGGGAAATAAAAAGAGGTATGTTTTTAATATTGTTTATATAAATTTTTTTGCATAGGTTTACTATAAATACAGGAAATATGAATTTGTGTGTAAATATGTATTTTTAGTTTTACCCCCTTGCTGGAATTTCTGTCAAATTTTTTTATTTAGCAGCATGTAGTTTTTTAACCACCCCACATTTTCCTGGAATTTTAATACCTGGTACATGCCTTTTATTTGTCAAAAGACACTTTGATTCAAAAATAAACGAACAAGGACGTTTCTATGAACATTTTTTTTTTTAATAAAATCGAAAATATTTTTGATAAAAATTAATCAAGGGTGTCTGTTAGAAGGACAAAAAATTCCTTCACACATAATTTGTCAAATGTACACAACTAATCAAGAATAAATGAAACAAAAAAATAATTTAAATACGGTTTCGTGTAGCTTTTGATTAAAATTGAAAGCATGTAATTTTTTATGTGACAGGTGCATTTTTTTCGACAGCCTCTAAGCTGAATTTACTAGGCAGCAGACAAATTATCAATCCCTTCTTACAGTTGTTGTCCTTCAAAAGAAACAGGTGCCCTGCAAGCTTGCAAAAGTTAGGCAAATTGTCCTTTCATTTTTTTTAAATTTAAATCTAATAGAAATATAGAATTTTTAGCAATTTTTTAGGAAGGAATTAGGAAGTTTTAAACTGTTCTAAAAACCAGTTTCGCCGTTTTAGAAGGTTTAATTAAAAGAAAGTTTACGGTGCAAGAAGCTCGTAAATAACGAATATAATTTTAATTTTGATTAAATCAATGTTTGCTCAAATTTTTGAACATATTTGCCAAGACACTTGTATTCAAAAATAATGAATCAAAATGTTAAAAAACCTGTCATTTTAATAAGTGAAGAAATAAATATATTGCCTTTACATTTTTTTCTTTCCTGTGGTTTGTCCATTTGTGCTTTTTTAAGATATGAAAATTCTCGAATTTACGCTCTTATCCAAAAATAACGAAACAACAATGTAGTCAACATAATTTAGTTGTCTCGTGAGGCCTCGTTGCGTTGATCATGTTTTGAGAGATTAATTAGGAGATTTTCTTCTAGTAAATAGTTCTAAAATTTAGAAAGGTATTTTTAAAAGCTTATCCCAAGAAATTCTAGCCTGTTTTGTTCAAGAAGAGCCCGTACACGGGACAGAAATAACAGTTCATGCGTCAAAAAAATTTCGTAATTTTTGATCTGTGATTTAATCTATGAGAAAATTAAGGCTAGTATTAGAAATGGCAAACCTTTATGTATCCTATAAAGTGCCAGTTTTTGCTAAAGAAATGCTTAATGAGAACATAGACGTTAAATAATTTTGACTACGTAAATATTGGGATTCGCAATTAATTCTTTCCTACTGACGTTTACTACGCAATGTCGAGCAAAAACACATAAACGTGCAGATTTTAGTAAAATCAGTGACGTGACGTCAAGATATAACGAAAAAGATTCGGAGTTAATGATAATTTTTTGTTGATTTGTTACTTTTCCGACCAATTTTAAGATTATTTTATTGTGTTTCTAGTTAGATAAGTATCTTTGACGCGATGAATGACCTTATATTTATTATCGAAATCATCGAAAAGTGAAGGCGCGCATGCTAACCAGGTTTCCTTCAAAACATCTTCCTCTTGAAAAGGTTTACTATGCCGAGCAATGAAATTTGCATCCGTGTAACCTTAAAGTTAACCCTCAAATACTCAACTTCAAAATTCAAAAGGTTTTATTCGCTGTTGCTATTAACAGATTTTCGAAGCAATCAGCGAAAAATTCGAAATCGTACTGGAAACATGGTAAAAAAATTTTTAAAAAAGATGCTGAAACCGGGGCCGTTAGCACTTAGATCTACAGGTCTCCTGTGGCCTTAAAAAAAATTTTTTAATGTTTAAGAAAATGAAGGTATACGATTCTTTGAAGGTCAGAAGCAACATAATTCTTCCAAATCTTCACTGGGACTCTTCGCTAGGTGTAACCGGGTGTCATGTTCAATATTTAAAGTTGTTTTACAGGTGAAAATTAAAAACATGATTAATATACGAGAATGCATTTTGAAAATATAATATTTAGGAAAATTTAAAAATATTAAAAAACTGCATTCATTCTATTTTGATAAGACAGCAAAAAGATAATATTCCCAAAAGTAAAAGTTTATGGTTTCTATGTAAAAAGAAATTCTGTTTCATTATTTTCGAACAGATGTGTATATATCTACTTGAAAAATTATGCGTGTATTTCTTGGAAAATAAAAAAATAAGCTCCCTATCAGGGTTAACAGAATTTTATACTGATAAACATCCTGAATTAATCTAATAAAATATTCCTGTTCATTATTTTTGAGCTAAATGGTATTTACTTTCCTTTTTATTTTTAATATTTCTAAGAATCGGCCGGAAATATTAAATCTGGAAGTGACATTTTTCTATATATCAGCCAAATTCGAATATTTCAAAACATAATTGGTATTGGGTGGACCATCAGTTAGTTTTTTTTTTTTAAGAAATTGTTATTAAGGCAGTTGGTGCACATTTAAAATATTTCAAAATAGAGTAGATGGTTCATTATTATACATGAAATATTTCATCAGAGTATATTAAGTTTACTCCCAACTTTATCACGCTTAGAAATATTGATGTAACACACAAAATTAGGGTTGCCGTCACTCCGGTATTCGACCGGAGACTTCGTTTATTGAAACTGTTCTCCGTTATCCGGACTATTAATGAAATCTCCAGATGAAAATGAAAATTCAAAAATAATTTAAAAAAATAATATGTCCGGTATTTTAAAACCGATTTATATTTGCTTATTTAGAATTTCTAGGTAACACTTGAAACATAACAAAAATTTTATTAAAATAAAAATAATTTTTCTTTGCATTTAACTTTTTAATTTTTCATTTTAAGAAAAATGTAAATAATAGTCTCCGATTTAAAATTTTTTTTACCGGAGATTTTCCTAATCTCCGACGGAACACTTATTGGTGTAGGTGCTCCGTCTGTCAGCACGATAACTCAAAAACAAAAAGATTTATCGAACTGAAATTTTTAAGGCGCACTTTTTATAGGACATAAAAAGTGGGTTTGAATTCAAAAATGAGAAACATAGATCAAGTGGGTTTTGGGTCCGTAGGATCAATCTTGCAAATTAGTCTATTAATTCGAATTTTTTATTAAACATATCCGATAATATTAAGACGATCAAAAGGATCAATTTTCGGGAAAATATTTTTTTTTATTAAAACATATCCTTTTTATAAGAATAAAACAAGCACTGATAATCAACACTTCATCAATTGTTTTTTATTTTCACTTGTTTTTATTTAAAGGACCTCGGACACAGTACATTAATTTTTCATTTCGGTTAAAATTTTTTGAAAACTATGGATTAAGGTACTCTTGATCATGCTGATCAAAAGTTCTTATGGACTCAACCCTCGAAAACCCATCCTTTCCGAGCTACTGCCGTTCAAAGGCTATGCCTACATAAGATATTGATTTTTGGTTTCGATTAATTTTTTTTTTAAATTCTGAATTAGGGTAGTTTTGATCATGCTGGTCCAAATGGCATTTTGGTTAATTATGGCAAATTAATAAGTCCGAATTATCAAAATTGTAATTTAGCGTCCAATATCCATAGAATGCCAAGGATTTTAAATTACCTACTATTAAATGAATGTCAAAATTTATTGATTTTTTTAATTTTCACTTAAAAGAAAAAGTTTTTTTATATTTCCACTTTCTTTTTTCGAATACAGATGGCAGTACTAACAAAATAGTACAAGACTGATATTACTAAATAGGTGTTGCCATCTCGTAGATTTTTTTGGTATCAGTTTATACCTTTTTCAACGTTTTGTACAAATCAAAATAGAATTCTTAAGAATCCAAAGTGCTGCTTGGTCATCAGAGAAAATGCTGTTACATCCATGCCCCTGTAACTACCAGCGGCTGATATTCTACAAGCCAAAGTAGTAAATAAAATAGTCCGTCGATCCAGTTAGCTTAGTCTCTTCTGTACACTTCGAGAAATAAGTACATACTAAAAAAAAAGAATTCAAAAATTCCCACCAACTTGAAAAGCTGAAAAGTCGAATTTCACCGGTTTATTCAAGGTCAAGAGACTTCAGACCTTTTTTAAAGGTCAAGTCCGTCTGTTCAATCACCTGCGTCTTTTCTGTACACTTCGAGAAACAAGGGCATACCAAAAAAACAAAAAAAACAGAAGAAAAAAATTCCCATTAACTTGAAAGAAAGAAAAGTTAAATTTCAACGGTTTATTCAAGATCAAAAAACTCCAGAACTTTCTTAAAAGCCGAGTCCGCTTGTCCAATCACATGGTCCTCTTCTGTAAACTTCGAGAAACAAATGAATACCAAGAAAGTCAGAAGGACTTGACATGCTAAAAAGTTCTTAACTTGGAACCGTCAATCAATCAATAAATCAATCTGGACTTGATGACAGTCCAGACCTTCTTTAAATCAATTTACCCAGGCCTCTTCTGTACACATCGGAGAAAAAGTACATACCAAGAAAGTAAAGAAGAAAATTTGATTAAAAAAATTTTTTTTAATTGACCTAATCTACTTCGGCCGGTAATTTCAAGGGCATCATCTTGATTTGTATAGGGTTCAATTTCATGCTAGGAGTCAAAAAAAAAGTAATTATTCGCTCATTTTACTACAAACATATTTCAAAATTGATCAATCTTTATTAAAAAAAAACACTAGCTGACCCAGCCACAGGTTGGTGTGGCTCGAACACGTATGTTGATTATATTGCATTTATGTGTGATACAAGTGCAGGTTGTCGGTGGGTAACCTGGTAGGATATTGTTTAAACTATTTTTTTTAAATAAATAAGTAATATTGACCGAATCGTTTCTTAAAAAATTTTATCATATAATTGGGGTTAAAATTATTAAAAAGTGTTCTTAAGACATTTTTCTCCAAACCCTCCAGTTTTCGAGCAAAAAAATTCGTAAAATTTGAAAAAACGAGTTTTTTACGATTTTCATCCCTCAAAAACTGAAAAAATCAGATTTTTAATTTGTATAAAATTTTTATTTGTAGTGTAAAGCGTGATTGTTATTTGTTAAGAGAGCGCACGAAAAACCACCCAATGATTCGGTCAATATTACTTATTTGTTTAAAAAAAAATTAGTTTAAACAATATCCTACCGGGTTACCCATCGGCACCCTGCGCTTTTTCGTTCAGGAGCATGTTTTACGCGGAATCTTGCAAAAACTTTCCATGCGAAAATTGAGCATGCTCAATAAATTTTGTCGAGGCTACATTGACTAAATTGGAACATCAAAAAAATATTTGAAATTAAAATGCAGCGCCATCTGTTGAATACTTACACAAAATAAAAATAATGTTTAAGAAAAATTGTACAACTCTCACTGCCATCTATTGAAAATTTATAGAACTTAGAAGTGAATTTCTTTGACGTTTACTAATCGAGATTCAGACTAATTAGGTAATTTTATAAACACATATCCAAATTTTGTTCGTAGGATCAATATTTTTAAGCGTTAAAAACTTGGAACTAAATTTAGTATACCTTGATATATTTCATACATACATGGTATACAAATTTCTGTAATAGTATCCCATTTTTATATTTTTCGGATCTATAAAGTTTTCGGTTTATTTTTTCCGATAACCGATTTTTATATATAAAGATTAAAATAATTTTAATTTTTTTTTGTTTTCAGATGCGCTGTCAAAATACGATCTCAAATAAAAAAGACACCAACAAACAAAAGTTGTAAATATTAAAAAAAAAAATCAACAAAAAAAAAATATGATGGCTAATCTGTTTAAAAATATTGGCTGTACACTAAAAATCAGTGATGTTGGGGTGCTTATGTCCACAAACACTACCCAAAATTACACCACTCAATTGGACTTCTTGCTGAATTTAACGGCAAGTGGTTATCATATTGACGAGTGGTCAAACTTACAATTTGAACATCATGTATGATGCTCGAAATTAAACCCCCACCCTTCAAAATAAATAAATAAATCACGTAACAATTTAAAACTGTTTAATTAAAACTTAATTAAGATAAAAATTTGTAAAATAATAATAAATAAAATAAAATTATTAATTGTGCAAAACAAAAAACGGAAGAAATTTTTTTAAAAGTTTTTCCTAAATGAAAATGCAAAGTGGTACAACCGATGCAAATACAATGGTACGAAAATTACCAAAAAAACGGAAATTTGATCCATCCGAATTGGAAGATACACAACCGACAACAATTATATCGACAACATCGTCAACAGTTGGTGATATGCTTCAGGTGACAACATCCGCTAGTGAAATAAATGATTCACCGCAACTGGTTATTATACAGAATCCACAAAGTGTGTTACGGCAACCGCCTCAACCAGCTGCGATTGATTATTCACGATTAGCATCGACGGCAACGCAACAGCAATCGCAACAACAGCGTCGTAACGATGATTATCGTCAAATAATCACTTCGGAACATTCGTCACCGGAGCCCATGGAAGAGACGTATACAAATCATATACGTCGCACACAAATACCCCCAATTGACTTGAATGAATGGCATGATCATCGAGTTCTGGCTAAATATAACGATGTCTATTTACCAGGTAAATTAATTTTTAGTAATTTTAAATTTAAGATAAATAGTGTTCGTGTACCATCAGTGTACACAATTTTGGTCTACGAGAGGACAAATCAGGTTTTTTTGACATAGGAAGGGACACAGAAGAAATTTTTGGTCTAAGAGAGCTCTTGTTTTGACGCGTTATATTTTGATAACCAGGTGTAACTTAGCTATCCCACATCAGTGTATCCAATTTTGGTTTAAGAGAGGGCAAATCAGGTTTTTTTGACCCAGGAAGAGACATAGCAGAAATTCTGGCCTAAGATAGCTCTTGCTTTAAAGCGCTGCATCTTGATAATTAGGTGCAACTTAACTATCCGATTAAAGTAACATATTCTTGGATTGACTGCCTTTCTTATTATGCCAATTTTTGCATACAATCCTACCGTTCGTTAGTCTGTGCAACTTTTGGATGTCGAGCAGCTTCCAGTAGATCGTCAGCTTCCATCGAGGTTACAAAGGTGCAACTTCGCTATTCGATTAAAGCAACATATTCTTAGATTAATTGCCTTTCTTACTGTACAAATTTTTCCTTATACTGCTACCATTCGTTAGTCTATGCTACTTTTTTTATGTCAAACAGCTTCGAGCAGATCTCTACGCCAGCTTCAATCGAGGTTACAAAGGCATTAGTATAAATTGGAATCTTTTGTTCCTTCTTCTGAGAGTTGGTGCACACGTTGATACTTTCCCCTAAAATTGTCTTTTGTAATCAGATACCGCGTTCAATTTAATTACTAGGTACCCTTTACTATTATAGACCATGTTAGCAACCAAATAACTTAGAATAATATTACTAACCGGATTTTGATTAATCTCATGTATTTTCCTAGGTATCATACGACGTGCAGGAAGTGCCGGAGAAGTCTGGGTTGAATTTGATTATTGCGAACGACAAATTCAACAATATTTAGATGTGTTCACTACCGGCAAATATGATGTTATCGGTGATGCAAGTCCTTCACTCGGTCAAATCCATATAGGAACACCAGTTTGCGTTCGAAGCAATGATAGTACATCGAATATGTTCGTTGAAGGTGTTGTCGAACAAATATTAAATTGTCCAACACAATTTGTGGTAAAAATTCGTGATGGTAATACACATACAAGTTTAACAGTGAGTCGTGCGAATTTACGATTGTTGTTGCCACCATGGTGGGATGAAATTAAGGATTTTGATCCACAAATGGTGAATGGACAACAGAATCGTGTAACATCGATTAACGATATTTCGTATGGGAATATAATTACACAAAGTAATGGAAATACAGTGCCGCCGCCAGGTGGTTCTGGTGGAAGTATACTTGTTACTACTGATGGTAACGGTCCGTTACAATTACATCATGTTGTGCCAACGTTACAAACGAATAAAACGACTGAGTACTATCGGAGTACGGGTACATCACCGTTGAATACGCCCGTTTCACATCATCCGATTTACACAACACCACATTCAAATGGTAGTACTGGCGATTTAACACGACCTCCATATGATGAATATTGTGATAGTGATGATGATTTGGGACGTGAAGATATTTTGTTTCCATCTGATGCTGGTAAGCTTAAATTATTAAATGTAACCTGTTTGGAACACCCTATATATCTTAATCACTGTGTCTCTTGAATATTTCTGTATTTTTACATCCTTAACTAACCTAAATATTTCTGATACAATTTGTAAATTTTTTCACAATTTATGTGCATAGATGGAGCAAAATTATCTGGAAGTAGTAAACGAAGCAGCATGCAAAGTCGTGGTTCGACATCTTCGTTGTTGGAACAACGAAGTATAACACCACGATCTCAACCAGCGACCCCTCGTTCACAAGCGGCAACTCCGCATAAATACAAAAAGGGAGATGTTGTACAAACACCATCCGGTATACGTAAAAAATTTAATGGTAAACAATGGAGACGACTATGTTCGAAAGATGGATGTCAGAAGGAATCCCAACGACGTGGTTATTGTTCTCGACATTCTAGTTTGAAAGCATCTGCCTTACGTAGTGGTCCAAGTGGTTTTCCAAGGTAATTTACTTTTTTATTTACGATTTCACGGAATAGATCATGTCGTGGAAGGGTTTTTAGGGTTCCGTTTCCAAATGTCAAAAAATGGAACTATTCTCCAAGTGTTCTTCAGCTTAACGAATCTTTCCTTTTTTTATAATTGCGATGCACGAAAATTATCTAGTTTTTGCTGCTTAGCCTGTACAACGAAACCCTAAATTTTTATTTAAAATAGATCCGCTTACTTCATATAAAATATTTTTTTCAGTCGTAGCAGCAGTAAAACTGGACACAGTACAGCAGACGGTGAAGAAACGTCGCGTGATTCGGAGACATCACCGAATTACGCCGATCGTCGTATAACTGGTCGATTTGATCTCGAAGAAACCGAAGCTGCCAATATGTTAGTATCACTTGGTAGTTCTCGATCAGCAACACCTGCATTCTCATCTCCCACGGGTCAAGGATCATCTCCACTAATTGTACAGTCCCCAATAACCGTTGATCCACGTTCAAATGTATTTATGCCAATCACAAGTCCTGCAGGTGTTACGGACAACAGTTTACATAGAAACAACCCGACTGGTACATCTCCGTCTAATATTCCAAAATGGAAACGGCCTTCTCCAATCCCTCCAGGACATTTTATGGTTACAGCGGCTGCATATCAACCACCGGTTATTCGGTAAACAAACTTTTTTATTTCGGATTGAAAATATTTAGACTCTAAATCTTTTATCAAATAAATTCTCTGTTGTATTTATTTATTTCTAGACCCGAATCGGTTCGACCAAATAATATTTCGGGAACTTCTATGCAATCACCATCCAGTGTTGCAACAAGTGTTATTCGTATTTCACCAAATCCTGGACAATTACGAACATCTCAGTGTCAAATACAATCTACTCATGTAAGTTCTTTTTTTTTTTACATTACTTCAAAACTAATTTATTTTCTGCTCGAGTCTTCACCAGTGTAGCAATCGACTTAGGAAATTTTAAAACCAGGACAATTTGAGAATCTGTAAACGCCAGGGAATAGCCAAGGAATGCTCAGTTTTGATCTGAGGGAAAATTAGGCTTTTTTGACCCAGGAAGGAATTTTTTGCCCAAGAGAGCAAAACTTTTACTCAGTTGCAACTTGGTTATCCGATTAGGTAACATATTCTTGGATTGACTAACTCTCTTACCATTCAAATTGGACCTGGATTTATTAGAGAATTCTGAGATTCTATAAGTACCAAAAAATAGCCAAGGAATAATTGAAAAATTTTCTCTTAGATAAGCCTCTGAAAACCTAATACTTTATCGATATTTCGAATCATAGTTTAAAGTATTTTTTTTGTGTGGTATTTTTCGCATAATTTTGAGACTTTAAAAATAATCAGGAAAAGCTAAGGTTTATTTAAGATATAATTACGGTTGAATTTTTTGAAAACCGGGAATTCGAAGTACAATTTGAAGAACCTTAAAGAGATGAGACAGTTAAACCACGGTCAATTTTAAATCGTTCCAATTAACACAACATTCAAATGTCAAATTAACACAACCGTGAATTGTACCCTCTTAGTTAAAGTGTGCTGCTGTATACAAGGTGTCTCAAAAGTCATGGGCAGCAATCTTTCTCCTTAAGTATGACGATTTAATTTTAGTGTAAATTTTTTTGACGAATCATCCTGTACTTTTTTTAGAATGAAAATCAAAATCTATCAAAATACACCCCAATGCCAAGTAGCAACACTTTCACGAGTGTTGTAACCTCGGCAATGCATCAGAAACAAGTAAGAACCTCACACATCCAACAGGATCAAATCATAGACACCAACAACGTTATGGAACAGATACAACAACAACAAACGAATGCAAATAACGGAACCGTGAACACAATCACCGTGGAATCAGCTCAACCGACTGTCGTAAATGGTCAAATTCATCATCATCACGCTTACCCGAATCAAGTAACTCTGCTACCAATTACCAAAACGATAAATGCTAACAACGATGGACTACCAGAAACCGTGTATATTATGTCATCACCGGCTACATTACTTCAACCCACCGAGAAAAAGTTAATGATTATTAAAAGTGAATTACCTGATAGTGAAAAGTGTCATACAATTATGGTGAATCAAAGTTATATTACGTCACAAAAGTCAATACAACAGAAACAATTACAACAGCAACAGCAACAACAACAACAACAACAACAATCTCAACAAATTATTACGTCACAACAATCGACAACGATACCCATTGGTGGGAATTTAGTACGAAAATTTACGATACAACAGCAGGATAATGGTGTGGGACAGCAACATCAAATACAAAATCATTCAAATCAGGTATGTCTACCTGAAATATTATTTCTCATGTCTGTTTTTCTGTCGGTCTGCGAGATGTTCCTTATCCTTTCATCAAATTCCATGATTTACTCCTCATTTTAACGTGATCCCAAGATCTAATAATCCGCACGGGTCGACTAGTTAGTTTTTATACCCTGTAATATATATCAAGGTATACTAAGTTTAGTCCCAAGTTTGTAACGCGTAAAAATATTGATGACTCGAATAAAATTTTGATATAGATGTTCATATAATCACCTAATTAGTCCATTTCCGATTGTCTGTCTGTCCGCTTGTCCGTCTGTCTGTGAACACGAAAAACGAAAAGAGAGATAACAAGCTGAAATTTTTATAGCGTGCTCAGGACCTAAAAAGTGAGGCTAAGTTCGTAAATGAACAACATAGTTAAAACTCAGTTAAATTTTTTTGTTTATCTTCGTGAATATTTCTCGGATCAACTTGAAATTTTCAGAGAATATACTTAAATATATGTACATTCCGGAAATGCCGATTTAAAAAAAACCGATTCTATGAAAATTCTAACTGCATATAACCCCTTAATTTGGATCTCATTTTCAAAAGTAAAATTCAAATATCATTTTTATTTCAGATAACGAATATGCATGATAAAAATGACACGACTTGTAACGAAACACTATTAAATAACAACAATAACCACAACCAGAATATAATCGAAACATCGACGATTATAAACGAACAAAAGCCGATCGTAACATACACACCAAATATTGTCCATCATACCCAGCAACAAGTGACACGGATTAGTGGTACAACATTAGTTCCACCGACAAGTTTATTTCAACCAGTGATCGTACATCCAGCTCAGTTGGTACCTGTTTTACCGGCTGCCACTAATCATGTTGCCACCAATAATAAAATTGAAACGCAACAACTTCAAATCAAACAGGAGCCGATGATTGATAAAAATGATATATCTGGTAAGTGTTTAATTTTAGTTATAAGAAACGTCCATGAGAGTGGAGAGGGGTGTATGATGAGTGGAGAGAGTAGCAGGAAAAAGGGCGCCTCTGTGGGCGAGATCTAGTCCTCGATCGTTGCGTACTTTGTACTGCGTATCAGGATGTCTTTTTTTTTTCAATTTTTTGCCTTTTGCTTTCAATCAATTAAAAAATATATGTTCTTGGTTGAGTCACTATCTCAAGTAGACGTAGATTTAATTGCCACAAATTTTTAACAACTTCCGACCAAAAATAAATATAGCCCAAATTCAATCGAATATTTTGCTGATTAAAATTGGATAAAATTTTGCTTGGGAAATAGCAAATCGAATTTTTATTGAATCGACGCTCTTTAGAAGTTTACAGGGAGTAATATATAGAATGTTTGAATCTAAAACTTTGCACTCATCCATTCTTCCGGGAGATGTGTGTGCTTCCAAGTAAAAATATTTCTCATGTCAGGCATAAAGGATCTATCTATATGTGTAGGTAGTAGGGATCCAATTGCGGTAGACCTCTTTTGTTAATGTACCATATTTTTTTTTTTTTTTCTAGAAAACAATAATATTCAACAAACCACTCCGGTTTCGATATACTCTTGGAAATCAATCGTACCAATCTTAGCACCTGCATCCCCTATTCAACCGACAACACCGGCTCAACCGAATTCCCCACAAAATGGTGCTACAATCACATCAACAAACTACTCACAAAACAATGAGAAAGACATGAAATGTAGCACGGGTGAACAATGTGATATTGATGTTGATTTTTTGGCTGGAGATGCTTTACCTTTACCGGGTGATGAAGACGATGATGTGTTCGAATCGGATCCAGCAATACCTGAACAAATTATTGTATCGAATAATACAAAACGTCGTAGTCAAAGTTTGAGTGCGTTACAGAATTCGAAGGAAATGAATTCAGGAAAAGTAAGTATTTAAAAAAATATTTTTTTCCCGTACGTAGTTTTTTAGCCATGTTCTTTCCCGAACTAACACATTTTTTTACCGTTTTTATAGACAAAGGAGCGTATACGACGTCCAATGAATGCATTTATGATCTTCTCGAAACGACATCGAGCTTTGGTACATCAGCGTCATCCAAATCAAGATAATCGTACAGTTTCGAAGATTCTAGGTGAATGGTGGTATGCACTAGGTCCTGAAGAAAAACAACAGTATCATGAATTAGCTTCTGAGGTATTTTGACTAACACTTGAAATCTTTCGACAATTATCTAACTTTTTTAAATTGTTATATATAGGTAAAGGAAGCTCATTTCAAAGCCCATCCCGAATGGAAATGGTGTAGTAAAGATCGTCGAAAATCTTCAACAGGATCAACACGTTCAAAATTAGGCTCAATCACGGATTCAACGGATATTCTATCCGGCAACGATGTTCTCCAAAGTCCACATACCCCCTTAGACACAGCCACTCCACGTATTAACATAATCGATACAAAAACGTCTTCAGCGACTCAACAACATGTTAAAATCGAGGATACAAACAATATATCCGGTGATATTGATGTAATCGAAACAGCCGACGATATATCTGACGATGATCAAATGGTCATATGTGAGGAAGTCCCCTTGGAAATTGATCTCAAATGTAAAGAAAAAGTAACCGATTCCGATTCGGAGTCACAAAGTGATATTGATCATATCGATGTTAAAACGTCACAAGCCTCGTTTGTTCGATTTAGTCCGACAAGTAAACCTGGTGAAATAACATGTCGTCCGAAACCGATTAAGTTACGAATTGCTTCGAGCACGGATAGTAATATTAAGTTTCAGAATGATAATAATACATCGATAAGTATATCGTATCCATATAATTCACCCGTGAATCCAATGGGTGTTCTGGGTTTTCAACCGACTGGTGGTGCGTTTAAAACAATGCCAGTATCACCTAAAACTACGATTAAAACAAATGAAAGTCATAGTGGTAAGTCTTCAGCGACCGAACATGAGCAAATCACACATTGGGTTGCCACTTCGAATAACAATGCTTCTTCTATCTCTAACGCTAATGCTAAAGTCTCACAAATAACTGTGTATAAACCGCAAATCTCTCTATTATCCGCTCCTAATACACATGCGCAATCATCTGATACAGTAAAAACATCTAAACCAATTACATTGACATTCCTATCAAATCCTAATACATCAGCCACGATATGTCTACCAGATAACATCACTTATACGAACTTAATGTTGAGTACAGGATCAAATCAAGTCACAACTTCGTCGACAGACACCACCGCAAATCATGTTGTGATACCGGTGTCATCGTCAGCGGTTGTGACTTCGTCGGCAAATCAGAATCTTGATACATCAGTGGTGTCCTCGCAACAGGATGATCGACAAGTGATTACAACAGTATCAGCAGCAGGTGCGGTAACATCTAGTGTACATAATACGATACCGACATCGTCTGCGGAGCAAATTATCACCACGTCCACACCACAAACCGTGCAATATATTATGCACGATTCACAATTTTACAATAGTTTTCAAATACCGATTTCAGGTACGTATTAATTCAGGGAAATATACTCTCATCCTCTTACGTTTCGAAACTGTTGAGGATTTTTGTGTGTTACAACTCCTGTAGGATTTTTATCATTGTCCTAAAAGTCCGGTCAACTAGAAAGCAAACTCCTTCACGAAAATGAATCTTGAGTAAACCAAAGATGATCATAGCTACGCCATTACAGTTAATTGAATTATCATCTTCATAGCTTTGGGATCTCAGATGATTCCATTTGTAGGGCCTGCATAGAGGACGACGAAATCTCCATATATGTTAATTGTACTTGCAGAAACCTACAAAGAATCAAGTATAGAATGCTTGAGTGTTGAGTCCAAAACCTTTGAGCAATCAAGAGATCAATCCCGGTGGAGAAGGGGCACAGAGAATCTCTTGGTCTAGGTGCTAAGCACAGGCTTATCGAGCAGGCCTATGAGTGATCAAGGTTTTCCGGAATGGTTCATCAAGATATTCTTAGTAGTTCCATCTTCCTCAAACTTATTTCGCAAACGACGAATTTTTGTCGCGTTGGTTCATTTCATTGAAACGTTACCAATGTATACATTTTTTTTTTTGCGACATTCTGTCCAACTGGATCGATCCCGATACAGATCTCGTGATAATTCGCTTTCTATTTGATAGATCCTTATGTTTTCCAAATTCAAACCTCTAACTACCCGATCTCATTTTTTCCAGGCTGCATATATGTGCCCTTTATTTATTTCCCCATTCCTCCAAGGTAATTTTTTGTGTTATAATTTTTGTTATTTTTAATTTTCAAAGATGTATTGGAAGTTTTCGTAACAACTTTCACAATTTATTTTGCTATTTTAGAAATAAATTATTTCTTCTTTTTGAGATATATCAAAGCGATATGGAGACGAAAACTTTCAAGACAGATTCATCTTAGGCAATAATATGTGTGCTAAAAATACATTATTTTCTTTTAAGAGCAGATGTAAGATTTGACAGTCATTTCAGAACGATTCTGAAATAATTGTCAAATACTATGCCTGGCGCTAGGTCTATTTAAAGATCAATCAAAGCGATATGTACAGTTGAGGAAATAAGGCATTTGAGGTCGAAATTTAATGGTACAATTCCAATTTTTACGAGATCGAGATTATCAAGTGATTTGATTAATCAAATATTTAATTACTGACTTTTCTGCAATCTCATTCAAACAGTTTGCCCCCGATCCCGTAAAAATTCAAGTTGTATTATTAAATTCCGCGCTTTTAGTTATTTTTCGGTTTTATTACCTCGATTAATAGACAAAAACTTCAAAGGCTAATTCATCTTAGAACAATAATATGTGTGCTAAAAATTCATCAATTTCTTTTGTAGTCTAGTCGACAAGTTGACACACTTTTCTAGACATCATTCCGAATCCAATGAACTACCGCACATATTTTTGAGAACAGTATCTCTATTTTTCCATTTTGAACTTGTCGACTAGACTATTTTGCCTGCAATATCTATTATTCATTGATCACACCCCAAAATAGTTCTTATGCTAAGCATGTAATCTTGAAATCTTTGACTTGAACATTACGAAAACCAGGTCCATTTCGAAGTGCAACCTATAATATTCTCCCAAAGTTGAAAAACAAATTCACATAGCTATTTTCAGTCATATTTTCCCTGTAAATATAGACTTGTATGTCTGATTTATAATTTATTTTCCGATTTCCTCCTTTAATTCAAAGGCTCTGAAAGGACCCCGGACTCAATGCATTGGTTTCTGGTTTCGGTAAAATTTTTTGAAAACAATGGGTTAGGGAAATCTTTGAGGGTTGAGTTCATAAGAACTTTTGATCCGCATGATTAAAAAAAACTACCTTAATCCATAGTTTTCAAAATTTTAATCGAAACCAAAAATCAATGTATTGTTTCCGGGGTCCTTTAATATGTAGGGTTGTGTGCTAGACGAATCATTGTTATAAAAGCGGGATTAGATTTCAACAATTTGGAGGGAATTCTTAATAAAATATGTTTTTTTCTACGTTTTTATAGCTTTATACACCACCACAGGCCCTCCATATTAAGTTGGAGGGTCAAAAAACTGTATGTAAGTTAATTTAGTGTCGTGCTTTTTGTTGGGGTTCAACTTTCCAGCTTATAATTCTTTTTTCTATCGCAAGATAGAGTTTTCTTAGCATTAAAAGCCAATTAAGGAAGTGCCTTTCGGTTGTGTCAACTATCAGCCTCACTTGTCGCCTCCTTTATGTGAATGTTTAATTTCAAAAACATGAAAAATCTCATTTCAATAAAAAGACTAATAATAAAAAACATTTAATATGGGGGAAATATGACCTTAGTGATGGAGCTCTGTTGCTTATGTATTTTTGTTATAATTTTTTTTTTTTTTTCAGAAATCTCAATTCGTAAAACTGAAAATACCGTACATCAGACAATCGCGCAACCGCATACGACACAATCGGTGATTGTTACTCAACAACAGCAACAATCGACCAACATAAATACATCCAGTTCATCATCTGTGTTAACAACAATCTCATCAAATGCGTTCCATAATCAACAGAATCATCGAAATAATAGTCATCAACAACAACAACAATCCGCAAATGCCATGGATACATCAACACCGAAATGTGTTAAGAATGAAAATGATTCCGATCAACAAATGGTATCGACACCGACTACAACGACATCTTCAGATAATTCACAGAATTATCAAACCACTAAAGTTCATTATAATATGGGTATGTACTCTTTTGTATTGGTTGTATTTAGGTTGAGAATACACATGCTGTTTAGTAATAAAAAGACACACCTGTAGCTATTTACACAATCCTAAACCAGTGGCTCTTTGGATGTAAAGCTACGGCTTTTTAGTTCCACAAGCAAATGTTATTTATTTTATAAAAAAATTTATAATAAAAGTTAGTGGCCGCATAATCTTAATATCTGTTTTATTTATCTAATGCTTTTGTTTTAGGATTACTAATACGATTAGATCCAAGTGACGATATTGTAACGAATAAACAATTGACAGACATCAAAACGAAAATATTAAAACCAGAACCGATATCACCAGCTGCAAATGCAACATCCACAACGGACCAAACAGAAACATCCGCATCGGATCAACTAACCGCAAAACAACGTCAAGATGAAATTGAACAAGCTACATTTGTCTTAGCACCAACACCAGCTCAATTGGGTAAAGCACCGTTACAACGGCGCCAATCAATGGGTAAGTTTCACAAACAAATTTCTCCTAATATATTATCGAAATTTCTAAAAATAAAGCGCAATCTGGAATTTCAATTTATGACCTGTTTTTCACATAACTGGGGTCATATGGTGGACTTTCTGTGATCGATATTATTTTTTAAGAAATATTGACCAATGATTCTACGTATTGAGGCAACGGCATCTCAATAATGGCACGTAAATTGGATTGGAAATTTAATTTTCAAATGACCTAACCTAACGGTAGTACATTCCTGAATGGGCATTGACTTCCATAGCATTTTGTATTTCGTCTTGGAACACCATCCTATGATCTTCATAATTCGTAGATCATCCGCGACATGGTCCATCCATCTCATTTTGGGCCTCGCATCTTCTCCTTGTTGCGAGCTTTGATGAAACGGACAATGTCTTGATTTTGCAAAATGTTATTTATTTCTGTGTTTCATCGGATTTTTCATTCGTTATTTTCTTTCACTTCTTGATTACCTTCCTTTCGACTCTTCTCAATATTTCTTTATCATCCCCATTTAGCGTCCATGTTTCCCCGCCGTCAAATCACATGAATAAAAATCAACGGTCAAATTTTCTATGGATAGAAAAAGTTATGCCAATTTGTAAAACTAAGAAAATTCGCTAATTCTCCCCCATTTTTATTTTTCATTTATAAAATTAATAACTTACTTTTTTTTTGTGTTACAGCGGTATCAATATGCTCAAGTGCAACAAATGATAGTGTGATTTCGATGTCATCTACCGGTAATAATGGTGAATCGAATACAATTACGTTAAACTCATGTGAAGAATCTCCATTAATCTCACCATCGATGAAGAAAAGTATTTTTAAGAAAAATTACGATGATGGTATGAATAGGTAAGTGGCAAGATTCAATTTTTTTTTGTCTTTTTCCAAACTTTTAATTAATATCATAATCAAAAATTAGTACACTTGAGGCTCAAGTTAGACGATTTACAATTTTCTCTAGTAATAGAATTACTGCTAAAACGATTATTATCTCTTCGATCTTCTATTTTGGATTTTCTATTTGTCTGATTTCGGTCAAGACAGTTTTTCAAGCAAAAAATTTGTAATTACTGTATCAAAAAAAAAAAAAAAAAAAACGGATTGCAGTAAAACCTCGTTTATTCGACGAACCTATCCTCCGCGTTATCCGAACACTCCGCATTAATTAAAATGTATGTTCGAATTATGTGGAATATATTTATTCAATATTATCTGAATTTTCAAATTTATCCTAGATACCTCCTCCCCACTTTACTTCGGATTAACTGTAAACAGTTTTACTGTATATTGAAGAAAGAAGACCACAGGAAATTCCCAGATCTAAGTTCTAGGCACCCAAATACAGTTTTCCTTCAATTATTACAAATAACACAATGAAATGATTTTTTGTCCACAGAGTATTAGAAACAGTGGATTTTGAAAAGAAATTCTCATCGTTGCCAGAATTTAAACCAGAAGATTGTCAATCGCCCAGTACAATATCGGTTCCATCAAGTCCACGTGTGTTCACACAAAATTATCGTAAAAAACAGCAACAAACGCCGAGTAACACAAACATCCAAGTTGTACATATGATCCAACATCGTCAACAATCTAATAATAACACACAAGTGGACGAAGATCAAGAATTGGATCGTAGTGGGGGTAATCAAATGAATATGGCACCAAAATCATCGGGTGCAAACACGAAATTAATTGGAAATACATTCTTTGGACCTGATTTTAATATTGAAGCATTTAGAGGTACGTTTTTTTCCAACCACGTTGTATAGGGTTTTCCATTTAAAATGATAGAACTTAAAAATTATACCACGAAACGAAAATACGATGGGAGGAAGTGAAACCACAGACTTTATATTAAATATAGACTTTTTGTAAAGTAAAAATATCTTTAATTAATTAATTTTTGTTATTAGAAGCGACTTCAGAAGCGGGTGGTGCTGAAGCCAGTTCACCATGTACACCAAAAACACCGTGTACCGCGGGTGTAAACAGTTCGAATAATGTACGATTGAATGATTCAGCGAATGATAAAGGACATCGTAGATTATTAGAACAGCGTCGACAACTTGTTATGCTTCTTTTTCAAGAACAAGGATGCTTTTTTCCAACAACTCAAGCAACATCAAATTTTCAGGTATGATTTAGTAAGATCAATTAAGTTAAGATTAATTAATAACTTATAAAACTTAAAAGACATTCAGAGAATTTCAGAAGAACAATTTGTTCGTAACCCTAACTTGAAATCCCCAAACTATAAAGGAATAATTAAACCGATAATGTCAAAAGACTCACCATTCTTCTCAACAGTGTTTTTAGTCAGTTTCAAATGAGCAGTGCTCGGCGAGCACAAACAACATGGCCTGTGCAAAATGATAATCATGGTTTCGACGAGTTTGTGTCCTCGTTCATCACAACAGTGTGACCCGTAATCATAGTAGACTCAATTCGAATTTTTTAAACATTTCTATCCTTGTTATAATAATAAAACGTAAGAAAGATACCGCAAATGGGCCCCTATATTTTAAACAGATGAAGCTATAGGATTATATCGAGGCCAAACGCCACGCAGAAAGTCCACAGACTCTGCGCCGGGATTTCTCCCAGGATTGGTGGCTCCAAGGATCCGTGCTCAAACATTCTGAGCTTGACGCCCTGCAGGTGCAAATAACATGTATGGAGGTTTCATTGTCCTCCCTACAGACCCTTGCAAGTGGGATCATCTATCGTTGTTATAGAAACTAGAAATTATTACTCGGCGGTTTTTAGAATAGCATTTCCAAAGAATTTTTCTTATTCAAGCAATTTAATTTGTTCTTTCTATTTTCAGAGTGCGCATTCAGATCTCTTTCCAAACAAAGCAAGTTTACAATTAAAAATCCGTGAAGTTCGACAAAAATTAATGGCACAAAGCAGTAATGCGCATACACCGCTCAGTGCTGGTCTCGTTAGTCCATCCCCACAATCAGCGCCCCCCACAGTCACCGTATCAGTATCATCAATGTCAACACAATCGAATAGTGTGAATTTAGGTACAATTACTGAAACAAATCCACAAAATCAAACGTCCGGTGATCATTACCCCCAAAACACCACAACAAGTACTTCAAGCTAACTTCCCACTCAACACCCACCGTTTTTATACGTGTGAAGTTAGTTATGTGTGATTGTTTTTTGTTTTGACACATACAACAGTGTTGCAAACTTAAATTTTTTTTAAAAATTGTAAATAGTTTTTTGTTTCCCTCAAAAGAAATTTTACTTAGTGATAATTTTCTTAAGAAAATATATATATATATGAAAAACGCCCATTATTATTAAAATAAGGTATAAAAAAAACCAACAAACTGATAGTTCAATCATATCTCCACTAGGTGGATTCAATTTTATCGTTTAATATTATTATTGTGACCGCACTTTGTGCAATAATTTTTATTTTAGCAATAGAATAAATTTAAACAAAAAATAAAATATACTACAAAGAATAAAGATTTTGAGCTCGAAAAAGTTTAGCGAAATCGCTGAAAATTTATTTATAAGTCGTTAAAAGAATGTAAAATAATATGTCGAAGTCGCGTTAATAATTTTTTAGAAGAACGCCGTATTTCAATACGATGAAAGTGCATTTTTCATGTTATTTTATACATGTTATTTTTGAATGAGCTGCCATGTTGGTCCTTTGTACTAGAATTGTCCTATATTGTGACATTTGGCAAGTAAGAGCATTTTTTTTTTACGAAAGTGACGAAATGTTGTGATATTTGAACGGAGCAATCGAATAATCTTTTGTTAAATAATCGTTAATTGTTTATATTAGCTAATATTTTGCTCATGCCACCGATCACAGTATTTACAAGTTCACTATGAAGTATTATATAACGAACTTTATAATGATTAAATAAGTTGGCAAAAAATGGTCATACGAGTGCGGTAAGTTACTCAGCTGCAAATTTCATTGCTCGGTATAGTAAATCTTTTCAAGAGGGGGAGTTTTCGAAGGAAGCCAGATAAGCATGTGGTTTTTGATTTCGATAATAAAGATAAGATAATTCAGCACATCAAAGATAACTCCTCTATTTAGAAACACAATAAAACAAATAATCTAAAAAGTGGCCGGAAATGTAACATATCAACAAAAAATTGACATTAACTCTCCTCCTTTTATATCGCTATCTCTTGACGAAAGCACTGACGTCATTAAATCTGCATGTTTATCTGTTTTTGTTCGATATCGCGTAGGAAACGTCATGAAGGAAGAATTAAGTGCGAATGCCGATAATCACGAAGTCAAAATTATTTAACGTCTATGTTCTCTTGAAGCATTTCTTTAGAAAAAACGGCACGTAGATACATAAAGGTACGCCACCCCTGACTTACATCTTGTGATTTAACGCCTGTTGACTTTTCTTTGGGAGTTGAGTAATTTGAAGACTTAGGTCCAGCGCTAAGGATCTGAAACTAAATATCATTGATGCTATTCAAGAGATAAGTGGAAAGTTTTGCCATTTTTGCAAAAGCCGAAAAGTCTTCACTTATAACTTGTCCACAATACATGACATTTTAGTATAAAACACCAAAATGGCGTAACAAAAGTTACTTCGAAAATGGTACAAAAGTAACTTCGAAAATAGAAATCCTATATAAGCTGATTTTCGCGAAAGCACAAATTTTAACAATTTTTCAACGATAACTCTAAAATTGTACATTAATTACGTCAGCTACAACTTTTGTTGGAGGAAAACTGTTTTAAATTTTCATTTCCCAATAATTGTATAGCTCCACGTGCCACCAACTTTGACATGTTCTTTTACATCCTTTCCAACTATCTAAAAAAAAATTTTCAGCGAGTTCTTAAAATTTTTGGGATCAAAATCTCTATTTCCTGTACTATAATATTCAAAATACAAAAAAAAAATATTATAAATAAAAATAAAAAAAATATAACAGTGGCCAATTTATATAAAGAAAAAAATTATGTTTTAAAAAAAATATTATTAATTCGAAAAAATTTAAAATTATTATTGTCTTTTAAAAAAAAAAAATCGAAATTGTTGAAATATTTAAATGATTACGAAAAAATCTCTTTATGTCTTTTCTTTCTCAGTTTTCGCAAAACGGATTATTCCATGGTTAAATTAATCAGTTGGTCAAAATTTTCATCGGTAATCTCAGAATTCAATTAATAATGGATCTCGACGAAATAAAGCTAAAATTACCAATAAATCCCGAAAAATTTATTCTTAATTTTAGTCTTATTTCGCTCGATATATTTTTCCTCCTAGAAATTCGCTTTCAAACACTTTTTAGTTGGATTAGGGAACGTTGAAATATTACCTAATCAAATCTCTGGTCATTTTAAGTCCAAGTCCGGAAACTCGTTATTTCTTCAATCAGATCCGTAAAATCCGTGGATTTTCGTTAAGATATCTCATTGCGATCTGCTGGAGTTGATTTAATTGTATATTTTTAAAATTTGAGCGCTTATTTGTAATTGAATAATGAGTTTCCGAACTTGATAGCCAGTGAAACATGATTTATCGAGATCGAAAATATTTTCTCTAAATTTCTGGGATATTAAAGATTAAAAGCGAATTGACATAGTGTTCTAAGTAGTAAGCGTTCTTTTGAGTAGATGTTTGCAGGACTCAGGACTCGAACCTCTGTTGGGTGGCATGATAGGAGAATTCGGGTGAAAAAAAAGGTGTAGTAGTATCTCGCATGTGAATTTAGAGACTTGTTCACTAAAAATTATCCTTCGTCGAAGGAAAATAAAAACCCGTTCGTCAAAAATACAAGCTGGAACATTAAAGTTTTGACGACCGATCTCTTTAATTTTTCCTCCGAAAATGAGAATTTTAGTTGGAAAAGCTACCAAATGAGGCTCTGTATACTACTATGTTAACTCGTGATGGTGCCCGAAGCATGGAGATCGAACTCATGACTCTACGGTTCTGGTCTGTGCTTTACCGATTGAGCCATAAGGATACTATACTGCGTAGACCAACACGCATGTGTAAACCCCGCATAAATGAAAAAAAAAAATTCTGAAATATCCAAAGAATATTTTGAGTAACTGATTAATTTGAGCCAGAATAACCCTAAATTTAAAAATAAGTTTTTGGTGTGTATTCGAACAGCCATTTTGAATACCCCCGCCCCTTCGACACACATAAACTCACACTATATGGAAAAAAATGAAGATATTTAAATGAAATTTTTTAGTGTTAAATAGTTATTTGTTATATAAAAAAAAAAGAATATCTTTTTAGATATTTAGTAATCGAGCTTCGTTTTTTACCCGCAATTATACAAAACAAAATTTTTTTGTATATGAATTATTTATAATAAACAGTTCGTGACAAAACATTTTCATTACCACTGGAATTATTTGAAGTGAAAATCTTGATCTCTTTGGAAAGTGTAAACGAAAAGTGTGTGTGCGAAAAATGATTTTGAAATGAATCGATAATTGTAAGTAGAAAAATTTAGAAAATTTAGTATATAATTTTTTCAATATTGCCTTGATTCCTCTTTCTTTGTTTTCCTTAAATTCCTTTTATCTACCTTTAAAGATGCGTATCCGCTTTGCTTTGGTTCCTATTTCTTTAAGTGGGTGGCGATCGTCTTAGAAAAACGAAAGAATTTTGAGATTAAACAAAATACAGGGAATTTTATTATAAATCAGGGAAAACGATACAAAAATACATCGAGTATGGAAAAAAATTGAATAATAAGAAATTTCGATTGCCACGCAAGATTTCGATTGCAACGCAACCATCGTCAATAGCTAAATTTCATTCCAATGTGTTATATGAATAAATCTAGCTACTGACGATGGTTGCGTTGCAATCGAAATCGAAGTCTGCATGTTTTTTAACTATATTTTTTAAATATAATTTTTTTTATAAAAAATTTTATTTCGAGGATTGTGGTATTTATTTCAATAATTTTAAAGGCCCGATTCTTCATTGAGTTTTCGAAATGCATATTTTCTGCATCAATTTTAACCACAAAATCTGTTTTTGGGCACGATTTAACTTTTCAGATCAGAACATGAAGCCAGAAATTTCTATATTTTTCGAATAGAAGATTTTCCTGATTATGAGACTTCGAAAATAGTCAGGGAATTTTTACTAAAATCATGGAAAGGTCGGGAAATTCCATAAGGACAATTCTATCGCCATCCTTATCTGCCTCTCTTACGCACAAGAACCTTTTTTAATCCTTTCATCATCTTATTTTAATTTTATCGATAAATTATGCATCACAATTTTTATACACCACACTGTAAACCAATTACATTTTACTTAAAGAAGGTGATAAAATATAAAAGACTTGTGGCAAAAAAATTAAATAAAATACAATTTCCACTTCAAATAATTTTGAAATGAATTAAAAAGTATGTCGCTTTATCATAAATTATTCGATATACAGGATGATTTAGAAAGAACGCACCCAAACAAATGTAAGAGGTGGAGTTCTACGATTTGAACACCATACATCTTTCAGCTAACTTAACGACTTCTTCATATCATCTTTCGCTGAAGAAAAATGAAAGTCTTTTCGCCAAAATACAAGCTGGAACATCAAGAAAATGTAACAGTTTGTCTTTTGACGACCGGACTTTTTAATTTTTCCTCCAAGAATGATGACTTTAGTTGAAAAGTCTACCAAATAGGGTTCGCATACTGATGTTGACTCATGATGGTGTCCCGGAACATTAGACTCGGACTCATGACCAGGTGTTCAGGTCTGTGGAATTTTAAATAAGAGTACCGGGTGTATTCTTTCGAATTTATCCTACATAAATACTTGATGGTTTTTGAAAATAAATTTAAAAAATAAACAAATTCGATGAAATATAAAGGATTATGGGTAACTTCAATCAATTTTTAAAAGACAACCATATTTTCATAAAATTTATCAGCTAGGAAAAAACCGTTGTTACTCATAAAACTTTAATAATAATGCTTTATTGAAAAATCATCTTTGTATTGCAAAAAAATAATCGTAATCGAGAATCTTTTTTATATTAATCAAATAAGACAAAAAAGAAATGTATAGGGTGATCCAAGAATTCGATTTTTATTAGAAAAAATTGGATAATACTTTCTGAAACATTATGAATAATAATTTGGATATTTTTTCTAATCGATATCAAAATTCCAGTGGGTATGTCCACAATATAAGGGGCGTCAATTCAAAAATAAAGGCTGCCAGTGGAAAACTGCGTGCCGTTGCGTAACGACACGCAATTTTCCATCGGCAAGATGCATTTGAAATCCCATTGCATAATTTTTCATGCGTATTCCATCTGTAGTGCCTACATTAATATATTTTCCATGCATAGTTTGTTACTACGATATTTTGATATGTTCTAGGAATTAGGAACTTGAAATTTTATCTTAGGTCTTACAATAATAATGGATTCTTTTTGAATCGACTCATTGTTTTACGAGAATTTCTACTAAATAAAAAAGTTGAGAAATTTTAATCGATCGCCACCCTGAAATTAAAAGACGAAATTTCAAGACTCCAGAAATTTTCACAGTTCAAAATTCATCAAAATATTGTATTAGAAATAAGGTCTAAGAATTGTGGATTCTTTTTTGGCCGGCTCATTATTTAATATTTACGATTAGCTTTAAAAACAAAATGTTTGGGACGTAAAATTCGATTTGTTCAATATCCAATAGTGTGCCATCAATTTATAACCGATGAAGAAAACTGTGCCATTATTTGGACAAAAAAAAGAAGATTTTTGGATAAAAACTTTTTACTAGTCAATATTTTCTAAAATGTAAAATGAAAGATCTGAAATATTTTTGATTAGATGAAGTATCACAAATTATTTATAGAGTTTTTCATTTAAAATGATAGAACTTTAAAAAATTAAACAATTTTTGAATGAGCTTTTTATTTTTTATTTGAAAAAAGTATTTTTAAACCCCCGACGTAAAAAGAAGGATGTTATATGTGTGATATATGAGACCGGCCAAATGGCAATCGCAGCTTCGCATGTCAGCGCAATTTAATTAATCTTGGAAAATAAAATTGTTCAGTTTGAGCTACTTATCATGTAACACGTAATTTTCATTTTCCATCAATACGAGTTGACTTTTCATCGTTTGCTAAGAAATCTTAAATTAATTCGGTTCAGGAAATAATCAAATAACAGGCGAAAGCCGTCGAAACGTGGGATTTGATGGAGTACTCTTATAAGTAAGCACAAACAACTCCATCAAAAATATGAAACCGAATCCTAGCGATCGAGAAATCGAAAAATTGTATTTATTGCATACATATCTCTCAACGAAGCTGTTGGCTACTTTTGGTTGGTATCTTAGGGGATACCCATAATTTACGTGGGAATTTTTTTATTCAATGTAGATATCCCTCCCCCTTCTTAGTCGAGATTTAGTGAGATTTGTTGGAACACCCTGCCCCTTTTAAAATAATAATTTATATTTTATTAAAGTTGACGTGAGATTTTTCGATTATGCCCTTCACGTTCCAATGAGATTTGGCGAGATTTCTATGAGCCCATCTCCCCCCCCCTTTACGCTCACGTAATTAATGGATGTCCCCTTATATCACAAAAACTATTTTTTCAATAAAAATAAAAATTCTATGGTATCTTGCACGTAAGTTGTTTAATTTAAATTTAAAGTTCTATCATTTTAAGTGAAAAACCATTGCATGTTTCTTTTTTGGGCAGAAGCCACCCTATACATTTTAAAATGAAAATTAATTTTTTTTATTAAAAAATATTACTCGTTAATTTATTTTTCTTATTGTAAATAAATATTTAAATTGTTAATTAATTCGATAATATTATGGAAAAAACGAAAAAAAGATAAACACAAATTGAGGTTTTCTTTTGTTGAGGAAAATGGTCTCACTTTCTTTATAAATGCTAGGACACGAATAAATCAAATTTTCTCTATCTCTTTACGTAAATAAAAAGAAATTTATTTTGAGTCTAATCAAACGATAGCGTTATCATCATAATTCGTTATGTTAATCTCATGGATTCGAAGTCAATCTAACTTCGAGCCTGCGGCTTCGCTCGTGTTGACTGTTTAATCATTCGATTTTATATAATATGATCTTATCCGTATAAAATTTGTCCCAGATAACTTGACGCTTATTTGAAAACCAGCTGTCTCATTTTCTCGCTTGTGCCTCGGACATGAGTGAAATGCATTTCAGTGATATCTAAAATTGGAAAATTGCGAAAATAAACCGCTTAGATAACATACCAAAAAATCAGTTTTTCGAAACAGCTACTATTTTTTCGGCTTTGTTATAATTTTTTAATTAAATATATTTTAGTCCCTTCCCAAGGAAAGCGAGGAAATTTGGCATTCTCATATGTCACCATTCTGCGGTTTCTAATTAAAAAATGGTTAACTAGTAACAATCGATGACTTTTATTGAAAAATTCAAATTATTTGGCACTACCGTGTGAATAGACAAAAAATAATATTGTTTTCATTGATAATTCTAGAATTTTATTTCTCTTTTTTTAAACTTATTATGTAATCGCACTTTTTTTTTTTTTTGTTGAAAAATTTGAAATATTTTTTACGATGACTTATCATAAATTTTGAGTGTACAACGCAAACGAAAAAACTGAGGTTAAGGATATTTTTTGAAATTTCTGCTCAATCGCTGATGTTTAGCAACCGGAATATTGACTATGGCTTCGAGTCAGCCGCCGACCACTGAAGATCGATTTTTAGGAAGATAAGACATCTACTGTTAACTGCCAGCCTCATCTCTTCATTGTCAGGACTTCTTTAATCCTTGCACGTCGCGAAACCATATTTCCGTTTCCCCTGAAAATATTTACCCGAAAAAATAATCGATATTCGACCAAAAAACAAGAGCTGTACGGGTAAAATTGAAACGAGCCTGAAATGCTCGTTGGATAGAGATGATTGGAAAATCGGTCTCTACGAAAAACGCCGTTCCTCTCTAATTCAATCTATGATGTTAATAAACGATACTCTTCCTCAGAAAAATTTCGCTAGGAGTTACTTTGGTGACTTTTTCGCTAATAAATCCGAAAATCGATCGTCAAAAGACAAATAGCCACCCCTATTATTTGGGAGCGAATAAAAATAAACTAGTTTTCATGTCAGATCTTGATTTTTCTTTCTGATTAATTCCTCTTCCAACTTCAGGAAGATCATGCAGTAATTTCAATCTCATCAAAATCCTTAACTCAACTGGGTCACTGTGTGCAATAAACAAACAAAAAATCAAACCGTGCTGTACACTCAACGAATTTTTATTTATTTTTTATTTTGGGAAAATTTTCAATTGCAATGGATAAAATTTTTCATAACTACGTTTTTGATGTAGGCTAGCCAAAAATTTAATGACCTCCATATATGACATACTTTGTAGTCTATGTGTGTATGGGCACTTTTAGTACCTCTTTGATGTTTAATCAACGAAATTGAAGTCAAAGGTAGCGTTTTCTTACTAAAAGTGCCCATAGAGGTAAAATAAATGTATTAGAGTGTCGAAAAAAAAAATCGCAGGTCTTCAAATTGTTTGGACAATAACGGAAATTGATATTTCTTATAATTTGATAAGTGTCGTGGAAAAATTTCAACTTAAAGCTTAAAATTTAAGATCCACGTGGAATAGTCATTTAAAATTTGCTAAAAGTTTAAAACAGTAGATTTTCCGAACTTTTAATGACGTAATTAGTTTTGAAAATTGGATTTTTACATACAAGGAGATTTAGATCAATCCAGTTGTATCTTTGGTTAAGAATTCAATATTAACAACAATCGGGGATTTCCCAATCGAGGATTACGGAGATATGTTATAATTTTTATGAAAATTATCACATCGATCACATGTACTTCCGACTTTTCAAGCATAATATTTCACTTGGCAACATCCGCGACGAAATAATCATTGAAAATAATTTATAATTAATTAATAATAATAAAATAAAATTGTTGAATATTCTAGGATTAGGAGAATAAATTAATTAATTTAAATAAATTGAACGTTTCGTCATTTATTTATGACTTCCTCAGCAACTCAAATTAAAATCAATAATAATTGAACAATGATAAAGTGTTTTTAGGTTTAACCTAATTTTATATCATTTTTAAATTAGTTTTATTTTTAATTTTAATTGCTGAGGAAGTCATAACTAAATCACGAAACGTTCAATTTATTTAAATTAATTCTTTTATTCTCCTAGTCCTATTTCTTACGAATTAATTAGTAATAAAATAAAAATTCTTTATATTTTATTATGGTGGTACTTGAATCTCCTTAAAGAAAGATAAAATTTCAAACAAAAATCAAATTTACCGCACTCTCTAAATTTTAATACTTTGGGATGAAATTTTTACAAGAGACTGATTTAAATTGATAAGAAATTAATATCCATTGTTTCCCAGAAAATTTGACTTCGATTTTTTTTTTGGAGACTCTAAATTGTATATTAAAATAAAAAACAAATTTTAAAACGTTCATATGACTCAGTACAAATTCATTCGAGATAAGTCAATATTATTATATTTTTGAAAAAGTGTTAAAAAAAATATCTTTTTGGACACAAAAAAAAAACATGGCTAAAAAAATGATTGTTAAAGCTTTAAATGGTTCAATTTAGCTAAAAAAATAAATTAATTAAATACAGTCAAAAAATCGGTTGTAACGGCATTGAAGAGATCGTACAATTATGGTCGTTATATCGAGTGGTCATTATAAGCGATATGTATATTTTATTTCTACAGAAAAATGAAAAATAGATCGTCAAAGGACAAACAGTAATATCAAAGAATCAAATTGGGAGCGCTTCAACTCGATATTTTGATATTACAGCTTTTCTTTTGACGATCGAGATCTTATTTCTCCTCGGGGTAAGATGATTTTAACGAAATTATTGTTTGCTATAGAATTTTAACCGTAAGATGCTAGCTAGCGCCTCAAGTTAAAAAAAAAGTCAACCATAGCTGTTAGCGTACCTGATTTTTTCATCGAATAAAAAGACAAAAGATGCCTACTTTATTATACATTTTATTTTGCTGTGCCATGTTTGCGTCCCTAGTTTTTTCTCAAGAACATATATATTAAGGACGTGAAACTTGAGTGGAGGGTAGTAGAAAAAAGGCACCTATCGATTGCATACTTTGATTGCGCATCAGACTGTCTTTTGTTTTCAATCACTTAGACAGCCTTATGCGTAGTACGAAGTACGCAACGGGCGCTTATAGCTCGACATAGAAGGTTTCACGTCCTTATATATTTTACGAACATATTTGTTTTCAAAAATTGTTACATTGACCTCTTTTATATGTATATGGTATGCAATATACAACATTGTAAACAACATTTCCGATAAATATTATATATCTATGCGAGCTAACACCTATAGTTCTTTTTTATGTTGCTAGATAGTGTCTTTCTTAGTAATAAAATCCCATATCTGTGATTAAGACCTCACTGCTTCAAAATAAAGATAATTAAGTGACGACTTATTTTTGGACTTCGCGAATTTGTTGTAATAATTGATTTGTCGTTATAAGCAATACCGTTATAACAGATTTTTGACTGTAAATGTGTTTGTTAATTTTAGGACCGTGCAATATTTTCAAAGAAACACTAAAATGATCAAAAAAAACACAACAAATGCCTTTTTAATCAATGATATATTATGTGATTCGATAACGTTTTTTTGTATTATTTTAATTTTTTTTTAAATTTTATTTTTAAAATATATTTTATTATTTGTTATAATAGATGAGGGAGTTCATCTGTCAAAATAAAACGTACATAACCTTTTATGTAATTTTAATTTGACAGTTGGATATCCTCTGATTGTCAATTATGTGACTTACATCAAAGAGTTTAAGGTATTCGGTACTATTGAGTAGGCGGGGAAGTTCCCCTTGGATTGAAGCATCCAGGAACATTTTGTTTTTCTTCATGTCATCCTCTTCGATGATTTACCTTCAGGCTAATTTTTTTGCGTCTCCTCCTCATCTCCTCTCATCTACGTCTCCAGTCCTGTGAGTGTCTGTCGGAAAATGTTGTTTTTATTGCAACGTAAGGTATGTTGGACCCATTCCCACTTTCTACGGCGAATTTTCTTATCCTACGCCTTCCTCTTTGATAATGGTGCTCCTAGGATGGCTTCGAAGATAAGTCTACGAAAACTACGTCAACCTCGATTTTATCTTAATTTAATTACGTCGAAGGTATCTAAAATCCTTTGCGCATTCATGAGTCTGTGAGATCTTTGAGAGTATTATTTGGTCAGGTCTTAGAAAATGAATGTTGCTAAAGAAATAATAACGAACAGTTAAAATACAGAAAAGCTACTCAAAGATATGTCATGGCGGCTTCGAGAAATATGGTAACAGGAAGCCAACTTCACAAGCTCTTGGATGGCATGAGAAAAAAGATCATCTAAAAAAAACAGCCGTACTCCCGCTGTTGTCTAGGCCAACTCGCACGCTAGTGCAAACCAATCTTATTAACCCTTCAGACTGGTCGTCTTTCATACCATAATCTTCACTCTTGTGATAAGAGAAAATCTCACGCTATTGCGCAAGCGACCGACCGGGGAAAAATTTCAAACTTTGTTTACAATATGCTTTTAGGCTACATCTGTTTACGTATGCAAATACATTAATTCATATGAAAGAATAGTATAATAAATTTACTTATTAAATATTCTGAATAAATAATGTCATTTATCTGTCATCTGTCATTGAAAACACAATGTATCTATGGAGATAGCTGAAGTATAATGAAGCCACCCGAATTGCAGTTTTTTTAACTGACTTTATTGAAGTGATGAAAAAAACTCTCACAGCAGGTCAACAATTTTTATTCACTATAAAGCATGAAATTTTATGACGGCAAACAAATTTTCAAGTGGTCATTTCAATCTCTCTACGCAACCATTCTGACGGGTTAAAACATAAAAATTCCAAAAGGACCTAAGTCGAAAAGGAAATTAAGTCGAATACCTAATTTTATTCTGCCCTCTTTGATCTTAAAGTAAGTTATTCGAATAATTGACAATAGGTTTTTTGAGTAAAAATTAAATTCACACAAAGCTTTTAAAACTTCGGTGCTCAAAAAAAAAAAAGAAAAAAAATGAAAAAAAAAATTCAAATTTCGTTTTTTTTTTTAATCAAAAATTATTATGTTGTTTATGGTACAAAAATTAATTAGTGCCTTGTCTTGTCCCTTGACACGAATATATAATGCTTTGCTTATTATATTCAAATTTTTGGAATGAATTGGATTATTTTAAAATTACAGAAAAAAATTAACCAAAGGATAAAGAAAATAGGAAAAAGTAAATTTTTGTTTTAAATATCGAAACATTCAAATCATCGATCTCAATTTTTAATATATAATCAATAATATTTATTTAAAAAAATATTGAACCATTGTATTATTCTAAAAAAAATTTTTAATATATTGTATAATCTTAAAACAATAAAGTTGCGCAAATTTCGCGCAATGGGCGTAAAATCGATGAAATTTATAAATTAGGAAAATATTTTAGAAATAATCACAATAGATGACGTTAATATAACAATTTAAAATGTATTGTCAAATTTGCGTACGCATGAAAACCAATAAATAAAATACACAAATTGCGCAAAAATATAACCAAATATCCTAAAAGTTGCGACAAATGTTCATTCTTGACATGCGCAATAAATGATAATTTAGCCGATACCCGTTGATCCGTTTAATGATGGAGACTAGACAAGGAGATCGAACTCCATGGAAGTGGCTGTCACAAATAAGATGTCAGTAGTGTTCTTTCTGCATCTGGATAATGGAGGGAGCATAAGGCGCGAGTTTTTATTTAAAAAATGTGACGCGTTAATGTAGTCTTTCTATGGGCGTCGCCAAAGGGGAGCAAATAGAGTCAGCTGCCAGCTTGAAAGTCAGTCTCGAACAAAAAATTTTCTCCCAAAAGTTGATCCCTTTAACCCTCTTAGTATTATCGAATGGGTTTAGTATGAAATTAGAATCAATGAAGTTACCTACAAATTTTCAACTCACCATCTTTTATAGTTTATGAGAAAAAGGAAACTAAATTTTTGCTCTTATTTGGTCCCTCAGGGAAAAACGTTATTTACGAAAAAATATTTAAAACAAAACTTTAATTTTTTATAAGAAACATTTTTTACACTGAAACTTTTGTTCTATCTCTTATGGTTTACAAGATGGGTCCTACAGATCCAAGACCAATTGGACTTTTGAACTTAAACTCACTTTTTATGTGCTGAGTACAATATAAACAAATTTCAGCTCGATATCTCTTTTCGTTTTTGAGTTATACTTTTCCTGTTCTCCATAAATCAACTTGTTCCCCTATTTGCCATCGGTTGGTGACGTCCCTGAGTATTTCGTTGGTATGATCGTATGTTTTCGTATTTATTTCGTTCTAAAGGGACACTAGCGACGCCAGTGGTACAAATAATTACTACCATTACTTTGACAAATTTTGTCAATTCTCGTTGTCTTCTTCCGTTTGAGTTTAGTCTCCTGGTTGTCTCCTACGTTAAAATCGACGCTTGTGTGGCTGTAGACGCCATTTTAAGATTATAAGCTGTATTAAAAATAACTGTTTTTCAAATTAAGCTGGACTTAATAAAATATACTCCAATAATCCAATATTGAAACGATTTAAAGAAAATTGGAAAATTATAAAAGGAAATTCTAAATATTTAACAACTGATAAAATATTGCAATAACAATCAAATAACCAAAATATTTATGAACAATGATTGGAATAAAAAAAACAAATGTTAAAAATTTATTTTTTAAGGACTCCCCACAAAACTTTTATGTTTACAATTTTAAGTGTTTTACCCCCACAATTTTTAAATGTTTCCATTGTATAAAATAAAATCAAATTATATAATTTTTTCTGGAAATTCAATTTGAAATAATTATTTCTGGATGAAAAACAAAAAAAGAAAAACGTCCCTATATCCCAAAATATTTCCATGCTGTTTTGTGTGCCTTCTGGCTAAAAATCAAAATTGGTATTGACTTTGTATATATAAACGAAAACCGCTATAAAATTCAAAAACCGGTTGTAATTAATTCAAATTGAACGTCAATTTTATAGGGTGGCCCCAATATTGACGCATTAGACGGACAGATATAGAGGATGAAGTTATAAGAAGAAAGTTAGTTTTCAAGTTTTGAATTTGATGTGCCATTTTAATGAGACAGGGATTCGTTAATTGTTGTTCGTAATTTTGAAAATTTAAAAAATCACCAATCTCGGAAACTGCTCCAACGATTTCCCTGAAAATTAATATGTAGGGGGTTTTGGGGGCGAAAAATCCATCTAGCTAGGTTTCATTTTTAAAAACGTCGTTTTATCCTTGTTTTCAGGAAAAACTGAAACATTGAGTGCAAAATATGACTCTTACCTTACATCTATTGGCGACGAAATAAAGTACATTACCGAGACATTCAAATTGATATTTGTGTAGAGACATTTTAAATGATTCTTATATTAGTTATAAAATTTGTGTCTTTTTAACTAAAAAAATACCGAGTAAAGCTCGGTCATCCAGGTACTTAACTATTAAAGCGAAATATGGCAATTTGTATTTAAACTGCTGTATTTCCTGGAATAATGGTCGCATAAAAGTCTACCGGGAATCATTTGAAAGCTGTAAGTGTCCTCTGTGAAGTTCTTATCTTGAATTTTCTCAAAAAAACTTTTTTCCTTTGCTAATTTTCCTTACTGATAATAAATTCGTTAAAGTGTTCAGAATACGCCATAATTTTTGTCGCTACTACAAAATGACGCACGAAGACCTATTTTCAGCGTTAAATTGAAATTCTAAATAATGGTGATAGAGTTTCGGGAGTGAGGGTTTTTTATTGGAAATTTTTTTCTCTTTAAGAATCTTTTTTTTTTTTTAATTTATTAAATATTAATATTTTATAACTTTGCGATTTTTTATGTGCTAAAAAACTTTTCCGGCACATTTTTCTAGATATTCCGAATTCTACGTTTTTTTAAGACCATTGTCTCTACATTTCACGAGTTTGACTACTAATAGAACGAAAAATTTGCTTTCTTATCTCGTAAACGGTATATTTGATCGAGAAACAGTGAAGGCACTCTCTTAATAGAATTTTATTCACTATATCTGTTTGCGGCGTCTAATGCGATAATTTTGGTAACCACCCTGTAATATGAATGCACTGGGTAATTGAAATAATCAAATAAAAGAGAACGCATCAAAAAATAAATTTATATAAAAAAAAAAAAAACGCATCGTAAATTGTGTTTTGTTTTTGTTTTTTTAATGAGTGTGATCTTTCGTGGTAAAAACAGAAAACAAATGTATGGACAAATTTTTTTTGTTTTTGTTGAGAATCTGTCACGTACGAGTTTGAACGATTGAACGAATGCTAATATTATTAATATTAAATAGAAAAAAACACGTCAAATTTTGTCTTAGTTTAAATAAAATAAATGAATGTATATATATACAGGGTGTTCGAAAAAGTATCGTAACAACAGAACTCGAAAAAAATGGTTTTAGAAAAATAATGTTGTATACAAAAGTTGTAGAGTTAAACGAATTATATTAAATTTAAACACTGATTTTCATGCACTGAAAAAAAAAAAATTAAAATAATTACAATCTCATTCCGAAGTTGGCCGTTTCATATTGAAATAAAGTAAAAATACTTTCAAACAATTTCCAAATGATTGGAATAAGTACAGCTAAATATTTGTATTTACAATAGAATGAGATTGAATTTAAAATATGAATTCATTGATACAAAATCACTGAAGTTGAATAAACAAAATCATTACTTCTATGAAAGAGATTGATTTTAGTTTAGTCATGCATTTTATTGATGGAAAATAAAATTGTACTTAGGTGGAATATATAATCGTGTAAATAAAGCGAATAAACGAATTAAAAGAAAATTTCTTTGCGTTTGCTTTAAATATAGGATTTTGTTACTACGAACACATACTTGTCATGTCTAGCTAATGTGCAGTTGTGTCAACTACATGAAGATTTCTGTTACCAATTTACATAGAGTTTGAAATAACTTGTTGATCATTTTTATAATATACAACATATTTTAATACCGTTTTTTACTAAAATTATTATTTTTATAGTTTTTCTGCTGATCCGGTATTTTTCCAACACCCTGTAAGTTGTAGCCACATTGTAATACGAGGTATCATAAAAGGCCAACTCATAGTAACTCAACCCAAATTGGATTGAGTTAATACGAATTGGTTTTGCACCACATTTGGAAGATAAATTATGATCTGGCTACGACATCCATATGAACAAATGCATAATATTAATAAGTCGCGCATGCGTTATATATATTATATAAAGGGTTTTCATTTAAAATGATAGAAATTTTAAACGTAAATTAAACGAGTTGTGTAGGAGATCTTTTTTTACTTGAAATACTATTTTTGACAATTTGTGATATATAATACCATCCAAACGGCAATCGCAGCTTCGCTGGGCAGCGCAATTTAATTAATTTTGAGAAATGATGCAATGTTAAGGTTAGGATCCGTTGTAATATTGAAAAAATTAATTTTCATGATATCTCATAAAGAAGTTGTTTGATTTAAGTTTAAAGTTCTATCATTTTAACTGGAAAATCCTATATATATTTATACAGAATTTTCTAGAAAGTTAGGCAATAAATATTTAAATAATAGTTGTAAATGTATTATATAAAAAAATAAATGGTTTTTATTATTTATAAAACTTGACTGAAATGGATCTAAATTAGGGAGGGATAATTAATTATAATAAAGGAGGGAAAAGGACATCCTAAATACGCATGGAGGAAAAGTATCCTCGAAAGCTTAAAATTGAATGGAAAGAGATGATAGCTTTCTCCTTTTTTGGATCCATTTTTGGTTGGATGACGCAAATCAAGTGATATTTTTTATTTAATTTTGTGATAGAATTTAGAAAAATCCATTTATTTTTTCCATAAATATACAGTCAAAACTGTTTATAATGAGATTGAAGAGACTGTACATCCTGATAGTCGTTATAAACGATATATACGTTTTATCTAATGACTGTTTCACTAAAGTCATTCGTTTTCGAGGAAAAATCAAAACCTAGTCATTAAAAGACAAGCTATGTGAGAGATATACAATTTTTTATTTCTACTTTATGCATAATTCTGCTGAATTTTTCATAAGGTATTCAGCGTGTTTTTAAACGACCGGACTTTCATTTTTTCTTCGGATAATTCATGTTGGTTGTTATAGACAGGTGTTTGGTCACTATAATGTTCACATGTGTAAATAATGTAAGAAATGATGTCAATAAAACCAGTTTTGACTAAATATTAAAAGAAAAACATTTATTATCACACTTTTTAGAAAACTCTGTATATTAACGAATTATTGGACACATTATTTTCACATAACAAAAGAAAATTATATATATTATATATTTAAAAGAAAAATAAATAAAATTCGTATTAGAAAATTTAAATAAAAGAAAAGTGATTTTTTTAAAAACATGCAAAAAATCGTGTGAAAAATTTTTCAAATTCAATTTTCATGTCGAATTTCATACAAAATTTTTTTTTTATGGTCTAGAGTCCATGCGTAGTATTTGAGAGTTAATTTCCGAACGACTAGAACTGTATATTTCTTATGGTAGATGTCTTTCGGCTAAATTGGCTGAAAATTTGGTAAAAATCAACGGGTGTAAAGTTGTCTAGGAACGGTTTTTGAGATATTTACGGTCAAAGTTATTCCTGTCGCTATCTCTATTTGAACTTGATTCGAATATCTTCAAGTTTAAGAGATCAATTTTCGCATATAAAGTTCAGAAACGTTAAAATATATGCTAGCAAGTTTTTTTTAATCATTTTTGAATTTTATGTGCAGGAATTGATCACTTAGTTCATACCTGCAGAGACCTTTGACCCTAAACATAACAAAAACCGTACAATACAGAGCTTTGCGCTCCTTGACTTGTTTGATCCGCATGTTAAGAACTGCTATCCTTCAATCAAATTTTCAGACAATTTAGCGGAAAACTTTTTCCTATAAGAATTCGGCAGTCTCCGGTAAGGGGAATATCTGGCTATGAACATTTTCGCAGAGGAAAATGTTCATAGGCACAGTCTCTCGCTATCAGTTCGCTTGTCTCTAAACCGTTTGTACGAAACTCGGATGAATACGCCAATTAGTACAAGTTTGATGTATGACAAAAAAGTCCAAGTTTAATTTTTGGGTTTTTCAAACATATTTTGAGAAGGGTGTCCGAAGTGTTGAGATAGCTCTTAAGATTCGAGCTCAAAAATAATCAACGTTTCTAAGTTAATGTTACAAACCATTAAGTGCCCCTTTTTGAATGTTTCTTTAAGAAAAAATTTTTGGCATTTTCTAGATCAGTAACCAAACAACTTTTGCTAGAAACAATTTTTCAAATAAATTTAGTATAAAACTAAATTTTTTAGATTTTTATGACGTCTAAAATTTAATACATAGGAGAATGTCATCTGTAACGGTTTTGATAACCCGGTTGAAACTCAGATGAAACTCGGAGTTTCTGGGTAGTGTACTTCTTTGTAGAGATTTCACATACGTAAAGTTTAGGCGAAGTTGCAGCAGTGGAAATTTGGTTTTTTTGTGCACTTGTAACATGAGAATCCCACCGCGTTTTGTCGAAGTTTCCGTTTTGTCGATAATACTGTCAATACACCAGGGAAACCCTGAGAAAACGCTGTAAAAATTTTTTGTTGGAACTACACATAAAATTTGGCGTTTCCACCGCTTAAATTACATCGAAACTCGAGTTTCAGACACCGGATGTGATAAAAATGTATCTTTTTCCTAGAAAACTAATTATATTCCCAAGAGCCTGAGAACTTTAAGAGTTAGTTCTTCCTCACTTTGCTCAAAATATGGAATATTTTAACCAAAACTTAAACTTAATAATCATCAATAATACAACCTACTTACTAATTGGACCCCAGCAAAAAAAGACAAATGAAATATCCAAATCCCAAACTAAAATGTTTTGTCTCAAAAAAATCGTCTCGTATAAATTATTTTTTATTTGGAACAAAGCAAATGAAAATTGTTTTTATTTTTTTAACTAGAGTATTTTTTTTAATTGGGCTTTCACAAAAAAATTCCAAATAAACAGTGGCGGGTTTAAAAAAAAATAATATAAGGCAGACGGTTCAAAATATACTTAGAATAATTCGACAAATTTCGAATTATTATTGAAAAAAACTTGAATTACAGTCAAGGCAATTATTTTCTAAAGAAAAATGTTATTATCAGTTAATTTCGTGTATTTTTTACTAAAATTTTTCCTTTTTCGAGGAAATCGGTTTGTCAAATAATAAACTGAAGAACTAAAAGGCTAAGTTGGATCGCCCCAACCTATTGACTCAATAAAATGTAACTTCTCGAAAGAAAATTAAAAATTGTAAAAGGACAAGTTTAAATACTAAAGAGTTGAGTTGGGGCGATCCAACCTGATTCTTTGACACGTCTTTTGTCAACTGTCAACTTTCTTTCCTTGGAAAATTAACCAAAGTGACTGTTAATAACATTTAAATTACTGGTAATCGATTCGTTGTTATAAACGTTGCTTTGACTGTATTTGTGCGCGCGCAGGGGTGGACTGACAATATGGTAGTTTGGAATAATGTCCGAAAATTAAATTTTCAATTATAAATATGCTTTCCACTTTTAGAAGATCCAAGTAAAGTTCTCGAATATTGAATTCCCAATTCAAATTTCATTGAATTGCGTATAAAAGCTCATTTGATAGTCAAAAAAAAGGCTAACAAATACGTCTGGCAAAGATTGAAGGGTGTGGCCCGTCAATATTTGACTAGGCGAACCTTTTTTTGCACTCTGAGTTGAACCTTGTATGATTTCCCGGTGGGCCTCTTCCTGCCAATCCGCCCCTTTGTACGCGGCAGTTGCTAGGTAATTTTAAATTTTTTATGGCAATGCAGAAACTTTCATTTATCCACAGGTCACAGGCATACAAAAAAAATTTCAAATAGTATAATGAAAAAGAACAAATTCTGCTAAAGAGGAGCGTGGACACCATCTGCTAAAGGTTTGAACACTAGCTTAAATCCGCCACTAGAAATAATGTTTTTTTTTCTGTTTCATTTTCTTGAATTTTTTCTATTTGTTGACTTTCTTTATATTTTATTTCATGTATGTAAACAATTAAGTGGAAAAATCGATTAATGAAAAAAATTAAAAAAAATAATAACATAAAACCATTTTGAAAAATTAAAAAAATGGGAAAAAAAAATTAAACAAAAAATATTTCTAAATGTATTTAGTAAAATTTTCACACATTTCATAAATATCATTATTTTATTTTTAATTCTTTATTAATGTTAATTTTTTGCAATAAATATTTTATGAAAATAATATTGAGATTCAAATTTATTTGTCCTATTTTCCCGAAAATATAAACGTATACACTATATCGACAGCGCCGGACCAAGGGTAGAGCAAGTGAAGCGGGCGTTCCAGGCCCCAGATTGCAAAGGGCGCCAAAATGCCAAATGTGAAAAACAATTTCGCATTTTAAGTCTTGATTATTAAAATACAAGTTAATTTTTGGGAAAAAAACGTGGAAAAATGATCTCGCTCTACCTTGATTTGAGGGGGAGCCGGAGCTGTATATTGAAGGTCAACGGGGAATGATGAGGGGTGTGTTATAATTGTTTGCAGGGTTGCCATCTCTCCGGTTTTGGACCGGAAACACCGTTCATTAAAACTTTTCTCCGTTCTTCGAACTATTAATGAAATCTCCAGATGAGAATTCTTTAAGTGTTATAATTATTTTTCATGACATTGAAAAACGTAAAATAAATTTTGTTTAGTGTAAAGAGTATAATTTATTTTTATCCCCATTCAAATTTAAACCCTAACTTAGACTATAAAAAAACTGACCTAATTTGACATTCAACGGCTTTTTTTTGCAGCTACCTTCACCCGACAGTCCCCAACTTATTACAAATTCTGGGAAAGCGCCCCAATTTGGGAACGAAAAATCTATGACCAATTTTTTTTATCACAAAATGTAGCAAGAGAATTTTAGGGATTTTTATTGAAGACTTTGAGGGATAATTTTTTTAATAGTTAGCATTTACGAGAACTTATTATAAACGACTTTCGTGAGCAGGCTTTCCGATCCGTGGGAAATTTTATGTATATGAGAGGACAGACAAGGTACTAATATTTATAGGGAATCGAGAAAACCAATCAAAAAAATAATTGTAAAAATCCACAATATAGGGAGGCCAAAAAGAAGATGGATTGGAGCCACGATTGAAGATCTTCAACAGATCGGAATTAAGAACTGGAAAGAAGAGGCAATGAATAGGAAAAAATGGAAGACAATTTATAAAAAAAATTGAAGGCCTGCAGTGCTAATATATATTATTTTAATTTATTTTGTAATATTTGTCTGGACCCATTATTGGGAACATTCAAGCCGGTGTAGTTTTTGTTTTGGTGTAGCTATGTAAACAGCTGGACTATTTTCTTTTCAGTTTATATTTATTTTTAAATAATTTTGTTTTGTGCACAAATTTATATTTTGGGGGAAATTATGAAAAAAGAGACAGATATAAAAAATAATAATATGTATATTTATTTACAAGAACGAAAAAATTAATATAATGAAGCATTTTTACAATAGTTTTGTGAATTATAATTATTTTCTTTAAAAAAAATTTATTCTATTCAAAATAAAAACTGGCCAAAATTTAAATAAATAGGCGTTAGAAACAAAAGAATTAAAGAAAAATACAATGCTTAGTATGCACAAGTAAGACAACTCCATCGAGTCCGGTATCTCAGGCTCATACAATTAAAAGTTTGAAAAATCTGGGACAAATTTATTTAATACAAAATTTCTCAGGAATTCGGAAAAATAGTTTTTTTTAAAATTATTTTTTGCCACGAAAATAATAAAATTCCTTGACTTTTCACTTTTCTGTACAGACTCAAATTCTGTACCATGAAGGTTATAAAGAAGGAGAACGATCGCTACGTGTTAAAGCATTAGCGCGTCTGTCCTTGAAAATTTGTAGAATTTATAGTTCATTTTTCAGCCACCAGCCGCGCTGTCATCAAGAAGTAGTATCTGCGAAGTTAGCTGTTTATGAGTACAAGTAGATGAAGTTAGTTGCATAATGTACAAATTGATATATCATTTCAAATTAGCGCACAACAGCCCGCTTTTATTGATACTACTTAGCGGTCGCAGCGCCTCACTTATTTTATCCATATTTCGGGGACAATATTTTCTATAGCAATCGTTCTCCTTCTTATAACCTTCATGTTCTGTACAGATGTCAAACTTACCTGACATTTCTATATTTTCTAGATTTTTCAAACATGTTAGCACAAAGATCGAATATTCTATCTAGAGACCTTTTTAACCGTACTCATACATCCTTAAAAATGAAACGATATTTTAACATAAATATTTAGGCCATCCTTAATGATCAACAACAACAAAATTTCTTATATAATAATCAGAGACATTATTTTGTTTATTTTTTATTGTAGTGACATCTGGTTACTTATTAAATAAAATAACAATGTGGCGATCGAATTGTTTTTACGGAATTCCGTGATATATCCAAGATATCATGTTTCGAAAAATAATGAAATCTTTATTTGTGTCGTTTTCATATCAACGAATAAATCACACGATGGCCACTGTTTTTCCAAAATAAAATTCCTTGACTTTTCCATGTTTTCCAGTTGAATAATTCAAAAATTCTCTGAACAAATTAGTACTTTTAATTTGCTTTGAAAGAAAGTGGAACGATAATTTTACAAATAACGAAATAATAATAATTTTAATCTCAAGTTTGTAACGCTTAGAAATATTGATTATACGAATTTAGTATAGGTGTTTAAAAAAATCGTCAAAATTAATTCATTTCCGTTTATCCGCCCGTCAAAACGATAGCTCAAAAACAAAAGAGATATCAAGCTGAAATAATTTTAAAATGTTTCTTATAAAAAAAATTAACAACTATTATTTGAAACATTTTTTCGTAAACACAATTCCGTGAGGGCGAAAATTATCAGATGTTCGAAAAACGAGAAAAAATGGCAGCTGAAAGGGCGCCATAATTGTATTGACATTTTAAACTTTTCTAATTTGTTAAAAATAATGCAAGCACTGACATTTAACACTTTCTATACAGGGTATTTCAACAATTAACTCAATCAATTGTTTATTTTCACTTGTTTTAAATAATTCGAATAGAAAAATAAAATAATGAAAATTCTTGTATAAGTTTGCTACGAAAAACACAAAATTCTCTGACTTTTCTTTTTTTACACGGAATTCCTTGACATTTCCAAGTTTTCCAGTAATGTAGCCACCATATGACTGACACAATTCCTTCTCTTTTACAAAATCTCAATATTTCCTAACCTTTCAAAAATTTTTCGAGTTCGATCGCCACCCTGAATAATAACTAGACTTTTTTTCTTTAAAACAGTTCATAATTTTCATTTAACATTTTCTTGTACCGTATTGAAAATAGACTCGTGTAGCACCGTAATTTTTTTGTAAACTCTATAACATTTTGAAATTAATCAATTTTTACATTTTTTCAAGGATAACACATGTCAAATCACATACACCACCCCCATAACCTCCCTCTCCTCCCTTTTATTCCCGAAATTTTATCTATGTATTGAGTGTTTATCACAAAACAATCCCGTTACTCTGCGTGGAAACAACACCGTGGAAACATTGAATTTGTAGGTTCATTCGTTTTTTTGATGTTTGAAGCGTGGTATCGATTATTCTGTAAACAAAAATAGAACATTAGCAATTAACATAGCGAATTGTTTAAAGATCTTGTATTCTTTGAAATCTGTTCAGTTTGAGTACGACGATTTATAGAATAACGAAGTCATAGCTAAAAAGTAAAGGTAGTTTTATCTGCTGGTAAGATTATGGCTTTAGTTTTTTTGGACACTCAGAAATCGATATGAACGAAAATGCTGATAAATTATTCAAAACGGGTGCATGTACTCCGTTAAACGGTCCAGAACCTTCAGGATACAATAAGGCACAATTAAAACTAAAATTAAAAGAATAGATCGTACACGAGTTCAATCACTCTAAAAAATGCCCTGGGAGAAATTCTCACAGCACAATGTTTATATTTCAATTTAAATATAAAAATGTAATTATTTTGGCCTAAAATGGCACGAATTCAGCATTTTAGTGTGGTATTGTTAAATTTGGACCCTGGATTCGTGATCAGCAACCAAAAAAGTCCCTAGAACCTATTCCAGAGACAAAATATTCATTTTATAAATTTTTCATGACTGTTTCTGGTTGGGGTAGTGTTTATATTTCAATTTTTGTCCAAAAAAGTGAATTTTTTGGCTAAAAACATGGCACGAATCCATCATTGCAGTGGTTTTCTTAACTTTAGACCCCGAATTCGTGATTAGCAACAAAACAAGATCCCTTCAATGTGTTTATAATCGATTTTGACTATATATATTGAGAAATAAAAATTTCGTTACAATACTTACTTTTGATTTTCTGGTGCAATTTTTGGTAAAACTCCTAAGGCTTCTTTGAAAAAGTTTTTGGCAGTAAGCGTACAATATGGCGATAAAATATCTTGTAATGTAAGTATATCAACTCTTGCTTGAATATTTCCCTGATCACTAAATTTCTTTACGCATGACATTAAACGTGATATTTCTTCGGCAACGGTTTCCACAATTTGTTTAAGTAATTTATCGACTAACGTAGGTGATATACTGTAAACCTATGAAGAAAAAAACAAAACACTAAAATTTATTCGAGTTATCTAACAGTATCAAAACTGCCTTGGAACACTTTGTTTCACAACAAAGATCTGTATTTCCTGGTCAGTTTAAATCGTCTGTATATTCTCAAGCGTGGAACCAGAGAGAGGAAATCGGGGTAGTTATCCCCTACAAAAAGAAAGGTAGTTAATTAATTTAAGTAATTAGCAAATAATTTCTAACCTCTAGCCAGAAACAAATTACGACAAAATTAGAAATTACGACTTTTAATTTTAATATTGTAAAACAATAATGTGCTTTTATGACTCAAAATCAGAATATGTAAGTATATTTCTACATAAATTTTAATTTTTATCAAATTTCACAATTTATTTTTCACTACCGAAAGTACCCTATTGTTAATGAAAAGTTTATACTACCTCCTTCAAAAAATTTTCTGGATCCGCTTGATATTCGAATAAAGTGTAAATGAACTCACCTCAGTTTGTACGCTAATTAAATTACTCAAACATTCCTTGACATACGGACTAACATCATTCGTCATGTTTCTTGTATCCCATTCAAAACGTCCTATGTACATAGAGGGTTCAATTGTGCCCACCAATGGATCACATTTTTGTTCTAAATATGCCTCCATAATTGACTTATCTAGTGTATTTAAAGTACTTTTTGCTGTTTCAATTGCAATCACCTGCAAAATTGGAAAAAAATATGATGATTATAGGTTAGAGTGTGTTTTATTTTCTCGTTTCTACCTCAGAGAAGGCTGAAAAAATATATCAGTTTCCACTAGAAAGAGGATACTTTTTACTGCCCATCAGGTTGTCTTTTTTTCTCTCGTTCGAGAGAAAGACAGCTGATGCGTAGTACAAAGTACGTAACGCTAGATAGGCGCCGTAAATGCAGCCACGAGCGCTTATATCCTCGGCATAACAGGTTTCATGTCCTTATTGCAGGTTTTATGTTCTTGCATAAGGGTTGAAAATAAAATCTAATAAATACGACGACCCTAAGAATCCTAAACCTAACAAAAATAAGAATTTTACTTACAGGAGTTGGATAGCCTTGTTTATGGAATAAGTCTTGTAATCTAGGAAGAACGATTTTCGTTGTAAATTGACAATTGGCTAATGTTGTCAACAATCGATGTTCAAAAATTGGCGTTGAATAATTCACTTTCTCAACGCGATTTACTGCTGGACTACCAATTAATTGTGATACAGCTGACGTATGATCTTCATCGTTTGCCGAATCGTTTGTGAATGCAAGTTTCTCGAATGTGCCACTAATTCCGCACAACATGACCTGTATTAAGTGGTTAAATTCTCGTTGACTTGTTGGATTTTGAAGTAGAGAATTCTCACGTTGTTCGGAAATTAGAACGGATTCTTTTACTAGTTGCATTACTTCTTGAATGATTTTCTCAAATTTAAATGGCTGAAATATATCAATAAATTATTTTGTAAGATTATATTCATACCTATGAAGGGAGCAGGGAAAATAAATAAACTTACCAAATCAGTGATTCCACCGTAATTGCCCTCATACTCAATACGCCATGTTTCTTGTTTATGTAATAATTTAATTTTATCGGTTGCCTGTTTAAATAAACTACTAAGTGTATGCATACGTAAATCTTGTACAAGTGTAGCTACAATATCTAGCGCTTCGCCTGGTAAATCTAATTTAATTAACATGGTATAGCTACTACGCACGTAGCGTAAACAATGTGGCAACCATTCAGTAATACTATCTAATTCTAACACTGGCCATGCGAGTGACGTTGTTGGCTGTGACGGTGACGAAGACGATGTGGCTGTAAGACTCTTCTTATCGATTGTATGAGGTAAAACGGCTTCACGTACATATTTACAAAATGTTTCGATTACCGACAATATCATGTGCTGGAACAAAATTTTTATCTTGTAAATTTGTTTTACATACAGTGGGCTCAAAAAAATTTTTCTGTTGAAATAAAAAAATTGAAGTTTTTTTATTTTTCCCATAGCTTACAAGCAATTCCGCACCGAGTGCATAAAATCGAATCTCAAAGAGGATATAATAGAGACGATGCAGCCCATTAGAGATAAGGTAAAATTGTAGTAAACGAGTTTCAGCGCTTCTACCGAGTAAGGCTTTCAAACTTAATAGTTAATAGTCGCTCCCGCAAAAGCCGGTAAACTTAATAGTTGATTGCCATGGATTCCAGATGTCACAATTACATTTCTGCTTCCCCTCTATCCTTTCCTCTTTGTCGCATCTTTCTAGCACATCTAGAAGTACCTTAGAATAAACCAAGCTTTATTTGAAAGAATTAAAAAAAAATGGAACATTAAAACTAAATTTTGTTTTGTTTTTTTTTTTTTTTTTTTTTGACAAGGGGGGCACAGGATTATTTTCAAACACCGACGCCCAATATGGTTAAAATGACTCTGAAGTTGGAATATTGTTTGTAGGGAGCAACGCATAATTTAAGATAGCCCTGCTTTGTGAGCTCAAGTTTAAACGCATGAACACCCGCACAATTTTCTGCATAATGAAGAAAACACTAATGGGCCTCACTTTGATTGCTTGGTTATTAGAATTTTTCACTGAAATCACCCTTTTGATGATGAATCATCTTTAAATGAAAATCCAAAAGTCCATACTAAGCTAAGTATGGGCTTCAGGTTTTCGAGTAAAGACCAGTCTTACTAGCTGACCGTTTCAACCTAATATAATCTAAATAAGTATTGGTTATACCTTAAAAGTAGTTTGACGTGTAAAATTAGGTGTAATATATAAATCTCCCATAAAATAGCTTTGTCCCATTTTCCATAAATTTGGTAAATTTTCTGTTACAATTTCAGTAATTTCTTCAATTAATAATATCCGTTGTGGTACTGAATTTTGATAATCGGGATTCGTTTGACGATTTTTATGTTTTTGTGCTGACTTTTTACTAACTGTTGACAAAAAAAAATTTACATTATAAATTTGGAACAAACTTTAATGGAAATTATTTTCGGTGGATTCGAATAAAAACCATCAAATGTTTCAAACAAAAAAGACCACATTTAAATCGGGTCACTCGTTTAAGAGCTTACGATACCACATACAGATACACACACTAATAATGATACCGTAAATGAGCCCCTAGCACCTAGACTAAAACATACGAGAAAGAGATGCTGTTTTAAGAAAATGAAGTTATAAGATTCTGAAATTGATGGACACCGAAAATGTTTTCTCATTAAGTTTATACATGGTAAGTTAATTTTAGCTCGAATTACCTGACTCCACTTCAGCATTTCGATGTTCCTCTCGACATTTATTCAATTGTTCGGTGACATGTTTCGCATTACTAGCAACAGCATCCCATGCCGGATCTCCAACTGTTTCTAAATTCACCAAACATCGTATTAATCGTTTTTGTTCGTCAATTGAAATGGGCATCTGTTGGAGACGAGCATGTAGCATATCTTGAAATTTCTCAATACGATGTTCAACTTCAGCCAAAACTTTTTTAAAAACAACTACATCGGTTTTACCAAATAAATTCTTAACGCGCGCATAATCGTTTATAACTAAATCGTAATCGCCTTTTTTAATATTGTGCTCGATGCTTGTGGGTAATGTGAATAAGAAACGGAAGCGTGTTAATAATGCTAAAGCACTTCGTGTACTATCGGCTCGATCCCGACGTGATAATACATCTTCGAATAATTTATTTGCTTCTTCCATAGCCTCTGTAAAATAAAATTATCATTATTGCTTCTATTTTATAACATTTCAGAGTTTCAATGCCACGTCTGTCATCTATTCAAGGGATGGCGAACCAATGGCACGCAACACAATCTTTTGGGCTAACAAACTAATATGTACTTTTTATTTTTGTAATAGAATAAATTTAAACAAAAAATAAAATATACTACAAAGAATAAAGATTTTGAGCTCGAAAAAGTTTAGGCAATCGCTGAAAATTTATTTATAAGTCGTTAAAAGAATGTAAAATGTAAAAGTTGCTGTCGAGTTAAAAATTTTTTAGAAATATTTGATATTTGAACGGTTTAGTGATCGAATAATCTTTCGTAAAACAATCGTTAATTGATTACCTAGATTAGGGATGGCGAACCAACATTCTGGGCACGCCACCGATCACAAAGTTCACTATGAAGTATTATATTACGAACTGTGGTTACATCGTGGACAATCATTGTCTACAGTCGACATCTATGATTAAATATGTTGGCAATAAATGGTCATACGAGTGCGGAAAAGTTGCTCGGCTGCAAATTTCATTGCTCGACAGAGTAAACCTTTTTAAGTGGGAGAGTTTTTGAAGGAAGTCTGATAAGCATGCCCTTTTTGATTTCGATAAGAAAAATAAACTAAGATAATTCGGCGCATCAAAGATACTCCTCTATTTGGAAACATAATAAATAAAGAATTTTAGAACTGGCTGGAAATGTAACAGATTCACAAAAAATTGAACTTTAACTTCGCTCTATTTTTATCGCTGTCTTGATGAAAGCACTGACGGTACTAAATCTGCACGTTTAGCTGTTTTTGCTCGATATTGCTTCCCAATTCCCATAATCACGAAGTTAAAATAATTTAACGTCAATGTTTTCATTAAGCATTTATTTAGCAAAAAATGATACGCTGATACATAAAGGTTCACCATTCCTGATCTATTCTAATACACCCGGTATATACAATCATAGGTGAAGATGAAGAATCTTTATACTATTTTTTATCATTTCCTCTAACTAATACTAAACTCCCCTATTATTTTCTGATTTTTAACCTAAAATAGTACTATTAATTTATTAAAATGCATACCTCGAATAGCTTTTTCTAATTTTGTAGTCGGATCAATACCGAACTCTTGAATATCCTGTTCGATTTTGTCCTTTAAAACTAACAATGTATCAACTTGATCCATAACAGGTCCAACATTCTTCTTTAAAAATGACAATTGACCCTCTTTTTGACCATCAACCTTACGTCGTAAAAATGCAAGACCAGCTTTTAAATCGTTAAACGTGGTTGCATGATGATTTTCTAGAAGAAACCAACCGGGTGTAAAATTTTCCGATGTTAAATCACCACTACCATCGGGAAAATATTCATGTAGTTCTTCTTCTGGAAACTTTTTATCATTTTCTTCAACTGATAATCCTAGAGGATCTTCTTGTTGATAACTGGACGGTGACATTGATCGTCGACTCCATAATAAATTTTCTTCGACCCATACTGCACTTTCTTTCATAGGGCCAATTGTTTCATGATATCCTGTAAAAAAAAACCAATTCGTCATTTAATTTTTCTTAAATATTTTTATTAAAACTTACCCCGAAATTCGACCGTAGATGTTCCACGTCCTCCACTCCTCGTCGTGACAATTATATCTCCACGACCTTTTCCTGGACCAGAACGGGCAATAATTTTATTTACAGATTTCCATTCGGCTGATAGTAAACAATCACAGCCGCATATAGTCAAGCCTAAAAAATTTTTATATTCAAAACAGTTTCACCGAAAAAAAGTATATCGTTTATCTTACCAATTAGATCATTAGGTTGATTGCCTAAAAATTCACCACGTATTGTCACTCTAGTTCCAGGAGGACCTTCTTTCGGAGATAAACCTGTCACCACCGGGGGTGGAGCCATTATTCAATAACATAGAAATTATTTCACTTTAAAAATATTATCGTATTTAGACATGTGTCAAAAGTTCACTGCCAGAATAAACTGTATGAAGTATGACATAAATAAAATTGTATACTCCCACTGATCAAACAAGTGTTGCCATCTAGAATTTTAACCGTGGACAGCAACCTTTTTTATGGATCCCATTTTTATTTTATTTAAAAAATTTACATAATTACATGAAATTATAAAATATTTGGGTGATTTTTTAATTATTGGATAAATTTATTTAAAACTACCACAATTATATAATCAGTAATTTATAAATAAATAAATGATGGTACGAAAACGCCACACGACTTCTATATGTAGACAAATAAACTTAAGTTAGTTTTTGGTATTTTGCGGGTAATCAAAAACTGTTTATTGGATTTGAATTTGAGTGTTTTTGGGTACTTTGAGTATTGACTTTTATCAAAATCGAAAACAAATTTTTTACGATTATACTAGCATTCGGTTTTTTATAACTTTACTTAATAATCAAAACTGACAAACAATTAGGAATATCCAGTTCTTTTTACTATTAAACCAATATTTTCAAAAATATCGTCTAAAATGAACTATCCGTATAGAATTTTCATTGCACGAATATACCCTGTGTATGAAAATTTAACGAAAATTCGCGAAAACAATTCTTGGATTACTTCCGAAATAAATTATTGATAAATCTGTAGATATTTGTAGTCTTAACGAGTGAAAACAAACAATTGATAGAGTTAATTGTTGAAATACCATGTATAGACAGTTTTGATGACGCAATCGTTTGTTTTTTGACGTCACGTAAATGAAGAAAGATTTCCACTTTTAAATAGCCACACACACATAACTGACATTCCCATATTAATACATACTACAAAATTTTCACCTAATTAGTGCCCTCGTGGTTAAACAGTGATGTTTACAAGAAAATGTTTCAAACAAAAGTTGTTTATTTTTTTATAAGGAACATTTTTTACATTTAAGCATTTGTTCTATCTCTAACGGCTTACAAGACCCAATTGACCTATGTTGCTCATTTACGAACTCGGCCTCACTTTTTACGTCTTAAGCACACTATAAAAATTTCAGTTTGATATCTCTTTTCGTTTTTGAGTAATCGTGATGACAGACGGACAGACGACAGACGACAGACAGACAGACATACGGAAATGGACTAATTAGATGCTTCTATGAACACCTAAACCAAAATTTTTTTCGTAGCATCAATATTTTTACAAACTTGGGACTAAACTTAATATACTATGTATATTTCATATAAATGGTATAAAAAGTGTTTCGTTTTAAAAACAAATTTAAGTACCTTGTACATGGAGGTATTATTTTGTTGGCTTCACAATTATGATCATAGAGAGCACTACTAAAACATAATTTAAAAAATTTAAACAGTCTTAAATTGAATTTATTTAAAAATGCTATTATGACTCTTCAATTGAACTTAATGGATTAAGAATAGATTAGACAAATTGAAAACAATTTATATTTCTTTTATAACACTTCATTCTATTTAAAGATTATATACAAAAAAAACCCTCTAAAAGATAAATTACTTTCCCCATTCCCAATAATACATTCAAAATTGAATAAGAGAATATTTGATCAAAAAAACTAATTGTTAAATAATTTTTATGATTAATAGATGGCATTGTTAGGCATTCATTTTACATTTAATTGTACAATTATTGTGTAAATATATCGTTAAGAAATTAAAATGTTTAAAATGCAAGTTGAACGGTAAAGTAACACATACATGATACAAAAAAAGTGGTGGGAGTATGGTAATATGTACATTTATTTAAAAAAAATTTACAGATGTGTATTGAGGTAATATTATGAATTTATTTACACCAATTGTTGTGTTGTAACAATCGAGAGAAAAATCGATTGGATAAAACCAAGTGCCAGTTGAACTCGATTGGACAAAGTTCCAACATGGAGATTTTGTAAAAGGAAAGAAATTTGACTGATTAAGTTGATATGTCGACACACTTTATAAAATTTTTACTCAGCTTAATAGATTATCTATATTTTTTAATTATACCTATTTTACCATTAACTTACCTGAAAACAGGCGTGGATCTAGAGTTAAATTTTGGGGAGTCACAGACACTGGAATCTCGATTTATACTGGTGAGAGCCGTGAAATTTTATAGTGCTTTTATGTAGGGGACTTACCTAAAACTTTATTTTTCTTCGATTCTTTTTTTCCCTCTTCATCGTAAAAGTGCCTTTTTCCTAAAAACTTTTTGTCAAAAATGATTTTATTTAGTTTTTATACCCTATACATGAAATATATCAGAGTATATTAAGTTTAATCCCAAGTTTGTAACGCTTAGAAATATTGATGATACAAACAAAATCTTGATAAAGGTTTTCATAAAATTAATCTAATTAGTCCTTTTCCGTTTGTCTGCCCGTTAACACGATAACTCAAAATAGGGAAAAAGTTTAGTTCCCTTTTACTTAAAAACTATCAAAGATGGTTAGCTGAAAATTTGTAGGTAGTTTGATTGATTCTAATTTTATACCAAACTCGGATAACTGAAATTTTGAATTCAGTAGTATTTTACTTTTTTGAAGCAAGTAGGTGCTCTGAACCATTTTTGCGAATCTCTAGAAGGGAGTAGCTGCTCCTACCTACCTCTCTTAGCGACGCCCTTGTTTTGATATATATATTTCATATTTACACTCATACAAGGTATAAAAAGTGAATGCAGAAGTAAAACAAGTGAAAACAAACAATTGACTAAGTTAATTGTTGAAATACCATGTATAGACATTGTTGATTACTCTGTCACATTACACATACATACATGTCACACACATATAACTGATATACCCATATAATACTACAATTTGCGCATAATATGCGCTCTCACGGGTAAACAGTGATGTTTACGAAAAAATGTTTCAAACAAAAGATGTTTATTTTTTTATAAGGAACATTTTTTGTATTTAAACTTTTGTTCTATCTCTAACGGTTTACAAGATGGATCCTACGGACTCAAGACCCAATTGACCTATGTTGTTCATTTACGAACTCGACCTCACATTTTACGTCCTGAATACGCTATAAAAAGCTTGATATCTCTTTTCGTTTTTGAGTAATCGTGATCACAGATGGACAGACGACAGACGGGCGGACGACATACGATAGACGACGCACGACAGACGACAGACAGACAACCGGAAATGGACTAATTATTTGATTATTTGATTTAATGAACACCTATACAAAAATTTTGTTCATAGCATCAATATTTTTAAGCGTTACAAACTTGGGACTAAACTTAATTTACCTTGATATATTTCATATACATGGTATAAAAATTTGAAAGTACGGAACTGTACGATATTTATACAAAGTTTTAATAGTCTGGAAAGTAATATTCATATATCTTTAACTTTAACTGAGTTGAGTTGTATGATTGTGTATCTATAAGAATTATTACTAAGCGGGTGCTAAGCAGTAAACACTCTTCAAGTCTTCACTCACTAACTTCTAAACATTTTAATTTCTTCGCGGAGTTTATTGATATGTCAACGTTCAAAATGAACAAGACTAGTGTATACAACAGTTAAACTAAGTTCAATCTAAACAATCAAGTTATTTCAAAGTGACCACTCAACGAAATACACCCGGTACTTTTTAGTGCAAAAAATTTTATTTCAAAAAGCGGTAAAATACAAAAAAAAGGAAACACTTATTTCAATAAAATTCTGCTATCGCAGGTGTAACAATTTTTGATAAAACAAGATATCAAATTTTCAAAGTGATAACAAAAATTTATTTAGTAACATAGTCGAGTTTATAGAAATCAATAATTTTGTTTGTTTGATAAAGCGGGAAGAAAATTTCTTGTATGACGTCATCGATATATTTAGGTTAAAATTATTGTGAGTAAAAAAGTGTGTTTTTTGTTGTTGTTTGTTTCTAAATGGAAAAAGTATAAGAATGTCGAGTATTAACGATTATCCGGAACATTTGAATCCTTTTTATGAGGATGATAATCATAATCGTATACGGTTTTGGACTAAAACGAAGAAATTAGTACGGTCGAATAGTTTTAGTTTATCAGGTTTTAATGATGGTTTCAAAGGATTGCGAAATTCAATGTAAGTACTTGCGATTTTTTTTTTTGAAAGCCGGTTGATTATAAATATTCCGTCGATTACGAGTGATTTATAAGACAGTTTAAATGTTTATAAACTGAAAAACTGAGTTTGAGAAAAAATGTTTCTAATAAAAGTTGTGTTTTTTTTTTTAAAAAGGAACATTTTCTATTTTTTTTTCTTCTATCTCTTACAATTTACAAGATAGACTTTTTATAGCATAAGTGAAATTTAACAAAATTTGAAAAATCCCTACAAAATAGGATATTAAATTATAATTAACTTTCCAATCCTGTTGCTCAGTTTGAATGGACCTTCAAGGCTCTTCTTGGGTACTATCAGGGCCAGATTATTGTCGGAGCTCATATGCAATGGAATTTTCCGGGGCCCCCAGGCAATGCGACAACCAGTCGCGGTTTTTTTGTCTACGTAAATTAACTTCGCGTTACCCTGTGGCGTCCTTCTCGTAAAAATTTGCCTTCTTTCACTATTTTTTCCCCTCCCTGTTTTTTGGTCTTCCTAAACAAACTTGGAGCCCCCCTGTATCGCCCTTTCTGTACAAATTTACCTTTTCTCACTATTTATTTCCTTTTTTTAAGTTTTCGTAAATAAACTTGGCGCCCGCTTGTGGCTCCTTTCTCCTACAAATTTATCTTTTTTGGCTTTTTCTTTTTTGACCTTCCCAGGGGCCCCTAGGCAATTATAACCTACTTTGCTTAGTGGTTAATCCGTCACTGGGTATCATCTGAATTTATATACAAACTTTCCCCGCTCTATTCAAATTTGGATCGGTTCTAGATATGAGCAAGGTCCTTAAAACGTCGATAATTTTTTCCCCTGGTTATCTCTCCAAACTGAACAGATTTTCTTGAAATATAGCTAACAGTCTCGATTAAATTCCTAACCTTTCAAACAAAAAACACTAAATCAAAATTGATTCATCTGTTTAGTGGCTACGATGCCTCGGATAGGAACACAGATGTACGCGTTGAACTATAACACTCCTCTTTTAGCGTCGGGGGCTCAAACTGTACCCCCAAAAAAGTTGGCATTTAATATACATAAGCATAAAAAAAACGATGAATTTGAGTAATTAGTTCTCTTCAGCTATGCAGGTTTATTATCCTACCATTTTTTATTGAATATGCTTTTTGGGTCAAAGTTCGGAAAATCATACTCACAAAGAAGTCAATCTTAACAGATGTTTACCAGAAATAATGCCGATGTCAGGTATTTGTGTCTATCTGGGCTTTTTTTTCTAATGAGAAACTGTTTGGATTCACAAGGCTCGAATAAGAAAACAGATGCTGAAAATATGCGAGTTGTCATAAAAAACGCCTCAGGCAGCGGGTGAGGAAATAAATAGTTAGTAAATGCTTTAAAGGTAAAAGTAATGCCGGATTTTTATGATTTCCTTATTACTTTGAAAACTTAAGAAAAAGAAAAAAAACTGAAGGAATTCTACATTGGAAGATTTAGTAAAGTTAAAACAACTTTCTTCCAATCTTTTTACAAAATTTTTTTTTCCACTTTAGAACCAGTTTTCTTTGCTGGTTTTTGTGCCATTTTTGATCTTAACCAAGTTTTTACTTTGCGTAGCGCTTCATTGCTAGGTGTATTTTTAACAATTGTATTACTACAATTAGGACAGTTATAAGTCCTATGTCCTTTATTTCTGCATTTAGCACATTTTCTGCCTTCATTTGTATGAAGTCTCATCAAGTTTCACTTGATAAGGTTTCATCGAGGAAAATTGGAGTAGCTATAATATTTTGAAGGATTACTGTCGCCAAAGGATCAGGGCAAGTTGGGGCAGCTCCCTGCTTGTTATTAAATATTATTATCTCTTGCAAATTGAATATTACTTGCAAATAAGAGTAACCAATTATTCGCCTTTTGTCTTTTTTAGTAATCAGGGGGCTTTTCGTCTTACTTCCGTCTTGCTTATTAGATGGTGACGCCCATGCTCTTAAGAATAATAAAAAATTGAAAATTATGCGGCATTTAATATTAGAAACACGACGATGCCAATGAAATGAAAGCTATTTTCAAAATTACCGTCTAAATGAATGAAATTTTTCCTGAATGAAAAGATTCTTATCATATTTTCTATTTCCATTGGAAAATCAATGTCACGATTTTCTAATTAAAGAGCTTCACCCTTTCGACAAAAAAAAAAACCTTTGCGTGCTTAGACTAAATAACACACCAACGTGCGTGTTATATTTATGGCATTTTAATTCGAAAATAAAATCACTATTTTTGTTTGTTTAATAAATCTCTATGAATTTTTAGAGAGACGAACTGTTTTTTTTTTTACAGTCATATTTAGTAAAAACGGTCATGGAGTCAGGAGTATATAAGCTTGTAGTGAAATAATGTGTAATTTTTATCTCTATTATACCACTCAACTGTTTCTTATACAATATACAGTATATGATGGGTTATTTAAAATTCTGTTAATATAGTTATCTCTTTTCAACCAAAATACTCTTAACTATAGTCATTTCTGTTCAACAATAAAATTGATTAACTTTGAGTTATTATATCTCAACAATGAAACGATAATTAATATAGTTATCTCTTTTCAACCAAAATACTCTTAACTATAGTCATTTCTGTTCAACAATAAAATTGATTAACTTTGAGTTATTATATCTCAACAATGAAACGATCGATAATTTTAGTTTTTCTTTTTTTAACTGAGAACAAATACATCAATTATCAGGTCAATGTTTTTTCTAGAATTGAAAGCTTGTTAAAAACACAACCTCTCCGTGTTAATGTTCCAAACTTTATTTCAGTTTAATCTCAAGTTAGAGACGGTCAATCAACTTTTCAATTATTTAAAAATTATAGAATTCTCTGACACTATGTTTAGAGCGTGACTATCTTAACAGGAGTTAATATATAGAGGATCCCACAAAATGTCTGGATTCCACTGGCCAACAATCTGAACAGTTTCCATAAATGGCTAGTTTTATTACATTTGTTCACATTATTTTGAATTTTCAGATTTTCTTTTATAGCTAATAATAATTATAAATTACTCGAGCATAAAAAGAGTGTATACATTTTTTCTTGGGACATTCTGTATCATTATTTTGTATATTACATAAGTATATCAATAGTTGAGCATATTACTTTTGGCCAAGAATGTACTTAGGTATATTTACCTACAAAAAATTACTAATACTTACATTAAGAATATTATTCAAAGGCACAGGGGAAAAACATGCTAAGTCATAGTTTTTTAATTTTTTCTAATTGAAAATGCTATTTTATAGTGCAAAGATAGTACATAGAATGCTACGGCGAAATCTTTTTTGCACTAACAAGGAAAAGTCGAACTTTAATAGTTCTTATTCAGTAAAATATATAAAATGCTAAATCCAAGTCAGACAGGCTGAAAATATGCTAAGTAAGGGCCTTTTATACCATGTATATATGAAAAATACATAGTATATTAAGTTTAGTCCAAAGTTTGTAACGCCTAAAAATATTCATGCTAATTAGTCCATTTCCGGTTGTCCGTTCGTCCGTCCGTCTGTGGACACGATAACTCAAAAACGAAAAGAGATATCAAGATGAAATTTTTATAGCGTACTCAGGACCTAAAAACTGAGGTCAAGTTCGTAAAGGAGCAATATGGGTCAAGTGGGTCTTGGGTCCGTTTCTTTTTTTATTAACGTGACGTCACAAACAAACGATTGCTTCATCAACACTGTCTATACATGGTATTTCAACAATTAACTCAGTCAATTGTTTGTTTTCACTTGTTAACAATTTAAAATTAAGGCCTTACAATAAAATTATCTGTAATAACTATTCAGTATGTTGTTAAACGAAGTTCAAAGATTATTCACAAATTTTGGAATTGTGGAAAACATTATATTTTTAGTATTTAATTCAGCCTTGAAAATGGCTATTTTTGAGTTTTTCAAACATTAAATACTAATATAATGTCTGTGTGATTAGCATGGTTTTTCCCTGTACCCTTGAATTGATAAAAAAATTTACAAACTTTGAACCGTTGAAATTTCCATTCTTAAAATAAAAACCCCAAACTGATGATAAAATGAATTTTTTTTTTATGTAGCAATGGTAATTTTAGATTAATTTGGAAAATTGAAATTTATTATTTTAATTTATAGGCAATTTTATTACAGATATGATATGCAAATTACATAATGAACATTTCTCTAGCTTGTTTTTTCCTAAGCGGTACATTTTTAGGCCGTAAGTCTATTTTTCGCCATTAGCTACCGCGATAAGCTTTAAAATGAGGAGTAAATCATGGAATTTGACAAAAAATAAGGGACAATCTCGCGTAGGCAGGAAAAAAACAGAAAAAAGAAATATCGGTTACCTAATTGTTTTATTATCGTTAATATTTTTAAATCAATATTATTGTTTCAATCTCTATATATTATAAATGCGAAAGTAAGCATGTTTGTTTGTTTGTTTGTTACGCTTTCACGCTAAAACTAGCGAATGGTTTTTAATGAAAATGCACAGCAATATAGCTTATACTTCAGAATAACACATGAGATATAATTTATTAAGATATATTAATAAAAAATAAACAAAATTTGAAAATTAATTTAATTTGACATTACGATAAATTACAGATTTCTGTTTAAGTAGTCATTTGACATTACCATAAATTACATGTTTCTGTAAAAATAGTCAATGAATAATTACGATTACTATTATACATTTAAAAAAATTGAAAACCATACATATATTTTACGTGTGTAAAACAATCTTTACCATTATTTCGAGTGTTATAGTAAGGGGATAAGCGGGAGCAATCTTTATCAATCGTTACTTTTAAACCCAGCGAAGCGGGTGGGTATCACTCTAGTATACTCCATATATGCATAAATATTGATATTGCCTCAATAATATTGAGGCTATAGCTTGAGAAAAAATTAAATTTGTAAAATATGATTCTAATTTGACTGGATTAAAATTAAGCAATTAATATTAAAAACACAATTCGTTGCATTTTCTGTTTGTAATAAATGCGGTTTTGTAATTAATTTTAATAAACTATTGCGCAACTTAGAACACTGCACTTGACTGTTCATGTGAGGTGTTTACTTACTTGAAGAACAGGATACTTTAAACTTAAAAATAAATAATCTAAATTATTCTTTAAATTGATAATAATTAATATTTTATCAATTATATGTAATTAATTATATATGTTAATGAGTTATTTTTAAAGGGTACAATCATGTTAAAAAAAATCAACTCCACTTTTTATGTATAGTTTTTGAGAAAAAATAAACTAAATTTTTGTGCCCTTATTTGGAACCTCAGGGGAAAAAAAGTTACTTACGGAAAAATGTTTCAAACAAAAGTTTAATTTTTTATAACACTTTTTACACTGACACTTTTGTTCTATCTTTTGTGGTTTACAAGATGGGTCCTATGGATCCAAGACCAAATGGACTTTTGAACTTTAACTCACTCTTTAAGTCCTGAACACGATATAAACAAATTTCAGCTCGATATCTCTTTTCGTTTTTCAGTTATTACAGATAAATGGAAATGGACTAATTAGGTTAATTTTACGAATACCTATATCAAAATTTTGTTTCTAACATCAAAATATCTAAGCGTTACAAACTTGGGATTAAACTTAATATACTTTTATATATTTCATATATAGGGTATAAAAACTAAATTAAACAAGTGAAAACAAACAATTGACTGAGTTAATTGTTGAAATACCATGCATAGACCTAGTTGCTCATTGACCTATGTTGCTCATTTACGAACTCGACCTCACTTTTTACGTCTTGAGTACGCTGTAAAAATTTCAGCTTGATATCTTTTTTCGTTTTTGAGTTATCATGTTGACAGACAGTCGGACAGACGGGCAGACAACCGAAAATGGACTAATTAGGTATGATTTTATAATGACCTATACCATGGTATAAAAATCATTCTTAATAACAAGTTTGTAGGAAAAGAGTTCCCATAAGATGAAAGGGAAAAAAAAAATAGCAGTAAAATAAATTTTTAGGTAAACGATTTCGCCTCGTATAAATCGTATAAATGAAACCCCAAAATTGAACTCTAGATCCACGCCTGTTTTCAGATAAAATGGTTAAATAAGTCTATTTTTAAAATAAAAAAATAAATTTTGCGTTTTTTCTCCTATATTTTTACTTGAAAATACCTAAAATTTATAATTTTCCTATTCTCCATAAATCAACTTGCCACCTCTCCCCTATTTGCCATCGGCTGGCTAAGCCCTTGGGATTCACTCGTAACTCTTAATCAAATCTAGGTTGGGTCATTCTTTTATGAACTCGTGTATATTTGTAATCATTAAAAAGTTTATATATTAGAATGATCGCATTTGTTGTCTAAATTATTCATTAAAATATAAAAAAAAAATTAGATTTATCGATCTGTAACGTTAAAACATCTGCAATATTCATTACTTATAAAGTTCAAGTATGTCAGTGACCCTAAAACAATGACAATCGTGATTTTAATTTAAGTATCGCATCGCCTCGTTTCAAGTTATAATTATTATTTTATTATTTTCATAAAAATCATAAATATAAATTCAACCAATTATTTTTTTTGCATTTGAATGTGCGTCCATCTTCTGAAATTCTTAAATGTATTTCCTGGTTTATATTATTTTTCCAAAGAAAAATGTTCCTTTCACCGATTGATTAACATGCGTATAACATCTGTAAATTCAAGTCGTTGAGACTCGTTTCAAGGAGGGTTTCGTAGTTGCATAAGTTGAAATACCACTAATAAATTATTTCTGGCATCTATTAAGCAAAAAAAAAAAAAAAAAAAAGACAATTGAAAACAAAAAATTGAGTGAATTAATTGTTGAAATACCATGCATAGTCAGTGTTGATTTATTTATCACATAACACATACAAACATGTGACACATACATAACTGATAATCAAGTATAGTACATATTATAAAATTTCCGCCTAATTGTCGCCCTCACGGGTAAACAGTGATGTTTACGAAAAAATGTTTCAAACAAAAGTTGTTAAATTTTGGATAAGGAACATTTTTTACATTTGAACTTTTGTTCTATCTCTAACGGTTTACAAGATGGATCCTACAGACCCAAGACCCAATTGACCTATGATGCTCATTTACGAACTCGACCTTAGTTTTTACGTCCTGAGTACGCTGTAAAAATTTCAGCTGGATATCTTTTTTCGTTTTTGAGTTATCGTGCCCACAGACGGACGGGCGTATATGCATGGTATAAAAAGAAAACCGATTTAGGAGACATAAAACAAATGAACATATATATCAGAAATTATATTTAAATTGTATAGGTTAAGATCCTTGGCGATTCTCAACGGAATTTTTTAATTCTTCCTCAATCCTCGTACTTGCATACAATTAATCGGTTTAAAAAAAATTAATGAGATGTACCGTTTCTATCAAGTTAAATTACATATTTTTAAGAAAAAAAGTATCTTTTAAAAAGTCAAAAATTATGTACTAATTTTTCACAATCAAGTATTAAAATTGTATAATGTTAAAAACAAAAGAATACCAAATGTCAAAATACATTTTAAATTTAACCCTTAAATAGTGGTATTACAGTGAAACTTGGTTAAGTAAGACCTGGATAAGTGAGAAACCTCCATAACTGGAACTCGTACTGAGATAATGCCAACACTTTGGCATTGAATTACCTCTGTTAGTGGGACGAAGCAAACCTCTTATCTTCATTCTTTCGATTTTACCGTCATAGTTACCTCTAGAACTGAGAAAGCGAGTGAATTTTATATGTATTAACCTCTGTAACCGAGAACTGAGATAAATAACATCGTTTTGTTTTAATAATGAGTCCGCCACCAAATTAGCAACGCGAAACATATACAATAAGAGTAATTACAATTAGCTAATTTATACTGATGATGACTACTTGGTAATCTTGGAAATTGGGACAAATTACTTCTTATTCTACCCTCAAATTCCGCACTTAACTAATTTTGAGCTTCAATGACCTTCAGTTTTAGTTTTGCTTTACCATCATATGGATATTTATTTGAAAGATGCTGAAACGAAGGCTCAAATCGTTATCAGTACGTGAAAAGCTGAAGTTAATATCCGTTTGTGAAAGTGGGAAGACACGCGATGAAAAATCAGAATATTTAAGTTTATCTTTACATAAATTTTAACTTTTTTCAAATTTCATAATTTATTTTTGACTAACGATAATACCCTATTAAGTTTGAAAGTGTAAAATAACTTCTTGTAACCACTGTAAAGGCTAAATTAAAGTTGGTGTCCCCTACATGAGGTAACACCATAGAATAAAGAGTTTATAAGAGTATAAATTTTGGGTTTTGTTACGGAATCCTATTACCATAGTATATAAATAAAAGTATGATGCATAATAAAATTCAAAGTCAAAAAAGCAGTAAAATGCGATTCACGTATGACTGGTAGTCTGTCTGTCTGTCTGTCCGTTCTATCCTGATTTTATTTAAATATGTAAATGATATACAAAATACAACTCACATTTTAATATTATTGATTTAATATTTGCATTAGAATTAAATAATATTTATCATTATTCATTACCAACTTACTCAGCAAATTTATTTACGTTTAAAAATCTATTTATAAAGATTTTACCATTTTCTTGTCTTGTTTTTTTTTTCTTTCAATTTTTTTTTTCTAATTAAGAAACAAAACAGAAGTAATTTAATATAGGTTAGTATGACGTTGCATCGATGTATGGAAAAGTTAAAGAAAATTATCTCGATTGTTTCAAAGGAATTGGTTAAAACATTCTTAAGGATGTATGAGCATGGTAGTGGGGGCACAAATTTAAAAATAGATATTTTCAATTTTGATGATAAATTTATATTACTACTTGACGATATAAGACGAAAAGTAAGAATAAAATTTTTCGATATCTGGCTTAATTTTCAAAATATCGAAAATTGAAAATTTTGTTTAATTATTTAGCTTTCGATATTTCGAAAACCAAGACACATATCGAAAAATTTTATTCTTATTTTTCGTCTACATTCATGAAGTTATAACAAAATTCATCATCAAAGTTGAAAATAAGATAAAAATAATTTCAACCCTTAATCTACCCTGCTATTACATCCCTTATATGGACGGTGACACTTAGTTTTTTTCTTTTCTAATTCATTGCTAATATGTTTACTTTCTATTAAAAAGTTTTTTTTTAATTTTTTTTCATTCATTCCAAATGAAAATTATCAAAAACTTCCAAAATATGTCGTTTTTTGAGATTCCTCCATAAGAGCCAATGTATTTTATATCGATTTTTAATGACTTTTCTTTTCTTAAAAATTTGCACGGATACCTAAGCTGAAATTTTAACCAGATATTCTTTGAGTAAAAGACTACCTACAAACAAATTTTGAGCCTTTAAATCAAACATTGTTGTCATGCTCATACATCCTTAAAAGTGGACCAACAACCAAATATTAGTAAAAAAAATTTACAATCTGACTGAAGTTGTGCTATATAAATATTATCAAAGATAATAAATGAGAACTCTGGGATTGTTCTAAATAAATTTCGATTTTTGACCCCAATTTCCTAGATCATATATAAATACATATTTCGACTACCAAGTAGTCATCATCAGTATGAATTAGCTAATGGTAATTACCCTTATTGTGTATGTTACTTGTTGCTAATTTGGTGGCGGACTGCACATTGATATTTTCGTGTATCTACAACATACTTTGGTCAAGTGACCAGGAGCCAGCAATTCTAGTGGCACATGGTCATATGCAATTTGTAGCTAGATTTCAGCAATTCCTAAGAGACTATCATGGAAAAAGTCAGTCTTTTTGACGTTTTCTTAACAAGTGGAGAAAGGAGCATTTAAAATATTTTCTACGCATTAATTTCTTCAAATTAAACTATTACTTTCGATAAAAACTAGAGAGTAGAGCATAGAATGCGATGGGGGGGGTGAAATTGAGCCTATTTCTTAAATACGAAATGATGGTTTCTAAAGTATTGCACATTTCTACAGCCGCAAAAAAAGTCAGCTGTGCCATGTTATACTAAATTAACAAACATTGTGTGCGTTTATAAATAAACTTTTTATAAACAAAAAACCCCCGTTGGTGCTCACAATCAGTGTTGAATGTTATAAGGTTTTTTTTTTTTTGAAAATATGCAACAACGAAGTTCATCTTTCAATTATGTTTGTTTTGTTGTTTAAGGTTGTTCGGACATTATAGCAATGTATTGATAAAATTCTGAATTTTTGATATGTCATAGTTGCTTATGCAAGGCCAGATTTACACTAAACGCTGCCCTTATTCAATGGTAAAAAATACCGCCCTAAGTTTCTTCAGCTAGTTCTACTACGGTAAAAAACATATACACTTTGAACTGAAGTGAAAAATTCCACAAAATCTTTTTATCGATGCCCAGTCAATCTATTGGCACTGTGCGTGAGTTTTATTGGAGGCGTTCCCATGGTAACGATACACTACTTTAATTATTTAATTGTATGGATACATATATAATTGTATAGATTGCATTTATGAATTGAATATTTAATATTATTGTCTCACAAATTTAAGTAAATAATTATGATAATTTACATTTGAAAAATAATATTTGTGCAATTTGATTTCTTATTTTGACAATTTTAAATGCATTAAGTTTAATTAATTAGTGTTTTTAAATAATTTTAATTTGACATTTTCTATAACATTAACATGTAAAGAATTGCAAATTAGCCATAACAGCCTCCTTTATCTCCTTTTAATACCTCCGTTAATATTTCAATTTGTAAATTATGCAAATTTTAGTTATTCATATTTTAATTAATTTAAAAATTAAAAAAAAAAAAACACAGTTATCCCAAAGTTTGAAGTTTTCACTTCTGCTGAGCTCCCATCATTGCGCGTCAGCCAATTTTGATGATTCTTACCTCAACTATTTCTCTTAACCTTGCGAGTGCCACTGAAGATGTGGCAGTAATGAAAAATCAATATGGCGACCACCAGACGTCCATATTGTGAAAAATAATGCAGGCGTATTCCTATGTGGCATACTAGAGACTAAACGTGTGGGCCAATTTTAATTATTCTTACGTCAATCGATTTGTCTTAACCTTGCGAGTGCTATTGAAGATATGACAATAATGAAAATTCAATATGGCGACCACCAGACATCATATTGAGAAAAAGAAAAAATTGAAAATCATAAAACTATGTCAAGTGAAATATCATTGAACTGCTATTAAATACACAAATCGATTAACGTAAAAATCATTAAAATCGGTTCATGCTGAAAATGAAAGTTGACAAACTATGGTAAGTGGGGTATCGTTGAATAGGTATCTGAAAATCCTAACTAGGTTAGGTTAGGTTATATTGGCTGTCCACGAAGGACACACTTAGGCTATAGAGGCCATTGTGGTACCATATATGTGTTTCCTTCATTCATATACCATGTACTACATCAGCCCATCACAACTATTAATCGAACCCGCTACCCGCTACGGAATTGGTAACGCCCTAACCAACTAAGCAAATAGGGCGACAAAATCCTATCAAACTAAAAAGAGTAAAATAAAAAATAATATTTAAAAAAAATCAAAAAGTTCAGCAGTATAATAAATAGCTACTTTTTAACTTAACAGTGATGGTACATTTAGAATACTAATAAAAAAGCTTGTTTCAGACTTGATCGATTCATATTTATATTAGATCATTGTGTATTTGTTATTGTTATTGTATTTTATAGGTCGGGTTTAAGGATGGTTTCATATCTATGATTCATGAAATGTGTCATTTTTTATGTCCGTAAGATATGAATATTACAACATTTATGAGAGTTCATGTGTATCTGTTTAAAAAAAAAATCACTTTTTAAAAGAAATCCATTGTTTTTTTTTGTAATCTAATTTTTTTAAACCGCACATAAAGTTTTTTATATTCCTTATAATCTATTAAGTCAGTTCTTGTTCTAAAGAATTTAAAAAATGTATTCGATAAAAATATAATTAAGTGAGAATTCCATTTCTGTTGTGACCTAAATCATTTTGGAACAAATATAAAATTAATATCGGCTATAAAATGGCATTGAAGAGACAGTACAATTCAAATTTTTTCATCCCCACAAAAATCCGGTTCATTTCAGGATTAGATTAAAAGGTAGAGTGATTTCATGTTAACGGTTCGATTATACCACGTAATTATGAAATATCAAGGTATACTAAGTTTAGTCTCAAGTTTGTAACGCTTAAAAATATTAATGCTACAAAATTTTGATACAGGTATTCATAAAATCACCTAATTATTCCACTTTCGGTTAGCTGTTCGTTCGTCCGTCCGTCCATCTGTCTGACAACACGATAACTCAAAAACGAAAAAAGATCTCAAGCTGAAATTTGAGTGCTCAGGACGTAAAAATTGAAGTCGAAAATTGGGTCATCTTGTAAACCGTTAGAGATAGAACAAAAGTTTAAATGTAAAAAATGTTTCTTATAAAGAAATAAACAACTTTTGTTTGAAATATTTTTTCGTAAACATCACTGTTTACCTCTAAGGACGCAAATTATATAGTATGTATTGTATGGGAATATCAGTCATATGTGTGTGACATGTATGCATGTCTGGCTGTCTAAGAGTGGCTATCTTTCTTTAAATACATGACGCGACTATAAAAGGTAATTCACACTGTCTATACATGGTATTTCAACAATTAACTCAGTCAATTGTTTGCTTTCACTTGTTTTAGTATAGTTTTATGGTTGATTCTATATTTTCGCCCTCTGTAGTAAAAAATATGCCCATAAAACTTTATGATATATGATTTATTTAACAAAATGCAAATGTGACTGATATTGTATCTTCCTCTATGCATGATTTATGATTTTAAATTGTATTTGGGGCCTAATTATATAAAACAAATTATTGGAAAATGATAAAATAATTGGAACCTTAGTATCTAAGAATCAAATTTATGAGAAAAATCAATCAGAACAAGACGTGACTGACACTACTGTCACTTTGGATTGAAAAATAGTTGTATTTTGAGTTGTATTTTAAAAGAAACCTTGGAAATGAATATTACAGGACTCAAGATAGGAACTTGAGTCCAAAATTATTTTAAAGATATAAAAATTTACTAAAATTTTTTTTAGTTCAATTAAAAAGTATAATCAATAAATGAATTTTCGTAACTTTCTAATGCTAAATACTTTAAAGACAAATTTTTATCTAATTTTTGTATTTTCAAAAATTGGCAAATAAATCACTTCAATGGCTAATCTTAATGTTAACAGCTAGCTAATGTATAAAATTATTATAATTTATCAAAATAAAAATGTATATTACATCACCAATATACAAGGCTATATATGTATATGTGACGTCATTAACCAAAAATGTCAATAATGAATTTTAATAATATTTTAATAAATTTATATAAATATTTCTAATGTATTTATAATGTGACATTAAAGAAATAAATGACAATAGTTTTTTTCTAGGGTTTTAGGAATTCCCTAAATTATTCATTTTTTATACTGGGTGGTCTAATATTTTATGTGTTTGATTAGCCTTACACGGCCAATATTATGGTAAAATTCTCAATGTATGGTAAAATTCGTCTACTATCATAAGAGTCAATAATATTGGTCAAATAAAATCGTAATTTGACCAATGACTACATCCGCTAGAAAAAGATTGGAGTATATAATAAATCTATGAAAACATATCATCCATCTACCGTTTTCTTATAAGACCAATGTTAAATATGCCTACTTTTGAAGTCATTTATTTATTTAAATAATTGGGCAACACACACCCCCACACCCTCTTAAATGTTCAGAATTGATTTAGACTTAGTCCAACATCATATAAAAAAAAAGCTTACTATTTAAAATTGCCTTGGTCCTTGTACATCCTTAATACTTGCGTAATATTTGCATAATACTATTTTTACCATAACTAATAAAGTTTCTCCTAGAACAAACAATTGAATGAGTTAATTGTTGAAATACTCTGTATAGAAAGTGTTGAATGTCAGTGCTTGCATTATTTTTTTATAAATTAGAAGAGTTTAAAAAAACTAACATAATTATGACGGTGTTTCGGTCGCCATTTATTTGGTTTTCAAATTTTTTCGTTTTTCGAGAATGAAATACTAGTGGTCTAAACTTAAAGCTTAATTTTTTGGGGAGCACGCTATAAAGTCCTAATTTGCGCCCTCGCGAGTAAACAGTAATGCTTACGAAAAAATGTTTCAAACAAAAGTTGTTTATTTGTTTATAAGGAACATTTTTTACATTTGAAATTTTGTTCTGTCTTTAACGGTTTACAAGATGGGTTCTAAATCATACTTGATCTATGTTGCTCATTTACGAAATCGGCCTCACTTTTTATGTTCTAAGCACGATATAAATTTCAACTTGATATCTCTTTTCGTTTTTGACGGACAGACGGACAACCAGAAGTGGACTAATTAGGTGATTTTATCTTTAACAACTATAACAAAATCTTGTTCGTAGCATCAATATTTTTAGGCGTTACAAACTTGGGACTAAATTTAGTATACCTTGATATATATTACATATATACAGGGTATAAAAAGTTATTTGACACGACGCGACTATCAAATACTCCACTTGGCTCTAAGCTTATTATATATTTTCTAAAAATTAATTTTATCATAATCAATACGTGGGTCAAATCATTTGAGACAATCATAACACACATCTCCAGCGAATCAAAATCTATTTATTTTAATAAAGAAAACAAACTCCTTGCTTTTAAGGTTTAAAGTCCGTCATGGGAATTTTTTTTTTAATGGAAAATTGGAAAAATAAGTTCGATCGATTGATTATAGATATTGCATGTTATTTGTAAACAATTATATACATTATTTAAAATTAAAGCTGACCACGCATGCGTTTTAGTTTGTGCATGTATCTATGTTAAATATTTTATATACAGTTGAACCTGGTTAAGCAAAAGTTCAGAATCGTAATCTTTTTTTCCCTTAATGAAGTTTCTCATCAGTTTCTTGCTTATAAAGGTACAGGAGCTCTTAAAGTTTAATATTTAATACAATAAAACTTAATATCGAAAAGGAAAAATGTGTTGTACCTCGAAAATTTTCCACAGTTGTTTATTAGGAAGTAAAAACTTTGTACCAAAAAATCTCAGGGCGAGCTTCACCTTTTTTTGGGGGCTAATTGGGGGTTTAGTCAGTCAAATTACAAAAAAACTATGCATTAAATAAAAATTCTAGCTGATTTAATTGTGGACATTTTTTTTCTTTCTAGCTTCAAAATTGACCGAGGTATTCCAATTTTAAAATAGTGCATTTTTTGCTCAATCAATCAAATGAAAAAGGATTTATTTGTAAATCGTAAATTTTGTTTGAAACTAATTTGCAATCTAAAGTCAGCCATATTTATTAAGCCACGCCTCTATATCAATTGTCAATAGAGATTTTAGAGGGTTAAAATGACGTCACATGACAATTACTCTCGCTTATAGTTTTCTTGCTTCAGGTCCCATAATCTAGGTTTGACTGTATTTTATGTTTTGAAATATTGTGGGGAGAAATTTAAAATGAATAATTCAAGGATTGTTTGTTTTTCATAACATCTATAAAAACTAATCCATCCGGGAAATACAGGATTTATGAATAAATAACTAGCGTATAAAAACTTCCATACAGGGTCAAATAATTTGCATAATATCGTATTTGTGCAAAAAATTTGATGGTGTATGACCTGAACTTAGTCGCCCTATTAGCTCAGTTGGTTAAGGCGTAAACCAATTCCGTCTGCGGTATGCTTAGGGTAACGGATTCGATTCCCACCGCCTCTACAAAATTAATTTAATAGTTGTGATGGGTTGGTGTAGTGCATGGTATATGCATGAAGTAGGTGCACTCAGCCTTTGAAATTGAGGAGCTGGTAAATAAAATTATCAGGGGAAAGATGGTAAACACATGTACGGTATCACAATGGGCTCTATAGCCTAAGAGTGTCCTTCGTGGATAGCCAATATAACCTAACTTAATCTATGATCTGAACTTACTTGAAAAATCAAATTGATTGTGATCAAAATCAGGCTAATATTGGTTCAACCCTGTGGGGAGATTGTTTACCATAGAGCAAGATTGAAAACCAAAACTGAGTTAGTTTTGTATTACACTTGTGGGCGTCGGTTACTCTTCGCCGGGGCACCAATCGTACCATTCTAGGACCGCCGCCACATATTCTACTGACGAGATAAAAGATCACTGCCATAAAACTTTGAGTATAAGGGTAACCCCCCCCCCCTCTCAGAAGAATTTCTAAATTTAAAAATATTGCTCGCCAATTAAAAAAGATATTTTCCATATCAAAATTGGAATTTTTTGCGGTAGTTAAATGCGCCAATTATGTATACATACGATGTATAAGTATTATGTACAGTAACGAGTCAGTCAGTCACAAATGTAGTTTATATGAGCATATTTTTATGAGCTTGATTCTACCTTAAAACAGCGTAGAGATTGTTATTGTGTATCGAAATTCAAGGTTTAATTTTTACAAATAAATAAAAATAATATTAAAAAAAATCGAATTGAAAAGATATTGAAAACAATAAATCATATTTATTGAACATAATTTTTTATTGGCCATCAAATTTATTTAAAAATAATTATTAATATATGCAACAACAAATTTAATACAATTATTCTAATTATTTCAGACCATGACGAAAGCTTATTAATAATAATTAATAAAAAGCCGTAATTGAAAATTATATTTATTTATCAATTTATTGTTTTAACGGCTATTTGATGCATAATTAAGAAAATACGAGCAGGCTCGATTAATGGTTCAGATTTTTATACCATGCATATATGTAATATGCAAGGTATACTAAGTTTAGTCCCAAGTTTGTTACGCTTAAAAATATTGATGCTACCAACAAAATTTTGGTATAGGTGTTCATAAAATCACCTAATTAGATAATTTCCGGTTGTCCGTCCGTCCGTCCGTCCGTCTGTGGTCACGATAACTCAAAGACGAAAAAAGATATCAAGCTGAAATTTTTACAGCGTACTCAGGACGTAAAAAGTGAGGTCGAGTTCAATGATGAGCAACATAGGTAAATTTTGCGCCCGTAAAAGTGTATCAATTAAACCTTTTTTTAGTTCTTTAGTTTCAAGTAGTGGTGGATTTACACTAGGGGCAGTCGGGGCTAGTGCCCAGGGCGGCAAATTTTCTAGGGCGGCAAAATTTGGAATGTGAGAAAATATTTTCTATACAATATATAATTAACTAATTCTTTTAAATAAACATTTTATTTTTCAAGAAATATAATTTATGCATTATGTATCAAATCAAAATTTTGTATATTATAATATAGGAAATTTAAGTGAAAACTATTAAAATAGTTTAATTAATTTATTTCCATAAAGGTTTGCAAAAATAAAATTTGATATTTTTATTTTCTGGAATTGATAAATTAATATACTTTTTTTGAAGAATTAAAAATATTTTCAAATTATGTATGTCTTTTTGATAACAGAAACTTTAATTGATCAATGAATTTTCCTAAAATTGGAGAATTATCAAATAATACTAATTAATTTTAATTTAAAAGAACAGTAATAAATAATATGTAATACATAATAAATTTTCTGCAATTAATTAGTTATTCTATTTTTTTTAAAATAAGATATCAAAACTATTAAAATAAAATTTCAGTCATAGGGCGGCATTTTCTAAAGTGCCCCAGGGCGGCAGAAATTTAAATCCGGCCCTGGTTTCAAGTTCTTTATTTCTTAGAAAATCGAACTGTTTGTTCAAGGCAGTTCTCCGGCTCGAGCTATCGCTGTTAAATAAGAACGTCGATGGATAAATTCATAAAAAAAGCACTCTTCTAAATCACCAGAATACAAATTGGTTAAAAAAGAAAATTTACTGTAAAGCAAGTGAAAACAAACAATCGGCTGAGTTAATTGTTGAAATACCATGTATAGACAGTGTTGATAACGCAATCGTTTGTTATTTGACGCCACGTAAATAAAGAAAGGTATCCACTCATAAATAGCCATATAACTGATATTCCCATATTAATATATACAAGAAAATGTTTCAAACAAAAGTTGTTTATTTTTTTATAAGAAACATTTTTTACATTTAAACTTTTGTTCTATCTCTAACGGTTTACAAGATGGGTCCTACAGACCCAAGACCCAATTGACCTATGTTGCTCCTTTACGAACTCGACCTGACTTTTTACGTCCTGAGCACGCTGTTAAAAGCTGTTTCAGCTTGATATCTTATTTCGTTTTTGAGTAATCGTGATGACAGACGGAAAGACGACAGACAGACAGACAGACAACCGGAAATTAACTAATCAGGTGATTTTATGAACACCTATGACAAAATTTTTTTCGTAGTATCAATATTTTTAAGCGTTACAAACTTGGGACTAAACTTAATATACTATGTATATTTCATATATACATGGTATAATATATTTCATATATACATGGTATAAAAACTATAATTACTGTCTGTCTATAATTACTAGATGTACTATCAGTCGGAATGTTTCCCGGCCAGATAATGAAGAAATAATATTTTCTGCAGATTCATCTGTTGTAAGCTTTCTCTTCCTTGTCCTCTTTGTGCCCTTTTCATATTCTTTGACTATTGAGAGTACCAAGGCTTGCTATTCAGTTTTATTAAAATTTTCTCCTTCTGTAGAAATTATATGAATTAGACTTGATGACACTTATATGAGTCATACATTTGAATAACTGTACAAATGTCGTTATCAATGGGCTGTAATTTTCTGCATACTTACAAAATTAAGTTTATACTTGTGTAAAAACTTCCACGAACGCACCCCTTTGTAACCTCGCGCCTGTAGAGACGTCCCTACTTTGCATTATGGATATTCTGCGGTTCTGCCTCTAAGTTCACTTCTGTGCTCTTAAAATAATCTCTGTTAGACTACCGTAGAGCTCCAAAGAAGCAAGGATAACAAAATTACATGCCTCGAAATATTGTGTATTTTTAGCGAAACTATATATATTGTGTATATAGTGTAAACTGTATATGCAGTTTAAAAAAATATCACCTGAATAGGTAAAAAAAAAACATGTGTGTAATGTAATTTTAAGTATGATATAATTATAAAAAGTTGATGTTGACTTTTATAACCTTAAATGCTATTTTCAGATTATGCCAAACACTTTAATGCATTCATCTTAAGTCTTAGATCTCTTATTCAATCAATTATTTATTTATTTTTCCTAATACAAATTCTAGTTTGAACTAAATTCATTTTAATTTATACGAATCGACGTATTTTTAAAATAGAAAAAACTAGAAATTTACATTTTTATATAATTTAGAACTATTTGTTGTGTGCGTAATCATGGTAGGGACAATAAAATCGATGCCAGCGCTTCCAGTGAAAAATTTTGGAGATAAAGGAGGCTGTTATGACTAATTTGCAATTCTTTACATGTTAATGTTACAGAAAATGTCAAATTATTGAAAAACACTTATTAATTAAACTTAATGCATTAAAAATTGTGAAAATAAGAAATCAAATTGCACAAATATTATTTTTCCAATGTAAATTATCATAATTATTTATTTAAATTTGTGAGACAATAATATTAAATTTTCAATGTAAGTAATAAATACAATCCATACAATTATATATGCATCCATAAAATTCTATAATTAAAGTAGTGTATCGTTACGATGGAAACGCCTCCAATAAAACTCATACACGGTGCGAATAAGGTTTTTCATTTAAAGTATAGTTCGGCTGTTTGAGCAAGTATGGTGAATGTTCATTTTTTTTTACCTTTTGCGGGACACAATTTTGAATTATTTCATTTTAAAATTATGATTATAGAAAATTTATCACACGATTCTGTTTATGTAAAAAAACACTTTATGGAGTTTTCCAAAAAGAAACCATTAAAAAAATTTTGGTTTTTGACGTTTAAACGTGAAAATTTATTATACCATGTAAATGAAATATACCAAGGTATACTTAGTTTAGCCCTAGTTTGTAACGTTTAAAAATATTGATACTATGAACAAAATTTGGGTATAGGTGTTCATAAAATCACCTAATAGTCCATTTCCGGTTGTCTGTCTGTCTGTCTGACGTATGCCCGCTTGTCATCACGATAACTCAAAAACGAAAAGAGATATCAATCTGAAATTTTTATAGCGTGCTCAAGACATAAAAAGTGAGGTCGAGTTCGTAAATGAGCAACATAGCTCAATTGCAAACCGTTAGAGATAGAAAAAAAGTTTAAGGGTAAAAAATGTACCTTTTAAAAAAAATAAACAACTTTTGTCTGAAATATTTTTTCGTAAGCATCAGTGTTTACCCGTGAGGGCGCAAATTATGCGGAAATTGTATAGTATGTATTATATGGGAATATCAGTTATGTAGGTATGTGTGACATGTATGTATGTGTAATGTGATTGAGTTATCAACACTGATAACTCACTAATATACATGATATTTCAACATTTAACTCAGTCAATTGTTTGTTTTCACTTGTCTTTTACGATATTTGTAAAGCATTGAAAAACATTTACGTGATACAAGTAAAATTTTCACGGTTAGATGCCGTACTATTGCATTAGAAATGAAAAGTGAATGATACATTTTTTTAACCTTTACTTAACGCCTATATTTTAAAAACACCTTTGAATACTTGATTAAGTTTTTTTTTTATTCATACCTATAACTGTTTATTATTGATTGTCACTTGAACATGTGGGATATAATTATTTTCATGGCAATTCTATTTTATGATAATTTTCAAAAATTAAAAAATAAAATTTCATTTCGTTTGTCTCCATAAAAGGTTTTCTTTAATTCATTACTTGAGGGTTTTAGAATGATCCGGAAGATTGAATTAGCAAAATAGACAAGACGCAAAAAAAAAAACAACAGAAAAATTTAATTAGTTTGATAACGATATTAATAGTAAGCGATTATACAATGTATATATGAAATATAAATAATAATGGGGGGTTTAACCTCCGTTTTTGTTAAGCATGCCTAATCACATAGGCCACCCACATCATTATTTGTTAATCTTTATTTATTCCATTACAAACATATTTACAATTACATTTTTGATGTGGATGGAGTCGGTTACATCAATTATAAGTTGTTCACACTGCCGCTGCCTGGATTCGAACCCGCAAAGTCTAAATAGTCCAACGTTCTAAAACTCGCGCCTTAGACCGCTCGGCCATTTAGGCTCGCTATGAAATATATCAAGGTATATCAAGTTTAGTCTCTTTTAAACTTTTAAACGCTTAAGGTAGTACTATCGGTAATAGACTTTGCTTTTAGAATTTAATGAAACTTGGCATAGTTGTCCATTATTATATCATAATTAACCAGTTAAATTTTTAGGAGCCTTCAGAGAACTGAAAATCTGAACGTCCAGTTTTGTGAAATAAAATAAAATCTGTGATTTCTCATAAAGATCAATGTTAAAATATCTTTAAAATATCTTTTTTTCAGTTGTCTAAAGGCCAATAAAACTTTAACTGGTTATTTATGATATAATAATGGACAACTATGCCAAGTTTCATTAAATTCTGAATACAAAGTCTATTACCGATAGTAATACCTTAAAAATATTGATGCTACGAACAAAATTTTGGCACAGGTGTTCATAATATCACCTAATTAGTTCAATTCTAATTGTCTATCTGCCCGTCTGTCTGTCTGTGGAAACGATAGCCCAAAAATGAAAAAAGATATCAAGCTGAAACTTTTCGCTCAGGACGTAAAAAGTGAAGTTGAGTTCGTCGAGTGGATCTTGCGTCCGTAGGACCCATCTTGTAAACCGTTAGAGAGAACAAAAATTTAAATGTAAAAAATGTTTCTCATAAAAAAATAAACAACTTTAATTTGAAACATTTTTTCACTGTTAACCCGTGAGGGCGCAAATTATATAGCATGTATTATAATGGGAATATCAGTTATGTATGTGTGGCTATGTAAGAGTGGCTATCTTTCTTTGATTATATGATAACAAAACAAACAATTCCGTAATCAATACTGTCTGTACATGGTATTTCAACAATTAACTTAGTTAATTTTTTTTATTTTTATTTGTTTTATTTTTATTGTATTTCGACTTTTTTAAAGTAACTTTAAAAAAATCGTAAAAAATTCAATTTCGATAACAAAAATGAACTGGATTTTCGTGATTTTGAATTTTCTAGATTAACTTAAATTACGAAAAACTTGATCAAGATAGCTGGTACCTACGGAAATCCGTAAACACACATTCTACAGAGAATTGCACAAACTTTGTACGCTAAGTTCTCAAACCCCGTGTACGCTAAGTTCTTGGAAAATTATTGGTAATATTTCCAATCTGCGATATAATTTTCTCGGAGATACAGCTGTATCTTCGCTAGCTGTTTGAAATTTCGCAAATATTTTTAAAAGGGGTGATTTTTTTATGCCCAAGTATAGTTTCAAATTCACAGAAACAGTTGTAATTCGATAAGAAAATATTTTTCTTGTTAAACATATTTTCAAATAAATAATAATAAATGTGATATGTAAAATAATAAATTTTTACACTATATTTCTTTTGAATTTTAGCCGTCGCAGTGTATCAAGGTCAAGGCGAAATAGTACAACTACATCTAAAGAGTCAAGTCCAGTAATGTTACGTCGGCAACTATCACCACAAGGTAAATATATTACTTGCATGTAGCCACCTTTTTTTAAAATATAAATTATTACCTCTATGCATAATTTCGATCTTGAAAAAAAATTTTTTTCTTTTTTTTCGACAAAAGATCATTTTGAAATATCATCTCTATCTCTATGTATTATAAATGCGAAAGTATGCGTGTTTGTTTGTTTGTTACGCTTTCACGCTAAAACTAGCGAATGGTTTTTAATGAAACTGTACAGCAATATAGCTGATATATCAGAATAACACATGAGATATAATTTATACAGATATATTAATAAAAAAATAAAAAAAATAATTTAATTTGACATTACCATAAATTACAGATTTCTGTTAAAGTAGTCATTTGACATTACCATAAATCACAGATTTCAGTAAAAATAGTCAATATAAAATATTTCACGATCGTATTTTCTGATATACTCAATGAATAATTACGACTATTATACATTTAAAAAAATAGAAAACCATACATATATTTTACCTGTATAAAACAATTCTTACAATTATTTCGAGTGTTATAGAAAGGGGATAAGCGAGAAAAAACTTACTTTTAAGCCCAGCGAAGCGGGTGGGCATCACTCTAGTATAGGTAATATACAAGTTTATTTTGTATATGGTATTTAGTTGCGTATCACATCAGCAAGCTCGGAAACGGCTCCAACAATTTTCATGAAAATTAGTATGTAGGGGGTTTTTGGGGCGAAAAATCAATCTAGCTAGGTTTCCTTTTTAGAAAACGCCTTTTTATTTGTGTTTTCAGGAAAAACTGAAATATAGACAGCAAAATATGACTCTTCCTGACATCTATTGGCGACGAAATAAAGTAGATTACCGGGACATTCATAATCGTATTTTTGTGGAGGCATTTTAAATGGTTCTTATATTAGTGATAAAATTTCTTTTTAACTCAAAAAATACCGAGTAAAGCTCGATCATCCAAGTGCTACAAGTTGTCTGTATATGGAAGTTGTGTGGCGTTCACACTAAATTGTTTGCAAATTTTTTGAATTTCATTTAAATAATTTTAAATTTTTATTTACTTATTTATTAAAAAATATTCACTTGCAAATTTTATATGGATTTAGATATCGTACCAAAATTGTATTGATCGATTTTAAGGATTCTGTATTCGTATCACAGCGAGAGACATAACCTTTCAAAATTTTTTCAATTTGAGTTTGGAGCACGTTGATATGACCGATGCCTATTATACCATGTATATGCAATATATCAAGGTATACTAAAATTAGTCCCAACATTGTAACGCTTAAAAATATTGATACTACCAACAAAATTTTCGTATAGGTGTTCATAAAATCACCTAATTAGTCCGTTTCCGGTTGTCTGTCTGTCGTCTGCCATTACGATTACACAAAAACGAAAAGAGATATGCTGAAATTTTTATAGCGTGCTTGGGACGTAAAAAGTGAGGTCGAGTTCGTAAATGAGCAAGATAGGTCAATGGGGTCTTGGGTCCGTAGGATTCATCTTGTAAACCGTTAGAGATAGAACAAAATTTTAATGCAAAAATTGTTTCTTATAAAAATAAACAACTTTTGTTTGAAACATTTGTTTCGTAAACATCACTGTTTACCCGAGAGAGCGCAAATTGTATAGTATGTATTATATGGGAATCAATACATAGTATAAAACAAAGTCGCTTTCTCTGTCCCTATGTCCCTATGTCCCTTTGTATGCTTAAATCTTTGAAACTACGCAACGGATTTTGATGCGGTTTTTTTAATAGATAGAGTGATTCAAGAGGAAGGTTTTTATGTGTAATACATCCATATTATAGTAGAGTAAAGGGTTGAAATAGGGGTTGAAAGGGATATGCTTCAAAAACTAAAAAAGTTGTGCATCGATTAAGCTCAAATATTGACACGATATACAACCAGCTTCAAAAATCTATTGTTTTTATCTACTCTTAACCTTCGGAGGGTAGAAAGGTGTAGCGAGAAAGTGGGAAGGAATTATCGAATATTTACAAATATACCTAAGTGGGGTATCAAATAAAAGAGCATGACGTGTACATTATAAAACTGTTATCCCACGCAAGGAAATGTGGAGGGAGGGGTGCAAGTGGGGATGTTGCCCAGCAAAGCGGGTAGTTCACAGCTAGTATCAGTTATATATCAGTTATATATGTATGTGTAATGTGATAGAGTAATCACACTGTCTATACAAAATTCATAGGACAAGAAAATAAAATCGTAGCTATGGCATGAATTTTTTAATTAGAAATAAATAAATCACCATGTTTTTCGCTATTTCAAATTAAAAAAGATTATATTTCATAATTAACCAAAAAATTCATATCATGACAAAATTAATTTTGATTTAATGATTTTTTAATTTTTTGAATTTAATTTTAATTATGTAAAAGTAAAATTAGGTAATTTATATTTCTAAATGTAAGAATAATTATTATTATCTTTTCACTACATGTCGTGTAATGGTTGATTAGGCATAGCTCATTCTATCGACTCGTTCTTCTAAAGAATCCGCAATAAGGAATAGGGGTTCTTTTTTGAAAAATTGATTTTTGGTTCGATGTAGTTTTGAGGTTATGTTCAAGGCTAAAGGTCGGATATGGTATTTTAAATTTTTTTTCTTTCATTTCGCTGGCTCTGCGAGATCTCCAGGAGTTTTCATACTTTTGAGATACCATGTGTTATCTGTTTAACCAATCAGGGGCGTAGCCAAAGAGGGGTAGATAGGGACAGCTACCCCCTTCTAGAGATTCACAGAGAGTGAGTTGTTCTATCGGAACTTTTTTTAATGTTTTAAATAATATTAATAAAAATTTTTTAACTACGTAAGACAAATTATAAACATTTTCATTAAATTTAATTATTATACCATGCATATATGAAATATACATAGTATATTAAGTTTAGTCCCAAGTTTGTAACGCTTAAAAATAATGACGCTAGGAAAAAAATTTTGGTATAGGTGTTCATAATATCACCTAATTAGTCCATTTCCGGTTGTCCGTCCGTCCGCCTGTGGACACGATAACTCAAAAACGCAAAAAGATATCGAGCTGAAATTTTTACAGCGTACTCAGGACGTAAAAAGTGAGGTCAAGTTCGTAAATGAGCATCATAGGTCAATTGGGTCTTGGGTCCGTAGGACCCATTTTGTAAACCGTTAGAGATAGAACAAAAGTTTCAGTGTAAAAAATGTTCCTTATCAAAAAGTAAACAACTTTTGTTTGAAACATTTTTTCGTAAACATCATTGTTTACCCGTGAGGGCGCCAATTAGGCGGAAATTTTATAATATGTACTATACTTGATTATCAGTTATGTATGTGTCACATGTATGTATGTGTAATGTGATAAAGAAATCAACACTGACTATGCATGGTATTTCAACAATTAACTCAGTCAATTGTTTCTTTTCACTTGTTATCATTAAATCCGGACATAAAATTATTAATAATTCCAGATAGTTTCGGTAGTGGCTAATTAAAGAATAGTCATTACCGACCGACATTTTCAAAAAGGTTTGTTTCCATAATGTCCCACAAATCACAAGTGCACTTGTTGAAAGTGAACTAGTTGGTTTTATACTTGTAGGTAGACACTTTTAAAAAAAAAGCTATTGATACATTCAGGCTTCCGTAGCTGGCGTCACCCTTAAACAATCCGGACATATGTGAGTTGTGATTAAAAACAAAAAAACAGAATTACAGCAAAAATACATATTTTATTTTAAATATCAGAGTACAAATAATAAATAATTTTATATTTTAATTGTGTTATAATTTTTTTTTTTTTCAAAAATAGACAATATATATCACAATTTCGAAAATAAGTATTCGAATTTGACTTTTTTAATACATATATAATTTTTTAACATTTATTTTTTATTCTAAATATATTACTTAATATAATTGTTTTACTCAAAAAATATATATAATTTTTTTTTTTTTTTTAATGTAAGTGCTCAAAAAATATGGGTTGTCCCAACAAAAAACTACCACATTCGAAGGGCAGATTGATATACAGGATAAAATTTAAAGCAGAAAGTTTCTTTCCAGTTTTTGAATCGAATATACCATTCACGAAATATGGCTTAGTTAATTATACACTTCGACAAAATTACAACCGTCCACTTTAGGTTAGGTTAGGTTTAAATCGTAACCAATTCCGTCCGAGGTATGCTAAAGGTAGCGGGTTCGATTCCCGCCATCGTAACCAAATTAATTTAATTGATAGTTGTGATGGGCTGGTGTAGTGCATGGTATATGCACTCAGCCTCTGAAATTGAGGAGCTGATAAATGAAATTATGAGCGGAAAGGTGGTAAAACACATATATGGTATCACAATAGGCTCTATAGCCTAAGTGTGTCCTTCGTGGACAGACAATATAACCTAACCTATCGTCCACTTTTTTAGCTTAAAATATCTAGCTTTGAAATCTTAAAAGGAATTTTTTTTAAATTAAAAAGAAAATTACGCTATGAACAAATTTCTTAAATTTTTGAATGTTCCTAAATAGATGGTTTATACGTTACATTAATATCTGATTTTCACCAAGAAAGTATTATTTTATCATGGTGTCTTGAATGATATCACGACTTGCCAAACAGTCATTTTTGTGTATGACAGTTGTAAGTAAACAATTTTTTTTGTGTATGACCATAAATCAAGTAATCTGCTTCGTTCTATTAAAATGTAAGCAATATTAATAGCGTTTGGTATGGCGTGATGTAACACTTTCTGATTGGTGTTTACTGTCATGTGACTGAATGACTAATTTTTTTTTTTTTAAATAATAATAATAATCCTTATTTTTTATAAAAATAATTTTGTGTTTTATTAATCATGATATATATCATGATTAATCGTTAGAGACGATTTATTTTTAGTGAAAAAAAGCTTATTGTCCATGAGGTAAATATTTTCTGCCTTAACCAATACTAGGATAACTTACTCTGACTGTGGTATTATTCTTCTGTTCGATCACTTATCTCTCAGATATCAGCTATTGAATAAAAAGAGATCTTTTCGTTTAATCATTCGATAATCGTTCGGACAAATGATCGTACAACAAACGGAGGGTAAAACTTGATAACTTCAATCAATCCTCTTTAAGTGTCTCTCGATATTTTAGAGAAAAATAATTTTTCTTGTACGCTCAAAATTGATTTGTAGAAAGTGCAAAAAAAGACTTTTTGAAATTCTACGTTTTGGAAAATGATTTTTGAAACATTTTCAAAATAATCATCCAGATTAAGTAGATTTTCCGAAAGCCATTCTTTGCACTCTCCAAATCAACTTTGAGCATATAAAAAAATTTTTGTTCTCTGAAATATCTAAAGCCCCTTAAAGGGAATTTATTAAAGTTGCCAAAACTCACCCTCCGTTCGCTTTACAATCATTAGTTCGTTCAACATCGATGATTAAAAAAAAGATAACTTTTCATTCAATAGCTGATATCTAAGGGATAAAAGTGATGGAACAGGAGGAAAAAACGTATCAAACTGAAGCTAAAGAATCATACTGGGTGATTCCATGAAAAAGTTTACCATGAATGGAAAACAAATTCTGTTTTTGATGGTAAAAAAATACTTATGACGATAGTGTTAGTCACCTTTTGTTCTGTGGTGTCAGTCATGATTTAAATTTCTAATTAATTTGATTCTAAAATACTAAGGTTCTTTATTTTACTATTTTCCAATAAATTGTTTTATATAATTTAGCCCCAAATTCAATTTAAAATCGTAAATCCTGCATAGAGAAAGATATTCAAAGTTTAAAAACAATCTCGGACACGACTTCCTTTTCATGTAGTGTCTCATTTGCATTTTGTTAAATAAATCATATATCTTAATGCATTATGAGCAAATTTTTTTCTACAAAACCGTTAACAAAGTATTACGCATTTTGCGTCAAATGTAATGTCAGTCATCCAATTAAATAAGTAAGATCCTAGTATTGGTTAGTCCAGGAAATTTTTACGCCATGAAAACTCTTGAAAAATACAAAAACATAGTAAATCTTTTTTTTTCGCATTTGTTTTTTAACTTCCCGCTAAGAAAATAGGGAAGTTATTGTTTTCACCCCGTTTTGCCAAAATCGAGTTTTCATCAGAAGCTTCCCTGACTACTTCCGCGAGGGTGTCTGTATGGCTGTATGTATGTATGAGCGTGTGTGTGTGTGTGTGTGTGTGTGTGTGTGTGTGTGTGTGTGTGTGTGTGTGTGTGTGTGTGTGTGTGTGTGTGTGTGTGTGTGTGTGTGTGTGTGTGTGTGTGTGTGTGTGTGTGTAAACTTCTCATAACTTTTGAACGGCTTGTCCGATTTGATTGCGGTTGGTGCCATTCGAAAGGGTTTGACCAAACTTAGATTTTGAGGCCTATTTGAACCGATAGATTTCGAGAAATCTCAAAAAAACTGCAAAAAAAAATTTTTTTTAAGTGGTTTTTTTTAATAACTTTTAAACGGCTGTATCGATCAATTCCAAAAACTAATCAGCTCTCAACATCAAAAAACCACGTCGATCACCACCAGTCCGGTCAAAATCGGTTGATTCGTTCGTGAGTTATCTTTGACGAAAGAAAACCCAAAAAAGCGTTTTTTCGGGATAACCTCAAAATTTTTTGTTTTATCAATTGAAACTTAAAGATTCTTCATAAAGCTTCAAAAACTGCGTCGAATGTCACCAACCGCGTGAAAATCGGTTTATTCATTCTAAAGTTATCGCGATTTGAAAATTTAAAAAATAGTATTTTATCAAACGTCTATGAAATTTTTGAGCTAGAAGCTCAAACAAAAAATGCGAGTGGATATAACATCAGAATAGATAAAATTTTTTACACGTTATGAGTCAATACTTAGCGGGAAGTTACAGGGATGACCTGCAGGGTCAACCGTTTTCCAAATTTTTTGTTTTAGAGTGATTTGATGCTTCAAAAAAAAATGTTTCTTTTCTAGATTTCAAAACAGAATTTTGAAAGCAAATAAACGCTTCTTTTTTTCTTCTTGAAACAATCATTACTAATAAAGAATAAAAAATTCACTATTTGCAAACACAGGGTGGGCGCTTAATTTTGCCATTGAGTGTAGTTTATAATTTTGATAATTTCTTTCTTGATTAATGGATATAATATCTTTGATTATGCCTAAAAAAGATGGTTTTTGTTTTTTAGTCCCATAATATTCGTCAAAAACACAGAAAGGCACGAAATTGCCTTCGTGTGTGGAAGCTAGTCACATTCGATTCTAGGTATCTCAATGAACACTTCAAGATGGGGAAATTCAATACATTTCTGAAAATTGGCTCGTTTTGGGCGAATATTACAGGAATATTTTTAACCAAATTTTTATTTTAAGTTATTGATTGGTTAATTTAAAAAAATTAATCGACCGAAAAAATGTTGATATAGATACAATAGGCTCCGTTATGTTGATAAAATTAGGGCTAATATTATCAAATATAATTTTCAAAATTATAAACGATAATTAACGAACTTTTATCTCGTTTATGTAATATTGTGTTCAAAAATTTCGAAGAAACTTTCGTTATAGAAATTAAATCCCCTGGCTTTATATCATTCTTTTGCAATGCGTTCATCTAATGCGGTAGTTTCGAACACCCGTGTATAATTTATTTTCAAAATATTTCATTTAGTTTGATTACCCTTCCAAGTATAGGCAACATTTATAACAATTATGTACTAGTGCTAGACTGAATACCTTTGATACAGAAATAATAGTTGATTAAATTAAAAATCATTTAACAAAGGTTGTGACCCTTGAATCATTTATTAGTTCAGGTTTATCGCATTCGAGTGTACTGCTATAGTATTGCAGTTTTGTTGTGAGTATAGGTAGAAAAAATAGTGCAATTATAGTGCAATCTATAAGACTATTTCCTACTTACACCTACAATTAGTGTAGATATTGTGTAAAAAGAACGTATATTATATAATTGTGTACGTCTTTTAAGAAACATTACAGAGTGGTCATAAAAAATGCTTTTAATGCAAAAAATTCAATATTTGTTGGAAATTTTTATTCAAATTTTCATCTTCTTTTCAGCGAAAAATATAGGTTTTATAAGGATGTATTGTCACTACCGACCGATTCATTAAATCTGTATAAACTAAAATGTTAATACAACAATAAAATTCAAGTTTGTCTCAAAAACATCTATTTTTTTGTATCTTAATTACGTTTCGGGTAGTTTAATCATCCTCGGTAGGAGACAATTTTAATTATTCTCTGGTAAAATATGGTGAGCAAAACGAGGAAAAGGATCAAGACAAAAGGGTCTTGGTTTGATCTCACGTACGACCCAAAGTGGGACAAATCAGAAAACTTTGGTGTTAGTATTCCATAGTCTTGGTCTCGGTCTTGATCCTACATGCCAGACTGCAGTCGTAAATGATAACTGACTAACACGCACCTTCCTTTTAATCCAGAACTCGAGAAACCAGGGCGCTATTTTAGCATGAAATACATTTAGAACTCTTCCCGTACTAATATTAATAATAACAAAAGTTATAAAAGCGGCACCACTCCATGAGTGCCGAGCACCAATATCAAGAGGGTTGCCTGCCCTCTCCTTGAAAACAATTCGTCCAGCTGGAGGCGAAGTGTCTCCAGATGGAAGCTACAGAATTCTGCTGAGGTCAGAGGCAGCGCAGAAAATCCACAAGCTCTGCTAGGATTTCTCCCAGGATCGATAGGTCCAGAGAGGTCTTGCAGGCTTTTGCAGGTGTTAATATGATGCATGTAGGTTTTCCATTGGCTATGCAAAGCCTGTCACATGTCCTGCACAAAATTCCAGTAATCAAGGTAGGCAAACGTCCCCCTTCAAAAATCTTTCAATTTTTAGAATTGTTTATACGCTTTAAGGATAGTTGTTACATTTTGGGCGTAAGACTTGAGAATGGGGATCAAATTTCCATTTGTAAGTGTAATTCACACCGTAAGAGGCCATCCATATATTACGTCACACAAATTTTATAACTTTCTTTATCCTCCCCCTGTCTTTGTCACAGGTAATCACTTTTATGACCCCCCCCCCTTGGTGTGACGTCATATATTTTTCAATTTTATTTTAGGAATAATTAAATTAAAACAACAGTTTCAATTTTTTTTTAATTTCCATTCCAAAGGTCTCACAGACAATGGACGCGGAACGGTAGATCAGCGAGTCCTATATTTTTAAATTTATTCTTTACGCATAGCTTTCGCGTTTTAATATTTTAGATTTTCGTTGATCACCTCCCTTCGCCATAGGATGACCTCTAACGAATAATTCGTCCAGTCACTATAAATTCGATTGAAAAAAAACTGTTTGAGATAATGGAAATTCAACTCCGGTCTCGAGCAATACGTCCTAGATCTTCTTAGAAAAATCTCTCGTCTTTATAGAACTTCTATAGGTTTATGGGAATTTTATTACAGGGAATTTTTATTTTTACATACTAATAACAATAAATATTTGGGTAGAGTTCTTTACGATTCTGATTACTTCACAAGTTTTGTGAGATTAAGTTTTGCTCATCATTAATAGTACCTGGATGACCGAGCTATTCGCGTTATTTTTTTAAAATGAAACCTAGATAGATTGATTTTTTTGCCCTCGAAATCCCACGCATACTACTTTTCTTGAATTTCGGAAATGACTCCACCATTTTCAGGAAAATTAGTATACAGGGGTTTTTGGGGGCGAAAATATGATCTAGCTTGGTTTCATTTTTAGAAAATATCGTTTTATTCGTGTTTTCAGAATAAAGCGAAAAATGTGACTCTTACTGCCATAAATTGGAAGCAACTAACTGCTTTACCGACACTGAAATATTAAAGATTTGGAACGAGAATTCGATCTAGCTAGGTTTCATTTTAAGAAACCGTCGTTTTCTCTCGGGAACTTTAATCTCGGAAACGGTGCTCGTTTAAATATATAAGATGCTGTTTTACTCGACTGCGATGTAAGCGCTATTATTTGAACAAAAATGAGTATATTTCTGAATCGAAGCTACTCAATCCAACACTACTTTTATAATTATTTCCATACTTATTTTGACATATGTTATCATTTTCTTAATAGTAAAAGACATCAAAAATATTTAGAATCAAGTGTGTCACCTGTTTCTGGTATAATTTCTAACCAAAATTATTTGGCTGATAAAATTCGTTTTTATTCAACATTAATTATATTTGATTAAGAATATATTTTGGAATTGAGGCATTTATTTAATAAAGGTGTCAACGTGGCTTGTAGCGGATCACCCCTCTACCCCATTAGCTGACAATTTCTTAGACATGTAATTAAATTAATATATATTACGAATAGTTTTGTTCCAATTACATTTTGTGCGTAAAAAGTTAATAAATGACGTCAAAAAGCTTACGTGTAATATTTATATTATTTTGAGGATTGTGGAGATGAGCAAAGGGACTATATCACATATTGTGGGGTTATGTCAACATTCAAAAAGTGTCCCCTCGATTTTGTGGACATTTTGAGTGTTGAACAGGTAAATTAAGGATTTCTAAAAAGCAATTTACGTAAAATCTGTGTATCACAGTATCTTTACTTATGGAAGAGGTCATAGGTTGTTATATAAGGGTGTATAAAATATACAAGAATCTCAATTTTCTTAGAATTGTATTAGGTAATGGTCATGAAGTCGATTTTCAATGTTATTTTGTAGCTAACTTGAGAATTTCAAATGGAAATATCCTTTTTTAGATTAGAAATGACTCAAGAATAAAATTTAACGTCGAACCATGCATCGAAACATGTTTATGGTTAGAGAATCAGTTGTTTTATAGTACAATTAAACTAAATATCTAAAACGAAAAAAATTGATGCATCTTTGAAATTTTCCACAATTGTTTATAGGTTGGAATAACTTCGTACCAAAAAGTCAACCTCTTAGGGGCGCCTCTAACACACTTTTTTGGAAGGATAGTGGAGAAAAAACTGTGTATCAAATAAAAAAAAAAGTTCAACTGTTGCCCGTGTGGGAGCAACTTTCAAAAATTTTCGAAATTTTCGCAAGTATTTTCTAGAATTTTGTTTTGTTTTTCTTTTGAATGTTTCACAAAACCATTACAACTTTTGTCTATGAATTTGAAACTACACTTGGGCATATTTATATATCACCCCTTTTAAAAATATTTGCGAAATTTCAAACAGCTAGCGGAGATACAACTGTATTTCCGAGAAAATTATATCGACGTTTGGAAATGTTATCTATAATTTTCCAAGAACTTAGCGTACTTGGAGCAAAAAAATTATTTTGCCCGAAATCTAATGAATGCATTCAAAAGCTTATGCATTTCTCTGTAGAATATATGTGTTTACGGATTCTCGTAGGTACAACCTAACTTGACCATGTTATTCGTAAGTTTTGGCAAGTTTTTCGTAATTCTCGTAGGTACAACCTAACTTGACCATGTTATTCGTAAGTTTTGGCAAGTTTTTCGTAATTTAATTCTAGAAAACTCAAAATCACGAAAATCCAATTAATTTAGTTTTATAGAAATTGAATTTTTTACGTTTTTTAAAGTTACTTTGAAAAAGTCGAAATACGTTAGTTGTTGAAATACGATATATAGACAGTGTTGATTACGGAATCGTTTGTTTTGTTACCATATAAGTAAAGAAAGAGAGCCACTCTTAGATAACCACAATACATACATGTCACACACACATAACTGATATATTCCCATATATGATACATACTATATAATTAGCGACCTCACGGGTAAACAGTGACGTTTACGAAAGAATGATTCAAATAAAAGTTGTTTATTTTTGTATAAGGAATAACTTTTATATTCAAACTTTTGTTCTATCTCTAACGGTTTTACCATATTGATACTTTTTCATTGAAAGAGCAAAAAATTTTATTTTAAAATTGGAGTATCTCGGTCAACTTTTAGTCGAACTTTTTTTTCATTTGATGCATATTTTTTTGTTGTAATTTGTAAAAAACTGATTAAAACTCCCCAGAATAGGGGGTTAAGAGCGCCCTTTTCAAAGATGCATGCATTTTTTCTTTATTACAATGATATTTAATTTAATTTTGTTTTACTATTACCAACAAAATAGTTTCGTTATTCAAAAGAGCTAAAAGACGTTAAACGGTGCTAATAGAGATTGTGTAAAATATTCAAAATGATTTGTATTTTATTTTCATTTATTTTATAAATATTTTTTTTATTTATATTTAGGTTTTGTAACCTAAAAAATACTGTTTTTTTATTGTAATAAGCTGTTGATTTATTTAGAGCTCAACATATTTGTTCTTAACAGTAATTATTTATTGAATTTATATTTGGTTTTTGGTAGTACATACTATATTATAATAAATAATTAAAATAATAACAAATAATTTTATTATTAGTGTATGACTACAAGTTTTTTTTATTTTATCTCAAAATTTCTCGAACTTGCGTTCATTCTCAAGAGATTCAATCTCTTGGGAATCTTGAAAACTTGTAGTCATACACTAATAATAAAATTTTTTTTATTATTTTAATTAGTAATTATTTATTGTTTTTTAATTTTATCGTGGTCGCACCAAACGCTTATTGTGACTGCAGATTCTGCAGTACCGTCTAAACTTTGAGCTCAATATCATTCAATGGTTATGAATACTGGAACTGTTTCGTAAAACAGAGCTGTTTCGGCAATCCATCTTCAATATATACATGTTCAAAGATAGCATTAAATCTAAGAATCGTGAAAATTTAATTCAATTGAACCTTAAAAAACAACGAAAATCAACTTCAAGACTCGTCTTCGGAGGTTAGGTTAACGGGCTCGTTCGGTAGCGTAAACACTCACGTAACGGCTTGGGGCGCATTATGTTTCGTTACGTTTGCTAACATTCTTTTTGGTGATTGAGCCCGTCACAATTATATAAACTAATTTTTGTTGTGGCGATGGGATCAAACCCACTACCCTCGGAGTACCATGTACGGTACATTGTGTGTTTTAAACAATTTAGCCGGGGCTGTCTGACTCAGTTCATAAAAATAATATAAAAAGGAAGAACCCTGCATGATCCTTATGAAAAATGGCATTCCGTCAAATTTACTGAAATAATTAATTCTGATGGAATTAAAAATCTTCGCTAGACAATAGACATAATAATCTGGAAGCCAAAATTCAAAGATTGAAAATACCTGACTTCGAGACCGTTAATCTGCTAAGACTTTTGATTTACTCATCAAGACGATTGGCTTATGAATTTCAGAAATCCGATTGAAAGCGATTTTCTAAAAGATTGTGCGGGGTTCTTTTTCGGACTCCCTTTCTAATTTATGGGCACAAAATCGTATAAAAGGTGTTTTAACAAACATCAATTTAATTTACTTTCAAGTTTCTTAATTTTGTTTCCGGGAGTCTGATCTTACAAAAACGGCTCAATTTCGTATTTGAAATTGTTAGATGTATTCACGTAAAGGTTTATTACACTCCTCCAAAAAAGGGTGAGAGTAAATTCCCAATCGATAATTTAAGTTTTCGTTTATTTCGAAAACCATTTCAGAATAATAAATGAATACACTCATTTGCCAATGACTTCGGGGACAATTTTCTCCATTTTTTGAATTTTTTTATCAAAAACAAGTTAATGATTATTGAGGGGGCATTTACCCCCTCGTCTTCCCCGTAGTGACGCTTATCAAGAACCATCTAAATATACTCTGATTTTTGAATATTTATTATTCTCTATTATTGGCAGACTTGAGTTAAATTTCTTGCCAACGGACAATTTTTATTTGACCGAAATGGAGTAAACAGGAAGATAATATTTTGGAATTTTATCTTAAATTATTTTAGGGACAGCGTAAACATATATGAATTCCGTTCAAAAGTGAAAATGGCGGTCATTTTTAACCTTTTGCATTCCTTGTTTTAAAAGTTCTACTAAGATGTTTTTTTGAGAACTATTCAGAAAAACGATGCAGGTTGATAATGGATTCGTATTTTCTCGAATCTATTTGTTTATTCGAAAAAATGTTTCCAAGAAACTTGTTAGATTTTGTTTTAAACACAGAAATATACACTTCATCAAAGTTTTTTTTCTCGTAAAATTCCAATTCCTATTTGTGCAGTTCTAAACTATTTTTTATGTGCAATTCTAAAAATTTCTTTTAAAAATTAAAAAACGCTGTAACAGCGTTTGTGAACAGAACTTACGGAACTTTTTAGAATAGCACAATCATTTTCTGGTGATATGGATTGCCAACTCCAAAATTCTTTAAAGCCGGAGTCTCTAGTTTAAAAATATTTTTAGTCCGGAGAGTTGAGAATTTTTTATTTATGATTTATTACAATAATATTTTCACTGGGAAAGATCTGCTATCCTTCTTTCAAAAAATTTCGAAATACAACGTATTCTGTTATTGACTGCAGAAAACTAGCTTCCGAAAATAAGCTCATCAAAAGCATCAAAAAAACTCTTTTACAAATTTGGATCTGAGTCCTAATTTGGCAGATACGGGTATGGCAAAAATTGATACATTTGTTCATTCACTGACTATCCTTCGATAACCAGTAGCCAATGAATGATAATCATTAATTTACTAATATCTACTGATTAACATTGGCTACTGGTTATCGAATAATAGTCAGTTAATGAACAAATGTATAAATTTTTGTCATACCCGTATCGCCCAAATTAGGCCTCAGATACAAATTTGGAAAAGAGTTTTTTTGTTGCTCTTGATAAGCTTATTTTGGGAAGCTAAGTTTCTGCAGTCAATAACAGAACACGTTGTATATATTTTAATGATTGAAAAAACCCAAAAATAGTCGTTTTCATGGATGAAAACAGGGCTAAAATTAAGTTTTTCAGCGCACCACAATTCTTAAATACGTCCAACTAACCCTTACCAAAATCTAAGAGCTATTACAGATTATTTTATTCCTAAGCTAAAACTTTTATCAAAAGTCTCAATTTTATTAATCTAATTTGCTTTTAACAAATTTCAAAAATTGCTTTCTTGAAGCAAACCAGAATACGAAAATTTAGGACTTTTGTCAAAAATTAAGGCTTAGAAAAATCCGCAATAACTTCAAGATTTTACTAAGAAAGTTTAATGATTATTTAAGAATTTTACTAGGCGCAAAAATTCCATTTATTACATAATTTTCAGCATTGAAAACGACTGCTTTTGCGTTTTTCAAACATTAGTACTTTTTTTTAAAGACCAAATTAATTTTTCGCTTAAACCTGGATAATTAATAACTTTACCGGAGAGACCTGAGACACACCTCAAAAACCGGAGACTCCGGCCCAAAACCGAAGATATGGCAACCCTAGATGTAATGAAAATGTTTTTTAATCATAATTTTATCTTTTAAAAGGAGACCGCACGATAAGATAGGAAAATGACTCCCTGTGAAACTTTTTCAAACCGATCTCACGGCCACAAAATTTTTTCACGAGTAAAAGCTATCATTATATTATCTATGACTACCATGTGTGGTATGTGTGTTTCTTCGTGCGGGGTCCTTTTCTATGTAAAACTGCACAAAATTTTGGCAATTAGTTACTTTAAATTACTTAAAAAGAACACTGATTCACAAGTCATCCAATTTTTCTAACAATCGTTTCAGAAAACTTAAATTCCGAAAATTGTATTTAAAAATACTCAAAAAATTATTTGAGAATTATTTTTAAGGACTTGTGTTTAAGATGTGAATCATGTTTTTATAGTAAAAAAGCTTTCCCCCCCTTAAGTACTTCTAGCCGTTGCAAGCCAGAGTAACAACAAAAAAAAAATTATATCTAAATGAGGTCCCATAACTACCGCATTCGGAGAGCATAATGATACACAGGATAAAATTCTAGGATGTTAATTTACAGATATTGAATCCAGTTAATGAGATTGGGTTTCATTAATGTGATTGTTTAATTCGTGACTCAGTGATTTCGGTAGAGTATGATGTTCCGGCGGAAATTGAATATCAATCGGAATGATTCTGTTTCCACCCGTGACACAATAACAAATTAAAGACTCAGTAATGAAAAATAAAGCTCCCTCGTTCATTTCTAAGCCTTACGTTCGAAAACTATGAACCCATTTCGATTGATATTGAATCTCCGACGAAATTCAAACTGTAACACTCCCGAACTAAACAATCACACTCGATTATAGAAACCGTACAAATCGTTTTTTAATTGTCGAGTACTTCCCGATTAAAAGGGTTTTACGATGGCCCAGCCTGTATTAATCGAGAAATTCTCAGAATTAAAAACGCAGATTATAGAAACCGTATCTCATTAATGGTACATCCGATTCAAAAACTGTAAACTTCTTCTTAGAATTGTATCCTATATATCACTGTGCTCACTGAATGCGATAGTTGCGGGACAACCGGACATGTGCACCAAAACTGCTTGAAAGTGTTGTTTATTCTTGGAAACTTTTATTCGAAATCACATATTAAAATTAACCAATTTTTCCCGGAATCACATTTTTCAAATCAACAAGACAAGAAAAACTCCACTTCGGTAAGAAGAAAATCAATTATTTAAAATAAATAACGATGAATCATAAAACGTAAATAAGAGCAAACACTTAAAACGCGATCGTTCCAAATGATTACCAGTAATATTAAGAGCAACAATCGATAACATCGACGTCTTGCCGCTACTCGATATGATGCCCTCATCCCATATCGATTTTGTATGTGTTCTTCGATCAAACGAAACAATTTCACCTCAGTTGTATCACATTCGTTATGTAATTGAAATAATTGGACCATCACGCAATCAATACCTTTCGGGAAAAGTTTCTTGTTGATTTTTTTCCATATGAATGTACCACATTTCCATAATCCTTTACGAATTTCTACACACAAATATATTATACTTATCCATATTACGATGTTAGCTGCTAAATTATTGTGAAAATTTGCGATGTTGTTATAATATGGATGGGTTCGATTCGATGGACATGTATTTTTCACGGCATTCATTTTTCTTGCGATGGTCTGAAAAAAGAAAATTTTTTCATTAATAAAACACAAATCCCGTTGTAATTAAAATTATGTCTCTCATCAATAAATTTCTATATCCGATTAGATTGCCCTAAGGTGGAACTGAAAGTCAAAGGGTACTCCGGTGAATACCTGTGACGGAAGGGGGTATAGTAGACATGGAGTTGGGGACGGGCATAGCAGACATGAAGTGGGGGCATGGGAGAATCCCCCTTCCCTCACAGGTATTCATCGGAGTGCCCTTTGACTTCCAATTCCACCTTAGGGAAATCTAATCGGATATAGTAATTTACTGATTATGTCTCTCATCAGTAAATTACTATATCAGATTAGATTTCCCTAAGGTGGAACTGAAAGTCAAAGAGCTCTCCAATGAATAACTGTGAGGGAAGGAGGTATAATAGACATGGAGTGGGGGAGGGGCATAGCAGGCATGAAATGGGGGGAAGGAGCATGGAGAATAATAAGTCTTCACCTTCTTCAAATGTAATTCTAGATTCGTACCTATTAGAATCTTTCAGAAATTTGGAGAAAATTATCAATTGAATAATATGAGAGTGTTGTGATAGGAGAGGGGAAGGTTGTCGAGGGCACAGCTATAGCTTTCATGTGGGGAGCAGGGGGTTGTATTCCTAACTTGTATTTTAATTTGAACTGAACAAGGGTTGCATACCCACATCTATAAATAGATAAGCTTATGCGTAGGTTTGTATTCAGGTTCTCATGGCAACTCCGGGCCGACATTTTATTCTAGGAAAACTATAATTCTTGCTTTACACATATTAAACACACTTTGATTTAAAAAATTTTCTCCACACATTTTTACAAGCCAATTAATATTTCCCTAATCAATTTTTCATGTTTAATAATTTTGAGCCACTTCGAAATTTCGAAGTGGCTCATCTATTACCGACTTTTTTTCATTTAAAATTTTTTGAAAAAGAATACAATAAATTGAATCTCTTGAGAATAAACGCAAGTTCGAAAAATTTTGAGATAAATTAAAAAAACTTGTAGTCATACACTAATAATAAAATTATTTTTTATTATTTTAACTATTTATTATAATATAGTATGTACTACCAAAAACCTAATATAAATACAATTAATACAATAAAATTTGAATTGAATAAGGATCACTATAATAAACTATGCGCAGATTTTTGTTCAGGTTTAGATTGGTTGTCATGGCAGCTCCAGGCCGACATATTTTTCAAACTATATATTGGTATAGTCCAGTGGTCGACCACCTGTGAGAGATGCCCCTATCTGCCCCCCTTTGGCGCGTCCATGAATCACATTACCAGAATTTTATTATGATATGCGCAGATTTTTAAATAGATTTAGGTTGGTCGTCATGGAGACCCCGGGTCGAGATATTTTTCTAGGAAAACTATTATTTCAACATATACAAATTTTTTACCACATTTTAACAAAAGAATAAAACGGTCGTAAAAAATTTTTCATTCCAAATAAGTTTGGACACCAGATAAAATTTTTTTCGATTTTCAGAATAGTTTTAGATTTTTTATCATGAAAAATTTTCTAAAATTAATGCGATAAAGTTTGAACCGAACAGAGGTCACTTACTAGAACTGTATTGTAAAATGCACTGGTTTTTATACAAGGTTAAAGGTGTGGCGTCATAGGAACTCCGGGCCGAAATATTTTTCTAGAAACACTATTAATCTAGCCAAAGACGAATATTATAAAAATTTTAATATTCAAAAACTTTTACACATTTTATAAGAAAAGAAAATTAAGTTTTTTTTTTTTCATGCTAAATAATTTCGAATCCATAAAATATTTTTTTCGAAATTTCGGAATAATCTTTAATTTTTATACATCACTTTTCTAAGTTAAAACCGAACAGGAACCACATTGGTAAAAGTTCTATTTATGATGGATGTGCAACAGATTATTATACAGACGTACGAAGGTTGGTTGTCATAGTAACCCCGGGTCGACCTATTTTTCTAGGATGCCTATTATTCCAAACACGAATATTAAAACATTTTCTACATATTTAAACAAGCAAAAAAATAATAATAATTTCGAATCCCAGATATAAATAATACGATAGTTAACTTTTTCTAATTTTTCGAAATATCACTATATTCGGAATAATTTTTAATTTTTATGTATTAAAAACTTAAAAAAAAATTAAAACGATAAAGTTTGAACCGAACAGAAACCACATAGGTAGAATTTTGTTATGATGTGCAACAGATTATTAAACAGACGGAGTTGGTTGTTATGGTAACCCCGGGACATATTTTTCTAGGATAGCAATTAATCCAAACACGAAAATTATAAAAATTATAATAAAAAAACATTTTTTCTACATATTTTAAACAAGCAAACAAAAAATTTCTTGATAAATATTTCATGCTAAAAAATTTTGGATCCCAGATATAAAATAAAAAGATAATTAATTTTTTCTAACTTGTCGAAATATCACTGATTATATAAAATAAAAGCTTACCTGGAAAAATTTATTATTTATAACTATTCGAACTATTCGACCATTCCGTTTCAATGTTTGCAAACTAAATAAATATATTTCTGCTTAGAAATCTCTATTTATATACAAATCTCGTTTCGAGGTTATTCCCCGGTTAATGGTTGTTAGGTTGTTACTTGTTACATTTCATTATTCGAATAATTCTGCATCGAATCTAATCATATTTTCTAGGTGGGAGTAAATTTGGACCAAGTGTTCGAAAAAATGTATACACTGATGAAGTTTTAACGAAATGTACTAGCATGATTCACAAGAAAAAGAGAAATCATAAAATTTTTCAGAAATAACCATGAAACAGTCGCCCTATTAGCTCAGTTGTATAAGGCGTAACCAATTCCGTCCGCGGTATCCTTAAGGTAGTGGGTTCGATTCCCGCCGTTGCAACAAAATTAATTTAATCATGTTGGCATGGGCTGGTGTAGTGCATGGTATATGCATGAAGGAGGTGCACTCAGCCTCTGAAATTGAGGAGCTGATAAATGAAATTATCACCGAAAAGGTGGTAAAACACATATATGGTATCACAATGGGCTATGTAGCCTAAGTGTGTCCTTCATGGACAGCCAATATAACCTAACCTAACCTAACCATGAAACATCTGTTCGGTATGCGATTTTCTTTCTGTGGATGACATTGAAAACAAAATGATCCCAAATACAAATTGTTTTGGATTAGAAAAGTTTTGAATTTCATCGGTCCTCGTTATAAGCTGTGTTCAAGGGCGTCGCCAGGGGAGGGGGATAGGTAAGGGCAGGTGCCATCTTTTAGAGATTCAAAAAATGGTTCAAAGCACCTTCTTGCTTTAAAAAAGTCAAATTCTACAGAAGTCAAAGTTTCAGTTATCAGATGAGTTTAGTAGGAAATTCAAGCTTCCTACAAATTTTCAACTAACAATCTCCCCCCCCCCCCAAAATTTAACTCTAGATCCACGCCTATTTTCAGGTAAATTAATGGTAAAATAGGTCTAATTTTAAAATGAAAATAAATTTTCGCGTTTTATCTCCTATATTTTTACTTGTATCTACAATACATACTTTGCCATTCTCCATAAAGCAACTTGCCCTACTCTTTGCCATCTGGCGACGCCCTTGGCTGTATTTAGTTCACAATGGCCTACAATCTGAGCACTTTTTTTTTGGAACACCGTGTATTCAACATATAGTTAGTGCATTTTGCACAAATTATTGATTATATTTATGCATAACAGAGTGTTTTAGAAAAGCCTTGCAAAAAAAATTACAGATTGTTTGGGAAAAATTGCAAAAAAATTTAACTTATCCTGTTTATTATTGACAAATGGGATAATTCATATACGGGAGCATCCATAAACCACGTGGCCCAATTGAGAGAGAGAGGAGGTAGTTGAAAAGCGCTGAGCTACACCAGAGGCGGGTGGCTTATCGACGGGAAGACTTACAACTTTGGAATATCTTTAATTATTAAGTATATACTAATGAAAAAAATTATTATAAATAATTTAAAAATGATATATGAACAGTAATCAGAAGTTACGAAAAAATATCCGAATCACTTAGTTTATAGTTAATTGTACAGCTTTAATTATTATTACAAAGGTGTCGGTTTTTCGATTGAAAAAGTTTTGCTTTCCTAGGTTACGGTGTTATATCTGTAGCTATTTTCATAGCATGTTGAAGACGCGAAACCATAAGATAAACCTAATAAATATGTTTGTAATTAAATAAATTAAGATTACCAAATAATGATGTGGATGGATTCTGTTATAGGCGTATATGTCAGAGAAACGGAGGTTAAACCCCATTATTATTATTATTATTATTATATTTCTGGAAGTATGACAGTTTTTCGAAGTTACGCCAAGGTGTAACAGAATTCGACTAATTGTATGCAAATATAAAGAATTATTTTTGTTTATTTCTAGATAATACTTCGACACCTGAATATGGATACAGAACAGAACGAATTAGAGACGAATACGGTTTTGTGGTTCCTTACACCGAACAACACAAGTATATGTACAAAACTTCCATAACACCAACGCCAAAAACAAAATTTAATTCCACGGGAGGTGGTGATGATTATTTTTCGCTACCAATCCGATCATCACGGTATCGATTTCAACCAGAGGCATCGAGTACACCGCGCAAAGCGACATCTGTATGTGATCATCGTAGTAGTCAACAACCGTATGCCTTACCTGGTTTAGCAACGGGTACGGCTCCTAGTACACCTAGAAAAACATCTATTAGTAGTTTAAATCCATTTGAAGAAGATGACGATAATGATTTGGATGGAAGTAAATTGTCACCAGCGTTGAAACGTACATCTAGAAATAGTACACTTAGGCGAAAGAAACGGCGAGCACCTTTGCCACCTTCTGTAAGTATATATTATTTAATAATTTTCCTTCCTAGATTTTCTCTAAATTAACTGAAACGAGTTATACTAGTTTGGATGAAAAATTTCCAATTCTCGAAAAAAATTACTTTTTTCTAATTTGCTGACAAATTTTAATCCAATATTTCTGAATAAGCGACTCTTGATTTTTGTCCATCAAAATCGATTCCATTGAAAAAATATTTTATTTCTACATACAATTTTAATTTCCTTAAGCGGATGGTAGACATATTCAGCAAAAGGTCAGCAAATTTCTAAATCTGACACTGTTTTTTGGAACTATTATTATTCATTCATTATAGTCCATAATCTAATATTATTAGAATGGTAGCCTATGCCTTCATCAATTCGAATGTCTTCGTGGGAGGACGTCGTCAGACGCTGGCAAAAAGGAGGACAAAGTTGATTTATGAACAAGAGGAAAAGTATGAATTCTAGGTTTGTTCAAGTAAAAATATAGGAAGACAAACGCTAAATTAATTTTTTATTTTAAAATTTATTTAACCATAAATTTATCTGAAAACAAGCGTGCATCTAGAGTTAAGGTTTGGCCCTGGCATCCGGATTTATAGTGGTGGAAATGCGTTTATCTAAAAATTTATTTTAATGCTGTTACTTTTTCCCCTATCATCTTATGGAGGCCCTTTTCCTAAAAATTTGATTTTGAAAATGATTTTACTTAGTTTTTATACCCTACATATGATATATATCAAAGTATATTAAGTTTAGTCACAAGTTTGTAACGCTTAGATATATTGATGTTCGAAACAAAATTTGGATATAGGTATTCGTAAAATTAACCTAATTAGGCCATTTCAGTTTGTCTGCCCATCAACACAATAACTCAAAAACGAAAAGAGATATCGAGCTGAAATTTGTTTATATCGTGCTCAGGACATAAAAAGTGAGTTTAAATTCAAAAGTCCATTTGGTCTTGGATTCGTAGAACCCATCTTGAAAACCATAAGAGATAGAACAAAAGTGTCAGTGTTAAAAATTTCTCTTATAAAAAAAATTAAACTTTTGTTTGAAACATTTTTTCGTAAATAATTTTGTTTTTCCCTGAGGGTCCAAATTAGGGCCAACATTGAGTTTCCTTTTTCTCAAAAACTATAAAAAATGGTGAGTTGAAAATTTGTAGGTAGCTTCATTGATTCTAATTTCATACTAAACCCACTCGATACTATTAAGGTTAAAGGGACCAACTTTTGGGAGAAAATTTCTTGTTTAAAAATTCGTGGATGCTAGGAATCATTTTTGTGAATCATGTCGCAGCAACAAATCACAGTTTATCAAAAAAATTATTTTGACAAAACTTTTTGAGGATCCAATTCTTATCAATTTTGATATATTTAATATCTATAAATAAATTTTTAATAATAATTAATTCGATTAAAAAGTATCTATTCTATTAAAATGATTATAGTTTCATGATGTTAAAGTTAATTTTAAATAAACTCATCATCTCAATAAAAATAAATGTAAAACAAACTAATTAGTAATATTAGGTTTACTTTTTAATTTCACATATTTATATTTATTAATTACACAAATAAAAAATAAAGTGTATCATATGACCATTTTTAATTAGGGCATTCAAGGCATACATACTTGCATGATACGTTAAGTGACATCTAACATACATTCAATGAACTACTTAAAAGATTCATGAACAGCGGGTTTCATCAATAAGGTCATATTTTCCCCTCAGAATATATTATTCTTATTATTATTAGATACTTTTTAAGAAAATGGGACTTTTGAAAACATGAAAAATCTACATAAAAGGGCGGGAAGTCTGGCAGAGGAGTTATGATACTCCATAAGGCACTTTTTTTAACATTGACTCAATTTATATAAGAATTTTGAGCCCTTTCTTATTTATTGCCACTATTTTAGGGTTAAAAATTTCAAATTAAAAATATAAAGAAACCCCCGACACAAAATCTGTTAATATATAATAATAGTTTATTTATTAAAAAAATCTTTAGGCCAATGGTTTTTAATTAAAAATTGGAAGACTTGATTGTGAACAATTAGGACATAATTTTGGACCCCTAATCTAATTTAACTAGTTAAAAACACTTCATTAATTTTTTCTAATTAAAAGCAAGCTCGTCGCCATGGGGGGGGGGGCAGGTAGGGGAAACTACCCCCCTCTAGAGTTTCACAAAAATGGTTCAAAGCACCTACTTGTTTTAAAAAGGAAAATTCTATTGAATTCAAAATTTCAGTTATCGGATGAGTTTAGTATGAAATTAGAATCAATCCAGCTACCTACAAATTTTCAACTAAGGACATTTTTGGCCCTAGTATACTCACGGGAAAAGTTATTTGAGAAAAAATGTTTCAAACAAAAGTTGTTTACTTTTTTATATATTACAATTTTACATTTAAACTTTTGTTCTTTTGCGATTTACAAGACCCAGTGGACTCATGTTATCAATTTACGAACTCAAACACACTTTTTGGATCCGGAGCACGATATAAAAAAAATTTAGCTCGATATTCCTTTTGGTTCTTGAGTTATCGAGTTAACGAACAGAAAAATTGAAATGGACTAATTAGGTTAATTTTATGAATACCTATATCAAAATTTTATTTGTAGCATCAATATTTCCAAATATACTCTGATATATTTCATATATAGGGTACAAAAACTAAATAAAATCATATTTGACAACAAAAATGAAAGCTGGTAAAAGCGCCCTTTTCCTAAAAAGATGAAAAAAAGAATAGAAGAAAGAGAAATTTTTAGGTAAGACCCCACACGAAAACACAATAAAGTCCACGGTTCTCACCGGTATAAATCCGGATTCCAGTGTCTGTGACCCCCCAAAATTTAACTCTAGATCCACGCCTATTTTCAGATAAATTAATGATAAAATAGGTCTAATTTTAAAATAAAAATAAATTTTGGCAGTTTATCTCCTATATTTTTACTTGTATCTACAATTCAAACTTTACCCATCCTTTATAAAGCAACTGCCCCCCCTTCCTATTAGCCATCGGTTGGCGGCGCCCTTGATTAAAAGGATTGTTTGATAATTTTAAAAATAATTTTTGACATATATGTTCATTTGTTTTAACTTTCTCAATAAATAGCAGAAATACTTTATTAGTATATCTGTCTTGACCCTTAAAGACGAATTAATCGATACACGGACATAGGCTCATTACACTTGGATCATTTTTTTATGAACATGAATGTAAAAGTATCCTTAAGAATGTAAACATTAGTTTGTACTAGTTAATTGTAGTAAATATACGAAATAATTTAAATAATAAACAAATGGTAAGTTTTAGGTGATTATGAAAATATTAAAATGACCTTCAAATTTAATTAAAATTGATATACATAAAAAGAGCACTATAATCGAAATCATCATAAGCGTCCAGAGAAGGGGGCAGCACAGAGACATTTTCTCTCCTGGCTTTTTAATTTTTTTCTATTCAAAGATATTATTATAGAGCAGTAATTATGTCTCCTAGAGATATATTTGGATACTCTTTCGCTAAAAATCAGCCTTCTCCACAAAAAAGGAAATCCCCATCGTCAAAAAGTAATTTGAGTTGGGGTGCTTTTATAATAATAGCTGGAGATATATTGGGAGCGGAGGTTTACGAAACTAGAATAAAATAAGCGATTCTTCTGAAATAACTCGATAGTTTTTCAATCAGAAATCTTTGTTATGCTGAAATGTGCCCATATCTACAACACAAAAGGTTAAATAGTGCGAAAATTAACACTTGCTGAACCACCTGACACTAAATAACACAACCAGGCGGATTTGAGTATCAGGCCACCATGACTTAAAGGGGGAATGAGTCAGGAATTCCTCTGAGCTACTCATTTCCATAGCATGATGCTTTTTAATTTATAGAGGTACTGTCTACGATAAACCTAACTTGATAACTGGGATTTTTTGTAGGGCATACGACAGGCTAAGTTGTGCATAGCCGCAACTAGACCATTGAATTGTACTCGGTTAAAACTAACTAGAATACGCTTAAGAATGAGAGTATATCTTTTGACAGCATCCTATTTGTAATTTGGGAAGGAAAGAGGATCCCACTTTGTAGGTCTTGTTTGGAGGACAATGAAATCTCCACGTTTGTAGAAAGTAACAATGAGCCAGATAAAAAAAGTTTGTGTTTGAAACTTTGTACGTATCTCTACTCTCGCCTTTCACCTGGAGACGGTCTCGCAAACATTTGAGATATTGCTCTGAAGAATACTACATAAGACCCTTCGATCTTCGTGTTAGGGACCCGTATGTGTTAAACGATACCGTTCTTGATATTATTATTTCCTGTTTCTGAACAGCTCTAATTGGCCCCATTCTGTTTAAAAAAAACCTGTAGACGCCAATGTTCACCTGGAGACGGTTTCGCATGCAGATGAGGAATTGCTCTGATGAAAACTACACAGCACCTTTCGGTCTTCGTGTTAGGGACCCGCATGTGTTAAACGATACCATTCTTGTTATTATTACTTCCTGTTTCTGAACAGCTCTAATTGGTCTCATTCTGGGGAAAAAAATCTGCAGACGCCTATGTAAGTCATTTAATATTTAAATTTTTAAAATGAAATTGAAGATGATCACCATTTATCATAATCATTAAAATATCTGCTCGTATTATGATAATTATTCTTAAATATTTCCTGCGTACCACTAGCAGTTTTTTATTTAAATACTTCCGTGGTCACTATACTTGCAAAATTAATTTGTTATGGTATTAGTATCCTAATGTGCAATTGAGTCATTGAGAATAAGTATGTCCTCCTAATTTAAAATTGCACTTTATATTATTACTAACTGTAATATTCGGCGTTGCTCGTGCAAGAATATACACTGAGAAAAAATATTTTGAGTCAAATAATTTTCTGTTGTCTCAACTGCGTGGCGGAGTTGAATACGGCGAAGCCCACGTTGGTAGGTCAATATTGTCAATTCCGTATGGAATTGAGATACGTCATTAGCAGTTCATCCTAATAATTATTCATTTAGTTTTATTATTATTATTAAAAAGTCGAATTGGTCTGAGGACAGTTATATTCTTACAATAAGCACGAGACTAGGAACTTCAATCTGATGTGAGTCTCGAAATGCAGAAAACTTTCTGACACGAAGATATTCGAATTGACGAAGCCATAGGCTAACTTTCTAATAATATAATGGACAACCTTTGACTTGGATAGCTAAAGATCCATGGTTCGAATTCTAATAGAAATAATATTAAAGATTTTATTTTAGCTATAAATACTAGTTTTAAAGTTAAATTTTCTTATTTCAGGCAAACCAATCCCTGAATGATAGTGGAATCCAGGTTTTAGATGTGACAGATCCTGTATTTAATACTTCCTTAGAAATCACAGAAAATGATTTAACATCCGCACAAAAAGCCGACTCCGAAGAAAAAAGTACCGTGCCTGAAAATAATTCTCAACAAATCGAATTAATTTCAAGTCAAATTGAAAAACTATGTCAAGATACTTTAAAAGAAGTAGCCCAAGAAGATATTAATGGAAACACAGAAACAATTGTAGAAAATCATGTGAAAATTCATGAAGAATCAATTGAAAATCAACCTAAAATCAATACAGAAACATCAGATGGCGAAAAAACAGAGGAAATAAATGGAAAAGTTGAAGTAAATTTAACAGTGACTGAAAAATCAATCGAAATCAATGGAAATGAAGTCGAAGAGATTGAAGTTGTTGTGGAGGAAAAATCTGTGGAAATAAATGGAAATCAAATCGAAGAAACCGAAGTTATTGAGAAGAAAACACCAATAGAAATTAATGGAAATGAAATCGAGGAAACTGAAATTGTAGTTAATGAAAAACCAGTGGAAATTAATGGAAATGAAGAATTAAAAACGGTTGAAAATCAAATTAAAGCTGATGAAAATTCCAACGAAAAATCATCGGAAGTTAATGGAAATAATGACGAACAAGATAAAAAACTTGAATTAGAAGAGGTTGTAAATGAGGAAAACATTGTTAAAGAAAATGGCTTAGAGATAATCGAATCAAAAGTTGATAAATACATTGACGATAGTACGGTGATATCAACGCCACAATGTCCGGTAAAAATTATAATTAGTACGCATGACGATCAAGCATCACCAAAATTAAGTGTTAAAGATATTGTTCGAAATTTGGACGAACGTAGTCGAAAAGAGAGTTTAAAACAAGAAGAAAAATTATTTATCGATGAAAAACATTTAGCCAAAGAGGAAGTTTTTATTGAAGATACGGAAACAAATAATAATTTTGAAAATGATATCCCAACGCCAGTGCCACGTGTGAAAAAAAGTGGTACTACAACACCTGTGAACGGTGATAATCATAAAATTGATTTAACAACACCAAATCCTATTCCGAAACCGAAACGTAGTAAATTATTTTCAAAACTCACTAGTTGGAGTCTTAAAAATTAAATTAAAAAAATCGGGTTGTGAGTTTATTTAATTGATTTTTTACAGGGTGTAACAGAAAGAAACAAATATCTAATTCCTGAACTGAACACACTGTAAAATAATAATTATATATACACTCCGCAAAAATAAAAACGCAACAATTTTTTTAGCGTTAAAAATAAACTATGTTTGCAGCCACGTATCTTTGTTATCTTTGATACCTTGTTGGGATAATGGTGTGGAAATTTGAAAACAAATATTAATTTTACTTTAAGGTAGTTCGGCTGTTTGAACAAGTACGATGATTGTTCAATTTTTTGCGGCAGGTAAAAGATCAAAGTCCCTTGATCACAATAAAGAGCCTTTTTGGGGGCCTCTTTGGGTGAAAAAAGTTTTCATCAGGAAGAAAATTTATCACAGATTCTGTTTATGCAAAAAAACTTTACCATACGACACTTTCCAAAAAGAAAACATACAAAAATTTTGGTTTTGACGCTTTTACGTTATTTTTAGAGCATTTTATTACATTTACGTCACACAAATTGCCTAGTTTACAATATTTTTAGAGCATTTTATACAACTTGCCTAGTTGACTAGTCACGTGACGGCCGGACCACTTTAAAATAGATTATTTTTTTAACACAAGAGATCAAGGCTCAATGTTTTCTTAAACGAATAAATATATAAATTAACTTTGGAGGTTGAATTGCGCCTTATTTTATACACACAGGGTTGGATTTAAGGGAAGGCAACAGGAGCTAATTAGTACGGTTTCAACTTACAACTATTCTTATATATGATTTCTCTAGCTTGCTTTTACTGTCAACGCAAGGTCTTCCTTTCTCTTTTATAAAATTCCATGATTTACCTCTCATTTTCAAGCTTATCGTGCTGGCAAATGGCGAAAAATAGGCTACAGAAACAATATTAAGATTTAATTTTTATCATTATGTAATTTGTATATCATATCTGTAATAAAATTGCCTATACATACAAAGAAAGTAAATTACACACTTATATACTATTTCTCTTTTCTTGAATTTACGATTTTCATGACAACGCTTCGAATCTTGCATTAAATTGGAGTAGCGCTTCTCCCAAGTTCATTTCTTTGTCCTTTAAATGAGCTCTAATAGAGCCCAAAAGGATCAAGTACAGCAAAGTTACAACCCTGTGAATATTGTGCATTTTTATTTTGCCGAGTGTATTTCATAACTTTAATATAATTTAGTGTTAATTATTGGTAATATGATATTAATGGCCGCATTCAGACAATTAGGTTTAGGGCCATATTATTTGAGAATCATTTTAGAACGACTGGTTTGAGAGGCAATTCAAGTGGCCGAGCGAGAGCCCTGCTTAGTTGAATTATCCGAAAGAAGCTTGATGGAACTGTTGAAACATGGGGATCTCCGATGATAAAACTTGTAGTGCCTGTATGGAGGAAGATGGAACTTTTTACATGTTATTTGCATGTATGAAATCTTCAGGGGGTCTGGTTTTGAATGTTTGGGTAAATAAATCCTGGGAGCAATTCCGGTGGAGAAAATCCGAGCTTTCTGAGTGGCATCCTTAACAGAATTCTAAAGCTCCATCTACTTAAATGAAATTTACAAAATTTAAAAAACCCTCGATAAATTTTTCGGGTACAGAACCCTAAACTCGCACTTGAAACGTATCTAAGAACACTCTCCATAAAACAAGTTTTTTCATTAGAGCTTTCTCCGAACTGAACCGATTTTGAGAATCATCGCCCATTTTTTACTTGTTCCGAGTACGGAACCTAAACTTTCACTTGAAACATAGCTAAGCTAACACCCCCCATTAAATTAGCTTCCAAATGAAACAAAAAAAATCAAAACTTGTTCATCCGTTTAGGCGCTACGATGCCACAGGCAGGCGGTAAAACTTATAACATAGCAGTGAAACTTATAACACCCCTTTTTTGGTTCGGAGATTAAAAATAGCATCTCTTACCTGGAGTCGTCATGCCTTCGGGGGTGAGAGTTTGTTCTTCAGGAAGGCTCATAGGACGCCTTCATCTAGGTGCTAGGGACCCATTTGCGATACCCCTCTAATCATTAACATGACCTTAAAATTATATTATCGAAAAGATATCGCTCTCAATAAATTTTCATCAATTTTAAACTTAGCACACAATTAGGGCTGTCCAAGAAAGTTTTCGTATAGACAAAGCAACCGCTCAAATTTTCAATTGTTTTGAAATAACTATCATATTACTAGCCCTAAACCTAATAGTAAATAATTTAAGAAAAAGTACTGGACCAAATTTTTTAAATTTTCATTTTGTAGATAAAAACTAACCACAAACTCTTTATAATCTTTATTTATGTTCTTAATTCTTCATAACTGACCTCCATGTGAAAGTTTCAGAGGTTTATGGTTACCATTTAATTGTATAGAACTATGAAAACGCTCAATAATTGTAAATTCCGATGAACAGAGATTTTCTTAAGTACCCAATATTTTAAATGAGATTAAATTTTCATAAATAATTAATATATTTAAACAACAAAAAATACTTATTATCAAGGGCGTCGATAGCCAGTGGTCCAGGGCGGGATAGTAGCAGAACGGTAAAAAGATCAATTTATATTTGTAAAAACAAGATCAAAATTTTAAAAATAAAATTTCAGGGATTCGCGTAGGCGAATCTTTCATGCAGGAATTATAAATGACTTTCATTTGCAGCTGCATTTCCCTGGACCGTTTTGGGCGATGTCTTTGCTTATTGTTAAACTATATATTTCCTTTTTTTTGAAAAATTTTATTGTAAATCTAGTCAAAATAAAAAAAATGTTTTGAAATTTGTTTTTTTTCCTTGTTCCTTGTTTCTTGTTTTCTTTCAGGCCATTAAAATTCAAATCATCCTAGCCTAGGTAAGTACAATATATGAATCATGCTCTCTTAATATATTTTCTCCGAAAATGTAGACTAACGTTCAGTCAGTGGCGAATTTAGGCTTAGCCGCGAGAGATCGAATATATCGAATCTAGGCCCTACAGGTAGTTGTGGGTGGAAATAAATCGATAGTAAATGAAACTTTGGGATATTGTTCGGAGGTTAACATTTTCTCCTTTTTTTTTTTATCTCGAGGACCCTGTACTAAAAGAGAAGGGGTGGGAGAGAACTGCAAAATTTTTAACCTTCCTCCGGTCTTTCCTCAATAACTTTTTTTTAATGTCCTACGTCAAAAGCATTCCTTAACTTTTATGTCGAGAGTTAAATTTCCTACAATTTTGACTATTCAAACATGTATCTCCATTCGTTACCGAGATATGTTCGCTTCGAAAAAAGGTCATTTCCAAAATTCGCTAAAAAATGCCAAAATATGCAGAATTTCACGTTATTTCTTCTGTTACACCCGAACTATGATGTAACATTGTTGTAATTATGGTTTCTGGTTGCAATCACCATCTTTAGAAACCGAATCGGGCCTTAAAAATGTGAAAATTCAAAATAGCGACCGGACAGTTCAATTTTTAGTTTTAGACCCAATATTGTCATGGGGGTTTTCAAGGTTGGTGAATCTAAATCTAAACTTAAAAATTGTGAAATTTAAAGAACTGAAAAGGAAGAAAAAGGTCGTGATTCTCGCTTCCGTTTCCAGCTCATGTGTAAAATATCGAGTAAAAAATTAACTGCGTGTCTGCATTACCAAAAAATTTGAATATCTGAAAGAACACTTCAAGGTTGAATGCCACCCTTTCCTCTTCTACTCTTCACTGAAGAGGGAATGCGCAAGGAAACAAAATCTGCAATGTACTCACCCTTCACTTCCATAGAGTCAACCTTGGCAAGGAATTCTCTCCAAATTGCTTAAATTAATCGCCACTTTTATAATATTGTTCTGTATAGATAAAAAAAAACCTACATAACGAATTTCAACTCATTTAAACGAAATTTGGGCCAAAGTAGCGTTGAGAAAATATACCGGGTGTTTTTTTTAATATATTGAAAAAAACAACAGCTCCATCTTTATTTGGTGCTTTTCGATAGATACTTTTTGATACACTAAGATGGTCTTCCTTATCTCTACCCTCCATAAATACAACTTACCTCTACATCAAAGACGATTCTATGGACGTTCTTAGTTAGATCCAAATACTTTACCTACCCTAATTTTTTAAACGACATCTGTATACAAAAATAACTAGAATGTTTGAAACTGAGAGTTTGAGGTTCTATTCAAATATGGACACAAATTTGAGGAAAAAATATTATAATTTATTGAAAGAAAAATTAAAATATAAAATTGGACGTCCAAATATTTCATTTCAAACTACTTCATTTTCTTCACTTTTATTTTTTTTTTTGAAAACATTTTTGGGCGCAATACGAGAAAATAAAATATTTTGAAACAACATTCTGTAGAGGAAAAAATCCCAAAAAAATAAAATAAAAAATTAAACAAGATAAAATCTAAAAACAATTTGAAAAACTAATAACAACATAATTTTCTCTTTTTTCTTTTTTTAAAAACATATTTTACACAAAAAAAAAAGTAAGGAGAAAAACTTAAAGAGGAAAACGAATATGTGTGTGTGTGAGTCAGTAGCGGATTTAAGTGGTCGGCAAGGGAGCAACTACCCCCCTTAGGCTCACCAAACAGGCGGACTACTACTCCTTGAATCGAGTTTGGGAGCCTCGATACCTCAAAACGTAAAATTTTTTTTATTTCTATTTCGATGTTGATCGGTTTAGGATGTCCCGAACCCAACCCAACGGAGAAAAAGGCAATTTTTATTGAAAAAATCAAGAGAATAGTTCCTAGCAACACTTCTCTCTGGAAGATAATTATTCCAGAACAGAAAATACCAATACGATCTCATATGGGAATTGCGCCTTGGACCTTTTCTTTTCCTTAAATTCGCCACTGCTATGTTTGTGGCAGTATTTAAAAATAAATTTGGAAACAAAATCCAGTTTGTTTTTTCAAAAAAAAAATTTTCTTTTCTTCACACAAAACCAATCAATTTTAGGTAAATATTTTTCTTGTGACAATTTTTTTTTACATTATTTTTCATACAAAGAAAACACTTGAGGAAAAGTGATTCTAAATAAAATTTCCATCTATTTTTTACATTTATCATAATTCGTTCATTTTTTGTTATATGGGAATAACTTAGGGAGTTATGTAAAAAATTTGCTCCACCAAGTAAAGAATTTATCCTGTAAAATACTTAGATTCAGGGTTGGAATTCATAAGAGATAACATAACTGAAGAAAATGAAATGAAAAATGAAAATTTATTATAAATTGCTTTTTTCACTCCCAAGCGCGGAAGTTTTGGGGGGTCTCAAATTGAAAATTGAAATGAAAAGAAGGTTGTGGGTAAAAACCAAGTCCGTGGTCCCCTCCAAAATTCAGTTTTTGGATCCGCAACCTTCAATCCAACCCTGACTTCAATCTAATAGGGCAATTGATTGAATTAATAATATTTAAATAAATTTTGTACGCGAATTAAATTGAAAAAAAAGAGCAGTAAGGCGTCCTAGATAGGGGCTTAAATCCAAAAGTGGGTTTGGAAGGAATTAACTATCCCATTGCGAAACGTCTCTTGATTATAGCACAAAAGTGGCCAATAAATAAACTAAAGGAAGGTGGCTAAAAGGAAGTCGTTTTATTTGAAAACAAAACTCTTACGTCATTACGAATAACATACCTTCCTCATTCCCGTCTAAAGTATTTAACAGAGCGGTAATGAAAATTATACTTGATATGAATACTTGAAAATAATTCTGGCTATCTCTGGCTAAAATGACCGATTTTCTGAGTATTTTGTCTTGCGAACAAAATTTTGTGTCCCCATTTGCTAGAAAATGATTTCATGTGGTGAAATCGTTTATAGAGGACTAAAAATCATATGAAAATCGCTGAAAAGTGAATTTCATTGTTTTCCTCGAAATTTTTTGTTTAAATCCTCATGAATCCGTTCCAGAAAGACGAAAAATCAATAAAAAAAATTACCATTTGGGCGTATTGAATAGTTTACGTGAGAAAACTCGTCAAAAACTCGGCCAGAATTGTGGAGAAAGCATTTGGATTGCATTATACACGAATTTGAAGCAAAAAACGCGACAAATATTACGATCAGCTACGATATCCTACAAATTTGGAGTCATAAGGCTTCATTTTGTTACAAGTGAACCCAAAGTTGAGTCTTGTGGAACGCCAGAAATTAAGACAGGTTCATTTTCTTCATATCAAGTATTATTAGATACCTCCGTTAGCAGGCAACCTTACTGAATGAATTAAAAAACAACAGACTACGATTTAAATCTGTGGCGTCGGGAGGAGAATTAATTTTAAAAAAAATGAAAAATAAAATTTTTATACATTAAAAAAATAGAAAAAATTTTATTTTCTTCCCAAAAATTATGAACTAAATTGTGTTAAATTTTTTTCCGTTTTTATTTTTCCTTGTTTTAAGTGTGTAAATGCTTTCGTCACAAAAACGTTTCCAACTTACATAATATTATACTTTTATTATATAATCATTTTAAACCTATGTATGTTTTTTTTTTACATGATACAATGCTGTACAATTTTTTTTTTCATAATTTGTTTTAGGTACACTTTGTTTCCAAAAATCACATTCAATATTTTTAATAAACTTACAAGAGCTCAAAAATGGATCAGTGTTTCGCGTTCAATTCTGTATTTTTATTTTTAATTTGTACAAGAAATAAATAACTTTTTTTTTTCATTTTTTATTTTGTTATGTTGGTAAACACTGATCTCATTTTACGCCTTTTTACGCTTAGAAATAATTTCTTACTATTAGAATTGTTTTACAGCACAATTTTTCACACAAATAAAGCGACATTGTTTTTAAATTTTTACTCATTTTTTACTTTGGCTTGTTGTAACCATGGAAATTTTATACATGGAGGAGAAATGCCGCACAAAAAAAACACCCGGTATTTAATAGCGGAGAGCCTTTTTTGTGGATCCTGTATAACTTTTATCCAGCAATTAATTCAAAATTTGAAAACAAATTTATTAAAAACGCCTTCAAGAGTTTTGGTTAGGTTCAAAGGGTCAATCGGAAAAGCCAGTACTCACTCAAAGGCCTACGCCACATTTTCAACTCAATTTTTTCGATATCCTTTTACGCTGCTCAAATTTTGTGCCTAGATTTTAGATCGCTGATTTTCTATCGTTTCTTCTTTCTCATCGCAATTTTTTCTGAGACTTATTTGGCAGAATATTCACCTGGGGTGAAAATCACTGGTAGACTTTCTTCCCATTTTTAAAAAACTCTACCCAACGAGACCTGACATAAAAGCGGACCAAAATAGTATTAGGGAAAATTAGGAAAAAAAGATTTTAGCATTTTTACAACAAATCCTTCAATGCCATCTTTACCAGACTCCCTCATTATTAAGAAGAGTCCAAGGGCTAAACCAAAATGTAGTTTTCATTGAAAAGAGTCGGATTTTCGAGGAACTTCGAAATATTATCCTGAAGAGAAAAGTATTATTATTTTTTCAAGTTTATTTCTGCAGCCTCAGATATTGTTCCAAGATTTTAGACCGCAAGTTTTCTAGTGCCGAACAGATATTCTACAGTTTCTCTTTCCTCATTGAACTAGTTCTCATTAAAGAGTCTCGAATATTCAAAGGATTTTCAAAATATTTCCCGAGGAGAAAAGTTATTGTTGTTACGAAAATTGATAAACTTTGACACATTCAAATACAATTTTAAGGACCCAAGTTCGATCCTTGAGGCATTCCTTCTCCATGAATAAAAATTTCTATGCTTGCTTAAAACACATCCATTATTAAAATTACAGTAGAATCTGTTTAATCTGACACAATAATTATTTATGAAGAGCTGCAAATTTATTGGCAGTGTTTTGTAAATTACTGAAAAAAAAATGTATGTGCCAGACTATAACAAAAACAACTCGACTTTGCAAGAAATTTGGATTCTAAAAGTAAGAAATACATTAAATCGTTACATTTCTTGAACATTTCACTACAATTAAAAAACCATTTTATTTACTTATAATAAAATCAGGATCGTATTACATAAATTTGGAAAATGCTGCCCCCAACGTGGGAGGCCTCAATTTCGATTGTTTTTTCCAAATTTATGGATACGACCCGTGTTTTTATTTTGAACATTTAAAAAGAAAATTGAAAAATTACAATAATAAATACGACTAAAATATATTTAAATTGATTAAAAGGGCAGTGAACAAAGTATATTTATTTTTATACAATTTTTATTTTTAGCTTAAAAATTAAAAAAAAAAAAAAATTTTAAATGCTCGCGCTAATTTTTGAAATTGATTCATGAGGTGGATTGATTGATTATTTTTTCCGAAACGTATCAGAATTATAATTGGAGCAGAACACATTCGCCTTAATTGACAGGGATTCGAGTCTTTTTTGCTCCAAAAATAAATCGATAATATCGTATTTTTAATTTATTGCTGGCGACTAAAAAATATCGTTGTAAAAAATTTAATTTTTCTTTTCCACTTTTCATAAAAAATTTCAACAATTTTTACACATTTGAAAGAGGGTAAGGGGAGGGGGTCGTTATTTACAAAATATGTTTAGGGGGAGGGGGCAAAAACATAAACGTATGAAATATTTACGTTATATATTTTTTGAGCATTTTACAAAAATTTCAAAAATGTGTTTTTTATTTATTTACAAAATTTCACTAAAAAAAACGAAAAAGCGCGCAATTTATATTTTTATGTACACAATTATTTGTTTTCTGTGAAGTGGGGGAAGGGGGTAGATGGGCTTGCACTAAATTTGGTTTAATAATAAAATATTTCCTACGAAGTTCTGATTTTTTCACGTTTGTCTTTTTCCCTTTGTTGTGAGAAAAATGAACACAAAATTAAAAAACATTTGCACTAAAAATTTATTGGAAATTTACTGGGGGGAAATTACAAAATATCCAAGGGTCAAATGAATTTGTCTAAAAAAATTTCAACTAAGAAAAAACGGTCGGTAGATACGACCACGAAAAATTTGTTTTACTAGATCTCTCTATCATTTTCACTAGTTGCCTAAAAGAAATTGATGTTATTTTCATTTAAAATTCAAATATAATAGATCCGAATAAGATCCTAAAATCAATCCAGGTTCACAAAAAGTTGCGTCCATAATTTAATCTTTCGAGGCACATCTGCACTTTGAAATTGGGAATCGGCAACTCGAATCATTCGGAAACATTATATATATTGAAACTCAATCTTGGAAGGGACATAGATCCTTATTTTGCTTTTTGTAAATTTGAAAAAAAATTCACATCGGTTCTTGGGACGAAGAAAACAATCCAAGATTGAAGTAAAGATTTTCTTGGGAAGATCTTCTAAAGAGAGGGAAGTGATTAATCCAAGGAAAATCAATGCAATAGCTCTGAAATTGAAGAGTGTCGGTTATTCAAGTAGTTTCAAAACATTTCCCAGAGGAGAAAAGTTATCGTTGTTAAACTTCTATACAATAATATGCACGAAAATTGAAAAGTTTTGGCAGATTCAAATATAATGAGATATAAGATAAAAAGGACCCAGATTCAATCCTTGTGGTATTCCTTATCCATTGTTTCAAATTTCTACCTTTTACCGTTTAAGGGGGGCTCCCTAAGAAATGTGAGAAAAGAATTATGGAATAACTGTTTTTATTATAAAAGTAGGGCTTGCTACAAAAAAAATTCAAAGAAATTCGAAAAAGTCTCGTCAAAGTCGGTCAAAAGACACGATGTTTTCTTCGATATTCGTAGTTTCCCAGATTTTCACTCGAAAAAATATTTTTGCCTAAAGTAAGACACTACTTTTTGTACACCTGGATCGCCTTAAATTACCTGTTGCACAATAAGACGCTGTTATTGGACGGGTTCATATTATACAGAATCATTAATCCCTCTATTCATTCTATGCACTAAAATATTCCAACAATAATCCTATAGTCTCACTCGAAAATTGACGCCAACCCAAAAAGTTGGAACCTTCAAAAATATATATAATATATATTGATTTGACCGTTAGTTATTTAGCAATGGATCACACTGTACAAATGATTTTAATTTATTATCGGTGATATTAAAAATACGGGTTAAAAATTGAAAAAAAAAACTACGTATAGAATTCGAATTAGAAAAAATTAACACACAAAGTCAATTAGTTAAGGAGCTGGCATTCATTTTTATGTAAAAATAGTAATCGTCTTGATGGTTGGCGGTAAGACAAGATTTTTGTTTGTTTTGGACAAGGTTGAGAAACCCGAAATTTTCGAGATATAAATCCTTAGGCTGCTGCAAATGAACCTATAATCATTCGGTAAAATTTTTGTCATTTTTGTGTTTTAAACAAGAATAAGTTGTATTTTGACATGTGGCTTCCAGCAGCAAGACCTAATATCTCGGAAACACCCGATTTCCCATGCAAGTTTAGATGAAACAGAAGTCTTAATTTATCACCAACCATCAGACGATTGGAATTTTTAAATAAAAATGTATATCAGCTCCAAGACTATTAAAAAAAAAAAATTAAACGAAACAAAACCTGCGCAGCATGCATTTACGCATTTGACAAAAATAAATTAAAAAATTTCAAATTATATATCACAAACGTCTTTAAATTTGTATTTTTCTTTTACAAATAAAAACCATTTTCTTTTTGTTGTATTTTGGCAGTAAAATTTTTCATATGAACCAATTATTTTTATATTTATATGAATTCGAAAAGTTTTCAGTGTTCAATTCGATGCTAGGATCGTTTCTTTTGAAAGGTAACCAGCCTTTTCTTCGTTCTTCAATCTTCAACCAAATTTTTTGAAAAAAATGCTTAACTTATCACTTCAATAAATTCGGTTTACAAAAAACCGTTATTCGGATGGCTTCTCCGTGGATATACTCTGTTTTCAATGACAGATGACAGATAAATATATTTTATAATGGACATTCTATACAGAATATTTAATAAGTAAATTTAATATACTATTCTCTCAAATGAATTAATGTTTGAAATTTTTTTATCGAGGTTTTCGCAATAGCGTGAGATTTTCTATCATCACAAGAGTAATAATTTCGGTACGAAAAACGACCAATCTAAGGGTTAAGGTATCATAATTAATTTTTAAGGGAATTATAAATAACAGCAAATGTGTCTTGTTTGGAAAACATTATGAGCATCTAGATTATGTCAGAGAACCATTTCGAAAAAAATTTACAAGAAGTATATTTAAGTTAAACATTTATTTTCGCCAGTCTTCGTCTTCGAATCATTAAATCGCAACTATTTGTCTTACAAAATTAAAATTTCTCTAAAAATTTACACATCGAAAATGAACCTTTTCGAATTACATTATTTGAACACAATTTTAAACCTAAGACAAAATCGATAAAATTAATCTATTAAATCAATAAATAATTAAAAAAAAGAAAACAATTGAAAATAAATTATGATAATATATATAAATAAATTCAAAATTTTGGTTTCTTTTTATTTTAGAGTAAAAAAAAAAAATTTCTTGGAAAATCATACGTATTTAAAGAAAATTTGCGTGTTTCTCAGGATTTTTTCATCACACGAGAAATGAAACTTATTGATTTCGATGGTCGACTTTAAACAACTTACTTTCTAACTTGGGGCATTTTAGATTATCCCTTTTGTAGGGCTTGTATAGAAGACGATGAAACCTCCGTTCATGTTATTAGTACCTACAGAAACCTGAATGTTTAGGTCCGAAACCTTGAACACAACAGTCCTGAGGACAATGTCGGGGGAGAAGCTACAGGCTTTCTGCGCGGCTTCTGGCCTCGAGAAACTCAATCATCAATTAAGTCTACCCAAGTCAGTGAAGAAACTTGAAATTCAACCACAATTTTAGTCCGATTAAAACTAAATTTATCTCAGCAAATTCAAGAAGTTTCATTTCAAAATAAAATTTCCAAATAAAAAAAATCAAAATCGATTTGAAAAAAAAAAAAATTCTTAAAATAATATGTGCTTAATTTTCTACTAATTGGTGGTACTATTTTAGGAGAGAAAGGGTACTTTATTTTTTGAAATATCTATATATTATTATTATTTTTAAAATTTGTAGACCAGTCATTAAAGAATTTTCCATTCGACCTGGAACGAAAATTAAAAATTTTCTGAATGAATTTTTATATAAAACTAGCTGTATCCTTTTAAATGATACCCCACTTGGATATATTTGAAAATACTTGATTTTTCGTTCCTCTTTCCATTTCATATCCCCTTACGTCGAAGGATTTAAAAAATTTCGACGTAGATTGTATATCGTGTCAAAATTTGAGCTCAATCGATGCAGAACTTTTTAAGCTTTTGAAGCGTACACAAATCAACTTAAAACTTTTTTATACATGAGTAGAATAGAGTACATATACATTAAAAAATGTGTATAAGAAAGAAACTATTATATGTTTGCTTGTATGTATTTGTAGCCTTGCTCAGTGGCAGTTGTATGACTAACTAATGAATGTGGTCTCTTGAACAGTAGTTCAGTATGCTTTTACATTTAACATAGGCATCGCCGAATGGGGGCAGATAGGGGCAGCTGCCCCCTCTAGAGATTCACAAAAATGGTCCTAAGCACTCACGAATTTTTAACCCTCCCCTTTAACCTTCTTATTTTTATCGAATAGGTTCAGTATGAAATTAGAATCAATGAAGCTACCCAAAAATTTTTAACTCACCATCTTTTTTAGTATTTGAGAAAAAGGAAACTAAATTTTTGCCCTTATTTGGACCCTCAGGGAAAAACAAAGTTATTTACGAAAATGTTTCAAACAGAAGTTTAATTTTTTATACGAAACATTTTTTACACTGACACTTTTGTTTTATCTGTTATGGTTTACAAGATGGGTCCTACGTATCCAAGCCCCAATTGGACCTTTGAACTTTAACTCACTTTTCATGTCCTGAGCACGATATAAACATATTTCAGCTCGATATCTCTTTTCGTTTTTGAGTTATTGTGTTATCATTTGACTTATTTCAGCTACAATTTTAGTCTCATCAAGTTCAGTATTTGATATGCTTTTAGCATTTGAAACACGAAAAAAACCCGAAGATAAAGGAGTTTTAAAGAGATGGGGAAACACGATTTTGGGAAACAAAAGCTAGAAAATGTAATAATATTTCAATTTTCAATTTTAACGTCGTTTCAAGACGTGGAAATTATGATTTTTTTGTATCAAATGACTGGTCTATTGATGAAAAAAAATGATTTAAATTTTCAGTCTTTTTTTCATTTATTTTTTTTGCTTATAGAACCGTCATACAAGTTTTTTTTTGTTTAAATATTACCCGGCAGTGAATTGAATTAAAAAACAGAGACCTCTTTAAATTAAAAACAAAAACAAACAAAAAATGAAACTGAATTTTTTTTTCTAAATATGCATTTTAACATTGTCGTGCATTCATTCTCTAAAAATTCATTCGAGATCGCAATTCTCTTCTTGTTAAATCAAAAATCACGACTACCATTAGTATATATGTATAAATATAAATTTTTTTATATAAATTATTTACAATTACAATTATTTAGTTTACAAAAAGAAAATTTGTTCACCAGAACGTGGCCGAATCGTGCATGTATCAGTAATATGTTGGGAAATACATGTGATACGGCTGAAAGAATCGAGGATCAAACACTAGTCAGTGATCTCTATGATCCCAAGCATATCTACTATCAGATGTTGTCTGCCATTGCATTTGATGTGGAGCATGATGATCATGCGGGGAGGGGGTATGTTGTTGCGAAGAACCGGACCAATCCCAATCTTTACCTTTTGGTCGAAATTTACCCTGTTTATGATGTGGTGCATTATTGTTCCAATGAGTTGACGGTGGTAGCTGTGATTGCGCGGATTGCGCAGGTGAGGATGTCGACGATGACCATTGTTCGCGATGATGGAAGAATTTCTTCTTAAAATGGTGATCCGGTTCGAAACGTTGGTATCGCAACGGTATATGTGTTTGTTGGGGTATATTTGGGTAACAAGAATTCGATTGCTCAATTGAACAATTCGTTGTTGTAGACGAAGTCATATTTGGCGGCGAAGCAGATGGGGAAGGGGTACGCGGAGGTCCATTTGGTTCATGATCGACGTGATCAATTATTGGTGGACTCTCAATTGTTTGATATGTGACACCGGTAGTGGACTTCACAACCGGCGTTTTAAATGTAGCGGGTTGTGATTGTAATTTTGGTGATGAGATATTTGGCACAACTGTTAGCGCAGCAGCGGGTGTATTCATAGTCGGTGGGGGATCACCATGTCCAATACCAGAATCTGGCGATGTGTTGCAACAATCATTCCCCTCGGTAGATCGACGACGTTTATCTAGCTCAGTTGATGCGAATGCCACCAAACGATCAAAACCAGAACTAATACGATCCTGCCATTTGGATTCCTCTGGTTCGTCTTCAACTTCTGCATCTATTTTGAACATATTTCGATGTTTTTTTTTTGTCTTTTTTTTTGCAAGCGTGTTTTTATTTAAAGCTAATTTTTTATAGCATAAATAAAATTCAAATTTTCGCCTCTCTTTTTACAGTCGGGCATTTTGAAAATTATTTATACTATGGAAGGTTTAATGAATAAGTTTGGTGCAATCAAATTTGAACGCAAACAAAAAGACCTGTTGCAAAATTTTGAACAAATACAATAGAACCAAATTTTCTGGTTTAATTAATCTTATGAAACCGAAGTGGAGCATCACGCTTTCCCTAAAATGAAATTTCCTTTGGAAAAATTTTCAAGAAATAGCTAACTAACTTCATAGAAGGAATAAAACTGAAAAATTTAATGAAATTATTATCCCTTCATATATTTCAGATGAAATTTACAATTCTTATCACTGAAATTGATAAGTTTAATGAAATTTATTTAAATAAATTTTCTATACCGCAAATATATACTTTTCTAGTTTCCTCTGCAAAATACACGCCCCATTTTCCTTAGTTATCCTCCTAAATATGGGATTTACGCAGGATTTAGGATTGTCTATTAATACTTTGCAAAATTTAGCCTACTAGCATCAAATATTACAGTAAAATATATCATTGGATCTAAGACTGACGTCTAGAGGAATGGTATGGTAGATTCATTGAAATAGACGGGATCTTTCCAAATTCCCCATCGCGAATGATGCCCTCATCAAGGCCATAAATATAAACCTCACTTTGTTCTTTGCAGTATCGAAACAAAATTTGGTACCAATGCATCCTATTTTTTTAATTTAAGAGCAGTTATCACTGTAAAGTTTCGTGTGGAGTAAAATCCATTCAATCGAAAAGTAGGAATCACTAAAATGCAAAAGGATGTCACTTAGCCTTCAGACATCAACGCTTAAATCAAGGAAACAAAAATATCGAAGTTCAGGCCCACTAGACGCAGAACGATGAGAAATATAATTTTTGAGCATTATCAATTCAAAGTTTAGAAATTTTAGCAGAGAAAAATTGACAATGAATAAGGCTAAGTAACCATGAGGGTTTCAGCTTCTTCAGCAAATAAATTTTAGCCTTTTAAGCGGTGAGCTTTTTAGAGGAATACTTTTTAAGATTCTGAAAGCATTATTCCTTCAAATAATTATTTGGTATATTATACGATTCGAAAATAGGAAAATAGTTACGAATTTTAAACGCCAGAAATAGCACATTTTACGCCAGAATGATTAAATATCGAAACAGCTAAGGATTAAAAGTAGAATAGAAAGTCAAAGGGCAGAAATTAGAAAAAATAACTAAATTCACGATAGCTAGTAATCTCATGAAATTTTTTCCAAAAGAATATCTTAAATTTTTCCAGAAATTTGTAATTCGTCTGTTTGGAAACCTAAATTTGATTCTAGGTACTTGAAAACCCAGTCTTATAAGATTTTCTTTGAGGTTGGATCGTTTTTTTTCTTTTGAACAGATCTTTTTCATCCATGGAATGAGTTATTAAACCAACACCATTTAATTAATCGAAAAACTATGGTACCAGAAATGGAAGGAAAAGTGAAAATTAAAATTAAACAAAAATTAAAAAATCAGTATTGTTTTTTTTTTTTTAAATAAAAAAACCATGCAGATTGCCATAAAATTAATAAAGCCATTCAAAAATAAAAAATAAAAAGAAATTAAAAACTAAGAAAAAAAACTTTCATTTTAAATTGAACATGTTAAGATCTATGATAAAAATGTTTTGAGGTTTGTCTCAAAAAATTATAAAAAAAAAAACGTATTACTCCAAAAAATGAATTGCGCATGATCGGTTAAAATAAATGTAAACAAAAACAAAATTGAAACAAAAAAAATAAATTCAAATCATTATATAAAATATATCATGAAAACAAACTTCGATTGTACGGTTTTTTAGTACGGTTCCTTGGTTCCGAAAAAAGACCGATGCGGTTTATGGTCCGTCCTATTCGAAAGACTATTAAACTTGGCACACAATGTCAATACGATTTCAAGATGGCGATAGAAGTGTTCGCATGAATTTCCCAGACTATTCTCTATGATTATAGCAAAAATTCTCTAGATTGTTTATGAATTCAACTATTAAATTCCAAAATATTGATGACGGAGGGATTTTCGGAATTCAGTTCAAGAGACTGTTCTAGAATCTAAAAATTCCCACATTTTCAGGTTTTCTAGGTAAACCACCCTGGATTTGAATCGAAACTATGCAACTTTCGAAAAAATATGCAAACAAAATTTTGATCTTTGTAAAAAATTAACAACTTTTGTTTGAAACATTTTTTCGGAAAAAAAAATTAATTTTTTTTTTAAATTAGTTTTTTTGATTCATGGTATCCTCCAAAAGGACCCCGCACACACTACATTGATTTTTTTTAAAATAGTTTTGATCATGCTGATCAAAAGTTCTTATGGAATCAACCTCAAAAACCCTTTATTTCCGAGCTACGCCCTTCAAAGGTTATGCCTACATGAAATATTGATTTTTGGTTTAGGTTAAAATTTTTGGAAAACTATCGTTTAAGGCAGTTTTGATCATGCTGATCAAAAGTTCTTATAACCCTCAAAAACTCTTCCCTTCGAGCTACGACCCCATGTAGGCATAACCCTTGAAGGGCCGTAGCTCGGAAGGGAAGGGTTTTTGAAGGCATAAGAACTGTTGATCAGCATGATAAAACTACTTTAATCCAGTTTCAATCGAAACCAAAAATCAATGTATTGTCTGCGGGGTCTTTTGTTACTAAAATTTTCAATTTAGGAGAGATTTTCAGTAGTATCTCCAGAATTACTCTCCCAAAAATCGGGTATCGCGCTAAAATCGAAAAAAATTATAAAATGAACATAATTTGAAGCCAATTCACAATTCATGAATTTCCCGGTTCGAGTTTCCATAATATTAAACGTATATTTAAACCAAGTTTAATCAGTCTTTTCGAATAGTTTTTCGTATTTCTAGCTAAGGAATCGCACTATGGTAGCAAAAATTTTGAATAAAAGCGAAATATTTTGTTTTGTTTGGATGTTTTTTTTTTTTTGGAATTGGTAGAACTTACCCCTATTTTAATTATTTATTTTGTGTTTTCCTGCCTTATTAGAGCCAATTAATGAGTCACCTGTCACTATTTTAACCTGTATGGTGCACAAGCAGTGAATGGTAAGGAGCAGAACGGGATATGCCTATATTTTTGAAAACAAATGCAAAAAAAAATTTTTCCACAGAAATAATATAAACAAAATTTTGTATGTCGAGTACTTTTTTGGGGCAAGTTTTTGTCTCTTTGCAAACGTATTCTACATTTATTTTTAAGACGCGTGGATTTTCCGATCGGAAATTATAAATAACAACAACGCGCAAAAATTTTGTAGCCTAAAAATATTTTCGACTTTATTAAAGACGCGACAATGTGGGCGTTAATCAAACTATTCAGAAAGGTCAATTAAGTTTTGATATCTATGGTCATCTTTTTTTATGGGAAGAAAATTTTGACAGAAAAACTATGAACGGTCTGGAAATTAAGAACTCTAATAACTGAATATTGAAATTATTCGTTATTGGAAAATCATAGCCAACGTCAATTTGGATAGAATTCGACTAATCTTCTAGTTTTGTTCGTGGTTAAAAGATGTCACTAGAAAATATTTTCGTATTTTTTAGAGGATGACGATTTTCAGGACGAAATTTGGAAGTCATTGCTAATCATGGTAGTTCATTAGTGTCTATCTGGATGGAATTTGATTTCAAGAAGCATTTTCTCTATCTTTCAGAGAATTGATTTTGCTAAAAAACGCACCAATAACTAACCGATTTAAAGGTACAGAGCCCTAAAACTATTCGTTTGGTCGTGAGAGGAAGGCATCCCTTAAAGGACTGATCAAGGAAAGCGCAGACGAAAAATACGTTTCTAGAAAGGCCAATTGCTAGGAAGTTCTTGTACCTTTTTTGTGATCAGTTTTAATTAATTTAAGTGGTTATATCCAGTTAGAATTTGCAAAGAATCGATTTCCGAACATTTATTTAATTATATTCTCTGAAAATTTCAAGCTGATCCGAGAAAAATTCATAAAAATAAACGCATACAAAAAAAATTAACTGAGTTTAAACGTCTTTTGAAACGCGTCTTTCTCGAAACAGCGTTTTCAAAGACGGTGTGCAAGGTTTCAAGATGGTTTCGAATTTTTACACTATCTTCTTAGATATTTTCATATTTTCCATAAGTATTAATCGAGCGAATAAAATATCTGAAAATTGTTTTTTGTACTCGCAACTGCATATAACCCCTTCAAGACAAACTAGTGTTCTGCGGTAGAGTTTCGGTAGACATGTTTCGCGTCACCTCTGTAAACTCCTTAAGCTTCATTTATTTAGGAGACATTCGTATCCTGACGTATAAGTCTGAATATTTGAGTACTACTAGAATTCCGAATTGACAAAATTTATATGGAGATGAGCGAATCCGATTTTTCGCCCAATAAGAAAGGCAAATAAGGAATTTTTGGCTAAAAAATGTAGTAAATGCAAGAGTATTTGGGCATAAACAAATTTTAAACAAGCTAAAGGTATGTATAATACGGGTACAAAGAAGGGCAATTGATTACCCTTCGATACATCCATGTATATGGATGTAATACATATACTCATGTACATGGATGTAATACCTATTGCTTATAATGTTTGGCAAGTGGCAGACACGTTTTATGAATTTGAATAATTTTCCTTTACTTGTAAAAATATTCGCTAAAAAGATTAAAATCTTCAGTAGTTATTATATGCGCGCGCAAATAACCATAGATAAAACATATATGACCCCCCGTTTAGTTGCATTATTTAACCATCAGAGGCGCATTAAAAATAATTGTAGAGTACTTATTTCTGTTTGATAATTAAATCGATTATAGCCAATTTTTCATGTTCAATTTTTGTTTTCGATTTTCGAATAAATTTAATCTCGAATTATAAATAGAAAAAAAATAAAAATAAAATTCTAAAAAAAAAATTTGTAAATTGCGCCATGCAATTATACAGAACTTAAAAAAATGTGCAAAATAAAAAATAAACAAAATAAATTAATTTCAAAAATAAAAAAGAAATATAGTCAAAATCGGTTATAACAACATCGCTCACAACGCCGAATCCGTAGGGTCTAGAAAGAGAGAAATTCAAAAGAGGGTCTTGAAAGAGAGAACAAAAGTCACTCTTCTCCGAAGAAAAATGAAAGCTCGATCGTCAAAAGACAAGCAGGAACATCAGTCAAATTGGGACACCCCAAAACCATCAAACATTTAAGGTAGTACGAGAGCCAAGGTAGTTTTAGACTTAGGGTTGAAATTATTTTTACCTTATTTTCAACATTGATGATTTAATTTTTTTGTTTTAACTTCATAAAAAAAAGGCGAAAAATAAGAATAAAATTTGTCGATATCTGCCTTGGTTTTCGAAATATCGAAAGCTAAATAATTAAACAAAATTTTCAATTTTCGATATTTTGAATTCCACCGACTAGTTTTTGAGAAATATTTGAAAACATATCATCCATCTACCGGTGATTTTATTGAAACAGTTCATCAAATTAGCCTCCTAGTTATATAATAATTGCTAGAAATAATCCATTGATATTCCAACTTTTCTTTTGACGATTAGGATTCCATTTTTCCTCGGAAAAAGATGATTGTAGTGAAAGAGTCTTAACTGTACCGTATTTTCAATGTCATTATAACCGGTTTTTATTGTAATATAAAAAAGCTGATGACAAACACCTAAGTTAGCATAGATTTGATAAATTGTGATCGAATTTTCGATATCGAGACTAGTTATCTAAGAGAATTTTAAACTACTTAACAGTATAAATTAGAAGCTCGATTCTATAAACTAATTATCTTAACGAAAATTATTTGATTAATGAATAAATAAAAAATATAATAAAAAAAAAACTAAAATTCAACTACTTATTAAAAAATGCAAGAAAAATTATAAAAAATTGACTAAAATTATAAAATAATAAAAGGGTTTTGAAAAATGTATTTTCGGATTATTTTCTAGTAGGTGTGATTTCCTTTTCAAATCATGGTAAAATTCAAAATTCTTCAGAATGATCGGGAAGAACGATATTTGTTAACTTCAAGGATTACTCGTGGTTTGGGTAAATTGAACTGCTTTCGAATATTTTGGCCTAATACTGCCTTGTCAGAACTAACAAGTCACGTTTTCGAAGTCGAAAATCTTTCTCACTACATTGATTTTCATTTCATTTTGAGAGCTCTGTGAAGTTGATACTAACATCAACAAACCACGCAAGTTAAGAGGTGGAACCAGATCTAAGCAAGGTCTCATACTGAGCTATAACAACGGAAGTAACCTATTGTTCCTCTCCATTTTCTATTCATAAAATTACCCATCCAGCTCTTGAGATAACGATTGAATGAAATATGATATAGCAGACTTATTCTCTGGCGGATGAATTCGTCGGATCTGCTTCTTGGAAATTCAATTAAAGTACCATTCTTTATCCTAAAATGTATCCCAATTATTCCCCCCGAATATTTGAGGTTTGATAACGAGAGATCCAATGACAGAACACAAAGCTGCCGAAAGAGACACAAGAGCTCGAAATCACTACTGTCTTATGTGATTATTTTTGCTCAAGAACGACTCCTCTTCGTATCGACACCGACAATGTAGAGATGCCGAAAAATATACAATTATCCTAAAATATATCCCAATAGTTCCCCCCGACCATTTGAGATTTGGTAAACGAGTGATCCAATAACAGAGCACAAAGCTGCCACTACTGTCTTATGTGATTATTCTTGCTCAAAAACGACTCTTCTTCGTATCAAACAGTCAGTTCAGAGATGCCGAGAAATATTTAATTATACTAAAATGTATCCCAATAGTTCCCCCAACCATTTGGGATTAGGTAAACGAGAGTTCCAAAGACAAAGAACATAGCTGGCACTACTGTGTTATGTAATTATCCTTGCTCAAGAACGACTCCTCTTCGTAGCAAACCGTGAGTACAGAGTTGCCAAAAAACATTTAATTCTATCAAAAACTTTTTGAAGAAAAGATTTTCTGAAGTAAAATTACTGCCATGATTTCTGGAAGTTTCACACCTACTATATTACATCTAATAAAGCTTAGCACAGATTAGCATCCTGAAGAATAGATAATATTGGAAGTAATTTTCTAAGTCCCAGTTAGGGTGTTTTCCAAAAATAGAAACCGAGAATGTTTCCAAAACTAACACCTAAAATTCAAAATAGTGGACTCATGGCTTTGAAACTGATTTGGAATTATAGCAATCGCAGGCTAATTAGAAATTTTCGGGCTCTATTCTTCATGGCAGGCATATCAAATGCTGTGTGTTTGTTAAAAATTAATACTCAACTTAAAAAGAAAATTGCAAGGAACAGAATTTAAAGAAAATTGCTCAATTATTTAACGCGCCAATTTTTTAAATTCTATTCTCTAACAAATAATTAAAATATAAAATAAACTAAAAAAAAAAGAATAAGACCTTCTCCACTAAAAATTACAAGTTGTAATTTATTTAAAAAGAAAAAAATAGACCTGTCCACAAATCATTTAAAAAAGAAAATCATAGTCTAAGGCCAGACGCAGTATCTGATAGTCAATTCAAAATGGTTGGAAATTTAAGAGGTTATTCTCAAACAACTATCTCTTCTATGAAAAATTTCAAAGGGAGGAACTTCCCTTTCAGATGATCTGGAATATTTTCTAGGCTTCCTGAAAGAAAATCCCTTTGGTTATGAAAATTTTCGTAAAGGAAAAAACTGTTGGATTTTTAAAACCACCCCTCAATTTTCCAACCGTTCCTAAAATATCCGTCAAATACTACACCTAATTTTGTGGACGAATCCATTTTTTTTGTCAGAAAGAAAATTCTGTATAAAAAAAATTAACGAAAGAAAATTTTTGTGTTACGAAAAATTTGTTTATTTGGTTTTATAAAATACATTTTTTAGTGGATACGAAAAAATTATATAAAAAAAACATCAACAAAAAAATCCAAAAAAAACTTAACTATTAAATAATAAAAAAAAGTTGGGACATGCCGAGATTTTCAAAAAAAAAAAAATAAAAAATTTATTTGATTTTAACAACAAAAATTATAATAAGGTAGAAAAAACACATCGAAATATAAATATTTGTCATGCTAATTGGTTGGCATAACGTACATATTTTTTGAGATAAGGTCAAGTTAACAGTCCAAGAAATGTTTTCGAAGTTCTTGGATTATAAAAACATCGGTACAGAATTTCGATCAAAATAGAGTTGTCAAAAAAATTGGCGTAAATTCAAAAATATGTATCTCCACGGAAAATAATCCGATTTGGACCATATACAGGCCATTCTGTTTCAAAATTTAGACCAAAAGTTAGTATCATCCCCTAACGCTTTGCGCCCAAGGTTGAAAGAGTCGAAAAAATATGCCCAATTATTAATAAAAAGTGACCATCGAGTGCAAATAATTATTAAGCGTAGAAACCGAACCATTGACAATCTTGTGTTTTTCTCTAGAAAAAAGTGCTTTTCAACAATGTTGTACGAACTTTTTTGAACGAGTTATTAACCCTTCAGAAAACAATAATTCGGATGGCTTTGTATACTTTGGGTATCTCCGTAGATATGTCGCAGCCAAATAGTTAAATTAGCCGTTTAGTTAAATTTTGTGGTTCCGGTGAAAAATTTCATTAAAAATTTAATTAAACTGTTTTAAAGTCAATTTCATTTTGACAGTTATTAATTTACAGGGGCGGGTCTGCAACCAAGAGCTCCGTCGATACAAAGGACCCTCAGCTTTCATTGAAAACAATAATATGCAAAAAAATTTTAAATTTTGAAAAAAAAAACGATCATAAGGTTGGCAAACATGAGATCAATCTGGTTGGAAATTCTTGAGAACTATCGTACTTCTGTTCTTGTCGTCAGAATGACAAATTGGTTATATTGTTGTTAGAACTGTCAGTTACATAATTCGGTAAATCCCTATGTTTTGTTACCCCAAAGGCACTACGGCGTTCATTGTTTAAGATGGGGAAAATTTTCCCAAACCGTTTCAATCCTTAATGATACTGACTTATGAGGTACATTTTCAAAAAGTGGAAAGTAAAAAACTTTCAATTAAGCTGTTTATGATCAAGATCGGATTATTTTTCGAGGAGATACGACGAAATTGAGACAATTTTTTGGACAATTCTATTTTGACAAAATTGTGTGCCGCTGTATGTTTTTTTTAAATTTTTTTACTTAAAATTTAGACTACCTAAAAACCTTAAATGGATTTTTTAATCATTAAAAAAAATTTAAAACATTGACATTAAAATTTTGGGCGCGATTAATGTCCCTATAATTAATTTTTTAACGTCATAATTGCTAAAAAAAATTACGATTTTCTTTTTTTGGATAACATAAATTTTAATAAAATAAAACAATTCGGCGAAATAATTTTCCGTGTTTTCATTCTTAATCTTAAGGCTGTCACCTCTCCGGATTTGATCCGTAGTCTCCAGTTTTTAAGATGCGTTTCCGTTTTCAATACGAAAGTAAAAATTATCCGAAGTTAAACAAAAAATACACTTTTATGAAGAGGAGAGAGAAAATAAACATTTTTTTCTAGCCAAACATTAAATTTATAAAATTTGCGGATTTAACATTCAAGTTTTGAAGAATTTTGACGTGACACCTTACCTAATTCTTTTCATATCTAACCTTATGAGTTAACCTAAAATATACTCTTACTCCCAAGAGGTTTTTCAGGTTTTCAGGTGAATAAAATTATCTGATAATTTCAAATTTTCTCGATTTGAAATGAGTGTTCATATATGCCGTTTTATTGAAAGCCGTAGTTACAGATTCTTAGTCACTATAGAGTGGCAAAATTCCCTAATAATTTCCGATTTTCCATAATAATTAATCATATTTTAGTCGATTTTTTTTTTTTAAATATATTCCCTATATTTCAAAATTCCCTGATAACTCCCGATTTTCCGTTAAAATTAATCATATTTTCCATGAATCTATTTGGACTTTGTAAATAATATTTTTTGAAAGTAAAAATTATTTAAATGTGGAAAACTTTCCACGTAACGAAATTATTTGCTAGAATTTTAAATATGATCGACAAAACTATCATTTTCCCTGAAACTTTTTAAATTTTCCAGATGAATAAAATTATCCGATTATTCCAAATTTTTCCGATTCTAGGATTTTAAATGAGTGTTGGCCAATTTTAAATTACGGTTAATTCTAATAATTCCCGATTTTCTCTTATAATTAATCATATTTTTCATTTCAGTAAAAAAACACCCCTGTTGATAATTCCCGATTTTCTGTTATACATATTTTTTTTTTGGACTTTGTTAAAGAATATTTTTTGAAAGTAAGAGTTTACTAGAATTTTAAAAATAATCCACAAAATTCAATTTCCCTAAAACTTTAAAAATTTCCTAGGCGAATCAAATTATCTGATAATTCTAAACTTTTCCGATTTCCTAGGATTCTAAAAGAGCATTCTACCCAAATAAACAATAAAAAATTTTGCGATTTTTAGCAATTATGATGTCATTTAACTAATCATTTCACTATGATCTTTTGACCTTTTTTTTATTCGAATACGTACGTTATATTTATCTTAAAAAAATGTATTTAAACCAAATTATTGACTAACAGGTTATGGGCCCAATCCTCATTAGAAAAATAAAGATAAATTAAACTGGAGAGATTAATCAATGATGTCTCTTTTTTTTTCGTGAGGACTGAGGATGTGATAGGTAACTATTTGGATAACGTATAAAAATCATACCTTCTTCATGACGATGTTGATGTGTTAAAGATGCAGGTCTCCGTTCTCCACCAGATGGCATAGCATCATCATGCACAATGGTATAACCAGACGGATGTTGTTGATTTGGTGGAAGATGTGAATTTTGTGGTAGATCTTGTTTTAAAGCACCAGGTGGTGCCGACGAAGACGGCACAGACACGGTATGATCTAAATGTTGTTTCTTGAATGGACGACGTTGCACTTGTGAATTCATTGGTGATGAACGTTTAGTTGCCTGATTGGATGCGATCACAGGACCATTATTGGAAAAATGGAAGACTGAATTTGAATTTGATGGTGATTTAATATCATCGCACATTTCAGTTTTAATCATATTTTGTGGTTGCGTTTCCATTATATTTGGATTTGGAATGATCGTTCGTGTATCGTAGATTAAGCATTCTCGACGCGCATCTAATTCTTCTTTCACGATTAACGGTTGTGGTACCACTGATGTAGTTTGCGATTCAATTGGTGGTGCTAATAATCGTGCATGTAGCGACGCAGCTAAACCTTCTACTGGTAACGGTGCCCCAGGTGGCTTAGTATCGTTGAAATATGACTCGTGATACGGTTTAATATCCGCTCGTGGTAACGGAGTATATAATTCATGATGCATATGGCGTTGTTGGGACGCGTATAACACAGTTGTCGCTCTTGGAGAACATTGAGAAACACCTGAACTATACTGTGAGTGCGCTGAGGGGATTGGAACTTGACGATCTACATCAAGTGGTCCACCTTCAGCAGATCCAGGTCGTGATATTGGACTATATAATTGTCTGGATGGTTCAATTGAATGCGGTGGTTCTGGACCTCGAACATTTACCCGTTCTGGACGTGGAGGTAGTTGACTGTTAATAAGATTATTACTCATATCCACTGCTGAATTGTTGGAAATTTCAAGGGTACGTTCGATTTCTCCACTTACTAAGTCACCAATTGTGCGTGTTGCAACCGCTGGGACGGGAGAAGGATGCATTGCGGCTAATTTCTCTTGGGATAAGTGTCGCCGTAACGCTAACTTCGCAGGGGATACTTGCGTGTAATCTGGTTGAGATAGCGAAGATGATGTAGCAACTGACATTGATACAGAATTTGTTGTAATGGTAACCGGTGTTGAAGCTTGACGATTGAGTGCCCGTGATTGAAGACCTTCATCAACATTAATCACCGCTGATGACGGTGTTCGATTGTTGTAATGTTGGGGTACTTCGCCATGATGCATGTTACTATGTGAATTATGCATACGATGATGTTTTGACGACGATGATTTGGTATCATGATGCTGTGGGACCGTAAAGTATGTGGACGGAGAAGATGTCGACGTCAAACCGTAATGTTGACTCTTTGTGTTACGATTTTGTTGATCCTCGTTCAAGACTGACGTAATAATGCTCTTCAAACGATCTTCGAAGTTTGCAACGCGTGGTGGCTGTTGCTCGGCACGATTCGATGTATAGTTTGTCGTAGGACGACTACTTGTAGTTTTACTACTCGCCGTTGTCGGAACAGATGTAACCACAGGCGGTATCGAAGATGATGATCGATTCTTAACTGTCTTCACTTGTGAATTATTTGTCGTCGACATGTTTTGTGTTGAATTATTTTGATAATTCTGTTGTGCACGCATGCGCATGTAATCCATATTATTACTACCCCCATTTTGTTGTAAATTCTGTTTTGGTTGTCCATTTGTAATATATTTATTTGATAATTTACCAGCTTCAATTTGTCGTCCGGTTTCTAAGATTTTCTGTGCCAATATTTCTGGATTTTGTTCCTCAATTTTACCAATATCAGGTACATCGGGCCATTCTTGCGAACGTGAACGATGTTCACGAGTTTTTCGAACTTTGGTTGGAGGTGGTTTTGCCGCAACCACAGTTTGTGTGGTAAGCGGTACTTGCTGTTGCATTTGTTTACGTTCTTCACTCGACTTTTCCAGCGAGGTAATTTCATTTTCTAATTTATTTACTTGATTCTGTAACTTTTTACGATGCGAAAGTGTAGCAGAGATTTCTCGAAGGATATAATCTTGCGTGAGTTGTGGTGTAACTTGAACATTTGCACCAGGTTGATATTTCTCGACAATTTCTTGTTGTCGCGCTGCAACATATTTAGCTTGTTCCTGCTCAATTGACGTGACTTGTGTTTGTAATTTACTGGCCTTGGCTTGTAATTCTTTGTGACGACAGACGATTTCTTTCGCTTTGGCTAGTAAATCACCTGGAGATGTTGCATCAATGTCGAGCTCACTCATACGTGCCTTCAATAATGCTACACTATCATCGATTAAGACTTTGATCTGCTTGTCTAATTGTGCTGCCCGATTTTTTAATTTTTGATTTCGATCCTAAAAAAAAGTTGTTAGGAAAATGATACGTTAGAATCCATTTTGAAAAAAATTTGATTTGTCTGTAACGTAGAATACTTCAGAAAGGCTTCAGAGATTGGCAAGAAATAAACATCAACGCCTCTTGTAAAATCAGAGCGTTTTGTGGTTTGGTAAATAGTCCAAAAAACTGGAAAAATATTCCTGGCTGAGTTAAAATTGATTACGACTTTTTAAATCTTTTTTCCAGGGCACTGTAGGCTCAAGAAATATTTCACTGGGTAACGGGGTAGAAAAAGGATAAATTACTTCCTCAGTCCTCATTAACTGTTCCTTTCCAACTTCAAAAGAAATCGAACTGGGTGAAATTCTCTAGGCTAGGACTGCTCAGCAATTATTAGAAGGCGAAATTCAATAAACTTTTCAGCCAGTGAGATTACGTCATGGCATAATACCACAATTTTAATACTATTAAGGAGTTTTATCTAGTTGCGGGCGCAAACAAACACGTTTTTTTTTTGGGAAGACCATTTATTTTGGACATTTTTTTAATTTTAAGATCTCGTTGTCCGATTTCAAAAATTTGATGTGGTACTGATCCTTTAGGCATTCTCCTGGAGGTACTCTAAAAAAGGTGTCCGGCGGTGAGCACCGTATTTCTGGTTTGGGTTATTTAAAAAGAAAAAATCCAGAAAATTTCTTTAATCGATGCAAAAATAGATTCTTTTGGATATAACCCCTTAATTAGGGCACAGGTAACCGAAATATCAGCCTTCCAGCCTTCTAAATCAAAGATGCCTCCTAAATTCTCAATGCCCGCGATGTGTCGATTCCGTGTGCGGGACTTGAACCCTAAAAACTCTTGATACCCGAAGGAACAGTAATAAAATAAAAATTAAAGTGAGCAAAAATTCACTGAGAGCAAATACGAAAACTTCTTAAGCTGTATTGAAGGCATTTCTTAATCTTTCGAAATCTACGTCCAAAACTTCTCTTCCAAAGTTTTTATAGACTTAGACGAATAGTCGAATAATAGTAACATACTATAAAGTATCCTAAATGCACCCTTCAGCACAAGGTGAAATATTCTACGCTTTAAATTTTAGCTTAACATGCACTTTTCCCCCCACCAAAATTGAACTTTGAAATGGATTTCTGTATAAAAAAACATTTGCCCGTTCCCTACTAATAAAAATGAGCATACCTTTTCCGCTTCCAAAAGTTGTTTGATGCTATCTTTGTAGCCAGGATTCTTCATTGTATCAATCATCTGCATAAACTGTGTACGATACATGTCCAATAAAATTTGCAACGCGTACGGTGTTTCTCCTGGCGCTTGTGGAATTTCCAGCTCGGTGTGGACAAGTTGATGTTCGGCTGTGCTCAACGATGTTAGTTGTTGGTCTACACATCCAGGAGCTGGTGGTGGTTTCTTACCAACAGCTTGTGGCGATGTGCTCAATAATGTTTGACTGTGCAACAAATCTAGACCATTAATTTTGATTGCCTTCTTTAATTTAGCCTTCTTCACACGTCCTCGACTACGTTTTGGTGCTGGTTTTAACGGCGGTGGAGCAGAACTACTGCAGCTGTTACTATTTTGATTTTGACTTAATTTATTATTACCACCACGCAATTTCCTGGAAAAGCAAAAAGGAAAAACTATTAACAACGGCTTCAATCGTTTGGTTTTGGGCTGCCTAAATCTAAATTCTATCTCTAACGGTTTTGTTCTATCTCTACGGTTTACAAGATGGGTGTTACGGGCCTAAGATCCAGTTCACATATGTTCCTCACTTTTTACGTCTTGAGCACGCTATATAAATTTCAGCATGATATCTTTTTTCGTTTTGGAGTTATCGTGATCACAGATAGACAGACGGCAGACGGACAACCGGAAATGGACTAATTAAATTATTTTATGAACATTTATAGAAAAATTTTGTTTGTAGAATCAATCTTTTTAAGCGTTACAAACTTGGGACTAAACTTAGTATATCTTGATAATAAAAATATGTTAAAGTAGACAAACCTGCGAAATTTCTTTGGCTGTGGTTTCTTCGGTTTACCAGTATTATTATTTTCTTCTTCGCTTTGACTGGATTTTCCTTTATTACTACACCAATCAGACCATGCTCGACGTGTTGTCGGACCGGTAGTTGATCCACCATTTGTTTCAGATCCACTTTGTTCACTGTCTGATCCAAATGATTCTGGACTCAATTGTTTTGTTAAATCACGACGTGTCGCCCGTTCCCGTACCGGTTTCGGAGGAGGATCATCCTCGATACCCTATTTAAAATATCAAAATCGTTAATCTGTATAATTCTTGGATAAATATTCTATTAACGTTCCGTAAGATTACCAGGTTATCCAGGTGTTCCAGATGTGGCAGTACTAGCTCTGTTATGCCTGGGTAAGATTCTTAAAGGAATGTTAATTGAACTATGGATTTGTGAACACTTACCTTCGGATTTTTCAAACGTTGAAAATACCGTTCCAATTTTGTACGATCGATAATATGTAAATAATACGATACGGGTTTACCAGTCCAGGAAACCGAACCTTTCATTGGTGTCATTTCGGATACATGCATAATAGTACCTATATCACTTAGATTACGATCCGTAATACGAAAATTTAATGGACAAAAACTTTTCGATGAAACAATACGGGCACCATCACGTAAATCTGCAAAACGTTCTTTTAGCTGATGATCCACAGTTGGTCCAAATGCGAAATTATTCACAAATACAATTGACGCTTGATTAATTTTTTCACGAAATTCATCCGTTAGAAAATCACCTTTGATTAATTTATATTCGCCAAATTTTTTACCATACCATTGCATCCATGACCGAAAATTTTTATTCATGCTCTGTAAAATTAGAAAAACAAAAATTAAAATATGCTTTTCGAATAGAAATGTTATTGGAAAGTTAATGGTTTCCTCACAAACTATTGAATAAGTTTTGATAACTTTTTAAATGGGTTGCGTTCACAATGTTTACTACTTAACCAAGGAAGCGATCGAATTGTTCTAGTGAAATATCTTTTTAGAAGAGTTATTTTTAGAATTTCAAAATTTCTTGTCACTTTTACCTATTGTCATTTATTCGATGACGCCATTAACAAATGTACTCGAAATATCTAGGAAGAATCAGATCTTCAGAATCCAATTCTATAAGAATATTTTTTATCATTTCCCCTGAACGATAATAAAATTCCTGACTATTGTTTAAACACAATGCTACCTGACTTTTCCAAATCAATCGGCACCCTGCGCGAAAGTGTTTGTGTGTGTCAGTTCCGAGTTTACTTTTTAAGTGTTGTATAGTGTGCTGTGTTCGTCAGGATATTGTCAGTTTTAAACAATAGACGCTTTGTTTGTTATACGTAATATGTAGAATAATTTATATATGGTTGGCTAAAAAACCCGAAGACGCTCGATGTGCTTTGACTAAGTTGCTATATAGTCATTCTGTATCGGTGGGTAACAACTATACTGTGTGCTGTGTCCGTCGGCTTATTGTCAGTTTCAAACAATAGATGCTTTGTCGACAACATACAAGTTTAGAAGTTATACGAACGCATTAAGGTTCGAAACGATATTCGATCGCTAGATTTTACTCTTCATATTTTTTCATATCGGATGCCTTATATGAAAATCGATAAAGAAAAACTGTGTAACATACCTCGGCATAACGACTTGGTACTTCAGCTCGTTCAATACCAAAACATATTTTGCATGGCGTTGCGGCAGCCATTTGCAAAACAACTTGTCCAACACCCGAACCCAAATCAATAAATATATCATCTTTGGTAATTGCAATTTGATCGATCATCTGACAAACTAATTCATACGATGTTTCACCATACACTTCCGGTGAGAATGGTTCATATTGATTCAATTTCTCTGGATCTATGACGGCCTGATTGTATGTTTGCTGAAGTATATGCCGTAGAAGGCCACGTGATGGGTATTTATTTAAACGTTGCGCGGGTAATGATGTACCTTTTTCCTGGAACAAAAGAGAAGAAAAATTAATTTAAAAATTAATGACAATCTCAGATTAATTTTATAAAAATTGTTTTCAAAACGAGAGGTGGGATTTTGTAACACCATCTTGAAGACAAATTGTCCTCCGAAGGTGGGCAAAAATTTTTGTATCGGTTTTTGGAGTATTTATGATCTAAAAGTCACGAGGAATATTATTCTATGAAATTGCCTGGGCCGATTCGAGAAAGCTTTCTAAAATTTTGGCCGATATCTCGGAAACTATGCATCAAATAATGAATTTAATTTTTGTATTTCGTGGGTCAAAATTACCTTATCCTGAAAATTATTAGTTTTATCGAAATTGAAGACGAGAAAAATCGTAGAATAAATTTTTATCGGAATTTGATAAAATTAGGTTAATTTTGACCTAGAAATACAAAAATGGGGTTGTTCATTTCATAATTGGTCGAATATTTTCTATGATACCGACTAAAATCCTATATCGAGCTTTTCCGTGATATTTTGAAAGTTTAAAATTTTAATTTGACGCCCCAAAAGGTTACATTAGGTTAAAATATAAATGCGTTTTAAAAAAAGTGTAATTCAAAATTCTCCTTAACGTAACTCTATAATCTCCTTAAGTTTTAGACAAATATATTTTGTAAAACAATTATTTTTAGAAAAATGCATTATTAAAACGTGTGTGGTATTTTCTGGGTTATTTTTATCAAAAATAGCCAAGATTTTAAATATTGTAATGAATATACAAAATACTTTTTTAAACGAACTATTTTTGGAACAATTAACTGTATTGTTATCCTTGTCTATACAGTTCTTCAGTTCTTATAGATCAGAAGGCTATCGTAAAAAATTTATGGATCAAATATATTTTGTATCAAAAATGTTTTGGATAGTAATTGTAGTAACTTTTTTATTTTCTACAACTCTGATTAAGGATGTATAAGCATGACAACAATGTTTGATTTAAAGGCTCAAAATTTTTGTATAGGTAGACTTTTACTCAAAGAATATGTTCAGCTTAGGTATCCATGCAAATTTTCAAGGAAAAAATCATTGAAAATCGATATAAAATACACGGCTCTTATGAAGAAATCTCATAAAACGGCATATTTTGAAAGTTTTTGATAATTTTCACTTGGAACCAATGAAAAAAATTTAAAAGAAAACTTTTTAATAGAAAGTAAACATATCAGCAATGAGATAAAAAAGAAAAAAACCAAGTGTCTCCATTCATATAAAGGATGTACGAGCAGGTTACATTTAGGGTTGAAATTATTTTTATCTTATTTTCAACTTTGATGATGAATTTTACTATAACTTCATAAATGTAGACGAAAAATAAGAATAAAAATTTTTCGATATCTGCCTTGATTTTCGAAATATCTCGTCTTATAATAGATTTTTGTGATTTTCCCTAACCAAGACATAAATTTCCTAAATTTTCAAGATTTCCCAAATCGATTATCAACCTGTAATTTATAATTCTTTTATCAGTAATTTGATTCGAAACTACAGTAAAGATTTCATAATTGTTTTAGGATAAGAATTCAAAGCTATCGGATTTCCGCCCGAGTCATTTCCCTTAGAATAAGTAGTGTATTTACTTAAATATCGTTAATAGAACGTGCAGTTATGGTTCTATTAGTTATAATTTGACTTACTCATTTGAAAATGAGTGGAAATCATGAGCGTAGTCAAACTAGTAAAATCCATTCTCCTTTCTTTTAAAATTATTAGATTTTGTATACCATTTAGAAAGAAATTTAGAAAAGTGTCGTAAATAAATAAAATTATATTATTTGGAAAATTATCGAATATAATGTCGAAGAGTTTTGTGAGCTTTGTTGTCGAGACATCTTAGAGAGACTCGGACATGAATAAAAGACAAGCGATGAATAAATAAATTAATTGATTAGTTGAAACGTTGGTGGCATTAATAATAAACATTAAACTAACGGTAAAAGGTTGATAATTGTTGTTTAGCTTTGTTTATTAATCTAGCATAAAACAACACAATTTTATCGAAAACTGTCTTCACTTAAGAGGGTTCCCCCGTGTGACAGCAATGAAAATATAGAAATTTGAGATTTGTCATTTTGAAGATTATGCAAAACAAATTTCAAAGAAAAATCTTCATGAGAAGTTGTACCACTTTGAAGACACCCACTTAAGTTTGTAAAGTGTATTTTGAGAAAAACACTAATAAAGCTGAGATAGATATTTTGAGCCAATTTAGGTTTTTCAAGGATATCTTATGCTTGAAATAACTCATAATTTTTGTCGTATCCAAATGAAATTTTTAGCGTAGGTAAAAACTCAATCAAAGTCGAAGGGACGCAAGTTTCTTTTCGCCTTTATTCCCTGCGTCTCCTCAATTTCAATTGGCAACGTCCATGAGAGCCGACACGTACCAAGAAGCTTAATTAGGCTATAAAATAGGTGAAAGATGCAAATTAGTCAGTCAAGAATCTTTAGCTATGACAGTCAAAAGAAAATGCACGGAAATCAATTCTGGCTTCTGGCTGTTCAGAGTTAGAAGACAATGTACAGAAGCGGCCAAAATGAAAGTGATTTTTCGTATCGGGATAACTTTTAAAACATTCTGCTTAATATTTTAGTTTGTATAGCCCGACTACTTGGTGAAACAAGTCCGAAAAGGTTTCCGGGTAGATAATTCATTTAGAAAGCCAAGCTAATATAGTGAATGCTTGCGATTTGATTAAATATTGTCGATTTATACTGGATTAAAGAGCTTCAATTATTAGCTTAGAATTAGAAACATTAAAAACTATACATAAAATCCACCAACAAAGTAAATAAAGCGTTCGCTTCATTTATATACAGGGTGATATAACACGTTGTATATGATTTTCGCTTAATTTGCCCCCTTACAGGTAAACAGTGATATTTATAAAAAAATGTTTCAAACAAAAGTTGTTTATTTTTTTAAAATAAACATTTTTTACATTTAAACTTTTGTTCTATCTCTAACAGTTTAGAAGATGTGTCCTACGGACCCAAAACCCAATTAACCTATGTTGCTCATTTACGAACTCGACCTCACTTTTTACGTTCTAAGCACACTATAAAAAGCTCGATTTGGTTTTTGTTTTCTATGCCATTGCTTATGTTGTTTACTTTCTATTTAAAAAGTTTTAATTTGTTTTCATTCGTTTCAAGTGAAAATTATCAAAATCTTTCAAAATTTATCGTTTTTTGAGATATCTTCAAAAGAGCAATGTATTTTATATCGATTTTCAATGATTTTTGTTCTTAATTCGCATGGATACCTAAGCTGAAATTTTAACCAGATATTCTTTGAGTAAAAGTCTACCTATAAACAATTTTTGAGCCTTTAAATCAAACATTGATGTCATGCTTATACATCCTTAAATGTCGCAAGTACCTTATTTAAACAATTAAAGTAGTTCGTCCGTCACATGACTGATCCAGTAAGCAACTAATTTATATTCATTGAATTTAAATCTAAGTTATGAAAAATAATATTTGTATCACGTAAATGTTTTTTAATACTTTAAAAATATCGTAGAAGATAAAATGTATACATTAATTTAACTAGTTTTTGATGTTTAAAAGTCAAAAACCCAAGTTTTCTTATTGGAAAGCGTCGTAAGGTAAGGTTTTTTTTTTTGCATAAACAGAATCTGTGATAAATTTTCTTCATGATGAAAACTTTTTTTGAAGCTCAATCACTGATTAATTTTTGACAATTAACATTCTTGTGAGTTCACTCCATAGCTGCACTGTGTTAAAAATGACAATTTTTTTTTTCTGTATTAAAAATGAAATAATTCACAATGGCCTCGCAAGAAGTCCCTAAACTATCTTTATTGTGATCAAGGTACTTTGAGCTATCATTTATTTTTGCTTAAGCAGCCGAACTACTTTAACTTGGTTGTTATTATTCACTTAAAAAAAAAATGATATGTTTATATTTAAATATGATACATTTTTTGGTAGACACCGTGTATTCTTTTAAAACGAATACCAAACATATTATGTATCTCTGTCAAATAAAAAAAAATAAAGATAGATATATATGAATAAATAATGATGATGACAAAGATGGCAAATTTGAGTATACTCTACAGTGGTGTGTTATATGTTGAGGTCGACAACCCGTATTACTTCAAGGTAAGTATTGATTTTATGTCAGACAATGTGAATTTAATAAATATCAAATTTATTACTTATTACGAATCGCATCAATGTTTTATGTTTTGTGTGTCGAAGTCGATCATGACTGTGATGAACTGTGCCGGTCGATTCACTCACGTCAATCATAAACTCATCAAATTTTACTGATCAAAAAAAAATATTGATGGATAACTGTCAATTTTTTAGACGCATTTTTTTTCTAAGGATATACGAGCGCCAGATCAATTTTGGATAAAAGATTTGGTTTTATTTTTAAATATAAACTTGGACTAAGTTTAATTATAAAATTGGGATAAGTCTGAATATTTTAAGGGGAGGGGGGGAATGGATGATATGTTTTCATATAGATTTTTCCAAAATTAGTGGGTGGAAATTAAAAAAAAGTATTTAAACTAAAGTTAAAACAATAATAAATTATTGAAAAAAATCTGTTGGGCCCGACTAATTAAGGATGTATGAGCACGGTAGTGGGGACACTAATTCAAAAAAATTTATATTTTCTATTTTGATGGTGAAAAGTAAGAATAAAATTTTCGATGGAGCTATTTTCAAAACATCGAAAATAGAAAATTTTGTTTAATTATTTAGCTTTCGATATTTCGAAAACCAAGACAGATATCGAAAAATTTTTGTCATATTTTTCGTCTACATTCATGAAGTTATAACAAAATTCATCATCTTGAAATAAGGTATAAATAATTTCAACCAAATGTCTAATCTAAACTTGCCTTGGCGCTTGTACTACCTTAATGAAAAAATGTCAGTAATTGGAGTTGGAATTTTGAAAAAATTCTTCAAATGCCGTATCGGTCATCATACCCAGTATATGTCAAAAATGGTCATTGTTGGCATATGTATGTACCTGTAAAGATAGGGTTTCCCTACTTCAAAGTTTTGGGAAGTTTATTCGATATTTTTGACACTTTGTACAACCAGTTCTTCGATAATTAAAAATTTAAATAAATATCCTTCAAATAATTTAAAATAAATAAGCAAAAACAAACAACTGACTGAGTTAATTGTTGAAATACCATGTATAGACACTGTTGATTAAGTATTCGTTTGTTTTTTTTACGCCATAAATAAAGATAGCCACACGGAACTGATATTACCATATAATACATACTATATAATTTATGTCGTTGAATTACAGTGATGTTTACGAAAAAATGTTTCAAACAAAAGTTATTTATTTGTTTATAAGCAACATTTAAACATTTTACATTCAAACTTTTGTTCTATCTCTAACGGTTTACAAGATGGGTCCATTAGACTGAGTACGCTATAAAAATTTTATCTTGGTATCTTTTTTCGTTTTTGAGTTATGGTGTCGACGGACTGACAATCGAAAATGGACTAATTAGGTGATTTTATGAACACCTATACCAAAATTTTGTTCGTAGCATCAATATTTTTTTCTCATTCAACACTTTTTCATCGTTAATTTCTGAGTTATGATCAACCGACAATTTCCAAGATTGTGAATGAGTTTTGGAAGAAATCGTGATGCCCAAGTTTCTTAATATGTTACCCAGTTTCAGTGGATATAAATTTACAGAGAGCACTTAAAAAATCTTGAGCAGCTTTTTACTTGTAGACCTGTGTAATTAATTAACCGACTTCAAACCAAAAAAAGGAGGTTCTCAATTCGACTGTATTTTTTTTATGTTTGTTACCTCAGAACTTTTGACTGGGTGAACCGATTTTGATGATTCTCTATCTATTTGAAAGCTGGTGCTTCCCGTGTGGTTGCATTTCATTTAAGTCTAGTTCTGACAACGCCATCCATGAGAAAACCATAAAAATCTTAAATTTGCATTCATTATGCACGACAAGAGGACGAATAACTCAATATCACGTCAACCAATTTCGATGATTCTTTTTTAGTGAAAGATTAGTTAGTGTACTTCAGATTCACTAAAAATCACGAAATAAAAAAAAACTTTTAACAAAAACAAAACCGTATTCAAAAGAAAATCTTTTCCAAAACAAATTAATATGCACTAAAAAGTAAAAAAATAACGATAATATAATGCATTTTAAATTCTTGTTATTTTTGGGGTCGGTGTCAGCCAAGCTAATGTAACAAACTGTTCTGTCAGAGCTGTTTCCTTGGCAGATACCGACTCCAAAAATAACAATAATTTTAACTGCATTATATTATCGTTATTTTTTTACTTTTTAGTGCATATTAATTTGTTTTGGAAAAGATTTTTTTTGAAGTCGGTTTTCTTTTTGTTAAAAGTTTTTTTTTTAATATCATGTATTATTTTCAAATGAAAATGTGTCGCAATTTTCATTTTTTTTTTTTGAGGTGAATACTCCCTTACCATAAATAAAATGTTCGACGTCAAAATATACGTTTATCCAAAAAATAAAACTTTTCAATAAATAAAATCCGTTCAAAATATATCTCACAAAAGAATTAAAAATAGTTGAAAAAGATCAGATGCCAAAAGTTCGTGTTTTATTTAAAAATTAGGACATTTGTTTTGTGTAAAAAAAAAAAGAATTAAGTCCGTAGGTGAAAAAAACGTACCATTTATAGACAAGAAAAAAATTACTACAAAAAAAAAAAACTATTTTTGACCACAAAACAATTATCAAATAACCTAACATCCGGTGTATGTAATACACTTAGATTACTTAAAATGATGAGAACAGACGAACGGACGGACAGACAATACAATGTAATTAACTTAAAAGAACCTAGCTTAAGACAGTTCAGCTACATATAAAAACCGTTAGATGATTTGAATTTTTGTTTTTTGTTATTTTTTTTTTCTTTCAATGAAAAAAAAAAATTATTCAAACCGCAAAGGAATATTAAAAATGTGTACATTTCTTTTTGCGCCAATGTTAAGGTTATTCGATTATTTAATATTAAAATACAGGGTGTTTTATTTAAAACGAACCAAAGTGCTTGTAATAATAATAATGGGGTTTAATCTTGGTTTCTCTGACTTAGGCCTATAACAGAGGCCACCCAAATAATTATTTGTTAATTTTTATTTATTTTACTATACAATTACATTTTTTTATGATGTGGGTGGAATCGGCTACTTCGTTCAATGTGATCAATTCTACCGCCTCCATTGATTATAATTGTTTACACTGACACTGCCTGGATTCGAGCCCGCAACTTCCCAGGCAGTAGCCAAACGGTCAAAAACGCCTTAGACCGCTCGACCACTGAGAAAGTGGTTGTAATCTTATTCAAAGAGCAAATTGAGAATGAAATTCTAAGAAAAACATTCCGGTACAAAAATTAATTGTTTATGTTTTGTTATCACGTTTTTTGTATTTTTCATTATGAAGTTTTTTAATACTTGAAAGAATCTACCGATGGCCACTCAATTAAAATTAATATTAAATGTAGCCAATTATATATTAGTATTAGATGTAGCTCACAGATGGTGATCGTCTGCTCTACGTGCGCGCCCCTATATTGAGGGCTAATATTTGGTAAAGGTACTTAGGAAGTTCCAAGGAATATTTCCGGTACTACATTCTTGAACGACTTTCTTATGTGGAAACAGAAAATATTCCTTAAAATTCATGTTTCGATTTTTGTCCGAATCGAATAACCTTAGCTGAATTCTTATCTAATAAACCAAAAAAATATTTTTACGATTTTAGAGAACTTATGTATTTTAATGTATGTAAGATTTTATGTGATTGATAACGCGAGGTCATGTCTCCATTATTTTGTAATTATTCCATTCATTATTTCAAAACGAAAATATTTTGTTTTTTGATTCAAATAAGAGTAGAGATTTGAATTTCGTAGAGATTTGAAATCTAAACCAATTTTGCAAGCTTTAGAGATGGGGGGGGGGGGAGCTAGGACTATCTAAACGCACGTACTATTTTTTTAATTATTTGTGTATTGTGTATATGTACACACACTACATCTTAGTATTATTTACAGTAACATGACTATTGTCATAAATAGTGTATGTGCATATGAGCATGTTTTTATGAACTTGACCTTGCATACTACCTTAAGATATGGTTAAGGAAGTACGAACGCCAAGAGTTAATTACATACTAAAAAGTGTCTTGACAAATTTTACTCTTTCTTTTCATATAATTTGATCGAATAATCCACAGAATTCATCATTCAAAATATATCTCAATTTCGAAAGCCTCGTCTAACATTTAAAAAACAAGCACCTTAAATAAATACTTGTATACGGAATCATACATAATATGTTATGAGAAGCAGGTGCCTTAAAATAATCATTAAAAATGATTCATAATCAGGAAATTTCAACAATAAAAATTTTCTATATCTATTAATAAAAATATATGTTCGTTTTTTAATGTTTTTAAGAAATAACAAACATATGAAATTCTATAAATAACAAAATTACGATTTAGAGAATGTTTCGTAATATTCGTGATGTATTAGTCAATATTTATTTAAACAAAATTTGTTTAAGGATGTATGAGCATGACAACAATGTTTGATTTAAAGGCTCAAAATTTGTTTGTAGGTAGTCTTTTACTCAAAGAATATGTGGTTAAAATTTCAGCTTAGGTAACCGGGCAAATTTTTAAGAAAAAAGTCATTAAAAATCGATATAAAATACATTGGCTCTTATGTAGGAATCTCAAAAAACGACATATTTTGGAAGCTTTTGATAATTTTCATTTGGAATGAATGAAAACAAATTAAAAAAAAACTTTTTAATAGAAAGTAAACATATTAGCAATGAATTAGAAAAGAAAAAAACTAAGTGTCACCGTCCATATAAGGGATGTAAGAGCAGGGTAGATTAAGGGTTGAAATTATTTTTATCTTATTTTCAACTTTGATGATGAATTTTGTTATAACTTCATGAATGTAGACGAAAAATAAGCATAAAATTTTTCGATATGTGTCTTGGTTTTCGAAATATCGAAAGCTAAATAATTAAACAAAATTTTCAATTTTCGATATTTTTAAAATTAAGCCAGATATCGAAAAATTTTATTCTTACTTTTCGTCTTATATCGTCAAGTAATAATGTAAATTTAACATCAAACTTGAAAATATCTATTTTTAAATTTGTGCCCCCACTACCATGCTCATACATCCTTAAGTCAGTCGATTATTTGTTTTCACTTGTTATTTCAGAATTATTATTATTTTAATAAATTAACGCGTGTGTTAATTATAATTAATCTTAATTAATAATAATTTGAGAAAGTGATAAGAAAAATGTTAGTTAATGAATGAATAAAATGCAAATTTTATAGTTACATTAATAATTTAAGACGACAGTTTTGATATTATAGATTATAGAAGATATTGATTGTATACAATTGTTTATCAATGTTTATGACAGGCTTAATTAAAATAGTCGCTTCATATTTATTGATGATATTTTTCATTAAAAATACAACGCGGTATATAAAACAAGTGAAAACAAACTAATTGACTGAATTAATTGTTGAAATACCATGTATACACAGTGTTGATTACGAAATTGTTAGTTTTTGAAAGATAGCCACTCTTACACACAAAGTAATAAGAGTATCTTTCTTCTCACTTCTTCAGTGAATATAGTACCGTGAAACTTGGTGGCACCTGGATTAGTGGAACTCATGCTAAGGTCTCAACTCTTCGACACTGAATTACCCCTGTTAGTGGGACGAAGAAAACCTCCACATCTGAATTCGTTCTTTCGATTTTATCATCATAGTTACCTCTATAACTGAGACAGCGAGTGAAGTTCATATGCATTAACCTCTGTAACTGAGAATTGATATAACTAATTGCGACCTCATGACAACACTTCGAGTCTAACTAGACAATGGATAGGGCATCTGTTTTACCCTGAAAATGAGCCTTGATGGAGTTCAAAAACATCAAGGATAATAATGTTACGAGCCTGAAAATATTGTCTATTATTAACCAGATAAAGTAGGTAGCACAGGACTGAAGTGCGTCCTTAAATGAACTGGCGGAACAAGTGAATGTAAACCTGGTATGGGTACCGGGACATTCCAGGAAATTGTGAAGCCGACGAGCTTATCAGAAATGGCACAATGCTGCCGGCCACAATCATTAATAAATACCCGGGAGTTCCATTTGCGAACTGCAAGTTGCTCCTGAAAGAAGGTATCTTGAAAAAGGCCAATCTTAGATGGAGGGAAGAACGTACTTGTGGTACTACAAGACAGATATGGTCTGAGTACAATCGCAGGCGTTCCGAAGTTCTTATATCACCTCCAAGGGCCTCTGTTCGCAAAGTTGTTGCGGCTATCACAGGACACTGGCTGCGCGGCAAGCATACTGAACGCTTAGGCCTGGCAGTGTATCACGAATACTGCAGGAGCTGTCACAGTGATGACGAGGAGGAGACAATGTCTCATCTTCTCTGTCACTGCCCAGCTCTTGTCATGAGGAGATGGTCTTACTTGAGCCAGTCTCTTTTTGACGACCTCTCCGATTTAAAGTCAGTCGACGTCAAAGCCCTCCTGCTGTTCTTAAACAGCTCCAAATGGTTCATGGAGTAGTGGTCGGGGATGGGCCAATCCTTTCACGGTATCACAACGGACCCTATGGTCTAAGTGTGTCCCACCCCAGGACAGCCACTCTAACCAAACCTAACCAGATAAAAGTGTATTTTATTTGCGAAGTTCATTGTGTATCATTATTAAGAACCACTTTGTAGAGACCAATAAATGGAAAATATAAAAGTGTGATTTTAAATAAAATCGTTATGACATTTCTGTGAAATAATTTTCCACAAGGTTGAAGAAACTTCAATTCCGATTAACTTTTCCGATTCTCATTTTATCACTATTCACTTTCTATGAATTATTGCAAATTTCTTTAAAATATTTCTTTATTTATATTTTACCTGCGTAAAACAATCCTTACCATTATTTCGTGTGTTATAGTAAAGGGATAAGCGGGGGCAATCTTTATCAATCTTTACTTTTAAACCCAGCGAAGCGGGTGGGTATCACTCTAGTATTACATATATGCATGGTATAAAAAAGGATGGATGGATTTACAGACATACCTTAAATTATAAACAAATTCAAAAAATAATTTTCAACTTTCAGTATAAAAAGTGATATAAATTTAAAAAACATTAAACAATTTTTTATTTAACTATTGACCTATTAACAAATGTGTTTATATTTTCAAGTCGTTGTGTTGAATGAAACATCTGCCTTTTAAAGGGTAAATAATAATTTCTTATTATTTTGACCTCAATAACTGAAATTATACGTAGATACGAATATTTATTGTAGAGTCTATTTCATACAGTTTGAACTACAAATACAAATTTAAACTATAGAACAGGCTCTGAATGGGGTTGAGTGTGCAAAATATGAGTACCGCATTTTGCCAATTGATTCCTGATCAGAAAAGCTTATAGATTAATATTGTGAATCTTGTCAGAAACCCTATTGGTCCAAATTTTGTATACCCCCTCCCTCCTCCACAGTAACAGTTAAATGACATTTTTTTTAATCAGAGCCTAAATGGCCGAGCGGTCTAAGGCGTTTGTCGTTGACTGTTTGTCTGTTTAGACTTAGGTTGCGGGTTCGAATCCAGGCGGCCGCATTGTGAACAATTATCATAAATGAGGGCGGTAGAATTGATCACATTGTCGTCGCTTGGATAAGAACGATTTAACCGATTCCACCCACACCAAAATGTAATTGTAAATATGTTTGTAATTAAATAAAGATTAACAAATAATGAAGTGGGTGACCTCTGTTATAGGCGTATATGTCAGAGAAACGGAGGTTAAGCCCCATAATTATTATTATTTTTTTGAATCAAGTAAAAGTAAATCTAGGTTCGATGGGTCTTTAACGTCAAAAAGGCTCTTTGTGATTTTTTCGTAAACTTCTTCGTTTTCGAGATATTAACAGTTTAATGTTTGGAAAAACACCAAAAAGACCATTTTAATACCACACTGTAGCTCTGGGTTAATACAAAAAGATGCAGTGGTCTCAGAATTACCGTAGCTTGTTTAGGTCGTTGGGGGAGGGTTCTAGTACAACTCGTGGATTGGAAATCATATCAAAAAGTGTGGTTTTAGTCTGATCAAAATATCAATATCAGATTTTTGGGAGGTGTTTACGAGTTTATGGGAGCATTTTATCTTAAAATTTTTTTTTAAATTGTTCATACTATTTGAAAAATTCCATAATATATAGTTTATAAATAAATTGTGAATAGTTAGAAAAAAAATAGTTCACACTATTAATTGTATGACCGTCGCCAGCCAACGCGCGCACTTCAAACGGTGAACTATATTAAATGATATGTGGGCGTTCATAGAAACGTGTTTTTTTTAAAATAAATGCACATTTTTCAAAATACAAATATTTCGAATGGTCAAGTGTTCAAATATTTATTTATCACACCATTCTGGAATCTAATACGTTAATATTCCTTTAAGGATGTATGAGCATGGTAGTGGGGGCACAAATTTAAAAATAGATATTTTCAATTTTGATGATAAATTTATATTATTACTTGACGATATAAGACGAAAAGTAAGAATAAAATTTTTCGATATCTGGGTTAATTTTCAAAATATCGAAAATTGAAAATTTTGTTTAATCATTTAGCTTTCGATATTTCGAAAACCAAGACACATATCGAAAAATTTTATTCTTATTTTTCGTCTACATTCATGAAGTTATAACAAAATTCATCATCAAAGTTGAAAATAAGATAATAATAATTTCAACCCTTTATCTACTCTGCTCTTACATCCCTTATATGGACGGTGACACTTAGTTTTTTTCTTTTTTAATTCATTGCTAATATGTTTACTTTCTATTAAAAAGTTTTTTTTTTTTTTAATTTGTTTTCATTCATTCCAAATGAAAATTATCAAAAACTTCCAAAATATGTCGTTTTTTGAGATTCCTCCATAAGAGCCAATGTATTTTAAATCGATTTTTAATGACTTTTTTCTTAAAAATTTGCACGGATACCTAAGCTGAAATTTTAACCACATATTCTTTGAATAAAAGACTACCTACAAACAAATTTTGAGCCTTTAAATCAAACATTGTTGTCATGCTCATACATCCTTAACACATATTTCTGGTAAAAAATGAATATATTTTGAAAGGGTTCTTGTTTCTATTCTACATAGTCATAAAGAAAAATGTATATTTTTTAATAATCGCAGTAAAAATTAATGTTCGCGTTAAAAATGTAAAATTTAGGTTATTTCCTGATTTTATAAATATCAACAAAAACATTTGTCAAAATATATGCGTCTATTTAGTTTATTAGTGCAATTAATTAAAGTCTGAAATCCGCCCAAAAAAACTACGTTCAAACTTTATAATTTGGGCCACGAGTCTCGTTTGATCGTTCTAAACACACATTTTAAAGTGTTTCATCGTTTTGAAATATCTTGAACATCCTGATTTAATGGAGATATTTATGGATTGTCGCTGATACAAGAAACCAGCCGGGAGCGTAGGAATATTGGGTAACTATTCGTAATTTTTTGAGGACTGTCGAAAAAAAGGAAAATACGAAATAGTTTGAGTTAATTTTTTTTTTTGCAAGAATCCAGTACTCTTGGGAATAGTGATGATTGATGATCGAAACTTTCGTTTTGGAAGCGATAGTGATTGGCGTACCCAGCTTTTGATCAAAAGACGGGATAAAACATAAACTTTTCACATAGGCTCAACAAAATTTTACTTAAAATTTTAAAAAATTGGCCAATATTGTGACATGTTAAAGTATTTCCAGCATGAAAGCACTTGTCGACAGATTTGCAAAATTTTTTTTCACAAGTACAGAAAAATGTTAACTGTGAGATCTCAAAGTTGTAGAATTTTTAGTCCTAGACATCGCGAGATAATCAGCTGAAAAGTTCGCCATTTCGATGATCAGAGCATATAAAACTCGCTGTTCTTTCAACTATTTTTTACGACATTAAAAAATTCTCTCGACAGAATTGAAAAAAAAGTAGGAGAATTAAAAGTAATGTTTTTAGAAAAAGAAAAAAATACCACCACGTCGCTTTGTTTCCGAGATACTAATTTTGACTCTCTCTTTGAGTCTCAATATACTGTTCTTTTTTAACTACCGAATCAAAAAAGAGGTGTTATAAATTTCACCGTTATGTGTGCCTGTCTGTGGCATCGTAGAGCCTAAACTGATGAACCGATTTCGATTTTTTGTTTCGTTTGCTAGCTAATTTAATGGCTAGTGTTCTTAGCTATGTTTCAAGTGCACGTTTAGGGTTCCGCATCCGAAAAATTTCTTTTTAATTTTGTAAATTTCGCTTGTTAGAATAATTTCCTCTTAGTAATTATGAATTTGGGCTTAATAAATGTGTCCAAATTCAAAGTACAGTGGTGGCTGAGTTAAATCACTGCAACTGAATATTTTTGATCTTCTTGCGTTCCACTTAACTGTTTTTACGCAATCGATCATAATAATAGCATGCATATATATACAATTTAAAACTAAAGAATCCATCAAATTCAAAAATTAATTATTTTCGCTAAAATTTGCTGCTACTTTGAAGCATTCCACTAACAGTTTCAGCGACATTTAGAGAAAGTATTAAAATTTAATTTTTTTTCAATCGCGGCTTCCTAAAACTGTTTTGGAATTAATCGATTGTGTAAAAACAGTCAATTATGAGGAAATAAATTTTCGATATTGATAAAAATATATTAGAATTAATTTTTTTTTTTACTTACCAAAGCAACAACGCTATCAATTGCACGATTAAATCGATCACATAACGATTTCATACTTTCATAGCTACGAGTATCATAATTACATAATATATTATTTTCTAAAGGCAGTTTTAATTCCGGTAAATCTTCGCAAACCCATCTGTAATCAAAAATAAACGAAAAAATTAGTTATTTAATCCAGAATATATACAAGAATAATCAGAAAAGATAATCGTGACTTATTTAAGTTACTTGCAGCAGGTTTCCTACGTACAAGTTTTTTACTAAATAGGTGAAAATTTACTTTTGGTACATATTTTCTTAAGAACTTGTGAATTTCAAGGAAATTGATGACAAAGTTATTTATGGCTATTATTTCTTCCATAGGTATAAGTGGCTAAAATGAGAAATTTTTTATTTAGGAAAAAATTATCTTTTCTCTTCCTAAAAAAGGTTTAATATGATAATCTACAACCATCATCGATAGCCCAGTAGGTGGAGGACTTAAGACACTATAATCAATAATAATTCATATAGGTCGCTGGGGCAAGTTCGACTCGAAGTAATCAATTTTTTTTTTTAAATATACCTAATAAACCTGCCCATGTGGTTGTGTCAATCACATCACTATTTTGTTATAAAAATAAAAATTTTTTCTCAGTTACTTCTAAGGGTGGATTTTAGGGGTGGCTTGGAACTATATTCAGTTGCTTTTTACCCTCAAATTCATTATCAACGACTTCAAAACGGCAGAGAGACAATTTCTGAAGTGAAATTCAGAATTTTCAATTTTTTTATCATTGACACTTCTAGGGGTAGTTTAAATGGGGCTGAAATCATCCTCAATAGCTTTTTGACCTTAAATTAATGAACAGCGAACCTAAAAGCTCCACAAGAGATGATTTCTGAAGCAAAATTTTGAATATAGTAAAGTTTTAATGGGGTTGCAACTGTATCCAGTTGCTTTTTAACTTTGAATTCATTATCAGTAACCTCAAAAACCCTCAAGAGAAGATTTTCGAATTGAAATATTGATTTGTTTTCTCTGTTACTATTTGGAGTTCTCTGGGGATGAGAAAGCTACCCTAATTTCCTCAGTTTTTTCTGTTATGCCAAGGTTAGTGCGGCTGAATGTTCCTAAAGGTCTAAGGAACACGTACACAAAAAAATTTTAAAATCGGAGCTGTTCCACCACTTTTCCACATTTGATAATATTTTCCGGCTTATTTATTGCACTATCAATTCAGTGAATTTTTTAAACAGTGTGATATAATAAATGATGTAACTTTTTAAAGTCGGTGTATTATGATGTAATATACTTTTGAAAGCCGGTGTATTATATAATAATATACATTATACACTCTACTGACATAACGGATCGTCAATACACAATGGACCTAAAGCAAAAAGCGATGGTACTGTGGCCTACGTGACAAATCAAACGTACTCTTCACACCACGTACATGAACGTACATAATAAAACGAAGAATATAAGAGGGGGTAGGAGAAGGTAAAAACTTCACATCACTACCCTCTCCGTTTGTGCAAATAGTGGTTGAAAAGGTTGAAACAGATGCATTATCAACTTGCACACACACACACACACACACACACACAAGTATAAAAAACCACCCTCCCATAACACCATACGATTCCTTATGTACGTACTGTAGTGACGTCATTGTTCACATAATAAATTTTTAACATCATAACATTCATCCCTTATAGGGATGGTTATTTGTTTGTTAAATCAATATTATATAACTAGGGTAGATATGTTGTAACAAAGATGAATTTATATTAGGTACATTTATTTTATCCCAAAAATATAACAGGAAATGTTTTGGCGTTATTCATTTATTATTCAATTATTTATTTACCTGTATATGCGTATGACCATATGTAGTCATTTTTGGATCGAATTCCTTTACATGTCAAAAGGTCTACAAAAAATATTTAATTTCCCGAGAATTCAGTATTCACTTTTTTACAGAATGAAATAAAATTTTGTATAGATGCATGGTAAGAATAACCGCCCCCTTGAAAATGTGGGTAGACATTTTAAATGAAAATTCGAGATCAGTGATCCGAAAAACCTTTTTATACGTCATTAAAATTCTGAACTTGCCAAAAAAAATGGTCTATTTCATTTTGAGAGTCTTCCAGAGCCCCAAAATAGAGAAGGAGGTGCATAAAGGAACTTATTAATAAAAATATCTTAAATTTCGGGTACCTTTAGCATTTTCACCTTTTTAAAAGTTATCTTATTTACTTTACGATTTAAACAAGAGATGAAATGGATATCCGGTAATTATCTGGTATACAGCCTATCCGGCCGGATACCGGATAATAATCTAATATCCGGGTGAATTCCGGATAATAAAATTCAACAAATTCTCATTATTTTACTCAAGATTATTTTAATAACCGCACGTCAAAATGTTTCTTTTATTAATTATTTTAGCACTCAAAATTAACAATTGTATTGGCATCGTATACCAGTTCAGCTTCTGAAAAAAGCCTTTCGCTTTAAACGCTTCTGCCAGATGCAGAAAGACAAATTCTAGCAAATCTTGACAACTGCGTGTACTGATTCAAATTAACTGACCACCAAATGTATGGGTCGTGATTGCGATCGATTCGAGATGTTTTTAAGAAAAAGTCAATCTCGTTTGCAATTGGATTTTGTTTTTCTTGATCTCGACAATCACTACTATTATCCTTTGCCACTTCATTGAAATAGTCCCAAAACTTCATGTGCCAAGTTGGATCCAGTTTCAAGAGTTTTTTTTTTTATCGGGCTTTAATACTCTATCATGCTTTTTTGTCGGGCTTTTTCATTTTCAAGAACTCTTTAATAGTCTGACTTGAACCCTGGGTCTAAAAAGGTAGCAATTAGGTAGATTGGATTTTGTTCTACGGATTAAAAACGATTTTCCAATTCAGCTTTCAAAAAAGCTCTCATACGAGTCCGGAGTTCTTTGTTTAAATGAAAATAGTGCCAAATTGGTAATATTGTCACGACGACAAGTAAAAAAAAGTAGAACCATCGGGTCGAATATCTGATAGCCGGATATCCGGCGCTCTGGCCTCGTATCTTGCCAAATATCCGGTATCCGGCCAAACCACTATCCCTACTATAAACCCTTTCATCCCTTATATAAACTCAATATACCTCAATGGCGCGGGGGTTAAAATTAAAAAGGTCCACTTTAAACCATATAGACTATTTTAGGATAATTTTCTGAAGCTAATGCAAAAAACCTCAAGGTAATACATCCAGCCAAATTATTTTTCGTAAGAATCAAAAAATTCTAGGTTCGTTTATTGTACTAAAAGAACTAGTGGTTAAAATTTAGTACACGAGCGCTATCTGTGAATGCGAAATAAAATGATTGTTAAATTTTAGAACACGAGCGCCATATGAGAATGGGCGAATGGTTTTGTAAAAAAGCAACGTGATGAAGTCAAGTATATTTTTACCTCAAAAACTGCCGTGATTTTTTTTTGTGCCGTTTGTTTTATAGGTAAATAAAAAATTATCCAATTTTACTAAAATCATTTTTTATCATCAGATTTGCCCTTGTAACAAATCTCATGAGTAGAATTCAACTACAACCGCAATAATGATTTATTTTTATTTCAATAAAACGTTCTCATTGTTCCAATTTAAAAAAAAAAAAAAAAAACACGGAACATTTTTCAATAAATAGCTTACACTTGTACATATTTTCATTTTGGTACAATGCAACTTAAATGGAGCCTACACGTGTCCATTTTATTTGAGAGAAATAAATTCACCCTAATTTTTTTTTATTTTAAATAAAGTAGTTTTAATGACATTGAAACTTTATTTAATTTCATTCGCTATTTTCAATATCTCTATATATTATAAATGCGAAAGTAAGCATGTTTGTTTGTTTGTTTGTTACGCTTTCACACTAAAACTAGCGAATGGTTTTCAATGAAACTGTACAGCAATATAGCTCATATATCAGAATAACACATGAGATATAATTTATTAAGATATATTTATAAAAAAATAAATTTAATTTGACATAACCATTACAGATTTCTGTAAAAGTAGTCATTTGACATTACCATAAATGACAGATTTCGGTAAAAATATTCAATATAAAATATTTCACGGCCATTTTTTCTGATATACTTAATGAATAATTACGACTATTATACATTTAAAAAAATAGAAAACTATACATATATTTTACCTGTGTTAAACAATCCTTACCATTATTTCGAGTGTTATAGAAAGAGGATAAACGAGAGCAATCTTTATCAATATTTACTTTTAAGCCCAGCGAAGCGAGTGGGTATCACTCTAGTTTTATAATATTTTGATGTGAATAATTCATTTCGTCTTTTCCCTGCTTACGTCTGTCTATTATTCCCTACATAATATTTATTCCTGTTATTATTTCTAAACAAAAAACTATTCCCTTTTTAAAAACCTTGAAATTGAAAACAATATGTATACAATATAATGTGAAATGTTTAAGATTTTTAAGGTAGTTTGACTGTAAACTCACTTTTCTTAAGAATCTGATGAAATTAAATTATATAGTTTTAAACTAGGTCAGTGATCGGCAACTTGCGGCTCTTTTGAGGTAAAGCTGCGACTTTTTAGTTCCAAACGCAAATATTATTTATTTTAGAAATAAAAACATTTAAAAATCGTTCTAAATGGATTAACGAGGATTAGGCAACATTTCTAGATTTTGTTTAATTATTTAGCTTTCGATATTTCGAAAAGCAAGGCAGATATCGAAAAATTTCATACTTATTTTTCGTCAACATTATTGAAGTTGAAGTAAACAAAATTCATCATTAAAGTTGAAAATAGGTATAAATAATTTCAACCACAGGGCTAAACTTGCGTTGGGGCTCGTTCTACCTTATCGCAGTTGGGTTTTTTGCTTTTTTAATTAATTTTTTTATGGATTTGTTAGAAAGACTAAAAATAAAACTTATTTATATACAATTATTTGTATATTGTGTATATGTACACACAATACATCTAAGTATTGTGTACAGTAACATGACTATTGCCACAAATAGTGTATGTGCATATGAGTATGTTTTTATGAACTTGACATTGCATTAAACGTCGAATAATTCAATATTCGACATCGACTTATCAGATCAACTGAATTATGAACCAATTAACTTTAAATCCATAAATTAATTTAATTTGGACGAAAATACAAAAATCAATTTTAATTTAATAAGCCTCTAAAATTTTTCATATGAAATTCAATCCGAATTCAATCAAATGAGATATAAAATAAAATTCATTAATCAAATATAATTATAGATTAGTAATATATTCTATAAACCAATTCACCACCCTCTTTTCTCCTACCACCTGTATCATAGAATCACCCTAACATAAATTCAGTACATATTTGTAAAAACAATGTGACGTGAAACTTCACATTACTCCTTTAAACCTCTGTATATACTAAAATATTCAAAAGTTTAATTTTCGCATGTATTAAAAAAAAAATTAAAGAGCTTTTCACACTTTCCGTATGAAAACTGAGTATGGCGTAAGGAATTAGGGATACAACCTCCTTTGAGAAAGTTTCCGAAAAGAATAAGGTTATATTTAACCATCATTGTAATAATTAGATAGAACTTTGAATCTTAGATTTAGAATTTTGGGATTAAAGTTGGTTTTACATCTCAGAAATTACAACACGCTTTGGGTCAAACCAACGATCCAATTCCGGACTCACAGAAATCGAATATCTACCAAATTTCTTGCTCGAATTGTTCTGAAATTTATTAGGGTCACACTAACCGACAAATGTCAATTCGCGAAAAAGAACATATTATCGATGTCAAGAATCATTGAATCGAAAAATCTTGTATTGCGGACCTTGTTCTAAATATAGAACACAAAATTCTACCTGCCAAGTTAATTACATCACAACAGTTTAGACGCTTACGAAAGCATTTTAATCCCCAAGGCAGGCAATAAGTCTCAACTGGGATAAAGGTCCTATATTTGACTCTGAATTGATAAAATGGACAACTGTTAAAAGTCAACCCATAAAACAATTCTCGTCAGTTATAGCGAACTTGAACAATGGACACACCCATTTCACAAGCGATACCAAATTTTAGACATAAATTGCGGTCGATACAAGAATTTTTCGAACTCACTTAAGAATTTGTTATGAAATATTTACTAAAAGTTTGTTGGTTTTGAGAAATTTATTTCTTTAAAATGATAATTTTTGTATTTTTAATTTGTAAATCGTTACTGTAATTGTTGGTAATGTTTTACATATTTATTTTGAACTTAGTGAAAAATGTTTGTAATGTGTTATATAAATAAACTAGCTGTGAACTACCCGCTTTGCTGGGCAACATCCCCACTTGCACCCCTCCCTCCACATTTCCTTGCGTGGGATAACAGTTTTGTAATGTACACGTCATGCTCTTTTATTTGATACCCCACTTAGGTATATTTGTAAATATTCGATAATTCCTTCTCACTTTCTCGCTACACCTTTCTACCCTCCGAAGGTTAAAAGTAGATAAAAACAATAGATCTTTGAAGCTGGTTGTATATCGTGTCAATATTTGAGCTTAATCGATGCACAACTTTTTTAGTTTTTGAAGCATATCCCTTTCAACCCCTATTTCAACCCCTTACTCTACTATAATATGGATGTATTATACATAAAAACCTTCCTCTTGAATCACTCTATCTATTAAAAAAAACCGCATCAAAATCCGTTGCGTAGTTTCAAAGATTTAAGCATACAAAGGGACATAGGGACAGAAAAAGCGACTTTGTTTTATACTATGTATTGATTTAGCTACTGACAATGATTGCGTTGCAATCGAAATATCGATATTTAGCGAAATGTAAGTCTGTTATATGTTTATTAATTCTATTTTTTAAATAGTATCTCTTAATAATCGTTGTTGTATAGTAAAAGATGTTACAAGTAAAGTAAAATGAAAGAAATCGTTTGCATTTTGCTAAAACCAGATTAATTCAATGAAACGATCAATGTTAAAGTAATAAAGACTTACAAAATTAATAAATAGGCAACTTGAATAACGTATACGTTAAACATTTTATAATAGTTTTCGATTATTTGACAAACACTCAACATTAACATCATACAAGCTGAATATTTACTAATTTTTAAGTGAACTTTAACATTGATCGTTTCATTGAATTAAAACTTTATTGTTTATTAACAAATAGAAACATTTGCACCACTAACTCATGCATTACTAATGATATTTGACACCTAAGAGACACATTCCATGAGGTTTTAGCAAAATGCGAGCGGTTTCTTTCATTTTTCTTTATTAGCCTATTTATGTAACATCTTTTACTGTACTACTGAATTATTTCAATGTCATTATAAGCAATTTTGACTGTATATACGTAATGTGTATATATATAGAGGTTTAAGTATTTGGATTGTTTTGTGAATGGAGTACACGTAACTTTTAAAATATAATTCATAGAAATGAGTTTAGCCACAGCCACAGTCGTGGTTGGTAGCCACACCACTACCAGTCACCACCAGAAATGGATGGAGAATGGAGTGGTGGTGTGTACTGTGAAGTTAAATATTATGATGTGATGTTATTGACCGAATCAAGTTTACTAATACACTCACATCACTGTACACTGTACGGAGTCGGAGTGTACTCATATAAATAAGTTTTATTGATGATGCTTGTCTGCGTGTTTGTATTTTGTAGTAATCGTCACAGAAATGAAACACGAAAAACGGTCCAAGTTCGAAATATTTGAATACTGTTTTAGTTTGGGTTAGAGCTTCAAGAAATTTTGTGACTTAAATTGATTTATAAGAATTAATACGCATTTTATAATTGCATTTACAACCGTAAATATACTTAATTCACAATTCGGTTAATAGGGATGAAAATGATTACAAACTTGTTACTTGAGGAGGTTTTTGAGTTACCTGAACATGAATTGATTTCCGAGAATTGTATAAATAATAAATAAAAAAAAACAACAGTATTTTTTATTTATTACATGTATGTATATATCTATATATATGCAGAGACAGTGGCACCATCTTTGAGCTACATCTAATACTAATATATAATTGGCTATATTTAATATTAATTTTAATTGAGTGGCCATCTGTAGATTCTTGCAAGTATTAAAAAACTTCATAATGAAAAATACAAAAAACGTGATAACAAAACATAAACAATTAATTTTTGCAGTTCTACAGTAGAATAACTTAAAAATTTAAGTGATATTAATAGAAGTAAAGAAAAAATTTTAATTATAGTTATTATAATTTTAAAGTTATTTATTAATTAATTGTAATTTTAGCAATAAAATGCCACGAACGTCGTACGTTAACGGGTAGTAAAGAGCGTGATCGTAATCGATCATTAATGAGTGATCATCGGAAACGACGAAAACAAGATCAAGAAGAATTATATCTTTATCAAGATGATATTAATTTTAAAATGTATGCAGAAAATTTTGAGATTGCTCAAAAGAATTTGAATTTTGAAGTATGTAATGCATGTCATCGTCGTTGGTTTGATTTACAAATTAATAAAGATAGGTTTTGTTGTATTTGTGATAAATTTAAAATCAAAAATGAATTGAATATTTTCACAGCGGATAATAACATGGATCCTGGTTTACAACCTGATATTGAGGAACAATTAAATAAAAAATATTTGTCAATAATTGAAGTATAATTTTATTTTAGAAATATCTATTTTATATGATACCATTCGCGAGCCATTACGAAGTTATACTTTTAGCTAGTAATATATCAGATAAATAGTGACATTCTTATGGACGAAATAAAAAGTATTTTGAACTTTCGCGCGCCTTTTTTCAATCGTTGTTTTTTTTTTCAACTTTAAAAATATTTACCGTATTCACTTGTGTGTGCACATGCATTCACACTATTCACAGAAATAATAATAATAAAAAAAAAAATTTATATTTTTAGAACATTGCATCTGTGACTGTGTAAGTGTTTTGTGTCGTCTACACTCTTACAGTCTACATAAGTTCTACACTTACACTCTAACTCTACACTATAAATATTCCACCCAGCCTATAAAATGACGTAAACATAACACAAATAAATTTTTTTTTATAATATAACACTCTACACTCCGCTTACGTCTGTGTTATGTGACCCTCCCTCCTCGCTGTATCGAGTATCGTGTAATACATAATATTTCGTCATCAAATTAATCAGTCTGTTCTTTTTAGCTTAGTGTACTACACTAAATATAGGTAAAACAAGTTAAAATAAACGATTCACTGAATTAATTGTTGAAATACCATTTAAAGATGGTGTTGATGACGCAATCGTTTGTTTTTGACATCACGTAAGTAAAGAAAGATACCCACTCTTAGATATTCACACACTCCTTACTCATATTTCCATATAATACATACTATAATATAAAATTAACACCTAATTTTCACCCTCGTGGATAAACAGTGAGGTTTAAGAAAAAATGTTTCAAACAAAAGCTGTTTATTTTTTTTTAAGGAACATTTTTTACACTTAAACTTTTGTTCTACCTTCAACAATGGTTTACAAGTAGGATCTCATGGACCCAAGACCCAATTGAATTATATTGCTCATTTACGAACTCGACCTCACTTTTTACATCCTAAGCACGTTACGACTTCTTCAAACTATGATAAAACCATAAAACACATCTTCTGTTTAAGAACTGTTTTATTAGATCAATTATATTTTGATGAACGTATTTTTATTAATTGATTAATATAAGAATAGGTTAATTATCTCGTAAATTAGGCCTCAGATCCAAATTTGGTATAGAAAATTTTCTTCTTTTTTTCTCCGCTTATTCAGGAAGCGAACGTTCTGCATCCAATTATAGAACAACCTGTATATATGGGCATATTTTTAGGAACTAGACTATAACGGACATTCTACCTTAAAAAAAATTAAACAAATAAAAAAACTATTAACTAAACAGATGGTTCAATATTATCCCCGTGAATCAAATGACAGACAATCATTTTTTTACACAAAGTTAATGTTACCTTGAAGTCTTGAACATAAATAAAAAGACCTATATTTAACAACTTTACAACCGACTTTAAAAGTTTAAAACTCTAAATATTTCAACAAGTCTTCACAACAAAACAATCACCGAAAAAAAATTGTATAATTTACGACCCCCCAATAAATTTTGTAAATTACATTCTAAAAATCTAAACTAAATAGAGTTATTACTTATATTGTTAATAAAAATTTCTATTTTTTTTTTTTGCTAAAATTATTTGTTTAACAAAAAAATAAAAACTTTTCAATTGTTTGCCCAAAACGTAAATTTTTAGAGATAAACAAAGATAAGGTTTTTTTTCAATTGTCTGAGTGGTGTAATTTTGAAGTGTTTACGTATAAACAAATGTAAATAAACTTTGAAGCGATCTATTAAAAAAAAAATTCTTGAGTTGGAAAACTCCATCACTTCAGTCATATTTCGACTTCATTTAATGTTTCTTACTTGTTAGATATTTTTATACCATGTATATATGTACAAGGTATAAAAAGTTTGATCTCAAGTTTGTAACGCTTAAAAATATTGATGCTACCAACAAAATTTTGGTATAGGTGTTCATAAAATCACCTAATTGTTCATTTTCGGTTGTCCGTCCGTCTGTCAACACGATAACTCAAAAACGAAAAAAGATATCAAGCTGAAATTTTTACAGCGTACTCAGGACGTAAAAAGTGAGGTCGAGTTCGTAAATGAGCAAGATAGGTCAAATTGGGTCTTGACTTTGTAGGACCCATTTTGTAAACAGTTAGAGATACAACAAAAGTTTAAATGTAAAAAATGTCAAAAAATAAACAACTTGTTTGACATTTTTTCTTAAACATCACTGTTTACCCGTGAAGGTGCAAAATAGGCGCAAATTGTATAGTTTATATTATATGGGAATATCAGTTATGTATGCGTGACATGAATGTATGTGTAATGTAATAAAAACCATCAACACTATCTATACATTGTATTTCAACAGTTAAGTCAGTCAATTGTTGGTTTTCACTTTTTTTCTTTTGACAAAAACATGAAATATTGCCAAACTAAACTGCTCAAAAATATGGTTTTGTTGTAAATAAAAAAGGGGGTGGAGGGGCTTAATTTTTGTCTAATTTTCCCAAATTCTAAAAGAATTTTTGAATAAAATTCGAAACAGAAGTCTCGAGTATGATCATACATTCACTTTTTGAAAAACTACCTTAAAGTTGTCCGGCTGTTTAAGCAAGTACGGTGAATGCTAATTTTTTTTGCGGTAAATGGTAGTTCAAAGTCCCTTGGTCACAATAAACACGGTAGGGCCTCTTTCGTGGCAAAATTGTGAATTATTTCATTTTAAAATTGTGATTTTTAACCGATACCTTATGAAAGAATTCACAATAATGTTAACTGTACAAAAATTAATCGGTGATTAATTATAATCTAATAATTAAACGTCAAAAAATAGTCGAACTGAAGTATAAATTTTATCTTTTACGATATTTTTAAAGCATTATAAAACATTTACGTGATACAAATATTATTTTTTCAATGAATTTGATTTAAATTCAATGAATATAAATTAATTAAGTTATTAAAGTGGACGCTACAAATAAAAAAAGACGCGCCCACTAAATTACGGAAGATTTGTGACACCCGATATATTAGACATTTGTCAGTGCATCAGTCTATATTTTCGGGGGAAATATGACTTAACAATTTGCTGTAAATTTCATGAAACACCTACGTAAGTGTACATTAAATTTGTATATAGATTTCAAGAACGAATTATATTCGAAAATTTTTTTGAACTAAGGCCGAGGACAATTCAATGGTTTTTTAATGTTTTTGTTAAAAACTCAATTTTAACAAGGTTATATTTAACTACGTTTAAAAGTTTTCTGAAAATTCTTTCCGATTATAAACTAGTGATAGAAATATGGTGAAATTAGTTCAATTAGTTACAAGTGAATTTTACAAAATTTAAAAAAAAAACCGACAAATTTTTCGGGTACGGAATCCTAATCTTGCACTTGAAACATATCTAAGAAGACTCCTGATTAAATTACCGTTTTTCTTAAAACTTTTTCTAAACTGAACCAATTTTGAAGATCGTTGTCAATTTTTTAGTTTTTTCGGGTACAGAACCTTAAACTCGTATGTGAAACGTAATTAAGAACACTCTCCATTAAATAATCTTTCAAACGAACCCAAAAAATTCAAAATCGGTTCATTCGTCACAGACAGACACACACATAGCGGTCAAACTTATAACCTTTTTTTAGTTCGGAGTTGAATTTAATTATTCAGATTATTTCTCTGCTCTAATATTCTCACTCTCAAATGCTAGTGCTAGCTAGTGCATTAAAAAAATAAATTTATATAAAATTATGTAGAGGTTATGATTTACAAAGTTAAAGAATATTTAACGCGCGAAATATTTGAGGAATGTGCAGAACGCATGAGCAAAACTCTCATTACGCGACTAAAAATTACCGAACGGTTAACGCAAGTGCTGACGGGTTAAAATAACACAATAGTGTGAGCATACTCTTTCCTGTGCCATTCATTTATGAGAGCCACACTGTATGATACTGACAATGAAGTTAAGAAAATAAAAACTTAAAGACATTCATTCACGTGTTTATAAAAATTATTTATTATTTCATAACTATTTCAATTTTAATTCTTACAAAATGATAAATGAAATTTGATAATGCTATTTTGATGATAATACCATTTTATTAATAAATTAATTTACAGTAATTTGATAAATCACACAACTGATAAATATTTTTAATTTTTTTTAAATAAATTATTTTATTACATTATTGATTAATATAATTACAAAATATGGTATGATCAATATGTATTAGTTCAGTATGTATTGCCAAAACCATTTGGAAAAATTATTTTATGAGAAATACTCTACCATAATTGTTAAACAATGTATGAATATCTTTAAAATAGCCCGGCCGTCACGTGACTAGTCGAGTAGTCAAATTTGTACCACGTAAATGCACCATGCATAGTCAGTGTTGATTTCTTTATCACATAACACATACATACATGTGACACATACATAACTGATATTCAAGTATAGTACCTACGATAAAATTTCCGCCTCATTGGCACCCTCACGGGTAAACAGTGATGTTAACGAAAAAATGTTTCAAACAAAAGTTGTTTATTTTTTTATAAGGAACATTTTTTATTTTTAAACTTTTGTTCTATCTCTAACGGTTTACAAGATGGGTGCTACGGACCCAAGACCCAATTGACCTATGATGCTCATTTACGAACTCGACCTCACTCTTTACTTCCTGAGTACGCTGTAAAAATTTCAGCTCGATATCTTTTTTCGTCTTTGAGTTATCGTGTCCACAGACGGACGGACAACCGGAAATGGACTAATTAGGTGATTCTATGAACACCTATACCAAAATTTTGTGCGTAGCATCAATATTTTTAAGCGTTACAAACTTTGGACTAAACTCAATATACTATGTATATTTCATATATACATGGTATAATAAAATGTAATCATATATATTATTACTAATTAATGATTATTTGAAACGTAATTAACTTTAATATTAATTAATACACAATATTATTATAAAATTAATTATCCAGTAAGTATTAATTTTCATTTCAAATGAAATTTAAAATTGCTTGCCTATTTATATTTAAAATTCTTTGAATAATACCTATCATGTTTTAAAAAAATTGCTAATAAAAAAAAAAAAAAAATTGTTACATTAAAATGGTACCCTCATCTTATATTTATACCCTGTGTATATGATATATATATACAGGGCGTTCTGTTATTAACTGCAGATCGTGGGCCTACAGAATAAGCTCGTAAAGACGATGGAAAAAGTTATTTACCAATTTTGGATCTGAGCCCTAATTTAGGCGCTACAAGTATGACAAAAATTGATAAATTGGTAAATTCACTGACTATCATTCGATAACCAGTAGCCAATGATAATCAGTAGATATTAGTTAATGTCATTTAATAATATTCAACTAAAGAAGGGATATGAACTGATATCAATTGGATTATATTATTTTGAAAAAAAACATTTAAAAAAAACTATTATATTAATTCTTTGGTTTGGTCGATTCTCACTTTTTTTTAATTATTTTTGCAAGAAAACATTAAATTCTTAGTAAAAAAACAAATAACATCACAGAAGGAGTGTTTTTAATTTAACGTAATGACATATTTGCTCTCGCGTTCTACACAAATTTTTCCCGCGTTTATTATTCTTTAACTTTGTAAAATTATTTAATATTTTGCCACAATTTTCTTCGATTATCTAGAGTAATTGACTATTTGATAAGAAATCGATCTTCATAAGCCATTTTGAAACACCCTGTAAGGTTCTAATTTGATTGTTAGCGCCTTGGAAATTAATAATTGTGTAATAAAATAAGCATAACCGATTAATAATCAATTTTAAACGTTATAGAACATGTGGCTAATAATATTCAAATCAAGAGGTCTGTCTTCGATTTCTGTCATTAAAAACATGAAAGTGAACAGGTGAACCATCACTAAGCAGCTGATGAAGGAGGCAACATGTATCCATGTACGCAGTGTTACAGTCATACAGATATCAAAACACAAACCACTACTTCTTATTTCCTTCAGACCATCAACAAAACACCGCTTAATATATTTTCTTTATAGGGTGTCCCCTCTTTATCGAATTTGCCAGGTATAAGATTTTGTCAACTAAGAATAACTCGGATGGATAAAAGTTTCTAATGAATAATCATGATATGTAGATAATAAAACAAAATTATTTTTTATAAAAATTAAGATTATTATTACTTTTAGAAAATAAATTCAGTAAAATTAAGCGTACAGTCTATATCACTTCCAAGGACCTCTATAAGCAAAATCGTTGCGGCTTCTACAAAACACTGGCTAGGTGGCAGGCACGCCTGGACCTAAAAGTGTATCAACTATAAATGCTGTGTACATTTTAATAGATTAGCAGACGGACACGTTTGTCGCTTTGGAAGATTGTTGGTGATGGAATTTCGTTCTGGCATTAAATATTATGAATTTTTAATATATTTTCTTTATTCTGTTAAATTTTCAAGACTGATGAAATGACAACATTGGATTTGTTTTAAATACATATTTATGGCGTTCTGGCAACAATTAGGAGGGATGTAAATGTTCTGGCAAAAATTGTATGAAGTAAAAATATTGTCGAAAGTAATTTCCTAAAATTTTATGACTTATACTTAATAACAAAAATGAGCCTTATTTCTTACCCTTTTTAAAAATTTAGGGTAGTCCCGGCCACACATGGCTGCCAGAAGTGGCTTTTCAGTATCCGTAGGTATTGAGGTATTTTTATGAAGAGTTTCGTGACTTCTGAAATGACAATCTTAAATTGGTCACTGGCTCTTGGTCTAAAACAATTTTAGAATTGATTTCATCAAACTTAAGTTCTAAAACGTAGAGAGGCAGATGTTCCAATTTGTAATATTTACGTAATTGGTTGTGGGACACCCGTTGTTAATAACAGGTGAAAATATTTTATTAACCTATTGAAGGCAACACAAACAGTTTGTATTAATGTCATATTATATTTATAAAACGGAAGTCATTTTTATTGAAAACATCTGAAGATCGTTTTTTTTTTTATGAAATAATATACTGTGCGCATTATATAGGGGTGTTATCTTTCCAAAAGCCCCGATTTCTTTTTCTTATTAATATGTGATATCGTTTTATTTTATATTATTTTTATTGGCGTAGGTTGGAAAAATATATGCAGAATGGCTCGCAAAAACTGTACCCTTTGTACAGTCGAACCTGTAGGATAATCGGAAGTTCAAGGGTGTTAATCTCTTTTTTACAATGAAAAAAAAAATTACTTTATATCAACAGATATCAAGTTGGACAGTTACAATACTGTATTCCAGGCAGAGGTGGTAGCCATCATGAGATGTGCTGACCACCTCCAATTGGCCAATTTGAAGGATTATGTGATTAGTATCTGCACAGACAGTCAAGCAGCACTCAAAGCACTATCAAACTGTACAGTGTCATCGCGACTCGTCAAAGAAACTAGAAACTAAATAACCTGGCGAGGCACAATAAAGTCAAAATTACCTGGATCCCCGGACACTCTGGTTGGAACGGTAGAGAGAGCAGACAAGCTGGGCAAACTGGGAACCACCATGGCTCCCACTCAAGAAAAGCTTGCGAGGATGCCATACCAAGAAGGTCTTAACAGATTAGGAGATAATCTGAAAAACCAACAATTAAAGGCATGGACCAGCTACGAGGGAGGGCGAATCGCCAAAAGCCTGTTGGGTGAAGGAAACTCGCTCGATTACAGCGCCGAGGAGATCTTGAAACTAAACAGAGCTGATATTAGAGTCATCATAGAGTTACTCACAGGGCATGATAACCTGAACAAGTTCCAACATCAGATTGGAAAAAGACAATCTCTCACGTGTGACAGATGCGGAGAAAATTCAAAAGAAACATCGATCCACTTTCTCTGTTACTGCCCGGCGCTCATACAGCAGCGAAGAAAATGGTTTGGTCCGGCCATAGTCGAACCAGAAGAAATTAGGAAACTCAGCGCCAGGCAAACCCTGGGTTGGGGGGGGGTGTCAGACAGTTCAAACCTCAACTTCCATAACACTAGCTAAAATCACATACAAATATTCAATTTTCTAACTCAATTTGGAGAAGTGTGCAAAACGTTAAAAAGTGCTAAAATCCATGTCAAGAAGAACATTTCTAAGGGTTAAAAAGAACTTTTAAAAAAAACAAATTCAAAAATTTATTTTGAATTAAAAAAATTAAATTTACCCCTGGTGGGACTCGAACCCACAATCCTCGGCTTAGGAGGCCGATGCCTTATCCATTAGGCCACAGGGGCTGTTATCTGTTCGATCTCATATATAAATCAGAATAGATTTCTGTGTAATATAATTTTGAACGAAAAATAATTATAATTGATAATGAAAATTAGAAGAAATTATAATCGGAATTCAAAATAGAAAAATTTAAAAAGATTGTAGCAAATAAAGATGGAAAATTACCGCTTAAATGTAATTGATCGAATCTTCTGTTACTCTAAAGAAACGTTTTAAGAAAATGTTGCCCTTTCTTTTTAAATGTTATTTATGCTTCTGTGAATTTAAATTATTACATGGAAAATTTATTTTTCAGTTTTCAGTTTCACACAAAATGCTTGTATTTAATTTTATTGACATATTTTATGTAGGCTGTTTAGAAAAATTTCCAGTCCTTTTTATTTTATCTGTAAATTTTCTTGACAATAATAGTGACGTCATTATCTTTGTTAGAATTAATTTACCGTATTTTCAAGTTCACACATTTTATTTATGCACTTTCTAGACATTTTCTTTATGCTACATTTCATTTAATATAAATTAACAATTTTCATTTAATTCCAACAAATACTTTTAAATATTTCTAGAATTATTAATTTTTCAATGAGAAAAATATAAATTTCTCGATAATTTTTCAATTTCTAGGAATATTAGCAGGATCGTACCAGGAATTGGAAAAGGGTCTGGTAAAGATAACTGCATGTCAATAATCGACTTCATTTAACGATAAGAGTAGCAGTTTTGGAAAAAAAGAATACAGTCAAACCTGAGTAAGTGAGAACTGGATAAGTGAGAAAACTCTATAAGTGAGAGTAATAGCCAGGACCCGTCATTTCAGCTCCCAAAACCCGTATTAGCGAGAAACAAAAACCTCTGTAAGAGAGAGTCGTTTTTCCCTCATGGACCTCCGTAAGAGAGACTGCTACTTATCTATACCTCAATAAGTGACAGTCGAGCTTTATTTATTTATATTATTTAGGAGGAACTATAGCTACAATCAAAATACATGCATACATAAAAGATACACACATACCTACAGTAACAGAGCCTAAATGGCCGAGCGAGTCTAAGGCGTTTGCCTTGACTGTTTGTCCATTTAGACTTAGTTTGCGGATTCGAATCCAAGCAGCGGCAGTGTGAACAATTTATAATTAATGGGAGTGCAGAATTGATCACATTGTCGTCGCTTGGATAAGAAAGAAGTAACCGACTCCACCCACGTCAAAATGTAATTGTAAATATGTTTGTAATTAAATAAATGAAGATAAACAAATAAAGATGTGGGTGGCCTCTGTTATAGATAGTATATGTCAGAGAAACGGAGGTTAAACCCCATTATTACCTACAGTAACAAATGAAAAAACGTCATTGTTATTGCTTCGTAACTCTTAGTGGTTAGTGAGAAACCTCTATGAGCGAGAATGAGATTGTGCTCCCTTGAACTTTCGTTTATCCAAGTTTGACTGTATATCGGATCAATTTATGTTGATATCTCGAAAATAACCCGCTCAATTGTTAAATGAATATGATTTTCGTGTTTTTCGGGTCAAATTTACCTTATAAACTAAGTTTTATCGAATTCTGAAACAAAATTCCCTTTCTCGATTTTTTGTAAAAATTTAAAAAATTGCAAACTAATTTTTCTTTCGAATTTCGGATAAAACTCAGTATAACGAATAATTTAAACCCCAAAAAGAAATACAAAAATCGGGATGATTTGTCGATTGGACAACTATTTTTTATGCTATCATTCGAAGTTCTGTTTGTGAAGTTGGAAAAATTATCGGCGAGAGAATTTGATATTAATAAAAAAAACTGGCCAAATGTATACATAATAATAATGAGGTTTAACCTCCGTTTCTCTGACATATACGCCTATAACAGAGGCCACCCACATCATTATTTGTTAATCTTTATTTATTTTAATTACAAACATATTTACAATTACATTTTGATGTGGGTGGAGTCGGTTACTTCGTTCTTATCCAAGCGACGACAATGTGATCAATTCTGCACTCCCATTAATTATAAATTGTTCACACTGCCGCTGCCTGGATTCGAACCCGCAACTAAATGGCCGAAAGTATATATCTCAAAGTCAAAGTCAATATCTCGCATACAGACTTATATAAATAGACCAATAGACAAACTCATATAGACCAATTTCACAAAGAAATCAATTTTATATCCTGAACATGGAAGTTAAATAACCCCTATATAAGAAGACAGAAGCATCTTTTTAACATGTTATGCATTGTACATAGACTTTTGAATTATGTTTCAGTCTCAGAGTTCGAGGATTTACAAAAATAGTCGCAAAAACGAAGCGATGAAGTTCGAAAAATTTGAACACGAAATCGGATTTGAATGCGGTTTTCAGCATTAGATTGGTCAGAGCGTCAGGAAATTTTGTGACCTAAATTGATTTATAATACATTAAAAATATGCAATTTGCAATTAACTTTTATACTAAATTCACAATTTGGGTAATAGTGATGAAAATGATTCTTCTAACTTGTTACTCGAGGGTTTTGGAGTCGCTGAACACGAATATCGGGATAGAATTGGTATCCGAGGTACCTGGTGCCTAGGATAAACGGTATCCCTGTTGTCTCTTGGAAGAAATTCGTTAAATAATCGGTTTAAACTTGTGCTCGGGGTTTTTGAGCTCGCTGAGCACGAATATCGCGACAGAATTCATCTCCGAGGAATCGTGTGCCCAGATTTGGTTGCCCCAAAAATACCCGAGTAACGAGATTGGGCCGATTATATAACGAATTTTCTGAAAACTCCAGGAGACGAGAATACCGTTTATCCCAGGGATATCGTTTATATCGTTTAAGTCGGAGACCAATTTTGATGCAATATGCGTGTTCAGCGACAAATTTGGAATCATTTTCATCATTATAATAATAATAATAATGGGGTTTAACCTCCGTTTTTTTACATATGCCTTATTACAGAGGCCACCCACATCTTTATTTGTTAATCTTTATTTATTAAATTACAAACATATTTACAAATACATTTTTGATGTGGATGAAGTCGGTTACTTCGTTCTTATCCACGCGACGACAATGTGATAAATTCTGCACTCCCATTAATTATAAATTGTTCACATTGCCGCTGCCTGGATTTGAACCCGCAACCTAAGTCTAAATAGCCTAACGTTCTAAGACAAGCGCCTTAGACCGCTCGGCCATTTCAGCATATTATTTATGCAAATTGCATATTTTTAATTTTTTATTAATCAATTTAGGTTACAAAATTTCCTGACGCTCTAACGAATCGAATGCCGAAAACCGCATTCAAATCCGACTTACTGTTCAAATTTTTCGAACATTGATCGTTTTTAGTGTTTTGTTTCTGCGACTAAAACCGCTTGTTGTTATTATAGCTTTACTAGCCAGTGTCCCACAACAGTGAACTGTTGTGTTGTGAGGCCAGTGGCCACTATACTGCCCAGTCAATTTAATATATAATATAGTTTTATAAATATGTATTGTATATGCTTTTTAAAGAACCATACCCATTGAAAGTATAATTTGAGTGTGACCTTGAAATAAGGACCACTATGTATTTTTGTATCATGTCATTTTAAATTTTACACAAATTTACAAAAATATGATACACAAAAATTGTTTTACAAAAATTTATACAAAACAAGAAATACAAATTTTAAGCTCAAAAGTAATTCACTGAAAATTGGGATATAGGTACGTTAGATTACATACTTGGAAGAATGTAAAATAACAGATCTTACAGTTGCTGAGTTTTCACGCGGAGATTTTGAAAAATTGGGAAAACTGTTATTCTCTAACAATTTGAAAGCCACGTTAAGGTAGTACTATCGGTAATAGACTTTGCATTCAGAATTTAATGAAACTTGGCATAGTTGTCCATTATTATATCATAATTAACCAGTTATATTTTTATGGGCCTTCAGAGAACTGAAAATCTGAACGTCCAATTTTGTGAAATAAAATAAAATCTGTGATTTCCCATAAAGATCAATGTTAAAATATCTTTTTTTGAATTGTCTGAAGGCCCGTAAAAATTTAACTGGTTAAGTATTATATAATAATAGACAACTATGGCAAGTTTCATTAAATTCTGAATGCAAAGTCTATTACCGATAGTACTACCTTAAGCTATGATGGTAATAATCATAATAATCATTCTTATTTCATTTTGAAAACAAGTGGGTTTACACCAAGTATGGGTGAGTTATTTTAAGTCGAAGTCACCATTGTTATAACTTTATTGTGTTTCATAAACTTTTGTGCCTGTCTCTTTATCCGAGTCTGCATTGCTCATAGAGGAGGAAGCGAGACAAGTATGCGACTCTTCTACCTATCTCAGTTTTTCTAATAGTAATGAGAAAGGTAAAACAAAAACAAGTGAAAACAAACAATTGACTGAGTTAATTGTCGAAATACCATTTATAGGCAGTTTTGATGACGCAATCGTTTGTTTTTTGACGTCACGTAAATAAAGAAAGATTTCCACTCTAAAATAGTCACACACACATAACTGATATTCCCATATTAATACATACTACAAAATTTTCACCTAATTAGCGCCCTCGCTCGTGGGTAAACAGTGATGTTTACAAGAAAATGTTTCAAACAAAAGTTGTTTATTTTTTTTATAAGGAACATTTTTTACATTTAAACATTTGTTCTATCTCTAACAGTTTACAAGATGGGTCCTACGGACCCAAGACCCAATTGACCTATGTTGCTCATTTACGAACTCGCCTCACTTTTTACGTCTTAAGCACACTATAAAAATTTCAGCTTGATATCTGTTGTCGTTTTTGAGTAATCGTGATGACAGACAGACAGACATACGGAAATGGAAGGAGTTCGAAGAACTTCTGTAAATCCAATTTTCCCATGGCTGGTTTACACGGACATTCCCTTACGGTAGGGTATATAATTTTGAATACATGTGTATTTCGACTATAATTTTATAGTATACCATTTCTTACCTACTCCACTAACAAACCAATATATGATTTGAAATATGCACAAGCATCGCGTCGCGTACATCTACCACTCCAACTCTGGTCCGGTTAATATCATTATTTTGCTATGTAATAACTTCACCAAGTATACATATATATGTATGTGAAACATTCTAATGACCGATCAATGACCAGCCATGAACCCCTATGCCTCTCTCTAAGTCATCCAAAAATCATTAGGTTTTTAATATTAAACAAAATATATACATCAGAAATTACGGTGTAATTATCTACACATTATAATAAATAAATCCAATTTTTTTTTCTACGAAATTTCCACAAAAATATAGACTTATACACTATCAGCGGAGTTGTCATATAAATGAAATATATATCAAGGTAAACAAATTTTAGTCTCAAATTTGTAACGCCTAAAAATAATGATGCTACACAGAAACAAAACCTTTAAATAATGAAAACCCGAAGTTGACCGTTTCATATTGAAATAAATTAAAAATACTCTCAAACAATTTCCTAATGATTGGAACAAGTGAAGCTTAATATTTCTATTTACAAAAGAACGGGATTAAATTTAATAAATGAATTGATTGATACAAAATCACTGAAGTTAAATAAACAAAATCTTTACTGTTTTACTTCTATGAAAGAGATTGATTTTAGTTTAAAGACATGGTATTTATTAATGGAAAATAAAATTGTGCTTAGTTGGAATATAAACGTGTAAAAAAAGCGAACGAATTAAAAGAAAATTTCTTTGCGTTTGCTTTAAATATAGGATTTGCTTACTACGAGCTCATACCTGTCATGTCTAGCCAATGTCTGGTTTGTGTCAACTACATGAATATTGTTGTTACTAATTTACAGAGAGTTTGAAATAATTTGATCATTTTTATAATATATAACATATTTTTACACATATATAACAACCATAGGTAGCCTAGTTGGTACAGTGGTGGACTTAAGACACTAAAATCAATAGTAATCCATGGATTGTTAGTTCAAGTCCGATTCGTAGAAATCTAATTTTTTTTTAAATAAACCTAATAAACTTACTCATGCGGTTGTGTCAACCACATTACTATTTTGTTACAATATTTATAAGTGGTAGAACCTAAATAAACTAAACTAAATTATTAATTCTATGAATATTGTGGAAAATAAAATTGTACTTAGATGGAATATATAAGAAAGCGAATCGACGAATTAAAAGAAAATTTCTTTGCGTTTGCTTTAAATATAGGATTTGGTTACTACGAACACACACCTGTCATATCTAGCAAATGTGCGGTTGTGTCAACTACATGAAGATTGTATAAGACAGTTTACAACAACCATGCATAGCCCGGTTGGTATAGCGGTGGACTTAAGACAGTAAAACCAATAGTAATCCATGGGTTGTTAGTTCAAGTCCGATTCGTAGAAATCTAATTTTTTTTTTAAATAAACCTTCTCATGCGGTTGTGTCAATCACATTACTATTTTATTATAATATTTATAAGTGGTAGAACCAACTAAAAAGAGATTGTTTAAAAACTATGTTGCATTTCAAAACAACAATATTTGAAATTTGTTAGACAGTATATTACTTTCATACAAACAACTCATGCGTTTGTGTCAACATCACCACTCAACCCCGCAAGGTAGTTGTATCACATTTGTGCCATCATTCGCCATATTTGCTCTCACGATGAGATTGAGACAACCTCATATCGTTTGATATTAAAAATTTTTTTCAGTGTACTTTATTTCTATAACATTATATATGCGATTCACATAAAATGAAATCACTTAGAATTGTAAAACACGTGCATTTTTTTCTTTGATAAGGAGTAAAAATGAAAATGATAAGAAAAATTTAAATTTTAGATATCAATTTACCACCCTTTTATACGTCTTTCGTGAAAAATTCATATCGATTCTATTTACGGTTTTGTAAAATCATTTTTTATGAAGGAGAAATATGACCTCAATAATAGAGCTCTACTGCAGACAAATTTTTTATTTAGACAAATATCTAAAGTCTGTGATTTTTTTATATCATCTAAAATTGTATGAGATAGGCTCGCGGGGGGTTAATTTAATTTTCCCTCCAATTTCTTTTAAAATTATACTATAATTTTATTTATTAATTGCTAATATTGGCGGGATAACTTATAAGTTCTTTAAGGTTATGCAAACACTATCATAAACTTTGACTTAGTTATTACGAATTTTTAAGGTTATACGATGTGTCCAGAGAATGAAGTGTTTTTTCAGATGGAACAACTGCTTGTAAGTCGAAATAAAAGAGTTTCGAGCGAATTGGTGTCATGAAGTTTACAAACTTTCCCCAAACTATTTCATAATTATAACAAAAATTTCCGATTATTTTTAAGTCTCATATTGTTCCCAAAAAAACATAAAAATTGAAAAAAATTTAAGGTCAATCGAACTTCGAGATCGAAAAACTAAAATTATTTTTAAATCGATGCTGAATATAAAAAATTCTGGGATATAGTTTCGAATCGAATAGATCGAAGTTAAATCTCCAGAAAAATTTTTATCGTTTCCTCTGGTGGAAACTTAAATACACTTTTAGATTTTCAAGCATTTAACGCAAGTTTTTTTCAACGTACATGCTCTATTTAACGCAACGTTTTGCTAAGGCGCACGTTTGAGGACCCCTACCATTTTTTGTAGACTACTTTTGACGAAACGGATTTCGAAATTTTCTCAGATGGAACACTCCCTTAATTATTCGTACTCGTTCGACATTTGAGAACGGAAAGGTATCTTCAAAGTGATCTCTAAAATCTCAGAACAGCTTTAATTTCGCGTTGATTCCTCATTTCTTGGTAGCCATAACATATATGGCGCAAAAACTCTGATGACGCTCTTGCACTCCGATTTTAATTGCTCCGATTTTAATATTTTCTATCGAAGTTAAACTTTATTTATTTCTATGCTTTAAGGATGTATGAGCATGGTAGTGGGGACACAAATTTAAAAATAGATATTTTCAATTTTGATGATAAATTTATATTATTACTTGACGATATAAGACGAAAAGTAAGAATAAAATTTTTCGATATCTGGCTTAATTTTCAAAATATCGAAAATTGAAAATTTTGTTTAATCATTTAGCTTTCGATATTTCGAAAACCAAGACACATATCGAAAAATTTTATTCTTATTTTTCGTCTACATTCATGAAGTTATAACAAAATTCATCATCAAAGTTGAAAATAAGATAAAAATAATTTCAACCCTTAATCTACCCTGCTCTTACATCCCTTATATGGACGGTGACACTTAGTTTTTTTCTTTTCTAATTCATTGCTAATATGTTTACTTTCTATTAAAAAGTTTTTTTTAAATTTGTTTTCATTCATTCCAAATGAAAATAATCAAAAACTTCCAAAATATGTCGTTTTTTGAGATTCCTCCATAAGAGCCAATGTATTTTATATCGATTTTTAATGACTTTTTTCTTAAAAATTTGCCCGGTTACCTAAGCTGAAATTTTAACCACATATTCTTTGAGTAAAAGACTACCTACAAACATATTTTGAGCCTTTAAATCAAACATTGTTGTCATGCTCATACATCCTTAAAAGTTTAAATTTTTAAAACTAAAACTTACAGAAAAATAAATTAAAACATTAGTAATAATACTGCAAATATTTGATAATTTTTGAGAGGAACAAAATCCGACTGCGCTGAACAGCATTAATTTTGCAAAACAATTCGTACTTCGGAACTAGTAAATAATATTTGTTCGTAACGCTATACAAGTAACCATGTACTTGAAACAGTGCTCCTAGTGGTTTATTTTGACATTGATATAAGAAAATAGAAAAATCAATAACTGTGACCGTGAAAATTTAACATTCTAGTACATGTTATATATTTTTAGTACAATGCTAAAAGGTTTTTCGCATAAGAATAACTAATTCATAATAAAAAATTTTATTTTTTAGCTGCGTGGTGACTGCCGTACCTACTTTTCGACCGAATTTTACCAATTTATTTTCCAAGATTAAGAATAGACCTTTCTATTAGATCTGAAAATTTTAGAAATTTTGACCTATTAGAACGCGAGATAATAAATGCCAAAGCTCAAAATTCTAAGCGGCGTTCTAAGCGGTCAAAATTTCTAAAACTTTGATATTTAATAGTAAAGCTTCTTCTTAATCTGTGAAAAAATGTACATTTACTTTTTCCACGGTAGCTTTTCTTACAAAACTCGTCTAAAAAAAGAAAAAATGGGAAAATCGATTAATTGGAAAGGGTTAGTAGGGATGATACAGACTCACAATAAATCCTTGAGATCTGGAAAATTGTCAGTTAACGTTTTTTGTCTTTCAAAGCTTTTTTTTTTCTTCTTGAGGCTGCTCCGAGCACGTTTTCACTTTTCGCTTGATACTTCTCTTTATAATCAACTGAAAATTTTAATTTTTGAGTCTACCATTTATCCCCCAGAATTCCAAATCGAATTTATGATTTATAAAATAAGTTTTGCAAGAAATGTGACAGAAGTTTTTGCAAGAAATGTGACAGAACTATTAATTTAATTAATTTTGTTGCGACGGCGGGAATCGCACCCGCTACCCTAAGCATACCCCGGACGAAATTGGTTACGCCTCAACCAATTGAGCTAATAGGGTGACCATTTTCAATGCTATTTATCTTAAAAATTTGCATGGATACCTAAGCTGAAATTTTAACCACATATTCTTTGAGTAAAATTTCGAACCTTTAAATCAATTATTGTTACCATGCTCATACATCCTTAAATGAAATTAATTAAATCAATTTACGGATACGGATTTTCCACATTGAAGAAAAATTTCCACTTTGTTATTATAAGATTTTTTTCTAAAAATTTCAAATATTTTGGGAAACACGTAAAAGTTTTTTACGTAGAAAAATTATTTTAATTTATAGAAAATTACTCGTGAAAATAATTTTTCCACGAACAGAGATAAAACCAGACGAGTTAGGGAATCGTTATTTATTGTAGCATAAAATCAATTATTTAAATTTTTTTCACTTTCATTATGATTCGACAAAGTAAACATAGAATTAGACAGAAAGGGAAATATCAACAATTAAAGGGCGTAACACATATAAATATGATTTTCTGGGAGCTTGCTATGTACAAGACATGCGCTTGTTGCTATAGTGACCAAATCAACGAACAGGAGTATAGTACTGACTATAGAAAATATTTTATTCGATATTCGGGGTATGTATTCGAAAATTCGGCAGACATTCAAAATTTTTTATAACAGAATACAAGAATTATTCGCAAGGGAAATAAATCAAATAATTTTAAGAAATATTTTTATACCATGTATATATGAAATATACATAGTATATTAAGTTTAGTCAAAAGTTTGTAACGCTTAAAAATAATGATACTAGGAAAAAAATTTTGTCATAGGTGTTCATAAAATCACCTAATTAGTCCATTTCCGGTTATCCGTCCGTCCGTCCGTCTGTGGACACGATAACTCAAAAACGAAAAAAGATATCGAGCTGAAATTATTATAGCGTACTCAGGGGGTAAAAAGTGAGGTCAAGTTCGTAAATGAGCATCATAGGTCAATTGGGTCTTGGGTCCGTAGGACCCATCTTGTAAACCGTTAGAGATAGAACAAAAGTTTAAATGTAAAAAAAGTTCCTTATCAAAAATTAAATAACTTTTGTTTGAAACATTTTTTCACTGTTTACCCGTGAGGGCGCCAATTAGGCGGAAATTTTATAATATGTACTATACTTGATTATCAGTTATGTATGTGTCACATGTTTGTATGTGTAATGTGATAAAGATATCAACACTGACTATGCATGGTATTTCAACAATTAACTCAGTCAATTGTTTTCACTTGTTAAACTCCAAATGAATATTTGACTCTTTATACCATGTAGAATATTTTTCATAGTATACAAAGTATTAAAATCTAAAAAAAAAACAAGTGAAAACAAACAATTGACTGAATTAATTGTTGAAATATCATGTATAGACAGTGTTGATTACTCTGTCACATAACACATACATACAATTTACACATATATAACTGATATTTCCATATAATACAATACTATACAATTTAGGCATAATTTGCGCTCTCACGGGTAAACAGTGATGTTTACGAAAAAATGTTTCAAACAAAAGTTGTTTATTTTTTTTATGAGGAAATTTTTTACATTTCTTTTGTTGTGTCTCTAACGGTTTACAAGACCCAATTGACCTTTGTTGCATATTGTACGTCCTAAGCACGCTATAAAAATTTGAGCTTGATATCTCTTTTCGTTTTTGAGTAATCGTGATGACAGACGGACAGACGACAGACAGACACACAACCAAAAATGAACACCTATACCAAAATTTTGTTCATAGTATCAATATTTTTAAGCGTTACAAACTTAAGACTAAACTTAGTATACATTGATATATATTACATATATACATGGTATAAAAATCACCTAGTGCATCATCTTCATGACTAAATAGAAATACACCTCTATTGTTACTCTTCAAACAAAAAAACAAACACACAAGCAAGGCATTTTTTTGTTATTGTGTATATGTTATGTCTCGTAAAATATTTCTCTTGATAAAAAAAAGTAGGTTAGAAAACAAAGCTTTGTGTGAACAAAACAGCATAAGAGACGACGATAGCTAGAGCTAGGCTCTCTAGGTACTCGTGTGTAGATACGATGCTGTTGTGTTTAGAAACAAGTTCACAGTGAAAAAACAATCCAGTATCTGGTGACAGTATTCGTTGTGTGCGTAGTCATGGTAGGGACAATAAAATCGATGCCAGCGCTTCCAGTGAAAAATTTTGACGATAAAGGAGGCTGTTTGATGACTAATTTGCAATTCTTTGCATGTTAATAGAAAATGTCAAATTAAAATTATTGAAAAACACTAATTAATTAAACTTAATGCGTTAAAAATTGTGAAAATAAGAAATCAAATTGCACAAATATTATTTTTCAAATGTAAATTATCATAATTATTTATTTTGTGAGACAATAATATTAAATTTTCAATGTAAGTTATAAATGCAATCCATACAATTATATATGCATCCATACAATTCTATAATTAAAGTAGTGTATCGTTACTATGGAAACGCCTCCAATAAAATTACACACGGTGCGAATAGTCCCGACAAAATTCATCATTGAGCATGCTTAATTTTCGGATGGAAAATTTTTGCATGATCCCGTTTAAAACATGATCCTTTACCTATAAGTGAAGGTTACCACTGGGTAACCCGGTAGGATATTGTTTAAACAAAATTTTTGAAAAATTAATAAGTAATATTCATCGAATCGCTTCCGAAAATTTTAAACACTCCAGTTTTCGAGTAAAAAATTCGTAAAATTTGAAAAAACGCGATTTTTACGATTTTCATCCCTCAAAAAGTCTATGAAAGAATCACATAACGTAAAAATTTTAGGTCTAAGTGCATTTTAAATGCTTGATTGTTAATTGCTAAGAGAGCGAACGAAAAACCATCCGACAGTAACAATTTTCTGTACAATACATACCAAAAAAATGGAATTTTCACCAATCGACTCTAAATAAAGCGAAATAAAGTCAAATTAATACAAAGTTCGAATTCCATTTTCCACAAAGTAATCCCCGGGAACATTGGAAAACCCGTTTTTGCGATTGTCCCGCGGAAGATTGCGTTGTGGAAAATGAAATTGTTCGTACTTTTCTGTTAATTTGATTTTATTTCAAAACGATTGGTGAAAAGCCCATCTTTCTAGCATGTAAAAAACAGAAAATCGTTGTTTGGTATTTGAAAGGTCAAGACAGATAAAAATAAGGGGTGAGGGGTCGGTGCACAATGTACAAAATTTTGAATTTTTTGAAAATAAAAATATTTTTATGTTATTTGATAAGTTTTAAGCAAAAAAATGATTTTTGATTTGTAATTTTTTTCTAGACGCTTAGTTTTCGAGAAAAAAAATTTCTTCAAAAATTAAAAATGCAATATTCGTTTAGCTAACGCAGCTCCTACGCTAAAAATTTTTATTTTTTATTCAACAACCCAATTGATCTAGGATCTTAAAATTCTTTGATAATATTTATAAGTATATTGTGACCAGTTACCGGAGTGAAATAAGTGAAGCGATGTTGTTATATGTATGGATGTGACTCCATGTGAGAGATGTATCTCCATTGTGTATGTTTGGGTGGCGCGCGGTGTTGTTACCATGCATCACCGTTCAAGTATCGTATGGTGTACCTACTCGCCATGTATATAACTAACTCCGTTTTTTTGTGTGTTTATAAAAATCAATAATAATATTCTCCTGACGGCTGACTGATTCGATCAAGTCTGAACGTAAACATACTATTGTTTGATTCAATGTTATATTTCTCAACATTTAAGATTTTAACCTGTCTACACTCGCGTTATCATGACTAGTCAAGTTAGCAACTAATTTATATTCATTAAATTTAAATTATGAATAAAAATAATATTTGTATCACGTAAATGTATTTAATGCTTTAAAAAAATCATAAAAGATAAAATTTTTTAGTCAATTTGACTTGTTTTTGACGTTTAAACGTCAAAAACTACAGTTTTCTTTTTGGAAAGCGTCGTAAGGTAATGTTTTTTTTTTTGCATAAACAGAATCTATGATAAATTTTCTTCATGATGAAAACATTTTCTCACAAGTCATTCAGAAGACTTGACAGTGAGACTTTCTCTCATCACTGAGTAAAAGTGTAAGCAAAATAATATCAACTTTTTCGGAGATGTTACAAAAAGAAACTCACGAAAAAATTTTCGACTTTGAACACGAATAACTTTTCCTATGTTTGAAGATAAATTTAATAAATAGAACGCAAGATATGGACCAAAACTCAAAAAAAGTTATTTTCCAAATTGCCCATGAAAGGGTTAATTTCGCCTCCAAGCTTCGCTGGATTTAAGAGTAAAGATTGATAAAGATTGCTCTTGCTTATCCCCTTTCTATAACACTCGAGATAATGGTAAGGATTGTTTTACACAGGTAAAATATATGTATGGTTTTGTACTTTTTTTAAATGTATAATAGTCGTAATTATTCATTGAGTATATCAGAAAAGATGGCCGTGAAATATTTTTTATTGACTATTTTTACTGAAATCTGTAATTTTTGGTAATGTCAAATAACTACTTCTACAGAAATCTGTAATTTATGGTAATGTCAAATTAAATTAATTAAAAAAAAAAATTTTTTTTATTAATATATCTTAATAAATTATATCTCATGTGTTATTCTGGAGTATAAGCTATATTGCTGTACAGTTTCATTAAAAACCATTCGCTAGTTTTAGCGTGGAAGCGTAACAAACAAACAAACAAACATGCTTACTTTCGCATTTATAATATATAGAAATTTTTCCATTTTTATCAAAAAAAAAAAAAAAAAAAAATTCTAATGATTTGTTCAATAAAGAATTCAATTTTAATTATCGATATTTGGCATTAAAATAAATAATTTTAGCAAATTATTTTCAATTTTCGCAAGAAAGTTATATATTTGAATAATTCCTTTTTCACATGTAGTAAAATCAATATTATTGATTTATGTGTGAACATCCGATCAAATATTGAATCAAGAACATAGTTTCAATAAATATTGGATGTATTAGTTTAGTCTAACAATTCTTCAAATTTTGTTTGGATAAGAATAAACATTTGTTTTAATTCATAAAATTAATTAAAATGAAATTTAACAATTATTGTATGACTCAACGTTAAAAATTAAAAATAATTAGAAAATTCCATGAATCTATTCAAATGATTCTAAAATAATTTCCTAGTATTAGTATTAGATATACATTTATATACAACTTATATTGCTTTTAGCGATTAATCAGATCGGAAGTGAAACTGTTATAAAAAAAACAGTACTAGTCTAAACAAAGATGTGTTTAGTGTTTAGACTAGGGAAATAACTTAAGGTAGTTTGTGTCATAAAGCGTACAAGTTAAGCTTTTTCTCTCATTTCAAAATAAATCCAAATTTCGGAACATTAATTATCATTTCTAACATCAATATATCAATTATAAAACTTTGGTAAGACGTTTGGTATGAATCCAAGAGACCCAGGTTCGACTCCGCAGATCTCTAAATTCAATTTTTACTAAAAAGTAATTAAATTTTCCACAAAAGGCTTTTGTTGCCTAAATATCTGAAATTTTTGATTTCAAAGACGGAAAGATTTGAATATGGTATACGTATTTCGTTTGAAGAATTGATTAAGTTTTTGCATAAATTTGCTGTTCGCTATATTTTGAACATTTTTTCCGAAATTAAATAACTTTCCGAAAATAATTACCGTATAGTTTCGACAATTTCCAATGCTCCATCATGTTTATCCTGAAACAAAAATAAATTAAATATTAAAATTTTGGAAAATATTACTAATATTATAAAATAAAATTTTTGGAAAAGTTTTTTCTCTCGTTTAAGGGTTAAATTTAAAATATATTTTGAAATATAAATATAAATTGACTTTAGTATCTTAAGTCCACTGCCGTACCGACTGCGCTACTGATGGTTGTGTATATTTAAACAAATATGCTATATATTATAAAAATGATCAATAAGTTTATTTGATCAATAACTCTCTGTAAGTTAAAAATGATCAATAACTTACTGTAAGTTAGTAAAAACAATCTTGATGAAGTTGACACAATCACATATAGACTAGACATGGTTCTTAATAAACCAAATCCTATATTTAAAGCAAACGCAAAGAAATATTTCAAATATTGTTGTTTTGAAATGCAACATAGTTTTAAACAATCTCTCTTTAGTTGGTTCTACCACTTATAAATATTATAACAAAATAGTAATGTGATTGACACAACCGCATGAGTAGGTTTATTAGGTTTATTTTTAAAAAAATTAGATTTCTACGAATCGGACTTGAACTAACAACCCATGGATTACTATTGATTTTAGTGTCTTAAGTCCACTACTGTACCAACTAGGCTACCTATGGTTGTTATATATGTGTAAAAATATGTTATATATTATAAAAATGATCAAATTATTTCAAACTCTCTGTATATTAGTAACAACAATATTCATGTAGTTGACACAACCAGACATTGGCTAGACATGACAGGTATGAGCTCGTAGTAACCAAATCCTATATTTAAAGCAAACGCAAAGAAATTTTCTTTTAATTCGTTCGTTTTATTAACACGATTATATATTTCAACTAAGTACAATTTTATTTTCCATCAATAAAATGCATGACTTTAACCTAAAATCAATCTCTTTTATAAAAGTAATGATTTTGTTTATTTAACTTCAGTGATTTTGTATCAATGAATTCATATTTTAAATTCAATCCCATTCTATTGTAAATATAATAGTTGTACTTGTTCCAATCGTTAAGAAATTGTTTGAAGGGATTTTTAATAACTTCGGGATGAGATTGTCATTATTTTAATTTTTTTTGTCAGTGTAGCTTAATAAAAATTGAGTTTAAAAAAAAATATTCCATGCAGTTGAAAAAAAAATTTACTTTTTGCACATCTGTGTTATTTAATATAATAGTCTCGTATATGAAGCCGCGGATAATTTTCAGCTAGTAAATAATAGATAGAGTGAAGTATTATCTTACGTTCTCTCTTCCTCCTTCAAGTAGTGACTAACAAGAATGTAACTATGCTCAATGCAGTTAGTACAATGATTATTTAAAGTGGCACGACCTCAATAATATATCAAATGAATATTTCATAATAAATGCAAACGGTATGCAACTTAGTTCTGAACATTATGGGTAACATAAACGTATGTCTAATATCAATCTATTCAAATATATTACCCGGTATTTCAAAAGTATGATGTCTAATCATACTATAATACATACTGTACCTAATACTTGGACGTGGGTAGATTGTATGGGTCATTCAACGCTAAGAGATAATTTTTCATATATAGAAACAAAATTTTACTAATTACAGTCAGGGTTCGAGGATATATATCAATGGATATATATCATGATATATATCCGATATATATCACGTGAATTTTTATGATATATATCAATACAAAAATGATTTAAAAAAATTTAATATTATTTAGTAATTTTTGGCGTTTGTTACCATATTTCTACTTCCCAAATTTTGATGGCATTGGAGTAGAGTTAAAACCTACTAATACTAAGCTCAAATCGTGTCGTGTCAGAAAAAGTTCGTTACTAAAGAGTAAGTTTAAGTAAGATTCATAATCGGAAGATGATCTAGCTTTATCTTCCTTGCAGTCGAACCACGCACAATTAAGAAACGACATTTTTTTTTATTTATTTGATAATTAACAGTTTATTACGAATGACTGATGACTGATTTGATAATTAAAAGACTGATTATACTCTAGAGCTATTATTTGTAATGTTTTTTGTTTTTTTACCTAAGTGTAGCTATGACCATTGACTGATAAGAATTTATAAAATTGTTTTTTCTTTTAAAGTTGATTTTTATTTATAAAAATTTTATGATTTTTAATTGATTTTGCCTGATCTAGAAGAATATTTTATGTTTTGGTTTCATTTGTCTGATTTGAAGTGCCTAAGTAAATAAAACCTTTAAAACATTTTTAGTTTTTTTTAAATATCAAAATTTTGATATATATCGGATATATATCAAAAATATCCGATATTTTGATATTTATAATAAATATCGGATATTTTCGAACCCTGTGAATCAGTAACTATCTCCCAAATATCATAAATATTTCGTAAATTATCCAGATTTTCTTGTAATAATAATAATTGAGCAGCCAATAAATAATGCTAACAAGATTAGTAGGTACTTTGAATGCATACAAAGTAAAATTAAACACACATATTATTAGATTTACATTGCACGAATACGACCTTGAATCGAATAAATTCATTCTTAAACATATGTAATATGTAATACAGGTATTTATACAGCAAGCACATAGTTCAGAATCAGTTAAGCATCATCATGACTCAGCCAATATCTTTTAACAAAATAAACACATCACTATTTAAAATTATTAAGGTAGTATAGTAGTTATCAAGGGTCGCAGTTCACTCCCTACTTGTTAAAAATATATTCAAAAGATCATAGTTTCCTTAGCTAAGGATGTAATAGCATGACAACATGTTATGTTTTATTTAAAGGCTAAAATTTTTATTATGTGCGTATTCGTTGGGTGCGTAGTCATGGTAGGAACAATAAAATCGATGCCAGCGCTTCCAGTGAAAAATTTTGGCAATAAAGGAGGCTGTTATGAGTAATTTGCTAGTCTAATGGACGGACAACCGAAAATGGACTAATTAGATGATTCTATGAACACCTATACCAAAATTTTTTTCGTAGCATCAATTTTTTTAACCGTTAAAAACTTGGGACTAAACTTAATATACTATATTCCCATATATACATGGCATAAAAAAGGGCAATTTTAAGTTTAAAAGGGCAAAGTTTATAAATTTAAACCACAGCTTTTGAATTTGACAAATAAATTTTAGTACTGGTTCGGGTCGTTAAAAAAAGTTTAAACTTTCAGTAATTCTTTTTTAGTAAATAATTAATCTATTTTAATGAGAATTGTTAGGGTACAAGGACTATAAATGCCTTTAAACGAATTTTTCAAATTGTCTGCTAGCTTCAGTTTTAACTTAAAAGAGTCCCGGAAAATATTTGAATTCCACCCCTTTATATGGTCAGAAAACTTCTTTAGCATATAATTAATCAAATAAAATCAAAATCACGAGGAAAAAAATCATTAAGTTGATTTTTCCACCCTCATCTTAATGAATCCGGATATTCCATATTTAAACTCCCTACAAAAAGGGTTCTGGTCGTTAAAAAAAGTTTAAACGTTCAGGAATTCTTTTTTAGTAAATAATTAATCCATTTTAATGAAAATTGTTAGGATACAAGGCTTATAAATGACTTTACACTAATTTTTAAAATTGTCTGCTAGCTTCAGTTTTCCATAGTTAGAGTCCCTATGAATGAGATTTTCACCACTTAAGAGACTTGAACCTTTTTAAAATTTATCATTATTTTAGTATAAACTTTATACAAATGATTATTTTCAATTATATTTGAGTTTTTCAAATTTTTAATGATGTACAGGGAGTTTCGTATATTCTTGAGAGGAAAATAAATTTGTCTGCTAGCTTCTATTCAGTAAATTTTAGTCAACTGAGTTTATAAAAATGATGATTTTTAATTATTGTTAATATGTATTACATTTTATGACTAAAATATTAAATTGTATTATTTTAAGTAATTATAAATTCTTTTGCGTATTATTAATTGTAAAGACAATTAAAAAATGATTTTACTAATTTGGCAAAATTGTTTCCCGTCTCGATACTGTTAAACTACCTTAAAACACAAATCATATAAATTACAAAAATTTTTAATAGAAAATACATTATAATTTACATCAGCGTACATCAGTGTTTAAATGCTGTGATTTTCTATTGAATTGTAATTGCAATTCGTGGTAAATTTATCATGTTACGTCATTCTTTTTTCTTAGATATTTATACATGTATTATTTAGAAATTTTTCTATTATTCATCTAATTATATAGATTTTCTTGGTAATCAGTTCTAAAAATATATTTTATCATTTTGTATATACCATGTGTGTTTGTACCATCTAGGCATATACATATGTCTGTAGTATGACAGAATACATCCGTTTAGTAATGCATCTAAGCGAGAGGTATTATATGTATACATGTGTTGTAAGATTACAGATACGATACGACAGATCTTCTGTTGTATGCATGCAGAGTGAGAGTTTTGTTGCATACAAATATTATTAATTGACTAAAAAACTCCCAGTCTCCAAGCGTCTTCCAACTAATGTTCAATACATGTATATAATACCTCTCGCTTAGATGCATTACTAAACGGATGTATTCTGTCATACTACAGATATGTACATGCCTAGATGGTACAAACACACATGGTATAGTCACAGAAACGAAGCAAACACTAAAAACGGGCAAAGTTCGAAAAATTTGAACAGTAAATCGGATTTAAATGCGGTTTTCGGCATTCGATTCGTAAGAGCGTCAGGAAATTTTGTAAAAAAAGAAATTAAAAATATGCAATTTGCATAAATAATATGCATTTTAAATAAACCGTAAATATACTAAATTCACAATTCGGTTAATTGTGATGAAAATGATTCCAAACTTGTTATTCGGGGGGTTTTGGGGTCGCTGAACATGAATATCGCTTCAGAATTGATCTCCTAAGTACCTGGTTTCCAGGGTGAAAGATATCCTCGTCGTCTCATAGTGTTCGGGAAATTCGTTTTATAATCGGTCCAAACTCGTTAGCAGAGAGATTTTGGAGTCGCTGAACACGCAATATCGCGATAGAATCAGGCACCAGTTACCTCGGAGATCAATTCTGTTGCGATATTCGTGCTCAGCGACCCCAAAAACTACGAGATTAATTCTCGGAGATTAATTCTGGCGTTCGAAACTCGTACTCGATGGTTGGGGTCACTAAGAACGAATATCGCGACAGAATTGATCTCCGTGGTATCTGATGCCGATTTTATTTCGAGCAAAACCGATCAAGACGCTTTATTACAAAATTTGTGACCTATTCTGATGCTATACAATTCATGAAAATTTGTTTGACATCGCCAGGATGCATTTTCGTAAGTGCAAAAATGTATTACTTGATATACAATTAACAAAATTGATCAAATTTTGTTAATTGAGGGTTGTTGGGGTCGCTGATCATGACTATAATGTTAAAAAGTTTCAAGAAGACCTGGCTGTAACCTTCCACCCCCAATGTCATCTCTAAATTGTTGTAAAACGCATCCAAAATAATTACTCGAGGGTTTACTTTATGTTTAAAATAACCCTCGGTGTACCTGGGGACCAAGGTGCCCTGATTCCAGAGCTCATATCAGCAGGTTTTTTCACAAAATTTATAATAAAAAAATAATTTAATATTACCCAATATTCAAGAAATTTAAATTTCTATAGCGTCCTGAGGATGTAAAAAGTGAGATCGAGTTCGTAAATGAGCAACATAGGTCGATTGGGTCTTGGGTCCGTAGGACCCATCTTGTAAACTGTTAGAGATAGAACAAAAGTCTAAATGTAAAAAATGTTCCTTATCAAAAAATAAACAACTTTTGTTTGAAACATTTTTTCGTAAAGATCACTGTTTACCCGTGAGAGCGCAAATTGTATAGTATGTATCATATGGGAATATCAGTTATATATGTGTGACTGTCTAGAGATGGTATTTCAACAATTAATCAGTCATTTGTTTATTTTCACTTGTTTAATCCTAAATTCTATCATTTTTTTAACAAGAAAAAAAATTTCTTAAAATTGTTGAATTTTTTTGCGTACATTTTTTTTAAGGAAAGCATTTCAAGGAAATCAACATACCATATAAATTTCTTAAAAAATCGTATTATTATTATTTTTTGTGGCTCGTAAAATAAATAATATGAGAGAAAAGTAGTAGCCAATTGTAAAAAGCAAATATTTTGTTTTGTAGTACAAATTTATTATTCTACAACAGGTAATATTTTTTTTTTTTTGACAATACAAAAAGGGTCTTTTAATTCTTTTGTATTCATTTATGTGAATATGGTGTAAGCCCTAACAGCTGTTTAATATTAACCACAGTATTTTTTAATAACAAGCATTGCAGACATTTCAATGCATGTTTTTTTTATAAAATACTTATATAAACGTTACGTGAGGTTCTAGAACTATCCACTCTATAATTACACTGAATTTTGTTTTTAATATCGAAGTCACAAATTGTGTACGAACTTGAGATTAATTGACAGGTCATAACGTTTTGGTCTTCGATAATCTCGATATATTATAAATGTGAAAGTAAGCATGTTTGTTTTTTTCTTTGTTACGCTTTCACGCTAAAACTGGCGAATGCTTTTTAATGAAACTGTACAGGACTATAGTGGGTATATCAGAATAACACACGAACTATAATTTATAAAGATATATTAAAAAATATATAAAAAATAAAAAGTTAAATTTAATTTGACATTTACCGTTTTTAAAATTTTTACAGATGGTTCAAAATGATGATTATAGATGGGGAAGATCTATGATCATCATTTTGAACCATAATTTAAAGAATTCTGTAAAAATTTAAAATAGCAAATGTCAAACAAATCATGGCCAACTATTCTGATATACTCAATGAATTATGACTATTTTACATTTAACTAAATTGAAAACTGTGTATATCTATAGAGGGTGGAGACTATAAAGCGGTGGTTTTTACTTTTAAGTCCAGTGAAGCGGGCGGGTATGAATCTAGTCTCTACATGAACGCCCGGCAGTGACGGGCTTCGAAGGTTTTGTCGGACCCCCGCGTGGTCAGGATCGAGAAAGCAAAAATTAGCATTATGATTGCTGAATCGCCACCACGATGGATTTGACATCAGCAACTAGAGTGGTGAGAATTGATTTTGTTCATGATTTTAGAACCCTTTTTATAGGGACTTTAAGTATGGAATATAGGGATGCATGAAAATTCCTTAGAAGGTACCACTCACAGGCCTTGTACCCTAACAATTTTCATTAAAATGGATTAATTATTTACTATAAAAGATTTACTGAACGTCACTTTTTTGAATTTCCCTCTTCTAACTGCAATCTACCCCCCCCCCCCGCCCCTCATAACACTGCTTTCATAATGTGCAGTTATTGACTTTTAAGATATATTAAAAAATAACAATAATTTACAAGTAGCTTTCCTAAGTATTTAAAATTTTCCAGAATCGAACAAAGGAAAACCCTATACGTTGTTGGTAACTGCAATGGAGAAAACCCACGACTCAAGCACACGATATAACCTGTCCCCCACCTTTATACTTAAATAACAGTTCAATAAGAAGAAACAAATCAATTTACATTAATTATTTAATAAATGATTAATTAATTAAAGAGTCTTGTAAATAAATAATAATAATTATAATAATTATTCTCATTCATATTAAAGTTTTTAATTAAAATGCAGAAAAAAATATCATATTTGTTGACCTTGACCGATATATATATAATTTATAATTGTAATTCGTTCATCCACCTAGGAAGTCTAGGAGAAATAGGGAATTTATTAAAGAACTGAACGGAAACTAGCAGACAAATTTATTCTCCTCTCAAGAATCTACGAAACTCCCTGTACATCATTAAAAATTTGAAAAACTCAAATATAATTGAAAATAATAATTTGTATAAAGTTTATACTAAAATAATAACAAATTTTAAAAAGGTTCAAGTCTCTTAAGTGGTGAAAATCTCATTCAAAGGGACTGAAGCTAGCAGACAATTTTAAAAATTCGTGTAAAGTCATTTATAAGCATTGTACCCTAACAATTTTCATTAAAATGGATTAATTATTTACTAAAAAAGAATTACTGAACGTTTAAACTTTTTTTAACGACCAGAACCCTTTTTGTAGAGACTTTAAATATGGAATATCGGGATACATTAAGATGAGAGTGGAAAAATCAACTTAATGATTTTTTTTCTCGTGATTTTGATTTTAATTGATTAATTATATACTAAAGAAGTTTTCTAAGCATATAAAGACTTCAAATGGGTGGAAAAATATTTTTCGGGACTCTTTAAGTTAAAACTGAAGCTAGCAGACAATTTTAAAAATTCGTGTAAAGGCATTTATAGTCGTTGTACCCTAACAATTATCATTAAAATAGATTAATTATTTACTAAAAAAGAATTAGTCTCAGTTTCATTATACCTATTCGCTATCAAAGTTGGAATTTTTTTTTAAATTCTGGGTTGCTTGGAAGTTATGACAAAATTCATCATCAAAGTTAAAAATAAGATAAAAATAATTTCAACTCTAAGTCTAGTCTGCTCGTACATCCTTTACATGGCTGTAAGTACACGGGTACAGGGCAGGAATTCCGCACGGGTCAGCTAGTACAATTATAGTAATAATAATAATATATACTTAATCGATATTACATAACCACAATCAAATTTTGCTCCAAAATCATCATCATCACAAGCTACTTATTAAATGGGAAACCCATAATAATTTTTTTGCGCGGGAACAAAACTTTGAACCTGTTACTCACACGTGGTAAGAGTATTTTATATTTAATTACAAGTTGTAAATAAAAATAATTATTTACGTTTTGTAATAAAAAGTATTTTTAATTAAAAATGCAAAGTTACGGTTGACCTTGACCGATTTATGATACAAGTTCATTAATCCACCTAAGGGAATTGGGAATGTATTTAGTGCATCTTTACTTGCAATTTAAAAATAAAAAAACTTGTTTTTAACTACGTGGTTGCTAGCAATTAATCTATATTTAAATTTAATATCAAGGACTCACGTGACTTCTATATTCAAGGATAATAGGGTATTCTACTATTTTTGAAAAAGTACTTCAAAATGTTGATTTTGCTAATAAAAAGCCACAAAAAAATTTATTTCGGAAAAATACACACTCTTTCTTGCCAAAAACTTAAATTATATTTTAAACCTTTTTTAAACTGTCAATAACGCGGGCATCCAATTTGATGACGTAATATGGGTATCATCACTATACGAAATAACACAAATAATAGTATCGCAACGTTTTCGAGAAAGAATTTTATTATTGCTGATTTTATGATATGTTGTTCTTCTTGCTCTTTAGGATAGAGCTTAGGCCATCGGGAAGGCGGTTGTAGTTGCGTTTAGTACCGCGCAGCCTAAATGTACAGGTAATAATCCTAAAATGTACAGGTAATAATTCTTTTAAGGATGTATGAGCATGACAACAATGTTTGATTTAAAGGCTCAAAATTTGTTTGTAGGTAGTCTTTTACTCAAAGAATATGTGGTTAAAATTTCAGCTTAGGTAACCGTGCAAATTTTTAAGAAAAAAGTCATTAAAAATCGATATAAAATACATTGGCTCTTATGGAGGAATCTCAAAAAACGACATATTTTGGAAGTTTTTGATAATTTTCATTTGGAATGAATGAAAACAAATTTAAAAAAAACTTTTTAATAGAAAGTAAACATATTAGCAATGAATTAGAAAAGAAAAAACTAAGTGTCACCGTCCATATAAGGGATGTAAGAGCAGGGTAGATTAAGGGTTGAAATTATTTTTATTTTATTTTCAACTTTGATGATGAATTTTGTTATAACTTCATGAATGTAGACGAAAAATAAGAATAAAATTTTTCGATATGTGTCTTGGTTTTCGAAATATCGAAAGCTAAATAATTAAACAAAATTTTCAATTTTCGATATTTTGAAAATTAAGCCAGATATCGAAAAATTTTATTCTTACTTTTCGTCTTATATCGTCAAGTAATAATATAAATTTATCATCAAAATTGAAAATATCTATTTTAAAATTTGTGCCCCCACTACCATGCTCATACATCCTTAAGTAACTCGACTATGGATTCATATGCAAATCCGATATCATTCCCTTTCTAGGGCAGGCAAGTAAAATCGATACAAACATCTATCTGTATGAAACAATTAAGATATAGAGGTGCAAATCATGATAGTTTTGTTAAAAGTTACATAATATTTTCATGACTATGAAATGAAATTAAACAAAAAGTGTACATTTAAAAAAATCCGACACAATATTTAGTGCATTGTATTTTTATTTTACACACAATATTCTGTTGAATATAAAAGCATCCAAGGTCATTGTTCATATAATATGTGTGTTATGTACTGCAAAATAAAATGATAAATGCATTTTAGAGTCCATACTATTTATATTTTAATAAATGGTTTGGCTACTGTAAAAGTCCGTATTCGAGCATTTTTCACTCAAATTTTCATTCTCTTTTTCCTCTTGTGAATTATCACTACATAGTATAAAACAAAGTCGCTTTCTCTGTCCCTATGTCCCTTTGTATGCTTAAATCTTTGAAACTACGCAACGGATTTTGATGCGGTTTTTTTAATAGATAGAGTGATTCAAGAGGAAGGTTTTTTTGTATAATACATCCATATTATAGTAGAGTAAGGGGTTGAAATAGGGGTTGAAAGGGATATGCTTCAAAAACTAAAAAAGTTGTGCATCGATTAAGCTCAAATATTGACACGATATACAACCAGCTTCAAAGATATATTGTTTTTATCTACTTTTAACCTTCGGAGGGTAGAAAGGTGTAGCGAGAAAGTGGGAAGGAATTATCGAATATTTACAAATATACCTAAGTGGGGTATCAAATAAAAGAGGATGACGTGTACATTACAAAACTGTTATCCCACGCAAGGAAATTTGGAGGGAGGGTGCAAGTGGGGATGTTGCCCAGCAAAGCGGGTAGTTCACAGCTAGTTACCTTATATATTTTGTTTATAGTTTATAATCTCCACATACGCAGAATTCTTTATGTCTTCTTGGATCCATATCTGGACTGAAGTCAATCAATGCAGATAAACAATTTTGGTAAAAATGCAAATCTATCGCTTTTTCTAACTGGTCGTTAAAAAAAGTTTAAACTTTCAGTAATTCTTTTTTAGTAAATAATTAATCTATTTTAATGAGAATTGTTTGGGTACAAGGACTACAAATGCCTTTAAACGAATTTTTAAAATTGTCTGCTAGCTTCAGTTTTAACTTAAAGAGTTCCGAAAAATATTTTTCCACCCATTTGAAGTCTTTATATGCTCAGAAAACTTCTTTGGTATATAATTAATCAAATAAAATCAAAATCACGAGGAAAAAAATCTGTAAGTTGATTTTTCCACCCTCATCTTAATGTATCTCGATATTCCATACTTAAAGTCCCTACAAAAAGGGTTCTGGTTGTTAAAAAAAGTTTAAACGTTCAGTAATTCGTTTTTAGTAAATAATTAATCCATTTTAATGAAAATTGTTAGGGTACAAGGCCTCTGAGTGGTACCTTCTAAGGAATTTTCATGCATCCCTATATTCCATACTTAAAGTCCTTACAAAAAGGATTGTGGTCGTTAAAAAAAGTTTAAACGTTCAGGAATTCATTTTTAGTAAATCATTAATCCATTTTAATGAAAATTGTTAGAGTACAATGCTTATAAATGACTTTACACGCATTTTTAAAATTGTCTGCTAACTTCAGTTTTCCTTAGTTAGAGTCCCTATGAATGAGATTTTCACCACTTTAGAGCCTTGAACCTTTTTAAAATTTATTATTATTTTAGTATAAACTTTATACAAATTATCATTTTCAATTATTTTTGAGTTTTTCAAATTTTTAATGATGTACAGGGAGTTTCGTATATTCTTGAGAGGAGAATAAATTTGTCTGCTAGCTTCCGTTCAGTATATTTTTTATTTCTTTCTTAGGACCAACATTGAGCCTAAATGAGACTACCAGAAGACAGGCTTATATCACTATTCAATGAAAATGATCAGGCAACCCTTGAATAGAGACCGATTTCTGTCTTAGCAAAGCTTTCAAATAGAATTTTTCGGACTCTGTTGGTATCCATATTTCATTTTCATATATATTAATACATACATATTTTCTAAATGCAATTAACGTATTGTAAATTAATATAAATGTATGGCCTTGTTCGTCACCATAGTCAGTACTCAATACTCAGTAGTTAGTATTTATACAATTATTGATGTAATTATATGCACATTTATTAAAATATACATTGAAAAATAAATAGTATTCACTATTCGTTGTAGCACAGACATTACAGATTTTGAGCTCAAAAAGGTTGTAGATGAGCTGAAAAAAAAATTTAAAATAATGACCTCATCCCGAAGTTGGCCGTTTCATATTGAAATAAAGTAAATAACTTTCAAACAATTTCCCAATGACCGGAACAAGTACATCTTAATATTTGCAATAGAATGGGATTGAATTTAAAATATGAATTCATTGATACAAAATCACTGAAGTTAAATAAACAAAATCATTATTTCTATGAAAGAGATTGTTTTTAGTTTAAAGACATGGCTTTTATTAATGGAAAATAAAATTGTACTTAGTTGGAATATATAAATCGTGTAAATAAAGCGAACGAATTAAAAGAAAATTTCTTTGCGTTTGCTTTAAATATAGGATTTGGTTACTACGAGCTCATACCTGTCATGTCTAGCCAATGTCTGGTTGTGTCAACTACATGAATATTGTTGTTACTAATTTACAGAGAGTTTGAAATAATTTGATCTTTTTTATAATATATAACATATTTTTACACATATTTAACAACCATAGGTAGCCTAGTTGGTACAGTGGTGGACTTAAGACATTAAAATCAATAGTAATCCATGGATTGTTAGTTCAAGTCCGATTCGTAGAAAGCTATTATTTTTAAATAAACCTAATAAACCTACTCATGCGGTTGTGTCAATCACATTACTATTTTGTTATAATATTTATAAGTGGTAGAACCAACTAAAAAGTGATTGTTTAAAACTATGTTACATTTCAAAACAACAATATTTGAAACTTGTTAGACAGTATATTACTTTCATACAAACAACTCATGTGGTTGTGTTAACTACAGCACTCAACCCCATATGGTAGATGTATCACATTCGTGACTCCATTCACCATATTTGATCTCGATATGAGGTTGAGACAACCAATTTTCATCTTGTTAACGCAATTTTTCAGCTCAAGATGAATATTTAACTCTATTGCCTGTACTACATATTGCATTTCACTCACTGTTTGGCCATTACTGTACGTAAAATACGTGCAATATTTTTAAAATTATCATTTTTTAAATTTAAACTCACACTAAAAAACCAAATGTTTTCATTATCAACATGGCCTTCAAAAATTATAAATATATACGAGTTGGTATTTTAAGTAAAAAATACATTGATCCTGCTTACTCTAACCACATCAAAATTTTCTTTTTATTATTTCGAAAGAACTTAACGATGATCGAACATTAAGGCAATATATAGAGTGATTTCATGAAAAAGTTTATCATGAATGGAAAAAAATATTACTGTTGGGGTTGTGGTCGTTAAAAAAAAGTTTAAACGCTCAGTAAATCTTTTTTAGTAAATAATTAATTCATTTTAATGAAAATTGTTAGGGTACAAGACCTCTGAGTGGTACCTTCTAAGGAATTTTCATGCATCCCTATATTCCATACCTAAAGTCCCTACAAGAAGGGTTCTGGTCGGTAAAAAAAGTTTAAACGTTCAGTAATTCTTTTTTAGTAAATAATTAATCCATTTTAATGAAAATTGTTAGGGTACAAGGATTATAAATGACTTTACACGAATTTTTAAAATTGTCTGCTAGCTTCAGTTTTCCTTAGAGTCCCTATGAATGAGATTTTCACCACTTTAGAGACTTGAATCTTTTTTAAATTTATTATTATTTTAGTATAAACTTTATACAAATTATTATTTTCAATTATATTTGAGTTTTTCAAATTTTTAATGATGTACAGGGAGTTTCGTATATTCTTGAGAGAAGAATAAATTTGTCTGCTAGAATTGTGTGCTAGCTTCCTTTCAGTTTAATTGATAGTATAGAAAAATTCATAATAAATATCGTCACTTTAGGGTGCCGGATTATTGGACGTATCGGTCTATTGAAGTAGATGAGATGGTACTGTAATATTTTGGCGCGCTTATTTTATATTATGGTGGGATTCTTAAATTATAATTAAAATTACACTTCAAAACTTAACCTAGGTCAAGGTAAATTCAAAAAAAGTTAATCAAGATCAACCGATTCAGATTTAAAAAACTAAAATAAATTCTTTTTCTTCGCCAGGCCGAATATGGTGACTAACGTGCTTTTATTATAAATTTTACGTTATTATGTCACATTTTCGCAAAGATTAAGTAATAAGTCATTATACCATGTATATGAAATATACATAGTATATTAAGTTTAGTCCCAAGTTTGTGACGCTTAAAAATATTGATGCTACGAAAAAAATTTTGGTATAGGTGTTCATAAAATCACCTAATTAGTCCATTTCCGTTTATAAACCAGGATACTAAATATTTCCATATAAAGATCCGCATTTAGGAGGAAAAATGTATTAATCGAAATTTTCATCGAATTTCGTTAAATTTTATTAAAATCGCTAGTTTTTTTTATATAAAAAATCCTTGAAGTCTTGAACAAATCTTTCTATTATTAAAAGAGCAAAACCCCCGGTCAATTTTATAAACAACTCCAGTTTTCGTCAAGTAACGACGAATTTTACAACCCCAAAGTACAAAAAAAGTTTTAAACCTAACCAAATCGAGGTTCTATTTCCCCATAACGAAACTACGTTTAGTTTGGAAAAAATATTTCATTTTTCACCAAATCTCGAAGAAATAATTTACAAGAATCAGCGGTTAAAAAAAATTAAGCCTGGACAAATCAGAATTGAATTTCTAAAAAGCAAAATCACGTTTTTCAAGAAAAATATCAAATTTCATGAGTAAAGCTTTTTAGTTTTCGTCGAATTTTGATAATAATAACCTAACGAAATCGAGAATCGTTCTCTAAATAGCAATATTTCAAATTTCATGAGTAAAGCTTTTTAGTTTTCGTCGAATTTTGATAATAATAACCTAACGAAATCGAGAATCGTTCTCTAAATAGCAAAATTTCAAATTTCATCAGTAAAGCTTTTTAGTTTTCGTCGAATTTTGATAATGATAACCTAACGAAATCGAGAATCGTTCTCTAAATAGCAAAATTTCAAATTTCATGAGTAAAGCTTTCTAGTTTTCGTCGAATTTTGATAATAATAACCTAACGAAATCGAGAATCGTTCGCTAAATAGCAAAATTTCGTTTAGGAGGGAAAAATAATTTCTTGAATAAAGTAATAATTCTATTTAAAAGAATAAAGAAAATTTTAAAAGAAAAAAACGTTTTTCTTGCATTAAAATAGTTTAAATTACTTTTGATTATATAAATTGCATTTTGAAAAAAAAAAAAAATAATAAATTAAATAACACTTTTTAATCATTTCAAGGTGAAATGCAATTCATTTCAATTGCAAAAATTCTACACACATTTACATTAATCAGCTGTTTTTTCTTAAAACTGGATTATTACATATAATACGATACAAAAGCATTATTGCAATTTTTATTATATAATGCACGGAGGTCATTTGATGTACACAAACGAGAAAAAAATATGATTACATCAAAACACAAATATATTCAAACTAAAACTAATATTAAGAAATTGTACACAGTCGGCGGGGATCGGTTCTTAGAACTAAACAAAAACTTTCTCTTTTTATTTTTCATAAGGTATATAATTTCCAGGCAATCTGTCGCGAAGCTTTCCACGTGAGAGAGAGCTTTAGTTTACATCGGGTCAAAGATCTTAGGGGAAAAAAAATCAGCTGTATTATAATTCCCCGTAAAATCAATACAAAAATCGCGACTAAAAAAATTGCACTGAACTTGAAATTATCGAAATGCAATTTTTTGTGATAAGAGATTAAAATAATTAGAAATATGGCAACGTTTTGGCTTATTGTTTTCTATATGTTGTATTTTTTTTTAATTCAATTGCACCGTTATAATCCGTTCTCTAAGATTTTTGATTCAAAACACTGAATTTTAAAATAAAAAAAGATTTTTGGATTTTTGATTACTTACAGATCCTCGTCCTGATGTTAATGGCCAGTGATAAACCACTGGATCAGCCCCTGCTGGTGAATGCAACCTTAATTCCATGTTAATTTTTAACTTCATACACTCTCATTAACATAAAAACATACACCACTTCTTTCAGATATTTTTATTTTGAATTTTTCACCCACTTTAAAACAACTGATTTATGGACACTGTTATCACCAACATTTTTGCTCGTTTGTGTGTGTGTGTTTTCCGCGCAAAAAAAAAATTGTGATTTTTTTTTTGTATTCCCAAATTGTACCCACAAACAAAACTAAAAAAATGAGTTACTTAGTGTTTTAAAAAAAAGGTTACTCAATCCGTCTCTCACTGAAACATGGCCGATCTGGTGACTACTATTACATTTACTATACTTTAAATATACGCTTCCCTATCATTTTAGTGTGTTGGGTTTTGTTTGTTCGGTCTGTAACGAATAACGAACTTTTACGAATGGTTAGTACTCTTTAGTTCGTGTTATGTGCTGCAGATGGCATCCATTACGCGTGTTTTATATTTAAATTTGAAATTGTAAACGTATTTAATTTTCTAAATTAAAGATTTAATTCTATTTAATGTATTGTAATTCGTTTTACTATTATTTGTTTCGTAACAGAATTTGATGTATTTCAATTTCAACTGCTTGTTTCAATTGTTTTCAACGGAAATTTTTGAGATTTAAAAAAAAATGAAAGTTTACTTACTAGATTTTAATACAGCCATTATACTCTGTACTATATGTACAAAGTGGTCCAAAAAATGTATACACTTCTTTCAGGGCTATAATTATAGCTGGGAGTTTTAGGGAGTTTCTCTTATTTCTCGATATCAACCTAAATTCTTCTAAATTGAATAAATAATGAGATTTTATTTAAATTTTTAATTATGGAAAAACTGGATATAATTCGGCCATTTAATTAGATTAATTTCACTATCTCTCGACTTCCCGGAACTTTGAGGTGGCAACCCTATATATGATACGTAAAAATTCAAAATAAATGTGCACATTTGTGCACATGTGTGTTGGTTGTCCATTTTCAGTCCAGAAACAGTAGATACTGTTGAACGATGAAATTCCCATTTCGTAATGGTTACCAATGTTATTTACAGGGCATATTTGTTGTCAATGGCTGATTTCAACTCATTGATTGTAGCTGGTCTTGTGCTATAAAAGTAGTTCTTGACATGACCCTACAGAAAAAAGCCACTTGGAGAACAGATTTTCTTAAAGATTGTTGAAGCCTTTCGATGACTTCTCTTTCTCTAGTGGGACCGGTCTATGATAATGAATCTGGACAGCTTCTTCCTAAAACTGATAATTGTGAGTCGCGATGGAGCATCTCGATAAAACTTTATCAGTGTTTACATTTTTGGGACACTTTGTAAAGTTTGTAGCACTTAAGGGGGTCGACCGATTTTGAGAATTTCGGAAATGTATTTTTTACGAATGAAAAGCGATAGAACTTTGAGGTTATTATCATTTACCTATTAATATTTCAAGATTATATAAAATAAATTTTAAATAAAATTCTTCATTAGAACGGAAGTTGTATCACTCTAAAGACCCTCACCTCGAAAAAAAGGACACTAACTTCCTCCACGATTTCGACTTATTGGCTTAACTGAAAGAAAAAAAAAGAATATCATTTTAATGTAGAGGTCTAAATGCATGGAATGACTCTGAATGAATCAGACGAAAACATTGAAAATTGGATTTTTGGCAGATTGATTGGAACTTTTGGATGGTTCTAAATCATTCCGTGCTATACATATGCTAAGTCTCTTATAAATTTCAAGTGAATCAGTTGATTCGTTCTCGAGCTATGATGAAGGAAAGTTTGAAAAACACAATTTTGAGAAAACTACCTTTAAAGTTTCAAGTACGGTTAAAACTATAAAAATCTCGAGTTACCATCAATCTGCGATTAGTCCAGAGAGAATTTCTTCCTTTTCCCCTTGAAAATCTTTCAAAGTGGATTGCTCTACTTTAATTCCAGCTCTTTTTACAAAGTCATCCGTGTGCCACGAAAAAAAAACGATTTTGTGAACACACCAAATGGGGTGACCTCCTTAAAAATATCGATGCTATAAAAAATTTGGTGCAGGTGCTTATAAAATCACTTTATAGCCTATTTTTAACTGTCTGCCCTTCGTCACGATAAATGCAAAATGAAAAGATAAAGCGAACGATATCTGTACAGCTTGATAGATCTTAACGTGAATATATGAAAATTTCATAAGCCGTCCCATACTGATTCACAAAATTGTCAAGATGTATCAATTCATTGACTAAATCGAGTTCTAAATCTTCAGGATAAGAGTTTGCAAGATTCTCAGCTTTCAGTTTTAACCGAGAAAATTCCATTGTGATCATTTTAGTCAAGAAATCGAATCTTTCATCAATCTACTTCGTACACATCAAGAAAATTTTCTGATTTTCTTCGAATTGGTAGACATTTTGGATAATCTTCTTTAGAAAAACGAAGGAAAAAGGTTAAATAATACAATTTATTTTTTGAAAAATTTTTACAACTTTTATTTGCAATTTTTTTGTTCGTATATAAAATAAATTCATAATATATATAAACAAATTTTCATCACATAGTTTGAGATCTTTCATTAAAAAACATAGCGACCCATGGTCCTTACACAATTTAAGATTTTTTGACCCATGGCCAATAATCATCGCCAATAATCAGAAAAATCAAAGATTCACTTAGCAAAAATAATTTGGCTATTGAAAAAAATTAGGGTTTGTATAATTTTTTCCCTTCCACTGGTTAAAAAGGCCCTTTTTGGAATCCATTATAACATTTTAATGGAATATTGTTAATTGCGCAGCAAAATATTATGAATATTTTATATTTTAGTATTCTTTATTAAAGTTTTCCTTAATTTTTAAGCTTGCCGTCGCCCTATTAGCTCGGTTGGTTAAGGCGTAACCAATTCCGCCCGCGGTATGCTTGCGGTAGCGGGTTCGATACCCGCCGTCACAACAAAATTAATTTAAATAATAATTGTGATGGGCTGGTGTAGTGCATGGTATATGCATGAAGGAGATGCACTCAGCTTCTAAAATTGAGGAGCTGATAAATGAAATTATCAGCGGAAAGGTGGTAAAACACATATATGGTATCACAAGGGGCTCTATAGCCTAAGTGTGTCCTTCGTAGACAGCCAATATAACCTAACCTAAGTTTGCCTTGCAATTAAAAGTTTTCCAGGTCTCCAGGAGGAGAAATACCCGTTAACAACAGCCTGTCAAATTTCTAACCGTTCTGAAATGTCTGTCAAATTTTATGCTTGATCTTAGAATTAAAACGTATACAGCTGGGGGGGGGTTTCTAAACCTGCAGCCCATGGAGACTAGACATGGAGACTGATCTCTATGTAAACAAATAGCTGTCACAAATAAGATGTCAGTAGTGTTCCTTTTGCACTGGAATAGTGGAGCGAATTTGTTTTTAAAAATATGACACATTTATGTATTATTTCATTCGTATTTATTTCGTGCAATGCACTTCGCTGCAAAAGTAACACTAGCGATCATTACGTTGAAAAATTTTATCAATTCTCCCGTTTGAGTTCTGACTCCTTGTGCTCTGATATTCTGAGAAGCAATTACAGTGAAGTATGTTTTGTACTTCAGAGTATAACATACAGAAACATACCATTAGATTTGTGATTTGTCGGATTACAAGGCACTCTTGTAAAAAATTCTGGACTATAAGGGTCTTAGGCAGTGCTCTGTAATCCGACAAATTCGAAAGTACGACACTGTCCTGCAAAACATTTGTCAGATTACCGGGGGTCCACTGTACGTGATATTTCAAAATTATACAAACCCTAAAAAATCAATTTCCACCATTGTGGGTCAACGAAATTCGTACAATATGCAGAATTTACTTGTAATGGATGAAAATGAAAAGAAAATTAATTTTCATTTAAAAAATATAATTCAATAAGTTAATATTCTAATTACACATAAATACAATTTTAATAAACAGTTACACAAAAAATAAAAAATAAAACAAAAGACTTTCTAATCATGCGCACAAGTTACATATACAAAATTTATTAGCTAGTTTCTAGTCTAAGAGTAGGTCAGGTTTAGGTTTTTTTTTTAGTGGTTTATAAGCACTATAGAATCTAATTGAGCCACTTTTCAAAAATGGGTAAAACACGATATTCTAGAAACTCAGAATGACTGTTTCCAACTTTTCCAAAATCTCAAAATTCGCTTATATTTGTATATTTTTCAGATTGATCGCCACCCTGATATTAAAGCACACGTAATCGATATTATAATTCGATCATTTAGGCGATTTTTCAACTGATTTCCAATCATTTCACGTAAAAAAAAAAAGCGTGAAAACATTTCCATGTAAAAAAACATTTAACGATAACAAACATCATCACAAAAATTATTCTGCTGAGATTTATAAAACAATTCCCATTTATAATAATTAATTTTGTGAAAATGGCGTTAGGTTTTGACCTGACATCTATTAGACTATTTTGTAAGGTGTACACAGGATTTATTTTTACAATCTAATAATCACAAGTTTCTTTAATAATAATAATTAAATCTAATATTTACAGTTCATACGTGAGTCCTTAGCACCCTTCAGTTTAGAAGCATATTTTTACTAGGAGTATGGGACTGACAAACTCTGATTCAGGAATTGATTCATCAAAATTAATATTGATTTTTTTGAATTCGATTAAAAATGTGTGAAATATTTCTGTAATTCTTAAGAATGTTCTCAGATTTCGAGAAAAATAATGTGACTTATCGTTTCCCTTTAAGGAGGAGTTCTTTTATAAACAAGTTCAGGCTTATTCTCATCTTCGACATTGAAAAACACAGTTAAAATTAGTTAAAACGACATTCCTTCCAAGGCGATTCAGTTATTATTGGCAAGATCCTGACTAAATTCGAAGATGTTTCGAAATTATTTTTGAAAATGCTACCATTTTGGTATTTGAACCTGTATTTTGACGTGAGGCAAGTAAGAGCATTCCGGTAAATGAAAATAACGAAATATTTGATATTTGAACGGTTTGGCAATCGAATAATACGTCGTAAAACGGTGATTAATTGATCGATTAGACTTTGTGATTTAACGCCTGTTTACATTTTTCTTTGAAGATATTTAAAGGTAACGTCTACACTAATTGATTCGCCATTCATAAGTGTGAAAATGTGATGAAATTGGATCAAAAATTTTGAAATACAAAATTCCAAGTCGAAATTGAAACAAATGAAGTCATTTCTGAATCAGAGTTAGTCAAACACTAATTACAAACTCAAATTATCGTACGTTCCATAAAAATTGACCACGTATGAACATTTATTTTATTCATAGGCCTAAAAATAATGGACTTCTTTCTTTTACAACAGCATAAAATTAGTATTCGAAAAGAGATAGTGACTAACATGCGATACTTAAGCGTAGTACGGTTAGATTATTTGCCGCTTAGCTCTATCTCTTTTCCATTTGAGTAGTCCAGTAAATTTATGTCTATGATTTGAATTCATGTAGAAAAGATATATTTAAGGAATTTGATGAAACCATGCTATTATTTTCAACCTGTAGTCGAACTTTTTAGTTTTATCCAAGCTATATCTGGCTTTGCTGGTTTGAAAACTCAATTTATAAGAAACATTGTGTTTATTCGACGATCGGAGGAATAGTTCCTGATCGATTTATGACAATATTTCGAAAACAACTCGCCCTAGCGTTAAATTAACTCGATTTTTAAATTTATTGGGTCAAAATCAGCTTATACACTGAGTTTTACCCAAATTGGAACCACAAAATTTTTTTCGATTTTTTGCAATTTTCTTAAGGGGTACCCCTTAGAAAAAATCGAAAAAATCACAAAAATGTTTTTGTTTCGGAATTTGATGAAACTCAGTTTATAAGGTTAATTTGACCCTAAAAAATTCAAAAATCGTGTTCATTCGACGATTGGGGTAATAATTTTTGAGAAAAACGATATTTCGTATGGATTTCTGGCAATATTTCGAAAACTACTCGCCCAAGCGTTAAAGTAACTCGATTTTTGTATTTTTTGGGTCAAAATCAGCTTATACACTGAGTTTTACCCAAATTGGAACCACAAAATTTTTTTCGATTTTTTGCAATTTTCTTAAGGGGTACCCCTTAGAAAAAATCGAAAAAATCACAAAAATGTTTTTGTTTCGGAATTTGATGAAACTCAGTTTATAAGGTTAATTTGACCCAAAAAATTCAAAAATCGTGTTCATTCGACGATCGGGGTAATAGTTTTTGAGAAAAACGATATTTCATATGGATTTCTAGCAATATTTCGAAAACTACTCGCCTAAGCGTTAAAGTAACTGGATTTTTGTATTTTTTGGGTCAAAATTAGCTTATATACTGAATTTTATCCGAATTGGAACCACAAACTTTTTTTCGATATTTTGCCAATTTCTTAAGGGGTACCCCTTAGAAAAAATGGAAAAAATCACGAAATTTTTTTGTTTCGGAATTTGATAAAACTCAGTTTATAAGGCAAATTTGACCCACAAAATTCAAAAATTGAGTTCGTTTTACGATAGGGCAAATATTTTTTATGATCTTGCTCGAAATCATATATTTTAAAGATATTTTCGACGGAATCTCGAAAATTATTCATCCACTGGTTAAATAAACCCATAGAACATAAAAATCCATTAAATTATTAGGATCACTCCTAACTAATTCCATTTTCGGCGACATTCACACAACTCAAATTTTAACCGCTCAAAGCTTGTAAAAATCTCCCGTTGATTATCCTACACAGCTAAATTTCCTTAAATACATCTTTCCGTTTTGTGACCCGAATTTGATTTTTGGTACATTAATGACTGTTTGTAAAGATTCGAACAGAAAATGCGTCATGGATTTTCTTTATAGAAAAATATATACTTATACAAAATTTTCCATCTAAATTTGTACAAAACTAATTCGTTGTAGTATTTTTTGTATAAAAAATAGTTCTAAATTTTATATCAAAAGTTTGATCCACTTTCAAAAAGTGGATTATATAATCTAGAAAATTGATTTGACTCAAGAACGAATTTAGCAATGTTTCTGGGCAGGAGGTACACATCGAAATATACTAAGCCAAGAATGAGGGACAGACAAAATTTCCTTACTTTTATCAACGTAATATAGTAATTTCCGTCAGATTGTAAACAAACTAGTAAAATTGTAAATTGAGCTTCCAAAACAACGGCCAAAAATCACCTCAACCCGTGTTAACTCGACCCAGACCAACTAAATATAACGCAATGAGTTAATTTTCGTAAAATAGGTGTCAAGTTAGCGCTAGTTGGAGTGGTTTTCGATGGGTTACTCTCTGAGATGTACATTCGATACACATTTTGAGATTTCCAAGGAATTCTAAGTCAACCGCTACTATCTTCGATAAATTGTTCAATTTCAAACTTAGAAACTATCTTTGTTACTTTTCTTCGTAGACTCAAATTCCTTGAAATATCGAAATATTCTAAATTTTCCAGGTTGTTCACCATCCTAGATTATACAAATTTTAGTCTGCTTTAGGGACTCTTTGCCTTCATCCTAAATTCGTCCTTAAATTCGTATTATTTTGATAGAAAAGTTAAGTTTTGGTAACTAATTTGATCAATTTTTAAACATAAATTTTTTATAAAAAATATTTGAGCAAACTCTCCATTTAAAATAGACGAGTGATCTATCAATAATAACCCTTCTAGAAATCGATAAACCGATCAAATGGAAATCAAGAAATCACTTTTTTGAGCAATGTACTTCATCGTTGGTTGACAATTTATTTTCAAATTTAAACCAATGATTAGTTAAAGTTTTATTCCATTTTCAAGAAATTGTGAACTATTATATTCGGTTTTTAACTTGATTCCAAATTATCATGGTTGACCTCGATCCAAAAGCAATTTTTTTCTAATAAAAACTACGAATTCTGGCGGTATTCCTTGTACGAGATTTTAATTTTTTGCGTTTTAATTAATTGGTCATTTGAAAATGTTTTTCGATCTCCAATCGACTATGAAAAGTTGCCTGCAACCAGGGATTCACGGATTTTTAGTTCGCAATTGAAAGGAATCATTCAAAACTTTCAGATATCTGCTATTTAAAGAAAATTTTTGCTAGATACCTCGACTTAATTTTGCTAAAATCACCTATATTTGCACAATATGGATGATCTAGCTAAATTAAACCTTGATATTTATACAAAGTTTTGATCGAATTGGTCATTTGAAATTCCCCAACTTTTCCCTGATTATACCAAAAATCGTCTGATCGTTTTTTAGGTATTATAATATGAAAATTTGATGGTTTTCAATCTCCATCAGCTATGAAAAGTGTTCTGACGGCTACAAAACAGCCCCGGCAGCCAGGGATTCACGAATTTCTAGCTCTCAATTGAAAGGAATCATTCAAAACTTTCAGATATCTGCTATTTAAAGAAAATTTTTGCTAGATACCTCGATTTTATTTTGCTAAATCAACTATATTTGCACAATATAGATGATCTAGCTAAATAAAACCTTGATATTTATACAAAGTTTCGATCGATTTGGTCATTTGAAATCCCCTGACTTTTCCATGATTATATCAAAAATCACCAGACCGTTTTTAAGATATAATTAAAAAATTTTCTATTAGTATACATGCCAAATATCGATGAAGAATCAGGACTTTAGAATTCCATTCTAGAGATATACTTTTTATCATTTTGCTTGACCGATATTAAAATATCTCGAAATTCCCAGAACCCTCTTTGCTCTGTGTATACCATCCATAAAATAACGTTCAACAGCTTTCAATATTATGGCCTGTTGCGCTTAGCCTAAATAAACCTCAATTTTGATGATAGATCACTCTCCTAAAATAAATCAGCAAAAAATTAATGTATGCTCACTTTTTGGATATCGATCTACTTTTAATATTAATTTCATCAATTCCAAAATGTTTGGATATTTTTTCTAACAAAAAGATAGAAAAAAACTTAATATTTGAAAGAAATAACAAAAAAAATTGTTTAATGTAAACAGTAAATAAAGAAAAGACGGAAAATAAGCGAAATCAGAAAAGTGATTTGCTTCTGAAGGTTAATTTTTATAATATAAGAGGTTAAATTATTTTACTCCGTGTGGTTATTCTTGTTTATATCTTGGAAAACCATTTAAAGATGTAAGTGGCAGATTTAAGCGGTTGGTAATGGAGCAATTCCCCCAAGGAGACTACACATGGAGATTTAACTCATTAAACCAAATATCTGTCAAAAATAAGATATCAGTGGTGTTCCTTTTGCACCGGATAGTGGAGTAAAAAGAGACCATAAATAGCACTAAATAAAGTGGCAAGAATGACGCTAGTATAGCAAAAGATGTTTGATGTGAACTTCTCCATCCTTCTCGAACAACTTATTTAAATCTTTATCTTACTCTTATTATTTTGAGTTTTTTTTTTATAATCTTACACTTTTGCTACAGCAATCTTTAATTCCTGCTTTTCTATGGACATTTCGTATGTGTTCGTATTTATTTCGTGCAATGCACTTCGGTCTAAAAGTAACACTCAAAACATTTCTACCATTACGTTGACAAAGTTTTTCATACTTTTCCAATTCTTCCGTTTGAGTTAAATCTCCTTGTGTAGTCTCCATGAATTGCCCCTGGGACCACCTGATCATGGTTGCCACTGCTTTTCCAAATGAAATTCTCTGACTCCTCTACAGAATCAACTCCTTTTCATTATAGTTTGGAATTTTTATTTTACTAGTAACATTTTTTCTAAATGAAAACTATTCCAGGCAAATGGACAACCATTTCTTTCCTCTAAACACAAAAAGAAAATATTGAGTTACATTCATGTTAAGTAAAAATTTGAAATTTAAAAAAAAAGGTCTTGTTTACCAAAAATAACCATGGAGACATTAAACCGTGATCCCCTTTCGTAATACACTTGCGACGTATTTACAGTCAATAATTTAAAATTCAATTAAATTCACTTCTCTCGACATTTTATTAATTGGTGGACTTGGTGCTATTCGATGTGGATTCAATTTCGGACATTCCTCAATATGACATGTAAACCCTTTCGATTTCTTGTACCAATCTAATTGTTTTGCTGCACCAAGAGCTGTTTTATTTACATTTTCTTCGCCTTTTCGCATCGATAATTTCTTTTCGATAATAATTAACTGTGTACGCAAATATTCGTAACTTGATGCCTTTAATGCAGCTACCCATCGATTCACATCTTCTTCGGATCGACATGAGAACACGTGCTTTTTATCAGGTTCATCACGAAAACTAATTGAAAAACCAAATGGTACTTTTCGTAAATTTTCATATTGTATCGTTGCTGTTTCCAAGATAAATACACCCAATGGTTGTTCGTAATCGATATTTTCTGATTCGTTAATTCGATAATAAAATAGAAAATTACATTTTAACTTAAACCATCGATCTTTGAACGCTGTCGATTGACTCATCCAATCGGACCAATCTTTTCCTTGAGGTTTTTGATGGCATAATCGTCCTTCAATAGTTGAATCTGGTTGTAAACTCACAGAAATTAATTCACGATCGTTAAATTTCATTTTTATTCACGTTTTCCACCAACACTTTAGGTTTTTCAAGATTTTAATTTTTAGTTTCAATTGTTTTTTTGTCTAACAGCGAATTAATTTTTTTTCAAAAACCATTCATTCACTATTTGTTTTTACTTTTTTTGAAAAGCAATAAGGAAAAATTTAAGTAGAAAATTTATAAAGTTTTTGTAAAAAAAAAAATATTTTTTGTAAAAAAAAAAATTTGTTGTATAAATCACCCCGTGTAAAATCTAAAATTATTTTGACATACTGCGGGGTGTATTCAGTAAAAAGATATTTATTTCAATGTGCTTATCAATTGTTTTTTTGTCATAGTGATACATAATTGTAAAGGCCGTTTCACACCACAAAAAATGAGAAACGTAAGACGTAAAACGTGTTCATTATTATCCATAGCAAGTTAAATAATAGGTGCTTACGTTTTATCAATCAGGTTCGAACAGATGGTGATACTTCTTATACTAAATCTAAAATAATGTTTAAGGCACAAATGTATTTGATTTGATCTAACTATACTTGAGTTATTTTACCGAAGCCAACGTTTAAAAAAAAGTACGTTTTTAAAACCCACATTTTAATTCAAGTGATTCGATCTTTTAATTTTGATTTAAAATAACTTATATTTAACAAAAATATAAATTCGAATCAATTAAATTGTACTATTATAGGAAGTTCAAAAAGTTGGCCTCGGTAAAATAACTCAAGTATAGAACTATACTTGGTCAAGCCAGACTTACTCTAGTATGTAAAGCTTTCAAGGTAGATTTATTCTACAGTCTAGTTAAAGAAAGTAGAGTAAAAAAGTAGTTTTCATGTACAAATAGAAGTAATAATTGGTCTAACTAGATTAATTTAGAGCTATTCAATATATTGAATAGAGAAACTGCTCTAGGTGATCCGTCAAGAGGGCTCTATACTGTTCTCAGTAGAACAAGGTAGAGCCAAATTTAGGTTCAGTATTTACAGTTCGTCTAGTTGATTTATGATTAGCTCAATTCAGTAGAGTTTGGCTAGTTAATTTATGATTGACTCAATTCATTACGTCTTACGTTTTTTAAGTATGATAGCCCTTTGCTGATTAGACTGAGAATTTTTAATTGATAAATATCTATGCAAAACGTTTAGATTAAAGTGATGGGTGCAGTTTAAGAGCGAAGATAATTTTTTATTTTTCACTCAGTTTTCGATTTCACATATTATATGAGAAAAATTCATTATCTTAGAGATTGAAATGATGTTTGTAGTATTTATTTAATACGGGTCTGTAATATTTATTTAAAGTATATGTGCCTCCTAGGTGTATGTTTGAATAGGGCTTAAAAATTAGTAAAGCCATCTATGAATTTTTCGTTGAAGTTACTTCAATTATGAAAGTTATGAACCCTGTCGAGGAAATTCTTAAAATAAAGACATAGATAAACGTTGGTATGGAATCAAATAAATATACCACAATGGTCATGCTGATTTCTATTATTTCAATTAGTTAATTTGGATACATGTAAAAATTAAGGAAAAATTATAAAAATATGACTCAAATATAATAAAATTTCATACTATTAAGGTCCCTAGGCATATTGAATAATCGAAAGTTTTCATAATGGTTTCCATTATTTTTTTCAAGATGTATTTAAAACTTTGTAGCTGTAAATTAAATCAATTCAAGTTGTCGACGCCATGTTTGATCCCAACTCAAATATCTATTGAAATTCTTTATTATCTTTAAAAAAAGGTTCAATTACTCAGATTCGGGTTTATTTAAACGAAAACAATAAAATTATGTTTTTAAATTATATTTTTCTTTATTTGATTTGTGAATTATAATATAATTATAATATATATAGTATCTTAATCATTACACTTATATATTAATTTTACTAAGTATTATAACTAAATTTTTACTTAACTATTTGTATAAAGACTAAACTAATTTTTAATTTTCATTTTTTTTTTTCATCAATTTATTATTTTTTTGAATGTTAGTTTTTTTTTTCAAGTATTTTTTAATTTTAAAAATTTTGTAATATTATTGCAAACACAGTACAAACAATCAAATCTGTATTTTATTTATTTGGACCCCTGCTGTCTGTCTAAAAGAAAAAATAAATAAACGTCATTTTTATTGTTTTCATCAAGTTTGTTCCATTCATAGTTCAAAACTCATACAGTCATTATTTTTAAGAATAGCATTTTTCAAATCATCTCAAAGATAGCCGCATGATAACGCATTGCGTCAAAGTTGTTTATGGTTATAGAGAATGTATAGTATTCAAAAGAAAAAACTAAAATCAACTCTAAACCAACATCATAACCGCATTAATATAAGAAATACTGAACTCAACCCACGATGAACGTCATAACGCATTACGTCAAAAATATTCATAGATTTTACTCCATGTCGCTCAAAGTTATACGCATGAGCTTTTAATAGTATTTTTCAGAACGATTTAGTAATTATCATGCTCTGAGCTAGCGCTAAAGCATTGTTAAGTTAGGGTTCAGCTTCATTGCCACATCAAACGACGTAAAACGCTGGCTTTGGGTGACGTCAAACATACAGTAGCTACAGTTGGTTATATCAAATCCTTTTGTTAGTTTTATGAGAAGGGATTCACATTTAACTAAATTTCAAAGCAAACACGGCGAACAATTTGGAAATCGTTTTAGTGGTGACTTTTTTCAGCGATCATCCTTTTTACGTTCACAGAAATATTGATAAGTGCATTGAATAAAGACTCCTTTAGAGACTCCTCAAGTGGCTTATATTGTTTTCTTAATTTGCTGCATTTAATTAAGGGTAAACTAAAATGCTATGTTCTTATAACAAAAATAGAACAATCTCTATTTAGAACAAACACGTAAAAATAATCTCAATTGGTTCAATTCACTACCAAATCTAAATCTACTCAAGATTGTTTGTTCGCTCATTAATATTACAAAATTTTTAACGATTTTTTTTCTTTAAATTAATGTAAATAATCTCAATCTAAAATGATTTTTTTAGCTTTGTCTCTGAGAGCTAGAATTTTTTTTTTATTTTACTGTTATCACATATTTAAAAATTGGCATGCTGATTAAATTTTTTTTAATCATTCTAGTTAATTTATAATCAGCATTTGTTTTTTTTTTTTTTTTTTTTATAATTATTAATAATATTACTCGTATTTATTATTAAATAGTAAATTATTATAAAAAAAAAACATTCAAACTTGTCAAAAAAAAAAAAACACTGGCTGTAATGACCAGAAGTGACAAGCGTGTATGTTCCTTTGATTTTTTTTTTTAAATATTACTTTTATACTTAAATATATTGAAATATATTTTTTTGTCTTTTTTTTAAGTGGTCAAAATCGGTTATAATGACATTAGTTAGAATGACGAATCGGTTATTACGACGAATTGGAAAGGCATCTACTGAATCAAAATACATATGTAAACATACCGTTTATAACAATATCAGATCAAACGACATATCGGTTATGGCGACCAATCATAATTAGAATTAGTCGCTTTAACGACCAAAATTTACTATTTTGGATATTATTCACTTAATTACGAATCATTTTCACTTTATTTTGAGCCATATAATCAATATGGCGTTAAATAGCTCAGAACTGAGCAATATATAACTCACAGTAACGGTCCTAGAGGGAGTCATGTGGTACTCTCGCAACATACGCCACCATAAAAGGTGCTGAAAAGCACCGCCCATCATTAGTAATCAAAGTACCGATCAGTTTATGCGACCCTGGCGAGCTAACATCAGTTTGAATAATCTATGAGGAATTATTTTGTTAATAGGAGATAATTTTCTGACTATGACCCTAAAATCATCTTTCCTCGAGGAAAAATTAAAACCCCAGTCGTCAAAAGTCTACCTGGAACACCAAAAGATCAGATTGGGGCTCCCTCAGTATGGGATAAAACGAAATGAGTATCCCTAACCCGATACTTTGATGTTTCATCTTTTCTTATGACCACTGGGCTTCGTTTTTTTTAAGAGGAGGATGATTTTTAGTGGCAATCAGAAGATAATTGAAATTAATTATTCCAGATGCACATGTCGCTTATAACAACAATCGGATATAACGATCCTAGTTTTAGGTCCTTCCAATGTCATTAAAACCGGGTTTGACTGTATAATTTTTTTAAATTTGTAGTAAATGTACTTAATTTTTAATTATTTTTAAATATTTTTTTTCTTTTAAAATGAATGCTATCAATTACAGTTTTCTGCTTTATCATTTGACCAATATACTTATTACATTTGTTGTTTTTAATAATATATTTTGGAGGTGTGTTTTATCATGAATGATCATTAGCTTCAAAATTTTTAATATCTATGGTACACAACACGCTTTTTTTGGAGTTTGGGAAAAATACGATTTGATTGATTTGAAAATTATCTGATCCTTTTGAGAGAAAATGTGGAAATTTTTATGTTTATGATCAATTCCTAGATATGATTAAAAATCATGAAGAGTAAATATCTAAGAAAATCGAAACATACGGGAAAACTTATGGAAGAAAGTGTTTCTTAAATTGAATTTCATCGATGACCTATCAATTTTTTGGGACAAGTCCCGATAAAGCCCATTTAATTGAAGTCGTATCCTATTTGTTGGTCGGTGGACTCTTGCGTAATACAGACCATTTTTGACATATGGCTTAAGTCAACTTGCTTGAGATGATTATATTGCTCCGATTATAACTGCCCAATTCGATTGTCTTTTATAAAACTCGTCATGAATAAAAATAAAGGATCAGTGGAAAGTTTTATAGTTTCTTGGAAATGCGCATAGAAAATGATGAATAAATTACATGTTTTAAGACACTTTCATCGTTAAATATTTTTCTCTTATTTAAAAAATTTATAAGAAATTTCCACGCCATTAAGTGGATTTCTTATCATAATACCAATTTTAAAAATTTTTTTGTGCGTAGTCTGTCTTAAAATGAGTTTCGAAGAAAAATGATTTTACACAAATGCCTTAATTAATATTTTGATTTTTCTTAATTATGTTTTTTTTTTTTTTTTCTTTAAAAAACTGTTCCTATATTTACAAAGCTCATTTTTCTATGTTTTTTTATTATTTTTTTCATTGGGCGGAAATGAATTTTAAATTCTACAAAATAATTAACAATTTCCCATGTAATGATCATTCATGTTACGACTTATTTATGGAATATAATTTTTCGAGTACCGTTTCATGGAATAATTTTTCGCAGTTATTATTTCTTCAAACATATTGCGTTAAGTTGAAGGCATTTTCATTTGCATGACGATGATTAGGAGCATGGGCGATATTAAATTTGGAAGGCCATGAAAAAGGATGTCAAATTTGGATTTTCGGCCAACTCGTTTGAGCTCGGATTATATGGTTTTTGTATAATATATTCCATAAATGTGTGTTTATAAATATCATTTAAATATCTACTTTAATTATCAAAATAATAGAAACATAACAAATTTTCATGAAAAACAAAAAATTTAACAAAGATTTAACAAATAATTTAATAAATATTTTTAATAAGGCAAGTTTTTTTTAATATAAAAAGTATAGGAACCTTGAACACACGGTACAACATTTTAGTTTAAAAATACATTCGAGGAAAAATGATTAAATTTTATATCGATCGAGATATCAAACTTTTACTGATTTTGTGTAAAATCGTGGGTAGATATTCCTCAACAGATCGTACCTAGCTGTTAAAAACGCCACCGCCGAAACATAAAAAAACTCATCTGAAACTCGGGATATCGATGACAGTTTAAGCGGTGGTAATGCAAAGTTAATTGTTCACTTGCGACACGTGATTCATTCGGTCTTTTCTCGGGGTTTCCGTGAAGTATTACCGGTATAATTCACGGAATATCGTGAATACCCCGTGAGAATATTAGCAACGCTCCGTGAATATTCCGTGAAAACTCGAGATGTCGATAAAGTTTAAGCGGTGGAAATGCAAAGTTTTATATTCACTTACGACACGAGATTCATTTGGTCTTTTCTCGGGGTTTCCGTGGAGTATTGCTCCATGGAGTGCTGCACACAAAACTTCCGTGGAGTGCTGCACACAAAACTTCGCAATTTCCACCACTTAAACTCCACATATACTCTGTGGAAACTCTACAAAGGAGTCGACCGAGCCATCAAAATATATAATTTTTTGTCTTCGAATGTAAATTCTTCCGTATGTTCAATTTATGTAATTTATCTAAGTCTAAAAAATAAAAAAAGAATCAACTACTGACCTATTTTTTTTAATGCTTAAAATGACATTTATAGTTTTCATTTGCTTTATTGAATTTTGAGGTTATTGTATTTTTTTTTATTTATTTGTTTGATAAAGTATTCTGAGTTTTTTTCTAGTTTTTGTTTTTTTGAGAGAAAAAGGAAGTTTTGTAAGATTTTTTTAAATATTTTTGCATTGTTTTTTTTATATAAGATACTTAGTATTTTTTGTTTAAAAATATTTAAGTACAGATAAATTACTTAGTTTAAGATATAAATTATAAATAAATAATTTTTATTGTTTAAATAACATATTTTTTTAATATTTTTCATTTCCTCCCCGATTTAACAGTAGACGACATTGTTTTTTTCAGAAATTTAATAAAAATATAAATTTCGAGATCATCTTATTTCTTTGTAGGTAAGTTGCAGGTTACAGGTTAGTTTATTGCTTGAAAAATAACGTTAAAAATTTTTGGTTGGTAATATTGTAAGAGGGGGAAATTTGAAATAAAAAATATTAAAAATTACAATTCGAATAAAAAAGTTTTTTTTTTTGTTTATAAATAAGTTAATGAAAAAAGTTTTTTGTGATATTTCGCACAAATAATAATTAATTAAGTTATAATTTTGTTTTTTTTTTTAGATTATCACATTACGTTTTGACATTTATTTTGATAACTTAAGTAAATATGAATGTTTGTTTATTTTTCATTTTATTGCATAAACTTATTTACTAATATTTGACTAGTTTTTCATTTTCATCGCATGGATATATAATTTGTGAAAAATATTTGAACAATTTAACTACAAAAAAAAAAGGTTGGAAATAAATTTTATGAAATTTTTATCTGTCAAATTTGGTTTTGTCTTTTAGAGTTCTTCTAATGAGAGCTGGACCAATACATACCTTGAAAATTATTTGTTACATAAAATATACTTAATACTAATCAAGGTATGACTTATGAGATCTTTACTATCGAAATCATCAAAAAGTGAGAGTGCGGATGCTAACCAGACTTCCTTCAAAAACTCTCCCTCTTGAAAATGTTTACTATGCCGAGCAATGACATTTGCAACAGAGTAATTTTCCGCACTCATAGACATCGACTGTTTATTTCTGTATTTCATTTCACTTGCAATTAATTCCTTTTGCTCTGGTTTACCCTTTTTTGACTAATAGATTTGTGATTAGTTTCAAAATGCAAAATGTAGTTCACGCGCGTTTATAAGATCACTCGCGTCTGTTGGTAATATAATACTTCTTAATGAACTCTGTGATCGGTGGAGGCACATTTAAAACACTTTAATTGCGGCACATTTAAAAATAGCATCGAAAATAGAAGAATCTTCGAATTGTTTCTAAGGAATTTTCTTTACTTATTATTTTCTCAGCTTTCATTAATAAAATTCTACTTCATCCCACGTTTAAGAAAAAAATCGATCCTATTCTAAAGGTTCTTTGATTGTCCTTAAAAGAAAAACAATGGAAAAATTTGAATTTTTTGAGTTAATGCTCAAATATTTTTAACAATTTACACAGCATGTATACAAAATGTTTGATTTTCGAAAAATTTGATAGTATAAAAAAGAGCCTCTTAAAAAATGCGTAAAAAAAACGAATTCTAAATTCTATAAAAATGTCTTCCGAAATTATTTCATATTCATTTAAAATCTACTTAACTAAATTTCGGCGATTTCCCAGGAATAAATTAAGTATTTTTTTTTTAATATATTTTTTTTACAGTGAATTGAATTGTTCAGGAACAATTTTATGAGATCCCTATTCGAAATTTTCTCATACAGGCACAACATTTTGACTAAATCGATGTTCCACGAAAACATCTTTTTTCATTCGAATAACTACCTAAAAGTACAGGGTATTCGAAAAAAAGATATACATCTATTTCTAAATTGTTTTTTTTTTATGTATAGTTCCTAATCATTTCAGTTCTAAGTACTAAGCATTCTCTCAAAGACACATATCGGTTTTTCACTAATTTCCATTTGCTTTCAAAATTTACAACAAGGTGAATGAGAGTTCGTGAGTTCCAAATCGAGGAACAAACTTTTATCTTATTCTGAAGGGTACTATTGACTCTAGAAGTTGAAAACGTGTCTACCTACAGAACCTTAAATATATGGAATTATAAATTGTTCATACCTCCGTGACCCAGGCACCCGTAGACAATAAAATTTATTGTTTCATAATTAAAATAATTGAACAAGGAGGCTGCAAAACCCTTTGCAAAATTATTACGCGTCCATTTTTTGTCGATAAATAATAAAAAACATTCATTCGGGCCCTGTGTCGATTTTTTGGAGCTCGATTTTCTTTTGTTAATTCATATATTTTCGAGATAATATTGGTATCGATCGACTACAAGAGTGCGTTGCCAAAATTCCGATAAATTTCATCGAAATAATTAAAAATGAAGACGTGCCAATATTATCTCAAAAATATATGAATTCACAAAATTAATCAAGGTCAAAAAATCTAACAGCACCCGGATGCTTTTTTATTATTTATCGGCATCGAATAGACGCGACAATAATTTTGCAAAAGGTTTTGAAATACGACATCAATGTACAATCATTTTAATTATGAAACAATAAATTTTATTGTTTACGGGTGCTCGGATTATGGAAAACTTTTTTTGGTATATTCTAGTGTTAAAACAAGGTGAGAATTATAAACAACATTGCCAGAAAAATAGTGTCTTACATTTTCTTGGAAATGTATGTTATAAATCCTACTTTCTCTCTTTCTACCGCTAAAAATTCATAATTATCCTTATTTTCAAGTCGATAATTACTGTTAGTAGTCCTATTTTTTCACAACCCTTGATATGACTAGCGCTTTTTTCCAGATATTATACTGAAGTATGTTGGATTAAAATATCCCTTTTATCCATATGTATAAGTTCTAAGGATTATCCAAAATCAAAAATAACATGAAAAATAAAAAGAATTATCCGACATTTTGTATACATACCAAAAAAATTGATTAAATGGATGTATATTATATATATATATAGATTTTTAAAAAATTTATGTGTTTTTTTTTTGTGCCTTAAAAGTTATTTTTTTTTTATAAGTCAATGGCGGTTGTAATCTATCATATCCGCCACTGAGTATATATAGTAAATATATATAGTAAATCTTACATCCTAAAAATATTATTTTTTTCTTGTTTTTTTAAATTTCATCAATTATTTTTCTTTTATTATTATTATTTTTTTTTTGTTTATTAATAACCTAATTATTTATAAATTGACTATCTAAATAGCTAATTGTTCATTCCACAATTATCTGGTTTTTTTTTGTAAAGATTTTTGAATACAGGCAAAATCGGTTATACCAACATCGTTAAAATTAACGAATCGGTTATTATTGGCAAGGTCCGGTCCGATCCACATCTGAAAACCTTGTATTGACACATTTTCTATATAATTTTCAATCCCCAAGTTGTACTAAGGATTTCTAGTATTCCCCAAAATTGAAAGAAAATATGGATAACCTAAACGAGACACCAAATACTTAAATCCGCTGTGGTTTTGTAGATTAGCACAGAACCACACTTTTCCATATAATTTCCAATCCCCCAAGTGATACTGGAGGTCACTATTCCCCCAATAAAGTTGCAAGACTTTAAGTGGTTAGTAACCTCCAGTACCACTCGGGGATTGGAAATTCACTCAGATCTCAGGTTTTTGGCAGCTTGTTTAGGTCATGCATTTTTTCCTACAACTATGAGAGGGGATTAAAGACTCCCAGGAGCTGTCGGGGGATTAGGAATCATATGAAAAAGTGTGGTTCTGGTTTGATCTTGATGACAAACGACATTTAGGTGTTCCTAGCTCACTGGCATTTCGACATGTCGGTTATAACGGCCAATCATATTAGAATTAGTCGTCTATAACGATCAATATTTATTATTTTTGAGGCCTTAACTACAAAGCTAACTAGAATATATTCCCAGGCTTGTTTGAGAGAAAATTTTTGGTGATTGTTATATTTTTTTTAACCACCAAGAATAAAATTAAAGCCCGGTCGTCAAAAAGCAAGCTGAAACACAAAACGTTTGGATTCGGGGCCCAACCCAATTTTATTTTCCTCTGTCGAATATTCTTAGTCACCAAATTAGCTTCTAATGACATTTCTCTCTGGAAGATTTAGAAATATCCGTATCGCTTGTAACGACTATCGGATATAATGATCATCAATGTCTTTATAACCGGTTTTAACTGTATATGTTTAAGTTTTTTAAAATATATTTTTACATATCAGGTAATTAATTATACGAAATTATTATTTTTTCATTGATACTTGCAAATTAAGTACGCGGTTTTTTTTATGAATTTGGATTATTGCAATTGAGTTTCTTGTCTTTCTGTAGATGTTCCGTAAAATCTTATTTTTTCGTGCTTATGGTTTTTCATGGTTAACTATAAGTTTTAAAATTGGCCTGGACGCGAATAATTTGATTTGTATACGAAGTCTTTTTTTTTTTTGTAAAATCTGAAAAACTGGCCAGAATCGTGTGAAACATGTATAAGTTTTCGAAAATATTTCTTTTTATGAAAATTTGGTTTTTTTCTAGCTGCTCTTCGCTTTTAATTATTTTGAAACAAATAAATTCGATACTGTTCGAACAAGATTTCATATTTTTACTTGGAACTTCCTTCGCGTTGGAACTTCCAGCTGGTGGCCTTAAACGTTGTTTGTTCTAGATTGATACAAAAAATGTTTAAAAAAACTAAATTGCAACAATTTGGATTTATAAAATTATAAAAATTTAAAATGCGTTTTAATTACGAAGACATTTTCCAATGAATAAAATGCTTAAACACGAAAGTACAAATTTAAATGTAATTAAACTCGAATTCAAGAGACAATGAGAAAGAATTACGAAGAGCAATCGCCCTCAGAAATTTTATTTTCCAATTTCTAAAAGAAAATACGATTTTCAAGATGGTTCGATCTCGAATCGATCATTTTTAAACATTTTTTTCATTTTTTGATTCGCATTTTAAACCAAATTACATCCAAGATTTTCAAATAAAATGTAAGTTTTTGTTTTAACCAGTGGCGTAATATGATTAAGACCACTTTTCGAAAGACCCTACTTTGTCTTATTTACGCCACTGATATATTATCTGAAAACAAAAATTATGATTACGAAGCCAATTAAGAAAAAACAAACATTTACGGATACGATTTATTAATCGTATCCATCGATTTGTCTTTAAATAGATTCTTTTTTGTTTTTATTTTTTTTATTATATTTTTTTTTTTTAAATACTATTAAATTTTTCAAAAAATGAACACTTCTTGAAAATCTCACTGTACAGTCACAAAAAATTTATTTAATATCTGATTTGTGGTAATTGTCTCCGTATTGCAAGAAATTATTCAAAATGAATTGTTTTTTTATTCTATAATTAATTTTCGAAATATCTCATATTTCGAAATAACATCATTTTAAATTACCCGTTTGATAAATGAATACAAAATACGCATGCGTTTTTTTTTATAAATTAAAAACAACAGAATTATAACGAATTTTGGTGTAGTAAAAACAGCGTTTTTTGTAATTTGGAAAATTATTCAAAAGTTAAGATTATTTTATATGTTTATAAAAAGAAAATTGGCGAGGCCATTTTATCCTCATTTGAGAGGTTTAAGATTGAGGTTCCTCTCCCCAAATTACATGGTTTTGAATATTTCAAACTACAAGAATATTTTAGACTACTTGGTTTACAAAACAAGAAATTATTTCTAAAAAGTTTATAAATCCTTGTATGAGCTCCTCATTACAGCCTTTTATATATCACACAAATACTCCCCCTCCCTTTATAAAGAAAAAAAAACCCATTTTTGTAATATAATTCATCGATTGGCAGATTTGTCACCACTGTTTTCGAGATCTCGTAAAAAGATACATTTTATACTAAAAGTTCATATTTGTAGCCAAGTTTTCCAAGAGTGCTGGGTTTAAATTTGATATTAAAGAGTAGTACTTAACTTCTCCGTCGAGAATAGTACGAGGAACGTAAATTAAAGTAGGGTGGAATATGGGAAGGTAATTTAAGAGATGAAAAAAACTGATTACCGGTTTCCTTCGATCCTTCACTTCTTGAAATAGCTTTTTCAGGACAAAAACTACAGGTGGAAATACTGATTTTGCCTATGGGGAGTTCTAAAACCTGTTTTAACCTCGAAAACTTGCTTAAAAGTACAAGGAACGTTATTTAAAGTTGGGTAAAATGTGAGAAGATAAGTTAAGAGTTGGAAAAAACAGATTACCGGCTTCCTTCAATACTTCTTTTAATAGTTTTCTCATTACAAAAATCCCAGATGGAAATAATAATTTTGCCTGTAAATGGGTTTAAAATCCGATTTCACTTCTTAAAAGTTAATCCACGGGACTAATTTTTAATCTATTTTAATTTACGCTTCTATTATTTGACAAAAACCGAGAAAAACTATCTTTTAGATATCAAAGAAGATTGGAGAATCGTAACCAAAGCTATTTTGGTAATTTTTACGATATATTTTTTCTAATTTCACAATAAATCTTGATTCTTGACTAATTTCCCAAAATAGACATTTAAACTATTTTTACTATACTAAAATATTGAGCATGCGCACTTGATTCAAGATAAATATATTTAATATATTATATATATAATAAAATACAATTACAACAACTCAGACGTTAAATATTTCGTTGCGTTACCAAATAATTATCGTAAAACTAATGTTTTTTTTATTAATATTAATTATTATTAAATATTATTATATTTTTTTGTTGATTTTTTTAAGTTTTTTTTTGTGTGTATATATTGTTTTTTTTTTACTAATTACCTACAGAAATATCTCACTATTTGATACTCACTTTCAAGTATTTTTTTTTATATCTTAATATAAATTATTTATTAATTAATTTTGAAATTCCTTTAACTAATGTTTTCATTTTATTTTTCTTTTTTTCATGAATAGTTTTTTTTTTTCGTTTTCTTATTAATTAATTTTAATTATTATTTAATTTATTATAATTAATTATTAATTATTATATATATTTTGTTTTTTTAGAATGACACTAAAGATATTTTTTTGTTTTTAATAAATATGGCTTTTTTTTTTATTAAATTAAATCAAGTGGAATTCACAGAGGTGCACTGTTATGGTTATTCCAGGATGTGGTTTTATCCCCTTGAGGTGATAAATGCCTGGGAAACGCAGTTTTATTACATTTAAAATGAAGAGTTTCCTAATTTTTGCCTATTAAAGGGGATTTTACCAAGATGGTAAAAACCACACGTCAGGTCTAAAATGTCAGGTTTGAAATGTTTTAGAAGCGCTTCGTTGTTCTTACGAAACGAATATTAACCTTTCATCGTGAATTTATTGATCGATTTTAAAATCGATTGAATATTTCTTAATATTGAAAATACTTAAGGTACCACAATAATGTGGAACCTTTTATCCTGTTTGATTAAAGATTTAAAAATAATTTTTATTGCATACTTTTACACCAGGATAAATGTGTAAACATTTTTCTTAAATGTGAAAACTGTCTTTTAAAAACAGCTTCATTTTTTATACCTTTAAACAAGACGTAAAAACCTTGTCGAGAAATGAAATTTTGACTTTTAAATGAATAACCAAAACAATGCTTTTGGAAATTTTGAAATTAAAAAGAAAAAAACGTGATTTTTCCTTACATTTCTAAAATATTTATATATTTATATATATATAATTCTATCTAATTTTTTAAGTATAATTTTTATAAGTTCTAGCTAAATACTTGTATTTTGTTTTTTTTAATAATATTATCTCTAAACTTCTTCTGTTTACCCACTGTTGTCTCTAAAATCCAACCTGAATTAATATTTTGAGTGCGATTACGAGAAAAAAAATTCACACCAATCAAAATCACTGACACAGCCGCGATTTATTTTTTTTTTACATTATTTAAATGACGTTCTCTTCGTTTTTAATTTGAAAATTGGAAAACGACTGCTGATCCACTGTTTTTTCTCATATTTTTCGTTTATGATGGAAAATCATAAAAAAAATAACAAAAAATTTCTGCAAGACTTAGAAAAATGTAAGGCAGGCAATGTTTTACACGAATTACACAAACATTTAAATCGCAATTTTCTTTTTTAAATGCGACATCGACGCATAACCTTAATTCGTGTGTGATATGACATAAGTTTATATAAACATCTAGATTTTTTAAAAAATTCTAAATTCAAAAAACACTTCGTCTTTAAGATATTACATTTTCTGTAATATTTTCGCGCTCAATTTCATTCTGAAAGGTTATGTCTCTGAATTTAGAACTTTTTTTTATAAATATATCAGAAAAAATAAAAAAAAAAAGACGACGATTCATTTTCTTAAAGTACAATATTTTTAAAATATTATTTTTTTGTTAATTTTTTTGAAATTTTTTTTTTTTTTTTTTTTTGTACAAGTGGCAATTTTTTAATTTTGACACTTTTAGTATCACAAAGGCGATAGTAGTTTTTTTTTAGTAGTTTTAAGTGCATTACATTTAGATTTAAAAAAAGAAATACACGATGATCCACGAAAATCCACGGGAAAATGGGATGATCTTTTGGAACATGGTGTATGGTTTTTTGATGAAATGAAATTTGAAGTGTGCAAAGCTGATTTTTGAGTGTGATGACGATACATTTAGACAAGGATGAAAGAAGATAGAGAGAGAGAGAGAGGCGCGCGCGCAGATACGAATTACACAGAGATTAAATTTAGCACAACAATACGACACTTATGTGGGTATTAGACTATTGTTTGGATTATATTCGTAAATTTTCGTAAATGAATCATACATGATCGTTATTAAATTCATTAACATGAAATTAACAGCGATCCATGATGCAACCTTAATTAAGACAATATACCAGATTTTTTTGGTCTTATAACAAAAATAATACATGAATAGTACAAAAGAAAAAAGTGATATTACTAATATCGGATTAAATATTAATATAATCGATAAAATAAAATCCCAAAAAATGTCTAATTGTATGATTTCACGCACTATGGGTTTCACTTTCACGTAGTATTTTTTAATATATACTTGTATTAGATACGCCATTTTTGTTTTTGTTCCAGAAAATGCTTGGTATCTTCCTGACGTTTGTTTTTTTGTTTCTTTTTTTTTTTACAAAATATGTGTGTTTTTTGGGTTTTTGGTTTTCCTTAAATAATTTTTTTTTATAAATATTTTATATATATATAATATATACTTTTTTTTTTCCTTAAATTTTTAATATTTAGATATTTTTTGAAAGAAAATTTTCATAAATATATTTTTCAAAAATATTCATTTGTTTTTTTCTTTTATTTATTTATTTATTTTTTGGTTATGTATTTATTTTATTTTTTCACGACGAATTTTTGATGACACAAAAGCTGATTTAGTTAATATGAAAGCTGAAAAGAAAAAAAATACAAGGATTATATTAATTGTTATGTAATCGAATTTGTACTAATTGAATTTAGAAATAGTCCAGGATCTAGAAACATTTAAAAGGTTTAACATTTCAATTCGATTGATATATACTTCATATAAAAGAAAAATAACTGGAATGATTTTGGTTACAAATATCTATCGCTGGATCCCGGCCTAAAAATTGTACTAAAGTATTAATAAATAAAAATAAATATCAGCTTTGTATTGTCTTCGTAGAAAAATTTATCATGTTTTGAATGGATTCAAATCCCAACAGTTGCCGAGGAATGTAATAAGTTACTGAGAAAGTCATAAATTAATGACGAAACGTTCAATTTATTTAAATTAATTCATTTATTCTCCTAGTCTTATTTCTTACGAATTAATTGAGAATTTTTAATATAATTAACAATTTAATTTGATGAGGAGTTTGCGCCCTGATAAAAAAGTTCGATTAAATTCCGATTCAAATTTCCAATTCATTCCGCTTGAATTCAGATTCAATCCAATAGAACCGAATATGCAATTTTCAATTCGATACCATTCATGAACTGGAACCAATTTGAAATTTCCGATTAGTTCTATTGGGATTGAATCAGAATTCAATCGGAATGAATTGAAAATTTTTTCCAATTAAAGTTCGATTCAAATAATTGCTTTAAAATTGGAATGAATCTGAAATTTTTTCTAATTGAATCCTATTCATTCCGATAGGTTGAATTGGAAATCTCCGATTCATGAATCGGGCTTTTTTATCAGGGCGGAATGTAGATTCAATTTTAAAGAACAAGATATGTAGCTGATTACATTGTCAGTATTTTGGTGATAAGATAAGTGTTCAATATCGATATTGGCTTAATAATATTGATCGTGTGAGATTAGCTGGATGTTTTGTCATCAATATTTTTTAAGTCAATATTATTGTTTCAATATACTCCTCAGACGATCAATATATTGTTTAATATCGATAATATTGACCGTGCGAAGCTAGCCTTACAACTTTAGTACAATTTAAATAAAATAAAATAAATTTTGAATGTTTTTCATACATACCGTGTTTGACGTATTTTGTAAGTCAATGACACACTTTATAAGAAAAAATTTTTCACATATAAAAAAAACACCACAAGTGATATTTTTTTTTGAATTTGTTTAAATTTTGATAGTTGGAGGGGTTGTTTTACTGTACTCAGTATTGAATGGTGTCCAATAGAACGTATGTGGGTTGTGGTGCCAAGGAGTAGGGTATCCCAGTTGCATCAGCTGTCAGAAATCCATTGCTAGACTATAATATCCATAAGATAGATTTTTGATTGTCTACACATATATAGATTTTATACCATGATTTTTTTATACATTTTTTAAACAAAATCCACTAAAAACAAACACTAAAAAAATTACTTAAAATGATTCAGTCATATTAAACATGAAAAAAGGGGGAACCTTGCATCAAATCAGATATTTTTATTGTAAAGGGAATGTTAAATCCAAGTTTTCGACCTCGGCAAACGACCGGATCATGCCGAAAAAAAAAAAGAAAAATGTCGAAAATGTTGACCAGTTTTTGTCGATTTTGACCCGGAAGGGCTGGTTTTTAATCAAAAATTGTTGTTTTCATTTTAAAGCAGGTTAAATTTGCAACAATTTGAGATAAAACCGGCTTTTATACAATCCATAGTTTCGGAGATACAGCTTTTCAAAGTTTGCCTATTTGGCAAGTTATGTTTAGATTTTACGCTAACTTTCGAGATAAAACAAAAGTTTAAATGTAAAAAATGTCTCTCATAAAAAAAAAATAAACAACTTTAGTTTGGAACATTTTTTCGTAAACATCACTGGTTTTCGAAAATTTTCGATAAATTATTTTCCAGAATGTTTCACAAGATCACTAGTTTGCTCCTTCACGGGTAAACAGTGATGTTTACGAAAAAATGTTTCAAACAAAAGTTGTTAATTTTTTTATAAGAAACATTTCTTTCCATTTAAACTTTTGTTCTATCTCTAACGGTTTACTAGATGAAATTTTGCGAAAAATCGCATAACTTGAAAAAATAGACAAACTTTGAAATAAAGTGTTCAAATTCTTCTCTGTCCAAATTCAATTTCAAAAACTACCGTGTTTTACTTCTCTTGCCCTCGATTACCCGCCTTTATGCTTAAATTTGTATGGGTTTTAATTGGATTTAGGAAAAATAGACCGAAAAAAATTTCTGTAATAATAGTATCCCATTTTTGAAGGGTTTAAAACTTCAGAATTCAACCAACTCCTCTATAGTCGACAAACTCAACCTAACCAACTCGTAATTACAACAATACTTCGTTATTTTTGATACGGAACCCTTTTTTGAAAATATAATATAGCCCATGTTACTCGCTGATAATGTAGCTTTCTATAGGTAAAATAATTTTTTTCGATTAACTTACGAAACATAAGACCTCAAAATTTGAGTTTAAGTTTTAAAATCTATAATTTTCTGCGACCTAATATTTTTCGAATACTTTCGAATTATATATAATAACATCTCCCTGCCTGCTTTTCGAGTATAGTTGCTGCTTAAGAGCCACTTATTCGCTATGCAGATAGCGAAAATTAAACATTACATTTAGCAGCGACGAACTTTAGCAACAACAAAAATTATGTCACTGTCCAGTTTCTCTTGTTGTGAAAGCACAATGAACATAAAAAAATCAAACTGATTTGAATCTTTTTCGTTTGAAGCACGATAGCTCGTTATATTAATACACGCGACAGCTGGACAAGCTCCCATGTTGCTACAAGTGTTTGATTCGTGTCTCGCCTTGTACCCTATTAGTCGTTCGATATTATTATAATATCGTTACTGCGTATATATTAGTACAGAAAGCTCCATGTAACAGGGTATGCATTTTATTTTAATAAAATGAAGTATTTGATTCAAAAACAATTATTTCATAAAGAATTTGTATGAAAATGGAAGGGAGGGTTGGTGGGGAAAGAATGTTTATAGTATGGCTAAATTAACTCAGAATACTCAGAAAGGTTCTCAATTATTATACTGTTGTCAGTTGGTAATAATTATACTCTGTATATATGTAATATATATCAGAGTATACTAAGTTTAGTCCCAAATTTGTAACGCTAAAAAATATTGATGCTACGAGCAAAATTCGGTTTAGGTGTTCATAAAATCATCTAATTAGTCCATTTCCGGTTGTCCGCCTGTCTGTGAACACGATTACTCAAAAACGAAAAGAGAATATCAAGATGAAATTTTTATAGCGTGCTCAGGACGTAAAAAGAGAGGCTAATTGAGAGGCTAATTTCGTAAACGTCACTGTCTATCTGTGAGGGTGCAAAAGTAGTAGGACAAAACTTTGGTGTTCATTTTCTCCAAAACTATAAAAGATAGAAAGTTGAAAATTTTCAGGTAACTAGTGGCCTTGTGAAAAATTCTCGAAAAACGAAAAAAAAACTCTAGAAAATACTTGTAATTTATAAATATTAAACATAACTTCTCTAAAATACAATAATTCGATTTTCTGAGGTTGGCAAAACTAGCTGTTGCTGTACGCTCAGAGTAGTAGATATATTCCATAGAATATTATACATAGAGAACGCCATGGCCCAAAATTTACAATATGAAGAATGAGAGAGAAGACTGCCAGTTCCTTTGTATCCTTGTCTAGTCTATATGTCATTGGCTAGATATTGTTACATTACACAGTAGCAGACAAAAAATGTCTATGCATCATATGATTATGACATATCATTATAAAAAGGACACATAGGAACTAACTGGCAGTCTTCTCTCTTATTCATCACATCGCATCCACTTACAGGCTAAAATATCCCTCGCGTGATCTGTGTGTAATATTCTATGATAACGATTACGAGTTGAATAGACCGCCTTCATGTAAAATTGGTGTGGTTGATTCTAGATACAATAGGATGTGAGCCATGGTATATTACGATGCACGCTTTGGATGCTTAAAGCGTAGAAAATTATGGATTTTACCCGGACAAGATATTGCAGCTAGTATTTTATATTTTTAAATGGAAAAAATTAATTGCAATTGAAAGATAATAAATATGTTTTACTCTTTGTTATACAAAAAAATTTTTTATTTTAATGAATAGTTTTTCGAGGAAAACTTAATAAAACGTTTGATATCCTAGTGCCTTTGTATACTAATGATACAATTTATATAGGTTCTCAGAAACTAATAAAGCATTATTCTATACCAAAGGCGATGTTATTATTTTCTAGGAAACTTTGGTTAAAGCAATATTATTTCTAAATGCAATATAAAATGCTCTTTGAAATAAATTGTATGTAATGAAAAAGTTTTTTTTTTTTTGTTATTTGTTTCTATGTCGATATTCCATACGGATATCATTTCAAAACATTTCTAAATTTTTATAAAAATATCATTTTACTAATTGGGTGAAAAAGTGTACCATGAATGGCAAAAAAATATTACTATTTTTGATGGTAAAAATTAGTGTCCGACCGAAGGTTCGGTTTTGGTTTCGGCCAGTTTCGGATAAAAAATATAGTTTCGGCATCAGTTTCGGTTTCGGCAGTGAATTATCGCGCGTCGTTCGGCTAACTTTGCGTGAGTTCGTGTCTGCTCAGTTTGCCGGTCAGTCCGGTGTAAATTTTGTTGTGACTTTATGTGTTTTGTAGTGTAGACGTTCTTGGATTTGGTTTTATTAATTTTAACCACCCAAGTAAGTAAACAAACAAACAAAATGATGTTATCTCCGTTACAGAAGTATGCAAAATTATCTCGTTGTCACAGTTATAGAGGTAACTATGACGATAAAGTCGAAAGAGCGAATACCAAATATAGAGGTTTGCTTTGTCCCACTAACAGAGGTAATTCAGTGCCAAAGTGTTAGGACCTCAAGATGAGTCCCAGTTAGGAAGGTTTCTCACTTGTCCAGATCCCACTTAACCAAGTTCCACTGTATAAATAATACAAAAAATATTTTGATTGTGTTGGGTTTCGAACGCAGTTTTTTTGAATGGTAGTCCAGCAGTAACACCATTAATTCACCAGGTTGAATGAAATTTTTAGCATGATGATAACGCTAGTTCATTGCAAGTTCTCATTTTAAAAATTTTAAAAAAGTAAATCAGATTGATGCACAGGCTTGAACGATTAAGGTCTACTCTCGCTTACATATTTAATTTTTAAAAATTACATTAAGAAAAATTATTTTCTAGAGAAATATTTCGAAAATGGATGGAAAACTTTTCAACGAGCTAGGTTTGAATAGTTTTCAACATTTCTTTTTAGTAAAACCAACATACTACATTAACTTGAACACCCAGTAAAAACACACAGGATATTTTATTATATAAATAAAATTGACTAAAAAGTCTCCTAAACGTGTTTGAGCTCAAATTCGATTGAATAGTTTTATCGAATGCGTTTTTTTTTATGATATGTAGTATATTTTCTAGTTTATGTGCTTTTATGTGCTTTTTTGTGGGTGTGTTTTGTTGTGTTGTGTGCTACACACACTAAACTCAGGTGGAAAATGGAACATAAGGTGTGCTTATTTGAGTGTACCACATCATGTTCAACAACACACCCCTCATTAAATATGAAAAACAGCCTTTTAATTATTTAAAAGTATTTTACCGAGTGTTCAAAGTAAAACGATGTAGATTTTTATTTATAAATTAAACAATCGATCGCGTCATTCAGACATCCAGGAGTTCCCTTGGGAACTGCAAGCTGCTCTTGAATAAGGAAACCATAAGCGAGGCCATTCTTAGATGGAGGAAAGAACGTACTTGTGATACAGCAAGACAGACATAGTCTATGCCCAATCGTAGACGTTCCGAAGATCTTATATCACTTCAATGAACCTATGTAAGCAAAATCGTTGCCGCTATTACAGGACACTATCTAGGCAGTAGGCACGCTGAACAATTGGGTTTATCAGTGCATTACAGATATTTCAGGAGTTGTCACAATGGGGGAGAGGAAGAAACGCTGTTTCATCTTCCCAATCACTGACCAGCTCTTGCCATGAGGAGAATGACTCATTGGTCGCAGCCTTTCGTTGGCGACCAATCCGATCTCCACTCCCTCTTCTCCTTCACAACGGACCCTATGGTCTAAGTGTGTCTCACTCCAGGATACTCTAATCTAACCTAACTTAAGAATTCAGCCTGTTTACGTTGGATTTCTGGCCTCAAAAATGTGAAGTAGGGAGACAAACTGGCAAAGCTTGCAACAGAAAGGGACTGTGTGGAGATTTTGAACCAACCGCTAGTATCGATTGAATCGTTTAAGGATCTTATCGATAAAATTACAGAGAAAAGATCAGAAGAAATGATTGTGTCATTGTTCGAAACTTGTAGCCGAAGATTCATAGCACTAGGACAATGAGACAAATGAATCATAAGAAGAATCTCGTCGATACAACTACGAGAGTTATCACAGAACATTGTGCTATCAAGATTAACCTAAAAAAATGGGGGATCACAAATGATAATTTCGGCAGGAAAAGCGCTGAGGAAAAAGAACCGAGTATCTACTGTATTGATGCCTGGCAATGGGGAACCGACATTCAATAATTTTGAGTCGGTGGTTAAAATGGTCTGGCGGTTAAAACTAGCATCGACTAAAATGAATCAAGATGATATGATGTTTGAAAATTTTGTGAAACATTATGTAACATAATCTGTTGATGTTGTTTCTATAATTTTTGAACACCCTGTTTCCATATAAATATGTTTCATATTTTCTAAATGTCATATTTAAAAACGCACACATGTCAAATTTAGATTTTGTTTTCACATTTTTAATGGATTTTGTTTTGTTTAATAAATCAGGCATAAAATACATCTCATACAAATCTTGTAAAAACATTTCAATTGTTTCCAAAAAAAGGGCACGATCATTCAAGTTTAAAAAAAATGTAAATTTTATTGAACGACCCCACTAGATTTTTATGGAGGGGATTTTTATATTATATTCTTTATTAAAAATAAAAAAATCTGTATATTTGTAAAACTGTAACTAGACCAAGCAAATTAGTTATTTTTTATCAGTTTATTTTTGTTAATTTCGTTAAAAAAGTAATTTTTCAACGTAGAGTTTTTAAAAAGGATTCTCGGAACCCGCAGGATCTGGCTTTTCAGGCATTTTGTGGTTATTTTTCCACAATGACATTTTTGTATGTCAACAACTTCGTTTAATATTTTAAGATATTAACATCAAAATCAAAAATCAATACATATATAGAGTTTTTAACTTGACATACACGTAAAACTTCAAAGAAAAATGCTTCAAAGTAAAAATGTTATTTTCAAAGGCACATATCTTTTCAGGTTCAATTAAAACCTCACTCTGATTCATATCTGGCAAACATTAGACGAACATTAAAATTAGAAAGTTGTTTTTTATAAAATTTATATAATTAGTAGATATATTTTGCGAGTACGAGTAACGAAAATCCTTTAAGAAAATTAAAAACCTACAACTTCATGTTGAGAAATTCCTGATTTGCTCGGACTAAATAGTTATATACGCAGCACAAATTCAGCACTAAGACAGGCCAATGCCTTCTTTCAGAGGACCCTGCATAAATCCTGTGAGAAAATTCTTTCTGTGATTTTCAATATATGGCCACCAAGTCCGAAAACTCGTTTTTCGCTTACAAATGATCAGGACTCAAATCTCACTCAGGATTTAGGAAAAAATAGGCCGGAAAAAATCTTCAGAACCCAACCAACTACTCTATAGTCGACAAACTTAAACCAGGCAACTCGTAATTACCACAATACTCCGGCCTATTTTTTCCTATTTTTTTTTTTTTTTTTTTTTTACTATATCACTGATTTGTGATAGAAAACATAATTTTCGGATTTGGTGACCAGTGAAACGTTTGATTATCGATAATAGTCAAATTTATCGAAATGGCTTTCCTATAAGGTTTATGCAAGGTCTCTTGTGTCATCGTCCAATTTTTGCTAAGCAGTCAGATTATCGGCCAAAAATTAATAATGTATAAGCTAAAATCGCACTAGAAAATTAACAAACGCATGGAGAAAACTTGTTATTTCATAGTAACAGCTTTGCATGCTTTTTCAGTAGCAAATGTATTTCCAATCTTACAGTTCTCGATTTAGTAGTTTAATTCTAGTCAAATTAAGCACTACAAATCCATCAATTTTTAGGAGACTGTATAACGTTCCCATAAATTATTTTTACGTTACAAGTCCCAATAAAAATATCTACACGACAAATTTTTCCTTCTAGAAACTTTTCGAATTAAATGTTTTACAAGATTTGACTTATTTCAGTATTTTAAGAGCATTTTCATAGCTAGCCAAATGTTAATGAAAGAACCCCGCGCCAATTTTAAGGAAATTAGTTCTCGTAATAAAAGAAAATATCATCGAGATCCAATTTTCATAAGGTTAATGCGAGATCCTTTATACATGTTCGGTTTCAGTGAATGCAAACTCGATATACTTGACCGTTCAAGCCGCAGGAATGTAAATATCAGAGTTCGCACCAAAAAAACACTCTCTTACTAAATTGCACGCCATGAATTTAGCCAATATTTTGGTATTTAATGTTTCGTGACAGGCTAAAGAAACTGACAAGGAAAGCGTCGTCCAAAGCGTGACATCACGTTTTTCTTCGGACTTGCGTGTACCAATCTTTTAAGTAAAAAGGTTTTGTGCGCCATGAACTGTTCTTTCTCGTAGAAAAGAGTGTTCTAAGTTCTAACAGTTAGTGGCTAGCTAATTAAATTTTTGCTCTTAAAAAATGAAATTAAAAAAAAAAAATCGTATGATTAAAATTAACTAACCGGTACATGTCCTGGATACGTTGCGTACTGTTGAGGATGAGCTCCAGCTGGCATATACATAGGAGGATATAACATTGCCGGATAACCGGCCGCGGCAGCTGCCGCAATAGCTGCCGCGTTTTGTGCAGCTATATTCTGTTGTACAACGGCCGCTGTTGCTGCACACGCCTGTTGTTGTTGCTGTACAGCAGCGGAATTCGCCGATTGTTGTGTAACTGAAACAGGTGGGCCACCTGTATGACTTGTTGCCGCCCCACCTGGATATAACGCTGCAGCTGGATAAACACCACTTGTTGGATCCGCACCAGGTCCACTATTTGCTGGAATCGCTGGATTATAGTAAGTAACACCACCGTTTTGAAAGTATGGACCGTTTAATGCTGCGGCCGCATTTACAGCATTCGCTGCTGCCGCTGATGGGAAATAACCAAAACCAGCTGCTGCGGGACCTGCACCTAGAGAATAACATTCTCTACTGCAATTACCATAAAAATGATATGTCTTCTTCAATCCTTTTGCTAAGGCCGCTAGGACATATTTTCATTCAAGTTTTATTATTTTTGATACAATAATAAATTTAAACTACGAATTTTTCTGAGATTGTAAAGAAAAGAAGGTCATGATAGTTTTTTTTCTACGGTTTTGAAAAAACAAATCATTTTCATATAAGCACTTCCAATAAAAATGAACACTTCAAAATTCGAGCAGATCAATTTATTGGGAGTCATTTTTAAAAGCAACAACTTTGAACTTTGTTCTCTGTAAGTTTTCCTGCTTCTAAATTCGATTTGCACGTTATCAATATCAAGATTAGCTATTTACGCCTCTGTGGAATTGTATTTAAATTACAACTAATATCACAGATTAGAAAGTGCTCAAAGAAAGACAGGTCCAGACACTCCTCTCTAGCCTAACAATTACTGCCCTCTCTTAGAATTCCCAGAATTCCTGGCTGCAATAGTCATTAGAAGGTTACAAGGCAAACATGCCTGCTCTCATGTGAATGTTATACAGCTTGCTTTAACATTCTCGTACTTGGCAAAAAATTATGACATATCTAACCTTCCATCTAACAATCCTGTGTAGCCGTCAGTGTCAGCGACTTAATTAACTAGTCTAGGACGCAGGATCTCGCAGAGAACGGTTTAGTTCTTTCGAATCAATCAGTTTAAAATTGAGATATCGATATCAGATCTTCAAAATCCAATTCAGACTTTCAATAATATACTACTCATTTAGGGAAAAAAAGTAAAGAATATGAAAACATGTGATCTGAGACATTCTTTACTTGCTCCCGTGGTGTTTATACTATTCTTCTGCTCGACGGAGGTGGAACTTCTTTTAGTTTAGTTGACACTTTCTGTTTGGAAGGGAGAAACAAAATTTTTATCTAGTCTGCACAGAGTTTGTAACGGTTGGAAATAATTTACTTGAGAAGTATGCATTATTATTATGCTAGGAATTATTATGTTACAAGAAACTCATTTGACTAAAACACTAAAAACATCCTCATCGCTCAGAAAATTACCACCTTATTTCAGTTTTTGCCAATTTTGACCTGGAAGGACTGATTTTTCATCAAAAACTGTAGTATAAAATATTAATTATTGTATAAACATTACAACTTAAGGTAATAACAATAAACTGTTTTTATAAGGTTTTAATAAACTTCCTAAAGACTCGCGTACACGAAGGTTCATTTTTATTGAAATTATCTAAACATATGAGACCAATTCATAGACAACATTGTATTAATAAAATTTGTCTATCCTACTAGACTAGTGACTACAACGATGTTGATCGGTGAATGACACGCTAATCCCATATGACAATACGTTTGGATAAGGGGGTATATGGTGAGGTCGAATACAAAAGAGATGTCATGACAAATGTCGATAGCTTCTACAAGACAATATATTCTACATTGAACACAAGTTAAATATTAAGCAATTGGTATACCTGACAATGTAGGTATGGCTGTTAAACCTGGCGGACTTCCTGGTGTTGTTCCATCCAATGGTCGTGAAAATGGCTATAAAGTGAAATGTTATTCAATTAAATACAATTTATTTGTCGAGTTGAATCAAAATATAGTTTTGAGTCCACTTTTCCGTTTGTTCATGGTACTTAGGTACATGATAATAAACGCTTACGTGTTAGGAGTGGTCTAATTAATTTCACTCATACATTATTATTAAATATAAGGTAAATAGGGAACTGGAAATTGAAAAATCAATAATACAACATGCTCAAAATGACACGGTTTAAATTCTGTCAAAAATAAACTGAGAATTTTTTATTTGAAAAGGCCGCTAACTCACCAAAAAAGGCTTATATTCTCATGGCAGGGAAATCAGCTGTATTGAAGGCAGTGGCGTAGCTAGGTGGAGAAGGACCATAGTGCAAAGAGAAAAAAGGGGGCTCCCACCATCCCTTTCCCGTTTCTATTACTTATTATAGAGTTTATTATTTATTATCTATTACTACTGAGAGAGTCTGTGTGTACATTTGAACCTCATTAAGTCGTAATCCTCAGTAAGCCGAAAAAAAATGCCATTTCCTTCTGCTGAATACCTAAATACGCTTATACTCTGTAACTCGAATTTCCAAAAGCTGACTCGTATATATAAGTCGAAGTTAGTAAAATTTAATGGTGTAGTAGATAGTAAAATATAATCGCGCCTTTCTAAGTCGAAATTTTAGCAATTAAAGCCTCTGTATCTCGAACTATACATGTTAAGTCGAAAACTCATTAAGCATTTCCCTTAAGGTTCGAGCTATCGAGGTTCCACTGTATTTATATTTAATTTATTTACGCATTTCACTAATTTAAATATTTAAAACGATTAGAATCAATGAACCTCCTCCTTTCTTTTCAAAGTTTTAAGGGCCCTTGGAGTTTCGGGGCACTGGTGCTTGTTCTATCATAACTACATTGACTGAAGAGAATTTTCGTCGAAATCTGTCTGAATTGAGCAGCAATTGTAATAAAATTCAAGTCCAAAAACGAATACTTTTCTCTTGAAACCAAATACTTTGAAAGGAGTTGAAAGTAAAACCCACTGTATCTCCGAAAATAATTCGAATTTTGAAAAATCCGTTTAAGAACATATTCTAATAGTCTAACCTCTAAAAATATGCAAAGAAAAAAAAATCGATTTCTTTAAATTTCTAGACCAGAATACTGCCTTAAAAATAATACATAAGAGGAAAATGAATCCCTAGCACCTAGACCAAGGAGTCCTCTATGTCCTCCTTGAGAATAACTTCACCCGAAGACCAGACGTCTCCAGGTAAGAGATGCTATTTTAAGCATATAAAGATATAAAGTTCTTTGGGAGCCTAGAGTTCTCCCAGGGTTGATGGATCCAAAGTTTCGAATTCAAACATTCTAAACCATTATAAACCAAAAAATACGTATGGAGGATTCATCTTCCTCCATACAGGTGTTACAAGTGGGGAAAGGGATGGTTAATTATCCTTGCATGAATAAGGACGAAATAATGTATGTAATGGAAGTAGTTGAACGAAGGTAAAACCCCTGGTATTATAATATTTTGCCTCCTTTATTATTTTCAACAAAAAAAAAAAAAAATAAATAAATAAAATCAAAAATAAAATGATACCAACCTGTTTTTTAATTGCAGGCGCAATATTTAATTTTCGCTCTCTGAGTACAATATTATCAGCTTCACGTTGTAATCGTTTCGCTTCCTCTTCCGATTCAAACGTTACAAAACCATAACCTTTTGATACACCAGCACGATCCGAAATTATTTTAGTTGCTTTTACAGTACCATATGTGCTAAATAATTGGGCAAGTTCCACTTCAGTTGTATTCGCAGATATACCACCAACAAATACTCTGTTTGGTACTAATGTACCTGAAAAAATACATAAAAAATAATGATGTTAGAGACGATTTTATTTTGACAAAGTATAATTTTTTTATTTTTTTACAGATTATAACAATGTGGTCGTTTGAACATTAAAAATTGTTCACTTTTTTTTGTGATTTCTATAAATACGATGGCAATTATTCTACCCACGTAAAATAAAAAATTCGTTTCGTTCCTTGAAAAATTAACAATAATCGTAGGTAATCATTTTTTTAACTTCCATCTACACACCACCACAGAGTAGTTTGTAATTTTTGCGATATAAAGAAATTTTTTTGGTCGAAAACAAGGGCGTCCTCAGCCGATGGCAAATAAGGAGGCAAGTTGATTTATGGAGAATAGGAAAAGTATCAATTCTAGGTATGTTCAAGTAAATATATAGGAGAAAAATTTATTTCTAATTTCTAATTTCTTCTAATTTCATACTAAGCCCATTCGATAATATTAAGAGGGTTAAAGGGATCAATTTTTGGGAGAATCATTTTGATCAATCTCTAGTGAGGGGTAGCTGTCCCTATCTGCCCTCCTTTGTCGAAGCCCATGGTCGAAAAGGTTCAGAAGAAAATTAAAATTGTTTCCCTAATCGGTAAAGAAGACAATTTCCGTAATTATATTTGGATTAAATATGTTGTTAAAAAAAAACTTAACCCAAAATTTATTAAAAAAAGTGCGCTTGTTTTCCCATTTAAAGAATAATTTTCCGAGAAAATGTCTAAAATTGGTCAACTTCTTTCTCTCAACTAACCAAGGCAATGTAATTCTTATTAAATTTCAAATATTAAATGTAAATAGTTTACATGTTTCAATTGAAACTTCACATGGAAGTCATGTGAGTTTTGACACCATATTTTATTTCATGTATAAACAATAATCATAAATTTTTAACGCATTTATTAAATGAATTTTAATTATTTGCCTGTATTGTATAAATTTTTAACGGTCTAATTACTTTACAAAAACTTGAAACGGTAGTAAAATTTTATCCTAAGAATTATCAAGCTACAATAGATAATCCTACGCCATTTTCGCTATTAAATATTCAAACTGTATAAATATCTATTTAGACGATCACATCAAAATTTTATCCAATTTTGATAAACAAAGAATGTAATTCTACTAAATTTGGGTCATACTTTTCAAAATGAACCTGGCTCAAATAGATTTCAAGAATGCGGGGTCCTGATCACGGAATTAAGCACATGCGTGATAGCTATCAAAAAACTAACATCACCGCTGAAAATAATGACCCGAAATTAGTAGGTTTCAAAAAAACTTCCAATGAGATCGGATAAAATTTGCCTATGTTATCAACAAAATGGAATTTTTTCACTTTATGACGTCATCAGAATCCAAAAAATTTAATTTTGCTCTATCACATTCAAATTTTATCCAATTTTAATAAACCAAGTATGTAATTCTACTAAATTTAGGTCATAGTTTCCAAATTTGTGATCAAATTTAACCTAGCTCTAACAGGTTTCAAGAATGTGTAGTCCTGGCCTCAGAATGAAGCACATAAGTGATAGCTAGAGAAAAAGTGACATCATATCTGAAAAATTTTATTTTGCTCTATCACATCCAAATTTTATCCAATTTTGATATACCAAGTATGTAATCCTACTAAATTTGGGTCATACTTTTTAAATTTGTGATTAACATTAGCCTAGCTCTAATAATTTTCAAGAATGTGGGGTTCTGGTTCCAGAATTAAGCACATACGTGATAGCTTTCTTTACTTACATGACATAAAAAAACAAACGATTCCGTAATCAACCCTGTCTAGGCACGGTATTTCAACAATTAACTCAGTCAATTGATTTTTTTCACTTGTTTGTATTACCAATACGTTCTCTCAGGGAAATAATGGCGATTAGCTAAGTCATACTGATAATGGCTACATTGTAGCCGAAATACGTATTTATAATACAAAAAATTGATTTATGAATTGGGATAAATTTTGAAATAAAATTTCAAAAATCTAGGGATCTTATCAATTATCTTTGATAATTTTACCTTAGGCTTATGTTTAAAGGAAACCAAAAATATAAAAAATAAATGTTTTAATATTAAACAAATGGTTATTATTTTATTCACGAAATAAATTCAAAACACCACATGAAAAACACAACACAGTTTAAACAAAAAACATATTTCATAAGCGACAATGTTATTCAGACAAAGTATAAAATAGTCACCTAACCTATAAACAAATAAGTTTTTAATATCACTTATTTCATAATTTAATTATATGTTGATATATAAAAAAAACACAAACTAAAAACGTATAACCGTAATTAATTTAACAATATATTAGTATGGTATTATAACTGAGTACCATTTTATTTATTAATATTAATTAATTAAAATAATATTATTATATTTTTAGGTTATGTTATGTTCTCTTATACTACTACATGTCAACCATAAATTTAGAATTTTATATTGTTGTGTTCACTAGCTTCGCTAGAAAACGATGGTGAATATATATATATGTATGTTGGATGAATTCGGTCGTATTGGTGTTATTTTAACCCGGTAAATAAACGTTTTCAACGTAGTCTAGTACCTCAATAATCGCCCCGAACAACCTAATGTGTGATATTTATTATAGACAAGCGTCTCAAAATAGATACATTCTTTTTTTTTTTTCATGCAAAATTTGTTATTTTGCTTTGTTAGTGAGCTCAAATTTATTGATTTTAGCAAAAAAATACGGAAGAATATTTTTAATTCTATTGTTTTTATAAATAATACCTCCATATTCAAGATAGATTAATGGGGAAGTGTAATACAGTGGATCCTGAGACATCAAGGGACCTGCAAAGTTATCCACTTATAGATGTATTCCACTTACCTAGTGTCTCAGATATTTTGGTATAAATTAATATCTGTCTCATTTACGGAGGGTTCCATTAATAGAGGTTAGAATGCAGGTTATTTCAGTTATAGAGGTGCGATTATTAAATAAAATAATGTATTATTAATATCATTGCTGCTTCAAAAATTATGAATAGGTTTCGCACGAAATCTTGTGTCTCTTCTTTAATCATCGATCCACTTACCGGAACGCAGTTTTGTTACGAAGTTGCTTCCTATGCTTTCCTTGTCCTTCAGAACATTGTGATTGAATTTTATCTTTATTCAGAATTAGTTTACAAAGAGTAGACTTTGGCAAATTAAATTCGACACAGACTTCATCGCGTGTCTTCCCAAAAACGGATATTAGTTTCAGTTTTTCACGCACTGATAACAATTTGAGCCTTCGTTTCTACATTTTTCAAATAAAAATTCGTATGATAGATTAGAAGATCAATGAGGCTCAAAATAAGTTAACTGTGGAATTTGGGGGTAGAATAAGAAAAAGTAAGCAAATAAAAAGATGCTATTTCAGTTCGCAGTTACAGAGATTAATGCATTAAAATTCACACGCTATTTCAGTTATAGAAGTAACTATGATAAAATCGAAAGAACGAATCTCAGATATAGAGGTTTGCTTCGTCTCACTAACAGAGGTAATTCAGTGCCAAAGTGTTGGGACCTCAGCATGAGTTCAAGTTATGGAGGTATCTCACTTAATCAAGTTCCATTGTATTCACTAGGTTCAAAGTTGATTCGTATTCATTGTATTTCGTACCCTATAAATAGTGAAGTTTAACCCGTCAACACTCGCGTTATGAGCATTTTGCTCACGCTCTATTCGAAACATAAATAACTTTTATTCTACCATGTATATATGAAATATATCATAGTATATTAAGATTAGGCCCAAGTTTGTAACGCTTAAAAATTTTGATGCTACGAACAAAATTTTGGTTTAGGTGTTCATAAAATCACCTAATTAGTTCATTTCCGGTTGGTTGTCCGTCTGACAACACGATAACTCAAAAATGAAATAAGATATCAAGCTGAAATTTTTATAGAGTTCGTAAATGAGCAACCTAGGCCAATTGGGTCTTGGGTCCGTAGGACACCCAACTTCTAAATCGTTAGAGATAGAACAAAAGTTTAAATGTAAAAAATGTTTATTATAAAAAAAATAAACAACTTTTGTTTAATACATTTTTTCGTAAACATCACTGTTTACTTGTGAGGGCGCAAATTATATAGTATGTATTTTATGGGAATATCTATTAGGTATGTGAGTGTGATATGTATGTATGTGTGGCTATCTAAGCGTGGCTACCTTTCTTTACTTACAGTCAATTGTTTGTTTTCACTTGTTAATTAAAACATTTGAAGATAAAGGACAGTAGTCTATTACGTACCGTTGCTTTAATCGTACCGCGCGATTTTCTCATAACAGATGACTTTTTTTGAAAAACCGAAAGAAAATTTATAAAAAAATTCATAGCGCAGAAGCTGCGTTAGTTAAGCAAATTTCCTCAGAGATTGAAAAAATCACATTTTTCTTAAAATCGAATAGGTATTGGATTTTTAGTTTTCCATCAATTTTGATTTCGAAAACTTGTAGTCTAGGGAAAAAATCACACTAGTACTTTTTTACTTAAAAGTGATCAAGAAATACAAAAATATTTTTTATTTAAAAAAAATTCAAAATTTTGTACTTCTTTTTGATACCAAATTTTATTCAAATCGGACTTAAATTGCGACCGCTAGAGATTTTACAGACACATAAACGCATATATATAAATTGTAACGACGGTCATTTTTGACAACTATTAAACAGGATCGATGAACATCTGAAGAAATTTTTTCAAAATTCAGTACAAAAGTAATAGCTCTTTTCCTTCGGCAATTCGCTGGTAAAATTGAGCAAATTTTTGTGTCCCTACTAATGTAACACAGATTTCATGAAATAGTTAATTTTATTGCATTCGAGTGTACATTATATTAAACGGACAAAACCACAAAAGTACAACATCCACCTTGGAAAATGTCACATAAAAGTTGCATAAAACATTTCCCTGGAAAATTAGAACATTCATACTAGACAAGCAAGCAAGCATCACATATACCTAACAGTTCATGTATGTAGCATGCAGCGATGCTATTCTGTTTTATCCCGGTTCAAAATTGGGGTTAAACATATATATTTTTAAACTATCATTATGGATTTTTATTATTTTAGATATAACAGTTGACAGTTCTAATTTTACAGAGGACCGCTTTAACGTCGGTCATAATTTATTATTCAAATAAGAGTGAGACATGCATATAACACTATCTCATACTTATATAGTCCATATGGTTTGTAGATTATGTATTCTCTATCTCTATATATTATAAATGCGAAAGTAAGCATGTTTGTTTATTTGAAATTACCATAAATTACAGACTTCTGTAAAAATATTCAATATAAAATATTTCACGGCCATCTTCTCTGATAAACTCAATGAATAATTACTATTATACATTTAAAAAAATATAAAACCATACATATGTTTGACCTGTGTAAAACAATGCTTACCATTACTTCGAGTGAAATAGAAAGGGGATAAGCTAGAGCAATCATTATCAATCTTTAATTTTAAACCCAGCGAAGCAGGTGAGTATCACTCTAGTATATTATAAATGCGAAAGTAAGCATGTTTGTTGCGCTTTCACGCTAAAACTAGCGAATGGTTTTTAATGAAACTGTACAGCAATATAGCTGATATATCAGAATAACACATGAGATATAATTTATAAAGATATATTAATAAAAAAATATATAAAAATAAAAATTAATTTAATTTGACATTACCATAAATTACAGATTTTTATAAAAGTAGGCATTTGCCATTACCATAAATTACAGATTACGGTAAAAATAGTCAATATATAATATTTCACGGCCATCTTTTCTGATATACTCAATGAATAATTACGACTGTTATACATTTAACAAAATAGAAAACCATACATATATTTTACCTGTGTAAAACAATCCTTACCATTATTTCGAGTGTTATAGAAAAGGGATAAGCTAGAGCAATTATTATCAATCTTTAATTTTAAACCCAGCGAAGCGGATGGGTATTACTCTGGTTGTTATTTAAATATGATCCTATGAAAAATTAATGGACTTCTTCATACAATTCATGTAGGAAAAATCACTACTGCGCTTGCACTTTTAACGTAAATATTATTTAGGGGAATTAACCTGTTTAAATTTTTTTAGATTGTCCATTTTTCTGGTTTAAAAATACATGAAAATATGATTTAAAGATATACAAACTCCAAGGCAATTTTGGATAAAAGGCTTGCTTTTTATACCATGTATATGAAATATATCAAGGTATACTAAGTTTAGTCCCAAGTTTGTAACGCTTAAAAATATCGACGCTACGAACAAAATTTTGATATTCGCACCGTGCGTGAGTGTTTTTGGAGGCGCTTCCATGGTAACTATATACTACTTTAATTATAGAATTGTATGGATGCATATATAATTGTATGGATTGCAATTATGACTTACATTGAAAATTTAATATGTATTATTGTCTCACAAATTTAAATAAATAATTATGATAATTTACATTTGAAAAATAATATTTGTGCAATTTGATTTCTTATTTTCACAATTTTAAATCCATTAAGATTAATTAATTAGTGTTTTTCAATCATTTTAATTTGACATTTTCTATAACATTAACATGTAAAGAACTGCAAATTAGTCATAAAAGCCTCCTCCTCCTTTTTTGTTTAAAACAAAAATAATTTTTATTTTAAAAAAATTCAAAATTTTGTACTAAAAAAATTATTTCAGGTGTTCTACCAACTTAATTTAAAATTAATCTTGACCGGATATTAGATTAAAGAAATTAAGAAATTTAGGTGCAATGATAGATTAAAAAGATTAAAATCAGTCTTTTGGTACTTGTATGACCAATTTCATAGGTTTTAAAAGAGAAGAAGAAATACGAAATTTCCTCAAACATTTAAGTAACTTCATCAAACTGAAACACAATAAAGAGATTTCCTGAGTTTTTGGCTTTTCACTTCATTACATAAAAATCCGGACTTTTATCATTTTGATCTAGCCAAAAATGATATTTCTGCAATAGAAGACTGTAAAGCGAATGAAAACTTCGTGCTTGTCTAGAAAAAGAGAATTTTTTTTCAAATACCTAAAACACATGCCGGAATTTATCACAAATTTAGGTTACAGATCTTGGATAATAGAAATACCGTTTTTAGATACAATAACTTAATTTTTGGCAATTTTCCACAATTTATTTGTCATGTACACGAAAGTGTACAAAGCTTTTAGAGACATTAAAACATTTTTTTTATTTATTTTGAAAAATGTATAAATACGATACAAAGTACTCACACGACCTCCGTCTTTTTGTATAATCGAACTTTGAATTTCTACAAGAAAGTTAAAAATTGTGAACACCCAATCGCTAGGTCAAAAATGATGCAAATTTTTCAGAAGTGTGGCACATTTTTTTGATACACCCGGTAGATAATGTGAAGATTTGATTTAACAAACAAAATAAGCCGAATATTTTGTATATATTTTTGAGTTGATGTACATTTTAAGGATTATTTCCTTAATCCATTAGCAGATGACACCAGATGGCACTGCCGTTGCTTTTTAATGTGCAAGGGCTTCATTGAGAAAAGCGTGTAGAGGAAATTAACAAAAGGATTCCGTAGTTTTTTTACACCAAATTTGAATTGAATAAACAAACAAAAAATTATTCTATTTATTATAAATGTGAAAGTAAATTTGTTTGCTTGTTTGTTAATTACGCTTTCACGCAAAAACTATTTAATGGATTTTAATGAAACTTTACAATAATATAGCTCATACATCAGAATAACACACGAGCTATAACTTATAAGGATATATTAAAAAATATATATTATAAATGAAATTTATTCTTTGACATTTTACTGAGCCATCTATGAACATCAATGTGAAGCATAATTTAAGTATTGCTGTAAATATAGTGAACTGAACCTGTGTAAAAATAATCCCTATCCCTATTTCGGGTTTTCTGGAAAGGGGATAAGTGAAAGTTGGAGAAGTAAAGCTTATAACGCGATGGTCTTCAGATTTAGACCCAGCGAGGCGGACGGGTATCATTTCTAATATTCTAATTTTATATATTTTGCATTTGGTATTTCGGCGAGCGTATCAAAACATTGCCTTTGTGTGCTTAAAAAAAATTTCCTGCAAATTGAATAAAATTTCGCGAAGTTATTTACCAGAATTAACTTTTTTTTTACCATAATGACGTAATCAAAATTCGTAAAAAATTGTTTTTGTTCTATCATAACCAAACTTTATTAGATTTTAATAAATCAAATATATAACTGAACTAAATTTAAGTCTTATTTTTCGAATTTTCGATATTTCTGATAATTTGGAATTAACATTCCTACATTTAGGATAGCGGTTTTGCATTGACGTATACAAAAAAAGAAAAAATATAAGTTAAAACAAGTGAAAACAAACAATTGACTGAGTTAATTGTTGAAATACCATGTATAGTCAGTGTTGATTTCTTTATCACATAACACATACAAACATGTGACACATACATAACTGATAATCAAGTATAATACATATTATAAAATTTCCGCCTAATTGGCGCCCTCATGGATAAACAGTGATGTTTACGAAAAAATGTTTCAAGCAAAAGTTGTTTATTTTTTAATAAGGAACATTTTTTACATTTAAACTTTTGTTCTATCTCTAACGGTTTACAAGATTGATTCTACGGACCCAAGACACAATTGACCTATGATGCTTATTTACGAACTTGACCTCACTTTTTACGGACGGACGGACAACCGGAAATGGACTAATTAGGTGATTCTATGAACACCTATAGCAAAATTTTGTGCGTGGCATCAATTTTTTTAAGTGTTACAAACTTGGGACTAAACTTAGTATACCTTGCATATTACATACATGCTTGGTATAAAAATTGGAATAAAAAAACATTCGCTTTTAAGGTTATGCGGATACTCCTTATGTACTTAACTGTAAGATTTTAGTATATTTTATATTTGCTACGGAACCATAATAAAAAGACAATAGAAATGGAAAAAAATAGGCTTGAATATTTAATTACTATTTCCATTAAAAATTTTTCATATTATTCATTTCACCTACAAAATAAAAATAATAATTTTTTTCAAATGTAGAGAAAAAAATATTTTGCCTTTAAACCGCATTGAGTCAATTGGGCGCCGATAAATGGTCTATACGTTATTTATGCGTTTATATATAGTACAGGCGCTGGATGGAGTTGAGTGTGTAAAATATGAGTACCGCATTTTGTCAATTGATTCTTGATCAGAAAACCTTATAGATTAATATTCTGGATCTTACCAGAAACCCTATTGGTCCAATTTTTGCATACCCCCTCCCCCCTCCACAGAAACAGTTAAATGACATTTTTTTGAATCAAGTAAAAGTTACTCTAGATAAAGTAAAGATAAAGAAAAGTTTTCGAGATATTAACAGTTTAATATTTGGAAAAACTCCAAAAAGTTCATTTTAAAAGCTGCAAAACGGGGCTTACAATTACATTTTTGAGCATATCAAAATTCTAAAAAAATTGTTTGAACTTCCTTTGTGAAGTTCAGAAGAGTAATTACAGATTCTTTAATTCTATAAAGCCTTAACTTTTAATTCTTTAAAGATGTTATAATTCTTATTAATAACAGTGTGTAAGACTGAAATATTTAGTATCTCTGTCTTACTTATTGTTAATAATGGGAAAAAACAATTTTTTAAGAATTGAAAATTGAGCCTCTAGAATGAAGTAACCTGTATTACTCTTCAGAACTTTATTAAAGGATCTTCAAAAATTATTTTAGAATTTTGATAAGCTCAAAAATGTAATTGTGAGCCCCGTTTTTCACCTTTTAAAATGGCTTTTTTGGAGTTTTTCCTATCATTAAACTGTTAATATCTCGAAAACGAAGAAGTTTTCGAAAAAATCACAAAGAGCCTTTTTGGCGTTAAATGACCCATAGTACCTAGAGTTACTTTTACTTGATTCAAAAAAATGTCATTTAACTGTATCTTTGGAGGGGGGCGGGTGGTATAACACAAATTGGACCAATAGGGTTTCTGGCAAGATTCACAATATTAATCTATAAGCTTTTCTGATCAAGAATCAATTGACAAAATGCGATACTCATATTTTGCACACTCAACCCCATCCAGCGCCTGTACTAATATATCCATTGGAATTTTTTCATAAAAGAATGAGGGAAATATGAAGAAAATAACTGAATTTATTGTCAAAAAATGAAAATGACAAGAGAAATTTTTTTATTAAATCATTATTATTAACATTTTTTTAAGAGAAAATTCTTCGATATTTTGATACTACGTGTCAATAAAAATATTTTTGTGAAAAATATCACTCACGGAAATAGTCATAATTTTCATATATTTATCTAATAAAATTTCATTACTTTTATATCCTGTCTTTTGTACAGTGTGTAAAATGAATCAGTAACAAAAGTTTTCAAGAGTAAATTTCCTTTGAAAAGTTAATAGTGGTTTATAATTTTTTCTTTTATTTTCCATTTTTCGAAATAGGTACTGATAAAGCTCTCTATGTATAGGAACTAGATTTTCAGACCATATAGGCAAGATAATTTCTTAGAAAATAAGAATTTCTTTTTCTACTTTCTATGAAAATTCAATGAAATTAGATGAAAACAAGTGAAAACAAACAATTGACTGAGTTAATTGTTGAAATACAATGTAAAGACAGTATTGATGACGAAATCGATTGTTTTTTGACGAAACGTAAGTAAAGAAAGATACCCACTCTTAGATAGCCACACATTCATATAAAATTTGCATCTAATTTGTACCCTCGTGGGTAAAAAGTGATGTTTACAAAAAAATGTTTCAAACAAAAGTTGTTTATTTTTAAATAAGGAACATTTTTTATATTCTATCTCTAACGGTTAACAAGATGGGTCCCACGGACCGAAGACCAAATTGACCTAGGTTACTCATTTATGAACTCGACCTCACTTTTTACGTCCTGAGCATGCTATACAAATTTCAGCTAGATTTCTCTTTTCGTTTTTGAGTTATCGTGTTAATAGACGGACAGGCAGACAGACAACCCGAAATGGACTAATAAGGTGATTTAATGAACACCTATACCAAATTTTTGTCGTACCATAAATATTTTTAGGCGTTACAAACTTGGGATTAAAGTTAATATACTTAATAAACACTAGGCATACATTATTTAGAAAAAATTCTTCGCTGTTTCAAAAATTATCTTTGTTCCATCAAAAATTTCATCGATATTAGGAAAAAAAGGCATAAATGGGTTATTCCATATGTGACTGACTCTACATTTGATCCAAAAAGCATTTTATTTTGGGTCATATTATGAATACTATTCTGTTAACGTTTTCAGTTTTATGATATACGCATCAAATTTTTATGATATACGATTTATTTAACAAAATGCAAATAAGACTGACACTACATAGAAAAGGATTAATGATTTATATCGTTTCTGGGCCAAATTACATAAAACAAACACTTCATGAAAAAATATCAAACTATTTGAATCTGGAAATTTGTAACGCTATATATCTGAAGCATGCTGTACCTAGGTATAATAAAAGATTATATACTAAAAATATTTTGACTTCCATTTACAATAGTTGCAAAAAATTGAGAAGTTTGAAAACATAATAAAATCTGAAAGGCTTTATTTCGGAAACTATTCGGTTTATAGAGACCATTCTAGTCTAATGTTGGAGCAAATTTAGTCTACTTTATAACATATTGTTTAACATCTACTTTAAAAGTACTTAAATAAGTACGCCAATCGCCAAAATCTAAAAAAAGGCCGAAATTTTCACGGGTTTTTCGACTTTTGACAAAATTGAGTTCGGCCCTCGAAGTCACAAATATGGATTATTCAATGGGCCAAAAAGTTTGAAAAGACTTTATTTCCGAAAGTATTGGGTCTTCAGAGTCCATTCTAGTCTCATATTGTAGTAAATTTAGCCTACTTGAAAAACGTCCTAAAAAGGTTCTATCAAAAAAATAGACCTTTAGAATTTTAATCGCCAAAATTCCGAAGTCTGCGAAAAATCAGAACTACCAGATTTGATGCAGACTACCCATTACTTTTCGTAACCAATTCCGTCCGGGGAATGCTTAGGGTAGCGGGTTCGATTCCCGCCCTCGCAACAAAATTAATTTAATTAATAGTTGTGATGAGATGGTGTAGTGCATGGTATATGCATGAAGTAGGTGCACTCAGCCTCTAAAATTGAGGAGCTGATAAATGAAATTATCAGCGGAAAGGTGGTAAAACACATATGATATCACAATGGGCTCTATAGCCTAAGTGTGTCCTTCGTGGACAGCCAATATAACCTAATCTAACCTGCGCCCTACTTTCAGACGACAAGGTTACTGAATTTTATCATATTTGTAATAAAATTGCCTATAAATAAAAAGAAAGTTAACTATCACTTATAGCCTGTTTAAAATTCCGCATGGGTTAAGGTAGTTTACTTAATCGTCTTGATGTTTGAGGATAAGATTTTAAATTTTTATGTGTATACGTGGAGGTCAGATGAATGTTTAACACCAAAATTATATTTCAATTAAAAATAAAAAAGGTAATAATTTTCGTACCAAAAAAAAGCGCAAATAAAAAAAAAAGGTAAAAAGCTTGTAATTGTTTTTCACATACCATATTTAGGTGCATTATTGCCAGGTGGTGTTATACTTTGTGTCGGTGTACTCGATTGACTTGATATACCACCCCCGTTGGTAACAGTAACACCACCAGTGCTTGTCACAACCCCGGCCCCGGTGCTAGTAACAGGTGTGTTTGATGATAATACAACACCGTTTGAATTATTTGTTGTACTATTATTTGGTGTTATTAATGTGTTACCATTTGTTGTGGCATTACCATTCATTGCAGACGGTTGCATGGTCGCAGGTTTTACTGTAACAAGAAATCAGACACCAAATCAGTTAGTTTTTACCAATTTTTTTTTGTTTATTAGTAGTTGAGGCACCCGAGGAAATATCTTAGCCGATTGAGGTTAGTTGGATTTACCCAGGTTTTTTTAAAATTGGATACCCCTTCACGATTTGAGCGTAGGTTGCATAAACGCTCAGGAAATATACAACTAAACGGTACTAAATGTATTCGCACCGTGCGTGAGTTTTATTGGAGGCGTTTCCATGGTAACGATACATTACTTTAATTATAGAATTGTATGGATGCATATATAATTGTATGGATTGCATTTATGACTTACATTGAAAATTTAATATTATTGTCTCACAAATTTAAATAAATAATTATGATAATTTACATTTGAAAAATAATATTTGTGCAATTTGATTTCTTATTTTCACAATTTTTAATGCAAGTTTAATTAATTAGAAACCATAGAAATTGTAAGAAGTATCGAAAAAATCAATTCCTCGAAATTCTAATCCTCGTTTTCAAATTTCGGCCTCGCAATTCTAATTCAGAAGGTAAAAATACATAGTAAGACTTGGGTGAATGTCGAAACCTCAATGGGCTTCCGGAATATCCCGGGCATCTGGACTATAAACCAACAATAAATTTGTATTGTTTTTTTAGATTTAGGTTTTGGAAATAATTGAGAAATATAAGATGATCGAGATTTGAAAGAAATCTCATTTTCTAATATTTATTAATACCCAATCAGTTCCATCGCCTTTTTTTGAGAAACAATACGTTAAACCAATTAATATTAAAATTTAAGTGGAATCCTGTATACATAAAACAAGCACCATTAACCTATCGTGCATATTTTTAACATATCTACTTAAATGGAGGCCATTCATAAACTACGTTGCCTTATTTTGGTCACATTTTTAACCACTCCTTCCAAAGTTCGTAGTTTTTTTATAAATTAAATAAAAAAAAATGATTAGGCATGCATTAATAATTTCATTACTTTTATAATATAACCTTTTATTATTAATAGAAATTACAATAATGAGATGGTGTAATGGCTAGGGTGTCCGCTTCTCATGCGGAAGCCGTCAGTTCGAAAATCATCCACGTAATAAGGATTTTATTTTATTCTGTTTTGTTACCCGAAGATTACATTCTCTTTATCTTAGCGAGACTAAAAAATAGGAAATTAATTGCAGTTTAAAAAAACTAAAAAAGCTTCAATGAGCCAAAAAATAGATAATATAATTTTAATTGTAATGAAAAATTCAAAGCATGTGATGCTCTCTGCATTTCAGCTTGATATCTCTTTTCGTTGGAGTTATCGTGTTTACAACACTGACACCAAAATTTTGTTCGTAACATCAAAATTTTAAACATTACAAACTTGAAACTAAAGTTAGTATACCTTGATATATATTTCATATATATACAGGGTATAAAAACGAAATTTCTTTCGGTTTGACAATTTTAATGATACAAATCTAGTATTGAAAAATTACATACAATACAATTCAATTAGAACATTTGTCAATTGTATAAATTTTCTTTTGATCAAAAAACTCATTTAATACGCTATCCCTGCATGTATATTGCCAATCAATTTTTTTAAATCGAATATTTGACTTTTTTGACGTAGCCACAGTTTCATAACTTGTTTTTTTCGATAAAAAAAAGCACAATGAAATCACTATAATGTTTTTTTCAAAAGCTTAGAAAATAATATATGCGAATGTGTCGAAAACAGTTCAATTTAAAAGAAAAAATTCTTACTATGAGAACTTTTGATTTAACTAACATATAGATAATATATGCGAATTTTTCGATCGATCGAGTGAAGAATGTTTTTTCAAGCCTCAAAAAGAGGTTGGGGGGACCATGGGTCAAAAAAATTATCTTAATCTCTTGTTAACTCCTTCGTGGCTACAGAATCCTTTCTAGTGTCTGGAGTTGGTTGTACTAAAACTTATTTTTTATATTAACCACTACATAGTATAAAACAAAGTCGCTTTTTCTGTCCCTATGTCCCTTTGTACGCTTAAATCTTTGAAACTACGCAACGGATTTTGATGCGGTTTTTTAATAGATAGAGTGATTCAAGAGGAAGGTTTTTATGTATAATACATCCATATTATAGTAGAGTAAGGGGTTGAAATAGGGGTTGAAAGGGATATGCTTCAAAAACTAAAAAAGTTGTGCATCGATTAAGCTCAAATATTGACACGATATACAACCAGCTTCAAAGATCTATTGTTTTTATCTACTTTTAACCTTCGGAGGGTAGAAAGGTGTAGCGAGAAAGTGGGAAGGAATTATCGAATATTTACAAATACATATACCTAAGTGTGGTATCAAATAAAAGAGCATGACGTGTACATTACAAAACTGTTATCCCACGCAAGGAAATGTGGAGGGAGGGGTGCAAGTGGGGATGTTGCCCAGCAAAGCGGGTAGTTCACAGCTAGTTTATTATAAACGAATTGAGTAACCTTAATTAATAATTTAGAATCAAACTGTAAAACCGCATAAAATTTTAAAGCTAAGTAGTTAGCATTCATTAGCAATTACAGCGGAACGTTTCATATTATTAAAAAAAATTTTATTCTATTTGCTGGAATTGAAACGGAAGCATTTAAATGGGATCTGTGTATTTATTTATTAATTTATAAATAAAAGCTAATTAATGATATAAAAACAATTAATGTTGAAAAATGCAATGAGTTTATTTACAGGCTAGCAAGCAAATAATTAAAAACAAAATCATTGTATATAAGTACAAGCAGGAAAAACAGCAAGTTTCAGGAAAATAGTTTATACCCTGTAATATATATCAAGGTATACTAAATTTAGTCCCAAGTTTGTAACGCTTTAAAATATTGATGCTATGAACAACGTTTTGGTATTCGCACCTTGCGTGAGTTTTATTGGAGGCATTTCATAGTAACGATACACTTCTTTAATTGTAGAATTGTATGGATGCATATATAATTGTATGGATTGCATTTATGACTTATATTGAAAATTTAATATTATTGTCTGACAAATTTAAATAAATAATTATGATAATTTACATTTGAAAAATAATATTTGTGCAATTTGATTTCTTATTTTCGCTATTTTAAATCCATTAAGTTTAATTAATTAGTGTTTTTCAATAATTTTAATTTGGCATTTTCTATAACATTTTTATGTAATGAAGTGAAAATCCAAAAACTCTGGAAATCTCCTTTTTGTGTTTCAGTTTCATGAAGTTAACTCAAAGTTTGAGGAAATTCTTTACATTAACATGTAAAGAATTGCAAATTAGTCATAAAAACCTCCTTTATCGCCAAAATTTTTCACTGGAAGCGCTGGCATCGATTTTATTGTCCCTACCATGATTACTCACACAACGAATAGGTGTTTATAAAATCACCTAAGTGGTTCATTTCCGGTTGCCTGTCTGTCCGCTTGTGGACATGATAGCTCAAAAACTAAAAGAGATATCAAGCTGAAACTTTTAATAGCGTGATTTGGACATAAAAGTGAGTATAAGTTCGCAAATAAGCAACTTAACAACACAAAACAAATTTTGGTTTTTCACGCTTTTACGATCTTTTTAGAACATTTTATTATATATACGTCATACAAATTGCCTAGTTGATAAGTTGTCTAGTCAAGTGACGGCCGGAATACTTTAATAAGGAAAATAAAAAAATAAAAATGGTGTTTACCGACTTTAAGGACGTACGATTAGATGTTAAAATAATTTTTAAAATTATATTTTCAATTATGATATAACTTGACGAAATTAGACCAAAAGTAAGAATAAAATTTTCGAAGGTTGAAAATTTCGATTTAATTTTTCTCCCATATTTCGAAAATTATACCAGGTATCAAAATACAAAAATTTTATTTGTTAACGTGTAAATATAAATATGTATTTTTGAATCATAATAAGACGTTAGCATGTAAATAAACATGCCGTTAAAAATTATCATAAAAATTTAATAAAAAAATTTTAATTGATATTGTAACGTTAAATGTGAGAACAAAAAAATAAATTTTTTATAGTTTTATGAAATAATTTTTTGTTTTTGTATAATTCGTTTGCAATTTTAATGAAATCAATTTCCGCAACAGGTTATTCGACATTAATTATAATCGTTAAAAATAATTTTATAATTTAGGCGCATGTAAAAAAATTTTTTTGAAATATATTATCCAATTTTTTTAATATAGAAATATCCAATTGAAAAAGAAGGTATTAACAGATTAGGAGATAATCTGAAAAACCAACAATTAAAGGCATGGATCAGCTACGAGGGAAGACGAATCGCCAAAAGCCTGTTGGGTGAAGGAAACTTGCTCGGTAACAGAGCCGAGGAGATCTTGTAACTAAACAGAGCTGATATTAGAGTCATCGTAGAGTTACTCACAGGGCATGATAACCTGAACAAGTTCCAACATCAGATTGGAAAAAGACAATCTCCCGCGTGTGACAGATGCGGAGAAAATTCAGAAGAAACATCGATCCACTTTCTCTGTTACTGCCCGGCGCTCATACAGCAGCGAAGGAAATGGTTTGGTCCGGCCATAGTCGAACCAGGAGAAATTAGGAAACTCAGCGCTAGGCAAATCCTGGGTTTTAGTACATCAGTTGGTTATAATAGCCACTGAAAAGTATAGCGGGGATAGAGTACAAGGGTCTATTTGGCTAGGTGCTCTGAACCATTGCTTCGAGGCGCGATGCTCGAGCATGGCCCGCTAACTTTCACACCATACCATACCATACCATCCAATTGAAAAGGATAAGCTGTATGATTTATCATTTTTTCAGCAAACTTTGAACGAGAAAATAATAATAAAAAGCCCGGTGACCTAGGAAATTTTAGTAATTTTTTGAAACTTTATTAATCAAAAAAATATATATTTATAAAGTTTTATTGAAATCCCTTTATTCAATCCTTGCATATCTCCTTAAAAAATAAAATGAATTAAATCAATGTAATGAATCATCTGCTACTACGCAAAGCCTCTATTTGGATTAATCATGACAGAAAAGCATGAATGAAAATATAAAATAAAATACGGTTTCAAAATTGATTCAATTATTTTTTAACGGTGAAAATGTGAAAATAATACAAAAAAAAAATACATTTCAATTGTTTTGTATCAAATTTTAATGAAAATATCCTTCAATTCAGAGAAACCAACATGAATGAGAGAAAAAACATTCCTTGAATATTTATTGATGAAATCGTAACAAACAGCAAAAAATTTAATTATACGTGTATACAGGATGATCCAGGGAAAAAAATGAAAGTACACTAAGTAGAGTAAATAACACTGGTCAACAAAAAGTTGTTTTTTTTTTATGTCGGTATAGTTTTTGGGATACTAAATTCAGCTACAGAGTTTCTCTAATGCATAAGGTTTTCGAAATATTTTTATCTAAACAAGGGAAAAATCCGTTTTTTGGTTGTATTCGAAATTCCGTAACACCATTCTTTTCTCACGTAGAAATTGAAACAGTTCCTTTCCCTCTCCTCTTCCTTTAAAATACTTATTGAGTCCTAAACTTAGAGCCTAAATGGCCGAGCGGTTTAAGGCGGTTGTCTTCGACTGTTTGTCCATTTAGACCTAGGTTGCGACCTAGGTCTAACCGATTAGGGGAATACCAATAGGGCATTCTACTATATTTGAAAAAGTACTTCAATATGTTGATTTTGCTTATAAAAAGCCACCAAAAATTTATTTCGGAAAAATACACACGCATTCTTACTAAAAATTTAAATTAAATTTTAAACCTTTTTGAAACTTTCAAAAACGCATCCAATTTGATGACTTAATATCGGAATCATTATACGAAATAACACAGATAAGTTTGACAGATATATTCATAGACAACTAATTATAATAAATATAAATTTTTTATTATGGATATATTATACCCAGCTGTCTACACTGAACTAATTGATGGTCTATGGTTCATACCGATATGACATCACATCAGGGCTTGCCCGCGTTTTATGTCACGTGATAGACAGTTTAAAATTACGATTTTTAATTTTAATATTATAAAAGAAATATTTAAGGACGTATGAGCATGACAACAATGTTTGATTTAAGGGCTCAAAATTTGTTTATAGGTAGTCTTTTACTCAAAGAATATGTGGTTAAAATTTCAGCTTAGGTATCCGTGCAAATTTTTAAGAAAAAAGTCATTAAAAATCGATATAAAATACATTGGCTCTTATGGAGGAATCTCAAAAAACGACATATGTTGGAAGTTTTTGATAATTTTTATTTGGAATGAATGAAAACAAATTTTAAAAAAAACTTTTTAATTTTAATAGAAAGTAAACATATTAGCAATGAATTAGAAAAGAAAAAAACTAAGTGTCACCGTCCATATAAGGGATGTAAGAGCAGGGTAGATTAAGGGTTGAAATTATTTTTATCTTATTTTCAACTTTGATGATGAATTTTGTTATAACTTCATGAATGTAGACGAAAAATAAGAATAAAATTTTTCAATATGTGTCTTGGTTTTCGAAATATCGAAAGCTAAATAATTAAACAAAATTTTCAATTTTCGATATTTTGAAAATTAAGCCAGATATCGAAAAATTTTATTCTTACTTTTCGTCTTATATCGTCAAGTAATAAAATAAATTTATCATCAAAATTGAAAATATCTATTTTTAAATTTGTGCCCCCACTACCATGCTCATACATCCTTAAGTATATTTTTACATAAACTTTTTTCAAATTTCATCATTTATTTTTCACTACCGAAAGTACCCTATTGTTAATGAAAAATAGTGTGACTTGTATGTTGTGACATTCTGTATATTAGGGGTATAACGTAAATATTTTCATAAACGATACTCCATATAATAATACACACATCGAAACACGTATTCGGTCGAAATCACGCATATGTATGTATGTATACGGGGCTCTGAGTATAATACATAGTACACTGCTGATACAAATTGATAAACATTGCAAATAACACAAGAGTTTATTATTTATAACACGCGATTAAATACGAATTCGGACACTAACTTAATATCGACGATTTAATATTCGAATTTACGATTTTCAATTTTGATTATAAAACTAGTGCGGTCGTCACATATTCATTGAATTTAAATCTAAGTTATGAATAAAAATAATATTTGTATCACGTAAATGTTTTTTAATACTTAAAAAATATCGTAGAAGATAAAGTTTATACGTCAATTTGACTAGTTTTTAACGTTTAAACGTCAAAAATCAAAGTATTTTATGCTTTCTTTTTTTCTAGTTGCTCAAATAGCCGAATTAACCAACTAATTTTGAGCCTCAATGGCCTTCAGGTTTAGTTTTGCTTTACTATAATACGGATGTCTATTTGAAAAATCCCGAAACAAAGGCTCAAATCGTTATCAATACGTACAAAATTGAAGTTAATATCCGTTTATGAAAGCGGAAAGACACGCGATGAAGTCTGTGTCGAATTCAATGTGCCAAAATCTACTCTTTGTAGAATAATTCAGAATGAAGATAAAATTCAATGACAATGTTCTGCAGGACAAGGAAAACTAAAACGTGTACGTTTATCAGAATATCCTGAACTTGAACAGTTTTGGCTAACATAGGTCTAGCCACTTCGTAACAAAAACGTTCCGGTAAGTGGACCGATGATTAAAGAAAAGGCACCAAATTTCGCGCGAAGACTCGGTATTCATAATATTTGTAGCAGCAATGATATTGACAATATGTTATAACTAAAATAACCTGTATTCTGACTTCTTTAATGGAACCCTCTGTAAATGAGACAGATATTTCTTTATACCTGGATATTTGAGACACAGGGTAAGTCGAATACCTCTATAAGTGAAAAAAAACCTCGCACAAATTAGATGTAATTTGCATTTCGATCAAACTTGTTCAAATTTTGGGAAATGATAGTTTAAGTCATTCTAAAGAAAAGTTTCCATAGTCACAAGTCATGAAAATGACAGGATTTCATGTTATAGCTAAATTAAAGTTGGAAAATGTACTTATTTGTATAATATATGTCTATGTGTGTATAGGCAAATACATATACAGATACGTATAACTAGATGCATACGTATGTTTTTTAATGTAAGCGTGTCGTTTTTTAATTGTTGTTTCTTTTGAAGAATATGTTATGAAATTCAAAGAAGAAGCAGTGTTAAATATTCAGTGGATCAATAATATGACGTGTTAAGATCAATTTTTTCAGCTACATATATACGTAATACAAGATTTTTGACAGTTAAAATAGATTTTTTTTATACAAATGAGTACATTTTCCAACTTTCATTAAGCGATAACTTGAAATCCTGTCATTTTTATGACTTGTGTCCATGGGAACTTTTATTCAGAATGGCTTAAACTATCATTTCCCAAAATTTGAAAAGTTTGACCGAAATGCAGATTACATCTAATTTGTGAGAGGTCTTTTGCAGGTCTCTTGATGTCTCACTTAACCAGGTTCCACTGTATTACATATTGTCTAATGTGCCTTTTATGTTTTCTTTTTAAAAAAAATAAAAAATTCATGAATACTTCCTATTGACATTTTTTCCTGATAACAAAGTCGAATCAAAAAGTTTATTATTAAATTTCTAATAAAATAATAAAGTAAAATAACAAATACACACATTCTTATTCGTCGAATATATAAAAAGGAGAAAATGAGGTTTGCAGTTATTGTGTATAGACTATAACTATAGAAGTATAGACGACGACATTCTGTCTCTGTAACAGAAACAGTGGTTCTTAACCGGAAGTGTGAGATTGTTCTAGATATTTTTATATATAGTATTTTTTTTTTATATTAAAACTATATTTATATAAAAAAATAAGTGTAGAAACAACTTGGCGATTTTTTTATTGATTTTATGTATTTCCTTGGTCGAAAATTACGATCAAAATATTTAATTACCAGACTCTTTAATGGATTCAGATTAAATTTGGACTGTGATTGCAAAATTTATTATTGATTTGATTTCCTCTTTTTTTGTAAAAAGTAAAAATCGGTTATAACGACGAATTAATTATTACCAGGACCGTCTTTTAAATTTTTGAAAGCCCTGGGCACATAAGGATTACGAGACTCATTTTTATACCCTGTATATATGAAATATATATCGAGGTATACTAAGTTTAGACCTAAGTTTGAAAAGCTTGAAAATATTGATGTTACGAACAAATTTTTGGTAAAGATGTTCATAAAATTACCTAATTAGCCAATTTCCGGTTGTCTGTCCGTCTGTCTGTCCGTAAGCACGATAACTCAAAAACGAAAAGTGGTCAGGACGTAAAAAGTGAGGCTGAGTTCGTAAATGAGCAACATAGGTCAATTGGGTCTTGGGTCCGTAGAACCCATCTTGTAAACCGTTAGAGATAGAACAAAAGTTTAAATGTAAAAAACGTCCCTTGTAAAAAATAAACAGCTTTTGTTTCGGCTTAAACCAATAATTAATTAGTTCAATTTCATTTTTGACACAAAATATTTACAAATATTTTTTATGTAATAATAAATTTTCGAAGAAGTTTAATATATGTTTAGAAATTTGATTGGTGAACGTACCCCAAAGACATTGCTTTAAATATTCATAAACGGTGATTATCAATGTCATAGTTCAAAGTTATAACCTTCAAAACAAGGACATATACAATTATTTAACTGCATATTTTATCGGATATGGAAATAAAGCGAAATAGTTATAATATAAAAAAAAATATTACTTCTTCCAGGTTCTAGAAAAAATATAGGGTGTTACAGTTTCGAGGTTATTTTTGTGCCGACATTTTGGTGTTTTGCACTACGATGTCATGTAAGTGACAAGTGAAAACATACATATTCTTTCGATAAACGTGTGTGAATGAAAGGTGTTCCATTATGAATTTAATAATTAATATTTTTATTTTAAAAAATATTTTCAAAATTAATTTCGACACATTTCCACTTTAACTAAATGGCCTCTCCGTTAGGGACCCCAGGTAGATTTACTCATGATAACCAGCCACTCATATTTACATCACTTGATAACTCTTGTACCAAATATGGGGAATTAATTTTTAATTTTAAATGGCGAAAAATCACAAACTATGATATTTTATGTGTCATGTCCGTCAAATTTTGAAAAACTATTAGGTTAAGTTTATTTTTATACTTTCAAATTACCGGGTAGTTAAATATTCAACTCAAAATGTTTTCCATCTGTCAATTGTGATCAATGATTGTAAAATATTTTGTCCCATATATGAGACAAAAGTTGTCATGAAGTTAAAAATAACATCAAAAATTGAACACCCTATATACAAGTATGAGACTGACTGTAACTCGAAGGATGAAAGAGTGCTACAAGCGAAATTAAAGTGCCGTAAGTATGTAAAATTTTTAGTTAAGAAATTGCGACTAATAAAACATTATTAATAAAATTAATTAATAAAATGAATAAATTATATCCTGGTTAAATTAATTAATTATTTATCCGTCTTGCTAACATAAAATTTAATTTAAAATAAACAAAATTTATCAATGAAAATTCGAACATGAAATTACTTGTATCTGTATAAATTATTCAATTTTTGCTTACAGATTGAGAATAATGTACAAGTATATGAAAGTTTTGAGACTTACGTTTCAAATTTTGAGAGTAGATTCTGTTAGAACTTGGGAAAATTAGACAAAAATTAAGAGTAAAATCTTTCGAATTTTACCATAGTTATCCAAAAACATTTATGTTAAGAGTTTCTCGATATTAATCAAATTAAAATGTTTATAATCAAAACATTTTAGAGAAAACAAGTGAAAAAAAAACGATTGATTGAGTTAATTGTTGAAATACCATGTATAGACAGTGTTGATTACTCTATCACATTACACATATACCTATACATGTCACACATACCAAACTGATAATCCCATATTAATACATACTAAAAATTTGCATCTAATGTGTGCCCTCGTGAGTAAACAGTAATGTTTACAAGAAAATCTTTCAAACAAAAGTTCTTTATTTTTTTATAAGAAACATTTTTTACATTTAAACTTTTGTTCTATCTCTAAAGGTTTACAAGACCCAATTGACCTATGTTGCTCATTTACGAACTCGACCTCACTTTTTACGTCTTGAGTGCGCTGTAAAAATTTCAGCTTGATAGCTTTTTTCGTTTTTGAATTATCGTAACAGACGGACGGACAACCGAAAACGGACTAATTAGATGATTCTATGAACACTTATACCAAAATATTTTCATAGTATCAATATTTTTAAGCGTTACAAACTGGGGACTAAACTCAATATAATATGTATATTTCATATATACATGGTATAATAAAATTTACTTCAATTTTATTTAATATATTTTTCGGCACTATAACTAAACTTGATAGGTGCCGCTTGTGGCACTCTACACATTTTCATAAAATAATTCGTAAAATTTTTAAAATGAGTTGAAATTTACGGTACTTTGATAAAATTCCTCAATTATCAGTATTTACTTTTTTTATATCATAAATTAATCGTTGAGGTTAATTAGGTGTTAAAAGTGCCTTGACACGATTTTTTGGTGGGGATATATTGATATTATAGAACTGTTTAGTTTTAGTAAATATTTGTAGATAGTTACTATATCTCAATACCGCATCGTTAATAGAAGTAGAACATTAAGGTAGTTTTCTCCTCCAGTTTTCGAGTAAAAATTTCCTAAAATTTGAAAAATCGGGATTTTTAGTTTTTCCTCCCCCGAAATGAAAAAATAAGATTTTTAATATGTATAAATTTATTTGTAAAGCTTACTCTTAACAACGTGCGCGAAAATTTTTGGCCTAATTGCATTGTTAGAGCTTTATTGCTAATTGTTAAATAAGCGTGCGAAAAACCACCCTTCAATAAAGATTTTCTGTTCTATACATGCCAGAAAAATGGGATTTTCACTAATCGACTTGAATTAAAGTGAAATTAACAGAAAGGTTCGAAAAATTTCATTTTTCACAACACCCCCGGAAAATTGTAAAAACGGTTTTTGCGATTTAACGCTTGTTGACTATTTTCTGACGGCAAAAATTTTACGCTAATAATCCTCAAACCATAAACGATTTGAAACGAAATATCATTGATGCCCATAGAGATAAGTGTGGCAAATTTGTCGAATATGTGCCGTTATCCAAAATTTTAGTTTATTATTATGTTATTTGTAATTAAGGGTGTACAAGCGCCAGGACAGTTTTTGATAAAAGGGTTAATTCTTTTTATATAAAGTTGGATTAAGTCTAAATCAAAATTTTTAAATTTTAGGTGGAGTTGCCCTATTATTTAAATAAATATGTGACTTAAAAGTAGGCATATTTAATAACATTGATTTTATGGGAAAACGGTAGATGGATGACATGTTTTCATAGATTTCTTCAAAACTAGTCAATGGAAAAAAAAAAAAAAAAAAACCATTTAAATTCAAGTTAAAACCTTTATAAATTATTGAAAACAAAAAAAAACCGTTGTGTCCGACTAATTAAGGATGTATTAGTATGGCAGTGGGAACACTAATTTAGAAAAACATTTTTTTTTTCAATTTTGATGGTGAATTATGTTATAACTTGCTTATATAAGACGAAAAGTAAGAATATAATTTTTTAGATATCTGGAATAATTTTCAAAATATCGAAATTTGGTTTAATTATTTAGCTTTCGATATTTCTAAAACCAAGGCGTATATCGAAAAATTATATTCCTAGTTTTTCATCTACATTCGTGAAGTTATAACAAAATTCATCATCAAAGTTGAAAATAAGGTACAAATAATTTCAGATACAACTCTAAACTTGCCTTGGCGCTCGTACTACCTTAAAAATTCATTGATAGAATATTTCGTCATTTTTGTTAACGGGGACGTAACAAAAAAATAACGAAAATGGAAGATCCTTTGTTTTCAAATTCATAAAATAATTCAAAATAACGAATATTTCAAATGAATACAAATTTTTTAACCACAAAAAAAAATTACAACATTTAAATACGATTTTCGAATACGTGTACCATGCAAATAAAAAATTTCTTTTGTTTGTTCCGAGAAATCGAATAGAAACAAGTGAAAACAAACAATTAACTGAGTTAATTGTTGAAATACCATGCATAGCCAGTGTAGATTACTCTGTATCACATTACACATATAAATATTCATGCCACACATACATAATTGATATTTCCATATTAATACATACTATACAATTTACGCATAATTTGCGCCCTCACGGGTAAACAGTGATGTTTACGAAAAAATGTTTCAAACAAAAGTTGTTTATTTTTTGATAAGGAACATTTTTTTATATCTTAACTTTTGTTCTATCTCTAACGGTTTACAAGATGGGTCCGTAGGACCCAAGTCCCAATTGACCTATGTTGCTCATTTACGAACTCGACCTCACTTTTTATGTCCTGAGCACGCTGTAAGAATTTCAGCTTAATATCATTTTTCGTTTTTAACCGACTCCAAACAAAAACGGAGGTGGTTATCAATTCGACTGTATTTTTTGTTTTTTTTTCTTTTATGTTTGTTACCTCAGAACTTTTGACTGGGTGAACCGATTTTGATGATTATTTATCTGTTTGAAAGCTGATGCTTCCCGTTTGGTCCCATTTCATTTGTGTACAGTTCTGACAACGGTATCCATGAGAAAACCACAAAAGTCTTAAATTTGCATTAAGTATGCACGATAAGAGGACGAATAACTCAATATCACTTCGATGATTCTTTTTTTAGTGACAAGTTAGTGAGTGTACTTCAGATTCACTAAAAATCACAAAATAAAAAAAAATTTTAACAAAAAGAAAACCGACTTCAAAAGGAAAACTTTTCCAAAATATATAAAATTGCACTTAAGAGTAAAAAAATTACAATAATTTTAACTACATTATATTATCGTTATTTTTTTACTTTTTAGTGCATTTTAATATATTTTGGAAAAGTTTCCCTTTTGAAGTCGGTTTTCTTTTTCTTAAAAGTTTTTTTTATTGAGTTATCGTGTTCACAGATTGACGGACAACCGGAAACGAACTAAGTAGGTGATTATATGAACACCTATACCAAAATTTTGTGCGTAGCATCAATATTTTTAAGCGTTACAAACTTGGGACTAAACTTAGTATACTTTGCATATTACATATATACATGGTATAAAAAGAACCATACGGTCGATGCAGTCATGAGCTAAATAGTAAACTGAATCTATTAACTGCGACAGTTGATGAAAAACAAAATATGTATTATAATAAAAGGGAAGGGAATTGTGCTTTCGTTTCATAAAATGTTCACTCATGCATGCTATTTTCTCATAACTTAACGATTTCAAGATATTTTTTTTTTTAACCGTATACCACAGGGTTGTATTCAGAGGGTAAAAACGTTACTTGTATCAATAACCTAATTTTTATACCATGTACACATAAAATATATCAAGGTATATTAAGTTTAGTCTCAAGTTTGTAACGCTTAAAAATATTGATGCTACGAACAAAAGAGTTTTTATGGACGTACTTATGTATAAAACACAGAAGGAATGCGTACTGTGTATTATGGTTATGTGTTACTGTGTGTGACTGGTATTGTATGTATATGTATAATTTCAAGTGATGGTTCGGATCAGTTGTGTTCATTCATGTATACACATATACAATCCCTCTTTGTTTTAAACATAAGAACGTCCGTAATAACTCTTCTTAGTTCATATAATATAACGATATGGTTTGCAAATTGTATATGAAATATACCTATCAAGGTATATTAAGGTTAATCCCAAGTTTGTAAAACTTAAAAATAGCGATGTAGCGAGCTAAATTTTTGTATAGGTGTTCATAAAATCACCTGTCCGTGAACACGATAACTCAAAAACGAAAAGAGATATCAAGCTGAAATTTTTATAGCGTGCTCAGGGCGTAAAAAATTAATTTGAGTTCGTAAATGAGCAACATAGGTCAAGATCTTGGGTCTGTAGGATCCATCTTGTAAACCGTTATAGATAGAACAATAGTTTAAATGTAAAACTATTCCTTAAATAAAAAAATAAACAAGTTTTGTCGACAACAAGTTTGAAACATTATTTCGTAAATATCACTATTTATCCGTGAGGGCGCTAATTAGCTTAGAAACATTATATAGTATGTATACAGAATGTTCGATTTAGATCTAGGCATATAAATTACACGAGTATGACAGAGTACATGCGTTTAGCATCTAAGTAAGAGGTATTATAGGTGTTATATGAAATTGTAAAAGTGACTTGTATCGTGACTTATCTGTTGTATAGTTCATCTATTCAACTAAGAAACTCCCACTCTCCAAGCGTCTTACAACTATCTAAACGCATATCGAAACTTCAACACATCTATATAATACCTCACACTTAGATGCATTGCTTAACGCATGTATTCTGTCATACTCGTGATATTTATATGCCTATATGAAATTTTTCGAAAGTATTTTTTAGAAGAGTCCTGATTAGGGGAGCGATGGGCATGTATTAACAAAATTCAAACTTCTATCAATATCTAGAGTTCTCAACTTAATGTTAAAATCCAAAATGCCCTTTGAATTTCTCGGTTTAGCATAACGAAGCACTTTTTTAACAAAAATCAGTGGTTAATACATACCCCGTGTTGGGGGCAAATAATAACAATAAAGGGGTTAAAATTAGCATTTGATTTGTTGTTTTAAATAAAAAATAAAGCTTTGTTAATCTTTAAAATCATAAATTTATACCAGATAAATTGATATAAATATCGGGTAATCCATTTTCAATCAGTGGTATTACGGATGAATCCAGGTTTAATGGCGGTAAACCTGCATTTATTTAACTCGTTGAACAGATATCAGGCTTAATAAGCGGATCATTTTGTTTGATTCTCTTTATAACAGAGGCCACCCACATCATTATTTGTTAATCTTTATTTATTTAATTACAAACATATTTACAATTACATTTTGATGTGGGTGGAGTCGGTTACTTTGTTCTTATCCAAGCGACGATAATGTTATCAATTCTGCACTCCCATTAATTATATAAATTGTTCACACTGCCGCTGCCTGGATTCGAACCCGTAACCTAGGTCTAAATGGACAAACAGTCAAAGGAAAACGCCTGAGACCGCTCGGCCATTTAGGCTCTACTACTAGTTAATAACTTTGCATTAATGAATTAAAGCTCAAATCAAAAGAAGACGAAGTAAAAATTCCGATTCCGTTTTTGTCTTAGTAGTTAGAGGACTGTTAATGCAAAATCCCGTTAAAACTAGCCCCCGCTATAAAAATTTCAAATTTTGAGTTATCGTGTTGACGGACAGATAGACAGACAACCGGAAATGGACTAATTACGTGATTTTATGAATACCTATACCAAAATTTTGTTCGTGTCATCAATATTTATAAATATTAAAACCTCAGAAAATCGCACAAAATGGAATGTAGAAAATTTGGTTTTCGAAATTCGACAAACAAAAAATTTCACTTTAACTTTTTTTTTAAATATTTTTATTATTTTTCGAAAATGTTTAGTTTTTGTAAACTAAAAAAAATTGTAATTTTTCCAATTTTCTCCACGTATCGAAAAGTTTAAAAAAAGTGTAGTAGCTCGATTAATAAGCGGTTGAACTACGATCTTAAATTTTGCGTATTCTTTTCGCAAAAACTAAAGGTTTTAGAAAAATTTTACAAGTCACCTTTTTTGTTTGAAATAAACCATATAATCTGTGAAAATTTTTGTTTATCGAAAAAATTAAATATTCTATATTCCTCGGAAATTTTCGGATAACTTTTTTTCGCAAGTTTCCACATACAATATTCTGAATCAGAAGGTCAAAATATATAGAACCGTTTGAGATTATAAAAATTCGAAAATACGTTAAAATTTAAAAGTTTGAATAGCCTTAAAAGTACAAAATAATTTTAATAGTAACGTAAAATTTTATGTTAAGAGAGAAACATGTTAAATGTATATAAATGAAATCATTTTCTTCGTAAATTGCAAAAGATTGCAGATAAAATGTTTGATATTTTTCAATTATACGTGTACAAGGTGTTCGAGAAAAAACGATACCAAAATTTTATCAAATAGAATTCATAAAATATGAAAATCAAAATTAATAATATTTCAAAATCGATTAATTAACATCTGTACCATAAATTTTTATCTACAATTGATGTTTTTAATCGGTACAACCAGAACTGACCAAATTTCTACAAGAAACTAAGAAATTACTATAAAATGGTACGACAAAAAAAAAACCTTCGCTAAGCATCAAATTCTAAAAATTTAGGCCTTAGTATCTCCAAAAAAAATAAGCCCAAAATCTAACCTCAAATTTACATCAAAACAAAAATGATATACCTAGAATCCATTTCTCCATAAAATACTTGGGTCCAAAAAGTCAAAATTACTTCTTTTTACTTTAAACTTAGTGTTTAGACAAAATTTACACAAAATTAGAATTAGAATTAGAACAACTAACTTAGTTAATTATTTAAATACTTGGTATATACTAAAATCAAAGGTGCTATTTACAAACCAACAAAAAATTATTGGAATTTCTCTTTTGCGATAGATTCGGACAAACTTATGCACCGATTTTCATTTTTTACAATTTTTCACGAACTTCTGGTTTTTAAGAATCAGATTACAGTTTTATCTAAAAGTCGGGCACAGATTGAGTTGCGTTTTTTTGCGCTGGAATTGCAGCAAAATTTATTGAGTTTATAGAAAAATGTTTGAAACAAACGTTGTTTTTAAAAAAACGTCCTAAAAATTTGAGATTTATCTCTTACGGTTTAAAAAATAGCTTTATCTCGGAAAAAAACCATATGAACCGATTTTTGCTATTAAAATTTCAGCCTGTTTTGTTTTTCAGTTATTAACCAACAAACGTTTAGTCAGGCAGATGGAAAGCCAAACTTTTTTCTACGGGAAAAAATAAATTTTTTGAAATTTTCGAATTAAATAAAATTAAAACACGAGTAAAGCCCTAGATATACAAAATAAATTATATAACTAATTGGGACATCCTGTAAGAAAACAAGAAAATATCTATTACAGCATAGAAGCAACAAAAAAAAAAAAAAAAACTAAGACTCCACAAGTGCTTTCGCATCCGATATATATAGGGAGAACATGTTGCGTCTAAATATCTCATGGAACAAAGAATCTCCTTGATTTCTCGAAAACTGTTACGTCAAAACTGCGACAATTCGCGTACTGTAATAAGTAATATAAATATACACATGCGCACAAAATACAACACCAACAAAAAATTTTACCCAATGTTTTGAAAAAAAAAAAAATACAACAAACCAGAAAAGAAACGAAAATCGAAAAAAAAATTCGAACTAGAATTTCTGGATAACACAAAAAAAAAATTTATTGTTTATATGAAATATTTATATATATATATATAATACAATTAGAAAGTTCGATCAACAAGTAAGTATAACCATTCGACTTAAAATATATAAATAAATTGGCGCTACAAAATTTATTTACCAAGAACGGAATTAACAATTGCTATATGTTGAGCCGGTTGTAAGATCCCTTTCGTAGGTTGCTGCATTAAATAACTGTTCATCGCTCACCCCGTGAATTTCGAACAATATATTGTCTCAAAGAAATTTTACAAAAAAAAAATAATTTTTTTTTTCAGGTCACAAAATTTTTCGTGTGAAAATTTCACTTGTTTTACCAGGTACTAAATCAAAATTTTTTTATTTAAAACAAACAAATCAAAACAAAAAAAATTTTCGAGCTATTGTGACCTATATTAGATAAATAGCGCGTTTCATTATCTAAAATATCGGTCACTGTGTCATTCAAAAAAAAAAAAAAATTGAAAGAAAATTTCGAAGCACTTGATGAAGAGTACTTTGAAATTTTCTTTTAAAAAATAAATAAATAAAAAATTTAAGTGTTTCACCTTTGTAAAAATTTACTAAAATTAAATTTTCGATTTTTTTTTTTTAATAATAAATTTATTTAACACTACCACTAATTTAAAATACACTAAATTAATTAATTTAATATTTTTTACTCACACTACATTATTTATTAATTTTATTATTTTGAAATAAAAAATAATTCTAAAATTTTTATTTTAATCCATCTTGTAAAGTGTATTAAAAAAATTTCCTTCGCTTTAGGTTGCAAGAACGCGACCAAACTAGCGATGTTACTGCATTGGATATATAAACTTGCTTCTATATACCGTGTATATATATGTATATACTAAAATGGCTACCAAATGATCTATATAACCATAAGAACATACTTCGTTTACAAACATCTGCGACAAAACGATTTACATTTCACTTAAATCCACGGAAATCAACATAAAACCACCTTAATTCAATTCAATTTCAATCAAACTATATTTAAAATAAGTTATATCAAAGTTTTAACAAGTTTATCAAAGAGAATTACAGCAACTTAAGTGATTTTTAAAAATACCTGTTACATTATGTTAAATATATAAATGACGCATGTAAACAAATTGAAAGCAGGAAACGAGTAGCCAATCAAAATTCAGCATTATACTTTATTGCTATAGTCTGTGTATCCGTATTTTTGTATCCGGCAGTAAAAATTTATATACAAATAGTATGGATTGGATAAAAATGGGTAAAATTAAGCTTTAATCGTTTCAACGTATCTTGAAATATTTGTAAATTTAAACAATATTGTAGCGGGGTCGAAGAATTGAGTAGGTTGTTTTTTTGTAAATAAAAAAATTGGGGATATGTTTTGGTAAAAATTTATAAACTGAGGAAGTGCATTTTTCCAGATACAAAATGGTGAATTCAACATGGCTGATTTTTAAGGGAAAATTGAATTACTACTAAATTATCTATTTGGGGTTTTTGAAGATCGGGAATTTAGTATTCTGTATTGATAAATAAGAAAATTTTAAATGGTCTGGATTTAAGATTTAATTTTTTCTTAATTCATTTCCACCATTTTGAATTTTCCAATTTTCACATCATAATCATGATCAGCAACGTTAAAAACTACTAAATACGAATTTTATTTCACTTCCGGTGTTTATTTTCGATAAAAGTGGCTTTTCTTTTTAAAAATATAACTATATTGAACGCGCCATTTTGAATTTTTCACAATTTTTACTTCTAATTCGTGATTAACGACCTATTCGTAGATATTTTAATTCTCTTCTTGTGGAAAATTTCAATTTTGCTAAAACTCCACCATCGTGAATTTTCCAATTTTCACTTCAGAGTACGTATCAACGAGATCTAGTAAAATTTTTCGAAAATTATGTTGAAATGTAACCGAAAATCTACCCCCTTCGAGTTCAAATTGAAAATCCAATGAAATAACAACTCGTATAAATAGAGTAAAATAGAGTTTTTCTCATTACTTCAGTAAAATCGATTAAAATAACCCGCAATTCGGATGGATTTGAATATTTTTGTAGATGTACTGTGTTTTCAATGGCAGATAACAAATAAATAAAATGTGTTAACTAATCTATCTATCCAGAATATTTCATAAGTAAATTAAATATACTATTCTTTCATATGAATTAATGTATTTTCAAACGTAAACATAATATGTAACCTAAAAATATAGTTTGAAATTTTACTCTTGGCGCTTGCGCAATAGCAAGTGAAGGTTTAGAAAGTAAATTGAATACAACTTTTCTGCAGGAAAAATAATTACATAATGAAGTTGAATTTCTGTATTACTCGAAAATTATGATCTTTAAACCTGTGGAAATGGTTGCTCGGAAGATTAAGAGCTTTAATATATCCAGTTTCAGAAAAATTAAAATCGTTTTTTCCATAAAAAAAAGGAAAGTGGACAAAAAAAGCACCAAAGTTTTTCCTAATTTGCCCCCTCACGGGTAAACAGTGATGTTTACGAAAAAATGTTTCAAAGTTGTTTATTTTTTTATAAGAAATATTTCCTACTTTTGTTCTATTTCTAACGGTTTACAATTGATATCTCTTTTCGTTTTTGAGTTATCGTGTCCACAGACGGACAGACAACCGGTAATGGACTAATTGGGTGATTTTATTAATATATACCAAAATTTTTTCCGTAGCATCAATATTTTTAAGCGTTACAAACTTAGGACTAAACTTAGTATACCTTGATATATATATAGCATGTAAAAATAGGATGTAAAACAAAGTTGATTTTTCTAAGTAATAATGCGGAAATACATTTTTCACTACATGCACAGACTATATCACTTACTTTATAAGTTACCATGTTTTAAAAATGTATCAAAAAATTCATGCTAAGATTTATCTTACAGCATGTACCAAAATATTATGATTAAAGTAAAAATTTCATATGATATTTAATAACGTTTTCCTTTCGATCTAACCTTTAAATTTTTCTAACTCAAATTTTCTTTTTCATCTATTTAAAAAAACGTCTATTGATTAAGTTGTATATATTATGACATGTATTTTTTTTTTTTTGAATCATATTAAAAATGACCCATTAAATACTACAGTTTTTAATTATTACGGTAATATGTTTAACTGATCGCAGAGGGTAAAAAATTGTGTGCTATAAATATACAGTCGAAATCGTTTATAGCGACATCACTGATAACGACCAGTGAGTTATAACGGATAATTACTTAAGATTCGTGAAGAATCCAAATACAGTCAAACCCCGTTATAACGACGAACCAGTTATCCCTGTACAGAGTGTTTTAAAATTGTCTGCAGAACTTTCGCTTCCTGAATAAGTTGAGAAAAAATGTTAATGAAAATGTTCTTTGCCTAATTTGGATCTGAGGGCTTATGTACGAATCTCACCTACCCCCCTCCTAATATAGGAACGTCATCTCGCTCATCTCGGGTCCATTGACTGGCGACGTCCCTAATATTGTTTATAGTCCAAGCTAATTAGGCATTTGGCTCGTTAAATTCTGAAACGAGCAATAACTCAACGTTAAATTGTAGGCTTTTAAATCTTTCAAATGAATTTTGACAAATAAATATATAAAATATTGATTTTCGCTGATTTCTTAGAATTTTTATGTTTATACAGTAGAGCCTGGTTAAGTGAGACATCAAGGGACCTGCAAATTTATCTCACTTATAAAGGTATTTCACTTATCCTGTGTCTCAGATATCCAGGTTTAAATAACTATCTGTCTCATTTACAGAGAGTTTCATTAATAGAAATCAGAATACAGGTTATTTCAGTTAAAGAGATGTTATTATTAAATAAACTGCTATCAAAATTATGAAAACCGGGACTTCCCGCGAAATCTTGTACCTTTTCTTTAATCATCGGTCCACTTACCAGAACGTTTTTTTTTTACGAAGTTGCTGTATCCATGTTAGCAAGACTCTTTAAGTTCAGGACAAAAGAGTAGATTTTGGCACATTAAATTCAGCACAGACTTCATCGCGTGTCTTCCCAGTTTCATAAACGGATTTTAACTTCAGTTTTTCACGTCCTGATAGTGATTTAAGCCTTCGTTTCGGCAATTTTCAAGAAACATCCGTATGATAGCAAAGCAAAAATAAAACTGAAGGTTATTGAGGCTCAAAATTAGTTTAATGCGGAATTTGCGGGTAGAATAAGAAGTTCTCAGTTACAGAGGTTAATGCATATAAAATACCCTCGATGTCTCAGTTATAGAGGTAACTATGACGATAAAATCGAAAGAACGAATCGAAGTGTTGGGACCTCAGCATGAGTTCCAGTTATGGAGGTTTCTTACTCATCCACGTTGCACTTAAGCAAGTTCCACTGTATTTTAAATATTGAATACAAAAATAAAATTATATGGGAAAAAAATGACAAAAATATGTAATTAAAGTATTATTTGTACCACAAAATGCTATATTAAGGTGGTCCTTATTAGGGATGTTTTCGAATTTCTTTGCTTCTAGGAGCTCAAACACTTCCAAATTACCAATTTGATTCATTAAAACAAAATCCCTAAAATTTGAGCTCTCAAGATTGAATCTAAGATAGTCCGCATTCCAATCAAAATTTCTTATGGAAATAACAAATAATTTTTTTTTTTTAATTTTATAACTCGAAAACAAATGGAATCTAAAAAAAGTTCGAATAACTTTCAAACCAATAGACATAATGAAAAATCATAAGAAACCTTTTGCTGTAGAGCGTTAAATTCTCTATAAAAATTCAAAATTTTCTAAAGGATTTTCTAGAATTTTTTTTAGTTTTTGAGAATATTTCACAAAACCAGTAGTTGAAGTTACATACAAATTTTCAACTCCCTCCACTGACCACCTCCAATTGGCCAATTTTTGTTATTAGTGGATGATGTGATTAGTATCTGCACAGACAGTCAAGCAGCACTCAAAGCGCTATCAAACTGTACAGTGTCATCGCAACTGGTCAAGGAGACTAGAAACAGTCTAAACAACCTGGCGAGGCACAATAAAGTCAATATTACCTGGATCCCCGTACACTCTGATTGGAACAGTAATGAGAGAGCAGACAAGCTGGCCTAACTGGGAACCACCATGGCTCCCACTCAAGAAAAGCTTGCGAGGATGCTATACCAAGAAGGTCTTAACAGATTAGGAGATAATCTGAAAAACCAACAATTAAAGGCATGGACCACCTACGAGGGAGGGCGAATCGCCAAAAGCCTGTTGGGTGAAGGAAACTCGCTCGGTAACAGAGCCGGGAGATCTTGAAACTAAACAAAGCGGATATTAGAGTCATCGTAGAGTTACTCACAGGGCATGATAACCTGAACAAGTTCCAACATCAGATTGGAAAAAGACAATCTCCCGCGTGTGACAGATGCGGAGAAAATTCAGAAGAAACATCGATCCACTTTCTCTGTTACTGCCCGGCGCTCATACAGCAACGAAGGAAATTGTTTGGTCCGGCCATAGTCGAACCAGAAGAAATTAGGAAACTCAGCGCTAGGCAAATTCTGGGTTTCAGTACATCAGTTGGTTATAATAGCCACTGAAAAGCGTAGCGGGGATAGAGTACAAGGGTCTACTTGGCTAGGGGCTCTGAGAACCATTGCTTCGAGGCGCGATGCTCGAGCATGGCCCGCTAACCTCCATATACATACCCATACCCATCTTTTATAGTTTTGAAGAAAATAGACAACAAAATTTTGTCCTAATTTGCCCCCTCACGAGTAAACAGTGATGTTTATAAAAAAATATTTCAAATAAAAGTTGTTAATTTTTTTATAAGAAATAATTTTTACATTTAAACTTTTGGTCTATCTCTAACGGTTTACAAGATGGATATTTGTTCATTTGATTGAATGAGCAAAAAATGCACCATTTTAAAATTGACATATCTCGGTCAATTTTGAATCTATGCAAGTCGAAAAAACAAAAATGTGCACAAGTAAATCAGCTAGAACTTTTATTTGAAGTTTTTTGTAAATTTATTAAAAAAAAACTAATTAAAAACCCTAACAAGAGTGACCGATTTTTTGATTTTACTAAGTTTTTACAAGCTAATAAAAAACTGAGAAAAGTTTCAAAGAAGCAAGACTTTTTTCTTTGTTACCATGTCTTTTGAATGAATTTTGTTGTGCTAATATCGTTATAATAAGTTTTCACTATAGCAGCATAATATTTACAAGCGTATAAAAACATGGATCGATATGCCTGAACAGTGGTCAGCATTTCAACATGCAACAGGCAACAAATTTAGATTGTAACTATATGTATTGTTATTTTTATAAAAATATAATACAATATATAATTTATATATACATAAGTATTATACAGTTAAAACCGACTATAACGACCATCGTTTATAACGACCAAATAATAACGATTATTACGACCATCAAGTCATACAAATGTTAACATAACCGTCTATAACAGCATCAGAAAAAACACTGCAAATGATTGCACACAGATTTCTATTCTCATTTTGCATTTTTATACCATGTATACCGATTGTAAGCTATCTCCTTAGCCATATAAAATATATGAAGTAAGAAGAGTTTTTATCGACGTTCTTATGTATAAAACAAAGAGGAAATGCTTCCTGTGTGTTATGGTTATACGTTACTGTGTGTGATTGGTATTGTATGTGTACAACTTCAAGTGATGAGTCTGATTCATTCATGGTATACACATATACAATCCCTCTTTGTTTTAAACATAAGAACGTCCATAAGAACTCTTCTTAGTTCGTATAACATAAATGACTAACGATATGGTTTGCAAATTGTATATGAAATATACCTATCAAGGTATATTAAGGTTAATCCCAAGTTTGTAAAACTTAAAAATAGCGATGTTGCGAGCTAAATTTTTGTATAGGTGTTCATAAAATCACCTAATTCGTCAATTTTCGGTAACCCGCCCGTCCGACCGTTGACACGATAATTCAAAAACAAAAAGACATGAAAAAAGGTGAAATTTTTAATATTTAAATGAGCGTTATAAAACAATAAACCAATATAAAATTCATTATAAAAAAATAAACAACTTTGGTTTGAAACATTTTTTCGTAAAAATCACTGTTTGTTTACCCATGAGGGTGCAAATTCAGACAAAACTATGGTGTCTATTTTCTCCAAAACAATAAAAGATAGGCAGTTGAAAATTTGCAAATAGCTTCAACAAATGGTCTTGTGAAACATTCTCGAAAAAAGTCTAGAAAATTAGAAAATACTTTCGAAAATTTTTAAAATTCAAAACAAATGGCGGTTGAAAGACCGCCATAATTGGTGTTGGTTTTTTTAACTTTTTTAATTCATTAAAAATAATCACTGACATTCAACACTTCCTATACAGGGTATTTCAACAATTAATTTAGTCAATGTTTAGTTTTCACTTGTTTTAAGGTAGTCCGGCTGTTGTGTAGTCAACTGTGTAGTTAACTAGGCAATTTGTATGACATAAATCTTAATAAATTGCTCTAAAAATATCGTTAACTAAGCAACTGTTTGACGTAAATGTAATAAAATGATCTAAAAATATCGTAAAAGCGTTACAAACCAAAGCTTTTTTGTTTTTGTTTTTCTGGAAAGCTCCGTAAGGTAATGTTTTTTTTTTTTACATAAACAGAATCTGTGATAAATTTTCTTCATGATGAAAACTTTTTTGAAGCTCAATTAGCGATTAATTTTTGTACTATCATCCACCGCAAAAAAAACCAATATTCACCGTACTTGCTCAAACAGCCGGACTACTTTAATATAACAATATATCTTTATACTAACTCGACCCGTACGGAATTCCGCAGTGCGGTATCCGTTGCTAAAAACAGGTTACAGAAGTAATTGATAAGTGATAGTAATTTGTTTTCTTTTTATTTATAGGCAATTTTATTACAGATATGATATACAAATTATATAACAAAATTAAAACTTAATATTATTTATCTAGCCTGTCTTTTCCTAAGCAGTACATTCTTAGACCGTGAGTCTGCTTTTCGTTAATAGGCAGCACGATCTGCTCTAAAATGAAGGGTTAATCATGGGATTTCATTATGTAATAAGGAAGGAAAATACGTGGATAAGAAAAATCAATCAATGTACTGATTTTTTAAAGATTTGGTAGTTTATGTTTTAAATATCAAATACAAAAATGAAATTATGGAAAGTAAATGTTACAAATATCTTTGAACATTTTTACACAACTTTTACTACATTTGTGTAAAAATTTGCCTATATTTAAGAACATTTTGAATGAATAAAATTATCTAAATATACAAAATTAATAAGCCTTGTTGAGGGTTTCTTGAAATTTTGTGGTTAAAATACTAATACTTTGTACTCGTTATTTTAGATATAAACATCAAAATCCAAAAAAAAAATCATCGAAAATCATAATAATTATAATTTTCCATGTGAGAAACAGATTTGAGGAACTGCTTGTTTCAGAATTTAACTAACCACTTGTCTCATTTGCCTGGATTATAATTATAGATACCTATACAACAATACAATGTCGTTATGATAAGTTTTGACTGTATATTCATAAGTATGTATATACTTATATATACTGCCTATTATATACACATATACTTATTATAAATGTATATAAATATATATATTTATATATGATAATTAAAAAGTAAACAGTAGATTATTACTTATTTTTATTTAAATACAAATCTCATTATCTGAAAATTATTTATTCTGTTATTTACTTTAACAATATCCTTTGACAAATTTTACACAATTATTATATTGTATTAAAGGTATAGTTACAGGATATGTATATGATTATTAACGATCCTTTGTATTATGGATATAGAAGATGATGTTAGTGCCATCTAGTTGAAAGTACAAGCAACTATTCGGTTCTTTTAGTTTGGTTTGAATATATATAGAGAACAAGTGAATACAAATAATTGACTGAGTTAATTATTGAAATACCATGTATAGTCAGTGTTGATTTCTTTATCACATAACACATACAAACATGTGACACATACATAACTGATAACCAAGTATAGTACATATTATAAAATTTCCGCCTAAGTGGCGCCCTCACGGGTAAACAGTGATGTTTACGAAAAAATGTTTCAAACAAAAGTTGTTTAATTTTTGATAAGGAACATTTTTTACATTTAAACTTTTGATCTATCTCTAACGGTTTACAAGATGGATCCTACGGACCCAAGACCCAATTGACCTATGATGCTCATTTACGAACTTGAACGAACTCATTTACCTCACTTTTTACGTCCTGAGTACGCTGTAAAAATTTCAGCTCGATATCTTTTTTCGTTTTTGAGTTATCGTGTCCAGAGACGGACGGACGGGCGGACAACCGGAAATGGACTAATTAGGTAATTTTATGAGCACCTATGATAAAATTTTTTTCCTAGCATCATTATTTTTAAGCGTTACAAACTTGGGACTAAACTTAATATACTATGTATATTTCATATATACATGGTATAACAATGCTTATAATTGTTTAAATAATTTTTAAAATGGATTTTGTAAAATGTTTATAGAAATACAAGTAATAAAGTTTATAGAAAGTACACAATAAAACGCTTTTTCGTAAGAAGATAATACAAACGCGATTTTTAAAAAATCAGGTGGCTTCAGAGGCAAAATAAAAACAGAAAAAAGGTCAACAATAACAACGTGGTTCTGACATTCAATGATAGAGAAAATCTAAAATGAAGTATATATTGTTAGGCCCTGGACGGCGCCTAAATCTGTCATTGCAGAGCATTAATTTGACAGTTGATTATAGATGCGTGTGCCAGAGCTAGTACTTGGGAAAATGCATCCGCGTCAAAAACAAACTTCTGAGGGATGTATTTTAAACATTTGAATAAGTACCTATAGAAAGCGTACAAAATAAGAATCTCGTCCTGAGTTAGATTTGGTTTACTAAACAAGTTTTTGTAATTCTGGGCTTATTTTTCTCTCATGAATGATTTTAATCCAAAAAAACTGGTCTTTTTTTAATTAATTTTAGCAACTGATAAAAATCTTATTTTAAAATTGCCGCCAGAAACATTTTTTAGATGGCAGCAGAGCGTTTGTACGCAGTATTTGTGAATCACTTTTATGAATTCCATGGATTAGCATGGTTCTTTTATTAAAATTGCCTATTCCTTGCCGTAGATAGCAGCATATTTGTATTGTAAGTAACTTTTCGTTATCATCGACTTATAAAACTGGACTTATTTACTAGAACAATGAACAAAAAATGTTCTTAGATGAAATCAAGAAGTTGTTTATGCAAGCGTAGACTTTTCGTCGAAGGTAATATAGAAATTTTATCCCAAAAAGTCATTCTATTGTAGACGACATAAAAATCAGATTTTCTTGCTAAAAATCATTACATCAAATGAACGTAACTCTTCAATAATTTTTAAATTTTTTGAAAAATCAAAAACTGAAGAAAATAGTTTAAAAATTGCCCCGGATGTCTTAATTTCCCCTTAAAAAGTTTTATTCTAACGACGTCTATCGTTGTACCAAAATTTGGTTTCTAGCCTCAATCTTGATGTAAATATTTCATTTTATTAAAAATCCAATTTCATCATTTGCCAGAAATTTTCAAACAATAGTTTTTTGATAATCTTGTTACATATGTTAAAAAAAATAAATATAATCGATTTTTTTGAATAATTGAGAGACATTGGCAAAAGGTTTTTTCCAGATTTTACAAAATTAATATTTTAATCATATTATTAATGAAATTGTATATTCTTTGAGGTACTCTTGTTATGCCTATATTGCCTAAAATTTTTTGAGTTTGAGCGATTTTTTAAAATTAGTTCCCTAATCTTTTCAAAATGTCAATTCATATAATAGCCAATAGATGTCACTAATATTTAAAGTAAAATACTTTGTATAATAATTCAAAAATTAAAAATTGCATAATAAATTTCATTAAAAAAAGCCTTACATTTAAAAAATAATTTATGTAAAAAATTTAATTTTCTAAAAAAAAAAACTAATAAAATTATGATTTTTGAAAATTGATTTGTTCTGTAGAAAAAAATGACAATTTAATAAAAGAGATAGATATTCTATTGAAAAATGTATTAGTAAAAGTGCGATAGAGAACAAACAATAATTTTTCAAAAGTAAAATGGCGGATTTTACTTATAAATGTATTTAACTCGATAGTAATCAATGTTAAAATAATGTATATTAAATAAGAATCAGTGTAAAAGTAATTCAATAAATTAATTCCAAAAGAATGTATTATTTTAAATAAATAATTCTAGTGCCTATTTAATAAGTGTATGAATAAAAAATTTGTGTATTTGACCGAAAATATGTTTATTTAAAAAAAATATGATTAATCGTAAAATATTTGGAAAAATCGTGTTTCCCAGTCAAACGTACTTAAATACGGCAAAATGTAGTTATACTTTATGATATTTTTAATAAATAAAATTTGTGTATATCACTTTTGTGAAAATTAGTATAAAAAGGAATTTTCAACCTTAACTCACAATGGCATCGTCTACTCAAAATGAGCTACGAGTTAGCGGTACAAATAATCATCCAGTAAAAGATGTTTATGTGCGTAATCTTTTTTGAAAACAAACAAAAATTTTTGGCCAAAAAAATTAACAAAAAGATTTGTATATCTGTCACATAGGCATGCTTACCGGAATGTCGAGCTGGTCCACGGCCTCCAAGCACAACTCCACCACCACAGGATCCAAATCTACCATATAATATTGTGGAATCATCTTGTGAGGAGCTACGTTGGGTTCCATCCATTGCTGTTGATTCGGATTTACTTATGTACTTGAGAGCTGCACGAAGTATGGCTGCTTTTGCTGGTTAGTTTCTATTTATTTTTTTCCGATTGTCACTTTTTATGTCAACAATAATATCTATGCAATGAAAATTTTTTTATACAAGGTTTAAGGAGGGTGACTCGCCAGTAATAGAAAAAAATAAATTAGTAGATAATTATCCGAATTTTTAGTATGTTATAGTTAACGAAATATATTATTGTATAAAACAAAAATTTGGGTATCTTACCGTTCAATTAAGAGAGTTTTTATTAATTGAACGGTAAGATAACCAATATTTCGTGAACTATAACATACTAAAAATTCGGATCCTTATCTACTAATTTATTTTTTCTATTATTGCCGAGGGACCTTCCTTAATGAAATTTTTTTACTTTCTAGATCTCACCTCCTTTAGAAAATGTTTAAGAATTTTTAGTTAGATTTTATTTTACTTTTTTTTTTTTCTTGGAAAATCTGAAAAACATTTATATTTTTTGTCAATGTCAATTTTTTCTCCACTGTTCAAAAATTTGATTTCGATCGATCTTGGGCCCTCAGGACTCATCTCGTAAATCAATAGACATAGAACAAAAGTTTAAATGTAAAAAATGCCCCTTTTAAAAAAATTAACATTTTTTCGTAAACATCACTGTTTACTCGCGGAGGCACAAATTAGGACAAAACTTTGGTGTCCATTTTCTTCAAAATCTCTTGAATACTCTGCTTCACGGCGAGTTGAGTAGACTCGTATAAAGGTTTCCCTTCAAAGATAATATGGAATCGTATAAACTGATAAACTAAAGGGTGCATTTCCGTTAATTCATCCATCTGTTTGCCCGCCTGATCGTGAGATGAATCAAATAAGAAAAGACCAAAAAAATCTATTACAGAGAAATTAAAAACAGTTTTCGTAAGAAAACTTCTGCAAATTTAAGTGTTGTCATTCATGACCAGTGCCGGATTAACCCATGTCGGGGCTCCTAGACAAGCGATTTAAAACTCAGACGTTGCCGTGTTTTTTTAAGTCTTCGTAAATAACTTGGCACCCCCTTTTATGCGATCTTTCTCGTATAAATTTTCCATTCCTTTTCGTCTACTTTTTTTTGGTCAGTTAAATTGACGTCGCTTGTGGTACCCTTCTCGTTAAATATTGTATTTTTCTCTTTTGACCTTTCCGCGGCACTCCTAAGCAGTTATCTAGTCCACCTAATGGTTAATCCGTCACTGCTCAGGACTAGGCATAAATCACCGGGTTTGAACCATAAAGCCAATAGAGCCTTAAAAATTTCTAAGGTTTTTGTTGTGACAAACTTCGTCAACTATTTTTATCGTATAGAGATTTTACTGTGAATTATGATACATTTAAGAAAGTTCAGAAATTTGAAAATTTCACAAAATAATTGAGCACTAAGTAAAAAAATTTTCATCTTTTACTATTCATGAAAAACCATACTTAATTGAAACTACTTTCCAAGGACCTCTTCAAGCTTTATAGAAATTAGCTTTGCTTAAGTTATTTAGTTTAAAATGACGGACGTCAATTTCATCGCAATCGCAAGAAATTTCTCCGATAAAGCTTGAAAGGGAATTCTTTGGAGTATCGAATTAAGTTTGTAATTTATTCCATAATTTTGATACTTTCGTATTAGGTATGTGTGATGGGGGTAGTCCAGAAGATGGATGCGCCGCAGCAAGTCGCGATCACACAACTTTAAATGCTCTCCAAGTTGTGAGTAATGTTTTTCTCCGTCGACTAACAAATTTCCAACAAATCTATGAAGTAATTTTTTCTGCTTGTTTTCACAGTTGCATGACTCAAATTACGATCCTGGTAAAGCATTACAGGCACTTGTTAAATGTCCAGTACCAAAATCAATTGATAAAAAATGGTCGGAAGAGGAGATTAAACGTTTTGTTAAAGGTTTACGTCAATATGGTAAAAATTTCTTTCGTATTCGAAAAGATCTGTTACCGCATAAAGATACGGTATGTATTATATTTTACTTTTGGAAGGGATTATTATATAGAGGGTGCTCTATTATTGATAGCAGAAAATTATACCAGTAAATTAAGCTTATCAAGATAAATGGAAAAGCTCTTTACCAAATCTCGACTTGAGGCCTAATTCGGGAGATGTGATTATGGGAAAAATAATTGATTGTAAATCGATTTTATTGGGTGGGGAATACTATAAAAATATATAAATAAAGACAACTAAATATAATAAATATTTATCAAATTATCTCATCAATTTGCCATTATTTTGGACCAGTATTTGAGTATAACATCACTCAAGTGTCCGCCTCTATTAGCCAAAATAATATGTGCTCTTTTCGCTGCGTTTTGACCCAAACAGTCACTTTTTGGTCATGGTAATGGCATATCATAAGTCTCGTGTGAATACTCCGTTCCCTTAATGAGGCAATTAACGCCGCCAGAGAGTGTGAAAATGGATCTCGTCGGTCATAAAAATTTGTTTTAAGAAGTTTTCGAGCGACTGTGTGGGGACGATACTTCACCCACTTTATTGAAACGCTTTGGTTGTTTTTGAACGACATGTTGACTATCTCCCACTGTTCCGTGCTCAACAAAATTTGACACCAAACGACGACTAGTGTTATCAGGCGTCACTATTTGGTAACATTGCTTCGATAAGAAGCGATTCATGGTTAAAATTGTACTGAATTAACATTTCAAAAACATGTCTAAACAATTCAATCTTAACAAATTCCAAAGGTATTCATTGATTACACACCGACATAAAAGATGGCGCACCCTGTATAATTATCGTCATCTTTTTTCGATAATAAATTCATGGGGAAAAAAATTTAATATTTTTAGCCTGAATTAGTGGAATTCTACTATTTATGGAAGAAAACACCAGGTGCAAATAATTCACGACCCGCTGGTTTATACCGTCGATCTAGCAACGCAAATCGACGACAAAATCAACAAGCTGCATCGCTACGTCGAATTCGTAACACAAGAAATACTCGCAATGCGGCTGCTGGTAAGTACAGTAGAACCTCTTTTAGTCGAGTTTGATTATAAGTCTTATTTTTATTTTGGTGCATTTTTCCTTGCCCCATTTTTTGCATTGTATCTCATCTGAGATACTTTGATCAAAATGGGGGGTTATAGTTTTAACTGAAAAAATTATTTTAAAGCCGCAACACCAAATAAAAATGCGACTACTAATTGCGCAAACTCATCAAATGGTGCTGATTCAGATGCAGCAAGTGCTCCATCGACTCCGGTCAGTGGTAATGCAGCTATCAAGGAGACCAAACCCAGTACTCCGGTGACGGCGACTAATGGTAAAGACACTACTGATGGTGCCAAAGAGGGTGCACAAATAACAAATGGTTCGCTAACTGACGACGAAGTTAATAATTCTGATGATGAGAGTGAAGGTAAAAGTAAGGATGCGACTACGGATGGAAATGATGGGGAAGATGGCGATGAACAAGAGAATAATGGGTCGTCTGGACGTGTTATGCGTACTAGGAAATCTGTTAAAGAACAGAATAATTCTTCAACACCACAAAGATCGTCTCGAGCGAAACGTGGTGGAACTGAAACGCCAGAACAAGACGATGGTAAGTTTTATATTTCAAAATTAAGAATCTTCTGAACCTGAACTAAGTTCTTAAGCTCTTCGTTTTTTCTAAGCATCTTCTGAAATTTTGATTATAAAAAATAAACTAAAACCAAATTTCCATTAATAACAGTAAAAAAATAATGTCGTTCTAGGTGGGTCAAATTCAAATTCATCGACATCGAAACGAAAAACATCCTCAACAGTTCAAACACCCAATGTCAAAAGTGAAACACCCAGTAAAGGTGGTCGTAAACGTAATCAAGAGACACCGGGTACCAAAATTGAATCGAATAGCAACAGTAACGATAACAGTAACATGGATGCCGTTGACAAGGATAGTAGTATAAGTAACTCGCCGAAGAAACGACGTTCAAATACAGAACATCCAGAAAGCCCTTCGGAGAGCTTAACAAATGAATCGTTTGTTACGATGGAGGATAATGATCAAATGATGGAAACCGATATGAATGATTCCACAACAGATCAATCATCTTTGACTCTAATAGATCCGCTAAGTGGACCGATTAACGTGAAAATTGAACCTGAAAGTAAGTTAATTTTTAGTAATTAATTTTAGATTCGTTTTGCCACAAAGGGATTTCTTGGTCCCCATGAAAACCGCATCTTTCTAGCTTGTAGAGAAGCAAAGGAGTAGTTTTAGCCCATTTTCGAGAAGTTGTAGTTTTAGGAATGCAATTTTTTAAGTATTGTATGAATTCGACTTTATTTCGGACTGGTTGGTGAAAATCCCATCCTTCTGGCATGTATAGAACAGAAAAATGTAATTTCGGCGGGTGTTTTTCTGATTTCCCCGTAGGTTTAGGGCTACATATTATTTTAGATTCCAGGACAACAATTCTCTTTATTGTCTACGATCATTATTTCTAATCGAAAATTTTTTCACAGGTGAAACTGAGCAAACAACTCCTTCGCAGCCATCGCATCCAACATCATTAAACGTTTCTATAAAATTGACAGACGACTTATCGAAAGTTCGTAAAAATTTAACTGACATGGATGGCATGTGTAAAAAAGAACTTGCCACCAAATTAGAACTCGGTTCGCCAACATCAATCAAAACTGAAAAAGCATCTCCAACAATTATGGCTAAATGTGAGAAACCATTAACGCTAAATATCAAAACCGAAAACAAGTCAATAATACCAGTAGTTACCCATCCAATAAAAACCGAAATGAAAAAGGAAATTTTCGAAATCAAGAAAGAACCTATGTTATCCCCCAACTCCGCCAAACCTGTCGAATCACCTACAATGAAAATGGCATCAGATCCAATGATGAACATGTCAACACAATTAATCCAACCACATACCCCAGAAAATATGGAAATGCATAAGAATAATCCACTAATTCAGAGTCCACATAATCCAAATTCTGCGGAATTAATTATACCAAATGTACAAAACTTGCAAAACAAATGTGATAAAGACACGAATAACGTATCCAGATATGCTCCAATATCACCAAGTCCCAATAACATGATGGCTGGTTCACCGTTACATCCAAGTAGTAAAGAACCTACAAAATTAGGTCTCAAACCAGAACAGGTTCCACCATCTTCTACGAGTTTGTTTAATCCATACAACTCGCCTCAATTTAGTAATGCAATCCAACCTCAATATCGGCAAACAAGTGCGTATCCTTCTCAACAGGGTCCTCCGATGCCAGGACAAATTAAATTAGAACCTCGCGAATTGACAGTAAGAGAACCTCGTGATATTAACCGTGATCCAAACAATCGAAATATGGAACCTCGAGGTGATCCTCGAACGGAATTATTACTTCGAGAGGCCCGTAGTGTTGACGGCGAACGTGGTAATCCAATGGAACATAGAAATATGAGTAGTCCACGGGGGGATGTTCCTAGAGGACCTATGGAACAACATCGTGAATCATTAAGTCGTGGTCAAATTGACTTAACTCGTGGTCCGGACTCATCTCGTGATTCTATGGAATCAACAATGAGTGAACGTAGTTTTAGTCGAGTACCAGATTCCATGTATCAGATGTCACAGAATCAACCACCACTGTTGAATATACCAAGTTTATCGGGACGAAGTATTGAAATGCCTCCTTCAGGAGGAAACATAATGTCTGGTAAATCAGGAGATGGTAGCAATGATGGATTGCAACCGCCACCTAGAGAACGCGATAGTAAGGAACCAGGTCCACCTGGACCATCATCTTCAGTGGTACCACCGATTATTGGTGGCCAACCACCAATTCAAAGTTTAATGACTACTGGAAATTTGGTGACAATTGGTGGTCCTGGTGGTCAATATGCGTATTCACCATATGGACATGTCCATAGTCCGAAAGGTATGCCACCAATGTCACAACAGAATGAACCACAAAATTTGAAAGTGAAACAGGAAATGCCAAGTGAACCGTCTGGTATGAGTACAAATGATCCGTTACAAAGTTTGAAGGATGTGAAAATTCCTGGTTATAATCCACAATCAGATCGACCTCCTTCAAACAGTAAGTACCATTTTTTAATCATTTTTAATATTAAATTTTTGTCTTGTGCACTAGATTCCTTTAAGTGTTTGATGTATTGTGTGTACCAGGGTGTCTAGTAATAAAAACAAATTATTCAAAAAATCGAACCTACAAGTTTCAAATTGTAACCCAACATTCTTAAATAAAATCTGATGCACTCTAAAATGGTTGAATCGATTTCTCACTAATATAAACTGGCAAAATAGGAGCAAATTTTGTCATGACTCATAAAATCATGATAGGCCAGTCGAATAAATTTTTTTCCGTCAGAAAATTCAAAAAGCCAGTTTTTGTTGAATACAATGGTGACAAAAAATTGTCTGAAATCGCTCGCTCCAAAATATCTGTGTCGTCGAAAATTTTAATATCGTGGAAATTGTATTTAATTTTAGTAGATTTTGAGTCAAAATCAACTGTTTTTATCAAACTATTAAACTCATAAAGCATTTTTTGCATCAAAATTTGATAAAACGTTTTATAGCATAGTTTTGATTCAAAAAATTCATAAATCGAGTAGTTTCCAAGATATCTCCTGAAGTTTTCGAAGAGAGATCTTGTAGCGATTTAAAGCAATCAAAAACTGTTACGTCAGTATAAAATTAATTTTATTTTTAGCTTTTTGAGTTTTAATTACCTCGAAGAATTCAAAAATTGGTATAAAATTATTTTAATATTTTCTAAAAACAAAATTGTAGGTCTAACAAAAATTCCTGGCCTGAAAAACCAACCTATAAGCTGTGTAAAATACATATTGGAATCGATTAATGTACAAGGAACCCTTAAATTGGCTAAACCTAACAACCCACCATTTCTAAAAATATCGGATAATGACTAGAAGGTCATACGGGAAGTTAATAAAGCTAGATACCCTGGAAAAAAAAATCAAGTGGCCACTTTCATGAGTTCGTGTTGAACTTATTAATGCATAGAACTTTCATATCTCAAATGTCTGGCCAAAATTGAAAGACACATCCGAAGAGGTTAAACCATCGAAGAACCTGTTCTAACAAACTAATTTTTCAGTAAACCTTAGAATTAAATAACTAAAGGATTTCGCACTTTGCTTATAATATTTGATCCTCCATATTTTAAAAACCAAAATTTTAGAACTTTACACCTGGAGAGATTTTTGATGTAGTTCATGATAAACAAAAGTTTGAACCCCCTTGAATGATTCCTTCGCACGGGCCTGTGCAACATGAATTACTAGAAACCATAGTTTCACGAATCTTTACAGAAAATAATTTTGCAGCAGAAAAGTGCAGAGTCCTTTATTATAAATATGGTTCATTTCTGTCTCAGTTTCGGCCAAAGATTCCGCTTATATTAGATCCTTCCTTTTATTGTATGTAAGTTCTATGATTAACACAAAATTAATTAGGACCGGATTAAATTTTATCTCGATGAAAATTTCAAACCTAGAAAAATTTGATTCACACATAAAAATGGCCACCAAAAACCAAATTATATGTATGTATGTCAAAAGAAGTCCCATACCCTCTAACAATAATAAAATTTTCCCCTTCAAATATAGCCCCGTATTTACAAGGTCCACAAGTTGAGAACATCAAAACGGAACCACAATCAGATATAATGATTCCACGAGTTCCATCAAATACATCTCAAAAGATGTCAATAAATAGTCCATTAACACACCATTCGGCACAGTATATGACAAATAATCGCGTCCTAAACGAACCACCTCAGTCACATCGTGTTAGTGGAGGTGCTGCCCCCGATGTAATGCGATCGCAGGATCCAAATGTACGATCTATCGATCAGAAGACCCAAGACCCACGTAACAATTATGCCTTCGAACAGCAACAAAGAGTTCATGCAGAGCGCATGAGTTTTGGACACTCGCATATTGACAATAGTTTAGATAATGATAAACAAAGAAATTTACATACACCTTCTGATTCAACTTTAAAAGGCCAATCGTTTCATGGTGGGGGCTCGGGTGCTGGGGATCATGATCCTATGATGCAGACACATCAACATCAATCACCACGTATGCAGAATCCAAATGAAATGAAACAGGAGTGGGATCAACCGGGTCGTACAACGCCACGTCAACATTCCTCAAATCAACAACATTCAAATTCGGGATCGAACTCAGAATCAGCGTCACAGAGACTTGAAATGAATGATCATTATATGTCAAGAGTTGAAAATCTATCGCCTGGTAAATAATTTTTTCTTTTTTTCTGTTCGTAGTTCGATTTTTTATTATTTAATTCGGTATTCTAAAAAATAGCAAGAAAAATATGTAATCAATATGTTTTAGGTCCGCGACAGCATGAACGCAATCAATATGCTCACTCAGCAATAAATTTAATAAGTCCATCATCTTCCACAAAAGATTCATCATCGAACAAAGACATGCCTATAAAATCGGAATCAATGACAATAAAATCGGAATCGGGACCCCCATCTAGCTCCAGTCAAGCACAAGTGTCGTCAGCATGTGTGCCTGTAATATCAACACCTACCTCAATACCTGGACCCTTAATGCATGTATCAACACAACAGAGTCCACTAGGTGGTCCAGGACCTGGATCTATGTTTGGACCAACACCATCATCGCATTTGGCTGCACATCATATGGCAGCTGCAGCTGCAAGTCATCCAGGTCTTATCCATCATGGATTATTCGCTGCAGTTGCTCAACATCATCATAATCCATTCGGTGGTTATCCTGGTTACCCTCCAAATTTACCATATCATGCACCATTCGGTTATTCACCGTATGGGCCACCTCCACCAGGTATGGGTGGTGGTGCACATAGTATACCCGGACATCCGGCTGGACTTTTACCACCAGCACATTCTCAACCGTCAAGTCGACCCCCATACGATAGCCCCATTACCTCAAAACCAAGTAAGTTCACACATAATTCATTCACTAATTTTCGACTTTGGTCTAATTAAATTTGTTTATAGGTTCGGAACCATCGACGAGCATAACAAGTACAATGTTGAGCTCACATCACAGTTCAAGTACTTCCGTAACAACACGACGTGATATGATTGAAGATGCCGAAAATAATCGACAGCATACGAGTGAAACAATCTTAACGAATCATCATTCGACCAGTCATCATAGTTCTGTACATTCGACGAAAGGTGACCAACAAGGTAAAATTTTTATGGTGCTTATTGTTTCACCATTTAAGTTCATGCTATCAAATTTTTTTCCCCTTTTCCAAAATTTCATATTTCATCGAGCTTCTTTAAACCACCAAAAAATTAGATTAATTGAAAGTGGATTAGGCTAAGCCCTTTCACGCAGAGACCTATGGTCTATTATTCTATCCGAAAAAATCCATAGAAAGTATTCTAATACTTTTGCTTGAAGCGGTTTCTACATAAGAGGGGTACCGCAAATGGATCTCTAGCACCTACACCAAAGGGTCCTCCGCGCCTTTCTTGAGAACAACATGTCTGCTATTTTAAAGAAATGAGTCTATAGGATTCTTTTGTAACCAGACTCCACGCAGAGGGCTCACAGCTTCTCTGTCGCGATTTCTCCCAGGATCTCTCCTCTAAGTGGATTATTCTTAGCCCTTTTACTATGCCTATTTCCTGCCTCAAATTTCTAGTAAATATTAGTTAAAAAATCTAACGATCAAATTTAATTTTAGCTGGATATGGACCAGGTTTAACAATTTCTCATAGTACATCGCAGTCATCCTCGGCAAGCTTGCAACATAAAGTGAATACTACCCAGAAACCGGTAAGTTTTGATTCCATAAATTTCAACCCAAAAAAAAAACCAACGAATTTGTCAATAATGTTAAAGTTTCATATTCAGATGCGAACGGGTTCACCTCATGCTATGAGTCAAAGTTCAATTAGCCAACAAACTACGTCAAGCAGTAACACACATCAACACATCCATCATCACGCACAGGTAGGTCCAAAACTTAATTCAAAAACATTTCCAAAAATTATTAAACTTATTTTCGTTTACGTTTAGCTACATCATCATGAGAGGTTGAGTCCTGCTCATGCAAACATGCTAGCAATACAACATCGTCAACATGGCCAAAAACCAGGTGGTCCTGGTCAAGGACCTCCACCTTCACAGCATCCGCTTATGGTACAACCTCCTAGTTTAGGCGGGCATGGACTTAGCATGGGCTTGGGTCCATCATCGTCAAGTTCTTTAGAAGCATTACGCGCACATGCCGCTCAAGCAGTACAACAAAGTCAAATGTTACCACCACCAAATTCTCCTGTGGGACCACCAAGTACGTATTTTACAAAATTCGGTTCCTTAAAGATATATTTCTTCCATTTTAAAATTGTTTTGTGTCCTCTAGACTACCCCTCTCGTGTCAACGAGTCCGCTAATTAATTCGTTTTAACGCCAATTAATGTAGTGCCAAAGTTGCCAAAAATCGGAAACTACCCCATTGCGATAATTCGCAAATAATCAGAGAATTTTGAAAGTTATTTCTTTGTGTCATCTTGATATCGTGCCCTTCTTCCAGGAAGTTTTTCTATGTACTTCTGCATTTCTACATTAAGGATACAAAAAATCTCCCTCTTGAGTATTCTAAAATATGGCTTTAATTTCCTATATTTTGGCAAAATTTACAATTTTAAAATGGAAGAAATATATTTTTAAAAAGACCCTTTTAAAAGATTTGAACGGATCGTTTGAATTAGGTCATCATTTACCACGACACTATGATGATATCAAATCAGAACCTCCAAGTCGATCTTCCTTATCGATGTTGAACACATCAACGGATTCAGAGAGTGGATCTAGCATGCAACAACAATCAGATGTGCAACAAATTGAAGAGGAAATACCATCACCGAATCATATGATACCACGTGGACCATCACCAGAGCCCAAAATTGAGGATACTGAATGTCATCGGAGTCAAAGTGCCATGTTTGTATTTTTATTCCGATTTTCCATTTTATTTGTAAACCTGGTGACTGTACATAAAATTATTATATTCAATTGTTAATTTTCAGTTTCAGTCACCAATTTTTTCCAATTTCGATTGAATCGAATTCGACATCATTTTAATATTCTAGTGATTCTAATGTTTTAACAGCTTTGTTCTAATCAATAATTTCAATCATTTTTTTGCAGTTAAAATTTTTCGAAACTGTCCAGAATTATCGATTGGAACATAGCTCTAATATATCTGTTTGATTTTTATAGGAATCTGATGATCGTTTGATACTTTTGAATAAAATAAATCTGAATCAGTGGGCTACAATCTTAGTGTTCATAAATGGGGTGTCTCAAAAGTTATGAACAACTGAACAGAGGCAAATAGAGGATAAAAATCATTTCTCGTTTCCCTAGTCTCTTTCTGATTGGCTATTTTATTTACTAATTAATGTAAGATTTAAAAAAGCCGATAAAATTCGATTCTTTATCCAAACCTTATCTGTTGCCCATGACTTTTGAGACTCAATGTTGCCCATGACAAAACCCACCTAAACTGTGTTCAATTTTATTGCATTCAATTGTATATTCAAATTCAACTTGAAAGGTATCTTCTGTCAAAAAAGTATTACGAATTCGAAGTTTGAAATGTCTGTAGTAATGATTAATAAAACTTTCTGTCATAAAAGGATTAGCAATTCAAAATTTTAAATATCTACTTATGTAAGCTGAAAGAGGGGAAGGGATGAAAATTTAATCAATTGGATCATGAATTCAAGATCAGCAACTTTAAAAACCTTCTTAGATGCCTTAAAACGGATCAAATTTTAAAATTAAAATGGTATTATTTATTTCGGAGGTGTACTTATGTATGTGGGCTTTAAGAGGGAGAGGGGTAACAAATTAAACATTTTGTCTGAAAATACGAAATTTCAGCGACCCCAAAAAACCCCTTTTACATCATTAAAAGTCTTAATTTGCAAAAATAATGACCTTTTTATTTTGAGAGTCTTTCAGATCCCCGAAGGGAAGGGGGAGGTTCATAAAGGAGTTTAATAATAAAGATATCTTAAATTTCGGATTACTTTAGCATTTTCACCTTTTTAAAATCTTTTAAAAGTTATCTGATTTACTTTTCGATATCAACCCCCTTCACCCCAATGGCGTGTAGTTTAAAACTAAAAATTTCCGCTTTAAACCATGTAGACTTTTTTATAGATAATTTTCTTAAGCCAATGCAAAAAAGTCAATAGACCCAGCAAACAATTCTTTCGGAGGAAAAAAAAATTGGTGATATGAAGGAAATTTCGTGTGCAAAGATCGTCAAAGAAAACACTCGTCATACTCAGTGTATTCTTCGATACTCAGACGGTCAATAAATAATACCATTATTCAAATTAAAGCGTTTGACGCAGAAAATCCTTCAAATATAGCCAGAGCTATGAAAAAACGCTTTATGGACGATAAGGCAACTCCGCCGCAAAACTCTTGCATGAGATTTGGCTCCTGCTGACTTTTTTATTATTGAATCTTTGCCACTCTGTGGTTACTGTTTCAAGTTGATCAAGTTCAAAAAATAAAAGCTATCGAAGGAACTGAAGACATTGGAAAGTGTTTTGAAACGTGTTTCGAAGGTTAAAAAAAACCATGTTTAATTTAATAATTCCTGGTATTTTTTTGACAGGACAGTATTTCATTTACCCCTTCTTAGTATGCCGAGAAATCTCACTTCTCGGCATTTTTAATAATAAAAATAATGTATTAGAGATCGTAGAAGTGTTGTATACGTTATTCCAGAGTCAATTTATAGACAGAATACCGCACAATTTAATCCTGTCGTCGCTGTTTAAGACGATTTTCACGAGTTTGCAGTACTTTGTATATTTATTGCCTCAGAAATCCTCAAAATTTTGATTTTAATGTTTAAAATTTCCAGTTTCTTACGACATTGGAATCGAGGCGATTTTAATTCGTGTACTAGAACGGATCTAACATTTAAACCAGTACCCGATTCAAAACTAGCACGAAAACGAGAAGAACGCTTACGAAAACAAGCGGAAAAAGAACGCGAGGAACGTGAAAAGCAACAAGCATTACATCATTCGCAACAAGTAAGTTGGAATTACCGAGTAATGAAATTTTGAGAGAGTTGAAAATTATATTTTTTTATTTCAGCGTAAAATAACAACACCTGACAACAAATCCGACGTAAAACCGCCTAGTCGTGGTCCAATCGAAACAATAACCTCACCATACGAACGATTTAGCCGTCAAGCGGCTGCCTATGCTGATACACCTGCGTTAAGACAATTGTCTGAGTACGCAAGACCACATCATGCTAGTGCGTACGCACGTGGCGCTGGTCCTCCTGGATTAGGACCACCTCATTGTCTAGATCCGATGTTACATCATTATCAATTGGGTAACATGTACGGCATAGCTAGAGATCGCTTGGAATTGGAACAACTCGAACGGGAGAAGCGAGAACGAGAAATTCGAGAATTACGCGAACGTGAATTAAACGATCGATTAAAGGAGGAGATTATGAAGTCTGCATCAATGGCTGCTGGACGACCACCAGGTTCTTCATTAGGTCCTGGTGGACCACATTCAGGTGGACCTGGTGGACCACCTCCAGGAAGCTTACCACCTGGTGCTGCTGGATTAGATCCTCATACTTCACATTGGCTAGAAATGCAAAGACGGTAAATATTTTCACTGAATCATTCCTTTGTTCAACTTGCTAAATGGATTTGTTTTTATAGATATGCGGCGGCAAGTTTATCAGCTGGACCACATCCTGGTAGTATACCCTTAGGAGCTCCTCATCACTACAATCCTGCATTGACTGGGTTATATTCACCAGCTGTTGTAGCTCATCATCTTGCGGAACGTTTAGGAATTCCACCACCTCCTCAAGGACCCCCTCATGGTAAGTTAAAAAACAACATGCAAAATTTGATCCAAAAGACAGTCGTACATTTATTTTATAGAAACAAGGATGATATATAATTTTTTTCGATTAGGTGTCCCACCTGGTAGCTTAGCTCCACCTGTTTCACAAGCTGGAGGATCAGGAGGACCAAGTCAAGCTGCTCTCGAAGCAGAACGTCTTGCATTAGCTACAGATCCAATGGTAAGTTCTATTATTTGATATTAATATTGGGTCAATCCATTTCAAATCGATAAGTTTCAGAATAAAAAGGTCAAACGAAAAATTTATTCTAAATTTAATTGTCTTCACATCAAAACGGAGTAAGTGATTCATGATTGACGAAATACGCTCTCAGCGCTCTCACTCTTTTTCAGTATACAAAGTGTTCCGTAATACTGTAATTGTTTTTAAGAATTTGGCGACCTGGTCCCGACTTTTAGCACAAGGATAATGTAGCAAAAAATTCTCATCACTGATGAAAAGAGTAACCGAAAATTAGTGGGTTTCAAAAAAAATTCCATGCAAATTGGATAATATTTGGCTGTGTTATCAAAAAATTCGTTTTTTATACTTTATGACGTCATCAAAATAAAAAAAAATTAATTTTGCTCTATCAAATCCAAATTACATCCAATTTTAGTAAATCAAGTATGTAATTCAACTAAAGTTGGGTCATACTTTTTAAATTTTTGGTCAAATTTAACCTCACTGTAATAGTTTCCAAGAATGTGGGATCCTGGTACCTACTTTCAGCACAAAGGCTAATTGTAGCGAAAAATTAACATCACAGATGAAAAGAGTAACCCAACAAAATTAGTGGGTTTCAAAAAAAATTCCATACAAATTGGATAATTTTTGACTGTGTTATCAAAAAATTCGTTTTTTATACTTGATGACGTCATAAAAATCCAAATTTAAATTTGGACTGGATACAAAATCTTTTGAGTCATACTTTTCAAATTTCTGGTGATATTTAACCTCACTGTAATAGTTTTCAAGAATGTGAGGTCCTGGTTCCGACTTTTAGCACAAAGGTTAATTTTAGGGAAAAACTAACATTTTCCATGACTTCTTTTTCTCGCCTGAGCCTGGTGAATTGTGACTTCCATAATGGTTATGAAGGACATTCTGACCAGTACGTCTTCCTCAAACTTATCTTGTAACCGAATGATTGTCAGTTATGTTAATAAATTTCATTGAAACGAAAAATTGAAATTTTTATTACATATAAGCAAAATTATATAACATAATTTTTACTTCAATTTACTGCCTTACACTTCTCCCACTCTACAATTAAAACGAGACAATGGTAATATATTTGTCTTGGTAATGTCCACGAAATTTGTGAAGCGAAATCTTTTTCTCTCTAAAACGAGATAGTTTTGCGAAGAGAGGGGGGGGGGGAATAGTTGTCGATTTGAAATGGGTTGACTCTGTTAGGAGCGTCCGATATATGGTAATTTCTGTTCCTCAACAATAGGTACGTTTACAAATGGCCGGAATATCACCTGAATATCATGCGCATACGCACGCACATTCTCATACACATTTGCATTTACATAATCAGTCTGGTAGTGGTAGTGGCGGCGGACCTCCTGGCAGTGGACCAGGTGGATCACAAGGTGGACCTCCTGGAGGCCCCGGTCAACCACCTGATGGATCTAGTGGATCATCGGGAGGTGCTTCTGGTTTCCCATTACCACGTAAGTCATAGTTCTTTCTTTATTCTAGGGACTACAATTGAATTCTTAATTTCGAATTCAATCAAGATCGAAGTACGTTTCGATCCTAAAAGGATCACATGCACTTGAGGTAAATTTATCTGCTTGATTTCGATTGAATTAATAATTTCGAGCTCACTCACGATCGAAGTACGTTTCGATCCTTAAATAAGTACACGCCATTAAGATGAATTTCGAAAACCAAGTCAGATATCGAAAAATTGTATTATTATTTTTCGTCTACATTCATGAAGTTCTAACAAAATTCATCATCGAAGTTGAAAATAATTTCAATCACAAGTCTAAACTTGCCTTGGCGCTCGTACTGCCTAAAATCTACAAGAATCAACATAACAGATCCGCAACCATTGCTTAAATTTTAATTTAGCTTCAGGAGCACCATACCCGCGACCATCTTTAATACCTGGACGTGATGCGTTAGCATTACATCACCAAGATCTCCTAAGTCGCCCATACGCTGATCAATTAGCACATCAAGCCGCTGCCCATGAGCAACTACAAAGACAAATGCTGATGGAACGGGATCGATTCTCACATCCATCAATTGTGGCCCACGAGGAATATTTACGGTAATACACTGAATCATCCTGTACCTTTTTATCATTTTTTGAAATTAACCAAAAAAAAAAACATGTACACAGACACTCATTTCAGCATTTTCAGATACACTTAGCGTTTAACGTAAAAATTTTTTTTTAGACAACAGCGTGAACGGGAATTAAAAGTCCGGGCGTTGGAGGAAGCGGCTAGAGGAGGCTCTAGACCTTAGAAATATGTAACAAAATAGTAAATAAATTAAAAATACGAAAATTATACCGAAAAAAAATTTATAAAAAAGCGTTGAGTTGGATTTCAAAAAATTTTCAAAAAAAAAAAATTGTAGTAGCTCTAATTTGTTTTGTAAATAATTTTTTTGATTTAGTTGCGCTGAAAGTGGCCCCTCAACAGCCCATTCGTTTTATTATTTTTTAAATAAAAATAGGCTTCGGAGATGGCTAAATATTTTTTTTTTTAATTTTTTTTTATTAAATTATTGCGTTTATAATTTCGTTCATTTTCTCAAAATTTTTATGTTGGCAAGACGAAAAATTTTTATTTATCTCCTAGTCTCATTATGTTTGTTAGACCTTTTGGTTTCATTTTCTTTTCATTATCATTTTAATGTTATCAAACGGCATCATGGGAAATTTTGTAAAGCAATGAAAATTTTCATTACACGTAGATTTATAACTTATTTCAAACAATCTGTCAATTCAGAATCAGGGAATATTTCCCACAGACCGATTCCAGCTTAAGCAAATAAGACCACATGGTTCTTTGTATCCTAGAGGCAACGCAGAACGCTGGGAACTTCTTTGTTAAAACATCTCTCAAGATAAAGCTAAGCCATTCTGCCTTTCTGCTTTCCACGAAAGCTTAACGTTGAAAATAGGCTTCTAGTATCCACTCTTGGATTTGAAACATCGAATACTTTGCTATGGGAATCTAAGGCTCCGGTGAAAGAGTGGTTTGAGGTTAATTCCTCTCATGCTAACGAATTGCCCTTCATACGAATATTTGCTTTGCCTGACTGTTATTCAGTGTCAGGCGCCCTTTGTGTGCGGCTCTGCTCATAAATATTTGATTTATTAATCTTCGACAATCAATTTATCGTAAAAATTTGTCTTTTTCTCCTTTGACATTTTCCCAGGACCCCAGCCGATGTGGGACTCCTAGATAGTTGCCTAATCCGCCTTTAAGGGTATTTTGTAAGGCAATATGACCCTCGCCGCTGACAAGACGGGAGAGCAGATTGTAAATAATTTAAGCCTCATAAAACCAAACGGGAAAATTTATTTACTTTACAAAATTTCTCATGGTGTTTCAAAAAATTTCAGAATCAAAACGTATTTGTAAAAAAAATTCATCAACTTTTTTTCGTTCAAATCATCCAAATTAATTAATTTTTTCAAAATCAAGTGAAACAAATGAATTCTAATGACTTTTATAAATTGTTTTTATTAGTATGCAGCTGTCAAAAGAACTTATGTATCACACGAGGGAAAACGCAGTCTTTTACAGAGAGCAGCGCTAATCAAGTTTGTATGTAACCATTTAACCAAAAAAAATAATAAACCGTTCGTTGTTCACCCATCAAATTTATTTTTGCTAATTTTTTTTAAAACTTAAAAAACTTGCTCTAACTCTTGTGAATAAATAACTGGGAAGCAATTTATTTACATTCAAAAAATTACGACTCATCAAAGAAAAAACACAAATTTGTTGTGCAATATCTTTAAAAAAACAATGCCGCCATTTTGAAATACATGTCACTAATTTTAAGGTTATGTTTTAACATGTAATGTTTGTTATTCTGTTTCCGAGGATTTTCACGTTAGTGATATACACAAAAAATTTAATAATTTCCCAACGTCCGAAGATAACGTATTGGAAGAATTTGTTTAATAAATTCCACAAGAAGAATTCCGAAATATTCCAACTATTGACACTTGGAATAAAGATGGCGACCATCAAAACTTTTATCCATTGCTTTATCTACGGACTTTGGTTATTCCTAATTTGATTATGGTCGTATAAACAGGTCTAGATACGAAATTTAAGTAGAATTTCTTCTGGTGGAAGTTAAAACCTCGAAAAATATATTATTGACATAGCTAAGTTATTACGTCATACGGCTGTGTAAACTGAAAGTTTAAATTATAAGCAATTATCATACAAAATATTAAAGTATTTGCTTACACAGCCAACTGACGTCATGACCACAGAGTAATATGGCGTATATTGCGTCCAACATTAAAATCAGTCAAATTACGCGCGAAATTTGAAAATGTAAAATTTAAATGCATTTTTAAAAAATGGATGTAATAAGAAAGATTTGGTCCGCTTCATTTGTAATCCTACGCCATCTGTACAGACTTCAAAGCGGGCGGGTATCAGCTAGATAAACAATAGAGCTATCTCGCTTTCAATTTTACTGTGCCCAGTCCTGATTATACGACTATGGTTGTGTGTTGACAAAAATTTTTCAGGCCAAATTTTATTTCGAAGTCGTACTCGTGATTATAATAAGTTTATTTTGTTTCTCGTGAAAACGGGATATTTTTTTTTAAATAATTGATGTTATGGAAAAATAAATTTACCCCCCGTAATTATGCTCAGGGATAATAAGATTTTTGCATGTTAAAAAAATTGACTTAAAATAAGCCGAATAAAAATAAAAAATTTCCTGTAATATATATGTTATCGGGTGTTTAAATTTAAGCGCTACGAATTTCTATCAGACCTAGCATTTCTTTGAAATTATGACAAAACTGTTGGGAAACTCACAGAATTAGAAATCAATGATTTTTAAATGTTTTCAAATTTCTCTCTATTGTGCCAAATTTCAAGATTGAAGAATAACTGAAAGTCTGTTTTCGAAATTGACCATGTATGTAACCTAAGAATTTACGGCAACCTAAGTCAACATTCATCTAGAATTCGTAAAAATACGGAAAATCTTAACAGCGATTTCTTTTTTATTAAAATTAATCCTGACAGAAATTCGTAACGTTTTTTTACGGAACATTTTGTAAAAACTTGCATGCCATTTTGCATGCAAACATGTAAATAAACTCTACGGTATATTTTTGGAAATAAAACAAAAACAATTGCATTTTGAACAAAAAACCACTATTTGTAAATATTTAAAAAGTTTCATTATTTTCGATTATTCGGGGTAAATTATTACCCAAGACAAAAACCAACCCTTCTCATATCAGATGATTCTTACGTAAGTTGGCCGCGCACTTTTTTTTATTCTCACATAAATTAGCGTCCTTGACGTCGAGGTAAATAAGACAATGTTGACAGTTAAATAGTCTGATCTTAAACCCTTCAGACTGTTCGTCTTTCGTAACAAAATCATTTCTCTTGTGATAATAGAAAATCTCACGCTATTGCGCAAGCATTGCGAACGAAATTTCAACCTTTGTTTACACATTTATTTATTAAATTTGTTGCGGCTATTACGGGACACTGGCTGGGCGACAGGCACGCTGAACGCCTGATTCTGACAGTGAGTCACGGCTATTGCAGAAGCTGCTACAGTGGGGAGCAAAAAGAAACGATGTCTTACCTTCTCTATCGCTGCTCTGCTCTTGTCATGAGGAGATGGATTTACTTAAGCCAACCTTTCTTTGTTGACCTCTCCGATCTTGTTAACGGTATCACAACGATTTCTATGATCTAAGTGTGTCTCACCCCAGGACAGCCATTCTAACCTAACCTAATATACTTAACTAATTGTTTTGGATAGATAATGATATGTCATAATGAAGCCAAACTAATTGTGGGTTTCTTTAATCAACTTTACTGAAGTGATGAGAAAAACTTTCACAGCTGTTATTAAATATTTTTGTTCCTTTATATTTTGAGTTTAAAAAAAACAAGTGTCTCGAAGAGTCTCTCTACGCGACCGTTCTGAAGGGTTAAATCATTTTTATTTAATTTTTCATTTTTAAAAGTATTTATTCCAACCTCCAAGGACGAGAGAATCGCTTGAGGTCAAGGCCTGACTTTAGTTTATAACCTAAGCTAAAGGCGCAAGGCACGTTAAACGGATTAAATTTTGCGTCAAAATAATTCCTAATTTGTGTCTTAAGGTCCATGCTATGAAGCATTTTTTACCTTAAGAATTTCATCGCTTTTGCCTCGATTTGTGTATTTCCATGTCATTCGAATACTATGAAACTTTTTAAAAAAAACATTTTTGGTTGCTATTTTGACGCATACACTGGGCTTTCATTTGTATTGTAAACTTTTACGGATAACGTAAAATTGACGCATTTATAAATAAGAAATAATCGAAAATCGATGCTATAAAATTTATAAATTTTAATGAATTGTATATTTTAAAGAAAAGTAATTTTTCTGGAAATTTAGATGAGAATAGAGTCGAGATAAATTTTTTGAAAAAAATATTTATATATATATATAAATAATTATCGCGTATGTTATTTAAAAAAGAACGTATTTTTATACTAATTATACGCGTCTTGTATATTTATTTTCCGGCATTTTCATTCGATATATCCAAAATATGGCTGAAGAGAAACTTTTAAAAAATATCGTCTTTGATTATTACAGGCACAATTATAACGCCTGTAAAAATCCACCTCTCTTTTTGGAAAAAAAAAGTATCATTTTAAAATATTTACTAATTTACGCATGCGTATAATATAATAACGTACAGTGTATTCTGTTTATGGCGTAAGGAAAACAAGATGGGCCTTGCTACGTGAGAAGCCAATAACTTTCGTGACCATTTGTGTATATATCTCTCTCACAAGTGGAAATGGCAACGAAATATCGATATTTTATCATCTTTACTCTAAAAGATCTCGGCAAACGCAGATTTAGGTAAAAATTCTAATTCATAACCAAAATCGGTTTTAAACAGAGATTTTAAACGTTTGTGAACGCCTTATAAAATATGCTTCTACTAGAAGTATATAACTGGGAGTTACAACCCCGCCAACTGGTGATAAAAATTCGTACTAATTAAAATATCATGGTGACCCGTTTTGAGTAATTCCAACCCCGTCAAGTGGCGATAATAATTCGAACTAATTAAAACAGAATGTTAACCCATTTTGAGTAGTTCCAATTTTGACTACCAGGCTACTTACTATTTATCAATGGCGCTCGTTTCGATACAAATAACGTGGTTCCAAATCGATTTACTTTGCTTTCTTTACGCCATGATTTTATATTTTTTTGTAATCAATAATTTTGAGAGTATTTTAAAATGAATTAGTCATCGAGGTGGGGATCAAATTCGTTTTGGAAACAATGTCATTTTTTTTCTTAAATGCTCAATAAAGTTTTTTTTTTCAAGATCAAGTTTTGAGATATTTTTTAATGAAAATATATGACAAATCCACAAATTAACACTTTTTAATACGCATTTGTCGAGGAATTTTTCACTTATTAGAGCCGTACTAATTGAGTTTAAAAAATTTACGAATCAAAGGTGTTAGTTTGTATTTATTCAAAATGGAACTAAAATTTCTTATACTGAGTGTACATGCGTATGATTTTTGGTAGGGATAAACATGAGTAGACGGGGTAAAGAAAAGGGGTTTTATCTCCGTTCCTCAAACATTCCGTTTTCTTGTTTGTTTATCTGTACCAACGTGTCACACGCGTGTATTTTCTTTTTAAAATATTCAAAAAACATTTTAAGAGGTCTCGATAATGTTCGAAACAGGTCATAGATGTTTGAAGGATTTCATAAGAGCCTTTGAAGATTGAAGGGCTTTATTATATAAACTTCGAAGCTCTATATCCAAACTAAAAACAACTCTGTTTTCTGATCTATAATATTTTGGAAAGCTTTGAAAGCTTCTGTTGCCTTTGCTATTCATAATGGTGTTGAAAAGATAAATGTCGACAGTTGACTATCCGACGCTACCTATTTTTTCTGATAAACAAGAAACATCTGATCAGACGTCTCCAGACGCCACGCAGAAAGCCCACAACTTCTCCGCTCTCAGGATTGATGAATAAAATGTTTCGGACCCGAACATAATAAATCTGACGCCCTGCAGGTTTCTGCAGGTGCAAAGAACATGTATGGAGGTTTTATCGTCCTCCTTACAGACCCTACAAGTGGGATCATCAGAGATCCCCATGTTATGAAGGTGGTATTTCAATCGAAAGTCCCGTCAAGATCACACCATCATTCTCAACTGTGCTCTAGTAAATTTCAGGCGTAATCATTCCTTAATTCGGTTAATTACGGAACATCTTACTATGGGAATGACAGACTCAGATGAAAGAGGCGTTTGAGACGATCCCACTCGTACCAACGAATCCGCTGCTTCTTTTCCTTTAACGACAGAATGATCCGGTATCCAAATCTGTGCCTAGTTGCGGAATATAATAATATTCTTCTTCGTCTTGCTTCCTAAGTGCTTTTAGAGTTCCATTTCCAAAGGCTACTAACAAAACTGCCCACCTGATTGTCTATTCTGTCTTAAAAGGGATGTATTTTTGGAACCATAGTCGATAAAACAACAAATACTAAGTTTAAGGTTAATTTTCGAATGTTTCGACTCGCCGATTTTTTTATGGGGATCACGACATTAAAAATGTACGGAATCCTAACGTTTGTATCACGCAAGTCTATTTATAAACAAACCCCACTCGTTTTGTAAAATGACATTGAAATTTTTGAATATTTTAAAAATTCAATCCAAAAATATATTTAAAATTGAGTTTTTCTCAACCCAAAATAATTAAAGCAGCAATAATTAATTTAGATGTATTTGTTAAATGTCAACAAGAACATTGAGAAAAACTTTATAGGTCTACGGCTAGATGTAATATTTGACAGTCATTTTAGAACTGATGGAAATTTTTCCTACTAGATCTTTTGAAAAAAGTAATCCTCAGCCATTAACATTTTTGACTTGAAATTTTCAGTCGTTCTGAAATGACTTAAATAATACGGCCGAGACTAGACCTATTAAATATGAAAAATCTAACACAGTGCCCATAAAACGTATCAAAAAAAAAATAAATAAATAAAAATATATATATAAAAATAATAAACTATTGTAAACAGATAATTTCTATAAATTTTTACGGGATAAATAATTTGTAAAATTAATTAATATTAAAACAAAACAAAAAAAAAAAACGAATTTTTTTTTGTTTTTTTGAGAAAGTAATTATATTATTATTAATTAAAATTATAAAAAAAGAGATGAAAAAAAAGATTAAAAAGAAATTAAAAAAAAATGAATAAAAACAAACCCTTGCATATTTATCATGAACATGTATTTGAACGTAATTGTATTTAAAATTCAATAAAAACTATATAATTTATTAATTATTTATGATGTTTTAATTAATTACACAATTAATACCTCCATGTATACCATTATGCACGACGCATGTTGACAGGTTTATATTTTTATGAAGAATTATTATTGGTACTCATAGAGGTACTTTGAAACATTCTCAGAAAAAAAGAAGGAACAACAATTTTAGGAATGTTTGGGAGGTAGTTAGGTAAGATATCAAAATGCTACAAAAAGAATGAACATTTAGTAAGATGCTCTTCAGTTGATGCAACCAAGTACTGGAAAATTTTAAAACGATTCACTAAGCCATAATAATACAGAAGAGGGGATACCACAAAAAGTGATCCTTAGCACTTAGACAACCTTCCATCTATATTAAGATTGATGGATTCAAGGTTTCGGACTCAAAAATTCCACATCTGATGCCGTGCAAGTTTCTGCAGGTGCAAATAACATGTACGGAGGTTTTATTGTCCTCCATACAGATCCAACAAGTGGGATCATGGACAATGTCCTAACAATCGATAGTGTCCTGTCAAGAGTCACCACCATCCTTCTCAACTGTGCTCTAGGGGGTTTCAGGCGAACACAGTCGAATGGCCTAGCTGCGATTGTAAGGGCGGATTGGTGGTAAGCGGCCAAACGAGAAGAAGTCTAGTGTTTAGTATAGCTTCTGGTTTAGTATAGTGTTAAGTTTATTTTTCCGTAATCATTTACATGTCCTGAGACTACCGACCCATTCTGAACTCTCCCAAATTATCATATGGCCAGTCCGTCCCTGCGCGATTATAAACAGTTTGGCCTGTCGCATCCATTGTGCAAAGTCCCAGTAATCAAGGTGGGATTGTCGTAGCCATTCCTTGATTTGGTAAATTACGCAGTATCTTGCTATAGGAATGACATGCTCAGATGAAAGAAGCATTTCAGACGACTCCTCTTGTACCAACGAGTCCGCTGCTTCATTCCCTTTAACGCCAGATTGACCCGACATCTAGATCAATCTAATTTTATTATCCAACACCAGACGATTCAGTTCCTCGAAGCTAGACTATCCTCGATTGGAATTGGAAGAGTTAGGTACATCTCGATAGATAATCGATAGATAAGACAAACAATTCTGAGCAGGTGGTTCAATTTTTCGGCCAGAGAGGTTTTTGTCCACCAACATTTCCCTGCTTTAATTTAAATTCTATATTTTTTTTTAGTATTCAAACTATTTATTGCTAGCTTCCAGTATTTTTGCCTCCGATTGTACCTCCCAAACATTTGTAATCGTAAGTACCCAAAAAAACCTATCAATTGACGATTTAACGTACAGTTTACAAGATTCTGCGAAATCGGATATTTAAACAATTAATTATTTTAGTTGAATTGTGTCCTTATGAATATAAATACCTCAGTAATTAATATTTTATTTTACTAATATATATCCTAGATATAGAGGTCATGTGAAATATTCACACATAAGTTTTGTGTGTGTGTTTTTTTTATCTATAAAAGGTCACTTTTAAATATTCATGAATCTTTCTTGTGATGATAAAACAATTTTCTGAATAAAATGAGTTTCATTGTCTTCTTTAATTCATGTGTGTGTAATTCGTTTCGAGTAATGTTTACTCAGTTTCATGTAACAAATGTTTGATTTTGTGTTCAATTTTAACAAAATGTTTTTTTGCATCTCTTGTCCATGCCATTGTAATCTTAAACTTATTTACCTTTCGTTAGTTTACATTGTCCCAATTGTTGAGTACTGTACATTTTTGAGTAACAACCTCAAACTCAAAGTAATACCAAAGGTTTTCCGTAGTTTTAGTTGGATCATTGCAGAATTATTAATATGATTGTCATTCATTTTTGGCAATTTTATTCCAGTGATATCTAAATTTGAAGATGTAAAAAAATTTTCGACGCCTTTGAGCGGAAAGGGAAGTGATGTCAAATGAGGTAAATAGCTCAATGCTGATAGTACAGCCAACAATGGGAATGGGAAAGCGTTGGTCGAAGGGAAGATTTGTGCCGTTAATAGAGAGTACGCCATGTTTAGAAAGTAAAGACGCAAGGTCAAGAGACTCAGGAAATACCGTGCAGAGTAAGCCATTTTCAACAGTAGTAATAATCGGAGCAAACAACAGTGTAGGACTTCGTTCTACGCCAGTAAAGTATCTTTTTCTTGATTAAATAAATGCTTATCCAGGCGATTTAGGAGAGCTAAGTAGATTTAGAGATTTGGATAAGTAGAGCTTTGTGATAAACCTTCAAGTATTATTAACAGGTCGGCAATAATATGATGAATTTTTAGTTAGGAATATAAGTAAGCAAGGGGAATTAATTCCTCGCACTACAAAATCTGACACAAAGAGTATTTACCACTCACCGCTGGCCTTCCGTTGATTCAGTCTCTCCTACCGAGATGCAGAATTATTGATACTCTTTTCCCGCAAGTGTTGAGTGGAAATATTCGATTATGTCAATGAGCGTTAGTTTTGTTCCTCCATGACTCCAAAAAATATAAGAAATGAGACGAAAACGAATAAGAAAACGTTCTATTGAAGAGAGAGGCTGATCTAGGATAATTTAAAAATAAAGCAATTATTTTGCTGATTACAAAATTGGAATGAAGCAAAATTCTAGAAAATAGTTGAAGAATTGGGGAGATTGGATTTCATAAAAGATGTATTCTCCGTTTTCTAAACTTTTAAGCAACCCAAAGCTTCGATTGAATTAAAATTTTTTGCAAACCAAATTCCAGATAAGATTCTGAAATTCATGGATCTAAAATTTCGTTTGATAAGACGGGGAAAGGAGGTGTGATATCTTCGGACCTGGTGTTTTTGTTGCGGAGTCCGATGAAATCCAAAATTTCTTTCTATCGCCCTAACAAGAATCGAATGATTTTTAAAGCGGAGACTTATTAGTATATAGTGCTTTGAAAAACGCATTTTCTGCAACTAGTTCCATTTTCCTTAAATTTGATTTCTGGAACTAAAAATAGCGTTGAAAATTAATTCGTCTGATATTATATTGGGTTTGTATTAAGATTTTGAAGTCAATCAGCGAGTAGCTTACTATGAATTCAACAAAAAATTTTTATTTGTCTACAGGAAATTTTATGAGTATCAATATTGAAAGAAAAACAAAACATTTTTAAAGCCACTGGCCTATAATAATATATACATATATACAATTCAATAGAGTTCAAAGCATTAACTAATTACTAGACATTCAACTCCAAAAAAATTATAAAAACAAGTAAACTAAATCATTCAAAAATTGTGTAATCAAAATACGAATCAATTAAATTCTATAAACAAACGAATAAATTACAATATATTTAACATGATTAAAGAAAATTGATAAAAATTATTAAGTGAAAAAGTAGTAAAAAAAAATGTTTTAACTTAATATTTATAGAAGTCTATTATTTATCAGACAAAATGGCTGATTTATATATTCCTTATAATACCCCTCATTACATATGACAGTTAAATTAGACAGTGTAAAAAAAAACTTTTAATATTTTAATCGAAAAGAAATTCAATAAAACCTTAAACTGTGTGGAATTGATAAAAATTGTGAAATAAAATCAGTGCTAAAATATATTGAACTGAGATTTAGTTTTAAGTTCGAAAGTGTACATTTCATCTTAAGTTCTTCGAAGACTACAAAAAAGTACACAATGACTGTTTTTTTTTCTTAATTCAATAAAACAAAAAATTAAAATGGTTTTAACATGATGATATTTTTTAAAGAAAATTAATTTAATATTTTTTTAATAATACTCTTAGAAATAATATTTAATAAAATGGTGCTTATAAATTTTGACTGAAACAAAATTCACAAAAATGACTGAAACCAAAGTTATTTATCATATCGATGATGAAGACACTCCTTATTTGGTTAAAATTAATGTTAGTCCTGAAAAAGTCACGTTACTTGATTTTAAAAATGTGTTAAATCGCCCAAATTATAAATTCTTTTTCAAGTCAATCGATAAAGATTTCGGTGTTGTGAAAGAGGAAATTTGTGAGGATTCAGCTCATTTACCATGTTTTAATGGACGAGTTGTTAGTTGGTTGGTTTCGGCAGAAGGTTCGAATCAATCCGATGGTGCATCACAGTGTACGGATAATCCAACACAACCGGTTATCGGTTCACAAACTGAGACAGAGAGTGTGGCTAGTTCAAGATTAACTTCGAGGAATCGACATAAATATAATGGATTACGACATGATACAGCGTCGGTGCTTAGCTCTGAATTGGATACAACGAGTTTTCTCGAAACGGAATCAGCAATTACGGAATGTTCTTCGATGAGTCGATTACATGTTTCGGGAAGAAAAAGGCCCCAGCGACGACGAAAACCTAGATTACAAGCAATGTCACGCACTAGTTCTTATTCGAGTATAACGGATTCAACAATGAGTTTAAATATAATTACGGTTACGTTAAATATGGATACGGTTAATTTTCTGGGTATTTCTATTGTGGGACAATCGAATCGTGGTGGTGATGGTGGAATTTATGTTGGAAGTATTATGAAAGGTGGTGCTGTAGCTTTAGATGGGCGTATTGAACCTGGTGATATGATTTTGCAAGTAAATGATGTCAATTTTGAGAATATGTCGAATGATGAAGCAGTGCGAGTCTTGAGGGATGTGGTACAGAGGCCAGCTCAACCAATTAAACTAGTCGTTGCCAAATGTTGGGATACACAACCAAAAGGTATTTTTATCGTATTCAGATTATTCTTTTGCAGGGCTAGTTTACAGTTTGAGTGCTGCTATTACCAACCACCACGGATATTCGTGTTTTTTAAGGATCGCAAGGTAGACCACAGGATGAACTCATAAATAGAATAGTCAACCCGCGGATCAAAGTGTGAAACAACTTGAGGAGATATTCTTAATCCGTGACTCTAACTGTATATCCACGGATATCCGTATTTGAAATTATAGGCACGGATATATTATACAAGGTGGGCCATTTTAATCTATACACCTAAATATCTACTCGTTTTGTAGTTAACTAATCAAAAAATAACTTAACCAAAAGATGCAAAAAAGTGAATGACATCATGTTCTGACATCAGATTGGACCTAGTTCTTCGGGTTTCTTTAATAACCTATTTAGATTCTATAGGATGAACTTTCTAATTTAAAGTGTTATTTTATCTCTTACCGTTAAGGATCTAAATTGGATGTTAAAGAAACCCGAAGAACTAGGTCCAATTTGATGTCAGAACATGATGTCCTCCATCAAGCTCTGTAACTTTTGTGCATCTTTTGTTTAAATTATTTTTTGGTTGGGTTACTACAAAACGAGATATGTAGGTGTATAGATTAAAATGGTCCACCCTGTATATTAGTTATATAAATTATAGGCACGGATATCCGTGGCGTCTTTATACGATATGATAATCTGAGTAAGGCTGTCTGCCACCTTACCAGGTTTAATCGAGAGACTTTAGTAATCGTTTAGTTTCTCTCGACTGCCGATATCAACATAATTTCTTCAAAGTTCCGTAAATAAAGAAATTTTTTGATTATTTCTTTCATACTCGGATAAATCGGACAGCTCTGAGCAGCTTCTATTTTAAATTATTTGATGGATATTTCTTTAAATTTTAATTAAGAAAAAAATGGGTATACAAAATATCAAAAAAATCTCAATTCGTGAGGAAATCGGTAAACAAAACGACCTAGTTTAGTTAGACTTTCTTTGGTTGATATCCTACCATTCCGGATATCCTCCAAAAGCAAAAGGCTAGGGTCCCGTTTACGGAGTCGGTGTTAATTTTTTTACCAATTCAGCTTCTGCTTTATTTCTGTCTGCTTCATGCCTTGACATCCAGAAGAGGATGAGTTTATTATTCTTACCTAGATTTTTTAGTTTTGACTTCTAAGACTTTGAAATCAAAGTTAATTGTAATAACCTTCTACAAAATTATATATGAAGGACTAGCGAACTCGACAGACGTCCTTCCGAACGTTGGCTTGTCGGCTACGGAACTTCGATTATTTTTCTAAAATAAAAGTAGCCTAAGTTACTCCTTATAACATCAGCTATCTGCCAATGATAGCGCCGTTAAAACCAATCCTACAGTTTCGGACGTTGTCCGAACGTGGGCTTTACTGCTACGGAACCATAATTCTCTTTCTAAAATAAAAGTAGCCTAAATTACTTCTTATAGCATCAGCTATCTGACAGTGACACAGAATCCAGAATCCTAATTATTTTTCGGACTCTGTGTGTTGAGGTAACAAAAGTTACTGAAAGTATCATGTATGAGCAATTTTTACTTATATGAAGTACACAAAAATTTGAAATAAATGTAAAAATTTAGTTTCATAATAATATTATTAATGTTACAATTGAACGGTTGTTTTAATTATCTAATAAATTTGTTATAGGTTATTTTACAATACCACGAGTATCCGAAGAAGCAGTACGACCAATAGATCCAGCTGCATGGGTTGCACATACCGTACACGCATCCTCACAACCATCACATTTAGGTATGCGACCACATAGTTCTACAAGTCTTAGTTCAACAATTATTGAAGAACCGGATTCGGCATTGTTACCAATGGGCAGTGGAGTAGTTCCATTAAGTGTATCATCGGATATGTTAACAGTTGGCCGAGCAATGGCTGCACCAAACAGTGGTCTTGAGATACGTGATCGAATGTGGCTTAAAATAACAATTGCACAAGCATTTATCGGTGCTGATTTAGTTGATTGGTTAATTACGAATGTACAAGGTTTACAGGTAAATAATTTTCATTATACGAAAATCATCCAAAACCCTTTTTCAAGCGCGGATATAGAGAAGGGAAATCGAGGCAATTGCATTTTCCAAGAAGTAAAGAACTCAATTATTGATAACTCGTAGCTCAAATTAGTTAAAAAATTGCAAAAATAGTTCTTATTGTATTATCCAATAAAACATCTAGGGAAATTCGAGCAATATCGAGCCCTGTAAGGATTTCATTTCGAAAGGGAACAGTTTTTGAGGGTTGAGTTCATGAGAACTTTTGATTAGCATGATCCAAACTACCTTAATCTATAATCAAAAAATTTTAACCGAAACCAAAAATAATGTATCTGGGGTTTTTCATATCCCTTGGATTGAGAAATAATTTTGTAATTTTTTTTACAGGAACGGCGAGATGCGAGAAAATATGCTGCACATATGTTACGCGCAGGTCTAATACGTCATACAGTGAATAAAATGTCATTTAGTGAACAATGCTACTATACTTTGGCGCCTTTAGAGACGCTACAGGGTTGTACAAGTGCCATGTCTAGTTTAACACTAGATGGCGGTATCGGTACGTATAATACAGAGATTCTCTAAAAGTCAGGGATAAGATACCTAGATCTAATGGACTTAGATTGACTGTTCGCTTATTGTCACGGTATAAATTTATTACGTTAGCCAATTTGGAAATGTTTCACGAGTAAAAAGATATTAACAAAAATAAAGTGTATTCGTCTGTCAGTATCCCATTGATATACAGGATGTTCAGTATCTCATTGATATACAGGATAATTGTTTGTAGAACTTTCGCTTCCTGAATAAGCTGAGAAAAAAAAAGAAGAAAATTTTCTTTACAAAATTTTTTTTACGAGATAATTAACCTACTCTTATATTAATCAATTAATAAAAAATAAATTCCTTAAAATAAAATTCATCCAATAAAACAATTAAACAGAGAATGTATTTTATCAACATGGAAGGAGTGTCTAAATACAAAATTACTACAAAAAAAAAACTCCAATTGGCTACTTAAATTATTATAAAAACTAACTCATTAAAACCAAGTTTTATTACAGTCCCTTTTTTTGTAAATTAAGTTTTATACGCAACCTGTCGTGCGAATATCACATACCTTAAGCATATAATTGATCAAAACGGACGGATCTCATCCCTGACATAAAAATCTCGAGTTTTGTTTGTAATTTGAATATACAAATAATGTTTTAATTTAGGTATAGATGGCGATAACGATTCTGTAGGTCCGTTACCGCATCATGCCGCTATTGGAGGATATACAGCCAGTTGTTATAATCCATTAGCTGAATATCAACCAATTAGTTATTACGGTAAGTTATTCAATCGTTTATTTGGATTCTATAGAGTGGTCCTCAAAAAAGTTTCGATTAGTTATAAATTAATAGCCGGACGTTGTGCGCAAACACTTTTATTATACTGGAGCCCATTCTTGTATAGCGATAATGAAAGAATTTGCATTTTTCAACTTTTGTTTCTTTAATTTCAGGTGGTGGAGGAATTTCCCAAGAACCTACTTTATATGGATATCATCGGGGTAGAGATGATTCTCCAAGTAGTGAAGGCAGTCTAAAAGAGGTTTCTTTTCATTTTATTTTTATTTAGAATTTTTTCTGCATTTATCAGGAGTAACACTTTTTTCAATTTCATTTTAAAAGGCTGTTCCGAGTTCAACTAAAATTAAACATTGCCTAAGAAGGAGTCTTTTTCATAACTTTCACATCGTAATATCAGTCGTTGTTTTTGATCGCTTTGATAAAAATTGCGCTGCCTATATTGTGAAATGACAGTCTTGGGGTGGGATACACTCTGATACCGTAAAAGGGCTGGTCACTACTTCATGAACCATTTAGAGCTGTTTAAGAACAGAAGAGGCTATGAAAGAAGGCAAGAGTTGGACAGTGAAAGAGAAGATGAGACACCGTTTCTTCCTCTTCTCCACTGTGGCAGCTCTGCAGTAATCGTGATACACTGTCAGCTCCAGGTGTTCAGCGTGTCTGCTGTCTAGCCAGTGTGTTGTAATAACCACAACAATTTTGCTCATAGAGGCCCTTTGATACAATAAAAATTTTCGGAACGTCTACGATCGTACTCAGATCATATCTGTCTTGTTAGTATTACAAAGATTTTAACGACTTTCTCATATAGAGGTTCCTGGTTTTCACTTATAGAGATTTTAGTGGGTTGAAATTTCGCGGCCTGGCAATTATTCCCAATTGTAGAGTTTTTTCTCTTAATTTTACCTATAAAATCTCTGTTTTTGGGTTCGATTTACCTTAGTAAACGTTTCCTCAAAAATAGTCAGGAAATTTTTGCTATAATCATGGAAAAGTTAGGGAATTTCGACTGATCAATTCGATCACCACCCTGAGAAATGTAAATCGAATTCAAAGTGGAATTCAAATTGGCTCCAAACCAATTATCTGACAGACAGACAGACATATTATAATACAAACATATATATTTAATTTCAGCGAAATAAATCTGGTACACCAACTGCATCAACTGTATCCGAAACAGATACAGTTGCAACAGCAACACAGATTGCCGGTAGTGGGGGTAGTGGTAACAATGGTAACGGTTCATCTGGACGCGGTAGTAGAAGTTCAGCTGAATCGGACAAGAGCACCGGCAAAGGTCAGTTGAAAAACACTGTTCTATGTCAGCCACTACGACGATTGTTAAAATACAATAATTATGTAAGTTACAGTCAAACAGATTTTGTAGGTATAAATTAACAAATAGTGATCAAATCAATCGAATCAGATCAATCACTTTCATTTAATGTCTCTACTTTTTTGTGTCTACCTTTTTATCCATATATGGATCCTAGTGCCAGATGTAGTATTTAACATTCATTTTAGAACGGCTAGAAATGACCCTGCACAAATAATACAGTAAAATCGGTTCAAAATAAATCTTCAGAGAAGTCATTTTGATTTTATGTACTCGAATGTCGAGTATTGTAGACAAGGGACAGGTGAAAACATCCCGGCGAACAAAAATTACGAAATAACAAATGAAAACAAACAATTGACTGAGTTAATTGTTGAAATACCATGTATACATTTACTTCATATAAGAAAATAAAGACAGCCCCTCTTACACACAAAGTAATTGGAACCCTCACGGGTAAACCATGATGTTTTCGAAAAAATGTTTCAAACAAAAGTTGTTTATTGTTTTATAAGGGACATTTATTACATTTAAACTTTAGTTTTATCTTTAACGGTTTACAAGATGGGTCCTACGGAATAATTGTAAAAATTTCAGCTTGATATCTTTTATTGTCATTGAGTTATCGTGTCGACAGACAAACAGACGGACGGACAGACAATCGGAAATGGACTAATTAGGTGATATCATGAACACATATACCAAAATTTTGTTCGTAGCATTAATATTTTTAGGCGTTCATTAAGGTAGTACGAACATCAAGGCAATTCTGAGCTATGGCCCTTCAAAGGTTATGGTTACATGAAGGGTTCAGAAGGGAAGGGTTTTTGAGGGTTGAGCTCAAAAGAACTTTTGATCAACATGATCAAAACCATCTTAACCCATATTTTTCAAAAAATTTTATCAGAAAATAAAAGTCAATGTATTGTGTCCGGGGTCCTTTCCAGCCGTTTACAAATGAATATCAAAGACTACGCCCTGATCCTAGGTGTAATACGAATGGGCATTGTGTTTTCTACATGGCATTTGTTTTTTATGTGTTTTTGGGTGTGTTGGGGATCAAACAGCACAAGAAAAAACATTTTGTGTGATGTCATAATTTGGAGGATTCAGATCACAGATGGGTTTTACTGTAAATCATTTTAATATATTTATAAATTATCATTCATTTTTCTTTTTTTTTGTGTTTTGCGCTAATTTGTTTTTTTTTTTTTTTATCATGACAAGATGATTTGATAAAGCTAAAAAAAGGAGCTTCAAAAGTTTCACAGAAAGCTGTTTTCCTAGTCATATACTAAAACTATATTACATTCGTACTTTGATCGCCCGTAGCTCGAAAACTACTTGTTACAAATTTTTGTGGACGTGACAGCTTTTGATCAGAATGATCCAAAGAACATTTTAGGGTGAGTTAGAAAAAGTTTCACAGAAAGCCATTTCCCTGCGTGTTTTTGAGGAAAAATTAATAGCTTTTCTGTGTGATTGCGTTCATTCACTCATCCACGTGTTGACCATGTCTTTAATGGGGTTGAATTAGCACGGGTCTGCAGATTTTTCGTCTTATTGGTTCACCCTGTGATTACATTCATTCACTGATCCTCAGAAAATTTTTACGCTAATCATTTACTTCAAATTATATTAACGAGAGGCTCAAGTTATTTTCATTAGTTTTTTTTTAAACTTTTCCATGTACACTTGAGGTTTTCTCTATCTTATTTGTTCTTTTTATTAGCTGGTAGAACGTTTCCTTGTAAAAATTGTTCAACTTTTACTATCTCAAGACAGATAGAGTATACTTTATCTAGCTAAAGTTAACTCTGGCTAGTAAATGTTGATCAAATTTTAACACTTCGATTTCAATCAACTTCTACTGAAAAGATCAGTAACAGTCGACTTTAGCTAGGTAGAGTCAACTCTTACTGGAGAATGAACTTTTACTGTAACATATACATTCTTTTGGAATACTCTGTATATTGAAGAATTATACATAGTTCTTGTTTCCACTTATTTCTAAGGGCGAAACTTCAGTCTGTTAAGCTCGTGTACAGCGATTACCAAATTAAATCATCTTGTTTTTTGTTTATAATATTTGAAATTTCAGTCATTCAAATGACCTCTAGTGATATTTTTTTGTAATTTCAAATTATTTGATTTTATTTTCAATAGTTTTCAGATCGAAATACCGATAAAGTAAAAAAAATTATCGATAGAGGGCAAATATTTACTATTTATACCACATAAATCATTCACTGTTGCTTACATCTAGTTTTATAAGACACCACCAATCCTAAAAATTTTTTGGATTGAACAAATTTGATTCACCAATTGATTAAATTAATGAAAATGAACCGTTTTGGTGATTCTTTTTGTCCTAGATCTTTTTGGCCGTGGCTAGAAACAGGCTAGAAAAATAATATATGAGTGGTATAAAAATTTACCTTCTTTTATGTATAGGCAATTTTATTACAGATATGATTTACAAATTACATAATGTTCCGGGAGCGGGCTGCAAAATTACTTGACTCATCGGTAACCTGCTCAAATTTTGTAATAAAGTGGCAATCAAACCTGTAAAAATAATGAGCAACTCTACCAGGTCGGAGGAGGAAGGAGGAAATTTGTAACGCCATATTGGGATACCAACTTTACTGGGTAATTTTCACATGAAGTTATAGCTTTCAATTTACCTTTTCAAGAAATAATAGGTTGCCAGGTCAACCTTGTGGATAAAGTATAACAACCTTTTAAGAAAGGTAACCTTATGGGTAAAGTTGGTATTTCAATACGGAGTTACAAATTTCCCGCTTTCTCCCCCGGTCTAGTAGGGTTGCCATAGCCCATTGTTTTTACGTTTTTGATAGCCGCTTTATTACAAAGTTTGAGCCGGTTATCAATGGGTCAAGTGATTTTGTAGTCCGTTCCCGGACCATAATGAATGGTTAATTTTTAGACCGGTACATTTAACCTAAATGGTACATTTTTAGACCGTGAGATGTTTAGACATAGAATTTGATAAAGGAATAAGGAAGATCTCGCGTGGACAGGATATAACAGTTTAGAGAAATAATATGTTGGAGTTGATTCATTTTTCACAAAAATGAATCGATTATTTAACGAATTTGCTGCATTTTATAGAATTAAATCAATTATTGAATCAAAGTCGTTCAATCCAATACTAGAAATCAATATTTCTTAACTTAAGATTTGTGCGAAATTTTTAATGTTATAACGTACCCGAAATTATCGAAACAAAAATAATAGACCTTTTTATTTTATAAAACGATTATTTTTTTGTTTCGTGCAGTATATCGAAAGTAAATCGATGAAAAGGTCTATTGAAGGGCAGTAAATTTAATAATCGCAGATCATGTTAAGAAATGCTGGTCATAAATCAATCATTGTTTTATACATGTTTCAGACAATTTATAATACATACACGTAATGGAAGTTGCTTAAGTTTTCATAAATTACGTTTATGTATTGAATTTTTTTTTTTTTCAGAATTCCTCTAGTAAGTTCTTCACTGACGCTGATTGTGCTAAATGTTAATAGAGGAATTCTATATTTTTTTAATGGTATGGGTGCATTTTGTACGTTTGTGTTTTGTTTCATGAGCAAGAAAGCACTTGAGCATTGCTTATTATGACGCCAAAAACTTAGATAAGGATGGGAGTATTTTGTATATAATTTTTAATACTGTTTCATTTTCGATATTATTTTTAAATGTACCGCAATTTTAGTGTTTTGTAGGAATGCTTTTAGTTACTACATGTCAAAACAGAGGACATTCTTGTCAAAAAACACTAAAATGGTAGCACATTCAAAAATAACAGCGACTTATTCTAAATTCTCAATTCAAAATTTTATCATTTTGAAGTAAATCTTTAAGCTAGCCTTAAGAAGAATGCCATACGCATGCGTTATCTTTAACGGAATTTTTCATTTGGTTGAGATTCAACACATATAAGTTGAATATTCTCTTTTCAGTATGCGCATGCTTGATAGAAAATGACCTTGAAATCGTGTTAAATCAGAAAAATAAGACTTTGAATCGTATAAAGAAAATAATGGGTTTATTTCAAAGACTTATATTAACTTAGACCGAGAATAGTCTGATAAGAAAGTTTGGAATTAAATATAAAATAGAATTTGTTGACGACCATCAAGGACAAACAATGCTTGCTCAGGGACCTCGTATTCATTGAACATTGAAGGCAAGTCCTCAGAGTCCCGCGATCCAGGAAACTCTTAAACCCCAACCCAAGATTAAATATTGTTGACCATTGGATTTATCAAAAAGAGGTCACCGTGGTTTGAAGATTGGTCGCACCCACGGATTAAAAGTTCCACAAAAGGATTTGCTAATATTTACATTTTTTTCATTGTCATAGGGGCCTTATTATCGTATAGTGTTCAGCCCCAACCACTCTCCCTCATATATTAAAGATGATTCTGTGATTGTTATCTTTAATATAAATCTATGGCTTACTTTCTTTGATCCAATATCGATTCGGTTGCGCTGGATCGTTACCAGTGTTTAGAAAACAAACTAAGCTATCTTCGTACATAAATATAACATTAGCGATCTATCTTTAATATAAGTCTGTAGCGTACTTTTTTAATCCAGTATCGATTCAATTTACTGGTTGCGTTTGATCGTTACGAGCTTTCGGAAACAAACCGAGCTATTTTAAGACAGAAATATCACATTACCGGTCTATTTTTAATATAAGTCTGTGGCGAACTTTCTTAAATCCAAAATCGATTAAACTTATTGATTGATTTTGATCGTTACGAGCGTTTGGAAAGAAAAAAAATAAGTTTGTATATGAGGTCGCCATTGTCCGGAGAACATTAAGTTTCTTTACCGAGCACTCGTATCGATTGAACGCACCCATCAATTTGAATTTTACGAAACAAAAATGTTATGAACGAATAAATTACCAAATATTTTTGCTGGTGTAAAAATTTTGGTGGTTTAAAGTATGATTGAATTGCTATGCGTTTTTTTTTTTTTTTTTTTTTTAATTTAAGGAATAAATGTTTGATCAATGTTCATTTGTGTTATGTCTTAAAAGGTGGAGGTCTAATCGGGGGCGGTCATATGCTTACAAGCGGACAAGATAAAAATCATCAGAAAAATCAACAATCTCAAGATATAAATGGTAGCCGTCACAGTTTTAAATTAGCAATGGGTAACCCTTGCGAAATGTTTGTAGATGTCATGTAGTAGACTTATCACTCTTTTGTTTTTTTGTGCTATTACTTTTTTTGATTTTCCGTTGTGTTTTTCCAACTTTTTTTTTTGTTTGTTTTGCTAATCGTTTTTAATTTTTTGAGGCAAACCTAAATCAGAAAAGTAGGTTTTCGTTTTATTTATCATCTTTTTGATTTAGATTTTCCTGCATAATGATTTTGTTAGAGAAACTCAGGGTTTGTACAATTCAGATAAATTTGGGATAAGCTTTTTTGAAAAGTGTCAAAGTCAAACTTAAGAATGTATTTTTTGCGTTAAAAAAAATGCGATACTTATACAAGGTGTTCTGTAACTCGATGGCCATAGTTTAAGAGCGTATTCTTTTGATAATTTGAAGTCGAAAGTGCCCTATATACTTTTGTCCAAAACCCAACAGTTAAGGAGTTATGTGCACTATTAAATTTGACTAAAACTTTTAAACTATAGCCATCGAATCACAGAACACCCTGTATATGCTAATTTATATTAATATGTCGTATTTTATTTGGACGAGAATATATTTACTTTAAGAACTTTGTGTATGTGTAGATTTTTTATCCGATCTGTCTTTAATTCTAATGGAAATCAATCGAAATATTTTAGTCGTACAAGCTCTTAGAAAACATGGTAAAAATTGAGAATTCTAGAAGACTAATTGTACAAATGCTGAAAGGGGGATCATTTAAGTATTACACCCCTCCCCCGAGTTTCTTATTTTTGAGCCTCGTTCACTAAACAGCTTCGATTTATTAAGGCGACTTTCTCATTTAGAAAAGTTTTATACAAGTGTGTCTAAAAATTTCAAAATACAATCTATTTTTGGGGTGAATTTGCCCCCGTACAAACAAAGGATCGATAGTTTTCGAACTTTTTAGAGGTTGATTGTCTAGTTTTTATTATAAACGAATCGAAAACCTTTTGCTTTTTAAAAATCGGTCACGTAGGCTACGAGCAAAACGTTGTACTAATTTGGAAAACGAGGCTTCGATTCAGATTCCGTTTATACGTACTTTTTTCTACTTCGAATTTCTTTATAAGATTTTAGTTGAGCGTTTCTATGAATTTTTGTAAAATTTCAAATGAGAAAGTCCTTCTTAAACGACCAAATTTGTCTAGCTAAAGTAAACATCAAAATATGATATGTCGGATTGGCTGTCTAGTGATGGAGAGAGCGGGGGGATCTACGCTTACATATTTTGGATCGTAGAATGTTTAACAATTTCGTTGCTACAAAAATTTTATTAACTCCTCACATTTGTGCATGTTCTTTGTTGGATTTTTTTTTATAAAAATTTTTGCATGTTATCTCATTTTTGTGTCTTAATTTTTTTTTTTGGCAATCTTTCTTTCCCTTACAGAGAACATAAAAATATTTTGATTGCATGAAAAAAATGCGCGCGCGAAGATGCAACGAAATTGTTTTTCCCAAAATTTTCCTTTTCTAATTGTTGTAAAACATAGATAAGTAAAAATTTTATTTTTAGAAAGTTTGTGTTTTTTTTTTCATGTAATCTAAAATTTTTGTTATGGGTCTGTGAATTCGAATGTGGAGCTCTTTTTGAACCTTGGAAATGAACCTTATAAATTATATGTTTTAAGAATTGGGAAATTTCTTATTAAATTCAAAATTTCTGGAAAAATGTCCACTGTGATTTTTCGGCAAAATTTTCTTTCACTTCAGCGCATTTTTTAGAACAAATTCAAACGTGTCAATTTTTGAGGTTCGTTATATTTGAAAAGAGCTCTATGAAAATTGTGAATAATTGAAAAATATTTATCAGACATGAAATCAGAAAGGTCACAAGAGATTATTTAACGGGAAATTCGATCCAATCAAGTATTACCATGGAAGAATCAAATCGATCACTATTCGTAACTTTGGATGAAAGCACCCTGCATATACAGGGTGCTTTTTATTGTGGGCCATACGGACAAATTTTGGATATTTTGAGAGGCTATTTTGTTTATGTTAAGTTTTAATCACAGTTTATTCGAAGTTTTCAATTATTCATCGATAAATTTTTTTGCTAAAACTGTAGAGTATTTGTTGAATTTTCTATCATGGAATCGGCTTTTATTGATAGTTAAAACAACGTTTTAATTTTCTGCCATATTGTCCAGTCAAAAATAATATGATTTCTTTTTGAAAGAGCTTCAATATTATTAGGGCAATACTACCCTTTAATTAATAAAACATGGCAGCAATGTGATGAAAATAATCTAAACGAGATTTAGTATTTAGACAAGTTCATGAAGTACGCTTAAAAAAAAGCGAGAAGCTTTGTTTGCTTCGTTAAAAATACACAATATTTGCAGGTATTTAACTCTGTTATTCGTGATCCGTTTGGGCTCTTCTATGGTTAAGGGATAAAAACTGAGCTTCAATTTACTGTAAGACTCGAAATGTTGTCATGACAGTAAGAAAGGACCCCGCACACAATACATTGATTCCAATGGACTCAACCCTCAAAAACTCTTACCTTTCTAGCTACGGCCCTTCAAATTAGTCGATTATGCTGATCAAAAGTTTTTATGGATTCAACCTTCAAAACCCTTCCCTTCCGAGCTCCAGCCCCAAGTAGGCATAACTTTCGAAGCGTCGTAGCTCGAAAAGGAAGGATTTTTGAGGGTTGAGTTCATAAAAACTTTTGATCAGAATAACCGAAACTACCATAATCCATAGTTTTCAAAAAATTTTAACAGAAACCAAAAATCAATGTATTGTGTGCGGGGTCCTTTAAAAGATGAGAGTCCAAAAAGGAGAAGGATAACAAAGTTACTCGCCTCCAAATATTCTATACTTTTTACGAAGAAAAAATTATCGCGCTTTTAGTTTCGTGAAGTGTATTTTTTATGTTTTCGACATAACCTATATTTTTTTGGCTGAAAATGGCATCATTGTTTTAACTATTATTAAAACAAAATCAAGAATTTTGTTTGTTAGAATCGTTCGCGCATAATTAAAACCAGTGTATATTTTTTAATTAATTCTTAGAAATAATTATTTGCCACGCATGTGCTATACAAAAGAAAAAATAATTTTATTTTATAGACCAAGAACTCGTGAACTTTTTTTGAGTACAAAATTATCAAGGCCAAAACTAGTGTTACACGTTTTTATCGATGCTCATTTGGTGATTTTTTTTAAAATATAAAATTGGAGGACCAAGAATCGCTTTTTATCAATTACAAAAAGGACCCATTAATTTTTGATTTCGGTTAAAATTTTTCAAAAACCCTTCCCTTCCGAGCTACGGCTTTTCAAAGGTTATGCCTACATGAGATATTGATTTTTGATTTCGGTTAATTTTAAAAAAAATTATGGATTAAGGTAGTTTTAATCATGCTGATCAAAAGTTTTTTTGCACTCAACCCTCTAAAACCCTTCCCTTTTGAACCCTTCATTAGGCATAACTTTTGAAGAGCCTTAGCTCGGAAGAGAATAATTTTTGAGGGTTGAGTTCGTAATAACTTTTTATCAGCATGATCAAAACTACTTTAATCCAGTTTTCAAAAAAAAAAAATTAACTGAAGCCAAAAATCAATATGTCATGTAGACAAATTTTTGAATTGCTGTAGCTCGGAAGGGAAGGGTTTTTGAGGGTTGAGTCTATGAAAACTTTTGATCAGCATAATCAAAACAACCTTAATCTATAGTTTTCGAAAAATTTGAACCGAAATTAAAAATCAGTGTATTGTGTCCGGGATCCTTTGTAAAAATAAACAAGACCGCTTGTAGAAAATGAAAAACTGAGATCTGAAAGTGCATTTTACAGCTTTGCCTCTTTACAACTTCCACTCTTTGCAATGAGTGGAAGCTATAGAAAACCGATTATCTTTTTTTGGATTTTCCTATAACTTCCATTAATTTGGCAAGCAATTTGTCCTTCCAGGTCAGAGTTTTTTATTTTCTATAAGATTATGGTATTTGGAAAATTTTTGTAATTGATAAAAAGCGATTCCCGGGGCCGTTCAGTAATTTTATATTTATAAATATATCCGAAGACATCAGCTGTGAAAGTGGACCAATAGTTGCTTGCAACCTTGGCTAATTTTATACTCCAAAAAAGTTGACTGGCTCTTGGTCTATTAGTAATTTACTAGAATTATGTATGTATTCATAGTTAATTCCTAAGCATCATGTTAAAAAAAGTTTTATTTAATTTTATTTTTAAAAATATATATTATTACTAATTTTTTATTTTAGTTTTTTTGGGTATTTTTTTTTCGTTTGTTTTGTTTTTCTCATTATTTATTTTCTTCATGTTGTCATAATCGTTCATAAGTAATCATCATCCTCCATTTTGAATGCTTTTTAAAACTTTAGGCGAAAAGAAAATTCTTGTCCCTACGCAAATCCATGTTGATAGTTCTAAGTTATTTCCATGTAAAATTTTATATATCCTGGTAGGATTCGAATCCATGCTCTCTAGGGCTACTGATCAACACTTTAAGAGGTCTTTAGGAGTGCTTGAAATCGATCCCTGCCAAGATATGTTTATTTCAAATTTTATAATATATAATTCATACCCAAGCAATCACCCCCAAATAAACTTCCAAATGCTCCGAGTTGTTTGCAGTAAAAGCTTTGGTTTCTTTAAATACATCAACCAAATAGAGGAGAGGGGGTATTACTGGTTAGCTAGACGAAAAATGATAAGAAAGCGGGATAGAGAGGGGTTTCGAGTAAACATGAAATTCGCCATTCTTTGTCAATTAAATTCAAACTTTTTGGAAATTATAAGGGGGGGGGGTTAGTCTTTGTGATACTATATTTGGCAGAATATTTCAGGAAATATACAAATCAAAAGTTTTAACGTAATATTTTTGAAGTTTAATAGTTTGCTCCTTGGGAATCGATTTTCATAAAAGGCGTCCGGTAAGAAAAAAATACGAGCAGTAAAAAGTGATCGAATCACGTCGTTACGTTTTTGGTTCGCAACCTATCGTGTCCACCTTTCAAGTTTTAGAAATGCGTGTGTATAACTTGTATACTTGCGTGCTGTCGACAAATCATCATGTTTGAAACTGACAATAACATGACGGGCACAGCACACAGTGTAGTTATTACCCAGCGATACAGAATGACTACATAGGTACTCAACCAACGTACATGGTATGTCTTCGGGTTTTTTGAGATTACACTTAAGATGTAAACTCCAGTCGTGCTTCGGAGCAATATTTTTATATTTTTCGAATAGGACAATCTCAAATTATCATAAAAAAGTCAAGGAATTTCTAATCACCAATACGATCGACACTCTGGATACATAATTTCGTAATGCTTGCCTAGTTTTGCCTAAATTATTTCCAGCCGAGCGCAAATTTAGATGCAGCTTGGGGACATGACGTGACGTAGTTTTATGTAGATGGATGTCAGGTAACTTTTGTTTGTCATAGGGTTGACACTTCTTCGTCGGTAGGTTCCAGAAATCGTGCAGTTTTTCTCGACTCTCGATCAACATGTATATAAAGAAACTTTTTTGTTATTTGTTTCATATTCCGGTAAATTTGACAGTTAGAAAATGATCATGAAAAAATCGGCTTTACATCACAAATATCGTACAGCAATTTGACTATCTCCCGATTTCCTGGTTTATCTTCCAATTTCCTGGAATTTGGAGTTGACAACCTTAGTACGTCGTGATTACATAAAAACTTACGGTGTACAAACTGCATCAATAAACAAACTAATAAATTTGGTGTACCCACTGACCTCCATCTATGTAAAACTACGTTATTTCACTTCACCAAGCTGCGTCTGAATTTGTGCTAGGCCTTTCTGTACATAAAAGTAGACTCCTCATCCCCCACCTCTGCATTTCATTCATTCATTGTTACTTTTATTTTAAAATCAATCTAGCGGTTTTGATGACATGGTCGAAATTCTGATGAAAGTAGGACTTTCCATGGAGTATGCTCCTTTGTTAAGTTTTCACGGAGTATAGGTGGAGTTTAGACAGCGTTTCAGCGGTGAAACGCGAAGTTTTGGGTGCAGTTACAAGACGAAATTTTTATGGCGTGGAATCTTTCTTTCTATGGCGGTCGTTTTACGAAGTATCAACGAAGTATTCATGGAGTGTTGTCGGTTCTTCCGCGGGGTTTCAGAGAAACCATTCATACTTCGCGAGAACATCGCCAATACTCCACCGAAAAGGTCGTAGAAATCTCATGTCGCAACTGCACATAAAACTTCGCGTTTTCTACCGCTTGAACTCCATCGATACTTCGAGTTTTTTCGGAGTTTCGACGGTGATGCTTAAACCGCTAAGGCACTCAATATTTTTGTTAAGTTTTTTCATCGTTTCTCATGTTAATTTTTTGATCACATTTCTTTGTTTTTTTTTTTCCAGTTTTGAGTTACTTGTGAACATAGTTCGGTGTTTTGACGCACAGTGCAATATATCTATATGTTAACTTTTTTATACATATATATTATATTTAAAAAAAAAAAATTAATACGTACAATTATTTTAACAAACATAGAAAAAGGTAAGGATATACACTTTAGAAATTACATTTTTTTAAATCCAACACTGTTCCATTCATTTTTGTGACCAGTTTTTTTAATGTTAAATTATGAACTTAATATAGTGCAGTAAGCCAGTCACTTAGTTGTCAAAATCGAGCCCATTTCGAAAAAAATTGCGAATGACTGAAAATACTTTTTAAAGGGGTAATATTGAGCGCTGATCACGAATTTCTGGGTCATTTTGCTGGCAAGGAAAAAAATATATGGCCATTTTTAAGCGTGAAATTTGAATAGAACGTGGAAATTTCTGATTTCTTGAGTCTAGGTTTGTAGAGAGGAGGGGTCAGATCAAAAAAGGTTTTCGGACTAAAGTTGTAGCTACATACGCACAATTTCATTTCAGAAAATGTAGTAAGTTTTCGAGATTAGGATTATTTAAATTGGCCAAATTTTACACGTTGTTAGAGAAAAGCCGATTTATTTTATCTTGTCTAAAACCGCCTAATATTGATCAAGATTTTCAGCGCAAAAATTTTGTTTCAGAATTTGATAAAAAATTTGTTTATAAGTTAAACATGACCCAATAAACATAAAAATCGGATTCTTTTAACGATTGGACTACTATTTTTCGAGATAACTTCAAAAATCATCTCGAGCTATCGTTTTCTTAAAAACTACTCGCTTAATCGTCAAATGATCTCAATTTTTTTATTTTTCGGGTCGAATTTAACTTTTATACTGAGCTTTATTTAAATCTGAAACCAGAAAAATGATTTTTCGATTTTTTCCCTTAGAAAATTGCAAATCGGGAAAAAGTTTTTGCTTTCTATTTGAATAAAAATCATATTCGAGATGAAATAGGGAAGTTTATGCTATTCACCTCTTTATTAATTTAACCTTATAAGCAACCTTATTAACAGCGAATGAATTTATTCAAAAATCGATTAAACAATCCTGTATTAAGTTCATAATTTAATGATACTCATAATTCAAACATTTTTCATGTCTTTTTTGAGCTAGATTTTCCACTCGGAAAACATGTCTTTTTTTTCGCATGCGTTTTGAATGTATTTTATGTGTATGTATAAATGTACACAGCGAATATTTTTCAATGAATTTTCATTTTTCACACGCATACACGGAATTTTTGATGTGCTTTCTAGAAACTCGAGAAAGTGCTTGTATGTTACTTTTTGGAATATATTTTTTTTTCGATTTCAATTTTTCAGCATTTTTATTTCTATATCAGGGTGGCAATCGACCTGGAAATCTTGGAAATGTCAGGGTGGTTAGAATATGACACTAAATAGAGATTTCTCGATTTTTCGAATAAAAGTATTTCAAATTTTAATACTTTAAAAACAGTCAGGGAAATTTTGCTATAATCATGGAAAAGTTTGTGAATTTAATAGAAACAATTCGATCGCCACTCTGCTATAAAAAAAAATGTTCATATTATTCTTTTGAAGATAAATATTTTTCTATTTTATTTACAGTGGACTTCATCGATTACCAAATAAAATAGTTAAGCGGATTCGAAAAAACAAAAAATTTGATACTCAAAAAATCCCAGTTAATCGTTATATTTTTAATTTTAAATTATTATTTTAGAAATATATATTTATTCATATATTTCTTGTGATTATTAGATAAAATAAATAAAGAAAAGAAAAAAAATCAAACAAAAAACGAAAAAAAAAAAAACAAGCTTTTATATATTACAATAGAATCTCTAATTATTTTTCGACGTAGAGAATACGTCGATGTACAGTGGCAGATTTAAGAACAGAAGATTCAGGGAGAAAATTCCTATAGGGTGTTCGATTTTCAATGGTTATAAAACCGGTCAAGTTCGAGTTGGATTCGCACACGAAGGGTTCCGTACCATCGTATAAGATATAACACTATGCACTATACCAGCATGATCTAATTTTAATACACAATTCTTCCAAATTTCAGCGATTTATGAAATACAGCTCGCTGGCAAACAGACAGACGGACGAGCAGGAGTTTAAATAATAGAATTTCGTTGGTTAGACTTGGGATACGGAATTCGAATTAAAAATATAACGTCATTGCAGGGACCGTAAAATTATGATCGTTATAAGCGATATGTGAATTTTATCTAAGTGGAGTCATTATCTTCCAAAGAGAAATGAAATTTAGGGCGCTAATTTGATGATTCTCACTAACAAGCATCTAGAAAAAATGAAAGTTCGGTCGCCCCAAAACAAGCTGGAAAACAAAAATATTAATTGTTCTTCTTTAACAACACGAAAATTTAAAAATTCCAAAAATGGTTGCCTAGTGACGCAACTTGTTGGAGATTACTATCATACATAAGTACTATCTTTTCGAATAATATATTCCCTTTAACCTATCAGGTGCCATTTTCAGCGATGGGCTCTTCGCCTACTAGGAGATTTACACGGAAAATGCTCCTTTATCGACCGCTTAAATCTGTCACTGTCGATTTATTCAAGATTCTACTGTATATACATATTACAGAATGTTTTAAAATTATGTTGTGTTTTTTAAATAATTTTAACCATGGTGGCGTATCCAGGTACATCGATTATATATTTTTAAGATTTTCTCATTGATCTCTATTCTCTAACAGAATTCTATAATTGTCTGCAGAAGTTTCGCTTCCTGAATCAGCTGAGAAAAAACAGAAGAAAATGTTCTTTACCAAATTTGAATCTGAGACCGTTTTTGCGAGATAATTAACCTACTAATTCATTAATGTAAGAGTAGGTTAATTATCTCGTAAATTAGGCCTCAGATCCAAATTTGGTAAAGAACAATTTCTTCTCTTTTTTCTCAGCTTTTCAAGAAGCGAAAGTTCTGCAGACAATTATAGAACACCGTGTATACGCTAGCATTGAATTGGCGCTGTCGTCATTCTAAACGCATAAAATCTATAGAAATCAATGGTGAAATTTTATAGTGTCACAAAATAATTTACGTTAATTACAATCAATCTGTTTACAATCAATTTCTTTACTTATTGTGCCATCTAACGAGCTTTTTTTATAATTATAATTTAGTATAATTTTTATACTTAATTATAAGCTTTTATTAGTTTAATTAATTTGACAGCTTTATTTAAATAGAATATTTTTTCTTTGATGAAAAGTGAGAGAGTAAGTTTACTAAGTGTTTCTTAGACTGAAAACGACTAGGCTTTGATTATGGACTTTTAAGCGATCTTTCTCCATAAAAGTCTGCCGCTCAAAGAGTTATAAGTTTATTTTGTATTTATTAAGAATCCTCTATCCAGAAAATAATATAGATCAGTGTAAACTTTTAAAGAAAAATAACGGACAAGTAGAAAAGGATAGTCTTATAAAAATGTAATATAGGGTGACGATTGACCTGGAAATTCTAAAATATCAAGGTTTTCAGGATCAGGGAAAATAATTGAAAAGAAAAACTATACAATTCGATTTACTTAATGTTTTTTTATCAGAATATGATTCAAGGTTCAAATTTCTGTATTTTCCAAGAATTTAAAACTATAATACTTCAAAAACAGTCAGGAAATTTTTGAAATAAGAACAATTCGATCGTCATCCTATAATCGCACTATCCTTATCTGTGTTCGATGTATGTCGACGATTGTCGAATTAGTGTTGACTTACGCGCAATGGATCTTTTTGCAAAATATTGCGCATACTTCGACGTCAATTTGACAATTTGGTATACTGCCCCGCAAAAAAAGGGCACTTTTAAAAATATTTTAATTTTTTGAAAATTTCAAACAGGTATATCTCGGCGAAAAATGATTGGATCTGAATGAAAAATCATTTCTAGTTTTTGAATCAATATCTCAAACGTTTTGATCTTCCCTTAATATTTTATGCGCAGGACTGAGGCACTGAGAATATTTATTAACTAATTTGAGATTCATCTTAAAAGCGTGTACAGGGTGCCTAAGTATTTATACAAAAAATTAAGTATATGAAAGAAAAATTTCGAGAAAATTTAAAATAAGTGTGCCACTTATTTTTCGGGACAGTATAAATTGACAAATATTTTACAGAAAGTAAATTTTTTTTAATTGACGCTTTTAAATCTGATCGAATTATTATTTACGTTAGGAAGCGTTCAGAGATATTTTAAATGTACCTGGATGCTCACTTGGACATATTTTTAGAACAATTTGTAACGCTAACTTTAATATTAAGGACTTGTTTGGACTGAATTGCGTATTTCATGCATATTAATGAGTAGATTTTCGAAAGTAATAAAAAAATTTTTTAGTAAAACAGATTTAAGTAAAAAATAAATAAAAAATATATATTTTACAATTATTATCTAAAAAAATAAAAATTTAAAAAATGTAAATATAAATTTTCAAATTTTTTTATAATTATTTATGAAAAAAGAATTCTTATATACGATACTGCCACACACTATGCATTCATTCTTTAAAATTTTTAATTTTTTTATACCTAAGTATATACGGGGTGTTCGAAAAGTATCGAAACAGTGGAAGAGCTCGAGAAATAATTATTTTAGAAACGAAAGAGTTGTTTTAAGTTAAGATCTTGAATCTCAAAGTGGAAAACTTAACTTTAAATTAGAAAGTTTATTGAGTTTTTCTTGCAAGGAATGGATTTCTAATTTGAAATTTTTCACCATCTCTTATCAGTTTAGATACGATAGCCTAGGCTAATTTCAAGATTTCAATTTAAAGCAATTCGTTTAACTCTATAATTTTGGCATACAACTTTTTCTGAAATAATTTTTTTCGAGTTCTTCTACTGATCCAATACTTTTATAATACTCTGTATACCTCATTGAAGTTGGCAAATATAAGAAAAATACATCTAAAATACTTGTCTTTTTGAGTTTCGCCGTGAAAATTGTTACGACGACGTGCATTTACACGATTTTTCACATTTTACAATGAAAAGATATGAAGTACCTAGATTTTTGAATTGCATGGTTGTAAAGTTAGAAGGGGACAAAAATAGAATTTTTTAGACTTATGTCTCGCGCCATTTTGCGACGGCATTCTAAAAAGTGAACAGAATTTTAGAAAAATCGAAATAGTAGAAAAATCGAATACAAAATCAATTATAAATAAAATTTCGAATTCTAACATCCAGATTATTTTGTTATAGAATGCGTAAAACTGTGAACTTGCATGTTTGGAGATTCTTTTGGGGGTACTACATTCTAATAAAATTGGGGGGAAACCATACAATATTGAACCCCACCATTTCCCACGTCAAATTTCAATGGGGAAAATCGATTTATTTGCTTTGACAGGATATTTTTCAACTAATTTCAATGATTTTCGTTCAATTTATTTTTCCTATGTCAAAAAAGGCGTAATCGTTTGTGACAGTAATATTTTTTCCTTGTAACTCTCTCCAAACTAAACCGATTTTTTTGAAACAAAGTTGAGAATTCCCTCGATCTAGACACATTCATCCGTTTAAGAGCTACGGTGTCAGAGACAGACAGGCACACACACAAAGCGATAACAACCCGTTCTGACTGATCGAATATGCGGGAAAATAATCTGTTTTGAGTAGCTAATATTTAGTAATTAATCTGGTTGGGAAATACTGCAAAATATTCAAACTTTCTGTGAAAAAAACGAGAAATTTAGCAATTTATACGATTACTATTATCGCTTGGAATTAGGGTACGATAATTTGGATCGTATATCAAACACTCTTTTGAGCTTATCAGACTCAAACGTAAGTTTCATAGAAATTTGGAGTTTCTTTTTTCTCTCCCGAAAGAGAGTATATTGCTATAGCAAATGTTTTCGGGAAAAATTACTAAAGTCAAAATATATTTTATTAATGAAATCTCATTTTATTTAATGATCAAAAAAACGAACAGAACTCAAAGCATGCGCAATGTAACCAATTGAAAAAAAAATTTTTTGTTTTAATTATATTATTATTATTATTATTACTACAGAAAACGAAACTCAAAATGGTTGAGAATTTCGACAAAAGTAGGATATTTTAATACTAAATAAATTCAAAATGTTTTATTTTATGTTATTTTTGAATGTGCTGCCATTTTGGTGTTTTGTATTTTGACATTTGGTAAGTAAGAACGTTCCAGAAATTTACGAAAAATTTGATATTTGAACGGGTTGGCGATCGAATAATTTATCGTAAATCAGATGTTAATTAATTACTTAGGTCTTGCAATTTAACGCCAGTTGCCTTTTTAACTTTTTAGGTATTTTAAGACAAAGATTTATGCCAGGGTCGGATTCAGAATTCGGAGGCCCCTTAAATTTTTTGGGTATAAGTAAACTCAAACTGAACAACTTGATACATTTCAAACGGTTTTTCTTAGCTTTTTTTCTCATTTACAATCATTATATAAGCTTATCAATTGTGCTCATAGATAACACTTAATCTGTCATCTATCTATTTTTGTCTATTGTGAGTGACATTTTGTTAATCCACTAACTTCATGGTGTTAAAAAAATTGTTACTAACTTCAGCATATAGTTTTGGTGTCACTCTGTGCGCTAGCATCATACATTTCAAACGTTTATCGGTGGAATATTTTATCATTTTTGTTTATCGGGATGTTTTCATTTGTCGCTTGTTCACAATACATGACATTCCAAAGAGATAATACCATAGAGTTGCGAAGTTGCAGCCAAACGATTAATCGCAGTAAAGATGAAGAGACAGATGAGGTAGATCTTTTATTCGCCTGCAATTTTTGTCTCTTTCTACCTCTCTCAATGCGGTTTAGAATTCACAGCGCTTCCTATGTTTGTATAGCTCTATGGTATTATCTTTGTGTGACATTCTGATATAAAACACAAAAATGGCGGCACATTTAAAAACAATATTGAAAATCAAACAATCTTTATTTACTTTTCAACACCTTTAGAATTTTTTTTCTCGGAATCAAAGCATGTTTTATACAAATTATTAAAATATCCAACTTTTTAATAAGTTTCGCATCCATTTCTTTTGTTTACTGTGCTATATTATTATTAATTGTATTTAATATTAATGATGAAAGTAATAAATTTCTTTAATTATTGTACTGTCGAATGTTTCTGTTTATTTTAAAATTAAAGAAAATAAAAATAATATTTAAAAGATTTTTAAATGAAAAATAAATGAAAAAATCTTGTTTTTTATAAATAAAAGTAAGTCTATATTATTGGAAAATACAGGGACTTTATTAAACAAAAAAAAAAAAATTAACTATACGATGATGATTCTTTTATATATTTTACTTTCTCTTTGTTTTTTGTAAAACTTTTTAATAAAAAAAATGATTATCTATGACAATTTACAATTTAGAAATAATATACCCACCTAATTAATTTAAATGTATTAATATTTGTAATAAAAAATTAATGAAATCTAAACTATGCTTTTTTATTTTTTTTTTTTAATCATATTTTCCCCGAGAAATATAGACAATACCATCTTATCCAAGATCAAAGACTTAGGGGATACAAGTCGATCACCTTATACCAGAGTTGGCGAACCTTTATGTATCAACGTGCCATTTTTCCTGAAGAAATGTTCAAAGAGACAAATAACAATGCTACAAAAAAAAATTTTTTAAGCAATTTTTGGTGAGTGCATTATAAAAATATGTTTCTAAATTGTCTTACACCCCCGTGTACTTTTTCGTGTACTCTGCGCATTTAAACAATTTTTAACCGATTGTTGATTGCTAACCGGCTTTCAAAACTAGAAGCATTGAGCTTTCAGAATATATATATTTATCTACACTTTTTACAAAAAAAATTAGGACATAAATTATAAAAGTTATCTAAGATTTACCCATTTTTCATGTTTTTTTTAGTTTGACGTCTTTTTTATGTAGCAAATCCTCAAGAACAATTACTTTCTTACAGTTATTATCAAATTACATTCAATCTCGAGTAAAAACTGCTACGATTTATCAAAATCGGTTGAAAAATGTTTAAGTTACAACGCTTTTTGTAAACAAGAAAATTTGACTCTCATCATGATATCGATGTCATGCCATGTCAGGATTGTGCATATAGACCTGGAAAAATCCGTCATTGAGCATGAGTTATTTTCGCAAGGAAAATTTTTGCAGGATCCCGCTTAAAGCATGCTTCTGAACGTAAAAGTACAGGTTGCCGATAGGATTATGTTTAAACTACTTTTTTTAAACATGAGTAATATTGAAAGTATGGCTTCGGAAAAAATTTTATCATATAGTTGTGGTCAAAAGTAACAAAAAATGTTCTTAGACATTTTTCTACAAATCCTCCAGTTTTATATTGAAAAATTCGTAAAATTTGAAATTTTCTGGGTCTATATGCACAATCTTGACATGTAAATTTTCTTGTTTACAGAAAGTGTTGTAAGCGGGATCATTATGCAATACTTTCCCCTACATTGTAAAAACACGAAGTATATACTCCAGGTTTCAGATTCCGTTAGGGATATGAGATCTTTTAAAATATACTACTTGGATTTGGCATACAGAGTGAGAACCACCTCACCAAGATGATTGAGAAGGATAAAAAATGACGATGCATGATTATTAATGCGCATGAATTAATATACAATATAATATACTGGCGCGTATTTACAACATAATAATTGCCATTTATTAAATATTATTTAATAATTAAACTTTAATAACCTGTGATACATGTCTACTTTAAAATATTCCTTGCAAATAAAACAATATCTAACCATTTTTTAGAACTTTTATTCAGAATTATTTAAACAAATACTAATTATTGAATCACCTGACTTCTGTCAATATGATCATGCGCATTGAATACCATGCAATATTGTGTTGTTGTCTTTGTTAATTTGCTCTATGAAGCAAATATGTACATACTTGGTATAAAGTTGGGCATATCTAGTAAAATATATGATCTAAGGATTGAATTGATGGAGTTAGGAGTAAAAAAAGTATATAATTTACATTGATTCAATATTTTATTGCACATTAGCTATCTTTAGTATAACTTGGATTTTTTTTTGTCTTTAATACATACAATGATAATTATCTAAAGACTTAATAATATAGCTTAAAAATAATGAAAATTTTCATTCAATTAATACAGTATTCACAATTTTTTTTTGTTTTCCTTAATAATATTTATATTATTTAATTTCTTAATTTTTCAATAGTTTTAAGTCTAGTGACAGACGCAGTATTTGACGGTCATTTCAGAACGGTTGCTTTTCATCAAAATCGTGTTTAACAATTTTTTTTTGGTGACTTTTATTTTTTAACGTTTCTAGTCCTTCTGAGATGATTGTCAAATACGATGCCTGATTCTAGACCAATTTTCTCAATATAATAAAGCTAAAACGTATATTTTCAAAGATGGAATTTTTTGTTTGTTTTTGTTTGTGCAGTTGAAAATAGTGAAAATTGGCACAGTGGTTTGTTTTTTTGTACCAAAAATTGCAACGAACAGGGTTGCAATAATTTAAATATGAAGGATAATTTTTGGCATTAAGTTTTTTAATACAATACAATTTTTTTTGAGATAATGGGTTTCCTTTTGTGGTTTAATAAATACAATGAAAAACGATTTTGATTGCTCAAGATAGCGCTTACAGCTGGATTTTTCTCAAGTCAACGCTGGGAAAACTACAAATTCCACTTTTATACAGTGTGTCGCATTTAAGATGAATGACTTCCTCATATTTTCGTTATTATATTCAAATATCAAATATTTCATAATTTACGTTAACCATAGAGATAATATGTATAGAGAGCGCGAGAGCTTTGCTAGCCTGTAAGTGAATGCGATCTGATGAACGAGATAGAAGACTGCCAGTGAGTGCCCATGTGTCCTTGTCATTTGTATTATTTTTTGTAAGTAATGGACAAGGACACAAGGGAACTCACTGGCAGTCTTCTCTCTCGCTTCGCTTCGTATATAACCTCTTTGACGTTAACCAGAATGTTTTTACTTGCCGCATGCCAAAAAACCAGATATTTTAGTACAAAACACCAAAATAGCGGCACATTAAAAAGTAAATTTGAAACATCTTTAGATTATTTTAGTAAAAATACAGAATCCCCACATCTTCTCGATACCCCCCTGTAAGCGCCACGATAATTTATCATAGATAGATGATGTTCTAGTTTTTATAGTTATGCAATTTGTTTTACATATATGTCATAACCATGGCATTATTTTTTTTTGTACTTTGTACGATCAAATATTTGTTGAGCTTATATATGATTTCCATGTATGTTTTCCTTCTATTTCTTCTCGGAACAGGAACAAGAAAAGTAGGAAAGTTTTTTTGTATTTAGAAAGAATACTGAGTGGATTTGGCACATCTGATAAATATCTGATAAAAGAAAATTAAAAATTTTGTCGTAAAATTATAATAAAATGAAATTGTGAAAACTTTAAAATTAAATAGATTGATCTTGCTTTTAGAACATTTCCATATTAACAAAAAAATTGGATCTAATGAAAAAGCTCTATAAAATATTTTAATAATTTAGAAAAAATCTCCATAAGATCAGGGCTGGATTAACAACCATTAGACAGAGTAGAAAACTGCCTAAGAGCTCTAAAAATTTTGGGAAAATTTGGATCCTCAATGACATTAGGTATTATTGCTTTTTGCGACACATGCTATCAGTTGGTCTTCATACTTGTTGATCTTTATACTTACAGAACAGACCCATCTAGTATCAAGTAGTAGAACTAATAATATGGATGCGTTACGTTACGTTTATAAATTTTAAATTAAAAAAACCGCGCCAAAACTATTTTCTTTCGTTTATTGTAAAAAACTTCAAACGAATGAAAAGCGGTTCCAAGAATTGTATCACCTAGGTAGTCTTAACATGGTTAATCCAGCTTTGTATAACATGACTGTGGAAAACAGTTTTCGAGACCTGTTTTGTTAATATAGAATTGCCCATAATATACATTGTTTTTGGGAGAAAATTTAGTTTATTTTTGAGGTCAAAAATTTAAACATAACAAGTTTTTAGAACCATCTAATTTTAAAAACGAATTTCATAAGAATTTTGAGAATTTTTCAAACATTTCAGTGATATTTTCGACGTTTTGCAAGCCATCGCTATTTTCTAAGAAATTTCGAAAAATTTTCCAACCGTACAATCTTACTTAACAAACATTTTTGTAATATGATGAGAAAATGCATTTCGTATGAGAACAAATGCGAAATAAACAAATGTCTGCCTCGAAAAAAGCTTGAAATTTTTTTGAAATTCGTTCTTTAAAAATGGTTGATATTTATAAAGTTGTGATACTTAAATTTTTTGCCTTTATTTTTGGCACACTTTTGTTTCACATTTTTTGCATGTTATATCTTTTTTATGGCTATTTTTGAATTTTTATTTATTTGTAGATGAAATGCGGGTTATACTTTTTATGGTACAATAAATGAACCTTTTTTCTTGGAAATTTTTCCCGATTAACGTAGCGGTAAAAAAATTCCAAAAAAAAAAAAAAATCGTGGTTTATTTATTGTACTGTTTTAAATAAAAACCCGACTGCATAATTAATAATATTAATATATATAATATGCTATATACAATATGCTTACGTTTATATTAAATTCAATTACCTATTTTAATTAATTTAAAATAATTAATTTAATTTATAAAAAAATAAAAAATAATCAATCGATCAAAACTAGTTATAAGGACATTAAAGGCATTTGCTTATATGGTTGTTAATCCGATAGTCATTATAAGCGATACAGTGTCTACCAAATACTACCAAATGTCTACCAAATACTTCGCGGTTTGTAGCAGTTTTATCTGTGACAACGAATGAACACTTTTCATCTTTACGCCATCTCGACAATGTTTGAAGCTCAGCTAAATAGTTCAGCGTCGCTCAACATACATCGCGATGTAGAAATCGATGCGTACATAGTTTTGGAAAAGTTTTTTTTCTGTACCTCGTAGAATTAACTTATGATGTTTTCGAGAGAGGACACGTTGTGTTGACGACGAATATTTCCGATATATATCGATGGTCAAATTTGTAATACACGATTCGAGCGTACCGTGTATTACAAATTTTGGGCATGTTTTATGCTTTGCTCTCTCGAAAATATCATTATCGAAAAATCGTCGACTGAATATCAAATTTTGACCTAATAAAATGTTTACGCACTCGAAAACACAGTTTCTTGTTTTTATTAACTTTAGGACATGATTTGATTTTACTTCAAAGAAGGGTGATTTTTAGTGAGTCATCAAATAAGCGCTTACTGACTTTTATCTTTTATCTAGAACGTGTATATCGCTTATAATGACCGTTAAATAAAACGACCATAATCGAAAATCCGTTCAATGTCGTTTTAACTGATTTTTGACTGTAAATAAAAAAAAAAAATGACGTGTCTGATAACGTCACAATTCATTTTTCTGTTGCCTAAACTTTAAAATAAAACAAAACAGCACTAATTATGTTTGCACTAATTAATAAAGATTAATTAATCAATAATATATATATACAAATTTTTTATAATTAATTAAATAAATTTTTAATATGACAATGCCCAAAAAGATTTTTTTTTTATAAAAAAACATTTTTTGTGTGTTGGATGAGGAAAAAAGGGAATGGGGGGAGGCTGGGAGAATTTTGGAGTGTTTCATTATTAAAAAAATACCGCGTTGCTGTGTTTTTTTTTAAAAGTTAAGTTTTAAGTAATACCAACATTAAATAAATTATCGCGCATATTATTCACATGGCGTCCGGCTACATTTTTTAAGCGCACATATAATGAGTAAAATTGTTTTTTTTTTCTGGATTTAAGTACAAAAAAAATAGAAGAAAGTAATCGTGTACACTTTAAAACTATGATGACGTTGAATACCAATTCGATGTCGATACATGACCACTAGATGGTTTGGAGGAAGCTGCCGTCGCCGGATGATACAGATGAAAGCCGGCCGCACTGCTACCATGATGATAAAATTGTGATTGATCAATCGGACCATAGGTATCAAGTGCACTAGGATGCATTGCCGAATACACTTGAGGTTTTAGGGGTAAAGGTTGTGCTGGTTGATTATCCGAAGCACCCACACTTACACCATATTGATGCGCACGCAATACATCCGAATATACGGGATTATCGAATACTTGGGTATGTAATTGTTGATGTTTATCACGTGGTGAGACTGATGAAGGTGGAGTCATCGCCGAATGATAATCCATGCCATAACCGCCTCCACCTCCTGAGCCTCCTGCACTTGAGTACGTGGAGATTAAGCTAGTGAATGCATCACCACTTACTGCAGGGTTAGCTTTCTGTTGAGACAGCATAAATTGATGTTCAACGTATGCAGATGAGGAACCTTCGCTGCCTGGAGGTGTTGGTAAGGGTCCTACACCAACTTGGGATACATCACTCCATGAATTTCCAGTGGTACGACTTCCTACGGAACTACTGTGGACGTTTGCACGGATGACACTTTCACGATTCGCGTACAGCTGGCGTAGTAAGGCTGTCGCTGGTAATGGAGCACCTGAAATACAAAACAAAAGGTTTTTATAAGAGTTGGATTTTACGAGTTTCTCATTTTAGAGGGAGGAGAATGTATATCTGAAATTTCTGCTCAGTCTCATTCGTCTCAGCGAGTGATTTATCGACTGTGGCTTGCAATATGTTTATCGTTAATTAGTCCAAGATCCATAAAATCAGTGTGGAAAATAATGCTAAAATGCAATTGAAGAGTATTGATGAAAGTGGAGATCATCAGGAAGAATTCGCTTCACGGTTGGATCAAAGATCCAAAACAAGCCGAAGAGATCACAAAACCACAGTAAATTTCACCTCTTCAAGGTTTTCGATTGATTTAATCGAGTCTCTTCATGTCTAGTGCGTCGTGAGACTAGATTTCAACTTTTCCTGAAAATATTTTCTTGGGAAATAATCGTTAACTAGCAAAAAAAGAACAGGATCCACCTCCTTCTGCTTAGTGGCCCATTCAAATCGGAAATTATTGTGCCACAGAAATTGCTTGTAGCGTCATTTTCACGAGGAAGACTTTAGGAACAACAAGTGAAAAAAAACAATTGACTGAGTTAATTGTTGAAATATCACGTACAGTCAGTGTTTTCGAAATCGTTTGTTTTTTTACGCCCCGAGCAATTCTTGTATATATATTAGCAATTTCCGAAACGGCTCTAACGATTTTGTTGAAAATTAGTATGCAAGGGGTTTTTGTGGCGAAAAATGGATCTAGCTAGTTTTCATTTTTAGAAAACGTCGTTTTATTCATGTTTTCAGGCAAAACTGAAACATTGACTGCAAAATATTGACTGCAAAGTACATTACTGAGACATTCAAATTGGAATTTGTGTGGAGACATTTTAAATGGTTCTTATAATAATGATAAAAATTGTGTCTTTTTAACTCAAAAAATACCGAGTAAAGGTCGGCCATTCAGGTACTTTCATATATGCATGGTATAAAAACAAGGGAATAGTTCAATTATTGAGAAATAATTAATTTGAGTAAGGCAACGTACCTGAAGCTTGCGCCTGAGCATGTTGTAACTGCTGATGATGACTCAAATGATTCAAATGATGATGAGCTCCAATCCATTGTATAGTGCTACGCTGTTGCTGTTGTTTCAAAAGTGCATCCGTACTAAAATCAGTCGGTTGATGTAAAACAACTCCTGCATTATTCGGTGATTTACTATTCGATGAATTTTTCGTTAATATACTACTTGGTAAATGTTTCGACATTGCATGTTCTAAATCTTTAACGGACGTTCCCGAAGCACCTTCGTTAGTTTGTTGCTGTTCCGACGTCAATTGTTCCGGATTCACTAAATTAATTTTATCGTTACGATTATGTGACTCCTGCGTTGCAGGTGTTTGAGTATTTGAATGACATGAAGACGAGGCTGGACTTAAAGCTGTACTTCGTGATGTGGTTCGATGTATATTTTTACGTTTGGCACCATCAATATCATCTTCGATATTATCTTCTTCAGAACCACTTGGTTCATGAGGATCAACTTGTGATAGTTTTCGTTTGTGGGCCGTTGTGTGATGATGTCTATCTTTTGTGGATTGTAACGAGATATTTCGTACCGGAATCGGTTGTTCCATTTGTAATTGTGTTACATTATCCATGTGACGTCCTTTATTTTCGTTGGGACCATCACTGGAACCATCGTCCATGTTTGCTGGGGATCGATGTGAATCTTGATGTGAATTTGGTGCTCCTCCAGAATGCCCTTCTGTAAAAATTTCAAAATAAATATTAAAAATCAGGTCATAAATTGAGATGTTGTGGGAAATTACAGCTTAATGTCCAAAATTTGTGCTAAGAGTAAACAAATAAGAACACTAGGGCTTTAACAAAATGTAGCAAGAGTAGCAAATGTTACGGGCTACGTGCATCTACATTCTACGCCCAGCGCCGGATCAAGGGTGGAGCACTTGGAACGGGCCCCCAAGGTCCAGGTTGCAAGGTGCGCCAAAATGTCAAATGCGACAAACAATTTCGCATAAGTGTTGATTATTGAAATACATGTTAATTTTTGGAAAAAAAATGGCGCTGAAAGGCGATCTCGCTCTACCTAGCTTTGCGGGTAGAGACGGCGCTGTCTACGCTTCTCTGGGAGGAAAACAATCGTTTCATGTTTTTGATGAGGACATCCATACTCAACAAAATGACACCTATGATTGATTATCGAAGATAATAAAAAAGGTGGAATACGTTGACTTAAAAAAAAGGTGAATAGTTCAGGCAAGTTATTGTCAAAAGGGCGCCCATAACCGACAAAGAAGAAGATTATGGATTCACGAGCACTAAAAAAAACAAAAAAGACTCTTGATATAGTTTTCAACGGGCCCTGCACTGGCTTAACCTGGCCTTTGCATAAATAAAAAGACGGTATCAGATTCCGAGGCTTCTGTCCACTTTTAACGAATTTGTGTAAAAAATAGAAAAAAATTACCTCCTCGATCAGCATCAGGTGATCGATTTTCAGGATCATTCCCACTAGTCTCTTCATGTTTAACTGTTTGGGAATTATCCTCTAATTGACAACAATCCATTATTAAATTTTCATATTCTAAACCACTGATTATATAATTAACGCATATGATATTTTGTTCATCAGCATTTTTCGAGTTGCATACAACTGTTGCACAAGTTTGTACCCATGTGTATCCGCCATTTTTATTCATCATTCGATAGTAATGTGTTAAAACTTGTCCTTTACTGATTACTGCAAAAAAAAAAGAGAATATATTTCTACTTATAAGGGGACATCCATAACGCAAAATTTCATCAATTTGAATACCTCCCCCCCTTCGGCAATCTGAGTTACATTTTATGCAAAGCTTCCTAATAAATATAACATCCCTAGCGATTTTAATGACCAGGTCGAAACTTAGATGAAACTAGTTTTAACTTTTACGGCGTTTCAGCGGTAAAAATGCGCGAGTTTTGAGTGCAGTTCTTACACGAGATTCCTGTGTCGTTTTATCGGGGTTTTAGTGCAATATTTACGGACTTTTCACGGAGTATTAGTGGAGTTCTAAACATCTCCGGTGTTCTAAACATGTATTCTTCGAGTATAACACACTCTTTGAGAACACCGGCAATGCTCCACGGAAACTCAAAAAAAAAGGTCATAGGAGTCGCAATTTCTTATAGAACTCTGCATTTCCAAAGCTAAAACACTGCTTAAACTTCATGAATTCCCTGAGTTTCAAACCACCTTAAACCGTCGCGTCGCATCAGTTAAACCTTTCTGTAAATAAACTAAAATATCATAAACTTTAAATAAAGCTAGCAATGAATTGCAATCATTAAGTTTCCGTGGGTACCCCCCCCCCTCCTGTCGTGCTAAGAAATATCCCTCTTTCCCGTTACGTGCAAAATTCCCAAAAGTAACTTACAATCTAAATGGCATTTCCTTAATTTATTGGCGTCTTCGCCATGACATAAAGCGTATAAATTTTTCCCAGTTAATTCCTCTGCAGTATAATCCAAAAGTTCTGATACTCTGAAATAAAGAAAATATCATGTTAGAATTATGATTCGAAGTTGTAGCTTGGATTTTAAGACAACTTACCTTGGCTCACAATGAGCTATTCGAAAATCAAAATTAATCCTTGTCACAAACATATCTGATTCTAATCGAATTTCATGAACACTAGGCGGTGGTAATGCAATCGCTAAGGCAACCATTCCCAATAATGGCGGTTGATTTTTCCGTGAATGTGAAAATGTGTATTGGGGCCTTAGACGGCACAGCAGTAAAACAACCTGGAATTCACACTAAATTATTTTTGTGATGTATATAAGTAGACTCCCCTTTGAATCGTCTACAAAATTAATTTACGCCGAAAAACATTTCCCAAAATACAAATTTTACGCTTCTAAATATTTGAAAATATAAATACAAGATGGTCCTGGCAAAGATTGATTTTAGGATTAAGAAATATATCAATTTTATCTTTGGAAATTTGGATTTTAAAACTTATAAAGTTCATGGTCCGGTTCTTGTTAAAATATAGTTCTTGACAAAATATAATGATTTTTGTAAGTTTATGGTTATAATAGCATGTAAGTCTATGGTAATCTTTTTGTGTGTGTATATTAGGCGAGACGATAGAACACTAAAAGCGCTTTGAGATCGGTTTTTTTCGGGCAAGACGGATCGAGATGCGGTTTTTGGCATTCGATTAAGGAAGTAAACTATAAAACTTGAGACTTATTTTGATTCTATACAATTCATGAACCTTTTTTTAACGAAACCGGCCAAATTTTGTCAGTCGGGGGTCTTTGGGATCTGTATATTAGAAGTTTTTTTTATTGCAGAAATCTGAGGAAAGAAAAGAGGCTGATAAATCTTAGTCGTATGACAAAGAGTACTAGGACAAGGGAAGAATCAAGCTGGGAGCATCAATCAAGGAATAAAGAGTCAGAAGAGTCAACAGGAAAAAGGGGCAGAATCCAATGAAATCAAATTTTGTAGGTTTCTAAAACGCAGGTAAATAAAAATTTCAGGAGAGTTTCAGTCGAAGAATATTAGTTTGAGCAAAAGCAGGTGAAGATTGTTTTAAACTGAGGCAACACCCGAGGAAATTAAAATTCTGAAAAGGATGTAAATCAGTTAATAAATGGAGAAAATATTAAGAAATCTGGTGTCTTTATGCAAAAATAAATCCAAAATATGAAGTTATCGAACCTAGGAGCTTAAATTTCTTGTTCCAATCCAAATATTTTCGCCTCCATGGGATGCTTTAGGCTGAAAATTTTATATCGAGTGCTTAACAATCTTTGGATCAGAATTATTGAAATTTACAGGTGAGATTTCGTTTTCTGGCCAACGGTCTAAGCAGTTATGTCGAATTTTTACAAAATTTGGAAATTGGAATACCTATTATGGAATCCAACCGGTGGAATGATAATATCGATATATTTCTAGAATACCTAGGATCTCATTCAGAATCACTTCGAATACTTTATATTCAAATAGAAACGGAAACTTACTCGATAACCAGACGATTTAAAATGACATCCGCGTTTCGTTAACGTTGATTTCATACGAATACAAAATGCTCGATCAAGACCTTTATATGGCCCATTATTATTTAACGACATTATCGTGGCAACTGCAAAAGAAAAAAGAAAAAAAAACGGTTATTTGGATTTTTGTCCTGTGTTTATCAAATCTTACCATCTGGATTATTTGTGCCTGTTGTGGATGTACCTTCTTCAGAGTTTGCACTATTTGGTGATGCCATATTTTGTCCCTGTGATAAACCTAATCCTAATTGTTCAGCCATTTCTGTATGGTCGGCATGGTGCACATAATCGAATATACTGCTACCAGTCATTTCAACCTAGAACAGAAAAAAAAATTTAATTAAAAACGTGTCCTAAAAAATTTGTATCTATTACATTACTACTCGTTTAAATATCCTGTATAAACTGAGTGGAGTATCAATGTTTGAACTTTATATAAATAGAGAAATTTTTCGGGTTCGAAACTTTAAACTCGCACTCCCAAACTATCTAAGAACACTTTCCATTAAATTATCGCTTAAAATTATTATAAAAATCGCTGTCTTCGTCTCGCTTATACGCCTACAATTTCTGTCTCTTTCCACCTCTCTCACTACGGTCGTGAATTCACTTATTGTGTTTCCTATTCTATACAGCTCTATGGTATTATCTCTATGAATTTACCATAGCTAATTTAAATTTTTTTAAAAGATAATTTAGAAACCTTTTCAAAAACAATACCGCCTTGAGAATTCAGAAGTAAATAGAAAATTTAGCCATCTATAAATTTTATTCGTTGAAAATTTAACCCTAACAGAAAGTCTCTTAAAACTAGTAATAGTTAAGTTCGTGGCTAATAGAGTGCTCTTTCTGATATCAGGTACTTCGTTGTGGAAGCTTTAAAGCGCTGTATAAAGAAAAACATAAATGCATAATACTTTAATCGCTCAAAAACTGACCGAAATAATTGTATTTATTAGTAGTCAGCGCCAAGGTGTGGCGAAAATGGTAAACACTGATTGTTCAAGTAAAAAATTCTTACGGTTGTTCAAAGTGGGTCAATTTTAAGAAATATAATTTTAAAAAAAATTAAATTTGGTTCTTGAATACAGGCAATTTTATGTCATTAACGTATATTCGTCAACATAAAAAAATTATAAACCGTAATTGAATTAAAAATGGTTTGTATATGACAACACTAGCGATGACTCAAATTCTCACAATATTACAAAATTAATTATGAATTCATGACGTAAAATACTCAACAAATTTTATTATTATACAGTAAATAAATTTTATATGACAAAAGAAACAAAAAAAAAAACCATAAAAAAATTATTGTTGGCCATAAAATATGTAAATTATTATGAAATAGATGTCAGCAGTAATTCAACTATCTTTATGTTGATCGCCAATAGATGGTACTACTGTTAACATATAAAAACGTATTAATAAATACTTAATTAAATGAAATTGAATTTTTATACCCTGTGTATATTTTTGAAATTCTTCTTATTTAAAGCTGTGTGACTATTATATACAGGGTGATTTTTTTAAGTTGACATATGCTTGAAACTCGAAAAATAAGTTTTATCGATAAAAATGCTTCAAGCAAAAAATGTTGGATCGGTTAAACTTGACTTAGATTTTTAAGCTCAATGAAAAGCGCACTCTATTCCATACTTGGTAATAGATGGATGAAAACTTTAAATTAGATTAGATGCTATTGATTAAAAAAAGTAACATTTTTTCGCAAATCGTACATTTTAGGCAAAAACGGACTGAAAAATTTTACCAAATATTGTTTTTTCGTATAAAAATTGTTATTTCGTATTATTATTTCTGCAAAATCTAGGCACTTTCCGAAACAACTGTGCCAATAAATCCAATAAAAGTGGTGCGTTTTTTTATAAAGACCATTTTTGTACAAGTTAAATGAACAAACGGACAAAAAGCTAGATTTTTGTATCAATTATTGTCTGTATTTTGAATTTTTGAAATTTACGTACTTAGAAAAATGGCAACAGAAGTAAAAAAGGTGAGCGCCTTAAATAAAAATTTTTGTTTAGAATATTATTATGCGTGCACGAGTCTGTTTAATAAACACAGAGGATAAAAACAACTCTAGAGCAGCAGAACTCTATAACTAAAGTTATATTTCTCCATCATTATACAGGGTGTTCTATAATTGACTGCAGAACTTTTGCTTCCTGAATAAGTCGAGAAAGAAAAGAAGAAAATGGTCCTAACACAATTTGAATCTGAGGCCTAATTTACGAGAATTAACCTACTCTTATATTAATCAAATAATTAAAATATATTCATGAAAATAAAATTCATCCAATAAAACACACTTAACCAGAGGATGTGTTTTATAATAGTATGAAGGAGTGACCTAAATGCAAAATTATTGCTATTTGATATACATAAAAGAGGGGTAAGGGGATATGGAAAGTAAACTCTTCCAAAAGGCACATTTTTAATACTAACCTAACCTGCATACCCATTTCGAACTCCTTACAAATTTTGAGAGGTTGTACTGAAGTTTAAAGGCGTAAAAATGCGAAAAAACATGATATTTCAAAATAAAAAAGGGGGAACATGGTTGGCAAGTTGGTATTCCCAAAATGCCCATTCTTGATATTAGCTTAATATGCATACCCATTAATTCAACTTGGGGAAGTTGTACTGAATCGCCAAAAGTTACTGAAGACAGTCGTCTTCCCCTTTTTATAAAAAACAATCCTTCTAGTAAACGACCCTACATTAAGAAATGCGGATCGCTGGGAATGCCTAAAAGTAGCGGAGACAAAAAATATATCAGACATCTCCAAAAACCCATCATAAATTTTCTGGAAAATAATTTATAGCATACCCCCCCCCCCACTCTCAGTTGACTTTCGACACAGTACATTAGTCTATATTTGCGGGGAAAATATAACTATAAAAAGTTGACAAAGATAGCTTCTATCAAATAAACAAAGATGGAAATATTTGGTTATGATGGTGAATTTTCATTTGCAGAACATAGAAAATTGTGTCGGAATGCTTCTCACGTAATTCTGTACTTCGTCGTGCCTTTCATTCTAATGCTTTTGCCGTTTCATTTAAACATTATGTGTGTTTGTGTGTGTATACATATATTTCGTGTAACAGTATTATACCTAAATAACGTCGCACATTGGAGTATTTATATCAAATTTCTGGCTAAAATATATATTTGGCAATAATTAATTAATTTCTTCTGCTTCTGAGCCACTTTTTGTCTTTACTATGCTTGCGTTTGTTTCCACGTAACGTGATTCTGGAATTAGTTTCAACAACAAATTTCAAAGTTTCACTGGAAAACAACATGCTCTTTTTTTCTTGACTTTTGCATTAAGCTATCTTAATATATTCTTGTCTTAGTCGTAAAATAACAGGCGGAAGTTCACCCCAATATTTTTTTCATAAACATATTATAGAATACTTAAACTTTGCCTTGCTGCAACAAATTTTGCCCGACAAAACCTGACACATAAACAGAAAGCTTTGAGTATGATAAATTTAATGCATCACAAAGATTTAATTATATTAATAGAAACATTAAAATTAAATACTAATAAATAAAGCGCAAACCTTCATCTTCAATATCCAATATAAATCTTTATTGAACAAAGCGAACATAAACTGAATGACACGGTAAATCGAAAGCGGCAACAATAATAACAAACTATTCGTAAGAACAGATAGATTGCGGCTTACAAAACAAGCAGGGGGCGAGGTTGAGGTAGCTTAAATGACCTGTTCGTGATGAAGTGGTTATCTAACTAGACCAAAAAATAACTTTCAGTACAAAACAAAAGAGTTTTCTGGCTTTTGGTCGAAAATTTGATATAAATACTCCACTGTGCGTCACTTTAAAGGGACTTTTTCACGAAGAGGGACTGTAAAGGGACTCTGGTGGGAACCGCGCCCCGTAGTGATATCGGGGTTCTACAAACTGATGTATATCTAAAACACGAACTATATACTTGAATTTAATATTATATGTAATACCGAGCGAACAACTGAACATCGGATCTGATCCATTCCGTGTTCCGTCTTTTTCGTTAGTTTATCTACTTGCAATGTGTTATGGGATCTATCTGTCTATCAATTCAAACTTCACTGAAATCGGCAATATTACAGCAAAATATTACTTCAACTATTTACTGCTTGGCTTATTTTTCTTGTTGTTAATGTTGAATAATAGAAAAAAAGCTACATATCAAAATAACATTTCAATAAAATTCCAAAATACTGTTACGAAATATTTCCCTCAAATGTTTTAACTGATATGTTATTTAATTGCCTAACACTCGCCAATTGATGAAAAGAATTCGAAAGTCGGCAAATATTCTTTCTGCAAAGTTGTAGGTTTTTATAAACTGTCTATATAAAATTATATATCAAGGTATACTAAATTTAGTCCCAAGTTTATAACGCTTACAAATAAGTATGCTACGAACAAAATTCTGGTATATGTGTTCATAAAATCACCGGCGGTATAAGATGTTTGCCTTTGAGATTAACATTTTTCGATAAAAGCAATTAACGCTTCGAAATTTCCTCATATTTATTGATTTTTGCTGATTTTTTTTTTTTTGTGATGTTTTTTCTTAAATATGCAATACAAAATTGAAATTATAAAAAGAAAATGATACAAAAATGTGGTTTAAGTATTTTTTTAACCATACAATGCCTGTGAAACACTCAACAAGATTTTCTAAGCCCCTAATTTTTCAACATAAAGTAGCACGTTGTTAACTTTCGAAATGCGATTTATGCATCTACAGAATTTAAGTAATTAATAATCAATAATTGATCAACATTCTATTAATTTAGATAATGGAAGTTACGTATTGATGTAGTATAAACTAAAAATTAACTCGTTATATCTGTTTATATAATTATTTTAAAAAAAAATTAATTGATAATTGTTTACCATAACGGTAAAATTGATGTATGATTTTTTAATTAGAAATATTCCTATTTTAATTCAATAAAAATATTAATCATAATACATTTCATAAAAGATATAAATTGTAATTATTGACTTTTATATTTTCTATGTTGTGTGATTCAACATTCTGATAAATATTCCATAGATGGCATTAGCTGTATGTATTATAAATAACCAGCGTATAAACATTTTTTTTTCATATTTTTAAGATGATTGTTTTTAATAAATCATTAAAACAATTTAAAAAATAATTATTAATAAAAAAATAAACATAATTTTAAAAAGGAACGAATTTGGGTTTTATTAAATTTTTTTTTTTTTGTGTTAAATGGTTTTGAAGTAAAATAGTTATATTTTTGACAACGAGATGGCATTTGTTGTTTTAATCTATGGAATGTAAATAATTATTAATTTATACAAGCTCTCGCTGGAAGTATGTTGAAAGTCTCTCATTAAATACTAATGTGTAGGACTTATCTCACCACGCAATCTAGAGACAATTTACAATCGTTTAATACGATAAAGTGGTATAATCCACGTAAATTTTTGAAAGAGTCCGTATCGTCGGTCATTATTATGACCAATGATGAGACTCATTAAATTTAATCCAAAAATAAATTAACTGTCTTAGTCTCTACATGATCTTTAATTATAAATCTCGAAAAATCCTTTAAGAAAATATTTAAAAAAAACCAAGTGAAAACAAACAATTGACTGAGTTAATTGTTGAAATACATGCATAGTCAGTGTTGATTTCTTTATCACATTACACATACATACATGTGACACATACATAACTGATAATCAAGTATAGTACATATTATAAAATTTCCGCCTAATTGGCCCCCTCACGGGTAAACAGTGATATTTACGAAAAAATATTCAAAATTTAACAAAAGTTTAACGGTTTACAAGACCTACGGAACCAAGATCCAATTGACCTATGTTGCTCATTTACGAACTTGACTTCACTTTTTACGTCCTCAGTACGCTATAAAAATTTCAGCCTAATATCTCATTTCGTTTTTGAGTAATCGTGATGACAGACGGGCAGGCAGACGACAGACGACAGACAGACAACCGGAAATGGGCTAATTAGATGATTTTATGAACATCTATACCAAAATTTTGTTCTTAGCACTAATATTTTTAAGCGTTACAAACTTGGAATTAAACTTAGTATACCTTGCATATTACATATATGCATGGTATAACAAATTATATTTCTTAATCTATATGTTCTTTAATTATGGATCTCGAAAATCCTTTAAGAAAATATAAAAGAAAAATTTACGTTGCGGAATTGATCGTTTCAGAATTAAACGAACCAAATTTCTAATTTGTGTGAACTAACTAACATCTATATATGCAATAAATTATTGCTTAATAAATTTAGTTAATATACGATTCACGAAATATGTTAATGAATTTGTGACTCAATACGTTTATAAATAAATTGATCATATGCTTTCTATTGTTACGACATTTTGATATGAATCGAATTTTTTCAATAAAAAATATTAATTATTTAAAAATATATACAGTCATAATCGGTTATAACGACGTTTTAAAAGGGTTCTTTTTCAAGTTATATTTTAATAAATTATTAAAACAAATTAAGATAGTACCAAGGCAATTTTAGATTTAGAATTGTAATTATTTGTACCTGATTTCAAACTTTGTTATAACTTCATGAATGTAGACGAAAAATAAGAATAAAATTTTTCGATATCTGCCGTGCTTTTCGAAATATCGAAAGCTAAATAATTAAATAAAATTTTCAATTTTCGATATTTTGAAAATTACTCCAATAGCATCAAAAATTTTGAGCGTTACACACTTGGGACTAAACTTAGTATACATTGATATATGTTATATTTACATTTTTATGTAGGTTATTTCAACAATTAACTCAGTCAATTGTTTGTTTTCACTTGTTTAATAAATGATTAAACAAATTTATAAAATAAATATAAATTTATAAATAAACATATTAAATTTGGTTTTTAAAATTACTCAAAATGGAATTGAAATGAAATAGTTTATTTTTTGACTATGAGATGGCGTTGGGATGTATTAATATAACGTAATCTTACAAAAATAACAACTAAAATCGCAAAACGCTATGTAAAGCTGTTTGAAACTACATTTTGCAAAAAAAAAAATTTGTTCTACCTGCGTAATCCGTTAAAAACTGCAAAATTTTCGGATTCTTATCACATTTTGCAGACTCTTATCAGGTTTTGCAAAACTTTGAGCTAGTTTGTCACTAGTTGCGATTTTGAAAGTATATTAAATTTGAAACAATTTAATCCAACCCACAGTATGTCTAATAGTTTTTGAGATATGATGTTTAAAACATTTACATGGTTTTCAGAAATGCTAAAAATTTTGAGTTTTGCTTATGTTAAAGCGTTAGAGGTTGAATGTAAAAAAAAAAATGCCCCGTTTAAAAAAAAGAAACAACTCTTGTTTGAAACAATTTTTCGTAAACATCATTGTTTTCTTCGAAGGGGCAAATTAGAGCAAACTTTGGAGTTCTTTTCCTCCAAAAATATAAAAGATAGAGAGATGAAAAAATGTAGGTGGTTTCAGCTAGTGAGCCATATGAAAAATTTATGGAAAAAAAAACAAAAAGGAAGTCTTCTAAGAAATACTGCGAACAATTGTCAAAGTTTTCGAAAACAGGTATCAATGATGGCCGGAAGGCGATGCAAAACTCCTTTTTGGATAGGTATGTCATTAGGAGTCATTAGGGGAGAGTGAAAGTATGTTTAAACTTCCAAAATTTGAAGCACAACTTTCATAGTTTCATACTCCCCTAAGGAATTCAAATAACAGATACCAAAAAAGCAGCTTTACAACACGTTTTGCGATTTTATTAATTTGGGTTGGGAGTGGATATTATATTAAATTGGCTTTTTCGCACGTACATTTTTGCAGGTCATAATTATTGTCTCTAAGGGAATCCATGATTTCTAAACAAATATTATTTCATCAATCGAATCAGACGACGCGACATTCTTCTTTTTTTTTAAATGGAATTTTTTAATAAATTATTAAAACAAATTAATTATTTAAAAAAATAATTATAAATTTATAACTAAACAAATTTGATTATTGAATTTTTTTGTCTCGAATGGTTTTGAAATGAAATAGTTAAATTTTTGACAACGAGATGGCATTTGATGTATTAATAATATAATAATATATGCAATATAAATTATTGGTATTTTATACAAACTCGCGGTAGCAGTTGGGGAGAAATACGATATAGTGGTGTAATCCACATAAATTTTTGAAAGAGTCCATATCGCCGGTCAATTTCTTGACCAGTGATGAGGCTCATTTAGCTTAATCCAAAATTAATCTATGTATAATAGAGGAAAGTGATCTATAGTGATCCCGCAGGATAAAGTGATTCCTCGATGCCATAAGTAAACCATTTAAGCCTTCTAATATATTTATCAAGAGTTGGATTCTGCGTGATCAAATTAATCGTTCAACAAAGATTTATGGTGATGTATAAGCTAATTTGTGTTTCGAAGCAAAAATATTAATTTTACCGCTTATGATTTGTGGTAAGACAAATTTCAACGTAAATCTTCTTTGTTGACTTTTAATAATATTATAACACATTTTCATAGACGAATAATAAATTTTAAGGTCAGCTTTTATGACGAAGTTCAAATATGTCGTTACGTGTAAAATGATCCCTTTTATATAGGCTAAAATGATCCCTATTTTGTTCAATGTAAAAGAACAGTTAATATTTTATGTTAACTGTTTGATAAAAAATGCAATGGGATCATTTTACCCACTATCCTTACAAGGTCGGTCAAAACGATATCTTTTGAGAAATATTGAATTCTAAAAATTTGAATAGATCAAAAGAAATTTACATATTGTAACATTTGAATAAAGAACTCGAAATTATTTCGAAATTGTACATATTATGTCGAATAATTTGGCTATAAATTACATTTTTTCTTAGGGGGATCATTTCATACCATCTTCCCCTAGTTTTTTTTTTAAATTCCCATTGGCTAGTTTTGTAGAAACCTATGAAATATGCCTACTTTTGAAGTTTAGTCTCGTTCTCATATATTAAGAGGTATAATGTGTTGAGATAGCAAACGCTATTAAAAATATCATGTATGAGAGACTTTGACTTAAATACACAAAAATTAATGTATACGTTTGATTTCATAATAAAAATATGGACTCACCTGTGATAATCCTAAATATATTGATACAGTTTCTGAAATATACAAGAATCGCCCATCAGCTGCTAATGCTAATGCGAATCCATCTAGTGACTGAAACAGAAAATAAAAAGTAATTAGTGTAAAATTAAGAATTGTTGAAAAAACTTTTTGGAAAATCGATTTGAGAAAATTGATTGTGTCAAAAATGAGTATTGTCAGGTCATTCTTTGGCCTTCAATTAAGACAGTTTGGTCATTATAGTCAAGTTTTTAAAAACATGCTCATATACACGGTGTTTTTTTCAGTTGACATATGCATGAAACTCGATAAATTAATTTAACTGAGGAAAATGCTCCGAACAATTAGTTTCAAAGGCACACATTTTATACCGGCAACGAATTCGATCTAATTTTTCAGGTTCATGTAAAACCTTACTCTGATTCATAACTGACAAACATTAGATGAACGTTTAGAATTAGAAAGTTGTTCTTTATAAATACGCACACATTTTTTTGTGAACCGAAGAAGCTAGATAGTAATTAAAAGCAAAAAATCTAACTTTTTGTGCGTTTGCTCATTCAGTTTGAACAACAATGGTATTTATAGAAAAACAAACCACTTTTATTGGATTTATAGGGAAATTTTTTTCGAAGAGCCTAGATTTCGCAGTAACATTTATACGAAATATAAATTTTGATACGAAAAAACAATTTTGGGTTTGCAGAAAAATGTTTCGAACAAGAATGTTACATTTTTAATCAACTTTCTAATTTAAAGTTTTCATGTATCGATTACCAATTATAGAGTAGAGAGAGCTTCTCATTGAGCTTGAAAATCGAGATTAAATACTCTTATTACTTTGTATGTAAGAGTGATTATCTTTTTACGAAACATAAAAATATCGTAAAGTATTATGATTCGGTGATAATATTAGATTAATTTCACTATCACTCGACTTTCTGGAATCTTCAGGTGGCAGTCCTACTTCCATTCTTTTGTAGCGTATTTTATAAGTAGTTAATTTGTTGGATTTACAATTGTTCACATTTTCGTTTATGGCAACATAAAAAACTAAATTATCCAAATTCAGAATGGAAATTTCGAAAGAAATTCGTCAACAAAAATGGAAAAATCGAATAAAAAAACAATGAATATTTTTTTATATATAAATATTAATTAACATTATTAATATTCTGTATTTGGATGTTGTAAAAATATAATAATAAAAAACCCAACAATTTAAAATCCAAGGTTATGACACATTCAAAAATTATTTGAAAATGGTGAATAAATCAAAAAAGTATTCAATCAAAAATTTCGAGGAATTTTTTATTAGTTCATTTTTGTTATTATTGAAGGTGTTGTCCTAAATTTAAATACAAACCAGTGAAAACCAATAATTGACTGAGTTAATTGTTGAAATACCATGTATAGGCAGCGTTGATTACTCTGTCACATTACACATATATACATGTCACACATACATAACTGATATTCCTATATAATACATACTATACAATTTGCGCCCTCACGGATAAACATTGATGATGAAAAAATGTTTCAAGCAAAAGTTGTTTATTTTTTTATGAGAAACATTTTTTACATTTAAACTTTTGTTCTATCTCTAACGGTTTACAAAATGAGGCGTACGGACCCAAGACCCAATTGTCCTATGTTACCCAATTACGAACTTGAACTCACTTTTTATGTTTTGAGTACGTTGTAAAAATTTCAGCTTGATATCATTTTTCGTTTTTGAGTTATCGTGTTGACAGACGGGCGGACAACCGAAAATAGACTAATTAGGTAATTTTATGAACACATATACCCAAATTTTGTTCGTAGCATCAATATTTATAAGCGTTACAAACTTGGAACTAAACTTAATACACTATGTATATTTCATAAACATGGTATATTTCATATACATGGCCAATAATTAGGTAATACAAAAGAACAAAGTCAACTCAAATATTTTAATTGAAATTAAAATATTTCCAAAAATTTCTCCCAAATAATGATAGCTCTCTAAGTATCCTTTTCATCTCATCTGATGTCCTTGATCATCACTTTGATATTGATTAAAGAAGGAGTGTTATAAGTTTAAAGTGTTTATCTGTGCGTCTGTGTGTTTCTCAGTGGTATTGTATCTCCTAAACGGTCGAAAAGACTTGATTGAGACCATTTTATAGCTAAGTTTTCAAAAATCGGTTTACAAGGAATAAATCGCATTTGTCGGAGGTTTTTTAAATTTTGTAAATTTCACTTGTTTAGGTTTACAAAATGCGTGTAGATCTTAAAAATATATCTTCAACTTTATTGTGATTCGCTAGTGATATTCGTAGAGACATAAAAAAAAAAGAAATTTAATATTCATGGAATGTTCAAACTCTGGGAAATAGAACTAAAAAAAAAATTACGTGTAAAAATGCGATAATTTTTTACAGTAAGGAGAAAAAAAATACATTAATTAGTACGTTTTTATGTAGCGTTAAATATCACAGCGATATCTTCAATTAAATACATCGGTCAAGAGGGATTTGCATTCGTATAATGAGGGCTTTGTTGCAAAGAACCATAAAAATTTATAGGATTACCATAAAATATTAATCACATTTAGTAGTAAATGGCTCCCACTCAAGAAAAGCTTGCGAGGATGCCATACCAAGAAGGTTTTAACAGATTAGGAGATAATCTGAAAAACCAACAATTAAAGGCATGGACCAGCTACGAGGGAGGGCGAATCAGATTGGAAAAACACAATCTCCCGCGTGTGACAGATGCGGAGAAAATTCAGAAGAAACATCGATCCACTCTCTCTGTTACTGCCCGGCGCTCATACAGCAGCGAAGGAAATGGTTTGGTCCGGCCATAGTCGAACCAGAAGAAATTAGGATACTCAGCGCTAGGCAGATTCTGGGTTTCAGTACATCAGTTGGTTATAATAGCCACTGAAAAGCGTAGCGGGAATAGAGTACAAGGGTCTACTTGGCTAGGTGCTCTGAACCATTGCTTCGAGGCGCGATCCTCGAGCATGGCCCGCTAACTGCCATACCCATACCCATAGTAGTAAATGAACAGTTGTTAAACTATAGAATATTTCATCCGTCTATTGAGAAAAAAAACAACAAATTTGAGAGACGAAATTTACAAAATGAAAAAAACCCCCGACAAAGTTTTCGCGTTCAGAACCCTCGCACTTGAAAAATATCTAAAAATTCTCTACATTAAATAATCTGTTTCCTTAGAGCCTTCTCCAAAACTGAGGATAAAAAAACAAGAAAAAATTAAATGCCGAAACCAGGGATCGAACCAGGGACCTTTAGATCTTCAGTCTAACGCTCTCCCAACTGAGCTATTTCGGCTCATATTACTAATTTTAAATATAACAACTATCCGTAAAAAAATGATGTATTTTTAACGAAACTTTTGTGTTGGGGATTAAAATTTTTCTTAATCTTAGAAAGTTAAAAGACTGTTTGGTTAAAAAAGAGCATAATTGTAGGGAAACTTACTTGTAAAATATGTGTTCCTTGATGTTGTTCAAACATTTCTAACGCCATATTTGCAGCTCTAGATCTTGATTGTATGCCTGAAAAAAAGATGCACAATTAACAAAAAATTGAAGATCGATGAAAAATATTTAACGTAGATATAATTCTAGTCATAGAATTGGTGTAATTGAAAAACTTTTACTTGCAAAATGAGGCCTAAAAAAAGTTGTGGTAGTAGCCCTTTGAATGATATATTTTGCACAAACTAACTTCAATATCTAAGCTACAAAATAAAACTCAATTTACTTTTACCGTACGCCCGTTACCTTAAAATGAAAATTTTTTGAAAAATAATGAAAACAAATTGGCTTTTTTCTTTTCTCGAAATAAGAAATTTTCTATATGCTATTAAGGGAATTATCATAATGTTTACCATTATTTGACGATTATTGAAGGGTTTAAAGATGTTATTAATGTCAAACTATATGTTTTAAGGGTAGCTTCTATATTGTTAAGGGATGATTCATCGAATATATTCGATATATTATTGAGTGTAATAAATAATAATGTCTTTATTGTCACTTTTACCTTATGTTATTAACCCTCTGATACTAGATTTTTCTTTTGGGTTAAGGTTATTAGAATGACATATATTTCAAAAATTAAGGTGGTTGGATCAATATAGCCAAGTTAAAAGTTAAGGATTGAATTTTCGATTTCAAACTGTTACATCTATGTTAATGCAAGCTTCAAGTCTATTAATCCAAATTTGATTTGTTTAAAAATTATGCTACAATTTTCACAAGCCGAAATAGCTCAGTTGGGAGAGCGTTAGACTGAAGATCTAAAGGTCCCTGGTTCGATCCCTGGTTTCGGCATCTACTTTTTTCTTCATAGTTATTATTTTATTTGACAATATAAAAAAAATTATACTGAGAACAAAAAAAAAAAAAACAAGAAAAAATTAAATGCCGAAACCAGGGATCGCACCAGGGACCTTTAGATCTTCAGTCTAACGCTCTCCCAACTGAGCTATTTCGGCTCATATTACTAATTTAAAATATAACAAGCGTGCGTAAAAACATGACGTATTTTTAACGAAACTTTAAGTGTCTAGTTTTTAGTATTCCGAAGTGTATTCCGATACCGAAAAATCCATTCTTTGATTTTTATATGATTAGCATAAGAAATATTAGAAAGATATTGTGTATATATAAAAAAAGGGAAGATAATAATTCCTACCCTTACACGAGGTGCCTATATCGTATATGCTCTAAATACTGTTATTTGTTTTCATTAGTTTCAGTAGGGGGTGAAAAGGGATCAAATATATGTTGTATTTTTTCTAGATATTAACTAAATAATATATATTTAAATTGTAATAATTCGAAATAGTATTTATTAAAGTCATATTAATCGAATCATTTGTTAGGTTAGGTCAACCCTGGATCTACGTTTTTTTTTTTTAAGTGGGGCAGGACCTTGATAATGGCGCACATTTCTCAAGCGTCTAAGATAAATGCACTATTACGTACATGAGCGAGTTCATACTCCGATTCGCATTTGGGCGATGTGCGAGTGCTGCGCCGTACGAATCAACTTTTTTTGGGGGCTAGATCCGCGCTGGCTGATACCACCTCACCTCGCGTAGATCCGGGGCTGAGTTAGGTTAAAATTTCGATAAGGGTTTTCGATAGTATTGAAAATCGCAAAGAAAAATAATTTATGCTTTAGTTAATTCGGTATAATTAATTTTTTGTAACAAATCATAATTTTTTCTGTCAACTATGTAATATAGGTTGCCTATATATATTATATTATATATGTATATGTGTTTTAAATGAATTATACATATTCGAATTCAGCAACTAACCCTTTTATTAGATTGTAACAATATTCAAATTTGAATAAATTTATGTCGAATATTATATTATGTAGATATATATATATATATTGATATACTGTTTTATTAATCAGTAGGTGTTTACTGTGTGTACAAGGAACAGGATTGTTTTAACCATATTGGGCGCCATGGAGAGAAAATTTGTATCTTGTCAATAAAAAAATCGAAATTAAAAAGTTAATGTTCCATTTTTTTAATACTTCGGATTTCTGTAACTAAAATACGAGTAAGACAGTGATAACCCAAAAATACGATTAAGACAGAGAGACAAAATTTTTCTTTCTACCTATCTCATTACTATTAGAGGAACTGAGATAGGTAGAAGAATCGTATACCCGTCTCGCTTCCTTCTCTATGATCAATGCGGGCTTGGATTAAGGGACACACTAATAAAATTTATGGCCCACAATAAAGTTATAACAATGATGACTTCAACTTAAAATAACTAGCCCATGCTTGAATGTAAATAGCTTTTATACCATGTATATATGAAATATACATAGTATATTAAGTTTAGTCCCAAGTTTGTAACGCTTAAAAATAATGATGCTAGGAAAAAAATTTTGTCATAGGTGCTCATAGAATCACCTAATTAGTCCATTTCCGGTTGTCCGTCCGTCCGTCCGTCTGTGGACACAATAACTCAAAAACGAAAAAAGATATCGAGCTGAAATTTTTACAGCGTACTCAGGACGTAAAAAGTGAGGTCAAGTTCGTAAATGAAGGTCAATTGATTCATCTTATAAACCGTTAGAGATAGAACAAAAGTTTAAATGTAAAAAATGTTCCTTATCAAAAATTAAACAATTTTTGTTTGAAACATTTTTTCGTAAACATCACTGTTTACCCGTGAGGGCGCCAATTAGGCGGAAATTTTATAATATGTGTACAAACTATACACTAAATGTCGGTCGGTAATGCAGAAACCTATAAAGTCATTTACATATGTACTATACTTGATTATCAGTTATGTTGTATGTGTAATGTGATAAAGAAATCAACACTGACTATGCATGGTATTTCAACAATTAACTCAGTCAATTGTTTGCTTTCACTTGATTGAATTACTTTTGAGCATAAAAATCTCTTCATTATAGAATCCGCTATAAATGCTCGACTGTGAGACGCTGTACATGATAAAGAATTGAAAGTATTCAACAAGCACTTTGTATGATCATTATTTAAACACTCAACACAAATAAATAATAACATTATTATATTATTATTATTATTATTATGATTATTATTATTTGTGTAATTTAATTGGTGGAATTAAATTATTCCATTATGTTGCATTCTAATAAATCCAAAGGGGATCCGATCCATCCAATACAATATACAAGCATACAATACACACCTACCTATCTAGTACCTATTCAGTAAACAGTATGTATATATTATTATATTTTGCATATATGTATGCATGTATGTTATTAAATCATATTCAATTTGAATATAATTATATACATATTTGAATATATTGTTCATTTTACAGTATACACTTAAAAAAGCAATTCTGCCATCTATTGAGCAAAAAATGACAACTAATTCGGGATACTTAAGACAAATGAACTTATATGTCAAAATCAAAAATTATATCTCTTTATAAAAAATTAGAGAGGTGTTTCTAATTAAGTTAAATTAGATTTTTTTAGGGGAAAAAAGGATTTATAAAAGTCCAAAACCGTATACTAACTCACAATCAAGTATTTAAATATTTTTATTGTTAAAAACAAAAGAATGTCATATGTCAAAATACATTTTAAGTTTAATCCTCAAATATTTGCAATGTATAAGAATGATATTGATTATAGTTTAAATAAAAGGTAGATATTGTATAAATATTGTTAGTTTTTTAACCGACTTCAAACAAAAACGGAGGAGGGTATCAATTCGACTGTATTTTTTTTTTTTATGTTTGTTACCTCAGAACTTTTGACTGGGTGAACCGATTTTGATGATTCTTTTTTGTTGGAAAGATGGTGCTTCCCGTTTGGTCCCATTTCATTTTGGTCTAGTTCTGACAACGGCATCCATGAGAAAATCATAAAAGTCTTAAATTTGCATTAAGTATGTACGACAAGAGGACGAATAACTCAATATAAATTAGTTAGTGTACTTCAGTTTCACTAAAAATCACAAAATAAAATAAACTTTTAAAAAAGAGAAAACCGACTTCAAAAGAAAAATTTTTCCAAAACAAATGAAAATGCACTAAAAAGTAAACAAATAATGATAATATAATGGAGTTAAAATTATTGTTATTTTTGGAGTCGGTGGCAGCCAAGGAAACGACTCTGACAGAACAGTTTGCTACATTAGCTTGGCTGACACCGACTCCAAAAATAACAATAATTTTAACTACATTATATTATCAATATTTATTTACTTTTTAGTGCATTTTCATTTGTTTTGGAAAAAATTTTCTTTTGAAGTCGGTTTTCTTTTTGTTTTTTTTATTACTAAGTAAAGTTTTTTTTATTACTAAGTGTTAATAGTCTTTTCAGATGATATCAGAAATTTGATATTAAATGTTATAATTAAAAACAATAAGTTTTTTTTCTTTCCTTTTAATTAGTAATGAATGTTAGGTTAGGTAACGTTAGAGTAGCTACCTTGCGGTGAGACACACTTAAACTGTAGGGTCCGTTGTGATAGCAAAAAGTGGGTGGGCCCATCTCCAACCACTACTCCATGAATCATTTGCAGCTGTTTAAAACAGCAACATGGCTTGGACCGCTGAAAATGAGACAATCTCCTCATGGAAAGAGTTGGACAGTGACAGATAAGATGAGATGTCATTTCATCTTTCTCCCTACTATGATAGCTCCTGCAAGTATAGTGATGTACTGGCAGGCCCAATTGTTCAGTGTGCCTGATTTTGATTATATAGATCCCTTGAAATGAGATAAGATTTTCGGAACGTGTACTCTGACCATATCTGTCTTGCATGTAACACAAGTGCCCTCCATATAAGACTAATCTTTCTTAAGGTTTCCTTTTTCCTGATTCCACTTCTTCAGATATCTAGGGGCACTAGTGTGTCATAGTTGCGATTCCACGAAAGAGGTACTATCAAGAATTAAACAGGCCAGGAGAACATTTATAGACATGAAGAATTTTTCTTATTAGGCGTGACCTAGACTTAGAATCCAAATGCTACGCTGCCACGTATTCTCCATCCTCCTGTCCATGTGCGAAAGCTGGACCCTCAATCCTTCTCCAGAAAAAGACATGCTTTCGAAATGTATCTTTATAGGAGAATATATTACGCATAGACTGGGTCGAAAGAGTAAGAAACACAGAAGTTCTCAATAGAATGCAGAAAAACAAAGAGCTGATGCTTAAAATCAAAGAGCCCAAAATAAGATATATTGGACTTATAATGAGAGGAAATAGATATGAAATACTTCGGTTGATCATCGAGGGAAAGATTCAAAGGAAAAGGTCAATTAACTATTGCTAGTTGGATCCTCAACCTTCGAAGGGAGACGGCGCAATGAGAAGAAGGTTTCCTCATCCCAAAGCAATCTGCAGTTCGCAAAAGGAATTCTCGGATGCCTACCTTTAAAATTCCTGTGCTACCTTTAAAATTAGTAATAAAAAACTTCGTTAAAAAATTACAAACCTCCAAGATTTTCACTATAATCGAGACTTTCAGACATCATAAATTATAATTGGATATTTCTTGTTGTATATAATTTTTTTTTTTTGGACATCGAAAACAAAATAACAAATTTGAAGGTAAAGAGAAAACAAATCGCTTTAATATTATCACAATGTACAACAGATGCGACGTATCTCTCTCCTCTTCGTTCGTAACCTAACATCGAACATATTTTCTAACATAAAAATGCATTTATCATAGCACAGTGACAAGTTATTACTTGTTCACCGTTCACTGTTCATAGATAGCGCGCACCATATGGACGAATAAATTTGAACACACTATAATTTAATATGATCGTCCAATTGAGATTTATGATTTTAACTTTTTTTTACACCGTTGTCTGTTGGTCCGCGTTCGTAAACTCCCTTCATAACTAAGTTTTTTTTACTTAGATACTTTCATTTTTAAAATTATTTTATGGATTTTCGAAAAAATCAAGCGCGTATTCAGAAAAGCTTAACTAAATCTAATCTATTTTAAGTAAGTAAAACGTCATTTTAATTAATTTGACCGCATAATACTTAAGGCTTGATATTTGCTTCTCACGATTTATGGTCACGAAAAAAAATAGACTTGCATTGCATCGAAGATCGACGGGTCAGGGTGGGAGTGTGTTTATAGATTTTTGAACCAATTTAGATCAAATGCTTTGAAATTCGGTAGTTTGTATGTGAATTAGCTCGGGAAGTAACTGCTTTTTGATGGTGTCAACTCCAGCACCCTTCTGATACTTTTGTGGTGTTTTTGATTAACATATTGGGAAAATTATTTGATGAACCTGAAGGCATCAAAAGCAACTATTTAAAGTAGCTAGACTCGATTAGACAAGTTAAAATATTGTAACTCCCCTTTTCCGTAAGTTCGATACAATAAAATCGCCACTAGATGAAACCTTTGAAAACTTTGGTATACTTTATTGTTTATTGCAAAGGTACATTAATTATTTCACATAAAATCAATTACAAACTTGATTTCCAAATATATTCACAACTAATATATACTGCGCTAATTTATTAAAGGAACAAAATTTTTACAAAAAATTTTACCTAAATTTCAAACAGCTGTATCTCTACGAAAAATCATCGAATTTGGAACCTAATTATATCATTGGAAAACTTGTACTAGTTTTGCCGCTTTGCACGGCGGGTAGAAATGAGAGCCTAAATGACCGAGCGGTCTAAGGCGTTTGCCTTGGACTGTTTGTCCATTTAGACTTAGGTTGCAGGTTCGAATCCAGGCAGCGGCAGTGTGAACAATTTATAATTAATGGGAGTGCAGCATTGATCACATTGTCGTTGCTTGTATAAGAACGAAGTAACCGACTGCACCCACATCAAAATGTAATTGTAAATATGTTTGTAATTAAAAAAATAAAGATTAACAAATAATGATGTGGGTGGCCTTTGTTATAGGCGTATATGTTAGAGAAACGGAGGTTAAGCCCCAATATTATTATTATTATTATTATTATTATTAGAAATGGTAAGAAACGCTATCCCTAATTATTATATAAAGTTTAGAAGCGTACCATAATTTTACAGCGAATTTGTTAACAACACTAAGATATTCGCTTTCTAAGCAAAATTGACATTTCTGGATTTAAAATCGTGTATTATCTGAAATAATCATCGCACTGAAATCCCATTCCTATCATTCGGAAACTTAAACAGCCTTCTTTTAAGCCCTTACATATTGTTTCTTAAAAATTTTTACCACTCTTCGTTTTTAATACCTACATGTCAAAAACTAGAATTTTTCCATAATTTAAACATTTTTTCACCTGGTCGCAATTTTATATAAAAAAAGGCGTTATCTAAAATCATATCGTGCTCATTAGAAAACATGAACTTTCTAGTTTTGGAATTTACTTCTCAAAAATTTTTATCACCTTCTGCTGCTTTGTACTGGCCACTGGGGGTTGAAAAAGTTCGAAAAAATAAAAAATATAATTAATAAATTTTACAGTCCCAAAAATATTATTTATAATTAGGAATAATTTGATTAGACTATTTTAAGTTTAGAAGAGATTTGACTGTACATGAAAAAGAAGAACAAAAGACTAAAACCATAACGAAATTGTTTTATTATGTTTGAACATTCGATTTTCACATATTTTCCTTTTTAAATAAATAGTCCTTGTGAAAATTTAATAAAATATATTTTGATTTAGGAACAAAATATAAATATTGTTATGCGGTTAAGAAGTCTATATATGGATAGATTCCGTACCAAATTCAATAACAAACAGCAGTCTGGTTTATAATCTCTTAGTTTGAAATTTGAACCTGGACATAAATAATTCACTCATTGTATTTTGACATAATATCATAACATTTAATCGAATTGCTTAGATTTTGATGGTTCGTTACCAATTTTTCCACAAATGTCATGAATACACCTATGATTTTGATTTTACATATTTAAAAAAAATTATATTCGTTCTAATAAGGAGTGATAAGAGATAAATCTGGAAATAGGGTTATCGTAAGCTTAGGGTTGGCACCAGGTTAAGGTTCCGAGAAGTCGGACGATAACTCAGAAAGTCGGTAGATTATGGAATTAAGGCTGTTGTCTCCCTGTGTAAAAATGTTTTGGACTAAACTTATAATAAGCATGTATAATTAATTATACCACACATACATAGTCAACTAGTGTGTTACTTTTAACTCTAATGTACAATGCGGAGAAATTATGGTAAAAAATAAAGTGTATTCTTGTAATAAAGTCTCTCTTCTCTTTTCAACTATCTATACTCTAACTATGGTCATTTCTGTTCAACAATAAAATTCATTAACTTTGAGTAATTATATAATATTAATTATTTCTTAAAACAGAATCTCTCTAATGCTTTCAGTGTTAATTATCCGAACTTTAATTAAATTTATCTCGAGTTAGAGATGATAAATCGACTTCAAGTCCGGCACATTATGAAGAAGGTGTTGTGTGGAGAAGGGGTATTGCAGTGAGAAGCGGGAAATTGAAAAAAGTCCAATTTTATCATATGTATTTAATTTATTTCATCAAAAATATAAGTATGAAGTAATATAAATATATTAGAAATTTGCACATTTTGTCCATCATTTTGCACGAAAACTACCAGTCAGTTTGTTTTGGCATTAAGCCGTAAGTATCTATCAAAACTTAATCACAAGGTTGACAAGACATTGAAATTTTGCACAAGCGTGACTCGAACAAAACGACGAAACATGAAAATTCGTTGTGACTTAAATAGGACGAATATAAGATTTTTACAACTGACTTCTTATCGTGATACCAACAAAATAAACTGAAAAGTTCTATAAACATTAAAATCATGAAAAAAATCAATTCTCACTACTCTAATTGACGAGGTCAAATTCACAGTGGTGGCGATTTAGCAATCAAAATGCTAATTTTTGCTTTTTCGACCCTGATTTCGGCCCACGCGGTGGCATGGCAAAATTTTCAAAAACTCGTCACCGAGCAGAAGGCAACCCTATGTCAAACTAAAAAGAATTCTAAATTGAGTTGTGTTATTTTAGATTGCATTAACTTGAGAACCACAGAATTACGTTTATAAAACATTTGACAGTTGTTTTTATATTTTCAAAGGGATGACAACACACGAAATAAAAAAAACAGTTGACAAACGTTGTATGTTTTATGAGTTTAGTGGCATGTTTTTAGGTTGGTATGAGTGATTGTGTATACATATTCACTGTAAATAAAATTTAATATTTGTCTACACACTGTAAAAAAAAAGAAGATGTTTGTGAAGAATTTTTACAGAAGTGAATCAGAGAAAAATGAGTACAGTAATAATCCAATTTGTTACTAGGCGTAGTACATGCGAATCGAAAACGAGGGTATGGTGTAAATTTAGTTAAAGCTTATTGTGAAACCAAACTTGGTTAATTTACACGCATAATGCGCAGTATTGTGGCTGTGCTTATACTGTTTATACTCTGGGAGCCAGTCAGTGTATGAACTTCGACGTGAGCGAAGTAGCTTTAGATTAAAGAGGTTACAAAGATAGAGGCTAAAAAGCATAGGAAACGCAATAAATGAATTATTGAACGTTAAAAAAGAGACCTGACCTGACAAAGCGAGAATATTCATATTTTGAATGATTGCATAAACACGTGCATGTTTGTGTATTTCATAGAGGTAGTATAAGATAGACGAAGACAGCTATACGTGTACTTTTTTTAGGTCTCTCTCTGTAACGATCAATCGTTTGGATGGTCACGTTACGGTTCTATGTTATTACTTCTATGGTTTTAGATACCCTTAGATTTTATAGGATCGTGGAATCTTTATTTTGCAGTTATCGAGGTGATTTCTGTTACAGTTCTGTTTGGTCCTGTCTGATCATTATTGGTCCTTTTTGGCCAATCTCTACCGGGGCTCATTTTCAGGATAAAGAAGTGATCTTAAAGATGTGTTGTCGCAGAAATCGAAATTTCTTGACTATTTTTAAAAGAAAGCAAACAATTGACTGAGATAATTGCTGAAATACTATGTATAGACATGGTAGTATGTCATGTAAGTAAAGAAATATAGCCACTCTTAGGTAACCACACATACATACATGTCACACACACATAACTGATAATCTCATATAATACATACCATATAATTTGCACCCTCACAACATCAATATTTTTAAGTTTTAAAAACTTGCGACTAAACTTAGTATACCCTGATATATTTCATATATACATGGAATAAAAACTTCAATCGTGACTCCATACAGCTTTTCAATTCCATTTTTCCCGATTCTAGGCGAAAATGCGACTCAAGTATAAAGATAATTTTCTGGAAAATTTTGCGTTCTTTAAATTAATCATCTATAATTTTTTCTGTGTTGACAATATCTTGACAATGAAAAATTGTGCGGCTTTTCTTTAAAATTTGTGCGAAACACACATAAAATGAGGGAAAAAGTGGAATAGTTTCAATGAGTGCAACAGTTTTTATGAATAAAACGTGACACGTAAAGCGCGGCAATTGCCATTATTTAGCGTATCGTATAGCGTATCTTCAAGGTCATCTTGTTACATTTAAAAAGAACCTTGATCCCAAAACGATTCATGAGACCAAAGTTACATGAAAAGTTGTAACGTTTTTGTTTGTTTCGTGTAGATTTAGAATCTTCTAGTAAGTTCCATCAGGCACATCCAAGTAAAAAACCCCAATTTTTTGGCAAATCTGGACTAGAATCCAGTTTGATACCGGCTCCCACAGTTTTAATACATGGGGTACATAAAAACAACACTATATACTCATTCCATAATATACCCACCCCTTCTACTATCCCCCCACTATCCCCTCCTCCCTCACTCGTCATCATCATGAATGACAAGGGTTTTGTATATATGTGTTCTTCTTCAATGATGCACTGTGTATTATGTTTTGATGTCTATTCTTGTAACAACAGTGGTACCAAGTTAATATTTTCAACACTGATGGTGGATATTATGGTTGATTTTAAATTCATTTATTTTAAAGAGAGAATAGTCAATCGTATTTTTTATAAAGGGGAAGGAAATTGGGGATTTATTGGTAATATTTGTTTGATTCACAAGTGTCTTTTATTTCTGTGGTCTATAAATTGTTTAAATTTTGCTAACATTTTCTAATAATTTTCTATGCATCAAAATTTTATTGCGCTCGTTTGAAAGTCCAGACAAGAAAGCTATTCATAGTTGAATCAAGGAAATATCATTATTTAAAATAGTATTCTGGTCTAGAAATTTGAAGAAATCGATTTTTTTCCTCATATTAATAAAGGTTAGGACCCTTAAGAATATGTTCTAAAACGGATTTTTCAATATTCGAATTATTTTCAGAAATACAGCGGATTTTGTGGTAACGAAGTTTAAATTGATCGCTCTTTACTGCAAGCTTCTGTTGCTTCAGAAGAAGGCAAAAAGCTCGGTTAGCAGAAATAACTTTGCAAGACATTGCATATGAAGTGGAAGAAGATCCAATGTATGGATCTGAGATCGCCGATTAATCCAAAGAGAATAATATTATTACCCGAGTTACTCTGACGGAATTGTCTCTCAAACTTAAAATGCGTTTTTCTTGAAACTACATTTTTGGAGGTGATTGACATGATATTTCAAGTTCTACTCGATCGATTTCTTTGAAATTGGATGGGAACCTTTCTTTTTAATCTCTCTATCGTCTGAACCTCGGATTTTATAAAAATTTCAAAGAAAATGTCAAAAAAGGGGTAGAAATAAATTTTTATTTTCATTTCGACGCCATTTTGTGACATTTTTACCAATTAAGAATATTTCAAATTTTTTTGATTCAGATCACTACAAGGCTTGGAATCGTGTTAACCAGAGTACTGTGTTTTTTGTAGCACCCACCTCTAAAGGAATTAAGATTTTTCACTGTGACTAAAGTTTATAATCAGACTATAATATATAAATATTTATACAACCTAAAATGTATTCATGATGTAACCAAATAAGTAAGTTAAATATAACAAAATAACTAGTTATGAAACAATACAACCCTCTAGTGGTAAATAATTACATGAAATTTACAGACTGATTAAGGGTATACATACTGATAGATAGATATAAATAAAGGGTTTTCCATTAAGAATGATAGACCTTTAAACGTAAATAATTTGTGTGTATTATTAATTTTTTTTTTTAAAGTATTGCATCTGTTTGAGCAAGTTCGGTGAATGTTCATTTTTTTGCAGTAAATGAGAGTTCAAAATCCCATGATCAAAATAAACACAGTTTTGGGGCTTCCTGCGGGACAAAATTGTGATTTCATTTTAAAATTGTGATTTTTAACACAGTACTTTATGGAAGAACTTACAATCATGTTATTTAATCGGTGATTGAGCTTCAAAAAAGTTTTCATTATAAAGAAAATAATTTATGACAGATTCTGTTTATGCAAGAAAAACATCACCTTACGGCGCTTTCCAAAAAGAAAACATAAAAAACTTTGGTTTTTCACGTTTAAATGTCAAAAACTTGTCAAATTGATAAATTTTATCTTTTACGATATTTTTAAAACATTAAATAACATTTACGTGATACAAATATTATTTTTATTCATAACCTAGATTTAATTTCAATGAATATGAATTAGTTGCTAACTTGACTAATCATGTGACGGCCGAACTACTTTAATTGGAATAGTATTTTATAGCAAATTGATGACCTAATGGTAACAGAAATTTGAAAAAAGAAAACTGTAATTTTTAACTGCTTCTTATAGATTTTTACCCACTGAAAATGGTTTTCATATTAAAAAACTTCAATCACGTTAGGCTTGTAAAACTCATTTGAAAAATTAGACAAATTCAGGGAGATAATATGGGCACTGATGTCTCTTGATCATATCCCAACAAATTAACGATACCTGATTAGTTAATAATATCCCATGCGTGAAATAGAAGATGAAAAGCGAAAACGTGGTCAAGAAGAATATAATAATTTTGCAATTTTTCAAAGACAAAATTATAAATTTGTTTCAAAGAAAAACTGGCAATTCAGGGTTAGTATCATTTCTAGTATCATTCAATTCAATTTTAGCGGGTAGTCTTATCTTTACTAACCCCTTCAATTAGTCGAATTTCTGATTTATGACTTTTCTTGGAATTTTGCAAGAAAACTCCAAGTTCTAGTTTATGGTCTTAGTTTAAAGTTCTATCACTCTTAATGAAAAACCCTTTTACAAAGATAGCAAACGCCTTTCTCCTTCCTCACAGAAGACCGTTTATTTAATTGTGTTTGATTATAAAATCAACTTAATTGTTATAGATACAGAATCAAGTTTAGATTTGTGGGATATATTCTCAAATATTTTTAATGAATTTATAATTTTTTTGTTTTGTTTTATGATTAAATGTACGCGTAAATATTTTCCGAAGGGAGGGGTGAGGTTAGTAGAGGGTGGAAATTGAATGAATTTTAATTTGTTGCATATGTATGTTGTGGATACAAAGGGTTAATTTTGGTATTTAATTGAATTTTCGAATGTCGACCTGATTAAAGTGAAAAAGGGAATTATATTTATGAAGATTAAATTATTGTTAAATGTGGCCAATTTAGGCGAGCTTTCGAATATTAGTAATTCTCAAACACTGGAATATTAATCCTTTGGACATATTTTGGTAATATACAGGAGGGGGAGCAAATCGGGGCTTGGCAACGTCTAAACAGGATTTAAAAAGACCCAACCTCAACCCATAATTTATATTTTGAATTATATTTGAATTTGTTTCATAACTATAAGATTGTTCGAAGCTTCCTTGCAATCTCCAGGATAAAGGACCCCGTATTTAGCCTACCGAAGTCAGATATCTAATGAAAATTCGAGTTTTTTTTTGCATTTTTTGAAGAATTTAACACCTTGGAAGTTGTAAAGTCATGAGATTTGTGTCATTAAAATCGACTGAAAATTAAATAGAATTAAAAAAATTCGTTTGGAAATTTGTCGGAAAATTTCTAAGATTCGTGGTCTGTTTAATAAGATTTTTAATATTTTAAGTTGGCCCTACTAAAAAAAAACCTTGCCTGAAAAACATGGAGACCTAAGAATTCTGTTTTATTTTACTTAATGTTAAACTTCAGAAATCTGTTAGGAAAATAAAATATAAAGAAAAATTTCTAGCTTACCTTTAACGGTTTTATTTGGAGGTTGATCTCGATTCCACGGTGGATCACCATGTCCCGAAAAATCACGTAATTTTAAATAACTAATTGTTAAACGTATAATGCTAGCCTTATCCAATTGTGAAGTAATAGCCGCAGGTAATGGTAGCATTTTCGCTAGTTCATAAAATTCAAAATTCTCCTTGCCACGTCTGGAGCGAGCCGCATCACGACTTTTCTCTTTTCGTAATTCCAAAATACTGCAAAAAAGAAATAATAAAAAAAAGTTAATTTGTGATGTTAACAAATTTAGGTTAACATTTTTGTATTGTAAGTGATTTTGGGGGTTGTTAAATAGGGGTAGTTTTTTTACATTATTTGATACGTGCAGAATTAGTGGTAGATTTTTTTTTTGCTGACGTGTTAATGTCAGGTTTGATTACTTTTCGTTGACAATACTTGTGTTATTACTAGTTTTTCCAATGAAATGCACCAACCCTTTGGGAATCATGAAAACGTTTATTGTTTTTTTCTTCTTTCTTATAAAAACTATTAGTCCAAGCAAATTAGCAATTCTAAAATGAACAATTTCTTAACGTTATATTTGTAAGTTATTATACCATGAAATATATCAAGGTATACTAAGTTCAGTCCCAAGTTTGTAACGTTTAAAAATATTGATGATACGAACAAAATTTTGATATAGATATTCATAAAATTAACCTAATTAGTCCATTTTCGGTTGTCTCTCTGCCCGTCTGTCTGTCTGTTGAAACGGAAACTCAAAAACGAAAAGAAATATCAAGCTGAAATTTTTATAGGGTGCTTAGATCGTAAAAAGTCAGTTTGTAAGCGTAAATTTCGTAAATGAGTTCTTAAATGAGCAATATAGTTCAATTGGGTCTCGTTTTATCATCTTGCAAAACGTTAGCGATAGAACAAAAACTTAAATGTAAAAAATGTTCCTTGTCAAAAAATACGAATGGTAAATTTTAAACTTTACTAGACAACTCTTAAGATGTTTGTGTAAAAAAATTGCCTATATTTAAAAACTATTTGGAAAAAAAATTATATGCAAGCAATTTTTTAACACAAATGTCTTAAAGGTTTTCTAGAAATGTTTAAAAATTAACTAACAATTCTGCTCAAACAATGATAAACTGCTCGTTTCGAAATGTAACAAACAAAATGTCTAATTTGCTTGGACTATATACTGTTTGTCACAGGATCAGTTTATAAAAATTTATTTAAAGGCATATTTGATTTATCAAAATTTTTGACAGCCCTGATCATAGGTACATATACCTGTAAGTTGGCCCAACAACAAGAAAATATATACAGTTAAACCTTATTATTTCATCATATTGATTCAAAATATTTTATCAAGTAATCATCGATAGATCGAATATGAATTTGAAGTTAATTTGTATATCCCTAAAATTGATATAAAAAATTGATAAAACTTAAGATAGTTTGGCCACAAGCCCATTTTTCTTAATTTTATTAAAAACAAAACAAATTTTTCAATCGAACCACGAAATTTATAATTTAAGTGCACATCATTGTCATTTAACGGACCGTCAGCACTCATGTAAAAGCATTTTGCTCACGCTCGATTTAAAATATAAATAACTTTTATTTTTCAAATGGTACTTGTGGCCGAAACTTTTTCTTTCATATAAATTTGATCTATTTTCGAATTATCAATTTTTCAGAATTTTCAACTTATCTACAGCTTTAAAAAAAATTGTTTTTCTTAAGTCCCTCAGCAATTTCTCTCATAAAATATTAACTTCGGAAATTTTCAGGCCTGTTCGTCTACTTTGGTTAGTTTAATATAAGTCGTACTCGATAAATTAAAAAAAAACTTTTAAAACTTATATATCGATTTTCAATGACTCTTTACTTAAAAATTTGCTCGGATACGTATGTTGAAATATTTAAATAGAATTTTTTAATAAATTATTAAAACAAATTAATTATTTAAAACAAATAATTATAAATTTATAACTAAACAAATTTGATTATTGAATTTTTTTTGTCTCGAATGGTTTTGAAATGAAATAGTTAAATTTTTGACAACGAGATGGCATTTGATGTATTAATAATATATGCTATATAAATTATTGGTATTTTATACAAACTCGCGGTAGTAGTATGTTGAAAGTCTCTCATTAAATACATGTGTGTAGCAGACTAGCAGTAGCTCAACAAACACTTGGTTCTTCCATTGCAGCATCGGGAAGAATTAAGGGAGGACACACTAAATGGTGGTGTAATCCACCTAAATTTTTGAAAGAGCCCGTGTCGTCGATCATTATTGTGATCAGTGATGAGGCTCAGTTATCTTAATCCAAAATTATTTAAAAACTTTTAACTACCTTATCAAGGGTAATCAATAATGACTAACAATTATTGCGGATTTATTGCATTGAGAATTTATTTATATATTAATTATAAACACGTCCGCACTCACGTTATGAGCATTTTGCTCACAATCAATTGTGGGTTAAACTTTTTCTCTCTTCATATAATTTTATCTATTTTCGAATTGTGAATTTATCAGTTTTATCCAATATATCTATAGGTTTTTTCTAAAATATTTTTTTTTCTTTTCTTGGGAGAGATTGTGAGAATTTCTTTCATCACAAGAGTAAAGATGTAAGCAAAAATATTAGTTTTCAAAAATTTTCAGGCCTGTTCGTGTAATTTTCGTTAGTTTAATATAAGTCGTACTTAGTAAATTAAAAAACTTATGATAGAAATATGGTGAAATTAGTTAAACTGAATCTAATTATTTCTCTGCTCTAATTTTTTCATTCTCAAACATCATTCAATAATCACGTAATGAAATTATTTTTAATTAGCTAAAAATAAATTTATATAAAATTATGTAGAGGTTATGATTTACAAAGTTAAATAATATTTAAGGCGCAAAGTACTTGACGCATGTACAGAACGCGTGAGCAAATCTCTCATCACGCAACTAAAGATTACGGAACGGTTGGTGCCAGTGCTCACGGTTTAATCAAGCTCGACTGTCGCGTATAGAGGTACAGGCAAGTAACAATCCCAGTGCACGAAGGAAAAAAGGAAAAACGATTTTCTGTTATAGAGATTCGAGTTTCCCATTAATAAAGGTTTTGTAGGGTTAAAATGACGGAACCTGGTAGTTACATGTACCTACAGTTTTCTCACTTAACCAGGTTTGACTGTATTACTTATGTCTAATTGAAATATTTATGGATCCTAATTTAATAAAAGTTTTACACAGTGACAAAAACGAAAAAAAAAAATCATACGCAACGTTAATCTCTCAGAATTCCCATTCAACGTTCCGGAACATTTATATTCAACCACATTTAATCAATCAATCAAAATGATTTTTAATCAATAAACCGTAATTAAATTTGTCTCTCTAAATTTATTTTATTGATTATATATCGATGATTGATACTGATGAACAGAAAGAAGTACGCTCAAATTTATTATATAATGCATTTAATTCGTTGTCAATTTAATTTTTAAATTGAACTGGTTTTTGTCATATTGGTGTTAATTAAGATATAAATATTTTACTAAATAATGACATCATATACAGCAGTTATACTGTATTTATTACATTAAATCTTTGTTCATATGTGGACTAAAAAGTTAAAAATAATTTTATAATTATTCACACCTATTCGTTGTGTGCGTAGTCATGGTAGGGACAATAAAAAAGATGCCAGCGCTTCCAATGAAACATTTTGACGATAAAGGAGGTTGTTATGACTAATTTGCAATTCTTTACATGTTAATGTCAAATTAAAATTATTGAAAAACACTAATTAATTAAACTTAATGCATTAAAAAATTTGTGAAAATAAGAAATCAAATTGCACAAATATTATTTTTCAAATGTAAATTATCATAATTATTTATTTAAATTTGTGAGACAATAATATTAAATTTTCAATGTAAGTCATAAATACAATCTATACAATTATATATGCATATCCATACAATTCTATAATTAAATTAGTTTATCGTTACCATGGAAACGAAACTCGTGCACGGTGCGAATACTGTATTTATTATAAAAACTTTGTTCATATGTGGACAAAAAAGTAAAAAATAATTTTACAATTAGAAGATTATTCACGGGTATTCGCACCGTGTGTGAGTTTTATTGGAGGCGTTTCCATTGTAACGATACACTACTTTAATTATAGAATTGTATGGATGCATATATAATTGTATGGATTGCATTTATGACTTACATTGAATATTTAATATTATTGTCTCACAAATTTAAATAAATAATTATGATAATTTACATTTGAAAAATAATATTTGTACAATTTGATTTCTTATTTTCACAATTTTTAACGCATTAAGTTGAATTAATTAGTGTTTTTCAATAATTTTAATTTGACATTTTCTATAACATTAACATGTAAAGAATTGCAAATTAGTGATAACAGTCTCCTTTAACGCCAAAATTTTTCACTGGACCCATCGATTTTATTGTCCCTACTATGACTACGCACACAACGAATACGACTTTTTGTTGAGAAGGAAAAAAAGCAGAAAGAAAGTGTTAATTTTTTACCCTTAATTTGTTTATAACAATTTAACGGTCAAAGATAAAAGGTCACAACTGTTATCTTTAAAAAGTAAAAAAACATCAAAATAATGAAAATTGCCGCTTAAAATCATAGTTTTTAAAAACGAAGCCTATACTTAACAAATGTTTTTTGGTCACCAGCGTATTCAGCACATTTTTTTACATAAACTGGCACCTGTAAATTTCTGACGTAAGAAAAATTTACTCGTTTTATCAAAAATCATTTTTGCAACGGAATGCTAAACGGTACAATGAAATAATCATATGAATCGAAAATACCCTCTGAAAAGTTTTGCTTATTCTGTCTTTAAATAATTATTGGTCCAACAACGACGGTCATATCGAAGACGAATGATGACGAAACACTCTGGTTTTTATGTAACGACATTGAGTTGTTTACTGACCGTATTACTCGAAAGTATGTGTATATGTTTTATAGGCCCGTTGGGACATAGAGACCTCTTTTTTTTTGTGACCGGTGAAAATAACACAGAAACAATTTTAGATTTATAGTACATTCGTCAATTTACACAAGGAAGAAAAAAAGAAAAAACCTTTTAGAAAATGCTGACGAATTCATCACACAGAAAATAATAATAAAACACCTCGAAAATTGACTTCGAAAAAAATATATTTATTTATATTTATTTACTTTTTTTCACATTTAAAAAGGAAGAAAAAAATCTAATAGCTACTACTCGAAATATTTTTATTTCGAAGAGTGCGACGGGAGCGACGGGGGTTTCTAAATAAGTTGTTCTGGAATTTTCTTTTTGTGTTGAAGGATATTTTTATATTTGTGTGTGTATGTATGAGTGGAGTGGGGATTCTTCTAAGTGAAAAAGAAAAACATGAAATTCACGAGGGGTGATTATATGTGTACGATGGGCGATGGGCGATGGGCATTAGAGACATGACCAAGGCGAGAAAACATGAGATGTGTTTCGATAACCTAATAAACGTCATACATATCACTATACATACTAGTATTTCTAATATTTATTCCATATAAAACAGTGGCTCTTAACATTTTTCATCTTTCACAAATAGTACACACAAACGATTCAAAAACAGTGGAATTTGGTTAAGTGGGACCTGGATAAGTGAGAAATCTTCATAACTGGAACTCATGCTGAGGTGCCAACACTTTGGCATCGAATTAAGTAGGACGAAGCAAAGTTCTATATCTAGGATTCATGCTTTCGATTTTATCGTCATAGTTACCTCTATAACTGAGATAGCGAATGAATTTTACATACATTAACTTCTGAGACTTGAGATAACATCGTCTTGTTTGTTTACTTACTTATTCTTATTCTATCCGAAAATTCTCCACTTAACTAATTTTCAGCCTCAATGACCTTCAGTTTTAGTTTTGCTTTTCTGTCATACGGATGTTTATTTGAAAAATGCCGAAACAAAGGCTTATCGTTATCAGTGCGTGAAAAACTGAAGTTACTATCCATTTATGAAAGTGGGAAACCACGTGTAAGTCTGTGTCAAATTTAATGAGCCAAAATCTACTCTTTGTAGAATAATTCAGAATAAAGATAAAATTCAATCACAATGTTCTGGAGGTCAATTAAAACTAAAACGTGTACGTTTATCAGAATATCCTGAACTTGAACAGTGATTGCTAACATGTGTCAAGCAACTTTGTAACAAAAACGTTCCGTTTAGTGGACCGACGATTAAAGAAAAGGCACTAGATTTCGCGCGAAGTCTCGGTATTCATAATTTTTGTAGCAGCAATGATAATACGTTATTTCATTTAGTAATCGCACCGCTATAACTGAAATAACCTGTATTCTGACCTCTATTAATGGAAGGAACCCTCTGTAAATGAGACAGCAGATACTTATTTATACCTGGATGTCTGAGAAGAGAAATACCTCTAAATGAAAGAAATTTGCATGTCTTCAATTAACCATGACATTAAGCATGACTCCACTGTATATTTACTGAGATCAAAATTATGTGAAGAGGACCCCGCAATATAAGGTAGTAAAATGGTTTTCCGTGAAACTTTTTCTAACCGCCCCCAAAATGTTCTTTGTATCGTTCTAAACAAAAGCTCTCACGGTCACCAAATTTATTAACGGGAAGTTTCCGAGCTCCGATCTTTAGGTAGTACGAGCACCAAGGCAAGTTTAGACTTGTGGCTGAAATTATTTACACCTTATTTTCAACTTTGATGATACAATTTTTCAATATCTGCCTTGGTTTACGAAATATCGAAAGCTAAATAATTAAACCAAATTTTTTGATTAAATAAGAAAAGAAATTCGATGACGTAGTAAGGCCAATTATGCCCCCAAGTATCGTTTGTTTGACTGTTCCTGGTCATATGATAATCTTCAAGTCCATAATAATAAAACTATCTCACTTCATAACATTGAACAATCAATATATCTCACATTTTCCATGAATGCCCGAACTATTAAAGTAAATATTGTTAAAGAAATATATGAAAAACCAGTAACGGAAAAGTATATCTTTTGAATTAGGGATAAAGTTTTTTTTTTTTTTTTTTTTTCGTTAAAGGTATACTCACTAAAGTATTTGTATATGGTGTTACAATTCTCAGTGGACTTATACGAATATAGATAGTATAGTGTTCGCCTTTAGATCGCTAAATTTGCACCAATTTAATCGGTAACTATGTCCTAATTTCATTTTCACATTTTTCTATATATATAGATGTTCTATAACATTCCTCTCTGATCAACCAATTCATGCCAATTGCTTTGTCAATAAAAACATCAAAAAATTATTTTTTACTTTTTTCTTTGTCATTAATTTTCGCTTTCTGTTTCGATTTAGAATTTGATTATATATTTTCAAGTACAGTTAAAATATATATTATCTAATTATTTTAAGTCAAAATGAAGCTATTTTCGATAAATATTTTATACTAATTTTCTCATAGTGAAGTTTTAAATATTTTGTATACAACGTGTTCTGTTATTAACTGCAGAAACCTAACTTCCCAAAATAAGCTCATCAAGAGCAACAAAAAAAACCCTTTTCCAAATTTGAATCTGAGCCCTAATTTGGGAGCTACAGGTATGACAAAAATTGATAAATTGGATTATTCACTGACTATCATTCGATAACCAGTAGCCAATGATAATCAGGAGACATTAGAAACAATTTTTTAAATAATATTCAACTAAGGTAGGGATTTTTAAAAATTATAACATGATTTGATTGGATTATATTATTTTGCAAAAACATTAAATGATTGTACGTAAACAAACCAACTATGTGACAATGGGTGTGGTTTGTTTGAAAAGGGTTCTTTTGTTGCTCTTGATGAGCTTATTTTGGGAAGTTAGGTTTCTGCAGTTAATAACAGAACACGTTGTATATACTGAAACAAGCTTTTACCCGCGGCCCCACCCGCGTTTTTTGCCCGTAAATAACTGATAAGACCTTTAAAAAGTGAATAAAATAATATGAATTTTTTTTTATTGCCTTAAAGGTGACATACAAACAGAAAAGTCCATAAATTGGATCTTTCATTTTTTATGAAATCTCAAATGATTAAACTGTTTTCAATTTTTTTAAATGTAAAAAGTATGTCTGATAACCTTGATTGGCAAATGTTCATAAGTTGTCTCCTTCAAGCCGATTTATGAAATGTCAAAAAAATAAATTTGGTGGAAGCCCCGGTGGAAAAAATATTTGAAGAAAGAATAAGAAATTCTGAAAAAGTCTTAGGAACTTTGAATTTCTCAACGTTTTCGGACTAGTCTAATTCAGAGTTATTCAGAGTTCTTAATACTTTTTTAAAGTTTCTAAGACTTTTTCAGAGTTTCCTAAGACTTATTAAGACTTATTCTTTTTTCAAATATTTTTTCCACCAGGGAAAACATTTTTTTCTGTTAATATATTTTTATAAATTATAGCTCATGTGTTATTCTGATCTATAAGCTATATTATTGTACAGTTTCATACAAATCAATTCGCTAGTTTTTACGTGAAAGCGTAACAAACAAACAAACATCCTTACTTTCACATTTATAATATATAGGGATATATAATATTTATGAAAAAAAACTTCAAACCAAAGTTATTATACTCTGCATTTAAATAATAAATCAGGAGTATATTAAATTTAGTAAAGCTAGTTTGTAAAGCTTAGAAATACTGATGATAGAAAAATTTGATATACAAATGTTCATAAAGCCATCTAATTAGGTTATTTGTTCGTAAATTATTATAGTAAAGAAACTTTTTTCCTTCGAAAAAAATATTTGCTGGGTGTATCGCCTTGCGATTTTATGCTTTGGCTTCGGAAAGTTATACTAAAAAAAGTCTACATGGTTTAAAGCGGAAGTTTTTAGTTATAACCCCCGCGTCATTGGGGTAAAGGCGGCTTATATCGTAAAGTAAATCAGATAAGTTTTAAACGATTTTAAAAAGGTCAAAATGCTAAAGTAATCCGAAATTTAAGATATTTTTATTAATAAACTCCTTTATGCAAGTTAAGACTTTTAATGACGTATAAGTTGGGTTTTGGTGGTCGCTGATCTGGAATTTCAGTAAAAATGTTAAATTTGTTACCCTTCACCTTCGTTTAGCTTCCATACGTAGACCCCCCTAAATTAATAATACCATTTTTCTGAAAATTTAAGCCTTTTTAAGGCATCTAAACCTCTCCCCCTCTTTTAACTTATATAAGTAGATCCCCGAAATAAAAAATATCATTTTTTTGCAAATTAAGACTTTTAATGAAGTATAAGGGTGTTTGTGGGATAGCTCGTTAAATTTTTGAACCCCTCCCCCTCTGTTAGCCCACATAAGTAGACACCCGAAAGAAAAAATACGTAATGAAATTTTTATGGTGGGTAAAAAACACTACAAGAACAACTAAAATCTGATTCGACCACTAAAAGGGCTTAAGTACACTTCCTCCAGCCCGATCCTCAATTTAAATAATAATAAATAGTTCCACCATTGATATCCATGCATTTGTATGATATTTGATCCATTAACTCAGTTGGTTGTTATTTTCCCTTGTGTATAAGGAAAATTCTCCTAAAACATTATAGCCTTAAACAAATCTTATTTTTGCACATTACTCTGATTTATTGTAAGTTATAATCCCTCTATAAAATTTATTTTGAAAATATTTTCTGTCCTTGTTGATGAATTTATATGTTAATACAAAATTTTATTATTCAGAATGGAAGACATATCACTGACTATAAATTGTGAAAAAAAAGGATACATGGTCAAAAATTTAACCTTCAGAAATTTTATGTTTACAACAAAAATTATTGAGGATAATTATAAAAGCGTAATTTTTGGTATCCTAAATACATTTTTAAAAATTGTCTTTATACATAGTTTAAAAATCGCCAAAAATGTAAAAATGTATGTAAAAATCATGCAAAAAGTGAAGGAATTTAATGGGTCTCCAATTCGATCGAAAATCGATTTTTTTTTGTTGCATTTTTTGTATTATTTAAGGAGATATGCAAGGATTGAATAATACAAGGGATTTCAATAAAATTTTAGAAATACATTTTTTGATTGACAAAGTTTACAAAAATCACAAAAAATTCCTAGATCATCGGGCTTTTTATAATTATTTTATCGTTCAAAGTTGGCTGAAAAAATGATGAAGCATATGGTTATCCTTTTCAATTGGATATTTCTATATCAAAGAATCTAGAGAGTGTGATAAAAAAATTATCTAAAATATTTAGACAATCTTGTAGTTTATAATACAGTGCAACCTTAATATAACGAACCTCAATATAACGAATTCCTCGATTTAACAAATTTTTCGCAATCCCCTTGAATTGTCCATAAGATTCAATATAAAATATACCTCTACATTACGAATATTTTTTGTGAACAGTCTCTTTATAACGAATTTTCAACTATAATAAAAAATTTAAATACCTCTAAATAACGAAATTCGTCAATTCAAAACCTTTATATAACGTATAAAGTCCCACCAATATATGACAGTTAGTATGCTCCATAGTATGTAATTCATGTCGCGAGAGGTTCCGACACTTTTTTTCCTCTTTATAACGAATTTTAGACCAACTTAACCTCAATATTACAAACCTCGGTTTAATGAATTACTTGATATAACGAATATTTACTGGTTCCCTTCAGATTTGTTATATCGAGGTTGCACTGTAATACCATAAAAATATAGCTTTGTCGATGATACAAAAACAAAATTTTAATTTAATTTTGAGTTAATCGAAGATCCATCATTTGATGAACATACACGACTATAGTTAGAGTAATGATGATTGAAGAGCGATATCTATATTATCAAATTTATAAGCATCACTTGCACACAATATATTATATATTTTTGTAGTTGCGTGGTATTGTAAAGCTAAAAATAACACATTATTTGAACTACATAGCATGTATTTGGTTTATATTAATGTAGGGAAAAAAATCACCTTAACATATTTAATTTTTTTTTTAAATTAAATACACCTGGATTAAGACTACATTTTAATTTCATCAAATTCCTAAGAAAAATTAGATTTACGGCCAATCTACCTTAAAGCTTAATAACTGTCCCAAATATTAGTAAAAAGTAGGGCGAACATGAATAAATGAATATTTACCCTATATTTTAAAGAAAGATTATCTCCTGGAAATGATTATTACTATTACAATAAACTACCCCAATTTAATATACGTAAGGGGTGAGTTAAGTTAGACAAAAATATTACTATTGCAAGGTATAATAATATTTTTTGTTTTAGCCTCATCGAAACGAAACAAACCGTTTGTGATGGATATAACCATTTACGACCAAATCAATTAATTTGTTAACTAAGAAGAATTCACGTAAGTTAATTTCCATTTCTTTAGTCCATTTTCGATTGGCTGTCCATCAACACAAAAACTAAAAAACGAAAAGAGATATCGCGCTGAAATTTGTTTATATCGTGCTTCGGACTCATGAAGTGAGTTTAAGTTCAAAAGTCCATTTGGTCTTGGATTCGTAGGACCCATCTTGTAAGCCATAAGAGGTAGAACAAAAGTATAAGTGTAAAAAATGTTTCTTATAAAAAATTAAACTTTTGTTTGAATATTTTTTCGTAAATAATTTAGTTTTGAGAAAATTTTTTGTTTAAAAATTCGTGGGTGCCTTGAACCATTTTTATGAATCTCTAGAGAGAGCAGATAGACCCCATTCACCCCATTGGGGCAAATGGATCTCATGCCCATGCAATAAATTTTATAATTTTCTCATTTTAAGTAAGATTTATAAAATTTTTCATGCTTCCTTTGTCTACAAAAATAAGAAAATAAGTTAATTCCCCCCAATTGAATAATCTCTATATCAATAATTATTAGATTTTGTTTTTCGAGATGAAAACAAGAACATTTCGATCTAGAAAGTGAATAATACGAGAAAATTGAGTAAAACAAAGACGATAAAAATGAAGTGTCAAATGTCGCGACGGTAATATCCCAACGGGATTTCAGTGTTCATTTCCCATATGGCTATTAAATATGTATGGTTCCTGTATATCTTTTCATATTTGTATGTCCAATCGATTTATTAATAATATTTTGCAAGACGCTCAATTCCCTCTAATACTATTAAATAATTTCATTTTTCTTCTTTGGGTTTCGTTTCAATTTTTCTCTTTTTGTGAGGAAAAAATGGTGGAGTTATTATATTCAATAAATGTCAAAATATTTTATATGCTTATGTAATAAGTTTAGTGTCTATTTGGTCAAAATTAAGTTTTTATTGTGGTTTTAGAAAAAAATTGTCTTGAATATTATTTATTATTGATAAACGGCAAGTAATCAAGTAGATCAATAGATCTATGGGCAAACCGAAATATATTCTGGACTCCAAGAATGAATAGTAAAAATTGTTGCAAACAACGTAAGAGATGGTCGGATGCGTTTAGGAACTACGGTGGAAATATATATGGTCGAGAACTGTTACTAACAGACAAGCGTGGAGAAACGCATTAGACTTTCTGCCCTTATTGTGATTACATTCACATTTGTGAAAGGAGAGGCCGTTGCCCATTTACTGGGATCAAGGCTTATTAAGTATTCAGGTGGTCTAAATTAGAACTACGGAAAAAGCGGTACACTTCTTGTTTAATAGTACAAATTTTTATCGCCAGGTGGCGGGGTTTATTTGAATTTGAATTGGAATATTTTTATTGGCCTTAAAAAATGGTAAGTATAAGTATTATTTTTGGGTCAAAATTACCTTATAAACTAAGTTTTATCGAATTCTGAAATAGAAAAAATTGTTTGATTTTTTCGATTTTTTCCAAGGGGTACCCTTCAAAGCAAAAAATCGAAAACATTTTGTTGCTTCGGAATTTGATGAAACACAGTTTATAAGGTATAATTGACCCAAAAAATTCAAAAATCAGGTTCAATTAACGATTAGGTGGGTAATTTTAGAGATATCGCCAAAAATCGATCCAAGGACTCGATTTTTTCAAAATCTACCAGCCCAATGAAACACAGTTTAGTAAATGTTCGTCCAATCGTCAAATAAACCCGATTTTTGAATTTTTTGGGACAAAGTTACCTTATAAACTGAGTTTTATCGAATTCTGAAACAGAAAAAAAGTTTTGATTTTTTCGATTTTTTTCCAAGGGGTACGAAGCCATCCCAATAGCTGTTGTTTTTCCAACTGATTTTACTGTAGTAATGAGAAAAACTCTCTCTTACTAGCGCCTTAGACCGTTCGCCCACTTAGGAGTTACTAGAGTGATTTTGTTGGTTTATTATTATTTTTATTTCGGCTGAGATATAGAAATTGTGTCTAATCTTCGATAATCAAGTCGGAACGATTTTTAAATGTTTTTTTTTTCTTTTTTTTTTTTTATAAAATAAATAATATTTGCTCGCGAGCCGTAAGTTGCCGACTACTGTATTGCACCAACCAACTAAAGCTTAAAAATAATGCATTTAAAAATAGAAAAATCTAAACTTTTTTTGTTTATAATAATAAAAATAATTGTTTACGTCAAACGTTCACTTAACCAAAAATAAAACTATTGTATCATTAATATATGAACTATTCAAAATTTTTTTTACGCATATTATGAATTTTTTGTTTGTTTGTTATAAAAAAAAACTAGAAAAAAATATAAATAAATAAAATAAAAAATTTCAACAACAATTCTGAATCATTAATTAAGATTTCACACATCAGTAAATATTCAATATAATAATTATTTTTTAAAAAGATATGTAGAAAAAAATTTACTATAAATATATATCAAGTTTGTTTACAAATTGGTTTGAAAAAATAAATAAAATCGAGAATCGAGTAGGTGTTGATTCAGTTGGATCTATTTTAAATATGTTTAAGGATGTATGAGCATGACAACAATGTTTGATTTAAAGGCTCAAAATTTGTTTGTAGGTAGTCTTTTACTCAAAGAATATGTGGTTAAAATTTCAGCTTAGGTATCCGTGCAAATTTTTAAGAAAAAAGTCATTAAAAATCGATATAAAATACATTGGCTCTTATGGAGGAATCTTTGAAAAACGACATATTTTGGAAGTTTTTGATAATTTTCGTTTGGAATGAATGAAAACAAATTTAAAAAAAACTTTTTAATAGAAAGTAAACATATTAGCAATGAATTAGAAAAGAAAAAAACTAAGTGTCACCGTCCATATAAGGGATGTAAGAGCAGGGTAGATTAAGGGTTGAAATTATTTTTATCTTATTTTCAACTTTGATGATGAATTTTGTTATAACTTCATGAATGTAGACGAAAAATAAGAATAAAATTTTTCGATATGTGTCTTGGTTTTCGAAATATCGAAAGCTAAATAATTAAACAAAATTTTCAATTTTCGATATTTTGAAAACTAAGCCAGATATCGAAAAATTTTATTCTTACTTTTCGTCTTATATCGTCAAGTAATAATATAAATTTTTTGAAAATATCTATTTTTAAATTTGTGCCCCCACTACCATGCTCATACATCCTTAAGAGTTTCTGAGTTGATAATAGACGAAAAAGTTTAATTATAACGTAAAAATGGGAAAATTTCTTGTATTATGGGATATATCATTAAAATTACTTATTAGAGACATTTCATGGTATACTTAGTTTAGTTCCAAGTTTGTAAATCTTAAAAATATCGATGCTATGAATAATTTATTTGAACAGATCATGTCGCAAAGTTCATTCTTTTAAGAAAATTATCAATATTAATAGATCAACTTTTACATCAAAAACAGTACATTAATTTTTTTTTATGGATAAACAAATCGTTACCAAACACAATTTTATAGCTTGTTAAAAATTTTTTGTTAAAGCCTCCCAAAACGTGATTCTGTGTTAAAACCGTTAATTATCAGATTTCGGATTTTCTTCTCTAATAACAAATTGACAAAAATCAATGTATTTTTTATTTTCAATTTTCTTTATCAATTATTTTTATGTTTGTTCATGGTTATTCGGGGAACAGTTGTACAAATTATTAAAATTGGATTATTGTGGATTTATTTAGTAAATTCACCTAAAAAATATATATAAGTGATAAAAAGCCTTTATGAGTTTTTCCATTTTTTTACGTAAAAAAAAAAACAGAGGTTTTTTGTTGTAAGGGGAGAATTTAACACATTTCTTTAACACCCTTAAAATCATTAAACTGAGTGGTGTACAATTTTTTTGTTAAGGATGAAAAGTTTCGTAAAATATTACGTATTAGGAAAATATATTTTAAATTTCGTTGGAAAATGTAACGTTCCAATTGAGAGATATCGAAAAATGTTAAAAAATGTTTTCAATTTTGATGGTGAATTATAACTTGAAAAAGTACAATAAAATTTTTCGATATCTGGAGTAGTTTTCAAAATATCGTAAATTGAAAATTTTGTTTAATTATTTAGCTTTCGATATTTCGAAAACCAAAGCAGATATCGAAAAATTTCATTCGTATTTTTCGTCTACATTCATGAAGTTGTAACAAAATTCATCATCAAAGTTGAAGATCATTCAATAATCACGTAATCAAACTATTTTTAATTAGCTAGTGCATTAAAAAATAAATTTATATAAAAATTATGTAGAGGTTATGATTTACAAAGTTATGCGTTAGCAAATCTCTCATCACCCAACTAAAGATTATCGAATGGTTGACGTGCGTACTGACGGGTTAAAAGAAATTAAAAGATTTCTTTGGGGCGAGCAATTTTATAAATATTACATCCAAGAAAACCATATTTTCCGATCAAAATGATTTTGTAATGAAAATAAAATAATTTAAATGATTTTATTATGAAAATTTACAAATCAACTCGTCAAAATCGATCAAGAATTGCAACCTGTAGCATTTAAGCACACAAAATCGACCAAGGATTTCAGAAACTTTCGATTTTTCAAAGATATCAAAAACATAATTTTAAAGAATTGGAAAAATGTATTATTTGACAGAACAAATGCTTGTGTTTTCTAAAATAGATAGGATTAAAATTTTTTTAAAGATTTAAAACAAACATACAATCGCAGGGATTAAGAATTTGCAACACGGCAAATATATATGTTTTGATAGCATTGATAGCAGTGTCACTTTTTAGAGGCTACTCGGTAAAAGAAATAAGATTATTCTCAAAATGAACCAGTGATAATGCAATAATGTTTCTGTTGATTCTACAGATTTTTTACGAAAAAGAACCCAAAGGCGATATTACACTTTTTTGTTAATAGAAAACTGTTTTAAAGTTTTATAGCCACGATCAACAGTGGCGGTACTATCGCTGCCAGTGTTCAATGTATTCCACGGAATACGGACGCAACGGCTCTAAGGAGGCAAGTTGATCATTTTCAAAAATGGAGAGATTTATTCCAGAATAAATGTCGAGATTGTAAGAAGTTCAAGTCTCGGAGAAATGGTCTCTCTTGTTTTTCTGTCCCAAAGGATTGCCGAAGTATTTAGCGCTAGAGAAGACTTTTATCCTGAATATTTAAAAAACGTTTTATCCAATCACAGACCAATTGTTATCGTTCAGAACTTGCTGATAACACAATTTAACGAGTAGAAAAACAACCCAGGAAATGATTAAATACCTTTTGTTTCATCTAGCAATAGTATCACATACTTCTAATTATATTCCTGCCACAGTAGCGTAGAAAGAAACTGATAAAAATTTTATCTGAGAAGTACTATAGAACAAGAATGGTTGAAATAAATTTCGATTTTTGCCCCAATTTCCTAGATCAGTTTTTTGTATTTTATAAATACGTAATTCGACTACCAAGTAGTCATCATCAGTAAGAATTAGCTAGTCGTGATTACTCTTATTATGAATGTTACTCTTTGCTAATTTGACCGCCACCAAATTTGGACATTATTTCTTTTGAAAACGAAGAAGCAAGAAATTTAGCCGTTTCCAATCTTATCAATGTATTTGCGAATATGAAAGTTCGCAAGAAAGATCAATGATTACTAATCATTAATCTATCACGCCTTTTTAATCACAAAAAGCGGAAAAATATGCATTGATTCATTTTATTTCCTTGTTGTAAAATTGATAGGGAAGTCAATTACAGAATAGTGGCCTATTTTTCTTGGCGGTTACACATATAAACTGATAGAGCCCGACGGATAAAAACACGCTGCTAACCATCAATTGTTCATTCATTAAATTAAACCACCTGAATTATAAAAATAAACATCCAAAAAAACAAGAAAGATTTTGTCTTCAAGATTATGTCGTCAAAAAATCATGCTGCGCGACTCTTCATTGAGAAAAAGACAAAGTAAGATTAAAATCTGATATTCTCATAGAAGATGTTTTGTATTCAATGGAGAATCTTACCGTACAGTCCGGCCATTCATTTAATGCCTGTCCCGAGAAATGATATAAACAAAAGATGTCACTAATGGGCATTGACCGCGCTTTTTTTTTTATTATAATGTAAGAAAAGGACCATTATATATTGTTAGAGGTATTATTTCATAGCGGAAATATAATTGAATACATTGTCCATATTAATGCGTGAATGGTACCTTACGACTAAATTAACTGACCAAAACACTCAAACGACCTTCATGCATATACTACAACTTTTCGAAAATGAAATTTCTTCTTTAAGGGGTCTTTTCAGTTTAAGGAAGTACGACCTCCAGGGCAATTTTGGATTTACTGTTTTCTTTAATATATGTAGTTGGAATAAGTTTAAATCAATTCTGGAAATTTTAGAGGAAGTTGCCAGATTATTAAAATAAATAAATGACATCACAAGTAGGCATATTTAACATTGGTCTTACGGGAAAAAGGTAGATGGATATTTACGGTAGATAGATATGTTTTCATAGATTTTTAAAAAATAAAACTATTTAAATTAAAGTGTAAACCTTAATAAATTATTGAAAACAAAAAGAACTCGTTGTGTCAGACTAATTAAGGATGTATGAGCATGGTAGTGGGGACACAAATTTAAAAAAATATTTCAATTTTGATGGTGAACTGTGTTACGATATCAGACGAAAAGTAAGAATAAAATTTTTGGATATCTGGAGTAATTTTCAAAATATAGAAAATTGAAAATGTTTAATTATTTAGCTCGAAAACTAAACTTATTTCGAAAACTGAGGCAGATATCGAAAACTTTTATACTTATTTTCATCATCAAAGTTGAAAATCAGATACAATAACTTCAAAACTAAATCTAAGCTTGCCTTGGCGCTCATACTCAAAAATTAATGGTATAAATGTATCAATTGGAGTATGCATGCCTCCCCTTTAGGATTTAAGTAGCTCCAGAAATCTTTAAAAGAATTTTTGCTAAATTAAAGACTGGGCTTTACATTCAACAAGTATGAGCACAAGAAACTGTGTGGAACAACTCATTCAAAAAAACAACTTTCTGGATAAAGTTTTGTTTCAATTTAGTAATCAGATGAACTTCATAAATAAAAGACTTGAAGTTTGCTTCAGAGAATCCCCGGAGAAAAACAAAACCAGTACCGCATTTACCATTTAGGCAGCCTAGAGACCCCCACGAAAGTTTTAGTTTTTCTTATTTTGACAAAACTTTTGGTCAAAGGTTTGAGTCAATCGTGCTAAGTCCGTCTCTCCTTCGTGGCCATAAAAGTTGTAAATGCGTCACTGGTCAAAACTTAGCCAAGAAGAAGACAACACTCTAAGAAAATTGTAAAAAATTTCCTGAATTGTTTTACTTTTCTAATTTCTAAGATTTAAGTTCTTTAAGATATGTTTTCTACCTAAATCTACTAAAAAAAAAGTTAATTATTATCAGTAACCGTAAAAGATCAAACACTTTTCCACAGGGAAAAATCGTTGATAAACCACAGTAATGTCGTTTAAACGTACAAAGAAAAGGTAAGGAAAATATAAATTAGTACTTGATTACAAGAAAAATCATCCCTGCAATAAAAATCGACAAAAAATTTTTCTTTATGTAATTGTAGTAAAAAGAATTACGGGACGTCAACAAAACGTGAGCGTTAAGTTTTATTGGTTTTCTATTTGATATGACACACGAAAGAGGCAACAAGAGGATGAAAAACTAATCAATGCGAAAACGTATAAGTACTACTGGAAAATAATTTAATTCATTATTACTGTCCCAGAAAAAAACAATATCAGCAATTAATGAATCAAATCGAAATCCGAAGAAAGGGGTTTGATAAAGTTATTTATATCGATACACGGTAGTCGGGGGGAGTCAGAGGGATGTTGTATAATAAAAATTCAATTTCACGTTTGAATAGATTTTAAAACTTTAGAGAAGCAAATAAATTGTTATTGATTTTGAGAGAAAAAAAATAATAAAAAAAATGAAAGACATGCCCAGGTTCGAGGACCGGTACAGAACCATGGTGGTGATTTTGGTTGTGTTTGTACGCGGGTAAACCACAGAAGTCGGCCGGTACGAACCAGGAGTGGGTGAATGCCGCGGCTGCTGGATTGATATTCATGTTGACTTGTGCACCCAAACCAGCCGCCGTTAAAGGTGACGTTGTTAAACCGGTACCACCATTATTACTCCCAGGAACAGACTGATGGCGTTGAAAGGCGGTCGTGGATGTGCCATAATCCATAGCCGCAACAGTTTGATATGGTAACATTTTTGAAGTTCACTTTTATAAAAATCACTAACAACAACAATAAAAAATCGCACTAAGAGTTGCCAACGTAACACAAAATGGCGTTGAAATTAAAATGAGGTCGCCAAAACATTGTCTAAACACGTGGATATTGAAAGAATTTTCACGAAAACAAACTTGGTAACAAATCACATTTTATATACCCCGTCCTAATCGATTTTAATCATGACACAGTGAAAAACAAAACGATTCTCCTTTGTTTTTTTTTTTACTACGTTTTCGTTGGTATCGATGTTTTCTCGTACACAAATCGTTAATGTTAACGTTATATACGTTGTCACAGTACAGATAAAAACGTTCTATTATGTATGTGTTTCGACAACAAACTGAATTTGAACCATGTTCGTGCAGAGTAGTAAGGCGGATGAACTGTAAATGAGGGCGGTACACTGTATACAATGCGTGGGAGTATTTAACTCCGCCTAAAACTATCACCGATTGGTGCTTGGTAAAATACGGCCACGTGAAATCGAATCAACGTATTCTAGGCACGTACACGCTGGATCGAATAAACACTAGCTGTGCTCGACGGACTCAACAACGTTGTGTGTTGTTAGTACCATGAACTGACAGCTTAACATTGCGCAAATAAAAATATTATACAGTATTTTTCAAATATATATTCTTCATATATTTGTGTATGTACACTTTTTTCCTCTGTTTTTGTTGATGTTCTAACCTCTATGTTTATGGAAAACCGAACTTGATATTTAGAGATTATGTAATTCAGGTGTCATTAATGCCAACTATTTTTCAATCAAGTATTATTTTTATGGTGGAAACGCATGGAAGTTAAATATATTTAATACTTTACTTTTCCTTGCGCTTCCACCATATCATCAAAATTTCACAAAACTTCACAAAATTTGACGATCAGCAGATCAAAATTTCATGAAATATTTCTATATACATATATCTAAGAAAATAACTAAAGTAATAATCAAAATCGTTTTTTTTTTTTTTTGGAAATTACTTTAGTTGGAACAACTTATTTTGTAAGTATTAAATAATCTTTCCTATCCCTTTCCAAAACGTTCCAATGTTGGATCGCCTCTGAAAACGAGTTAATGGATTCATAGAATATTAGTTCCAAGAGGTATTACGGAATCATTAATTGCTGGATCGATGGCGCTAATCATTTGGACTGTTGGAATTAGTTATATATAACAGTCAAAATTTACTATTTCAACGTTTGTCTTTTCTATCAAATCATAAGGATTTTAACATTTATAAGGATCGTGGTTTTGTCCGGTACATCATCCTAAAATCTTGTTGGTCGAAAGTATCCCTTTTTGTTTAAAAGAATGATGTTAGTAGAGAAATTAAAAAAAAAGATAATAGAAAAGCTTAAGTTTGTACGAGCGTCAGGAATATTTTGGATAAAGGCTTGATTTTTTTTAATATGAAGTTGGACTAAGTCTAAATCAATTCTGAAAATTTCAGTGGCGTGGGAGGGGGGTGGTAGAGATTGCCAGATTATTTAAATAAATCAATGACTTCAAAAGGAGAATATTTAACATGGGTTTTATAAGAGCCTAAATGGCCGAGCGGTCTAAGGCGTGTGTCCATTTAGACTTACGTTGCGGGTTCGAATCCAGGCAGCGGCAGTGTGAACCACTTGGATAAGAACGAAGTAACCGACTTCATCCACATCAAAATGTAATTGTAAATATGTTTGTAATTAAATAAATAAAGATTAACAAACAATGATGTGGGTGACCTCTGTTATAGGCGTATATGTCAGAGAAACGGAGGTTAAACCCCATTATTTTTATAACAAACAGTAGATGGATGATATGTTTTCATAGATTTATGAAAAACTAGTCGGTGGAACTTAAAATAAAAAAAACTATTAAAATTATAGTTAAAGCCTTATTAAATTATTGAAAAAAAAAACCATTATGTCTGATTAATTAAGGATGTATGAGCCCGTTAGTGAGGACATAAATTACAAAAAATGTATATTTTCAATTTTGATTGTGAATTATGTTACAACTTGACAATATAAGAAAAAAAGAAGGAATAAAATTTTTCGATATCTGGAATAATTTTCAAAATATCGAAAATTGAAATCGTTACATCATCTAATGGGGTTGGAATTTGTAGAAATTCTACAAATCTTAAATAATAATGGAACTTACTCTAGAATTTCTCTATTTATAAATGGAATTCTAACTTATATATAGAAGTTATGCGGATGCTTACATCCTATATTTTTCTTATTAAAATATTCAAACATAGGATTTTTTTTTGGCGAGGCCCGTGTCTATTTGCACGTCGAATAACATACATGACAAAACGTTGGATTTAATTCATACGCACTTTCAAATGACCCACCATAAGCTGAAATGTGGCAAAATTCATCTTTTAACATTGATACGCTTTTATCAAATTCCCCACTGAAACCTACAAAAAGTCTTAAAAAACAACCCTAGTTATTTGACTTTATTAATCCAGGTATGGAAAGTCGAACATTTTTGAATTTCTTAAAATATTTTGGGAAAAATAATTAATTAATTTCCGAAAAAAAGTTGTATGCATATTTTGTGATCATCACTAATATGAATCGCGAAAAAATTTAAATTTTGTCAAGCACTTTTATTTTATTTAGGAATATTTGCGATTTTTAGACACCATAATTTTCCATGTCATAATTTCAATCGTTTTGGACGATAATTGATTGCTGAAACATTCAAAATAAAATGACAAAACGGAAAATTATGTATAAACGCCTAATTTAATGGATCGTTTATTTCGATCGAACAATACAGAGGAATGCCGTATTAGGATGGTAAAAACAACGCATACAACGCATTTAAGCAAGGAAAATTGGATTTCAGGTTTACCAACCTTGTCCCAATTCAAAGGGAATCTGCACCAGCCATCAAAGAAAACCCATTTTAATCAGATTTATGTTTTTCACTAGATACAGCAAATATTTTAAATAATTAACATAGTTAAGTATTTTCAGTAAAGCTCGAATTAACAGGTTTTGTGAGGAAAAACGAACGTTCTCCATTTTTTTTTATCAAGTCCATAATTCAATCAAATTAAACATTGAATCTTCCATCAAATCAGGTATTTTTGTTTTTTTTTTATATGTATTTTGTAATCCAAGTTTTCGACCCCTGGATCATGCCGAAAAATAAGAAAAATCAAGAAAATTTTGACCTTATTTCAGCTTTTATCAATTTTGACCTAGTAGGACTGGTTTTTCATCAAGAACGGAGCTTAAATTTGCAACAATTAGAGATCAAGCTGGTTTTTTTACGAAAAAAATTCCAAATCAAAGTATTTTTTTTTATAAGGATCTTTTCTTTACATTTAAAATTTTGTTCTACCTCTAACGGCTTATCTCAAACTTTGAAAAGCTATTTCTCCGAAATTATCGGTCCTGTATAACCCGCCTTATTTCAAATCGTTGCAAATTTAACCTGCTTTAAAAATGAATACTACAATATTTGATGAAAAACCAGTCCTTTCGGATCAAAATCGACAAAACCTGAAATAAAGTTGTAATTTTCGAGGTTTTTCATATTTTTCGCCATGATCCGGCCGTTTTCCGAGGTCGTAAACTTGGATTTTACATTGCCTTTACATTGCAAACAACTTATCAAAAAAACTTTCCTAATTTTGATGTAAGGTTCACCCTCTTTTCATGTATAATTTGACTGAATCACTAATTTCAGGTACTTCTAAGAAAATTGTTCCGTAGTAAAAATAGAAGCACAAATAATATACTACATTAAATCTGAAGTACCCATTGTTCAAAAAAGTAAACAAAATCAGAAGTACGATATATCCATTTACGGCCCCAAAAATGACACATCATTCAACATATAAACAAAACCATTTTCACACCATAAAAAAAAGTAAGCAAATAAATTGAGAAAAACGTGAAAATGATGCCATGTCCATGCGATAATTGATGGAAAATTTATGATATGTTTATAAAAAAAAAAAAAATTGATTGAAGATAGGTTCGGGTTGTCCTTCGTCATCATCATAGAAGAGCGTACATTGTGACCCAGAACAATATTTCTGGATAGCGAACGTGTTCACACGGACATCCAACGTGCCCTGAAACCGAACTGCTTACTTCACAAACTAACCCCAATAGGTTCGTGTTGTCTGTACAATATCACTAAGTATGTATAACGTATATTCACTCTAAGCGTAGCTGCATATAGATTTTAACAAGACGAGCTACGTACAGAGAGATGGTAGGGGTGAGAGAGGGGGGGAAGGGAGAAGGAAAGGAAGGTAAAGCTGGAATGAGGAATATATGGGTGTGTACGTGTGTTTGTGTGTGTGTTTGGCTACGTGTACGTGTATAGAGTGTGTATATTTTCATTCATAAACTTACACATTGGCATATCTTCATCGTTTGCTCATTTGTATGTGAAACTTTAAATCAACCCTCGAACTTCTCCGTGTGTTGTATTAGGTCTCGTGTTCAGTATATTCAATTGCCCAACATCGATATGTCGTTGTCGACATGACTGAGTGCAATCAACATCCATATCGCATATTACATTCCAACAAGTATTTGATTTTTCATTAAAAAAATTTTCCATCACATGCCTAACGTCATTTTTCAGTTTCAATTAAAATTTTATGAAAAATTGAAAAAACTTGCAGAAAGGCGATTAGCACATTTCTGTTGAGCCTCCGACGAATTCATTTTGGAAGGTTTAGTACACAGCTACAAGTAAGGAAATTATTTTTATTCCAGGTTTGTCAATACAACTTTAGCCTAATTCAAAAGGAATGTGTCATCAAGGCAAAAAAATCAGAAGATTGGAGAATGAGCGAGTATTTTTAGCAAAGCTCGAATCAACAGCTTTTGTGAGAAAAAACGAATATTCTCCCATATTCAGCCTCCTCTATATTCTCGGGAAGTAGTGCGAAGTCGAGTGGGAAACGAGAATGTGAAGGTAATACTTGTGATGTCTCGACTGTCATCGCCTTATCTTGCCTGACTTCGCTAAAAAAGCGAATTTTTTGTACCCAAGTCAAAGTTGATACGAGACGTCCATGTGAGTTTTGTTATAACGAACCGAGAACTACCGCAGCAGTTGTTGCCACTTGAATATCAGCCATAGGAATGCGTTACTTGTGAAGTAAGGCGAGATTGTGGTAGTGGGTGCTTTACTTTGACTAACTTTGTCGAGTATATTCCTCGAGGATACTCTGAGAGAGTTTGGTTTGGGAGTTCAGATCAAGTCACTTCATCACAGCGACTTTCTCAGACGATACAGCGGTATTGGCAGTTGGAGAAAGTAATATTGACTCAACCGCCAAGTTAAATCGATCAAATATCTAACAGTTGACAGCGAAAGGAAGAATCAAAATGAATGAGTCCAAGGCGGTACATATCGATTTAATCAACAAAAGGATCGACTACATACAAGCTTAACTCATCTCAATGGCAAATTGATTCCTTATGCAAAGGAATCGAAAAACCTCGATATGACGCTTGATGCCAAGCTTCGGTGGAAAGCCCACATAAAAACAAGAGACAGGAACAATATTGTTAATAAGTCATTACTTGAAGCATTTATTCTTTCAAAAAAAATCTCAATTGGTAGCAGAGCGTGGTTATTGGAGCAGTAAAGAAAAATTAGCTGGGACAATAATTTAAAATAGGTATTAAGTATCTTATTACCTATTATTTAATGCAAGGGTATATTATACTTTTTTCTACTTTTCTCAGTCGCAAATTGATGAATGACATCATCAAAGTCAAGTTTTTCAAGCTTGTCTTTTTCGATAAACAGTAAGCCTAAATCACTAACTTTATCTTGACACATCGATGAGCGTAAATAATTTTTGACGCGTTTTAATGCGCTGAACGATCTCTCCCTGTACTATTAGCTATCGGTATTGTAAGGAATAGCCTGATGAGGCATTTGGAAACGCTGAAAACAGTTCATCCTTGAAAATGATTTGGTACAATTCAACAAATGTTTTACGCTCATTTCCGTACACCTGTTTCACATAAATGTGAAAATTTTGGATTTCAGTCACACAGTTCATGTTAACATCCTTTGGATAGTTTTTAATCAGTCTTTCTAAACTGTGATTTCCTCCTGCGACACGGCTAAATTGACAAGAAAAGAGATTTTAGCCGCGATATCAGTGTACGCTGTAGCGCGTTCTCGCAAGTTGGTTGCTAAGGAATCCGTTGCTGTTCAGACGAAGACACAAATACGAGCGACCGAAGCGCCAACTATACGCGGGAAATACAGATTTAAACTAATTTCAAATCGTTTGGGGACAATGAATGATCGATATTGTTGACATGGATTTTTTCTTTTTTTCATGTGTTATTTATTTTTTTTTTCAAATTTTCGAATGTGTTTTCAAAATTTTCCATTTTTTGGGGCCCCTGTCCAAGCGGGGCCCCAAGCAATTGCTTCCTTTGCTTCCCGGTAAATCCGCTACTGTTTTAAGTTTGAGACACGAGTGAAGTACAGCATACACGACAGTTATTTTTTTTGTTAGTACCAAATGTTTTGTTTTGTATAATTTTTTTAATTTTTGTCATTTTTATGAAGTACCTATGCTAAGTAAATGATACCTGTTTTAGGTGCGTTGCGTTTGGCTACTATGAACACGATGTTACCGTCACCGCTCAATCTTTTTAATATTCATAATGAAACACTTCTGACATTAAGCATATCCGGCCCATTAAACGTTATGCAGCTATTTCATTTCTTCTTCTGTGTTGGCTGTATATTACAATAGTAATCATTTTATTTATATTTTGTTTAAAATTTATTTATTAAATATTATATTTTTATGTATACATTGTGTTTTATGGAAAAGTTATTGTATAATAATTGATAAAAATTAACCAGAAGTCTATTGTAATAACTCTTTTAGTAACAGCTTGGAATTCTAAAACTTCCTTTATTTAAAAACAAATTTTAAATTAAAAAATAATTTATCAGCTGGATGCAGTAAAGGTGCAAGTGTCCTTACTTAAGGTATATTAAATTTAGTCCCAAGTTTGTAACGCTTAAAAATATTGATTCTACGAAAAAAATTTTGGTATTGGTATTCATAAAATAATCTATAGAGTCAATTTCCGGTTGCCTGTCTCCCTGTCTGTCTGTCTATGAACACGATAACTCAAAAACCAAAAGAGATTCCAAGCTGAAATTTTTATACCGTGCTTAGGATTTAACAAGTGAGATAGAGTTCGTAAATTAGCAACAGGACCAATCTTGTAAACCGTTAGAAATAGAACAAAAGTTTAATTTGTTCTTAAACATCACCCGTTCACGGTTCATAAAGGAAGTGAGAAGGAATATAGTCTTATTACTTTGTGTGTAAGAGTCTCTGCCTTTCTTTACTGACATGACGTAAAAAAACAAACGATTATTTAATCAACACTTTCTATCCATGGTATTTCAACAGTTAACTCAGTCAATTGCTTTTTTCACTTGCTTTGGTTCTTGTAGTATTATTAACCTACCATAAAATTTCATTACGATATAACTAAAATTGATGGCTTCAAATACAAAAATCTGAAAGCTTGCGTTCGACTTTCTTCCCTAGATTGTCCACGTTTTTTATTGTCTACTATGGTATAAGACGAAGAGGTATATAGTATCTATATTATCATAATTATCGCCAACCAGTATGGGTTTGGCACCCATGTTGTATTAACTCGTCCGCCAAAACTATTGCTAATGTTACTCTTCCTTCAATACAGTATACAGTATGGCGTTCAAATAGATTCTGACATTGTGATATCCATAAAAAATTTCTTTCCGTGAAATAATAATGGTGAATCAACTTACACAGATAAAATAAATTACGTCAATTTGTTTAAACATAAAAAATATTTCAATATCTTGGATCTGATATTATTAGCTGTCTTTAACAAGCCGAAATAGCTCAGTTGGGAGAGCGTTAGACTGAAGATCTAAAGGTCCCTGGTTCGATCCCTGGTTTCGGCATATAACTTTTTTTTCTCAGTTAAAAGCTGAAATCAGAAATCTCTCAGGATTTTCAGTTCAACTGAGCTATTTCGTTCTGCGATAGCAAGATTAAGATAAAAAATTAAATTGAACAAAATCTTGAATCAAATTTTCTTTCAACATATTTTCACCCATTGACACGGTTATGCTCCCTAACTAAAAAAAAACAAACTATTTTATGAAAATTAATTTTTTCAAATTTAAATACTCTGCCCTTTTTCAGTATATTCTTAATATTTTTTCGTATATTTCACGGATGAGGTTTATTTTATTTACATGAAAATTTAAAGAGATTTACTACATGGGTCCTGATTCCAACCAACAGATAAAACTTACCCATTTTATTATGGTGTACATATTCAGTGTATAAATAGAATCCTTTTCACAAAAGAAACAACAGTAATTAGAAACTAAAGGAACATGAATAATATCGTAAGCCTAAGTTACAATTCAGGCATTGAACCATTGGACTAGACTAAATTGAAATGGGCCCATTTCAAATTAAATTTAAGAGGCGGTGGTGAACATTTTAAAAGAACTTATTTGTAGTATTAGAAACATTGAAATTCTCTCTTTCTTGAATCAATATTTGGAAATATTTTGAAAAAAGTAAATGGTTTTCATGTATCAGCCGAAATAGCTCAGTTGGGAGAGCGTTAGACTGAAGATCTAAAGGTCCCTGGTTCGATCCCTGGTTTCGGCATTGAATATTTTTTCTTGGTTTTTTTTTTCTCAGAAGAATTTTTTACTGATAATATTGATTAATATTAACAAATAAAAATTATAGCTAAGAAGAAAAAAATTAATTGCCGAAACCAGGGATCGAACCAGGGACCTTTAGATCTTCAGTCTAACGCTCTCCCAACTGAGCTATTTCGGCTTATATTACTGTAAGTTTTTTAAGCAAATTTCTCACGATAATCTTTTACAAATTGAAAGATTTTTGTACTTATTAAAAGATTATCAACTAACAATTTTTCTAGAAAATTGTTGAACGGGGGCCCTCAAAAAAGTCTGTTCTATTCTACGCATTAAGTGCACAATTCAATGAAAAATAGTCCGACTCGAAGGAATCTATTTTTTTTTTTTTTTTAATAAACTTAATCAACCCACTCATGCAGTTGTGTCAATCACATCACTATTTTGTTATAATATTTATAAGTGGTTGAACCAATAAAAAAAAGATTGTTTAAAACTATGTTGCATTTCAATATTGTTTAATTTGTTAGACAGTATATTACTTTCATACAAACAACTCATGCGCTTGTGTCAACTTTACTACTCAAACCCGTACAGTAGTTGTATCACATTCGTGATACAATCCCATATCGGTAGATATTAAGAATTTTTTTCAGTGCAGCAATTGGTAAATTAAGTTAAGGTAAAATCGCATCCCTAGGCGATCCTAAGTCTAGTCATGGAACAATTAATCCCAATGTAATTATACCTACAATATGTATATAAAACGAGAGAGCTTTGAAGCTTTCAAGCTAATCAGTTGTAGTGTGTATATGTATACGTATATGGTATATAGTCATATAAGTATTTTATGTGTTATATTAAAGCCCTTACGGTACAGTTGAGACCCATTAAAACTGATTATTGACGTTGATAACGCTTATCTAACAACCATTTAATTGAAACCTAATTTGTTGACTTTTAGATTTAAGTATATACATTGTTGTACATCTTTACATCTTTACAACCATCGATACCACAATTATACAACTATCAAGTCTTTGTGGTTTAAATCCAAATATTTTATATACAACCAATTTATGATACTGAATCATAAACTTTTAATTTATTACTAGCTGTTAAACCCGCTTCGCTGGGTTGTTTTTGCACATTTTAATATCAAAATTGTTAAATGAAAGACTTTTTTTTTAATTCTCTCTGTGTGTACGGAACAGTAAGATTTTTTTGGCCGATCCCAATATTATGTCTACACTCTCTGTATGTACGGAAAAGTAAGGGAAAGATCGATAGAAACCCATGGAACATTCCAGAATATTCGAGAAAGTTCTAGAAAATTCGATAGAAATCCATAGAACATTCCAGAATGTTCGAGAAAATTCTAGAAAATTCGATAGAAATTCATGGAACATTCCAGAATTTTCGAGAAAAATCGAAAGACATTTGCACCAGTAGCGCCATCTAGTGAAAATTGTACTATTGACAGTGGGGCCTATTGTACTATTAGAACTATTTTTTTAATCTATTTTCTATGAATTCCTAGATCATTTTTAATTCCATCCCCACCAAACTCCCTTATTCACAATGGGAGCCTAAGGGCTACCCAATGACATAATCCCCTACCGAAGGTCAATGGTTAGTTTTAGGGAAAATCGGGGACATACAAACAAACACTCTCTTTATATATATATAGATTTTGCATCCAGTGGGTTACAAGGACATAGGCTACCACCACACAAATATTTTATTCCAGGAAAGATTTGGAAGTATCTTTTGAGGAAAAAAAGCTAACGCCACTCATATATTTATTGATCTATTACATTCCAAAATTAATGAATGGATTTAAATGAAACTTAATAATAACATAGCTCATACATCAGAATAACACATGAGCTATAATTTATTCCTATATATTATAAATGTGCAAGTAAGGATGTTTGTTTGTTTGCTTGTTTGTTACGCTTTCACGCTAAAACTTTCGAATAGTTTTTAATGAAACTATACAGTAATATAGTTCATACATCAGAATAACACATGAGCTATAATTTATAAAAACATACTTTAAAAAAATTAAAAAATAAAATTTATTCTGGCATTTACAATTTTAAATTTTTACAGAAATCTTTAATTTATGGTTCAAAATAATGATTATAGATGGAGCAGAACGATAATCATTTTGAACCATAAATTAAAGAATTCTGTAAAAATTTAAAACAGTAAATATCAAACAATTCATGGCAGCTCTGATTTACTCAATGAATTATGACTATTTTACAATCTAAAAAATTGAAAACTGTGCATATCTTTTATAAATGCTGCATAAAACAATCTCTTCAAGTGTTATGGAAAGGGGATCAATGAGATCAAGAGAGGTAGTGGCTATAAAGCGGTGGTTTTTACTTTTAAGCCCAGTGAAGCGGGCGGGTATCAAGCTAGTAAATATATATTAAAAAAACAACAAAACAAAACAATTCATTGTCATATTTTGTGATTTACTCAATGAATTATGGCTATTTTACATTTAAAAAAATAGAAAACTGTACATATATTTTAGCTGTGTAACAAAATCTCTACCATTATTTGAGTGTAATGGAAAAGTGATAAGTAAGAGCAATTAAGGTGAAAGCTGTAATGCGATGGTTTTTACCTATCTTTACTTTTAAACCCAGCGAATCGGGTGGGTATCAAGCTAGTTTCTATAATAAAACAATTTGTTGTTTCGATCAGAGAAATCAGGCCAATGATCTAAGAATATTTTGGAAATTGATAAATTCAAATAAATATGTCCTAGTTTTGAATTTTAATTGTATGAAATTTTTGTATGTAAGAAAGTGTGTCATTTCCAAATTTATTTCTATAAAAACAAAAGTCACATTATGTAAATTTATTTTTTATATTGAAATTAATTTGTTATAATTTGGCATTTTAATTATCATTAAGTAACCTCTTCGTTATAAGTGGTTACAAATTGAGTCGATTACAAATATCAAATTCGTGATAAAATATCCAACACTAAATACCTGTAGGATATCAAATTAGTGTTGAAAAAAAATTTGAAAAAAATCGTCGAAGAATTCCTGATTTCGATAAGTATCTTTGCTAGATTCATATAAACATTACTCTAAGCAAATAAATTTGGTTACTAATATTCAGAAATCATATAAAGGATTTTCGTGGCCCATATACTTTCACAACACCTGACAAATTATATTTTTCTATTTCGATTTTCGACATTTAAGGATTTTGATGTTTCAACTTTAAATATCGAAAACAAACTAAAATTATGAGAAGAAAATGATACAAATATCTTGTTCAAGTATTATTTTAACCACAAAACGCCAGTAAAACAATTAAACAGAATTTTGTACAGAGTCTCTAAACTCTGTGCTAATTACTTTGTTGCGTAAAATTTTTTTGAAAATAAAATTACGTAAATCAATTTCTAAATTTTTCAATAAACTTACAATAAAATTACATGTTTCTTTTCAATTCCTTTAAAAATATCAAAATTGAACAATAAACCAATCTTATTTAAAAATATATTGATATTTTTCAAAACTATTCAATATTGAAATTTAATTAATTATTTTTAATATATTTAATAATAAATTCCCCGCGCTACCTCCCCTTAATATGTTCAAGATCAATCAAATCAATATATTTAAAGTATAATAATTAGTTTAATTATCAGTGAAGCGTATCGTTAATTATTTAATATATAAAAGATATTGATTTATTAAAAATAATTTAATTCAAATTATGTTGAATAATAATTGAAATAAAATACGTTTCAATTAATTCAACGGAGTAATTTTATTTTTAATTTCCACCAAATAGTTTTGGAGAAATCTATGAAACCATATCAGCCATCTACCGTTTTCCCATAAAACCAATGTTAAATATGCCTACTTTTGAAATTTATTTATTTAAATAATAAGGCAACGCCCCTCTAAAATTTTCAGAATCGATTTATATTTAATACAACTTCATATAAAAAACCAATCAAGTCTTTTATCCAAAATTGCTCTGTTGCTCGTACATTCTTAAGATAGTTCACTCGTAAAAGTCGCAAATCATTCCAATCGATGAGAAAATACAATTTCTCCTATATAAAATGAAAGTATATCGAACAAGAGAAGAAAATATATGTATTCTGCAATAGATAAGTAATTTTCGGAGTATAATATATATAATTTAGGTGGGATATAATTAATAAATTAGAATAATAATACTTATACTAATAATACATAATAAGTTTTATCTGTTCGTAATAAATAAATAATTCGTGTAAATGTTGCTACATGAATCACTATTAATGGGCAATAATAATGCTTACATGTTCCGGCAAAGTGTCTGTAAATTGATGTTACTAACATTCACTGTTCAGTTGTACAAGGGATCCATTTATTGTTAATAACAATGTAAAGATACCCGAAGGCGGATCACATTCTGATTCAAAGTGTGAAGAATAATCATATACGTTATGTTATTACGTACCTATTACCTACCATGTTAGTACGGTAGCTGACCGTAAAAAATGTCCTGGCTTGCTTGTGTCGTAAGTCTTAAAAGTTTTGTAAAATGTATTCACCAATTATGTCTAATAAATCAACTTGAAATTCCTTTGTGTGCCACCCTTCTCATAAAAATTTGCGTACTCCTACAAATTTGTTATTTTCTCTTTTGTCTTCTCCTTATTTCGGGACTCCGGGCCAATGCTCATTTAGTCGAGAAATCCTTCATTATGCATCGTCCCTTAAAATCGTCCCTATATAATGTGTAAATTCTGCTTTTGGTCTAAGAGTGGGAGAAACAGCAATTTTTAGGCTAGAGGGGGATAAATCATAAATTTTTGGCTGAAAATTTCATCAAATCAAAAATATATTGGCCTAAATATATACTTAGCCAATAAATCAATGGTAAATCCAGGTCCAACGAGAGGAGAGCTGCCCTGACCCGTCTCTCGGGGGATAGGGAACCAACGCACAGGGGAGTATTTATACCAAATTTCCGGACAAAATTCAAAAGTCACTAACCACTCCAGCACAAACAGGTCACTCGAGTTACTCAAACCTCACCCCTGCCTGTTTTGTAAGCCGCAATCAACTTTCTCTTTTGGATCTATGTTATTATTGTTGCTGCTCTCGATTTACCGTGTCATTCAATTTACGTTTACTGTGATTGTTAGTGCAATTAAGTAAGGATTGTGCTTTATTTATAAGTATTTAATGTCAATGTTTCTATTAATATAATTAAATGTCTGTGATTCATATTTGTTGTTAAAAATGGTAATTTTTTTTTCATTAAATTTATTATATTCAAAGCTTTTTTTTATGTGTCAGGTTTTGTCCGGCAAAATTTTTTATAACAAGGCAAAATATTCTAACAAGCAAAAAGAAGAGATTAAGATAGCTTAAGGCAAAAGTCAAAAAAAGAAGAGAGAAGTTTTCCAGTGAAACTTTGCAACTTATAGTCGGTAAATGCATTTTATACCACTTTTTAATAGTGGCTGGCAAAAAGAAAAACCACGTCAATTTCACAATCAGGTATCGTACTATATACAGAGTATAACATTAACTAAATCTAGTAGCAATAGCTTCTGCTAATATGTGCTTTAATTGTGTATTGCTATTAAATTATTCACAACTTCTACTCGAATCATTATTCTTTCTATTCTTAAACGAGATTGTCCAATTTACTTATTCGTTCCCCATCTGAATTGTATCGAAGATAAACGTTTAAGAAGTTTTGTATAAAGAGAAAATTTTTCAAAATTTGCGCATGGCTATTATAACGAAAAATTCCCTTTATATTTTTCGAAACAGGACGGATTCTTTCAGCTCTATCATTATTATGAATGAATTTTCGATATTTGAAGAAAAAGCGAGAATTACTGTTTTATGATCGATTTGATATTACTAGGTGTGACAAACAAGCCGAAATAGCTCAGTTGGGAGAGCGTTAGACTGAAGATCTAAAGGTCCCTGGTTCGATCCCTGGTTTCGGCATTAAATATTTTTTCTTGGTTTTTTTTTTTTTCTCAGAAAAATTTTTTACTGATAATATTGATTAATATTAACAAATAAAAATTATAGCTAAGACGAAAAAAATAATTGCCGAAACCAGGGATCGAACCAGGGACCTTTAGATCTTCAGTCTAACGCTCTCCCAACTGAGCTATTTCGGCTGTTACAGAAATCTGATTTATGAAATAATTTAGTCCCAAAAATAGACATCATAAAAAAATTGTTTAAACTTGAAAGTAGGTAGGTATTCAACTTAGAATGTAATTGCTTTTAATACTTGTCAACTGGAATTTCCGGGATCATGATTTTGCACATGACGTTGGAAAATATAGAATATTTTCAACCTAATAAATACACTTCATTAAAATCAACTTTCAACCCTCAACATTATTTTTGGGGATGAAACACAAATACTTGCTAATATCAACTTCGGTAAACGTAATGAACACCTATTATCATTGTCTTTAAATAAAATTCATTTAGAAAAACTATTCGATAATTTTCCTCAAATCAATAGGAAAATTTTTCCAATATATGTACAATACATCATGAGTATTTGATAAAATAATAAGGGGTTGTCGATTGGTGGTTACATGTATTCATCAAAATCAACCCCTATACATGGTCTAATCAAGCATTTCTATACTTTATTAGGCTTGTATTTACCAAAAAAAAAAAAAAAATACCGTGAAGGGTATAACTTTTAGGAGTAAGATCAATAATTTCAATTCAAACAAAATTTGGCAACACTTTAGATATCAAGCACAGTCGTATAAACGACTGTGGTATCTAGATCAATCCAGATTCTCTCTTGTCTCTCTGTCTCATTGTTTCTCTGTTTATCTGTCTCTTTTTATTATAAAATCTCAATACTAAAATGATAATACCTTTTGAATAATAGTAAATAAAATTTAGGGCGGTTGTTGCCTCAGACCGAGGTGAGGTTTTTCGGACAATTCGCAACGCCACGTCTCGGCTTTTGGAACATTATACCTCGAGCTGTCTCGGTTAGAAATGACGCTCTAAATTTTGAACCTCGCCACGCCTTGCCTCTTGCCTCGGTTACAAGACACCGAGGCGAAGCGAGGCTGCGTCGTAGCCTCGGTGAAACACTAGAAAATTTGCTTTTTAAAATTGTATTCTTATTTCGTCTACGTTCATGAAGTAATAAAATTCATCATAAAAGTTGAAAATAAAATAAAAAAAATTTCAACCCTAAATCTAGTAGGTACGAGCACCTACATCATTTTATATAGTTTTTTTTCTTTTCTATGTCATTGCTAATATATTTACTTTCGATTAAAAGGTTTTTTATTTTTTAAATTTGTTTTCATTCATTCCAAGTGAAAATTATCAAAACTCTCAAAATATATCGCCTTTTGAGATTCCTCCAAAAGGGCAATGTATTTTATATCGATTTTCATTGGTTTTTTTCTTAAAAATTTGCATGGATATCTAAGCTAAAATTTCAACCACATATTCTTTGAGTAAAAGTCTACCTATGAAAAATTTTTGAACCTTGAAATCAAATTTTCGAGGTAAAATTAATTACTTTCTATCAGAAATTTAAGAAGTATAGAATTAAATTCGAATTCACCCCCAAATATATATGTATGATGTGTGTGTACACACGTATTTAGCATATATTTTCGGAAATCAATTTTTCGATGAATGTTAGTGACAATCAGAGCCAATCAATAATTACCCAAATTTGGATGGATGAGTGAATTGTTTACTTTTTCGTTTTTGGTTGAAAAAATTTCTTGTTTCGAGAAATATATGTCTATATGAAACTTATACGAAAATAAAATCAAAGAGGAATTAATTAGAATATTTTTATTTCGTTGATATATCAGTTTAGATGGACATTGTATATTAATGAACGGAGAGTCTTCCTTCCCTTTTTATTAACGGGTTATGGGCCCAGTATAGAAACCGGGATTGTATATAAGATCAACTGCTTATACTCGCTACTGATGTTGTTTTTGTTTTATTTTTAGTCTTAAAGCCACCTAATGAATTTATGAACCAGTCACACAGCGGAGTATTTAGATCTAAAAAATCTGATAAAAGCAAAAAATTAAATTAAGAATAACTTATTCTGATAGGCAGTATATCGCAGGCAACTTACTCTGCTGTAACAGGGAATATACAACTTTCCAGCAAGAGTCGAACACCGCCCTTAAGATTGACAGCCTTAATTTGACAGCCTTAATCGAGTGTTATTATGTATTAAAAAATTTGCAAAGGATTTTAATTGGCAATACCATCTAGCCCAGCTATGATAGCAATATTATATTCAGTGTCGAATTGGGATAGCGGGGCCTGTAGCAAATACTATCACAGGCCCTCAACAGGAAAGTCCATGGCCAATTTGGCTCCGTTCTTCCACTTTTCTTTTCTTACCCCACTTTTTGTTTAATAATTTTTCAGCTTCGTAAATCTATCTGTGTCCCTCAACGGAGTCGTCAAAATTTTGTCTCCTTCGTTCCATTTTTCTTCTAGATGTCCACTTTTCATTCCCTTTACCAGGAACGTCCTTCCACAAGGCTTTAAAATCCGCAGCCTCGTTCATACAGGAGTATTAAAGATTTGAGGTAGAAGTAAGTCTCAGAAGCCGTTTTTTACTGCGACCAATTGGATCTATTGTTCCCCCATTGCTTCAAAAATGCTTCAGGAGCCCTACAGGATATTCCAGGGCAACACTTTGTTTATTTCACTTGAGTGAAGATAAGTTCATGTCAAGTGATAGTGTCTTTTGATTGAGAGGCTTTCGCATTTACATAGATTCTGCATTCCAATATTAGCGAATTGTCGAAGGAAATGGATATATTGCTTTTGTACTGGCGATGAAATTTTGAAAAAATTTCTTCAAATGTTCATCGATCCTACCAAATAGATGTCAAAAATGGCCATCGTTAAAATTTCTATATATCTGTATATATACTAGCTGACCCGGCGAACTTTGTACCGCCTAACAGTTGATTCTTTTTTTTATACGATACTAACGTCACTCAATTGCTTTAATTTCCAGGAACACCTCTACTAAAGTTGAACACTTCAACTTTATGGTATGGTATTAAAGTTCAAATTGACTTTTAATGATTATTACGGATCTTCCGTATGAGGATAAAGAAAAGTGTTGTTTTTAGACTTTTTCAGAAAATTTTTTAAATTTTTCTCTTCGTAAGAACCATCCTCATACTTCAAGGAATATTATAAAAAAAGAATTAGCGAAATCGGTTCTGCTGCTTTCGAGATTTGCGCTTAGCAACACATCCAGCGATTCATTTTTATATTAGAGATTAAAATTTGATATTAAGACGGATTTTGGTATTTGAAAGGTCAAGTTCGGCATTTTTTATCAGTTTTAAACAAAAAAGCACTCTTGTGATTTTTTTTTGTAGACGCTTAGTTTTTAAATAAAAATTCTTGAAAAATGCAATATTCGATTTTAAGAAAATAATGTGTTATTTTTTCAATCTCTGAAGGAAATAGCTTACGCTATTTTTTTCCTTGAACGAATTTTTCTTCATGAAAAAATCTGCAAAGATCGTTTCCTATGACGGCATATCTTGAGCTCTAATTTCACCTGTTTTCAGCATCCTTAAAAATTATTGAATACTACATTGAAACAAATTGGTTAAACTTAAAAAACTGGACCAATCCTGTATTTATAACAATTTTCTAAGTGGTGTTACTATGTAACTGTATATGTGGCTGGCTAGCTTATAGCATGTGGATTGTGGATAAAGTGTAAGGGTTTATTTATGAGGGTTGTGCTAGTCGCATAATAAACATGAGGTCACAAATATTTGAATATCTTAATTCGTATCAAAAACAAAATATACTCTTATGTTTATCTTAGAATAATTATACGTTACATAATTTATATGTATACTAAAATTATATACAATATACATAATATTATTATATAACTAACTAACTAGGATATATACGATTAAACCAAACAAAACTTAACTCATCTCACAAACGGTTTTGTTACAGATATGTTTGTTTTTTTAATTTTTTAATAAAATTTTGTTTTTTTTAGGTTAGTTTATTTGACATATTTTAACTTCAATGTATGTATTAACTTTAAAATTTTATACATTTAAGAAAGTGCGAGCAGGGTAATAACTTCCATTAAAAGACTTGAAACTTTATCTTGGACCATATTAACTCATATAGGAGCGCAAGCCAATGGCAAACAGAGGGGTGCAAGTTGATTTAGGTAGAATAGGAAAAGTATGAATTCTAGGTATGTTCAAGTAAAAATATAAAAGAAAAAACGCAAAATTTATTATACCATGCATATATGTAATATGCAAGGTATACTAACTTTAGTCCCAAGTTTGTTACGCTTAAAAATATTGATGATACGAAAAACATTTTGGTATAGGTGTTCATAGAATCATCTAATTAGTCCATTTCCGTTTGTCCGTCCTTCCGTGGGCACGATAACTCAAAAACGAAAAAAGATATCAAGCTGAAATTCATACAGCGTACTCAGGACGAAAAAAGTGAGGTCGAGTTCGTAAATGAGCAGCATAGGTCAATTGGATCTTGACCTATGGGTCAGTAGGACCCATCTTGTAAACCGTTAGAGATAGAACAAAAGTTTAAATGTAAAAAATGTTCCTTATAAAAAAAATTAATAACTTTTGGTTGAAACATTTTTTCGTAAACATCACTGTTTACTCGTGACGGCGCAAATTAGGCGTAAATTGTATAGTATGTATTATATAAATTGTATACGTATGTGCAATGTGATAGAGTCATGAACACTATTTATGCATGGTATTTCAACAATTAACCCAGTCAATTGTTTGTTTTTACTTGTTTTTTATTTTAAAATTAGACTTATTTAACCATAATTTTATTTGAAAACAGGCGTGGATTTGGAGTTAAATTTTAGGGTTTCACAGACACTGGAGTCCGGATTGACACTGGTTTTTTTTCCCTTTTCATCTTACGGGGGAAAAATTATCCTAAAAACGTGTTTTTAAAAATGATTTTATTTAGTTTTTAAGTCCTGTTGGTATATAAAAAATATTAAGGTATATTAAGTTTAGTCCCAAGTTTGTAGCACATAGATATATTGATGCTAGAAATAAAATTTTGATAGAGGTATTCGTACAATTAACCTAATTAGACCATTTCCATTTATCTGTCCTTCAAAACAATAGCTCAAAAACGAAAAGAGATATCGAGCCCATCTTGTAAGCCATAAGAGATAGAACAAAAGTGTAGGTATAAAAAACGTTTCTTATAAAAAATTAAACTTTGTTTGAAACATTTTTTCGTAAATAACTATGATTTCCCTTGAGGGTCCAAATAAGAGCAAAAATTTTCCTTTTTCTCAAAAAAGATGATGAGTTGAAAATTTGTAGGTAGCTTCATTGATTCTAATTTCATACTAAACCCATCGATAATATTAAGATGCTTAAAGGAGTCAAATTTTGGAAGAAATTTGTTGTGAATCTCTAGAGGCGGTCATTTTTGTGAATCTCTAGAGGCGGCCAGCTGCCCCTGTCTGCTCCCCTTTGGCGACGCCCATGTATCAATTCCAGAGACATATTATCATTGAAAATAGTCAGCAATAAATAAAAGATGTAAAATTTATATGAATTTCATTAATATCATTTTCAGGTGAATTTCAAACTATATGATTTCATCATCAGCGGTACTCAAAAAAAAAAGTTTGTAATTGGGGCGTGTTTATCCAATGTCAAACATATAATTTGTTATTAATTGAGGTATTATGACAAGACAATTATTTTATTTTTACACAATACAATTTACAGGATGTTTCAGGTATCAGAAAATACAATAACAATTTACCATCCGCGTACAGAACACAGAAGACAATGGGTAGCTAAGCTAATGCACCCTGTACCTACATAATATATGAAATCTATATATGTATTATACCATGTATATATGAAATGTACAAGGTATATTAAGTTTAGTCCCAAGTTTGTAACGCTTAATAATATTGATGCTACGAACAAAATTTTAGTATAGATGTTCATAGAATCATTTAATTAGTCCATTTTCGGTTGTCCATCCGTCCGTCTGTCTATCCGTCTGTCAACTTGATGACTCAAAAACAAAAAATGATATCAAGCTGAAATTGTTATAGCGTACTCAAAACATAAAAAGTGAGGTCGAGTTCGTAAATGGGCAACAAAGGTCCATTGGGTCCGTAAGACCCATTTTGTAAGCCGTTAGAGATAGAACAAAAGTTTATGTATAAAAAATGTTCTTTATATAAAAATAAACAACTTTTGTTTGGAACATTTTATCATAAACATCACTGTTTACCCGTGTGTGCGCAAATTGTATAGTATGCATTATTTGGAATATCAGTTATGTATGTGTGACATATATGTATATGTAATGTGATAGAGTAATCAACTCTGTCTATACATGGTATTTCAACAATTAACTCAGTCAATTGTTTGTTTTCACTTGTTAATTTTAATAAAAATATGGATTAAGTAATCATATATTATATTTGAAGTAAAAAAAAATAAATTTTTTTTTTACTACTTATATGGCCTCTAAACGTTTTTAATTTCTAAAAATTGTTTTTGTTTATGATTTTAAATAGATACAAAACAATTTTAATAGACCGCACAATTTAATTGTTTGTTTATTGATACATAATTGCATATATGTTGTATGTGTTTGTCAAGCTTTATTTAATGGAAAAATTGATTTTAGTGAAACCTCTTTAAACATTCTTATACATTATCTAGCAAATTTTTTTAGATGTCCTTTTAGTTAGTTTTTATAGATGCTCTCCTATTATTCTAGATATTTAATTACTCTTTTTAAGGATGTATGAGCATGGTAGTGGGGGCACAAATTTAAAAATAGATATTTTCAATTTTGATGATAAATTTATATTATTACTTGACGATATAAGACGAAAAGTAAGAATAAAATTTTTCGATATCTGGCTTAATTTTCAAAATATCGAAAATTGAAAATTTTGTTTAATTATTTAGCTTTCGATATTTCGAAAACCAAGACACATATCGAAAAATTTTATTCTTATTTTTCGTCTACATTCATGAAGTTATAACAAAATTCATCATCAAAGTTGAAAATAAGATAAAAATAATTTCAACCCTTAATCTACCCTGCTCTTACATCCTTTTTATGGATGGAGAGACTTGGTTTTTTTCTTTTCTAATTCATTGCTAATATGTACTTTCTATTAAAAAGTTTTTTTTAAATTTGTTTTCATTCATTCCAAATGAAAATTATCAAAAACTTCCAAAATATGTCGTTTTTTGAGATTCCTCCATAAGAGCCAATGTATTTTATATCGATTTTTAATGACTTTTTTCTTAAAAATTTGCACGGATACCTAAGCTGAAATTTTAACCACATATTCTTTGAGTAAAAGACTACCTACAAACAATTTTTGAGCCTTTAAATCAAACATTGTTGTCATGCTCATACATCCTTAAAACTTGTTCTCCTAAGTTATTGAAATAAATACCTCGAAATGAAATTGTATATTAATAAATTCTATTTAAAAAATACAATTAAAAAACATACAACGGACTTACATGCCGCTAAATATCGATATTTCGATTGCAACGCAATCATCGTCAGTAGCAAAATTTATTCGTATAACACATTACAAACATTTTACACAAAATTAAAAAATTAAAAATAAACAAAACATTTCCAACAAAACAGTAACGATTTACAAAAAATATAATATTTATGAATATACAATTTTATTTCGAGTATCGTAGTATTTATTTCAATAACTATGTCTCAACTCGAAGTCAACAAGAATTCATCCTTATATGTTCTCCTAATATTAATTTAAGAGCTTTTGACTTTTTTTACCACTTTTCTACGAAATTTGTTGTTTGTTGTTTTTAGTCACGAGAACAGGCAACGATAACTACGGTAACGGAATCCCGTACGGGTGAAGCTAGTAGATATTATTTAAAGTTGTATATTCTTGTAAACCATAAATTTTTTTAATTGATATTCGATCTCGATTTCTCTAATCTGGAGAACAAAAACACTTTAATTTAACCTTTCCGGTGGCTGTAGCTTTATTGGAAAAACCAATTTTCCCATTTTCTGAGAGCATTGTGTAAAATGAAAATTTTCTGTTGTTATTTTTTTTACTTTCAGAAAATGAAAAATGAAACAACAGAAAATGGCTTTTCTGTTAATTTAACTTTATTTCGAGTCGATCGGTGCAAATTCCAAGTTTGTAACGCCTTAAAATGATGATCGCTACGAACAAAATTTTGGTACAGGTGTTCATTAATTCACCTAATTAGTCCATTTCTGACTGTCCGTCTGTCTACCCGTGAAAAATAAAAGACGATAGCTCACAACAGAAAAGAGATTTCAGGATGAAATTTTTATAGCGTGCTCAGGACGTAAAAAGTGTGGTCGAGTTCGTAAATGAGCAACATAGGTCAATTGGGTCTCCGTAGGACCCATCTTGTTACCGTTAGAGAGTTGTTAAAGTTTAAATGTAGAAAATATTCCAAAAAAAAAACTTTTGTATGAAACATTTTTCCGTAAACGCTCTTGTTTATCCGTGAGCACGCAAATTAGGACAAAAGTTAGCTTCAACTTGGTCTTGTGAAACATTCTCGAAAAATAATAAAAATTCTAGATAATCCTTTCGAAAATTTTCGAATTTTTCGAAAACTAAATAAATGGCGGATGAAAAGCCAAATTGTGTTGGTTTTTTAAAGTATTCTAATTTATAAAAAAAATAATGCAAGCACTGACATTCAACACTGTCCATGCAATTAACTCAGTCAATTGTTTGTTTTCGCTTGTTTCATATACTTTTTGAGGGTTGAAAATCGTAAAAATTGCGTTATTTCAAAGTTTATACTTGAAAGTTTCGAGAAAATGTCTGAGAACATTTGTTATAAATTTTGACCCCAATTATATGATTTTTTTCAAACTTTAAAATTAAGTCAAACAATATCCTACCGGGTCACCGACCGGCAATCTACACTTTTACGTTCAAGAACATTTTTTAAACGTGATCCTGTAAAAATTTTCCGTGCGAAAGTTTTTCATGCTCAATGTCGAATTTTAGCGGATCTAAATACTTTAATAGTGTAATCAGATACATCGTATCATAAAGTAATTGTTCCACGAGGTTTAACTGTACAGTGACATACAATTTATATTGTTATAAAATTTTTTCCTTTATGTATGTTCATAAAATTTCAAGGTATTGCCATATAATAATGGTTTTCTGGTCATGATTAATTTTTTTAAGGTCCTTTTGAATTATGTAACAGGAAAAAAAGTGAGCGTTTTTTATGTGGCTGACTATAAAATTTATTTTACGTGATATCAAAATCAATTCAAATTTATTATTTTCAGGGACTTCAGATGATAAAATTCAGAATAGACGAACAGTTCATGGTACCAAGTACCAGGCATTCAGCGAAATTAGTCGCAAAATTGAAAGGAATCGATTTGAGAGTTATTTGACTTGTAGGAAAAAAATTTTCTTTTTGACCGACTTCAAACCAAAAAAAGGAGGTTCTCAATTCGACTGTATTTTTTTTTTATGTTTGTTACCTCAGAACTTTTGACTGGGTGAACCGATTTTGATGATTATTTATCTATTTGAAAGCTGGTGCTTCCCGTGTGGTTCCCATTCATTTTGGTATAGTTCTGACAACGGCATCCATGAGAAAACCATAAGTTTAAGTTTTGCTAAATGTCAAAACAACATTGTTTTTAAAATTATTTTATATTTTGGGAATGCAATTTTGGTTAATTTATGATACTTTAAAATGTTAAAGCCAATAATTTTTTTGTATAGGATAGCATTTCACACTTGACGAAGTGGATGATATGTTTATTAAAAAAAAAAAAGAATGTGTCAAGGTATTTATCAAATTTCAACACTTTTTTCTTAAAAAAAAAATAAATAAATAAAATATCTTAATAAATTAACTGTTATGGACAAATTTGTACACCCTTAATAAAAATACTCCACAAAAACAATAATTCAATAAAATGGTCAAGCCTGCAATACCACAGATTCACATTTCAAACCCCGCGCAGTTGCAAATTAACATGCCTTTAACTGTTTTTAAACGTGAAAACCAACAATTGGCTGAGTTAATTGTTGAAATACCATGTATAGAGAGTGTTGATTACTATATCACGTTACACATACATGCATGTCACACTTATATATCTGAAATTCCCATATGATACATTCTATACAATTTGGGCACAATTTGCGCTCTCACGGGTAAACAGTGGTGTTTTTTGTTCTATCTCTAACGGTTTACAAGATGGGTCCTACGGACTCAAGACCCAATTAACATATGTTGCTCATTTACGAACTTGATTGTTATAACTCGATTTGTTTTCAATAATAGGGTATTCCACTATTTTTGAAAAAGTACTTCAAAATGTTGATTTTGCAAATAAAAAGCCACCAAAAATTTATTTCGGAAAAATACACGCGCTTTCTTGCCAAAAACTTAAATTAAATTTTAAAGTTTTTTTAAACTGTCAAAAACGCGGGCATCCAATTTGTTGACGTAATATCTGTATCATTATACGAAATAACACAAATAAATTTGACAGATATATTCATAGACAAGTGATTATAATATAAATATAAATACTTATTTATGTATATATTATACCCAACTGTCTACACTGAACTAACTGATGGTCTATGACTTCTACCGCTATGACATCACAGCAGGGCTTACCCGCGTTTTAGTTCACGTGATATACAGTTTAAAAATTACGATTTTTAATTTTAATATTATAAAAGAAAAATGTGTTTTTATGACTCGAAATCAGAATATTTAAGTATATTTTTACATAAATTTTAACTTTTTTCAAATTTCATGATTTATTTTTGACTAACAATATTACCCTATTTATTAAGGTTTTAACTTTAATTTTTTTTTATTTCCCAATACTAGTTTGAAGAAATCTATGAAAACATATCATCCATCTACCGTTGGCAATCCCTCCCCCCTCTAAAATTTTCCGAATGGATTTAAACTTGTAAATTAAGCATTTTTTATCAAAAAATGTTCTGGCACCCAACTCAATTAATATAAAAAAGATTGACTGAGAAGTAGAAACCTCTAAAAGGTACTTTCTTAAGAATAACTAAACCAATCTCCAACCATTCTCCATTGACCTTCGACATGTCGCATACGTCTATATTTTCGAAGAACTAAAAACTACGTTCATTTTTGTTAATATCCACAGACGACAAAAAAAAAACGAAACAAAACGATAACGTAAACTAGGATTAACAAAATGAAAAACAAAAGACAAAAATAAACAAAAATATATAAATGAAATGAAAAAGGATCAAACGAATATTAAAATGAAATAGATATAATATATGGTAGCGACATCTTATATTATACGAACAAAATCATATTAATAATGATAATACTCATATATATATATATGTAGCTCTGTATGGTAGTGTATGGTAGATTCGCTCCTTGGAGCTAGTAAATTAGAAGTTACGTGTTATTATTGTATAAAACGTGATCTGAACAGGAATCACATATTTTATGGTTGTACAATTGAAACTACAATATCAAATGATATTTGTAGTAACCTTTGTTGCACATTTGGCTAATCATAACTGGTTCTATCGTAGATATGTCGTTTGTTTCATTATAACATATCCCAAAATAGCTCTAACTCGAGCTAGTAGTGAGCTCCAACGACGAGCTTCATATCATCTTATTATATTGAACAACCCAAAAAATAAAAATAGAAATAAAATATAAGTAAAACTATTATCAAAGTATTTTATTTCATATACAATTTAATTATTAAAAATATTATTACATAACATCAAAAAAATTGATCAACTGACAGATTATACTTTCATGTAAGCTCTATGTCTGGATTATTTATAAATATTTGATTAAGGATGTAAGAATACCAACACAATTTTAATTAAAACTAGCGACCCGCCCCGGCTTCGCACGGGTGCAATGCTGATACTAAATACACTACAGAAAAACTGTGAACATTGTATATAAAAACATAGCGGCCCGCAATGTATGCGGAAAAAATGTAATTATTTACGACATCACATTAGAAACCTCAAAAATAGCAGTACTTCTCCACTATTTCATGGATGTTATTGTACATATAAACCTTCTTCTTGAATCACTCTATCTATTAAAAAAAAACCGCATCAAAATCCGTTGCGTAGTTTCAAAGATTTAAGCATACAAAGGGACATAGGGACAGAGAAAGCGACTTTGTTTTATACTATGTAGTGAAGCTGGATTTTTATACCATGTATATGCAATATACCAAGGTATATTAACTTTAGTCCCAAGTTGGTAACGCTTAAAAATATTGATACTATACTATGAACAAAATTTTGGTATAGGTGTTCATAAAATCACCTGATTAGTCCATTTCCGAGTTGTATGTCTGTCTGTCTGTTGTCTGTCTGTCCGTTGGTCATCACGATTACTCGAAAACGAAAAGAGATATCAAGCTGAATTTTTATAGCGTGCTGAGGACGTCAAAAGTGAGGTCGAGTTCGTAAATGAGCAACATAGGTCAATTGGGTCTTGGGTGCGTAGGACCCATCTTGCAAATCGTTAGAGATAGAACAAGAGTTAATGTAAAAAATGTTCCTTGTAAAAAAATAAACTACTTTTTTTCGTAAACATGACTGTTTACCCGTCAGGTTAGTGCGCAAATCAGGCGTAAATTGTATGGTATGTATTATATGGGAATATCAGTTATGTATGTGTGACATGTATGTATGTGTAATGTGATCGAGTAATCAAATATGTCTGCATGGTATTTCAACAATTAACTCCGTCAAATGTTTGTTTTCACTTGTTTGTATATGAAATTGGACTAAGTTTAAATCAATTCTGAAAATTTGGTGGGGGTGGGGTTTGCCTGATTATTTAAATAAATAAATAAATGACTTGAAAAATAGGCATATATTGGTTTTATGGGAAAACGGTAGATGGGTGATATGTTTTCATAGATTTCTCCAAAACTAGTTGGTGGAGATTAAAAAAAAAAAAAAATATAAAGTTAAAACTTAAAAAAATACGGGGATTATAATTATAATAACATTTTTTTAAAGTTTAGTTTCTTACTTAAGAAAACATCGTACTAGCTTAAAGACTTAAAAGATTGTACTCTTAATACATCTTCAGTGGTGATACAGTATCCTAAAAATTACAAAATAAATAATAAATAATACTTGTTAAATAAATAAATTAAATAAGGTCCATCGTTTATTTTCCAAAAAAAAAAACTAACTTTTGACGAATGTATCCAAATAATAACCCTCTCTCTTACTTAAAAAAAGAAAAATTCAGCAAAAATTGTACTTTATGAAGACATTATTATTTTATCAAAATTTCGTATCACATAACTCTTCATGTTAACCCCTCTCCGTAACATTAACCACAGTGTTTTTGGTAAGGTAATATTTTTGTACGCCCTTATCTATTAGCCCTAATCATGTAAGCAAAAATTTCCTAAAATTAAAAGGTATCAAAACATACAGGGTGAGTCATTTTAATCTATAGACTTAAATATCTCGTTTTTTTAGTTAACCAATCAAAAAATAATTTTAACAAAATTGGACCTGGTTTTTCGGGTTTCTCTAAATGGTAAGAAATAGAATAACACTTTAAATTAGAAAGTTGACCCTTATAGAAAACTTAATAATTTTTGTTTAAAACATTTTTCGAAAAAAGTTAACTTTCGGAGCTAGAGGACAATGTCTCATCTTCTATCTCACTGTCCAGCTAGCCAGCCTCTCTTTGACGACCTCTCTACCGAAAGTCCGTTGACGTCGAAGCACTCCTGCTATTCTTAAACAGCTACAAATGGTTCATGGAGTACTGGTCGGAGATGGGCCAACCCTTTTTCGATATCACAACAGATCTTATGGTCTAAGAGTCAACCCCAGGAAGCCACTCAAATCTAACCTAGCTTTGTCAACCCTAACCTAAATGTCATTATTGCATTTAATCTAAAAAAAAACACGCAACTACGGAAAAATGCTTAAGCCAAAAGTTGTCTAGAAAAATAGCGAACATTCGCCTCTGTCCATGACTTTGAACTACAATTATCGATAAACTTTAAGTGTATTTTCTTTCGATAAATTGCAATAATGACATAATTTTTAAGTCGCATTTCCTTCGAAAGCTAACGTTTTTCAAAAAAATGTTCTGAACAAAAATTGTTTGTACTTTTATGAGAATCAACTTTCTAATTTAAAGTAATATTCTATCTTTTACCGTTTTGGATCTAAATTATCTATTAAAAAACCCGAAGAACTAGGTCCAATTTGATATTAGAACATGATGTTCCCCATCAAACTCTGCAAATTTTGTTTGAGTTATTTTTTGATTGGTTAACTATAAGATATATTTAGAGCCTAAATATTCGAGCGGTCTAAGGCGTCGTCTTAGAACGTTGGACTATCTAGACTTAGGTAGCGGGTTCGAATCCAGACACCGGCAGTGTGAACAATTTATAATTAATGGGAGTGCAGAATTGATCACATTGTCGTCGCTTGGATAAGAACGAAGTAACCGACTCCACCCACATCAGAAATGTAATTGTAAATATGTTTGTATTTGAATAAATAAAGATTAACAAATAATGGTGTGGGTGGCCTCTGTGATAAGGCGTATGTCACAAATACGGAAGTTAAACCCCCATTATTATTATTTTAAGATATATTTTGATGGATAGGTTAAAATGACTCACCCTGTATAACAAAAAAAAAAACAAAAAAACAATTATTTTTTTCAGTAGCACTACACACTAAACGGGTACAATCGTACAAACTGTTTTTTATGTAAATGCGTTTGGATGGATCTTATCTGCTGTAAAGATCTATCCGAATATTGTTTAACATAAGTGTACTACGGACAACTGTTTGTATTACGTAAGGGGGTCGTCTATCTTTTGTTATAATATATGTAATTGGTTACATCTTAAATTAAACCCTTATGTAACACTTCCGAGAATATTTATCCAAAATTTTGTTGTATTTTTTTATTTTTTTGTTAAAATTATTATCAGTGTATGTTTTTTTTTTTTTTTTTTTGCGTTGTAGGATAAAGACAAGAACCTTTCAAATAAATTCAATTCAATATTTTAAATAAGGGTTGCCACCTGCTCGGGCCTCGCCCAGCAGGACTATTAAGCAGGCGGCCGGATTATTAAAAATTTTGCCGGGCCACCACATGGTTAGAGTCGAAAAAGCAAAAATTAGTATTCAGATTAATGAATCACCACTACGATGAATTTGACCTCAGCAACTAGAGTATTGAGAATTGATTTTGTTTATGATTTTAGTGTTAATAGGACTTTCCAACTTATTTTGTTGGTATCACGATAAGAAGTCAGTTTTAAAACTTTTATATTCCTTCTATTTGAGTCACGTTCGTGCAGAATTTTCATGTTTGTTCGTTTTGTTCGAGTCATGCTTGTGCAAAATTTCATTGTCTGTACCTTGTGATTAAGTTTTGATAGATACTTAAGGATTGATGCCAAAACAAACTGACTGATAGTTTTCGTGTAAATTTATGGATAAAATGTGCATATAATATATTTTTATTACTTCATACTTATTTTTGATGTAGTTGAAATAAAATAAATATGACGAAATTGGATTTTTTTAAATTTCCCTCTTCTCACTGCAATACTCCCCTCCCCACCTCCTTTCATAATGTGCCGGAAGAGAAATCTTAAGGAGGTGGTAACTTTAATATTTTAGCTCAGTCTACGCCTGAGGGTTGAGGGTGATGATGATAGAATCATGTTTAGTAGCACCAAACGTTGACTAAGGCCTGAGGGTTACCACCTCAAAAATCCAGAAAGACCAGAAAGTCAGGATATACTTAAATTACCCGAAATATATCAACGAATAATTCGGATTCATAATACTGTCCGATACCTAAACACTATTGGAATCTATGTATTTAAGCGAAACTGTACATATAACAAGTGAAAACAAACAATTGATTGAGTTAATTGTTGAAATACCATGCATAGTCAGTGTTGATTTCTTTATCACATTACACATACAAACATGCATAACTGATAATCAAGTATAGTACATATTATAAAATTTCCGCCTAATTGGCGCCCTCACGGGTAAACAGTGATGTTTACGAAAAAATGTTTTGAACAAAAGTTGTTTAATTTTTGATAAGGAACACTTTTTACATTTAAACTTTTGCTCTATCTCTAACGGTTTACAAGATGGGTCCTACGCATCCAAGACCCAATTGACCTATGATGCTCATTTACGAACTTGACCTCACTTTTTACGTCTTGAGTACGCTGTAAAAATTTCAGCTCGATATCTTTTTTCGTTTTTGAGTTATCGTGTCCATAGACGAACGGGCGGACGGACAACCGGAAATGGACTAGTTAGGTGATTTTATGAACACCTATGACAAATTTTTTTCCCTAGCATCATTATTTTTAAGCGTTACAAACTTGGGACTAAACTTAATATATTATGTATATTTCATATATACATGGTTATATTTATATCCTGTATATTTTATAATTTTCAAAATTTTGTAAAGGAAAGTTTAAAAATTATTTTAAGGATTTTAGCAAGCACAAAAATTTAATTTCTTAGCTTTGTATTTTAGCTTCGAAAATGAATTTTTTTGGAGTTTTTTTTCTTTCAGATAATAAATTCATAATATCTCGGAATACTACATTTTGAAACAATTTATTCTGAGTCCTACTAGGTATATTGTTCACCTTTTTAACACACATATTATTTTAACACAACTAATCGACCAAAAAATGTAAATTTCGCTTATAACGACTAACGACTTGTTGGCTTCTTCAATATCGTTATTCGCACCGTGCGTGAGTTTTATTGGAGACGTTTCCATGATAACGATACACTACTTTAATTATAGAATTGTATGGATCCATATATAATTGTATGGATTGCATTTATAACTTACATTGAAAATTTAATATTATTGTCTCACAAATTTAAATAAATAATTATGATAATTTACATTTAAAAAATAATATTTGTGCAATTTGAATTCTTATTTTAATGCATTAAGTTTAATTAATTAGTGTTTTTCAATAATTTTAATTTGACATTTTCTATAACACTTACATGTAAAGAATTGCAAATTAGTCATAACAGCCTCCTTTATCGTCAAAATTTCACTGGAAGCGCTTTCATCGATTTTATGCACACAACGAATAGCCGATTTTGACTGACTTAAAAAGTAACTGAAGTTATCGGTCTAGCTCCGATCGTCATCTTGACTCGGTGCGTTTTACATGAACATAGAAAAAATTCTAATCTTATTTGAACACAACTTTAAAAAAAAAAATCAGGAAATTAAAAATGGAAAATCCGATATAAGAATTTTCTCAGGAAAAAATGATTTATGAAAAATAACATTTACAAAAGAGTAAAAATCATGATTAAATCGTAATGTAAATGAATTCATGATAATTTTAACGAAGAGAAAAATATATGGGTACTAAGTCATTCTCTAAGGTGGGTAACATGGGAACTAAAGGAGGAAATCTACACAGATATGATATATATTATATGATGTCTGCTGTTGTCTGAGAGAGCATTCTAGCACTCCTGTTCTCCACGAAATATTCCTTCGACGATAATAAAAATACATTAACAAGATACGTACAAATATAAATTGTGAAAATTCGCGCAATTAATCTTTTTTTTTTTAGTTTAGTTTTGCTACAACTCATGTCTTTGCTGTTGTACACTTTATTTTACTCCTGAGACTAGTCCCCTCCACTTCAGCCCACCTCTTCCCTTCGCCTTCGTTGTACTTGTAAAATGAATTTGTATATTATTTTTTTTACTTCGCTTACTATGTTCAAATTACTTATGTATGTAAATATATGAGCAGGTGTGACATTCGAAACTCCTTGAATGAGGAAGTTAATTGTATAAATACTCTGTAAATATATATTTTATAAAAGGTGTGGAGCTTATGAAAAACAAATTTCAAAGAAAAGTTATTTTACAGTACACTCTAAATTTTCTTAACTGAAATAAAAAAATTTTAATATTTAAAAATGATTAATTTAAATTTAGATAGAATCTAGTAATCGGATTTATGTAATTATTTAATTACTAAAAAAATAAATAATTGTCTTTTCACTCTGTCCGTCTTGTGGGATGAAAATTTTTGTGAATTTTTTATCGTTTTAATTAAAATATTTACAAAACCCTTCCTTAGACTATTTTTATACCACGCATATATGTAATATGCAAGGTATACTAAGTTTAGTCTCAAGTTTGTAACGCGTAAAAATATTGATGCTATGAACAAAATTTTGGTATAGGTGTTCATTAAATCACCTAATTAGTCCAATTCCGGTTGTCCGTCCGTCCGTCTGTGGGCACGATAACTCAAAAACGAAAAAAGATATCAAGCTGAAATTTTTACAGCGTACTCAGGACGTAAAAAGTGAGGTCGAGTTAAATGAGCAACATAGGTCAATTGAGTCTTGACCTATGGGTCCGTAGGACTCATCTTGTAAACTGTTCGAGATAGAACAAAAGTTTAAATGTAAAAAATGTTCCTTATCAAAAAATAAACAACTTTAGTTTGAAACAATTTTTCCTAAAACATCACTATTTACCCGTGGAGGCGCAAATTAGGCGTAAATTGTATAGTATGTATTATATAAATTGTATATGTATGTGCAATGTGATAAAGTAATTAGCACTAATATGCATGGTATTTCAACAATTAACTCTAGAATAAATCGGTTGGATAAAAGTTTCTAATGATTAATCATAATATATAGATAACAAAACACAATATTAATTTTTATAAAATATAAGGATTATTAATATTTTTAGATATTAATTTTCGTAAAACTATAATCAGATGTACTTTGAAGGTACTACGTCACGCCACATGAAAGGTTATGTAAGCTTACAAATACAAAAACATGTAAACTTGCAGTTGCAAAAATGATCGTATGTTACGGTTTGATATCATTTAAGACGCCATCACACTCTGTGGACGTGAATTTAAATTGGTTTTTTAAAACGCAAAATGAGGTAAAAAGTATTTTTTTTACACTTTCTTGGTGTATATGAGAAGTAACTGCAAAAAGTGAGGTTTTGAACATTTAATACTCCAAAAGTGAGGTTTTTAGCTGGACAAAAGAAAAATATACGGATATTGACGATAATAAATTATTTTCGTTTGTTTGATGGCCACTGGTTTCATAAATAAAAAAAGTAATGTTTGATGATTGAATTGTATGACCGTGTTCAGTGAAGCATTCTAGAAAGACGAACATTATCATACACATATAAACAGAATTGTGAATGCCTAAAACTCCTCCCAAATAGTTCCTGACTAGAATTTATAAGTAATTACCTGCTGCATGGATAGCAATAGACATTGGTGTGTTTATAACATTTCTCCGTTGCACACATTGACCAATGGTCGTATATTACTCCAAGCAAATTAGACAGTTGGATACTCAAATTCTGAAACGAGCAGTTTCTCAACCTAAAGTTGTAGATTATTAATTATAAAAAATGATTTTCGGAACCCAAGCATTTGACCAATTATATACAGTAGAACCTGGTTAAGTGAGACATCAAGGGATTTACTTTTTCTCACTTATAGGGGTATTTCATTTACCCAGAGTCTCAGATATCCAAGTATAAATAAATATCTGTCTCATTTACAGAGGGTTTCATTAATAGAGGTCGGAATACAGGATATTTCAGTTATAGAGATCCGATTATTAGATAAAATAACGTATTATCAATATCATTGCTGCTACAAAAATCATGAATGCCTTCGCACGAAATCTTGTGCCTTTTCTTTAATTATCGGTCCACTTACCGGAACGTTTTTGTTACGAAGTTGCGTGACCCATGTTAGCAAACACTGTTCAAGTTCAGGATATTTTGATAAACGTACACATTTTAGTTTTCCTTGTTCATCAAAACATTGTGATTGAATTGCATCTTTATTCTAAATTATTCTACAAGGAGTAGATTTTGGCACATTAAATTCGACACAGACTTCATTGCGTGTCTTCCCACTTTCATAAACGAATATTAACTTCAGTTTTCCACGTACTGATAACGATTTGAGCTTTCGCTTTGGCATTGATATATTTCATATAAACATGGTATAAAACGTTCAGAAACTTTTCGTTTAAGAATTATAAGAACTTACGTAACCAATTGCTAATTTTCTTGTACTATAATATTTACAGTCAATCATATGAATTATCATGTGATAATGTTTCTTATTTTCTTTTTTTCTACTTCGTTTTTTGTTTTTCGCTGATATCATCACAATTCTAGATATCGATTTTATTCCGGGAGCTGAGAACATAGGTTCGAAGTACATTCAGTTTGAGTAATTTTATGTATTTTGGGCCATTGAAAATTTCTAGATTTCTTAGTCGAAACCGGATCACTAAATTTCTCACCCTATTCATTTTGGAAAATGAAAACTTTTGTTTTCTCGCACCTGGTAAGATATCGTTCAAAACGTCGTTAAAACATAAAGTTCTTCAGCAATTTTTCTCCTCATAGATAAATTTTCCGAGATGTAAATTTTCGGTTCCTATTCCATTAAGACCATGGATTTAAGACTTTTTGAACTGAAAACAGAAAATTTCGGTTAAAATCCGTGGCCCATTAGCTCAGTTGGTTAGAACGTCGTGCTAATAACGTGAAGGTCGTGAGTTCGATCATCCCATGGGCCAACTTATACTTTCATTTTACTTCTTGAAATCCATTACATTTTGAAAATCAAAATAAGTCCTAATTAACTTAATTTACAGAGTAATCAGCGGCCTATTAGCTCAGTTGGTTAGAGCGTCGTGCTAATAACGCGAATGTCGTGAGTTCGATCCTCCCATGGGCCAGCATTTACTTTTATTTTACTTCGTGAAATTTATTACATTTCGAAAATCAAAATAAGTCTTAATTAATCTAATTTGCAGGATAATCAGTGGCCCATTAGCTCAGTTTGTTAGAGCATCGTGCTAATAACGCGAAGGTCGTGAGTTCGATCCTCCCATGGGCCAACTTATACTTTTATTTTACTTCTTGAAATCCATTACATTTTGAAAATCAAAATAAGTCTTAATTAATCTAATTTGCAGGATAATCAGTGGCCCATTAGCTCAGTTGGTTAGAGCGTCGTGCTAATAACGCGAAGGTCGTGAGTTCGATCCTCCCATGGGCCAAATTTTCTTTTTAATTTCTTAAATATGTACAGATCTTAGTTTTAGTTTCTAACTAAAAACAAACACTTACTACCTTACATCCAAAACTTATAACTTTTGGAAATAATATTTTAAAATGTTACAGAATTTTTCGAAGTGTAATAAAATTATAAAAGTATGACATATGCATTTAAAAAAATGTTACCACACAAAAACTGACCTATATTTAAAAATTATGAACATAAAAAAAAGAAAAACTACCCCTAAAAAATATATTAAATCGAGCAACCCCTCTTTAAAAAAAAACTAACATGTTTTGATTCCCTTATCAAAAACAAATGTAAATCGTATTAAAAGATTCACGAGTTAAAGAAAGCACACATTCTCTGCATTTGATAGCTGTTGTTGTTAATTCAGTGGAGCGTTTTAAAGACAGTATCGAATAAAAAAAATATAAATTCGAAAAAAAAAATATGTGTTCGAAAATTCACCCTTAATATTTTTTTATGATTTAATTATTGAAAATATTAACAAAAAAATATGTTGTAATATACTCATATAACATCCATGTACAGAAACATACTTGAAAATTTCAGAGGGATGGAGATGCATCTGCGTCTATACTTGGTCAAAGCAATGGAGTATTTTCTTTTATTTTCGATATTAATATTAATTTTTATCTCAACCCATTATGAAACAAGTGAAAACAAACAATTGACTGAGTTAATTATTGAAATACCATGCATAGACAGTGTTGATGACTCTATCACAATACACATACATACATACATGTCACACATACATAACTGATATTCCCATAATTACATACTTTACAATTTACGCCTAATTTGCGCCCTCACGGGTAAACAGTGATATTTAACCCAAGACCCAATTGACCTATGTTGCTCATTTACGAACTTGACCTCACTTTTTACGTCCTCAGTACGCTATGAAAATTTCAGCTTGATTTTTTGAGTATTTTCGGTTGTTCGCCCGTCCGTCTGTGGGCACGATAACTCAAAAACGAAAAAAGAAATATATCAAGCTGAAATTTTTACAGCGTACTCTGGACCTAAAAAGTGAGGTCGAGTTCGTAAATGAGCATCATAGGTCAATTGGGTCTTGACCTATGGGACACATCTTGTAAACCGCTGCAGATTTTCAAAAGTTTCGAAGTTTAAGTAAAAAATGTTCGTTATAAAAAAATAAACAACTTTTGTTTGAAACATTTTTCGTCAACATCAATGTTTACCCGTGAGGGCGCAAATTAGGCGTAAATTGTATAATATGTATTATATAAATTGTATATGTATGTATGTGCAATGTGATAGAGTAATCAACACAATTTATGCATGGTATTTCAACAGTTAACTACGTCAATTGTTTGTTTTCACTTGTTATTGTAAGTATGGGAATCGTGGACTCTGGAAAAAAGAATAGAAAGACTTCTGGAAGCAGCGGAGATGTTGTTTTATTGACGAATTGAGCGTATTTACTATATATTTAATTAATGGTGTTTTCGGAGTTCCACATTTGTCTTGTATATAGAGGTCAATAAACATACGACTCTTTAAGAGGTTTTTTTTTATTCATTGTGCCCTGAAAGCATAAAAGGAGCAGTAGTTTTTTTTTATATAAATGACACAGGATTTACTTATGTCAAATATGATATTTCCTACAGGATTTTTCCGTTAATATTGTTCCTGTCTTATATAACAAATGATTTTGGCTTTTTATATATATTTTTATTTGATTCGTCACATGGATAAAAATCAAATTTTTTTTATATAAATTATTCGTATTTATGTGGCTTTTATGTGTCTTAAGTGAAGTGCCGAGAAGAAAGAGGGGAGTAAGTAATATAAGCTATTTTACGTCAGATTACACAGATTTGTTTCACAATTTATAAAACCTCAAAAGAACTGATGAAGAGTTTAATTTGACTTCCTTAATAAGTAATAAATTTCATATATCTAGATTAGAAAACCGAAATTTCATTTAGTTGAAACATTTATTTAATTTCGGAGTTTTCACAGGCGTTTCAATTGGGAATTAAATCTCAAAAACATTTTTCTGAAGAATTATACAATTGAAAAATTTCTATCCTATAATTTTTGAATTGTTGCTGTTTTTCTCTAAGCCGCATGAACAAATATTTACCAAGTAAAACTAAAAAGGGTATGGAAAAGTTGTTCTTGTGTTGCTAAAATCATTGGATTATAACGCATGTTTAGACGACAACCATTTACAAGCAGATGGGGTGATTACAACGGGACGTTCTCATTTTCAGTTCAAAACCATTCAGATCCACTACGTGAAATTATAAAAATTGAATGTAAAATATTATATTGGCCCATGGGAGGATCGAACTCACGACCTTCCCATTATTAGCACTACGCTCTAACCAACTGAGCTAATGGACCACTGATTATCCTGTAAATTGGATAAATTTAGACTTATTATGACTTGCAAAATGTAATGGATTTCAAGACGTAAAATAAAATAATATTTTGGCCCATGGGAGGATCGAACTCACGACCTTCGCGTTATTAGCACGACGCTCTAACCAACTGAGCTAATGGGCCACTGATTATCCTGTAAATTGGATAAATTTAGACTTATTATGACTTGCAAAATGTAATGGATTTCAAGACGTAAAATAAAATAATATTTTGGCCCATGGGAGGATCGAACTCACGACCTTCGCGTTATTAGCACGACGCTCTAACCAACTGAGCTAATGGGCCACTGATTATCCTGTAAATTGGATAAATTTAGACTTATTATGACTTGCAAAATGTAATGGATTTCAAGACGTAAAATAAAATAATATTTTGGCCCATGGGAGGATCGAACTCACGACCTTCGCGTTATTAGCACGACGCTCTAACCAACTGAGCTAATGGGCCACTAATTATCCTGCAAATTGGATAAATTTAGACTTATTTTGATTTTCAAAATTTAATGAATTTTTAAAAGTATAATAAAAATTTATGCTGGCCCATGGGAGGATCGAACTCACGACCTTCGCGTTATTAGCACGACGCTCTAACCATCTGAGCTAATAGGCCACTGAAAATAGTTAAAATTTAAACAAAACAGATTCAAATCCCGCTTAAGTTTCTTTAAATTTCCTATAAATAAAATTCACGTAAATATAAGTAAAATTCTGACACCTTATGGCGTTCATAAAAGTTTTTTTTTTAAACTATATTTAAGTTGAAAAAGAATGCATTTTTATTTAAAAAGAATTGATTGGTACACACAAAAAAATGCAACAGATATACATTTTTTGATGAATTTAAATAAAAATGTATTATTATTAGGCATTGAAGCGAATACACTCGTGGAACATTGGATGGAACTAATTGAATATAACAGAGATAACAAAAGAAGTTTTGTCGACACGAGCGCAATGGGCAGAAAATTAAATAATTGAATTTCAATTTTTTTAAATAATTAAATGTTTTGTGATTTTTGCAAATAAATTATTCGATTTGAACAAACAGAATAAAAATAACAAAAAATTTTCGTATTTAAATTTCAATGAAATCATTAAGTGTTGCCACCTTTCCAGATTTAATCGGGATAATCCACAATTCGGGAGACTCCAGATATCAACATAAATTTACAAAGAGTTTTGAAAATTGGATTCTCAACTAATTTTTTATATAATTTGATTACAAGCTTTTATTTAATTTCACCTGTCCCGTTGTCTATCTGTAATCAAATCTTGTAAAGTAAAATTTGATCCACTTTCCGGTTTCCGATTGAGCTGAAATTTTACATGCACATTTAGTTTAGATGACAATGCATGGTAAGGCTGTGGCGTCCTGATTTGCCCATCGCTTCCACCATATTTGATATATATATATAAATAAATTTTGTTTGGCCGTCGTTTAGAACGTAAATGACCGAGCGGTCTAAGGCGTTTGCCTTGGACTGTTTGTCCATTTAGACTTAGGTTGTGGGTTCGAATCCAGGCAGCGGCATTGTGAACAATTTATAATTAATGGGAGTGCAGAATTGATCACATTGTCGTCGCCTGGATAAGAACGAAGTAACCGACTCCACCTACATCAAAATGTTATTGTAAATATGTTTGTAACTAAATAAATAAAGATTAACAAATAATGATGTGGGTGGCCTCTGTTATAGACGGATATGCTCAACACATGTATATAATACCTCTCACTTAGATGCATTGCTTAACGCATGTGTTCTGTCATACTAGTGATATTGGTATTCCTATATGGTACAAAAACGGCCTGTATATTTAATAGTTATACCACCTTGAAACCGTGGTTTTTTACTTCGTGTACCAAAACATTACCGAATACTTAATTAGAACGCAGTAGCAAGTTTTAAAATAGGCAATAAAAATAGGTGAAATGTTTAGGATTTAAAATAAAATTGTGTAGATAATAATTATAGGTTTTTTGTATGCAAAATAAAGGGTTTAATTATATCTTTTAATTTCACACACAATAAGTTTTTTAAGTATGAATAAAACCATAACAAGATGTAATGATCTTTTAAAAGAATATTATCTGAAGGTAATATAAGAATTCAAGACATCATCTAACAGTTAAACATAATAGAGGTAAGGTAGGCACTAGTCGGCTATGATTATGACTAACTATGAGTAGTACAGTCAAAACCGGTTAGCGGTATAATCTATAATTAACAAGTGAAAACAAACAATTAACTGAGTTAATTGTTAATATACCACGTATAGACAGTGTTGATTACTCTATCACATTACACATACATTCATGTCACACTTTTATAACTGATATAGCCATAACATACATACTATACAATTTGTTTGTTTACGAAAAAAAATTCAAACAAAAGTCGTTTATTTTTTTATAAGGAACATTTTTTACATTTAAACTTTTGTTCTATCTCGAACGGTATACAAGATGAGTCCTACGGACCCAAGACCCAATTGACCTGTGTTGCTCATTTACGAACTTGACTTCACTATTTACGTCCTCAGCATGCTATACAAATTTCAGCATGATATCTCATTGAGTAATCGTGATGACAGACAAACAGACGACAGACAGACAGACAGACAACCGAAAATGGACCGGAAATTAGGTGATTCTATGAACACATATATCAAAATTTGTTTTCGTAGCATCAATATTTTTAAGCGTTACAAACTTGGGACTAAACTTAATATACTATGTATATTTCATATATACATGGTATAATATGCTTACTTTAGAAGTCATTTATTTATTTAAGTAATCAGGCAACTCACCCTATAATTTTCAGAATTGATTTAGACCTAACAGTACAATTTCATATTTAAAAAAATCAAGCTTTTTATTTAAAATTGCCTTAATGCTCGTACATCCTTAAGAATTATGTTAGGCACCGACATTTCATACCTTTGCCCTGGGGCACACATCGAATCGGAGACTCTAGAGAGATGGTAGCCCTTAGTTTTAGCCTTGATTTACTCCACTCCGATTAGCGTTTCGTATTCAAATATTTATAAAAAGGGTTTTTTGTTGTAGATTTCATAAGTATTTTCAAGTTATGTTTGTACCCATTTTACAATTATTTTTGTATTATAATAAAGTCATTTATATAAATTTTTATAATGCACTTAAGTGTCATTTGGAGAACGATTTCTTCTACTTTTATACTGCCGTATGTCTTTTAACTGTACTTTTCTCTACCAAGATGAAAAACATTTACTAGCAACGAATGAAGAAGAAATATAAATATAAGAATTCACTCCCTTGTATATTATTATTTTTACATGGACGTATCTATATGGGGGAGTGGGGGATACATAAAAATAGGTCAGCACGGTAATCGGTTACTGTCTTAGTATTCATTAAGGAAGTTAATTTATTACAGAAATTTTTTAATCAAATTTGATGAATTTAGGTTAAAAAGTACGATTTCAATTTTTCAATATCTGGGTTATTTTTCGAAATACCGAAGACTGATTACACTAGTTTACAGTGTCTTTGTTGCCTGAAAAATTTTTGCTGTTGTTGGCTGCACATGCCATGGTAAGCTCAAATATATACTTAGAATCTTTCGATCGGCTTTAGTTTTTGAGTTTCAGCTATCTACGTTATCAACGAACAAAAACATTGAATCGGCGACCCCAAAAACCACCGAGAGACGATTTTCGAGGTGAAATTTTGAATTAAAAATTTTTATCACTGTCACTTCTAAGGGAGTTTTAAATGGGGTTACAACCATCTCCACTTGTTTTTTGACCTCAAATTTATGATCAGCGACCCCAAAAACCACCGAGAGACGAATTTCTAGGTAAAATTTTGATTAAAAATGGGGGCTCGGATTCAAAATCATCAAACCCGAGAACACTCAAAAGACGATTTCCGAAGTGAAATTTTGAACTTTTTGAACTTTTTTTCACTGTTACTCTTTGGAGTGATTTTGAAGCGGGAAAACTTCCCTTATTTTCGCATTTTTTATACCAATGTTGCTGAAGGTGTAAAGAACACGTGCAAACAATTTTTGAAATCGAAATTGTTCCACTACTTTTCCACATTTTCCAGCTTATTAAGTGAACTATAAATGATGAAAATCAATAATCAAGTAATTTGAGCTGCACACAAATTTCGGTAGGTATATTTGAAAATGACATGTCATAAGCAAAGAAAAACCACCATAAAATTCGTGGCAACAGACAAAAATTAAAATTTCGTAAACTAATAATGTTATTTAAATCGTAATTTCCAGTCTTCGATATTTTGAAAACTAAGAAAACTAATGAGTGTTCAGTTTGAGATCGTTCCTGTGTGAAAAATGACTTCCATTGGCTCACATCGAAAATATAAGTCGACTTTTAATCGATTGGTAAGAAATTTGGAATCAACCGATCCAGTAAACAGTTAAATAACATGCGAACGTCGTCAAAAACATGAAATTTTATCGAGTGTCTTTTTCGAGTACCAAATAAAAAGCTTTTCATGATAAGCCACTTTAAGTTCCTACTATTTTAAATAGAAAATTAAAAAAATTTTAGTCTGCGCTCATGTCAATTGCTAATATCCAGGTTTGTAAGAATAAAATTTTTATACTAAATATAAACTATTTGAACTCCAATAAATTGTATTTTGTCTTTTTGAAATATTATCCACATGACGCAGATCTTTGAACAAAAAATTTTCTCTTATAAAGGAAAATTTGACTTCTCATGGCTGGAAAAAATATGTTCATTTTACTAGGATCCCATTATCATCAAAACGTTTATAGGTAGGTTATATTTGATCAAAAATTTGAAAAGTATGACCCAAATTTAGTATGATCCCATACTTGGTTAAAATAGGATATAATTTGGATGTGATAGAGCAAAATTTAACTTTTTAGATTTTAATGACGTCATAAAGTTCAAAAAATCGATTTTTTTCATAATACACCCAAACTTTATCGAACTTGAATGGAATTTTTTTTGAAACCCACTAATTTTGGGTCAAACTTTCCATTTTTGATGTTATTCTTTGGCTAACATTCGACTTTGTCCGAAATATTGATACCAGGACCCCACTATTTTCAAATCTTTTATAGGTAGGTTAAATTTGATTGGAAAAACACAAATTTGAAAAGTATGACTCAAATTTAGTGAAAATCCATAATTAGTTTATTAAAATAGATAAATATGACAAAATAAAATAAATAGTACCGATACAGAGTTACTGAAAATGTATACATTCAAATAAATATACAAATTATGTTCATTAATAAAAACTCAATTATTCATGTTTTATTCAATTATAATTAAATAAACAATTAAATTAATGATTAACTGTGGATTAGTATCTTTATTTTATTATCAATAAGAAAATCATTGATTTTGGAGATCAATGAGTTCCTTATTTAGGTATATCGGAATACCAGTTAGGAGACGACTAAATAACATTTATGAAACCGATTGCCTATAAATAATAATTTTTTATGAATTTTAATAAACAGTAAAAATATTTTTAATAATTGGTTTTAAATACATTTTTTGCCCTGGAAGTCAAATCAATAAGTATAGTCATCAAAAAAACTCAAAGACCTTCATTTATTTTTGAAATCAATCTTATGCAAATTAATTTATTATATGTTGATTGCATAAAAGTTATTACATAAAAAGTTTTTATAATAATCGCACGGTGGTAATCAAAATATATTTAAAAAACATTATGAATTTGGCACCTTCATTTGTCAAAAACAGGATACAATTATTTTTGAACTTTCAGATTCAGTTTTAGTGGTTATATAAATTATAATTGCAAATCTTTGGCATCAAAATTTTGTCATAAAATTTTTGAGTTTAGTAAAGTTTTAAAATAAGTGACGCAGGAAGTGCCAAGTTCATACAGATTCTATAATATATTAACTGTATTAAAAATATTTTCTTAGGATTCTGTACCAAAATCACGTATTGATTTTATCGAAATTGTAAGCAAAAAAATTTTTTTCGCTTTTTTGCATTTTTCTTTGATTTCTTCAAAATAATCATAAATGTTTTATTTCAAAATTTGATGAAATTCTGCATATACGACAAGTTTTTTCAAAAAAAAATGCGAAAGTCGCCTTAACGATTAATCAAGTAAAAATGTTTGTTTTTTCCCCATTTTGTTAGTATTCGTAAATGTCTATTTCGGGAGAAAAGAGGACAACTGCTCCTTTGCCACTCCTTAAATCCACCACTGCACTATCCCTTACATTCGCCAGGAATTAAAGATTCTAAAATCACTTGTTAACAAAAAAGGTTAGAGAATATGAAACGAATACGGCAGAACCTAAATAAGAATACGCCTAACACCCTCTTGCTTCAGTTTTAAAAAATGAATATACCTACTCAGTTTTTTTGTATGATAAAAATCTGATTATAAAAACTTTTTTCTTTTACAATCTGAGGTGAGTTTATAAAAATTTCAGAATATAGTTTTTTATTATCTATCTTTGTTTTTTGGTCATATTTTTCTTTGAAAATATAGACTTATGCACCATATCAATAGGGAAGATTGAGGGATGCATTTCAAATCCGTTTCATAACCTTTAGAAAAACTATAGGTGGATTAATGTTGGGTATGGGTATGGGTATGGAGGTTAGAGGGCCATGCTCGAGCATCGGGCCTCGAAGCAATGGTTCACAGCACCTAGCCAAATAGACCCTTGTACTCTATTCCCGCTACGCTTTTCAGTGGCTATTATAACCAACTGATGTACTGAAACCAAGAATCTGCCTAGCGCTGAGTTTCTTAATTTCTTCTGGTTCGACTATGGCCGGACCAAACCATTTCCTTCGCTGCTGTATGAGCGCCGGGCAGTAACAGAGAAAGTGGATCGATGTTTCTTCTGAATTTTCACCGCATCTGTCACACGCGGGAGATTGTCTTTTTCCAATCTGATGTTGGAACTTGTTCAGGTTATCATGCCCTGTGAGTAACTCTACGATGACTCTAATATCAGCTCTGTGTAGTTTCAAGATCTCCTCGGCTCTGTTACCGAGCGAGTTTCCTTCACCCAACAGGCTTTTGGCGATTCGCCCTCCCATCGTAGCTGGTCCATGCCTTTAATTATTGGTTTTTCAGATTATCTCCTAATCTGTTAAGACCTTCTTGGTATGGCACCCTCGCAAGCTTTTTTTGAGTGGGAGCCATGTGGATTAATGTTGATTTCAGAAATTGGGAATGATATTTCGCAGAGATATATCATTTTTTTTCGACACAACTTCTTCAAATTTATCAAAAAGGACTGAAAAACTTACATGTGGGTTTGGTCAACATAAAAAAAAAAAAAATAGTTTCGGGGGTATCAATTTACCAGCACACGCGATTTTTGCGGTTTTGAACACCTCCATTGCCCCTGAAAATTAGAAGATTCAAAATTTGTATAAGTTTGAATTTGTTTCTAATAGTGTTGAAAAGGGGTTTTTTGAGGGTGTCAACTTTCCAATAAACCTTTCCTCTTTTTTATCAATGTTTTTTATTTGTACTTAAGATTTTTGCACGGTTTGGGTAACAAAGTAGAAATCCTTCGCATGTGGAGCGGGCACTCTGATCACTAGACCATCTAATCGTTGAGATTAGTTTGAATGTTTCAAGATATTATTAAAGGCATAAAGATAAGATTATGAATCGTTTATCGTGATGATCCTTAGCAGTTAATACAAGCGTGTTAAAAAATAAAAATCATTTAAAATAAAACCGTCTAACGAGGGAAAAATATGACCTTAGTGCCGAGGCTCTGCTGATCACGGTTTTTTTTTGTTTTGTTATAAACTGATTTTGATTGAAAATTTCTTACGACACACTTGAATGACTTGCTATATATAAAAACACATTGGTTATGTGTTGTTTTAACCACAAAGAGAAGTCCGTTTCGTAAATAGTTAACCATGCTAACTCACTGAAGGTTATTTCTTACTTTTGTTTAAGAAAAACTTGAATATTTGTATGTTCTTTCTCTCTCGCTTTTGTACAATTTCTATTGCGCCGTAATTAGGTCAAGTAAAATTTTAAAAGTCCTTATTGTGAATTCAGAAATGGAGAATAGTTTAATGCCTACAGGCAGCGCTGGTTCTACCCTCCAATCAAAGTAGAGTGTAATTGCCTTTTTTGAAAAAATAAACTTGTATTTCAATAATCAACACTTAAAATGCGAAATTGTTTTTCACCTGCTCCACCATTGCTCCGGCGCTGTCTAACTGGTGATTGTGCGAAATTTAACGAACACATGTAGATTTTTGTAAAACTACGATTATTTTATAATTTGATTATATCAATTTTATACAATATTTTGAATTAATTAATAAGGTTACCTTAATTTTTTTTTTTAAAGTTTCCTAAATGGTACCAGTACAAAGTTGTTGAAATCGTACATTTAAATTTTCATACTAAACAAATAAATAATTGAATGTATGATTAAAGATGTGCAAGCACCAAGGCAATTATAAATAAAAAGCTTAATTTTGCTTTAATTGGAGTTAGACTAAGTCTAAATCAATTCTGAGAATTTTTAGGCCTATTTAACATTGGTTTTTAGGTAAAACGGTAGATGGATGATATATTTTTAGAAGTTTCTCCAAAACTAGTCGGTGGAAATTAAAAAAAAAAAACTATTTTATAAAAATGTAAAAGCTTTAATAAATTATTGAAACGAAAATAAAAACCGTTGTGGCCGAATAATTAGGAATGTATGAGATCGGTAGTGGGGACAAGAATTAAAAAAATATATATATTTTTTTCAAATTTGATGGCGAATTTTGTTAAACTTGACATTATAAGATGAAAAGTATATAATAATGGGGTTTAACCTCCGTTTCTCTGACATATACGACTATAACCGAGGCCACCCACATCATTATTTGTTAATCTTTATTTATTTAATTACAAACATATTTACAATTACATTTTGATGTGGGTGGATTCGGTTGCTTCGCTCTTATCCAAGCGACGACAACGTGATCAATTCTGCACCTCCATTAATTGTAATTGTTCACACTGCCGCTGTCTGGATTCGAACCTGCAACCTAAGCCTAGACAAACAAACAAATAGACAAACAGTCTAACGCCTTAGACCGCTCGGCCATTTAGACTCTTAGATGAAGAGTAAGAATAAAATATCTGAAATTTGCAAAATATCGAAAATTGAAAATTTTGTTTAATTATTTAGCTTTCGATATTTCGAAAACCAAGACACATATCGAAAAATTTTATTCTTATTTTTCGTCTATATTCATGAAGTTATAACAAAATTCATCAACAAAGTTCAAAATAAGATAAAAATAATTTCAACCCTTAATCTACCCTGCTCTTACATCCCTTATATGGACGGTGACACTTAGTTTTTTTCTTTTCTAATTCATTGCTAATATGTTTACTTTCTATTAAAAAGTTTTTTTAAAATTTGTTTTCATTCATTCCAAATGAAAATTATCAAAAACTTCCAAAATACGTCGTTTTTTGAGATTCCTCCATAAGAGCCAATGTATTTTATATCGATTTTTAATGACTTTTTTCTTAAAAATTTGCACGGATACCTAAGCTGAAATTTTAACCACATATTCTTTGAGTAAAAGACTACCTACAAACAAATTTTGAGCCTTTAAATCAAGCATTGTTGTCATGCTCATACATCCTTAACTATATTTTATTATCCTTATGCATAATAATAGCAGAGTACCATTTATGAAATTGCTCATAGAATGTTTTAGAATATATTTGGGCAACAGTTAAAATTTATTTCGTTTTTTTTTTATATTTTTATAAAAAGTTTCATTATTGGGTTAAAGTATGATTATAATCGTAAGCAATCCAGAAACCAATATAAGCATCACCATCCTCAAAGTTTTACCACAGAATCTCCAATAAATATAAATGTTTAATGAACCGAAAATAAAAAATATATTAAATATAAGATGCGTCTGATTGACCGGACAACGTTTGGTCCGTTCACCTTATATTTAGTGCATTTCAACTGATTGTACTATTTATAAATGAACACAAACAATTGAGTGAGTTAATTGGTGAAATACCATGTATAGAATGTGTTGAATGTCAGTGCTTGCATTATTATACCATGCATATATGTAATATGCAAGGTATACTAAGTTTAGTCCACAGTTTGTAACGATTAAAAATATTGATGCCACGCACAAAATTTTGATATTGGTGTTCATAGAATCACGTAATTAGTCCATTTCCGGTTGTCTGTCCGTCCGTCCGTCTGTGGACACGATAACTCCAAAACGAAAAAAGATATCGAGCTGAAATTTTTACAGCGTACTCAGGACGTAAAAAGTGAGGTCGAGTTCGTAAATGAGCATCATAGGTCAATTGGATCTTGGGTCCGTAGGATCCATCTTGTAAACCGTTATAGATAGAACAAAAGTTTAAATGTTTCTGGATGAACATGAGATTTGAGACATTCATTACTTGTTCCCGGGGTATGTATACGATTTTTCTATTCGACGGAGGCTGAAAGCGGCGACTTTGCTCGCTCAACATAGCGGCATGAAAGTTTAAATTTTCCGACCAAAAAAAGGGGAGATAAATTGATTTTCAGCCAAATTAACGAATCAAAATTTTATATTTTTTTAAAGTTTTTCCAAAAAAAAGTCTTGAAAAATAGGAAACGACCTATTACCTATTTTACCTATTTTTATATCATTTTTAGGATCTTTCAATAAGAATAGAATTTCTATAAAAAATACTCGGCTAGGTTCACCCGACCTTTTTAATGTTTCATCTAGTGTTTTGAAAATCGAGTTTTTAATATTTTTCCATGGAGGATAATTACTCCGGTCTCAAAAACGGTGCATTATTGTAAGAAGTCCACGGACGCAAAATATCATAAGATGGCCCTAACTATCTTCTGCGTCTGTACTCACACATAAATTTCAATCAGTACCTTGTCATTTTTCGATGTGCAAACATAATTCGAACAAGAATCAAAATAGTAATAGTTTCTGTTTTATAGGGGAGATTTAAAAATTATAATAATATAATGTCGACATCGTCATGATTGAACAACAAATTCGCTTGTTCTCTGCACCGTTGCTGTTGCATTTTACAATCGAATATTTTCTTTTATCCTTCAAATGAAACGCATCATTATTTTAGAAAATAATCAAATTACAATGTATGTATTCGAATATCGAATGTAGACAATTTTTGGGTAATATCACATATGTGGTTCGATACATGTATACAACACGCATACGTCAGTCACAGATAAAAAACATACGTAGATATTTTATTTTGTTCATATTGACAATATGGTTCGCATAAATATTCCACCATGTATAATAATTCAAGAAATACAAATTTTGGTTTAAAAAATTTTAGCACTTCGCTGAAAATTTGTAAATTGAACGGTATTTGAAAGACTAGAAAAATAAAACGACAGGTAAAAGTTGTTGTCATGTGGAGCTTTTGGTGATAATTAAAAAAATCAGTTTTTCACCAACAAGGAAAAAAGTGGATCGGATTTCAATCCGAGATTTTTGTACATTCTGGTTGCAAACCAATTGGCCACGTGTTTTGCACGTGCGTCAAATATTTGGCGCGTTAAATATTCTTTAACTTAACGTTTACATAATTTTATATAAATTTTTAGAGCCTAAATGGCCGAGCGGTCTAAGGCGGTTGTCTTTGTCTGTTTGTCCATTTAGACTTAGGTAGCGGGTTCGAATACAGGCAATGGCAGTGTGAACAATTTATAATTAATGGGAGTGCAGAATTGATCACATTGTCGTCGCTTGGATAAGAACGAAGTAACCGACTCCACCCACATCAAAATGTAATTGTAAATATGTTTGTAATTAAACAAATAAAGATTAACAAATAATGATGTGAGTGGCCTCTGTTATAGGCGTATATGTCAGAGAAACGGAGGTTAAACCCCATTATTATTATTATATAAATTTTTTTAATGCACTAGTTAATTAAAAGTAGTTTGATTATTGAATGATGTTTTAGAGTGAAAATATTAGAGTGAGGAAATAATCTAAGTATTTAAATTCATTTTAACTAATTTCATCATATTTCTATCACAAGTTTCTTTTATTTACTGAGTACAACTTAAATATTAATTTATTAAACTAAGGAAAGTACATGAACAGGTTCGAAAATTAGTTAAAATTTGTTTGCTTACACCTTTACTCACGGAATGAGAGAAGTTCTCACAATTGGCGTGAGCTCAAGGACTTGGCGTGTAGGATACTGAATATTCACTTGCTTTACAATGAACAAGATCCTGATATAATATCTTAAGGATAGTTCTTAGGAAGTGGTTTTTAAAAATATTTTTGAGAAAACACGATAAAAATAAGTCCCCTTGGCAAAAAATAAATAAATATATATACTTCATAATTCGGTTTAATTTATGGTCTTAAGAGGGAAACCGCAGGTTCCTGGGCCAACTAGAAATATTTTCAATTTAGATTAGGACATTTATTACGAAATTAGACCAGAATACGGTAGCTGCCTGATGTCGAATTTGCCATATTAACCATAAAAATGTAAAACTAAACTTGATATAATAACAAAAATTGAATGTGAAATTAAAATTTATTAAAAAAGGAAGAAGTAATATTCAAAGATTGTTGTCCATCTTCTTTTATCAAAACAAAGTTTTATATGTAATCTCTATGGTGACGTCACTAAACTATATCTTCCTCTTTGTTTTATTAGAAATAAGAACTTAGCAAGGGACTCCACCCACATCAAAAAATTTTTTATTGTACCTATATTGCATATAGTTTAAAATAAAATAAAAAAAATTAAAAAAAATAATGATGTGGGTGATGTGGTGTGATGATAGATAGATATCTGAAAAACGGAGGTTAATTCCCATTATTATTATTATTTGATTTGGAAGTACCTGGATGAGTATTACTCGGTATTTTTTGAGTTAAAAAGCATAAATTTTATCATTAATATAAGAACCATTTAAAATGTCTCCACATAAATACCAATTTAAATGTCTCGGTGATGTACTTGATTTGGCCACCAATAGATGCCAGGAAGAGTCATATTTTGCAGTCAATGTCTGTTTTTCCTGAAAAAACGGATAAAACGACACTTCTAAAAATGAAATGAAACCTAGCTATATCGATTTTTCGTCTCAAAAACCGCGTGCATACTAATTATCATGAAAATCATTGGAACCGTTTCCGAGATTGATGAGTTTTCAAATTATTGAAGATTGAAAATTTTGGTTAGAGAAGCACTTGCCAAATTGTTTGTACCATAATGTGTGCAATATTTTTTCTTACAGTGAATAATACGATTTTATTTTCATGTAAATTTTATCGTTTATGTATTTATTGGTATTATATCTTTTCCCGGAACGACATAATGCCTATTTTATGAACTGTGGAGCATACTAGAAGCTATATTATATATATATGTTGTACCATTTATAGCACATTCAAATTTTCTGCGGAGTATGTTTTCAAATGGGTTATTTTACTTCAATCATTTGAATGATTTTTCAGTGGAAAACATATAAAAAAATATATTTCCTTTTTTTATAAATAAAACATTTTTGAAATGATTATTAGGTGTAGGCGAATTTTTCTGAGGTTTTCCGGTGTGAAATAAATTTTCATTTTCTTTTTATATATATACAGCATACACTATTTTATATTATAGAGTCTTTCAGCAGGAGTGATACTAAAATTTGAATAAACGACAATTCAACATATCAAATCAAATTGTGCTTTATTTTGTAGCTTAGACCTTTAAAGTTATGTTGAGCAAAAATATCTTTAAATTATCCACTATTAGTCTAGTCAACAAATTCAAATTGGTGGAAATGTAGAAATAAAGACATTTCGTTTTTCCTATTTTATAAAATATTAATATTTAAGGAATTTAGAAAAAAAAAAACATTCTTAAGGTGATTGTAAACCTACAGTATTACAAAAAGTTTTGGTTTATTGCGCGATACATACAATAATAATAATACATGCTTTGTAATCAAATAATGTGTTATTTTTAGCTTTACAATATCACGCATCAACAAAAATGTATAATATATTGTGCGCAAGTGCTGCTTATAAATTTGATAATATAGATATCGGTCTTCAATCATCAATACTCTAACTATAGTCGTCTCTGTTCATCAAATGATGGTTCTTCAATGAACTCATAATTAAACTCAAATTTTGTTTTGATATCATCGACAACCTTATATTTTGATGGTGTTATTATAAACTACAAGATTGTCTAAATATTTTAGATAGTTTTTTTATCACACTCTCTAGATTTTTTGATATAGAAATATCCAATTGAAAAGGAAAACCAATATTAAAAATTTGAAAAAATTATGGAGTATTCTGAACACTCCAAAAAATTTATTATCGTTGGAAATTTACCTGAACGTTAATTTTTCAGCAAGTAAAATAGTTTATTAAGAAAATTTTCTGGAAATTTCGTAACCATTGCAAACTAATAAAATGTTTAAATAACTGGCGTAAAATTTTTTGGCCTTGTGAAGTCCTTCTTATATATATACTTAACACAATCACGTCAAATGAGTTTAAAAACTCTTTTATTGTCAATTTGAACTTATGACATTTAAACAAAATTGCTAAAATAGCAAAACAGGAGATGTTTTTTGCATGTATATAATACCTCACACGACCTTCACAAATTCATTCAATAAATGACAAAGCACTTATGTATAAGATATAACTTACAAATAGGTGGAAATTAGATATCAAACAAGTGAAAACAAACAATTGACTGAGTTAATTGTTGAAATACCATGTATAGACAGTGTTGATGATGCTATCGCTTGTTTTTTGACGTTACGTAAATAACAAAATATATCCATTTTTAAATAGCCACACAAACATAACTGATATTCCTATATTATTACATACTATAAAATTTACACCTAATTAAGGCCCTCCTGGGTAAACATTGATGTTTACTAGAAAATCTTGCAAACAAAAGATCCTGCTGATACATTTAAACTTTTGTTCTATCTCTAACGGTTTACGAACTCGACCTCACTTTTTACTCCCTGAGTACGCTATAAAAAATTTCAGCTTGAAAACCCTTTTCGTTTTTGAGTTATCGTGTTGGCAGACAGACGGACGGACGGACAGACGGACAGACAACCGGAAATGAACTAATTAGGTGATTCTATGAACACCTATACCAAATTTTTTTTCGTAGGTAAACTTGGGACTAAACTTAATATACTATGTATATTTCATATATACATGGTATAAAAACGTACATCAGAGACTGAGTACGTAGCGATCATTATTCAACGGAATGAAGTGCTGGTATGAAAAACGGTTGTTATTTGTATAAGTGTAAAAACTCCAAAAAAACTTCAAAATCTATATGAAAGTAAATAAAATAAATAAAATCACATTATTTTTAAGTTGACTTTAAAATATTAGTTTTACAACCCTTAAACATCAATATATGTAAAATTTGAAAGCCCTCAAGGGGTACATTACCCTCTCATATTGGTTGTAATAAGGGCTTCTTAATACACTATACACATGTACGTATGTTTCTATAGACTTATAGTTTTTTACTCATATTTCCCCCGAAAATATAAACTTATGGAATGTATAAACAGGTCAACGGGAAGCGCCAGGAGTGTAAGTCCTAACAAAATAATTTATGAGGTTTTCCGAGGGGGGGGGAAGGAAATGACTAATTTATAATTGTTTACTATTAAACCCCTTTAGGGCATCTCTTGTAATCCGGCATGTCCAATAATCCGGCAATCGAATTTTATAAAAAACAAATGAAAACGAACAATTTACTGAGTTAGTTGTTGAAATGCCACGTAAGTAAAGAAAGATAGTCACTTTTAGAAAGCCACACACACATAACTAATAATTCCCTATATAATACATACTATAAAATTTGCACCTAATTTGCGCCCTCGCCGGTAAACAGTGATGTGTACAAAAAAATGTATCAAACAAAAGTTGTTTATTTCTTTTGTTGAATCTCTAACGGTTTACAAGATGGATCCTACAGACCCAAGATCCAATTGACCTATGTTGCTCATTTACGAACTCAATCTCACTTTTTATATCCTAAGCATTATTTAAAAATTTCAACTTGATATGTCTTTTCGTTTTTGAGTTATCGTGTCGACAGAAAGTCGGATAAACGGACAGAAGGACAACCAAAAATGGACTAATTAGGTGATTCGGTGATATGAAAACCTGTCCCAAAATTTTGTTCGTAATTTGGGACTAAACTTAGTATACCTTGACATATTTCATATATACATGGTATAAAAATTCCAAAAAAGATGTTTTTCGCCTCAGTGATGATATTTATTATGCATGGTTTTTGAGAGTTCAGGATTAATGAGATTTTACTATACTTAGAAAGTGCCTGTCAACCCTAGAAGTTCAGTTGGTTAAGGTGTAACCAATTCCGGATGCCTAGGGTAGCGCGTTCGATTCCCGCCGCGGCCGTCATAACAAAAATTAATTCAATTAAAAGTTGTGATGGGCTGGTGTAGTGCATGGTATATGCATGAAGAAGGTGCACTCAACCTCTGAAATTGAGGAGCTGATAAATGAAATTATTAGCGGAAAGGTGGTAAAACACAAATATGGTATCACAAAGGTTCTCTATAGCCTAAGTGTGTCCTTCGTGGACCGCCTATATAACCTAACCTAACCTCGGTAGTGCTTTTTTGTATTTCTGACTCATTATTTAAAGTTTTTATGTGTTCAAAAACAAAAAAAGATTAAAATTCCATTTTATTAAAAATTGTCTAACGAGGGAGAAATATGACCTTAGTTATGAAGCTACGGTGCTCAAGACTTTATTTTTATAAGACGCAATTTATGGTGAAAAACATGTATAATAAATATTATTGACTTATCCAACCACCGAATACACCGTTCGAAACTTTATTTTGACGATAAAAATATGTATATTTTTTTTCCAGATTCACCTGTGACATCAGTCTAGAAACGTTGTTTCTCAAGAGAATTCGACAAGAAATCGTACATGTGATTTGAGTTTATCATTTCCATATTTGCATAAAATGAGAATATGAAACTTTCGTAATTGAGCGAGGAAAAACAATTTAAAAGCCCCTCTCAAATACAAAAATACAAAATATTCGAAATTTCAAACAAAAATTCCGATAAAAGAAGAATGGACGAGGTATTTTTCAAAAAATTTACAAATTTCATTCATGTTCAAATATTTTCCGAGAAAAGTCATGAGATTATAATGTTTTTTTTTTCTTTACATTTTGCGTGTACACATAAATAAGTGACCCGTATAATTATAAAAACTAACAATAAAATTTGTTAACTTAAAAGTATAATAAATTAATGGCATAGTTTTATAAGTTGGCACACCTGTCTTCCATAAAAAAACTGTTGAAATAATGATAAATAGGATTTGAATTAAGTATGAAAATAAAATTATGTTTAGATTCAATTAGTAAAACTTTTTATATAACATTAAAAAATAAAAATATAAATATTATTGTTACTATTACCGTATGGTTCGTAAAATTGGACTACTATTATGAAATAAAGTGTTTATTTCCCAGCTCCTTTTTCTGCCAAAATACCGTAAATTTCCGTGATTTTTTAGGCTTTGGGTACCAAATTGAACATGACGGTTTAAAATCTATATATTGGTGAAGTTAGTGTAAAGTAAATGTCCGTTCTGGAGTATGGGCTTCCGTTGAAGCATCCTTACATGTCTTGAAGAATATGCGTAGCTCTATGGATATGCAAAATTGAGGGTTGAAGATTTGTCTGAGAATTGAGTTAATATTAAAGAAGTTTTTTTTTGGTAGTGGCGATTTCTCTGCCCCTTTCTTATTAGAAAAAAAAAAGAATAATCAAGGTACATTAGATTTATACCCTGTATATATGAACTATGTAAAAGTATATTAAACTTAGTCCCAGGTTTGTAACGCTTAGAAATATTCTCGTTTGTTGATGTGTTTGCCCGTCCGTCAACTCGAGAACTTATTAACGAAAAGTGATATCGTGTACTCAGGGCATAAAAAGTAACTTTAAGTTCGTAAATGAACAAAATCGGTCAATTGAGATCTTAAGATCTATCTTGTAAACTCTAAAGAATAGGACAAAAGTTCAAATATATGTTCCAAAATTAAAAGATAGAGAGTAGAAAATTTGTAGGTAACTTTGACTAGTGAGTCTTATAAAAGACTTTCAAAGAATGAAAAACGATTTTCTTTAAAACGACATTGTTTAAAAGATTTTCGAAAAACGAAAACAAATGTCGATTGAAGGATAAGCATAAATGGATCTATTTTATAAAATTTTCTAATTTATTAAAAATTATATAACACACTGATACATAACACTGTCTTCATAATATATTTCAACAATTAACTCAGTCAGTTGTTTATTTTCACTTTACCCAAAACATTGAAAAACTACTTGAATGAATAGCTTCTAATAAAAAGTGAAAATAAACAATTGACTAAGTTAATTGTTTATATACCATGTATAGACAGTGTTGATTACGCATTCGTTTGTTTTTTTACGTCATGTAAGTAAGGAAAGGTAGTCACACATACATACATGTCACACACACTTAATTGATATTCCCATATAATGCATACCATATAATTTGAACCCTCACGGGTAAACAGTGATGTTTACGTAAAAATCTTTCAAACAAAAGTTGTTTATTTTTTTATAAGGAACATTTTTTACATTTAAACTATTTAAACTACGGACGCAAGGCTTTGACCTCTGTTGCTCATTTACAAACTCGACCTCACTTTTAACATCCTAAGCACGCTATAAAAATTTCATGTGATATCTCTTTTCATTTTTGAGTTATCTCGATGAAGACAGACATACAGACAGACGGACAACCAGAAATGGACTAATTAGGTGATTTTATGAACACCTGTCCCAAAATTTTGTGGGTAATATCAATATTTTTAAGCGTTACAAACTTGGGACTAAACTTAATATACTTTGATATACCTTGGTATAAAAAGCAGGAGAAAATACGACCTTAATGATGGTATTTATTTAGTTTTTTGACTGATATTAGGACCATTTTAATAACCACTTTGTATCAAAAATAAAAAAAACTTCACTTTTTAATGAATTAATAATAGATTATATTATGCACAGTTTTCTTACAAATTTTTTTTTTAAGTTGAGTATAAAAATATAAGTACATTAATTTATTTCATCCCTTCAGGGTAGATTTTCATCATCCCTTATATTTGTGTATGATATTTATATTTCCTTTTAAACATTTTTCATTTAGTGTGTTACAGTATCAAGATAACTAATCTTGCTATGTGTTGCTTTAAACGGTTTTAAATGAGCTTCTCGCCATGATTCATAAAGTCTGTCAGAATATATTTACTTGAAAACGGAGCAAGATAAAAATGAAATTCTGGTGATATTCAAATTTATTTTTTTATTATTAATTACACTTTTTTGATGGACATGAGCGTAGGGATATTTTTTCGAATGAGGCTATTGTTATTTAAATTTCGTTAAAAAAGGAGGGTCAATCGGGGTAGTTTTCTGCTCCAAAAAGTAAGGAAATCAACTCTTTTAAATAATTAACAAATAGTCTGGACAAAATACTTGATACAGTTCGATGAAATATCTCAAATTTTTATTGTAATTTTCGAAACTTTTCAAAAACCGATAAAAATCGTTTTATAGTATATTTTTGATCCAAGAAATACAAAATTTGGGCTTCTCTGATGATAGATATCACCCAAAATGGTAAACGAAGGGTAATATCCTGAAGCAATTTCTGTTCCAGAATCAGAAAAACAAGCATCCATTCAAGATTTTGGGCTTCTAAAGTCTAAAAAATTACTAATTCAATCGTTAAAGAAACTCGATTTTTAAATTTTTGGGTCAATATTACCCTTAAAGATTAGTTTCCCTTAAAACTAAATTCCGATACAAAATTTTTTTTTGTCATTTTCCCGATTTTTACGAAGAAATTCTATAAGCAAATAGAAAAATCGGAGTCAAAAAAAAACATTTTTTTGACTCCGATTTGGATAAATCATTTTCTAGAATAATTGAGACCCAAAAAACTCAAAAATCAGTTAATTTGGCGACTGAGCGAATAGTTTTTTCTAGAGAAATTATGATTCAAAAAATTCTAAAATCATTGTTAATGGGACATATACTTTCTCATGGTATACAAATGTACCGAAGATTTAATTTTGTTCATTATGTAATTTGCATATCATATCTGTAATAAAATTGCCTATAAATTAAAAAAATTAAATTACTATTGACATTTTATGTCATTTATATATTATTTCTCTAGTCTGGAATTTCGTTTGGGTCGAACTAGTATATGTTTTAATGTGTTAAAAGTGCACATCTTATATTTTTAATCACAGAAAGAAAGCTTTTTAAAAAAATTATGCCACAAATATAAAAAATCGATACGTAATATTTTTAATACCAAAAGCAAAGATTTTGAGCTAATTGTCATTCATAGCTTGTGACAACTTTCAAAAGTGAAAGCTCTGTGGTTATATAATTCCAATTAGATTAAGAATATATATAACATTCATCCCCTAACAAAAACTAATCGACAACTTTCTTTCTGAGTAGGTAGAAGAAAGTTTTATATAAAAAAAAAAGACGGTAGACATTGTGGGGTAGTGTGAAGTTTATGTAAGTTTTGAAAGAAAAACCAGCTTTATTTATTTACTGTTTTAATTTACTTGCAAATTAAAAAAAAAATGGTTTTTCATCTTTCAAAATTTGTGTCACTCTTAAAATAGGGATACAATCTCTGGAGATTAGATCGGGGACTAGATTAGAAATCGAGTTGTTTCCTCTGATATCAATATACATACCCCAGAGCTCAGTAAATCAATAGATTTTTTGATTCTTTTCTTCAAATTCAGGTAAATTGGACAGTTCTGAAATATTTTATTTTTTAATTATTTGAAATATATTTATTTAAATTTTTAAGTATAGAAACGAGTGAAAGTTACAAAATTTAAAAAGCCACCGACAAGTTTTTCGGTTACGGAACCCTAAGCTCGAATTTGAAACATATCTAAGAACACTCTCTATTAAATTACCTTTCAAACAAAATCGAAAAAATCAAAATCGGTTCATCCGTTTAGGCACTACGATTCCACAGACAGACAGACAGACACACACACATAGCGGTCAAACTTATAACGTCTCTTTTTTTAGTTCAGGTTAAAAATAGGTTTACAAAATATCAAAATTATCATACAATAATAAAATAAATTTCCATTCCACATAGAAACGGAAATGCATTAATTGGCTTAAAAATATGTTTTGCTTTTCAAAAAAGGAAACGACGTGTTTTTGAAGGAACAAAAATAATTCTTATGCTAAGAAATTTTTTCGCCGTTAAGTAAATTTCTGCTCGATTGAAGAAAATTTTAAAATGTTTGATTCAAGTAAAAATGTCTTGAGACAAATTTTATTAAATTTTAACAAGTTAAAACAAACAATTGACTGAGTTAATTGTTGAAATACCATGCATAAACATTGTTGATTATTATATTGCACATACATATGCAATTTATATAATACATACTATACAATTTATGCCTAATTTGCGCCCTCACGGGTAAACAGTGATGTTTACGAAAAAATGTTTCAAACAAAAGTTGTTTATTTTTGGATAAGGAACATTTTTTACTCAAACTTTTGTTCTATCTCTAACGGTTTACAAGATGGATCCTACGGACCCATAAGTCAAGACCCAATTGACCCATGTTGCTCATTTACGAACTCGACCTCACTTTTTACGTCCTGAGTACGCTGTAAGAATTTCAGCTTGATATCTTTTTTCGTTTTTGAGTTATCGTGCCTACAGTCGGACGGACGGACGGACAACCGGTAATGGACTAATTAGGTGATTTTATGAACACCTATACTAAAATTTTGTTGGTAACATCAATATTTTTAAGCGTTACAAACTTGGGACTAAACTTAATATACCTTGCATATTACATATATGCATGGTATAATAAACTAAGTATGTATGTATTACAACTAAATTTGGGTCATATTTTTCAAAATTCTCATTACATTTTACATATGGAATCAAATTTTCCTGCGTAATGAAAAATCAATCTTTTGTACTTGATGATTCCTACCGTGATTAAAATTAAAATTTCATAAATTTTCGTGTTTGATATGTCTCGCATTTTTTTTTAAATACATCTAAGGAATAAAAATAATTTATCATGCCAGTAACATTTTACAAGAAAATTATTGCAAAATAAATGCTGCCACCTATCTCTACATTTAACACACTAAACTAGTTTATCTATAGTATCAAATGAGGGCAGCACAATGTTACGATTTTGTGTTTGTTTCTCAGCTAAATAATACATATAGTATGATAAAAGTAATAATTATTTAAGATAAGTTCGTATATTGCGTATATCATCTTTGTATATAGGTGTGAGGAAGTTATTTATATTATTAAAATATACATTATGTAAGGGAAGATTGAATAAATTGAACGGTATATATAGGAGGGCGTCAATAATGTAATTTAATATTTGTTTAATCAAATTTCGATGAAGATTGTAGTATTAAATAATAATTTTGCATGTATCTTAATATATTTTCGATTTTAGTACAATGTTTCAAAACAGTAAGAAACTTACTGCATTTTATAGTCAAAATCAGTCAGAATTGGTTCTGACTTAAAAAAAGAGCGAATATTAATCGATATCGGATATGTTGAATAGAGTAGTGATGAGTGATACCAAGACCATGATTATATAGACAGTATTGGCCTTACATTATTAGTTCTAGTCTTGGTTATCCATCTTGATTTATATAAATAAGGTCTTGGTCTTGAAAAATTTGCAAGACCAATACAGTAAGATTGAGCCTAATTTTGCTCATCACTAGATTGAAGACCTCATTCAGCATAAATTATGTGTCTATATTTAAAAAGGTTTAGTCCCAAGTTTGTAAAACTTAGTTATATTGATGCCTGAAACAAAATTTTGGTATAGGGGTTCATAAAATCACCTAATTAATTCATTTCCGGCTGTCTGTCTGTTCGTCTGTCTGTCGAAACGAAAACTCATAGACGAAAAGAGATATAAAGCTGAAATTTTTATAGCGTGCTTAGGACGTAAAAAGTGTGGTCGAATTCGTAAATGAGTAACATAGGTCAATTGGGTCTTGAACCGTAGGACCCATGTTGTAAATCTTATGAATATATTTTCAGTAGAATTTAACTGCATCTAATTTGTTGAAAATTTGTATAAAAATTGTAATTTACGAGAAAAATTTTCTACAAGTCTCATAGAATAAAACTTTTGAAGATCTGGGTATATGAAATATTTCCAATATGTATTTCTGATTATGTTGTTGGTACTACTGATTAAAGTATAATATAATATTATAACTATTAGATCAGGAGTTCAATGTATCATAAAAACACATTCCAAATTAGCTCGCAGTATTTTCTTCAATCCATATGTCTTTCAATCGTTAAAGATTTCCGTGGCCGTAGAATATTCTACTTATTTGGCTAGGTGTATTTTTTTTTGAAAAATCTCGCGAATCGTTCGAAAAAAAGAACCTTTTTGTACAGTGTTTTAGGAAATATTTCAAAAACTACCCACTGGATCGTTAAATTCACCCAATTTTTGTAATTTTTTTATTTTCTTATTTATTAAAAATCAGGATGAAGTTCAAAGTTCAAAAAATTTTTATGGATTGATCCTTATATTGATATAGACGATGATATATTGTTTTGATACAATGAAGTTCTGCTCTACAATATTCATATTCATATATGAATATATTGACAGTTTGAAAGCGGTATTATAAGAAGAGTATATTATACATATCATACTTCTCTCAGTGCTCTATGTCTTTGAAAATTGTGATTTGCATGGTAACTACTTTAGAAATAAGACGTTATATTACCAACGTTGACAACCGTTATGGTATGCAATCTATTAGCATAGGAGATGACATGCATTTTCAAGTAAAAATCTTAAGCGTTTAGTTGGAGATAAAAACTTTTGTTTCCTCTACACTTAGTTAGAAATCCCGAGTTCGGTTATTAGTCTAAATCTCTAAATGACCGAGCGGTCTAAGGCGTTGTCTTAGAACGTTGGACTATTTAGACTTAGGTTGCGAGTTCGAATCCAGGCAGCGGCAGTGTGAACAATTTATAATTAATGGGAGTGCAGAATTGATCACATTGTCGTCGCTTGGATAAGAACGAAGTAGCCGACTCCACCCACATCAATAATGTAATTGTAAATATGTTTGTACCTGATTAAATAAAGATTAACAAATAATGATGTGGGTGGCCTCTGTTATAGGCGTATATGTCAGAGGAACGGAGTTGGAACGGTTTTGGATCGTTGGAAGAGAGATCATTTGGAGGAGATCAAATTTAAATTTCAATCCTTTTCAATACCTATTTCTTTAATGATAATTTTAGATCCCAAATATGATTAAAGCAGTTCGACTGTTCAAGCAAGTATGGTGAATGTTCATTTTTTTGGCGGTTAATTATAGTTCAAAGTCCCTTGATCACAATAAACAAGGTTTTGGGCCCTATTGCGGGCCAAAATTGTGAATTATTTCATTTTAAAATTATGAATTTTAATACAGTACCTTATGGAAGAACTCATAATAATGTTAATTGTACAAAAATTAATCGGTGATTGAGCTTCAAAGAACTTTCACCATGAAGAAAATTTATCACAGATTCTGTTTATGCAAAAAAAACATTACCCTACGGCGTTTTCCAAAAATAAAACATAAAATAACGTTTGAACGTCAAAAACTAGTCAAATTGACGTATAAATTTTATCTTTTACGATATTTTTAAAGCATTAAAAAATATTTACGTGATACAAATATTATTTTATTTTTATTCATAACTTAAATTTAAATACAATGAATATAAATTAGCTGCTGTCTTTACTAGTCATGTGACGGCCGAAGTACTTTAAGAATAAACAGACAAATTATGACGGCCGATATCATGTGACGGTCGAATAACTTTAAGCAAAAAATTTTGATCGCATGGTTAGGGATATTCATTAATTATACAAGCAATATTTTGGCGATTTTTGATCCCCCCCTCTTCTCCCCACGTAAGCATTTTTTATTCATTTCTTGTGCAATTTTTATCAAATAAACATTACAATTTAGGTTAATTGTGTAATTGTAACAAATCAAAAGTTAATCGATTAAAAAAATTTTTTTAAAGAAAATAAAAAAATGTTGATTCTTTAAAGTTAAGGAGTACGGTTATGACTACTTTTCCCTATTAACTTATCAACCATTAGTAAGGGGTTTTTTCATAAATTTTCTTGTCAGTTCCTTAGCTGTATGACACTATACAGCCAAATAGGATATGGGATGTAGATGACTTTGTTCTAGATGAGAATGAAATGAGAGTATAGTAGTAAGGGGATGAAATGTTACCTAATTTACATTTACTAATTTCAAATGACACCCTTGTGATATTTTAAATATGAATATATGTGAACTTTAAAAAAAAAATGTAAATATTGATGAAAAATTGGGTGATTTGTTTTTCTTTTTCATGACTGCAGGTGTTGTGTTGTATTTAAGATTAAATCGAATATTTTTTTAGAAAATAATTTACTCCTGAAATTTCATCATTCTTTGTAAACCATAATTATTCTGAATTGATTAATTTTGTAATATAATCAGTGGCCCATTAGCTCAGTTGGTTAGAGCGTCGTGCTAATAACGCGAAGGTCGTGAGTTCGATCCTCCCATGGGCCAAAATTCATTTTTTTTACTTCTAAAAGTTACTTTAATTTTCTAAAAATCATAATAAGACTGAATTCATAAAAATTGTAGGGTAACAGTGGCCCATTAGCTCAGTTGGTTAGAGCGTCGTGCTAATAACGCGAAGGTCGTGAGTTCAATCCTCCCATGGGCCAACATATACTTTTATTTTACTTCTTGAAATTTATTACATTTTGAAAATCAAAATAAGTCTAAATTTATCCAATTTGCAGGATAATCAGTGGCCCATTAGCTCAGTTGGTTAGAGCGTCGTGCTAATAACGCGAAGGTCGTGAGTTCGATCCTCCCACGGGCCAAAATATATTTTTATTTTACTTCTTAAAATTCATTACATTTTGTAAAAACTATAATAAGACTGAATTCATAAAAATTGCAAAGTAACAGTGGCCCATTAGCTCGGTTGGTTAGATGTTTGTAATATGTTATAAAATAGATTAAGCTACTGACGATGGTTGCGTTTCAATCAAAATATCGATATTTAGCGAAGTGCAAGTCAATTTTATTTTGAGTATCGTGGTATTTATTTCAATAACTAAGTCTCAATTCGAAGTCAACAAAAATTCACCCTTATAAAAACTTTGTTTTTGAGATTCTTTTAAAGCATTGAGACAAAAGCAATCAACCGATACTTTTTGATATCTTATATTTTAATGTCGTTGTATTCCCATAAAATAATAAGATTTCCGTCATAATAAATAATATAGGTAATATGTATTATTTATTTATTTATTTTTTTGTTATAATAATAAAAAACTGAATAAGTCTATATCCAAGATGTATCAATTCTGTTCCTCCCCCCTTACCAACAGCTCAAGTATAATTGTAAAATTGATACTATGATTATAGGTGTTTGATAGGTATACGAACTGAAGTCTGAAGTCACAATGTTATTATTTATTATATGTATTATTCAAAATCAGTAGCGTAGTATTAATGTTGTTCTGTTTTATTTGAGAGAGGATAAAATTTGATTACATTGTTCAAATAATATTAATAATAGTTTATGTTATAATTTAGTAAAATTAAAAATTTTGCTTGGCCCATGGGAGGATCGAACTCACGACCTTCGCGTTATTAGCACGACGCTCTAACCAACTGAGCTAATGGGCCACTGACTATCCTGCAAATTAGATAAAAGACTTATTATGATTTTTAAACTGTAATGAATTTCAAGAAGTAAAATAAAAATATTTTTTTGGCCCATGGGAGGATCGAACTCACGACCTTCGCGTTATTAGCACGACGCTCTAACCAACTGACCTAATGGGCCACTGATTCTACTATAAATTGAATAAATTCAGATTGATTAAGATTTTTAAACTGTAATGAACTTCAAGAAGTAAAGTAAAAATATTTTTTTAGCCCATGGGAGGATCGAAGTCACGACCTTCGCGTTATTAGCACGACGCTCTAACCAGCTGAGCTAATGGGCCACTGATTATATTGCGAAATTCATAAATTCAGAATAATTATGGTTTACAAAATATAATGAATTTTTAGAAGTAAAATAAAAGTATATTTTGGCCCATGGGAGGATCGAAATCACGACCTTCGCGTTATTAGTACGACGCTCTAACCAACTGAGCTAATGGGCCACTGATTAGATGGGAAATTTAATAAATTCAAACTTATTATGGTTTATGAATATATTGAATTTATATTAGTATAAGTGGAAATAAACAATTCAGTGAGATAATTGTTAAAATACTCTGTATATATAGATTTGAATATCAGTGCTTGTATTATTTTTTTAAATAAAAATTTGAAAAAATAAAAATAATCATGAAAATATAATAAATAGAATCACTATTGGAAGCCATCTTCAAATTTTTAACTCCCTATCTTTTAAGGTTTTGGAGAAAATAGTACCTAACTTGAGTTTTGCCCTAATTAGAAGCTCACGACAAAACAAACTTTTATACGAAAAAATATTTCAAACAAAAGTTGTTAATTTTTGTGTATGGGAAATTTTTACTTTTAAACTTTTGTTCTATCTCTAACGGCTTACAAGATGTGTCCTCAGACAAAATTGAAATATGTTGCTCGTTTACGAATCGACCTCACTTTTTACGTCCTAACACGATATAAAAATTTCAGCTTGATTTCTCTTTTCGTTTTTGAGTTATCGTGGACAGACAGGTAACCGGAAATGGACTCATTGATTTTATAAATATTTATACCAAAATTTAGTTCGTAGCATCAATATTTTTAAGCGTTACAAACTTGAGACTAAACTTAGTATACTTTGATATATTTCATATATACAGGGTTTAAAATTTTATAAAAATTTAAAAATAATTCAAATTTAAATCAATCATCTCTTACTGAAAGAGCCAATAGATAGTTCTTCGCAAGTCGTAGGAGAGTAAAATCAGGATTGATTTTGTCCATCACAAACCATGATACACGCTGTACATTCATATGTCATAAGATGATTAACTTTACACCCGGTTATGGTTGAATATGTTTGGTCTGGTCAGTATCTATACTTCTATAGGTATACTATGAACATAGTGGTCGACTATGATACCTAAAACCACACGGATTCAATTATTTCAGGACAATTATGTGTTATTATAATACTAGATGCCCATATATCTATGTTGGTTGTTCTTACAAATCATATAGTCGCAGAAACAAAACACTAAAAACGGTCAAAGAACGATTTGAACAGTAAGTCGGATTTGAATGCGGTTTTGAAAATTGAAATTTGAAAAAAGTTAAAATTTATGTAAAAATATACCAAAATCATCAGGAGACGGTAGGGATGCCGTTTACCTTGGGCAGCAGGTACTCCGGAGATCAATTTCGATGCGATATTCATGTTCGACGAACCCAAAAACCCGCGAGTAACAAGTTGGGAATCATTTTCATTACTATTAACCGAATTGTGAATTTAGAATATATACGGTTAATTTAAAATGCAATTATAAAATTATTATTCTGAGCCCCAAGTACGTCGGTTTTCAATGAATACCCCCGAAAAACAAATTTGTGAATTTAGTTTGATTACGGTTAATTTAAAATGCATATTATTTATGCAAATTGCATATTTTTAATTTCTTATAAATTATATAAGGATGAATTTTTGAGGACTTCGAGTTGAGACATAGGTTATTTCGAGTATCGTCTTTTATATCAATTTAGCTCACAAAATTTTCGAACGCTCTAACGAATTAAATGCCGAAAATCGCATTCAAATTCGACTTACTGTTCAAATTTTTAAACTTTTACCATTTTTAGTGTGTCGTTTCTGCGACTAATACAAATAATAGCTAACTCTATCAGTCGTAAGTGTTTATTGTGATCGACCGACTAGTCAGGTGAGTTTTATAAAATGATGGGTAAACTTTTCAATCGTCAATTGTGGATCAAAATCCTTTATTTTATTTTGAAATTATTGTAATTGTTTTTTGAAAAAATATCATTTTTAATAGGTTTTAGATCTTTTTATATATTTGATTTTTGGATTGAACATGGGGTTCATTTGGATTGATTGTTTTAAATGATTGCGTCAAATTTGATCCTATACATTTTAAATTTAACGAAAAAATTATAACGTTTATAAATGTATTAAATTTTTATAAATAAAATATAAATATATTCTGGCCCATGGGAGGATCGAACTCACGACCTTCGCGTTATTAGCACGACGCTCTAACCAACTGAGCGAATGGGCCACTGATTTTAATGTAAATTTGATATATCCAAATTTTCTGAATGATGAAGGCCCACTACTTAAGTGAAGTGGGCCTTTTAAGGATACGTTTAGAGTCTTGGTTTTACTTGAATAGCTCGAGTGAATTTGTCCAACTTGTACTCGAGGGAAAACGATTTTTATACTAGCAGATACTCGCGCCCGCTTTGCTGGGAAATTTCAACTCGAAATATAAAGACTACCATGTTATAGCCCTCACTTTTCTTGATCTAACTTATCATCCCTTTTTTTCACAATTTTATGGATTTTAATTTTTTGGTGTGGAACCCTAATTTTTTTGAAAATTCAGTCAGTTTATGATAATAGCTGATAATGTAACTGAAATAATTTTAAGTTGTCGTGTAATTATTGTAAGTAGCTGTTAAGTATTATAAAGTACCAAAAAAAAAGTTCAGCAATAATTGTCCCACGGGAATATACTATCGGGATAAAACTATGCGTTAATCCAGGCTAGCACCTATCTGTGTTCCAAATTTCATCCAAATTCGTTTAGTAGTTTCTGAGTGATAGAGTAACAAATTCGATTTCACTTTTTATGTCCTAAGCACGCGATAAAAAATTTCAGCTTGAAATCTCTTTTCGTTTTTGAGCTATCGAGATCACAGACGGACAGACAGACAGACAGACAGACAACCGAAAATGGGCTAATCAGTTGATTTTTTAAATACCTATACCAAAATTTGGTTCGTAGCATCAATATTTTTAAGCGTTACAAACTTGGGACTAAACTTAGTATACCTTGATATATTTAATATATACAGAGTATAAAATCCGTTAATTTTCCAATATGTTTTCCATTTCGTAATTTAGATGATATATTCATAAATAGGAATGACATTACAGATTCTAAATATTTAAGACGATGATCGTATAATACACAACGTCAAAAACGGGAAAAAAAGGACCATCAAGGTATGGATATGAGGAGGGTAGCACATACAAATTCAAAGGATATTATTGTTGTTGACTCTTTAACTAGAAAAGTGTGAATTCCATTACATATGAAATGATTTATACAAACTGAATGGTATTCGCTTATTGCATTGTCACTATGGTTCATAAAAAAAAAATTGTATCCCCTACCCACCTACCTTCAGCCCTCAAACACCTCACCCTCACAACAATATGCCATAATACACATAAAGTGACATCGTAACATAACAATAAATATACTTATCTCACTTTAAATAACTTTCTTGTACCCCCATCTCTCCCACTCTTATATGGTATATGTGCATATGTTCTATCTGAGATGTATGTGGATTTCGATCTTTATCATGTACAGGAATTCGTTTGTAAGAGTCTTAATAAGATAGTTAGGTTCAATTTTATACAACATTAGAACCAAAATATCGGAGAAGTCTAGCGCCTCGCGTTCTCTGTGGCAGTACTTTCATAAACGAACTTTTCTTTCAGGGTGCCTGAATATTCATTGAAATTTTAGGGACAAAAGTCGCCCTATTAGCTTAGTTGATAGTGGGGTCGATTCCCGCCGTTGCAACAAAATTAATTGAATTAATAGTTGTGATGGACTGGTGTAGTCTTTGAAAATTCACTACTGCAATTGTCAACAGAGTGAGAACCACGTCTCAAAGTAGATTGACAAGGATAGTAAATGTCGGGGCCTGGTCATAATACGCATGACTTAATATACAACATAATATCCTGGCGCGTATTTAAAATAAGATTTTACCTCTTTTAAATAAAGTAAAAACAGTATATTTTGAAAAAACCATTCGTTTTTTAGACGCTACGATGCCACAGACAGGCAGACAAACAGACAGACAGACAAACACACACATACATACCGGTCAAACTTATAACATCTCTTTTTTTGGTTCGGGTGTTAAAAACACGAAAATCGTTTTCATTTATCGATTTAGTACTTTTTCACATAAAAAATTGCCATCGAATCACTAAATTAACTTGAAGATGTTATACAATGATGATAACTGTGGCACTAACTATAATATCCATAAAACTCATAAATTTAAGTTTTTTTCTAAGCTATGCTTTAATGAACTAAAGCTGTATTGTATACGGAGCTACATCACCTAAGTATCAAGCATTTTTGTCGTATGCTCTTTTATTCATAATAAATAATATAAATTTTCTTTTTTTTCTTTTTACACAATAATTTTTTGTTCGTAATTTTCTCCTCTGGCCTGCGTTTTTTGTCATAAAATTCATTTGAAATATCAAAATTGCGTTTTCTGTGTTTATTATTTTCTTTGTTGCTTACGTTTTTTTAGATATCTAAAGCTACGATTACACGAACGTCAAAACGTTCGTTTAAATGTCCGCATTATCACATTCGTGAATTTCAACGCAAGTTACATCTATATTCGATTCTAAATTTCAGTTAAATATGATTCATATTCCATATTTTGCAGGATTAAATGTTTCTGGGTTCCAATTTAGCAGGTTTCGGCCTTATTTAGTTTTATTCAAGCCAAGAAAAACAAGTAAAACAAACAATTGATTGAGTTAATTGTTGGAATACCATGCATAGACAGTGTTGATTACTTTATCACATTACTCATACATACATGTCACTCATACGTAACTGGTATCTCGATATTAATACATGCTATACAATTTACGCCTAACTTGAGCCCTCACGGGTAAACAGTGATGTTTACGAAAAAATGTTTCAAACAAAAGTTGTTCTATTTCTAACGGTTTTCGGACCCATAGGTCAAGGCCCAATGGACCTATGTTGCTCATTTGCGAACTGAACCTCACTTTTTACGTCCTGAGTACGCTGTAAAAATTTCAGCTTGATATCTTTTTTCGTTTTTGAGTTATCGTGTTGGCAGACAGACGGACAGACGGACAGATAGACAGACGGACAGACAACCGAAAATGGACTAATTAGGAGATTTAATAAAGACCTATACCAAAATTTTGTTCATAGCATTAATATTTTTAAGCGTTATAAACTTGGGACTAAACTAAGTATACCTTGCATATTACATATATGCATGGTATAAAAAAAGTGGGAAAATAAAAACTCTTTAATAAATCTTATCACTCTTTATTATCTGTTTGCTAATTTAGGGGACATAAAACTAAACAAAGAAAACATATAACCAGGAAAGACAATTAAAACTCAAGGCATTGTCTTAAAGTAGTTCGGCCGTCACATGACTTGCCAAGTTAGCAACTAATTTATATTTACTGAATTTAAATCTAAATTATGGATAAAATTATGAATAAAAATAATATTTGTATCACGTAAACGTTTTTTAATGCTTTAAAAATATCGTAACAGATAAAGTTTATACGTCAATTTGACTAGTTTTTGACGTTTAAACGTTTTTCTATGTTTTTTTTTTTTTGGGAAAGAGCCGTAAGGTAATGTTTTTTTTTGCACAAACAGAATCTGTGATAAATTTTCTTCATGATGAAAACTTTTTTGAAGCTCAATCACCGATTAATTTTTGTACAATTAATTATTCTTGAACTGATGTTGTAACAGGTCGAATGTTTAAATACGGCAAAGAATAACTTAATCACCTATATAACTATCCATGAACCTTCTATCTACGCCTAGTAAGTCAGTGGATTTTTATAGAACAATAATATTTTATTTTTTGTGTTTCATAATACGAATTTATCATACTTTTTTTTGTATGTCCATTGTTTTCAATTACGAAAACCAATTGTCCAAAAAAACATAAGAAAAAAAAATGAAAATTTATTATAACCAACATAAAGATCATAAAATTCTTGGAAAAAATGGTTTATGCTTTTTATGACAATTTGCATAAAAATGATTTAGTTATTATATCATATTGCAATTTTATGAGGTAGAATCTTTTTCGGTCGTATATACTCAACTGGATCAAATTTTATTACTGGCATTGTTTTAGTCTGAATACAAGGAGAACAATAAATTATTATCTTCTAAAAATTCGTTTATATAAACAGTGGAACCTGGTTAAGTGAACCTGACCAGCTTAATGAACTAATATTTCAAATTAGGTTATTATAATTTTAAAATATTCTTACTTATTAATAACATGAATGATTGATTTAGTGTGTTAGAACCACGTTTTTAGGGATAACGCCGTCCAGGGCTTAACAATATATTAGGCAAACTTGGTTTACCAATCATCATGTGTCTTTTAACTCATTTACTTTTCAACAAGGGGGTGTAACTCAGTGGTAGAGTGTCTGCTTCGCATGCAGAAAGTCCTGGGTTCAAATCCCAGCTCCTCCACAAAATTTTTATATCTTTTGGTTAAAACTCCTAAAGATTTTTAATTTTTTATAATATTGAGTTTCTTGAATATATTTCTTGAATCTACCACCAGAATCAATCAGAAAGATACTTTACCTAATCAATATTTAGGTCATGTTTCGATAGCTAATAAAAAATTAAAAAAATGATACTGTAGAACGAAATAGCAAAATGGCAACAAGTTTAAAAGTAACATAAAAAAAATGTAACACTCTTTACAAACATATTTCAATCAGAAATATCAATCTTTGATCTAGAAAATTTAATAGAAAATATTTCTAGAGAGTTTTATATAATTTCTTATTTCATAGAAGAAATTTCTATTTCTATGCTGAAAATAATAATTTTTTTATTGGATATCAAACGAATTATAACAATTGTGTCACGTTCTTTGAAAAGATTTGACACGCTTGAGAAAGTTAAAACGTTTATTTATTTGAAATATAATATATTGCAATTTTTCAATAACACCTTTGTATATTTTGTATATTATATTTAAAAGTACTTGTATTGAAAAGAAGTGAAAATAACAACTAACTGAGTTAATTCTAAAAATCAATCTCCCAACAAAAATGAAAGCTCAATCGTCAAAAAACGGATTTCGATAACTGGACTTTTAAAAAATCAGTACATAGGTCCTATTGCGTACCTAGCGGTGCTTAATTCGTACCGGGTGGTTTTCTCATGTCTGTTGGTTTTTATGCTAAATCAACTTTTAAACTCGGTAATCTAGATAAAAAGTTTGCAGTTTTATATGCCGGTTATTTGTAAAATTTGTCCGATCTGAATGGAATATCCAATCTGAATTGAATTTTTTTTGAAATCCACTAATTTTGGGTCAAACTTTTCATATTTGATGTTAATTTTTGGCTAATATTTACTTTTAAGCGAAATATTGGTACCAGGACCCCATTATCTTCAAATCTTATATAGGTAGGTTAAATTTGACCATAATTTTTTGTTTTTTGATGACGTCTTAAAGTTAAAAAAATTTGATTTTTTCATAATAAACTCAATTTTTATCCGATCTGAATTGAATTTTTTTTGAAACCCACTAATTTTGGGCCAATCTTTTCATATTTGATGTTACTTTTTGGCCAGCATTCACTTATAAGCCAAATATTGGTACTAGGACCACACTATCTTCAAATCTTTTATAAGTAGATCAAATTTGACCACAAATTTGAAAAATATGACCCAACTTTAGTATAATTCCATTCTTGGTTTATTAAAATAGGATATAATTTGGATGTGATAGAGCAAAATTAAAGTTTTTGGATTTTAATGACGTCATAAAGTTCAAAAAATCGATTTTTTTCATAATACACCCAAACTTTATCGAACTTGAATGGATTTTTTTTTAAACCCACTAATTTTGGGTCAAACTTTCCATTTTTGATGTTATTCTTTGGCTAACATTCGACTTGGTCTGAAATATTGATACCAGGACCCCACTATTTTCAAATCTTTTATAGGTAAATTTGATTTGAAAAACACAAATTTTGAAAAGTATGACTCAAATTTAGTGAAAATCCATAATTAATTTATTAAAATAGATAAATATGATAGTAAAATAAATATGTAGTACCAATACAGAGTTGCTGAAAATGTACATTCAAATAAATATACAAATTATGTTCATTAATAAAAACTCAATTATTCATGTTTTAATTAAATTCAATTTTAATTAAATAAAATTTAATTTTTAATTAACTGTGGATGAGTATCAACATGATGAGTATTGTCAACAAGAAATTCTTTGATTTTGGAGACCAATGAGGTCCTTTTTTGTTAGTACCGGAATGCCATTTAGACAGAGATAATTTAAACATTGAGAATATTAATAATAATTGAATATAAATAAATTTTTTGTTCCGATATAAAAATCAATACTTTGTCTTTTTAAATCAAATTAATGCATTGATTCTTTAAAGTTAAGGTGAACAATTCAATGCAAAATTTTATTAAGGACTGAGAACGGATTTTAATTAAATTTGAACAGCTCAGCCATGAAATTCATTTGACTCCGAACGAAAAAAAGAAATCTACCTTATCGACCATTGATTTATATCCATAAAAAAAAACAGATATGTATTATTAATAAATAAATTTTGTTTGGTAAAATTTATTCCGATCGACCAAATATGAAATATGATAGTCGGGCATCAATTTGTCATAAATATATGATATATATAATATTTCTTTAAAAACCCCTCAATATTTATGTTAATATGACAAACAGTAAAAACCCTCTCTTTACGAGCTGCAGCTCCAAAAGAGAAACAACGATACGGAATATTGGTTGTATAAAACCACCGTTTTTGCGAGAATAATATTGTTTTCTATAAACATATTTCACAAAACTAACCACAAATATGATTTAAGAGCTATACATCAAACAAAAACAATATTGTACCGTGCTTCAGGTGACATTCATGTTGAACAGTAACCGCGTTTGAAATAAAAATTTTAGGAGTTACATTTTTATTTTACGTTTTAGAAGTAAAATAAAAGTGTACTTTGGCCCATGGGAGGATCGAACTCACGACCTTCGCGTTATTAGCACGACGCTCTAACCAACTGAGCTAATGGGCCACTGATTCTACTGCAAATTGAATAAATTCAGATTGATTAAGATTTTAAAACTGTAATGAACTTCAAGAAGTAAAATAAAAATAATTTTTGGCCCATGGGAGGATCGAACTCACGACCTTCGCGTTATTAGCACGACGCTCTAACCAACTGAGCTAATAGGCCATTGATTTCGTTATAAATTTCTTATATCGAAAATCAGTATTGATTAATTTTGCATTAATTATTGAAGTTGCCAAATAGACGAATTATTCTTGGTAGCCCACAGAGGCCAAATGTCGAACGATGGCTTTGATGTTGAAGATCTGGGATTTGAACCCCGAACTTTCAACATGCGAAGCAGATACTCTACCACTGAGTTACACCCCCTTGTTTTCATTAGTGGGACTAATTAAGTTTAATTGAAATTAACAGTAACTTTAAGGGTCCTTTTCCTAATAATTTGTTGTCAAAAATGATTTTAGTTAGGTTTTGTACCTTTATATGAAATATATCAAGGTATATTAAGTTTAATCTCAAGTTTGTAACGCTTAGAAATATTGATTTTACAAACGAAATTTGGATATAGATATTGATAAAATTAACAGTATTAGTCTATTTTCGTTCGTCTTTCCGTTAACACAATAACTCAAAAAACGAAAAAAGATATCGAACCGAATTGTTTTTACATCGTGCTGCAGACCTAAAAAGTGAGTTTGAGTTATTCGTTGCGTAAATTGTCAACATGGGTCCATTTTATCTTGAAAACTAAAAGATGAAAAACAAAAGTTTAAATGTAAAATTGTTTCATATAAATCAGTAAGCAACTTTTGTTTGAATCAGTTTTTTGTAAATCACTTTGTTCTCCCGTGGGAGTCTAAGTAAGGCAAAAAACTATAAAAGATGGTTAGTTGAAAATTTGTAGCTTAAGCTACAATTTGATTCTAATTTCATACTAAACTCATCCGATAACTGAAATTTTGAATTCAATAGAATTTTACTTTTGGGTGTCTTAAAACATTTTTGGAAATCTCTAGAGGTGGGAGATACCCCTACCTGCTTCCTCAACCTTGGTGACGCCCATGAATGCTAACACCTATTTCTATAATCTAACTTTCAAACGGAAATCATTATATTAATTGATTTCAAAAACATCATGTTGTTCAATAGATGGCATATTTTTGAAATACCTCACATATGTTATGCATAACATATGGCAGTGTTTTGATATCATACAGATCAGATTCACAGCATCATTTGTTTCATTTAGTTTCTTATTTATTTGTGATTTCGCTTAGATTTTTATTCGTTTTTATAAATGAGATGATTAACTATAAATCATAACGTATCCATTACACTGCTGCAGTCAATATAAACGTTTCTATCAAATTAAAGATTTTAAAAAATTGGACGAAATTTATCTTTGAACAAGTTAAACTGTCCAACATTTGATTATCGCACGAATACGCGGATTTAGGAAAAAATAGACCGCAAAAAATTTTTGTTATAGTGTCTCATTTTTGAACGCACGGGCTAAAAACTTATACTCTGGATCTATAAAATTTTCGATCTTTTTTTTCGGTCTATCTTTTAAAGGTCTATTTTTTCCGATTATCAGTAAGTACCGCACAAATATTATTATTTTTCTAAAAAATTTGCTACTCATACATGGGTACCTTTTTGAACGATTTGAAATGGCTACGTTAAAAATCACTTCATGAGAATTTACCCGAAACAATTCATCTACGCCAAATCAATCGCAGACCGAATCATCCGCTGCAATACATCCGGGAATAAAATCGTGTCCTTATTAGAGGCATATTTGTTACTGAATCGAGGTCAATCTCGGCCATGGAGATCTGATTCCTCGACCTTTTATAATTTTCTAAGCCAACCAATAAAAGGCGGGAGATCTGGTAGCGAAACGATAAGCTTTATGAAAAACTGGAAACAGGATTTCATGGGATTGTTTAAAAAAGTTAAAGTGGATATTTAATATAAAAAGTCACGTTGTGCTTACAAGTGAGGCTCCATTGTTTTAACCCGTTAACCTAACGCAGCTCAACCTGACCTAAATCTCGCATGGTATATTCTAGCTGGTTTCATCAATTAGAAGCTTGGTTTTGTTCAAAGATTGAGATGACAAAGTTTCGGTAAATCTAAAGATCCAACTCGTATAACGGAAAAGAAACTTCACAAGAAGAGTACAACAAGAGTAAAAAATATTTATTTAAGCAAAAACCAATCCAGATAAGCGATTAATCAATACTGGAGCAATAACTCTACTTATTTTTGAGCCGTACTATTTTTGGTAAAGCGCTTTAAAGACCTTTTGGAACCACTCTGTGTTTAAATAGTTAATTTGGTTTTTTAAAGAAAAAGAAAATTAAAAAGAACTTTCTTTGCCACTGCAAAGGTACGTTAAAGGTTTTGTGGCATCAACATTAAATTTTTTATTAAAATATTTGTAATTGCATTTTTTAAAACAAAACTATCCTTCACTCGTGACCAAAGTCAAACCATACATGGATCGGTGTTCACTTTTTATAATAAAAATATGAATGAAATAAAAAAATAAAATAAAGCGATTATACACTATGGAACTAAACATGGTATTTGTAACCATTAATGAAAAACCTGCTTAAATTCTTGATTCTTTTTATGAAGAAAACGATTCTCCTAGAAGTTAATTACATTCTTTTTTTCTACATCCAGCAAAGGCGATCGTCTCTATCGTCTTTGCTCTGAGTTCAATGTAAAACTATGCGAAATATGTCGCATTTCATATATGTGTTGTTATAGAATTATAAGGGAAAATATTGTCTATGAGGGAGTTGTTCGAGGGTATGGGAATGTGAGTTTGAGAAATACGTATATAACACCCTTTAATAGGAACCGAATATATGAGCGTGCACATGTAGTAATATGTTTTCAACAATAAATCATAGAATTGCTATCAGCTAAAGAGACAAACAAGAGCAACCCCCAAAACACAACCCCCAATATTTGAAGTAAAACACATATTGCCTTGTTATTATTAGTTTTCCAGGTTAAATATATATCTTTTTTTTCATTCTTCTTTAAATTTCATTTTTCATCTGTTTTCCCTTAAATGTCATATAGAGATTGGCCTGTCTTAATATATTTTCCTTAAATCAGTTTTTACTTAATTTTAATCTTTTTTGGCGAATTGACGAAGAAAATGGAGCTATTGCTATTGTATTGATGATGCAATTTTGGTTAGGTTAGGTTATATTGGCTATCCACGAAGGACACACTTAGGCTAGGGAGCCCGTTGTGGTGATTTCATTTATCGGTTCCTCAATTTCAGAGCCTGAGTGCACCTCCTTCATGCATACACCAACCCATCACAACTATTAATTAAATTAATTTTGTTGCGACGGCGGGAATCAAACCCGCTACCCTAAGCATACCGCAGACGGAATTGGTTACGCCTTAACCAACTGAGGTAATAGGGCGACTTTTCTTCAAATGTTCATCGATCCTACTGGTCTAAGAGACGGCATAAGATCGATCTTCACCCTCTGAAAACCCAATGAGACATATTTTTTATGAAATTTTATTGATTTTTAAATATGCCTATCATAGTTTTTCGATCGAAAAGTGTTCATGGCTATTTTCATTAAATTAATTTTAATTAATTTTTTCCATGAACGGTTTTTTTCAGGCAACCCAATACCAATAATTTCGTAATTAAATTATCTTTCTTCTAACACCAATTTCGATTAGCTAACAGATTGGTGAGGTTACCTCATTCAGTAGGAACAGATAAATCAATATAAGTAACTACGCCGATCTGTTAGCCAATCGAAATTGGTATCAGAGGAAAGATAATTTTATAACGAAAATAATGGCTTGCATTGGCTTGCCTGAAAACAACCGTTTATGGAAAAAATTAAGATGGGTGAAGATCGACCTTATACCGTCTCTTGTACTATACCTTATAGACGTGTATCCATAGGTTTAAAATGTATCCATAGGTTTGTTTATGTGTCTGTTACGACCTTCTCTAGTGGTCGTAATTTAAGTCCGATTTGAATAAAATTTGGTATCGAGAAGGATTTTGCTCTTTGAAAGGTCAAGTTCGTTAATGAGGAAAATCGTCCGATAAACAAGGATTGGGGAGGTGCGCAAAGTACAAAATTTTGAATTTTTTCAAAATAACAAATTCTATTGTATATTATGATCAGTTTAAGCATAAAAGTACTCTTTTATTTTTTTCTCTAAGCTCTTAGTTTTTGAAATAAAAGTTCTTGAAATCTCTCTAAAAATGCAATATTCGATTTTAAGAAAAATGTGTTATTTTTTTCAATCTCTCAGGGAATTTGCTCAGTTAATGCAGCTAAAAAAGGGGCTACGAATTTTTTTTTCTAAAGTTTTTTATACCCTTTATACATGAAATGTATATCAAGGTTTAGTTTCAAGCAACAAAATTTTGATGTAGGTGTTCATAAAATCAACTAATTAGTCCATTTCCAGCTGTCTGTCTGTCTGTCTGTCTGTTAATACAATAACTCTAAAAAGAAAGGAGATACCAAGTTTAATTTTTATAACGAGCTCAGGGTGTAAAAAATGACTTTGAGTTCATTAATGAGGAACATAAAATGTTAGACATAAAATAAAAAATGAAATCTAAAAATTTTCTCTTATAAAAAATAAACAACTTTTGTTTGAAACGGTATTTCTTTGGTGTCCATTTCGTCCAAGCCATAAATGATAGAGAGCTTAGCTTTGTAGTTCGCTTCAACTAGTGAGTCCTATGAAAGATTTTTGAAAAAAAAATTTCCCTAGAAAACTAAAACAAATACATTTGTTGATTTTTTAAACTTTCAACTCTTCCTATACATGGTATTTCAACAATTAACTCAATGAATTGTTTATTTTCACTTGTGTTTTTTAATAAATTTTTAATCAGATGTTCAATGTTTCAAAGTTTCGTTAAAAGTTGTACTTAAATAAAAAAAGCTTTAAGTAAATTGTAATTATATAATTAAAGTTGAAGATGGTTTATATAAATAGTGTTATTACATATTATTATGATATAGGTAATAAGGTAAAATGTAGGGTAAAGGTGTGCCAAAGGGATACTTTATCATGAGAATACGGGGCAAGTTTCACTTCTTTAATGGTACACCTCTGAGTAAATATAATCAAATAATGGCATACCTTAGGGATACTTCCGGTGAATATAAGTAGTGGTAAGATACTTTACTACAAAAACTTACCCCTTACCTAACCCTATAGCCCTCCCGCCCTCTATAACGTTGTCTATGTACATACAAATATAATACTTACATTTCTTAACCTTCGTATCATCTTCATCAGTACTTATTACATATAACATATAGTCTGATCATAAAGTTTCTATACACTTTTTTTGGTGAAGTGAAATTTTCGAGTATGACCTTGATATGATATAAAACTGATTTTTAGATATATGTTACGTAGGTTTTGATTACCCTAGATTTGTTCATTAAGCGATTGAACGAATTTTCTGTGATATCATTTGAAATTGATTTTGGATATCGGCCTTTAAATGCGATTCTGAACGAAATCTCTGAAACTAAACGTCTGTGCATCAAATGGATCCGATTTTTTTAGATCAAAACTATTCTAGGTAATTTTTTTTAAATCGAAATTGGAGATATAAAATTTTGTATCGATTTTTACAATTTTCCTAAGGGTTATCTCGGAAAAACCGGAAAAATTATTCTTTTTCAACCCAAAAATACAAAAATCGGGTTCATTTAACGATTGGACGAATAATTTTTGAGATATCGTTATATCTGGAGCGACTTTGGACACTACCTCAAAAACTATTCACTTGGTCGTCAAATTAACCCAATTTTTGCGTTTCGTTAGTTAAAGTTACCCTGGAAAATGATTCCTATCAAAATAGATATTTAGAAATTATCCCAATTTTTGAATATTTTCTTAAGGAATCAGAGTTACTCTAGAAAGTTATTTTTATCGAAATCGGGGATAAAAAGTTTTTTCTCGATTTTTACAATTCTCTTAAGGGTTTTATTTCTTAGAAAAAATCACACAAAATTTTTTGTTCCAGAATTTCATGAAACATAGTTTGCAGAGTAATTTTGACCCATAAAATTAAAAAATCGTGTTCATTCAAGGATTAAATAAGTAATTATTGAGATATACCCTAAAATTTTTTATAAAAGTCTTATTTTTCCACGTGATTATTGAACTGAAATTACTTAGGGATACCACTTTTCTTATACGACTTTGGGTGGCTACTCACCAAAGGAATCCGATTTTTAAATTATTTGGATCAAAATTACACTAGAAAATAATTTCTATCCAAATCGGAAACAAAAAAATATTTTACCAATTTTTTATCCCTTTGAAAGTCGCTCTATTAGCTCAATTGGTTAAGGAGTAACCAATTTCGTCCGTTGTATGCTTAGGATAGCAGGTTCACATTAACGCCGTCGCAACAAAATTACTTTAATTAATAGTTGTGATGGGCTGGTGTAGTGCATGGTATATGCATGAAGGAGGTGCACTCAGCCTCTAAAATTGAGGAGCTGATAAATGAAATTATCAGTGAAAAGATGGTATAACACATATATGGTATCCCAATGGGCTACCATATATATCGTAAGTATGTCCTCCGTGAACAGCCAATAAATCTAACCTATCCCTTTGAAAAAATTGAGAAAATCATTTACGTAAAAGTCACCCGATATGATCAGCTTCCACAGTTTGTAAAGGTTCTAGTTTTTCGTATACGTATCCATTATGATGCACAAGATTATAATTGTAAATAAAAAATTCAGCCTGTAACAAATGTCATAAAAATGTACTAAAAGTTCCTAAGTCGAAACATAAAATCGGATAATGATCGAAATTGTAAATAAGAAATTCTCTAAGGGTGTCTAAAGGTAATTTATCATTTACATTTTATTTTCCACGTAAATACAACCTATAACATACGGTAGATGAACGGACAAACCAAGCAGACATACAGACAGACCTAGATATAACGTAGACACAAACAGAAGCATAAGCTGTTCTTTATTCATTCGAACATAAAAATGACCATTGGTTACTCAATTTTCTTCAATACCCAAGTATTTTTATATTCTTTTTTCCATTAAAAATTTACATTTTTCATACATTTTCCGTCTAATAGATAACACAAATGATACTACATATACTACGTATACTTTTCTTTCTTCGGAAAATCGATTTTTCTTCAAAAATGAAGTTGTTGTTACAGTTTTTAAAAGATGTTAACGTTTGTTTGATTTTACTCAAAAGACTGGTCAAAAAATAAATGAAAAACGTATGTCAGTTAAACCTGATTGTTTGATTATTTATATTTGTTTACTAAATTTTGTATACATATTATAAACGTCAAAGTCTTTCGTTTATAATTGACGTTTTTTATGATACAAAAATCAACCTTGCAGACTTGGAAATGGTCAGTTGCTTATATTCCAATAAATTAATGATACCTGATTAGTTTGTGCTAGCCTATGCGGAAAACAGAAGATGAAAAGCTAAAACTTACTCGGATGAGAAATTGTTCCAAAGACCACAAAGGTGCAATGACAAATTAGGGCTTTAATACATGTTTTAAAGTAAAATTTATATTTATTTTACCAGAAACTTAAAACTAATCAAAATATTCGTTTAAAAAAGCATGACTAATTTCAGTTTAGTGACTTTTTCTTTAATTCAAAGAGTTTGAGATTAATAACCATAATTCAAAATTATCCAAGCGTCTCACGGCACCTCTCTTTCTTTTTTTAATAATCGTACCTCTATAAAGTAAATCACCTATATTCTGACCTCTATTAATGGAACCCTCTGTAAATGAGACAGATATTTCTTTATACATACTTAGATATGTGAGACAATGGCAAGTTTTCGCTTAAAAAAATTCCTAAAGTTAGCACTTTTAACATAGACCTACATGGAAGCTAGCTAAAATCACAAAAAAAATCTTAAATAACTATTGTCGTAGCGATAAGAAAATTATAAAAAACGAATGATATACGCACTAATTTAACGGTAGTGATGACCTATACCAAACGTCATTAAAATCACGCCTACATTTTTTATTCCATTCATATATTTAATAGGCAAGGTATACTAAGTTTAGTCCCAAGTTTGTAATGCTTAAAAATATTGATGCAATGAACAAAATTTTGCTATAGGTGTTCTTAGAATCACTTAATTAGCCCATTTTCGGTTGTTTGTCTATCTGTCTGCCCGTCTGTGTATCAATACGATAATTAAAAAACGAAAAAAGATATGAAGCTGAAATTTTTACAGCGTAATCAGGACTTAAAAAGTGAGATCAAGTTCGTAAATGAGCAACATAGGGCAACTGGGTCTTTGGTCCGTAGGACCCATCTTGTAAACCGTTACAGAAAGAACAAAGTTTCAGTGTAAATATTCCTTATAAAAAACAAACTAACTTTTGTATGAAACATTTTTTCGTAAACATCACTGTCTACCCGTGAGGGCGCAAATTGTATAGTATGTATTAATGGGATTATCAGTTATGTATTTGTGACATGTGTGATAGAGTAATCAACACTGTTTATACAAGGTATTTTAACAACTAACTCAGTCAATTGTTTGTTTTCACTTATTTTTATTTTGACTTTCAAACGATTAACAAATGACATAATCAGTTGTCAGTGGACATAATACAAGAAACAACGGCAACGTAATCATTCAATGTTTATTAACTTTTTTCATAATACTAAAGGGATTTTATGCTTGAGGGGTGGTAAATATTATTAAAATTTCACTCGATTAAATTTTGTTCTTTAAAGATGGTAATGGCAAAGAAGTTCCATACATTTAGAATTGCAAGTTTCCCCTCGACCTGCCTTCCTCAAGTGCATACATAACCTTACTCTCTTAACCAGGTTCTACTGTATATCTAAGTTCTACATTTAAGAAAACAAGTAGGGTGTTAAAAATTATAACATAATTACATAATATAAAATATCATAACAGTGTATACTCCCCCCTCCTACTTCAATCGTACACAAACAAACATAACTACTAATTCAGTACTAAGTAATTTTATGAGATATCTTATGTAATTCTTATGTATGGTCTTAAATCCCACATTACCATCAAAATAACACAGAAAACTGCTTAAACTTTTGTTGTTAAATCCTTAACCATACAATTAAAAGTTCTCATTAAGATTTACCTAATTGTTCTCACCGAAAAGTTTTCTATGTCCTTAAATAAAAATTATTCTTATTACGTTAACATATACGTTCATTTTGTTGTTAATAATTCAATTTTGTCATTTATATGCAAATCATTTATGTTTTTATGTACAACAGTTATAATAATACTAGCTTGATACCCGTCGACTTCACTGGGCTTAAAATTAACAAGTGAAAACATACAATTGACTGAGTTAATTGTTGAAATACCATGCATAGACAGTATTGATGACTCTATCACATTACACATACATACATGTCACACATATATAACTGATATTCCCATATAATACATACTATACAATTTACGCATAATTTGCGCCCGTACACGTAAACAGTTACATTTTTTATAAGGAACATTTTTTACATTTAAACTTTTGTTCTATCTCTAACGGTTTACAAGGTGGATCCTACGGACCCAAGACCCAATTGACCTATGTGGCTCATTTACGAACTTGATCTCACTTTTTACGTCCTCAGTACGCTATAAAAATTTCAGTTTGATATCTTTTTTCGTTTTTGAGTAATCGTGATGACAGACGGACAGACAGACGATAGACAGACAACCGGAAATGGACTAATTAGGTGATTTTATGAACACCTTTATCAAAATTTGGTTCATAGCATCAATATTTTTAAGCGTTACGAACTTGGGACTAAACTTAATATACCTTGCATATTACATATATGCATGGTATAAAAACCATCGCTCTATAGCCTTCACCTTTCTTGATCTCACTTATTCCCCTTCCATGACCCTGGAGGAATTGTTTTACACAGCTAAAATATTTGCAAAATTTTCAATTTTTATAAGTCATAATTCATTGAGTAGTAGTTCAGAATAGATGGCCATGAATTTTTTGTCATTTACTTTTATAAATTATTTATAGAAATATTTAATTTATGGTTTAAAATGATGATCATTGATAGAGATGATCTTTATAAATTAAAGCTCATGTGTCATTCTGATGTATGAGATATATTTTTAAACAGTTTCATTTAAATCCATTCGCTAATTTTTGCGTGAAAGCGTAACAAACAAACAAACATCCTTACTTTCACATTTATAATATATAGGGATTTTAAGCGGAGGAAAACTATTTTAGAAAGTAGAAAATTAGAATGATTTCTTTGTAAAGTTCACCGTTCCCAAGCAGTATTTGCCGCCCTTTACACTCAGACAATATACAGGCTAGTTTTACAAGTTGAAATATGCTTGTAACTCGATTAATAAGTTTGATCGAGGAAAATGCTTCAAGCGAAAAATATTAGTTTTAAAGGCAGACATCTTATACCGGCATCGAATTCGATCTTCGTTTTCAAGTTCAATTAAAATCTCACTCTGATTCATAACTGACAAAAATTCGATGAACGCTTTCAGTTAGAAAGTTATTCTTTATAAACACACTAATATTTTTTTTATTTTGAAACATCTTTTTATAAACCAAATAGTTTAGACAGTAATTGATAGCAAAAATGTAGCTTTTTGTGCGTTTGAAAAAACTTTTCAGTCCGTTTTTGCTTAAACTTTACGGAAAAATGTTTCGAACAAAAAATGTTACTGTTTTTAACCAATAACAACTTTCTAATTTAAAGTGTTCATCTATGGATAACCAGTTTTGGAGTAGAGTGAACTTTTTCATTGAGCTTGAAAACCTAGGTCACTTTAAATGTCTGCGTAAGATGTAAAAGCTTCACTATAAATATAAAAGCTTGAGACACAAAGAAAAGTGACTTTTTTATGACCATTTGTGTAGCTAATAAAGAGTAACAGGTACTACAATATTTTGATGTTAAAAAGTGTTCAATAAATCTTTTTTTTCTTGTAAATAAAAAACATTAAAGTGATATCAGAGTTGTATCAGCAATGTGAAGCTGTTACAATGATTAAATATACCGGATGGTTCTCAAAACATACACATCAACGTGTATATATTCACTGTTCTAGGACATAAGATTGTAAGAATCTTGTGTTTTCCAACGTTGATAATGAATTCCGATTAGAAATCGACAAAATTATATTAAAATTGTAATTGAAATTAAATTTTTGAAGTAAAACTTCTCTACGCAATCAAAAACGAAATACAGAGAGTGGATCAGTAAAAAGTACGTGACGTCGTGATACTGGAATTTTACGGAACTATTGACATTAATTCCATTTCCCATTCATAAGTGAAGCCCGTGATATAAAATTTAACAATAGTTATATAATCCATTTACAAACGCTTTTAAACGCTCGAGCAAGTACTAAAATTTTACAATGGTTCGACTTACTATTCACAGATGGCAATTTATTCCCATGCTACATAATCAATCATTAATATAAATGTGTATAATTTACCTACATTTTGTTTCAATATTAAAGGAGTTAAGTTATCACTTCTGTAATGGTTCCCTCAACCCCCCTTCGATTTTTATGTAAATATATCAAGGTATACTAAGTTTAGCCCCAAGTTTGTAACGATTACAAATATTGATGCTATCAGTCCATTTCCGATGCTCCATCTATCTGTTTGTTTGTCCGTCTGTCATCACGATAACTCAAAAACGAAAATAATCTCAAGATGATATTTTTTTCAGGTTGCTCAGATCGTAAAAAGTGAGATAGAGTTCGTAAATGAGCAACATAGGTCAATTGGATCTTGCAAACCGTTAGAGATAGAAATTTTAAATGTAAGAAATGTTTCTTATAAAAAATTAAAAACCTTTGAAAAGGTTTGAAACCTTTTTTCGAAAACGTTTACCCGTGAGAGCGCAAATTAGGTTCGAATATTGTGTAGTATGTATTATATGGGAATATCAGTCATGTGAGTGTGATTTGTATGTATGTGACGATTACGTAATCAACATTGTTTAAACATGGTATTTCAACAATTAACTTAGTCAATTGTTTGTTTTCACGTGTTAAATTATGGTTTATTTGTTAGTTGAATAGGGCCTCACCTCATTCAAGGAATTTCATTAGATTGACAGTCAAATGACAGCAAGGCAAAGATTGGCAAAGGCGTTGTAGAAAAAAAACTTTTCTTCAATTTAATACGACGATGTTTTTTCATATATTTATCAATATATTCCCATCGCTCCCACAGTAATTAAACGCATATAATAATCATTAAATTATTTTGAATTTCTCGGTTAAGAATAATAAATAGAAAGATTTATCATAACTTTTAGAAAATTAATTTTAATAACTGTTCTATCATAACACATTTATAAAATAATATAAAAATATGTTTCGATTTACTAAAAGTGCATGTTTTGTGTAGACCACACTGTATAAACCCCAATCTTGAATCCCAAAGCAACCATGATCTTGCATACAGTAACTAAATCAATATACATATCATAAATCAGTCGAACATATTTAGAGCCACTGGTTGTGAATTATTTATATGCAAATAGATTTATGGATATAGTGGTTTGTTTTTATTCCTTTAGTATGGTAACTCAATGGTTCACATATATACATTCATTTTTAATTACAATTTTAGCAATTAATTTAATTTTGCGATTTTTTTTTGCGCTTAATTAAATGAATATATGTCTTGGGTTAATTAAAATGTTTCAAACATCTGACATATATACAGTAGTGCAAATATTTAAAATCAATTTATTTATTTTAATTAATTTATTATTATCCTTCTGGTTTTTTTTTTGTTTTGATAAGGTTGGCAATACTTAAATTTATTGTATTTAATCTGATTACGATATTTTATTAATACTTTAAACCAAGAACACAAGATACTCTGAATTCTTGGTTTCATACAACTTGTTCTTGGTCTAGAATAAATCATGGGGGTTGCCAGAGGGGGGCAGATAGGGGAAGCTGCCCCCTCTTGAGATTCACAAAATTGGTTCAAAGAACCCACGAATTTATAAACAAAAAATTTTCCCCCAAAGGTTGACTCCGTTAAATGGGTTTATTATAAAATTAGAATCAATGAAGCTTCCTACAAATGTCCAACCCACCATCTTTTATAGTTTTCCAGAAAAAGGAAACTAAATTTTTGCCCTTATTTAAACCCTTAGGGGAGAAATAAAGTTATTTACGCAAAACTGTTTCAAACAAAAGTCTTCTTTTACACTTACACTTTTGTATACCTTTTATGTTACAAGATGGGTCCTACGAATCCAAGACCAAATGGACTTTTGAAATGAAATTCACTTTTTATGTCTTGAGCACGATATAAACAAATTTCAGCTCAATATCTCTTTTTGTTTTTGATTTAATGTGTTTCTGGACAGGCACACGGAAATGGACTAATTAGGTTAATTTTACGAATACCTTTAACAAAATTTTGTTTTTAGCATCAATATATCTAAGCGTTACAAACTTGGGACTAAATTTAATATACTTTGATATACAATTTCTACCAGTATAAATCCGGACTCTAGTGTCAGTGAAACCCCGAAATTTAACTCTAAATCCACGCCTGTTTTTAGAGAAATTTCTGGTTAAATAAATCTAATTTTAAAATAAAAAATAAATTTTGTGTATTTTCTCCTATATTTTTACTTGAACATACCTAGAATCCATACTTTTCCTATTCTCCATAAATCAACTTGCCCCATATTTTCCATCGGCTGACGACGCCCTTGGAATAATAATTGTTACAAACTTGGGACTAAATTTAATATACTTTGATATACAATTTCTACCAGTATAAATCCGGACTCTAGTGTCAGTGAAACCCCGAAATTTAACTCTAAATCCACGCCTGTTTTTAGACAAATTTCTGGTTAAATAAATCGAATTTTAAAATAAAAAATAAATTTTGTGTATTTTCTCCTACATTTTTACTTGAACATACCTAGAATTCATATTTCCTGTTCTCCATAAATCAACTTGCCCCCATATTTGCCATCGGCTGACGACGCCCTTGGAATAAACTATACCGTTCCTATTTCTTTTTTACCAATTAAGGATGTATGAGCATGGTAGTGGGGGCACAAATTTAAAAATAGATATTTTCAATTTTGATGATAAATTATAATTACTTGACGATATAAGGCGAAAAGTAAGAATAAAATTTTTCGATATCTGGCTTAATTTTCAAAATATCGAAAATTGAAAATTTTGTTTAATTATTTAGCTTTCGATATTTCGAAAACCAAGACACATATCGAAAACTTTTATTCTTATTTTTCGTCTACATTCATGAAGTTATAACAAAATTAATCATCAAAGTTGAAAATAAGATAAAAATAATTTCAACCCTTAATCTACCCTGCTCTTACATCCCTTATATGGACGGTGACACTTAGTTTTTTTCTTTTCTAATTCATTGCTAATATGTTTACTTTCTATTAAAAAGTTTTTTTTAAATTTGTTTTCATTCATTCCAAATGAAAATTATCAAAAACTTTCAAAATATGTCGTTTTTTGAGATTCTTTCATAAGAGCCAATGTATTTTATATCGATTTTTAATGACTTTTTTCTTAAAAATTTGCACGGATACCTAAGCTGAAATTTTAACCACATATTCTTTGAGTAAAAGACTACCTACAAACAAATTTTGAGCCTTTAAATCAAACATTGTTGTCATGCTCATACATCCTTAATTCAACAGTTTTACCAATAATAAATATCAAGATTTTGATTAAAGGTCCTAGCAAATTTGAAAATATGTAAATCCGATTTAGTTCGGAAATATAAGTACTCATTGTAATAACAGATATAAAACAATTGAAATAAATTTTCATGAAAATATTATAAAAACAATTTTGGTATAAAATTATGATTATTGTTTTTTGTTGGAGAATGAATACAAAAAAAAATAATACACGTTTGACTATAACAATGAAAAACAATAAAATATATTTGATAGGGCCAATAAGGATTGGTAACTTACTTAAGTTTAACTACTATTGTCCATCGGTTACAATACACATTTCAAGTGATAAGAGATCTTTTTTGTGTATTGAACATAGAACCTTTACATTTATAAGAAAAAAAGTACCCTATATTTTTGCAAATAAAATACACATTTCAATAGTTTAGCGTCAAATTGTATTTATATGTTGATATTTCTAAACAATGTATTGTACCAAACACGATTATTGTTATAAATGGCATAGTTAGCTCGGTCACCTGGAATATTTTGTTAATTTGTTTTTTTTGCGAATGGCTGAAAGTACTTTTCCAGAGATAAGATTGTACGATGGTCACGAATTTGAAGGTCATTTGGCTCCCCGAGTTGAGGGAAAAAAGATATGGCCAATTTTAAGCACGAAATTTGAATTGAACATAAAAAATTTCGGTCTTCTTGAGTCAAGCTTTGAACAGAGGGGTCAGTACAAAAAAGATTTCAGACAAAAGTTGTAGCTAGAGTATATTCGCTCACTTAAGGTCATTTGAAGGTCATAGCCCCCAGATATGGCCACTTATGTCCATTTGTATCCTTTTTTAATGGATTTCTTAAGAGTTTTTCCAAGTTTTTAAATTTTTGATAGTTCGGAAACGATGAGCCTTACAATAAAATCACATAAAACTTTTTAAACGAAAGATTACCCTATTGGTACAAAAAATGGATGAATGCCAGCTGTCAAATTTTTAAGTTAGCCCTTGATCGTCGTCCTATTAGCTCAGTTGGTTAAGGCGTAACCAATTCCGTCCGCGGTATGCTTAGGGTAGAGGGTTCGATTCCCGCCGTCGCAACAAAATTAATTTAATTAATAGTTGTGATGGGCTGGTATAGTGCATGGTATATACATGAAGAGGTGCACTCAACCTCTGAAACTGAGGAGCTGATAAATGAATTCGTCAGCGGAAAGGTGGTAAGACATATTTATGGTATAACAATGGGCTCTAAAGCCTAAGAGTATCCTTTGTGGACAGCCAATATAACCTAACCTAACCTAAACCCATCTTTATTAAAAGATGTTTTCGAGCGAGAATATGCAAGGAAATCAAGTTCAAATTTTTTTCTTTACGAATTACGAAATATATGCTCGTCTGTTCATATTTTTGCGGATAGTTTTTTAGTATCGTGTGAATTTTGAATGCGAAAGTTTTCATTCAACTTTTTTTTTAAGTTCTTATTGTTATCTTTTTGTCCGGATGTCGACAAAAATAATGAATTGGACAATTATATTTTTGTAATATTCGTGAATTTATCTGATATCATCTATAACACACTCCCTTCGCCCGATTCATGTTGAGATAAATACAGGACCGCATTCAAAACATAACAATAAAATTAAAATAAAATTCACCATCATAGTTAAAATAAGATACAAATAATTTCAACCACAAGTTTAAACTTGCCTTGGCATAATAATAATGTAATAACAACGCATGCGTAAAAAAATTTTTATGACAGAATCACAAAGCATCTTGTTACATATTTTATCGATATACAGTAATAAAAATAAAAGAAAATAAGAAATGAGCACATTTGAACGCAACTGAATTGAAGTTTTATGCGATTGTTATACTTAAATAAAAATCTACCCTTCGTTGACCACTGGCCACCTAAAATGATCCCATTATGTAAACGATATTTGTGTATAGGTCAGCTGCTAGTGCACTAAAGATGACATCTTGATCAAAATAAAAAAACATAATATTGGTATTGGGGTCCACAACTATTATTATTGTTGTAAATACACTTGCTCTATATACAGGGTGTTCTGTTATTGACTGTAGAAACCTAGCTTCCGAAAATAAGCTCATCAAGAGCAACAAAAAAACTCTTTTTCAAATTTGGATCTGAGAAATAATTTGGGAGATACGGGTATGACAAAAATTGATACATTTGTTCATTCACTGACTATCATTCGATAACCAGTACATATTAGTAAGTTTCACTTAATAATGGAGGGGGTTTTAAAAAAGTATAAAATTATTTACTTGAATTTGGTCAAACTGTCCCACTTTTTATACTTGTGAGAAAATAATAGTAATTAGAAAACATTTTATCATTGGACAAATAAACCACATCCATTGTCGCATGGTTTGTTTGTTTACGTACAATAATATAATGTTTTTTCAAAATAATATAATCCAATTAAATCATTTTATACTTTTTAAAAATCCCTTCCTTAATTGAATATTATTAAATGAAATTTACAAATATCTACTGATTATCATTGGCTACTGGTTATCGAATGATAGTCAGTGAATGAACAAATGTATCAATTTTTGCCATACAATCTGCCAAATTAGGTCTCAGATCCAAATTTGTAAAAAAGTTTTTTTGTAGCTCTTGATGACCTTATTTTCGGAAGCTAAGTTTCTGCAGTCAATAACAGAACACGTTGTATATGTGTTTTTATGCACACCCTACACCTACACGATCTACCCGTTCTACTTACACGCTCACACTACGAACGTCATCCCTTATCTCAAATAAATGGTATTTACACATTTTATTTAAATATATCCCCGAAATTACTATTCGATACAATTTTTTTCTAATCAAATATTTATTCGATATCTTATTATAGGAATAAGTTTGGAAAAAACGAAATAATCAAGAATAATTTTTTTTTTCGGATTGAAATTATTGAATTTTAAGATGAAACTTCCCTAAGGAAATACGAATAGTTCAGGATAGATAAGGTTTTGAATTGTTTTTTTTCAACTAATGATACAAAAAAATGTTTTAATCGCTGAAATGTCAAATTCTTCTCGAGAGACTTTCAAAGTGATCGACATAATTATTTTTTTCATGAATGAATTAAATTTTACAAAGAAATTGCCAAGGATAATCTTTTGAAATATTACTTTTTTATCAATAAAAACTAAATTCGTAAAAGGTAGGTTATGCTGTCACCAGTATCACCCATAGCGGCATGGCAGGATTGATAGGGGCAGCGATCCGACTTTATCCAAAGGTTATTATAATCATGGCGGTCTCAATCATCCAACTAATCAAATTGACGTATAAATTTCATCTTTTACGATATTTTTAAAGCATTTTATTACATTACCGTGATACGAATATTTTCATTGTCAGTGTTCATTAATTTTATTCATAACTTTTAAATTTAATAAATTACCTGGCAATTTGATTGGACACGTGACGACCTTAAACGGTACAGTGAGAAAATCTAACGTTTTTCTCAATAAACAATCGAATTGAATATGGAATAAAAATAGTAAAATTACCTGAATACAGTCCTGTTCCATGATATAATATTGTACACTGACTTCTTACATGCATTGTTTTAAGTATGTTTGTATGAAGAGGTCAATGAATATTTTGACCTTAATGACGTAATATACGGCGTGGGAAATCAAAGACAGATCTGAGTATCTAACAAAAATATTATGAATGACACAAAAGATAAAATAGTTTTTTATTTTATAAATTGTATCAAACCTTATAAATAGTTTAAAAAAAAACTTCATTTTTGTCTCTTTTCCTTCTCTTAAAATTTGTAAGGGAGAGTAGTTTTGCTACGGTGCTAATTGCGTGGACCTTATTCGCACCACGCAGTTTTCTCATAAATGTTTAGTTTTAAGCGAAAGTTGATGATAAATTCATAAAAGAAATTGATAATCTCAAAAGCGTCACTACCCGATGACAAAAGGGGGGCAAGTTGCTTTATGAAGAATGGGAAAAGTATAAATTGAAGGTACAAGTAAAAATATAGGAGATAAAACGAAAATATTTATTTTAATTTTAAAATTACATCTATTTTACCATTAATTTACCTGAAAAGAGGCGTGGAACTAGAGCGAAGTTTTGGGTGGTCACAGACACTGGAATCCGGATTTATACTTGTGAGAACCGTGGGCCTTTTTTGTGTTTTTGTGTGGCGACTTTACCTAAAAATTTTTTTTTCTACTATTCCGTTTACCCCGCATTCATCGTATAGGCGCCCTTTTTCTAAAAACTTGTTGCCAAAAAAGATTTTATTTAGTTTTTCTACCCTATGTGTGAAATATATAAGAGTATATTAAGTTTAATCCCAAGTTTGTTACGTTTAGAAATATTGATGACACAAACAAAATTTTAATTGAGTTTTTCATAAAATTAGTCTAATTAGTCCATTTCCGTTTATCTGCCCTTTTACACGATAACTCAAAAGCGAAAAGAAATATCGAGCTGAATTTTTTTTATCGTGTTCCAGAACCAAAAAATGAGTTTGAGTTCGTAAATTGACAACATGGGTCCATTGGGTCTTGTAAACTGCAAGAAGAAGAACAAAAGTTTAAATGTAAAATTGTTTCATATAAATAAGTAAAAAACTTTTGTTTGAAACTTTTTTACGTAAATAACTTTGTTTTCCCGTGATAGTCTAAATTAAGGCAAAAATTTAGTCCCTTTTTCTCAAAAAAAAAGATGGTTAGTTAAAAATTTTTAGACAGCTTGAATGATGCTAATTTCATATTAAATTCATTCATCCTATAACTAAAATTTCAAAATAGTCAAGTAGAATTTTACTTGAATTTCCATTTTTGTGAATCTCTAGAGAGGGGAGCCGCCACTGCCTGCCTCCCCCCTTGGCAACCTCCATGGGTAATCTAGACAAAAAAATTCAGTTTTATTTATTTTGAGACTGCCACAAGAATGGTTTTCGTGTCGCAACACGGAATTACATTAATCAAATTAATTTTTGTAAATGGCTTTTTGTAAATAGGTGTGATAGCATTCTCATCCAAAACGAACCATACCCATTAAACTGACGATAGTAATAATGGATATGATGTATTTAAACACTTCTAAACTCATTACGGATAAATATAACCGCATTAGATGATCATTAATGTAAATGAGATGAAATAAAATTGTAATTTTATTGACTACCAAGAACATAGATAGCTGCCTGTCGTGTCTTTATTCGTTGCCAACATAAGAAATAGAAAAACCACTGAATTATGTATATTGTAGTATTGGAGACACTCGTAAAATTTATATATTTACGATATGGACACCACTATGGGCTATGTAATAAGGAAACGAATATTGTATAGTAGACCACGTGACCATATGAAAAAAACAACATAATATGGTTAAATTTTATGACTTTGTATTTTTTTTGTTGTAATACGGGTTTTCAGTGGCGTAACTATTACCAGTATTCACTGTATTCGACTGGAACTGGAGGTCTATGTGGAGCTAGAAAGGAGTTTCTTGAAGAACAAAAATGCGATTTTTATACCCTGTATATATGATATATATCAAGGTATACTAAGTTTAGTCCCAAGTTTTTAATTCTTAAAAATATTAATACTATAAACAAAATTCTGGTATAGGTGTTCATAAAATTATCTACACAGTCAATTTCGGGTTGTCCGTCTGTTTATTTGACAACACAATAACTCAAAAACGAAAAGAGATATCAACATAGGTCAATTGGGTCTTGAGTCTGTAGGACCCATCTTGTAAATTGTTAGAGATTGAACAAAAGTTTAAATTTTAAATATAAAAAATGTTTCTTTTAAAAAAACTACTGTTCCTTGAAAAAATTTGTTCGTAAATATCAGTGTTTACCCGTGAGAGCGCAAATTAGATTAGAAACATTATACTGTTGTTTTATCGAGGCCAACATTTAATACAACAAAGTAAATTTTTAAAGCACGCAGTTTAATTTAAGTATTTCTATCTCTTAATTCTGATTTAAAATAACTTTTGCAAAAATATAAATTCGAATCAATTAAATTGTACTATAGGCTCGAAAACACTCTTTAAATTTCAAAAAGTTGGCTTCGATAAAACGTTTTACCACTCAAGTATAGTATTTATATATAGGTTGGTAGCTATTGTATACGCTTCATATATTATGTATGTGTTTGTTTGTTTAACTTTTTTTACTTACATGATGAAAAAAACTAGCGAATATCAAGAATATCAAAAATAGCGTAATCCGCACTGTTTATACATGGTTTTTCAACAATTAACTCAGTCTATTGTTTATTTTCACTTATTTTTTTTTGTAAATTAAGGAAATTTCAAACAGTTTTCATAGATCATGTATGAGAGGCGTGGTCCAACATAGGAAAGGTTTTAGTCTAGATCTAACACATCTTAATCGATAGAAGTTACGCCACTGCGGCTTTTACCTCATTATTTACATCCTTGAAAATGGTAGAGATATTAAATTAGTTTATGTGATGAAATACGGTAGCTAGGTTTTTAAAAATGGCGGTGTCTTCCAGTAACGTTTTCTTCAGTTTCCCAAAAAATTGATTTCTTTAGGGCTGCCACCTTTCCGTTTTGGGGTGATAGCCCCTGATTTTTGAGGTGTTTCAGCGATCCCCTGACAAAGTAATGAATTTTTTGAAAGTATTTTTTTCTATCTATCGTATTTTTATTCTAAGCTATCTGCAAATTTTTACTTGCTGTCTTTACTGTTTAACGTAAATAGTAGTGAAAATTTGATAATAATATATCGTAACTACAAAATTATCAAAATTCCGTACTAAATTTTTCTTTAAATTGGAGATTCCGGTTTTGAAGCTCTTCACAAAACGTCTGAAATAAATATCAAATTTTAAGTCTTTTAATTAATATAATAAGAGCCTAAATGGCCGAGCGGTCTAAGGCGTTTGCCTTTGACTGTTTGTCCATTTAGACGTAGGTTACGGGTTCGAATCCAGGTAGCGGCAGTGTGAACAATTTATAATTAATGGGAGTGCAGAATTGATCACATTTTCGTCGCTTGGATAAGAACGAATTAAGCGACTCCACCCACATCAAAATGTAATTGTAAATATGTTTGTAATTAAATAATTAAAGATTAACAAATAATGATTTGGGTGGCCTCTGTTATAGGCGTATATGTCAGAGAAACGGAGGTTAAACCCCATTATTATTATTATTATTATTAAGCGTTTTAAATTTTTATCTACTGAGATACTTTGTTTCAAGATTACTTATAAATGACAAAAACTTCATATTAACTCGATTAGGTTAATTTTTATTCAAGACACGATTTATTCCCTAAACAGAAGAGAAACATAATAATTAACAGTCAATTCTTATATTATCTATTCAACTTAAATTCAAAATAGCGTTTCATTTTCAGTACAAACTTTATATATACTCCAAACAAATAAGACATTTGGTTTCTTTGTTTCTGAAACGAACAATTTCTCAAAGTTAAGTAATAATCTCACAACATCTAGAAAATTATCTAGCTCATACTTAAGAATTTTGATATTTATATTTTAAGAACGTTAGAAAAAAAAAGGGTTTTGGGGTAAATTCTGTTAGAACTTGGGAAAATTAGACAAAAATTAAAAGTTTTTTTTTTCGATACCATAGTTTTTGAAATACTGTTGCGTAAAGGTTTAGAGAAAATCGCTTGTCGAAGAAATTAATACAAATGTCATTCATTTCAATAACTTAAAATGTATTTTATGGAAAAACGAGTATAATTTTCTTTATAGGAAAATATTTGTCATGCTTTTAACTAATTAATAGTGCCCCATTTTTTAATGCAATGTCTAAAAATTTCAGAACCCAACCAACTCCTTTATAGTCGAGAAACTCAACTTCTTGCAAGAACCCAATTAGCACTTAATTAACACGCTTAGTTGGTACCTGATTAAACATTCGTACTAGATTTAGCTAGGCCTGATTTTCAGATCCGTTATTTTGCGAAATTCGAGGCTTTCTTTAATAAATTAGGCAATTTCACGATTCTGGCCGTTTAGCACTTAATTAGCACCTGATTGTGTTTCCTTGACATTCATTATTTCACTATAATTTTCATTGCGTTGCTAGCATCACAACGCAACTTTGCGTATTGATTTGCGGTGTAAGTTACAAAGTACCTAGTTTCTGACTTTGGTCTTTAATTAGCAACTAATAAGTGAAAACAAACAATTGACTGAGTTAATTGTTGAAATACCACGTATAGACAGTGTTGATTACTCTGTCGCATTACACATACATACATGTCACACATATATGATTGATATTCCCATATAATACATACTATACAATTTACGCCTAATTTGCGCTCTCACGAGTAATCAGTGATGTTTACGAAAAAATGTTTCAAACAAAAGTTGTTTATTTTTTTATAAGGAATATTTTTTACATTTAAATTTTTCTTCTATCTCTAACGGTTTTCAAGACTCAATTGACCTATGTTGCTCATTTACGAACTTGATCTCACTTTTTACGTCCTAAGCACGCTATAAAAATTTTAGCTTCATATCCCCTTTCGTTTTTGAGTAATCGTGATGACAGACGGACAGACAGACAGACAGACAACCGGAAAAGTGGCTAATTAGGTGATTTTATGAACACCTTTACCAAAATTTTGTTCGTAGCCTCAATATTTTTAAGCGTTACAAACTTGGGACTAAACTTAATATACTACTTCATATATATATGGTATAAATAGTAACTAATTTTGGCGTTTTTTAAATTGGCGTAACAGAGCTCAAAATATCCCCTTAAAAAAAATACACGAATAACCAATTGCCAATTTGCTTGGACTAATACGTATTCAAGTCATTGTTTTTAACACAAAAACACGTTCATTCTTCTGAATACATGAGGGGTTGGTTTAAGAAATAAATACAACTAAAAACATTGACACACTGACACACTTATTGTTTGTTTAGGTTACTTTTAATAGATTGAAGAATTTCACATCCCCTAACTATATTTAAATAACATATATATTTCATCCCCCTGTTGCGATATTGTCTAAAATATTAATTGGTATTTTATATTGTAAATCAGGGGCGACTGACGAACTAAAAAATCCATAGTAAATGTACCCAACAGGTTATGGGTCATGAAAAATTAAGTGGTGATGTAACATGAGAAATTCTCAATGTGACGCTTTTTAAAAAAATCTTATCCTCCTCCCGTCCACAATTTGATGTGTATTTCCTAGTCGTAGGAAATGTAACCAGATTTGTAAGCGGCAATTTCTTTTTCATAAAAAAATTTTATGTAAATTAATCTTTTATTATATTAATATAATGTATACGAACCTCAGCCAGATGTGGTCCGGGAACAGTATCCAAGGACCGCAATGTGCGTTCGAAATGTCAATGTCATGTGTCCTGCAGTTCACAAGTTGACGCGCAATTAGCTGCGTTCTTCATCGACCCTCGAGCCAAGTGATCCACCGTCCAGGGTAATCTTTTTAAATTTTAAATATTTACACATAACTTATACATTCAAAAATAAATAATTATTCAATTTAATTTTATTCGATTCTTATCATAAAAGTTTTTTGCAAAAAATAGAACCAACTTCTGAAAAACAACAGATAAAAAATTAATTTTAAAGTACAGATTTCAATCAAATCCTTAGCTAAAAATTAATTCATTGGAGTCGGTACTATAAAATTAAATTTTACTTTTTTTTGGAACCGGTTCTATTCTTTGCAAAAAAATTTTATTTTGTACTTTTAAGTGAGCTAAAAACTTTCCGTACGTAATGAAGTAACACGTATTAATCCATATCTTAAAAACTACTAAACCGATTTTGGTAAAACAAATATGGAGAGTAAATTTCTTTCAAAAAAAGAATCGATCTTCAATTGGCAGAGAAATCGGTGAGCAATTAATCATTAACCAATTCGAAGTATATCAAATTCAATAAAGAAAGAATTATTGAAATCGGACTACTTTGTAAAAAGTAATGCGAATTTATTCGTTAATCCAACAGCCATGTCATCTGAAAATACCAGTAAAAATAATATAATAAAATTTTATGATGTTAGCCTAATGAAGAAGGCATGTTTGTGATTTCAAGCGCCGAATCCAACTTTGTAAAAAATTGAAAGAACCGTGAAAATTTGACACAGAGACAATTCTGGCCTCACACTGTATCAAATTTAGTCTATTTGAAAAAAGTCCTGAAAAGGTACTCTCCCCTTTAAGAAAACTAGTCCTTCTAATCTGAAAAGAGATCGGAAAATTTCACGGTTTTTTTGATTTTGGACCAAGTTGCGTTCGTCGTTCGACATCACAAACTTGGACTATTCATTGAGCCAGCATCATAAAGAAGTTTGCGAAAAATCTATGGATTTGATAATATATAAAGTTACTCCAATATGTTGAGAGGTATTTAAGTTTCATTAAAATGATTTTTTCATTCGATTCGCTTTTGAATCTTTAAAAAGGCTTCGCTGATTATTAGGGAAAATTCGTTGTTAAACATTTTCTCCGACCCATGAGTTGTTAAAAGGTAGACATAACCTAGCCAAAATAGGCTTGCGACCAAAAAATTTGAATTGAAAGAAAATGAAAATAATTCAACCATTGAGAATTTTAATTTTCAAATTAAACGGTCTAACGGGATTTTTCCTTATAAATAGTGAATGGTATGGTATGTATGTCTATTACTTTACGGTAAACACACACAAACACACAATAGTCATAAAAATGAACAACCTAAGAGTCCCGTAACGCCCTTTGTACCATCAAAACAAATATAAAAGTACCATAAAAATGATACCATCTTTGTATATTATGTGATACAATATAACACCTTACACTGTCTAACCTAACCTTACTTTAACCATCACACCATCTGCAATTTCATAATTTTCTTTTTAACACATACGATGTAATTACAAGGAAAATTATTACTTTTCACGTCATCATTTTTACTTATATTTTTCCTCTTTAATTGTAATTTGGTATCGTAAAAAATGTTGTAATTGAGAACAATTTTAATACGATATATAATGTTGTTACAAATTGACTTTGCACCCTAAAAAGCAACGGCGTCACCAAAGGGAGCAAGATGAGGTGTCTCCTTAAGACTCTAAATAATTTAAACAAATGTCAGTTATTTATTATTCGATTAGCAGAGTTTAAAAAATCAACATAATTATGGCGGCCTTTCGGCTGTAATTCATTATGTTTTCGAAAATTTCGAACACTTCCGAAAGTATTTTCTAGAATTTGATTTCGTTCAAAGATGTTTCACCAGACCACTAATTGAAGCTATCTGCAATTTTCAAGTCCATCTCTTTTATAGACAGAAAATCGACAACAAAGTTTTGTCCTAATTTGCCCTCTAACGGGTAAACAGTGTTAGAGGTGTTCATAGAATCACCTAATTTATAGTCCACTTCCATTTCGTTATCAAGCTGAAAATTAGCTCAGGACGAAAAAAGCGAGTTTAAATAATAGAGCTACATAGGTCAAGCAGGCCTTGGTACTGTAGGACCCATTTTTTAAACCGTTAGAGAAAGAAAAAAAAAGTTAAAAAATTTCCTTACAAAAAAATTAACAACTTTTGCCTGAAACATTTTTTCGTTAACATCAGTATTGACTCGTGAGGGCGCAAATGTGGACAAAACTTTGGTGTCCATTTACCCCAAAACTTTAAAAGATAAGTTGAAAATTTGCTGGAGGCCTCGAAAAAAATCTAGAAAATACTTTCGAAACTTTTCGAAAACCGAAGCAAATATCGTTTGCCATAATTGTGTTGGTTTTTTAAACTCTTCTAATTTATAAAAATAATGCAAGCACTTTCAGCACTTTCTATACAGATTATTTCAATAATTAACTCAGTTAATTGTTTGTTTCACTTGTTTTCATTTTAGGAATTAGAAATCGAATTGAAACAATTTATTATTTAATTCGTGAGAATTTAAATACACGTTTCATGCAGATTACATAAAATATTAGAAACACTTAAAATGGCAATAGAGATGAACTTTTTTTTCCACACTTTTCCCCACAAAGATACCCATCATTTATATCTCTCTTCCCTATATGAATAATTAAATTTTCTATCATGATTAATTTTCAAAATCAGCATGCAACTTTTTAAATGAAGATGTTTTAATAAATGAATCTGTGTGTAAAATAAAAATGTAACTAATATTATTTAGTTTAACTTAGCGTATCATGTTACAAAGATTTGTAACTGTACACACTAATTCAAAAATAACTGAGCACCAATCAATATAAATGTAAAGAGCTCAATATAAGCTTTGAAAACTTGTTTTTCAATCAATAATTTTAAAAATATTCAAAAATTTTCAACTGCAGAGATCAACTTATAGTACAAGCATTTTAGATTTTAAATCGCACTATTGATTTTAGCGAAAGTGCTAGGAGAAACTTCGTAGAGAATAAAATTCTCTACAAAAAAGATCTGGGCATTTTTTGCGTAAGTGACATACTAAACAATCTACTGGAAATAGTCCCATAACAGCAACTTATATATGGGTATTTTACTCTCAAATAGCGTTATTAATGTTTTAGAAGCGCATAAGCTGCTTTTAAATAGCACTGTATGCGATTTGTTCGGAAGTAAGTAATTTCAGCGACCTCTGACGCGAGAACAACAAGTCATATAATTATTTAGACAAATGTTATTGCCTGTTGTGCTTTAACTTTCGTTGAGACTTTTTTTTTCATTCCCTTCGCTTGCTTTAATCGCAAAAGGAAAATTATTTTTTTCAAATTTTGCTTCAAGCTTTCAGTAGATTTTTATTAGAGAGTGTTATTCTCTACAATAATGCTTTCGGCACTATTTTGCTAAAATCAATAGTAGCAGTTATTACAAAAAATACTGAAATTTTTCTTCGAAAACGAGATACCCGAAACACACCTCGAAAAATTTGGAGACTCTGGCCCAAAAAAATAGAGTTGGTAGATCTAATGAACTTCTCAAAAATCATTTCAAGTTTATCGAATGAAACAGTACTTGAGTTTGCTCTCATGCTAAAATAAAAAAAAACAAAAACAAAAACAAGCTTTATATGATAGCAAAGGTATGTGTAATGTGTATACTCCACAATACAAAACAGTGACAAATTAGAAGTGTCACTAAGAAATACGTCATATAAATCATAATATCACCATTGCATTGCACTCAGAGCAGTGTATACAATTATATATTATTATACTACAGTCAAAACCAGCTATAATGACATTCAAGGGATCATACGATCAAGGGCGTCGCCAAAGGGAAGCAGATAGGGGCAGCTGAGTAAGTAAACTAACTATTTTTGAGGAAAAGTAAACTAAATTTTTGCCCTTATTTAGACCCTCAGAGGGGAAAACAAAGTTCTTTACAATGAATTTTTTATAAGAAACAGTTTTTACACTCTCATGGTTTACAAGATGGATCGTACGGATCGAAGACCAAATGGACTTTTGAACTTAAACTTCATTTTTATGTCTTAAGCACGGTACAAACAGCTCGATATCTCTTTTCGTTTTTTGGGTTATTGTGTTGATGGACAGACAAACGGAAATGGACTAATTAGGTTAATTTTACGAATACCTATTTCAAAATTTTGTTTCTAGCATCAATATATCTAAGCCATATTTTTGTAGGAAAAGGGCTCCCATAAGATGGAAGGGGAAAAAAATAACAAAAAAAAATTTTTTTTAGGTAAACGATTTCTACCAGTATAAATCCGTACCCCCGTGTCTGTGAAAGTTCAAAATTTAACTCTAGATAAACGCTTGTTTTCAGATAAATTTATAGTTAAATAAGTCTAAATTTAAAGTAAAACCTACCATGACTGCGCATCCAACGGATATATGTAAGTAAAAATTGTATAAACGTAAGTTACACTAACCGATAAGAAAATAGTTTAATTTGTATTACAGCTTCAGTGATGTACGTGGCGTACGTCCTTATACATACTATGACGATTACTCTTCCGACATTTTGAATCGTTATATCTCAGAAACGGTGGCTCTTAGGAAAACAAGTATTGGGACATTTTCATATTTAATTATCTGATCTACAATTTTCTTCTGAGCTAATTTTATGACAAAACTTTGCTGAAAATAATGAAAACACCCGTTTTGGTGACCTTTGACCTCGTGTAAATTTTTTCACACGTCTCGGATCGATGAGGGTTTTTCATTTATGATGGTGTTTTGAACAATCCTACGAAATTTCAACTGCCTGCCAATTTTTATACCTTCATTTAATTTTGTTTTTAATTTGACCCGGTAAATATTCCTTCATTGTAATAACAATTGATTCGTCATAATAATCGATTTTTACTGTACACTCACAATATACGCATACAGTTGAGCCCTATACAATGTACACACAAGTGAAGCAAATCTTTAACGAGTTTCTAAAATTAATTGTGTACATACACGGTTGACATCTTACTTTTAAAACATTTATGTTTTGATATTATTACACATGTAAGAGTCACACGGCACTGTGTCACATTCGTACATACACAGTCACAAGCACACTGTCACAGTCACATCAGTCCTATTCTAAATGTAACATGGGTATGAGAGGTATTATGATATATCATGTTTTATTATTATATTTGCAAAAGAATGGGATTCTAGTTGGTTTTTTATACAGAACGTATACAAAACTCGACGATAGTAATATCCATGGAGATAATACCTTAGAACTACAAAGTTACCGCCAACTGCTGTACGCAGTAGAGAGTGAACAGATAAAGAAGGCGCTTATCGCTAGAGAGAGTATACTAAGGATTTCAATAAAACATTATAAATACATTTTTTGTTTAACAAAGTTTACAAAAATCACAAAAAATTCCTAGGGCATCGGGCTATTATTATTTTATCGTTCAAAGTTGGCTGAAAAATGATGAATCATATCGGTTATACTTTTCAATTAGATATTTATATATCAAAAAATGTTGAGAGTGTGATAAAAAACTATCTAAAATATTTCATATCTTGTAGTATCATAAAAATATGAGGTTGCCGATGATATAAAAACAAAATTTTAATTAATTTATGAGTTCATCGAATCATTTGATGAAGAGAGACCACTGTAGTTAGAGTATTGATGATTGAAGAGCGATATCTATATTATCAAATTATTTTCTACTTTTTAGTACAATAACAGCTTGTCACTTAACCCGCCCTCACTTTTTACGTCCTCAGCATGCTATAAAAATTGCAGATTGATATCTCTTTCAGTTTTTGAGTAATCGTGATGACAAACGGGTAGACAGACACCAGACGACAGACAGACAGACAACCGGAAAAAGACTAATTAGGTGATTTCATGAACACCTATATCAAAATTTTGTTCATAGCTTCAATATTTTTAAGCGTTACAAACTTGGAACTAAACTTAGAATACCTGGGTATATTTCATATCCATGGTATAAAAAGTCATTTAGATTCCAACATAATTTACTTGATTTTTTTTTTTTTAATTCAACATCATCCGTCATCTGTTTTGTTTGTGCATACAAAATATTAAACTAGTCGTAAATTTTTCATACTACTCTTCTACGTTCTATGCTTTCTGCCCGACTATTTATTACACATATTTTTATGGGAGTTGTTTGTTTTTTATTTTTGTTTTTTTTTAATTTTTTGTTTTTATTTGATTCGGTTTTGTTTTGTGTTTGTTTTATTATGATTATAATTTAAATTAGATTAAAACTTTTCACACTATCATGGCGGAGAATCCTTTGAAGTCATTTTATGACTGATTTAAGGTTGTATGATTACTAAATACAGTATCTTCGTTTCTGTCTACAAAATATGTTTTTCAAGTCAAATTTTAATTTTATTTAATTTTGTTTCGTTAACCTTAAAAATTATTTCAGTAAAATTTAGTTGATTGTAGAACTGCCACTTCTTCGATATTGGATCGAAGTCTCCGATTTTCGAGTTGTGTCTTTGATCCTTGGGAAAGAGTATAATTACTTCGGATTTAAGCAAAAAATATCACTTATTATAAGAAAAACACTTGTTTGAAAAATCGCAAAGAAAAGCGTTTCCAAGACTGAAATGTAATGAAAACAAGTTAAAACAAACAATTGACTGTGTTAATTGTTGCAATACCATGTATAGATAGTGTTGATTACGCAATCGTTTGTTTTTCATGTCATGAAGGTTAAGAAAGATAATCACTCTTACACACAAAGAGTGTGTTTCTCCTCACTGCCTCAGTGAACATAATATATGCTGTAAACAAACACATACATAATATATGTAACGTATAAATTTAAAATATATACAATAGGTATATACTTACTGTATAATATTCTAACCTAATTTGCTCCCTCGCGAGTAAACAGATATGGTAACGAAAAATGATTCAAATAAAAGTTTTTTTTTTTTTTTAAGGAAAATGCTTTTTAAACTTTTGCTTTATCTCAAACGGTTTACAAGTTGGATCCAAAGCCCGATTGACCTATGTTGCTCATTTTACGAGTTATCGTTCTGACAGACGGACAAACAGACAACCGGAAATGGGCTAATTCGATGATTTTATGAACACGTATTCCAAAATTTTGTTGGTAGCATTAATATTTTTATACGTAGTAAACTTGGGACTAAACTTAGTATACCTTGATATATTTCATATATACATGGTATAAAACTTATCTTTTTTTAGTTAGAAAATGTCTCTTAATCAGAGGATCTTTAGTAAGGTTTTAAGAATAACTAAAAAATAGAAATAACAAGAAAATAATAACTTTCGCTACGAGAAACTTTTGTTAAATCAATTCAGCAAAATTAAATTGATCCAAGAATTGTTGTTATCAACAAAATTGGAGCCGATTTGTCCACAGGGCTAATATTAAAAATAATTATCAATTTCAACAAATATTTATAGGTATTTTCGATTGAATTAATTTTATTATGATGACTTTTTCGCTGTTTCATCTAAAAAATCAAAATCTCAATAGGGTATTCTACTATATTTGAAAAAGTACTTCAAAATGTTGATTTTACTACTAAAAAAACCACCAAAAATTTATTTCGGAAAAATACTCACGATTTCTTGCCAAAAACTTAAATTAAATTTTAAACCTTTTTTAAACTGTCAAAAACGCGAGCATCCAATTTGATGACGTAATATCGGTATCATTATACGAAATAACACAAATAAGTTTGACAGATATATTCATAGACATCAGATTATTATAAATATAAATACTTATTATCTATGCATATACCCAGCTGTCTACACTGAACTAACTGAAGGTCTATGGCTCATACCGATATGACATCACATCGGAGCTTGTCCGCGTTTTAGGTCACGTGATATGCAGTTTCAAAATTACGATTTTTAATTTTAATATTATAAATTTTAACTTTTTTCAAATTTCATAAGTTACTTTTGACTAACGATAATACCCAATTATGTTAAATATAACAATCGGAAAATCCATAAAAAGAAATTTCTGCCAGAGCTATTTAGATTTGCTCTAATTATTTGTATCAAGTAATCCATACTAATTATGAGATATTATTTATGTACATTTTTCCTCGAATATCTTGGTCTTTGTTTAAATCACTTCGATAAACCAAAATGAGGTGATAAAGAATAATATATAAAGCAAATTGGTATCCTTGTTCGGCCAATAAAAAAATAACCACAATGTTTACGGATATTACAATACAATGCATTCTATTTTCGGTTAAATATGATCGAGTTAATATTTACGATACAAGGGGTATGATATGTAAAAAGGGATCAAATACAATATGATTCTAAAAAATGTATCACGAAGGAAAATTAAAATAAAAGTGGGATAAAAATTTTATGTTTTGGATTTTGAGGCTAATTTTAACCTAATCTATATATGTAAAAATGTTATATTCGCATGTGTATGCTTCGAAAGCTGTAAAAGTTTTGAATCGATTAAGCTCAAATTCTTACACGATATCCAACCCACTTAGAGGATATTCAACCCACTTTTATCTATTTTTTACTCCCGACGCATGTGGGATATGGGAGGTGGAAGCAAGGGCATCGCCAGCCGATTGCAAAGCGGGGGGAAAGTTGCTTTATGGAGAATGGGAAAAGTATGAATTGAAGGTACAAGTAAAAATATAGGCGATAAAACGCGAAAATTTATTTTAATTTTAAAATTAGATCTATTTTACCATTAATTTACCTGAAAACAGGCGTGGAACTAGAGCAAAGCTTTAGGTGGTCACAGGCCCTGGAATCCGGATGTATACTGGTGAGAACTGTGGACCTTTTTTGTGTTTTTGTGTGGCGACTTTACCTAAAAATTTCTTTTTCTACTATTCCGTTTCCCCCCTTTCATCGTATAGGCGCCCTTTTCCTAAAAACTTCTTGCCAAAAATGATTTTATTTACTTTTTCTACCCTATGTGTGAAATATATTAGAGTATATTAAGTTTAATCCCAAGTTTGTAACGTTTAGAAATATTGATGACACAAACAAAATTTTAATAGAGTTTTTCATAAAATTAATCTAATTAGTCCATTTCCATTTGTCTGTCCGTTAACGCGATAACTCAAAAACGAAAAAGATATCGAGCTGAATTTTTTTTATATCGTGTTCTAGATCCAACAATTGACAACATGGGTCCATTGGTTCTTGTAAACCGAAAGAGGAAGAACAAAAGTTTGATTGTAAAATTGTTTCATATAAAAAAGTAAACAACTTTTGTTTGAAACAATTTTTCATAAATAACTTTGTTTTCCTGTGAAAATCTAAATTCGGGCGAAAATTTAGTTTCCTTTTTTCTCAAAAACTATAAAAGATGGTTTAGTTGAAAATTTGTAGTTTGATTGATTCTAATTTCATACTAAATTCATCCTATAACCGAAATTTTGAATTCAGAAGAATTTTACTTTTTTAAAGTGGGTACTTTGAACCATTTTTGTGAATCTCAAGGGAGGGGGGCCAGTTGTCTCTACTTGCCCCTCTCCTATGTATTCCAGAATGTCATTCATAATTTTCTTCTATTTTTAGAAGTAGATTTCATGAAGGAGGCTACAATTTTGAGAACCACCACGTACAAAAATGCTCATTCATTTAAGCAAACAATGTCGTTATTATATTTACGGTAACATTGATCGTAAAAACTATCGTAGACATTTATATAATAATAATAATAATAATAATAATAATAATAATAATAATAATAATAATAATAATAATAATAATAATAATAATAATATGATATTTTGTTTTAGTAACTTTCGTTTAGTAATATTCTCAGTTAGTTACTATAACAATAAGTTGGTGCAATTTTTATTTTGGGTATTTGCCAAACAATAAGTGTTTAGTGTCTGTTCTTGTGATTTTCACAATTTTATATAAAAACTTTTTTTTAAACACTTTATAAATTGAAGTTTAGTCCATAAAATATAAGTGTACAGTCGATTCAATAAAACGAAAAATTGTATTTCGAAAGTGGTTGGTCCACTAGATTTGCTCCAAGACGAATGTCTGATTTTTAATATTTTATTCTTTATTATGCCGCCCTATTAGCTCAATTGGTTAAGGCGTAACCAATTCCGCCCACGCTATGCATAGGGTAGCGAGTTCGATTCCCGCCGTCGCAACAAAAATAATTTTAATAAAAGTTGTAATGGGCTGGTGTAGTGCATGGTATATGCATGAAGGAGGTGCACTCAGTCTCTGAAGTTGAGGAGGTGAGTAAATGAAATTATCAGCGGAAAAGTTGGTAAAACACATATATGGCATCACAATGAGCTCTATAGTCTAAGTGTGTCCTTCGTGGACAGCCAATATAACTTAACCTAACCTAACTTATTATTTATTATTTAATACACAAAATATCAAAATAGTAGCCTATAAACTAAATATCTCTGTCATCTGTAAAATCAAATGAACATACAGTGGAAATTGGTTAAGTGGGACCTGGATAAGTGAGTAAACCTCCAAAACTGGAACTCTGATGAGATCCCATCACTTTGGTACTGAATTACCTCTGTTAGTGGGACGAAGCAAACCTTTATATCTGGGATTCGTTCTTTCGATTTCATCGTCAAAGTTACCTCTATAACTGAGACAGCGAGTGAATTTTATATGCATTGACCTCTGTAACTGAGAACTGAGATAACATCATTTTGTTTGTTCACTTACTTATTTTTATTCTATCCGCAAATTCCGCACTTAACTAATTTTGAGTCTCAATGACCTTCAGTTTTAGTTTTGCTTTACTATCATATAAATGTTCATTTGAAAAATTCCGAAACGAAGGCTCAAATCGATATCAATACGTAAAAAACTGAAGTTAATATCCGTTTATGAAAGTGGGAAGACGTAATGAAGTCTGTGTCGAATTGAATGCGCCAAAATCTACTCTTTAATGTGCTAAAATTCAATTACAATGTTCTGAAAGACAAAGAAAACTAAAACGTGCACGTTTCTCAGAATATCCTGAATTTGAACAGTGTTTGCTAACATGGTTCAAGCAACTTTGTAAGAAAAACGTTCCGGTAAGTGGACGGATGATTAAAGAAAAGGCACAAGATTTCGCACGAAGGCTCGGTATTCATAATTTTTGAAGCAACAATGATATTAATAATACGTTATTTTATTTAATAATCGCACCGCTATAACTGAAATAACCTGTATTCTGACCTCTATTAATGGAACCCTCTGTAAAAGAGACAGATATTTATTTATACCTGGATATCTGCGACACTGGGTAAGTGAAATACCTCTATAAGTGAAACAAAGCAGGTCCCTTTATGTCTCACATAACTAGGTTCGACTGTATATGTCTAAAATAATTCTTCAATTATTATTAAAATTATCAAAAAAATCTTTAAGGATGTACGAGCACCAAGTCAATTTTTATACCTTGCATATATGTAATATGCAAGGTATACTAAGTTTAGTCCCAAGTTTGTAGCGCTTAAAAATATTCATGCTACCCACAAAATTTTGGTATAGGTGTTCATAGAATCACCTAATTAGTCCATTTACGGTTGTGGACACGATAACTCAAAAACGAAAAACGATATCGAGCTGAAATTTTTACAGCGTACTCAGGACATAAAAAGTGAGATCGAGTTCGTAAATGAGTATCATAGGCCAATTGGGTCTATGATGGCTCCTACGGACCCATCTTGTAAACCGTTAGAGATAGAACAAAGGTTGAAATGTAAGAAATAAACATTTTTTCGTAAACATCACTGTTGACTCGTGAGGGCGCCAATTAGGCGGAAATTTTATAGTACTATACTTGATTATCAGTTATGTATGTGTCACATGTTTGTATGTGTAATGTGATAAAGAAATCAACACTGACTATGCATGGTATTTCAAAAATTAACTCAGTCAATTGTTTGTTTTCACTTGTTTTATTTAAAATTGCCTTGGTGCTCGTACTACTTTCAAATGTATTCTTGATTTAAAAACTGTACATCGATAATGAAACAAATATGTATGGTTTAAAAATTAAAATTGTAAGAAAAACACAATCCTTGTTTATATCATCCTGTTGCATTCTGTAAGGAAAATAAAACATAAATATCTGTATACACGATACATCGAAAAAAGGATATATTATATAATTTAAGGGACGTCTTTTTTGGTTATGTAATATATATAAAATGAACAATAGGTACTACTCTCTATTTACTATATAGTGGTGGACATGTAGTGGACAATCTAATACAGATGTTACCAAACACAACACAAAAATATCTGGAATGAGATATATATACCATATACATCGTGTTTGTAGGAATATAAGGATAGTCAGGATACTTAGGAGGAATCTAGCCAATACAAATAATAATATTATATAATATCCCTTTTATTATTTATGTTCTTATATTAAACGTAATTTAGGTTAGGAACGAAACAGCACAACATATCTTATTTTTAAATCAATTTTATGATTTTATTATATAACGACCGATCAATAGCCCGTTGAAAAATTAACTATTATGTTCTGGAATCAACAAACTATGCTGTTGTTTGTTTAAGCATTCGATGATCCATAAAACAGGGTAGAGAAAAATTCATTTTTTTGAACTTCTTCCTCGCTGCGTGACATTTTCTGTTTTTCCTTGCAAATATAACGTCAAAATAAATAAGTTAAGGTAGTTGGGTCATTTAAGCAAAATCTTAAGAAATCTTCTAAGACAATTTACCGCGTCTAACATAAGATAATTTCAATTAAAAATGATATTTTTAACACACGCAGCATCGGAGAAGCGTGTCTTTAATTTTTATTTTTTTTCCAGTGAAAGAGAGCTACCGTTTTGACAAAAACCTAATATGTGGAAGAATATAATGTTTACAAGCAATAAAATAAAATTAGTTACCGTTTAGTTTCCCTAAAATATTGAATTCAATATTACATTAAAAGTATTATTTTTAATGGAAGGATGTATGTTTGTATTAATTGTATTATATTTGATTGTAGTAGCGTACACTACAGTAAGCAGTAAAACAACTTAGTTGTATACAATGTAGTTGTACAGCTATGTGTATAAGTATAGAATGAGTAATAAGCCAGTAATTCTATACTGAATTGTAGGGAAAGAGCTACTTTAAGCCAAGAATTAAAATGAAACGAATTACAAATGTCACGTTCCCTTATAGCCTCCTCTCCATATGTCACAATTCATCACGCTAAGCCTCTGTCCTTAGAAAAGTTAGAAAACAGAAGTCCAGTCGTCATAAGACAAGCCGGATTTATCTCTGGAATATAATTACTTAAGACAGAAAAAATGGATATATCGCTTATAACAGTTTCAGATAGGGATTCTTCAATGTCATTATAGCCGATTTTGTATCATTTGCGACTCATAATTTTTACACGGAATAATAAACACCCTATAGAAATTGGTCCTTTCTCCTTTTTCTAAAGACCTTCAACGAACCTTAGATATTTTATAGAACATGACTCATGGTGCAATCTTCTGTTGTTAGTTCTGTGAGATATTTTATTATAAAGTCATTTAAATGGGAGTAAAAATTTGAGAGTGTCCCTATAAAATGTTTTAATTGCACAAGGGGGTGTAACTCAGTGGTAGAGTGTCTGCTTCGCATGCTGAAAGTCCTGGGTTCAAATCCCAGCTCCTCCAAATTTAAATTTTAATACAGTTCGATTTAACAAAATTTAATTTTTTTATACGTAGATACATAGAAAATTTGACTGTGTTTCCATAAAATGCTTGGCTTGTATAAGGGGGTGTAACTCAGTGGTAGAGTGTCCGCTTCGCATGCTGAAAGTCCTGGGTTCAAATCCCAGCTCCTCCAAAATTAAATTTTTTAAATAAGTAGATTTTAAAAAAATTTTCTTTTTTTTCTTTTTTAATACGTAGATATAGGTAATATTTTTGAATACTGCTTTTCATTCTAGTCAATAAAAAAAAAAAAGTAGCCCAAAGGAGATTGTACACATGATATTCAAGAAAATTATTTATTGCACTGTTGGTATTTCTGATGTGTTTTTTTACTGTCCATTGTGGTTTGCACTGATTATCATTGGACCGCAGATGTGACCCTAATAAAATCATTAAAAAATCATTTGAAATATTAAATTAAAAAAATAAACAGTAGTTATGATCGCGATCGAATTCGAAGGACGACACTTAAGATGACTAACTTTTTTATTTGGGGTAGATATATTTTTTTAGGGTGTTCATAATAAAATTCGTTTTTTGGATTTTAATATGATTGTTTTGTTTCTAATTTCGATTATGAAAAAGTCGTTATAATTTCTATTAAAACCTTTTTTCGAAAGCCAAAAGTTATTGGGTCATTATTATCGAATTCATTAAATTAGGCGTACGATAATCAATGCAGAGTGAATTGTATAATCAATTGCAATTTTCAATCGCAATTTTTTATCACGATTCAATGGCATTTTCCAACTATGCGGATGAGTCTGAAAACCAAAGCCGAATTAAACATTAGGCAGAGTAGGCAAATAGGGAAAAAAATTTAATTGTAAAATTGGAATCCTCAATGACTACAGTACAGACATAAAAAATTTACACAAGCGTGACTCGAACAAAACGAACAAACATGAAAATTCTGCACGAACGTGACTTAAATAGAACGAATATATAAATTTTACAACTGACTTCTTACCGTGATACCAACAAAATAAGCTGAAAAGTCCTATAACCACTAAAATCATAAACAAAGTCAATTCTCATTAATCTGATTGCTGAAGTCAAATCTATCGTGGTGACGATTCAGCAATTATAATGCTAATATTTACTTTTTCAACCTTGACCATGCGGTAGCCCGGCAAAATTTTTAAAAACCCAACCGCCCGACAAAATCTTCTAAGCTCATCACTACTGGGCGAAGCCCGAGCAGGTGGCAACATTAGGCGCAGGTACTTGCGCAAAAACCTTTGGTTCTCTAATTTTATTTAGTTTTTAATCTATATATGGAGGTTATAATAATATGTATTTATTTTTTTTTTATAAACAAATAACAAATAAAAAAGGATGGTAAATAATTAATGAATATAAATATTGTATTGATCAGATAAAGACCCATAATCAGTTGTTTTGTGTCAATTAATTATTTCAAAAGGTATTCATTCGAATCGAATTATAAACGTGCACATCTCGATTGTTATCGATTTATTTCGTTTTATTGCATACAATTTGCATAGAATTTGTTTTAAATAAAAATATTTATAGTAGGGCATGCATGCATGCCGCTAAATTACTGTCCGATACAATATCCAAAATGTGTAACAGAAACCATTCGACATATTTCTAAATTATTTATGTAATTGAAACAGACGTATTTTATTGACCTTATTGTGTCTTTAAGGTTCTACCATCGGTAACAGACTTTGCATTCAGAATTTAATGAAATCATATTAACCAGTTAAATTTTTAGGGACTTTCAGAGAACTGAAAAAAATATATTTTAAAGATATTTTAACATTGATCCGAATGGGAAGTCACAGATTTTATTTTATTTCACAAAACTGGACGTTCAGATTTTAAGTTCTCTGAAGGCCCCTAAAAATTTAACTTGTTAATTATGATATAATAATAGAGAGCTATGCCAAGTTTCATTGAATTCTGAATGCAAAGTCTATTACCGATATAGTACTACCTTAAGGTATTGCAGTCGTAAATCTACTTTCTTGTAGAATGTGATAGCATTTTGGTTAAATGTAAGGTTATATTTACCTAAAAAAAACATTTTAGCCTTACCCTCTGTCAGTTGGTTAAGGCGTAACCAATTCCGTCCGCGGTATGCTTAGGGTAGCGGGTTCGATTCCCCTCGTCGCAATAAAATTAATTTAATTAATATTGTGATGAGATGGTGTGGTTCATGGTATATGCATGAAGGAGGTGCACTCAGCCTCTAAAATTGAGGAGTTGATAAATGAAATTATCAGCGGAAAGGTGATAAAACACATATATGGTATCACAATGGGCTCCATAGCCTAATTTTGTCCTTCGTGGACAGCCAATATAATCTAACCTACCCTCTCTCAAAATTTAATATAGCACTCATTTAGAACATATCTCTAAAATCTTTAAAGCTTTTCGTAAAGCATTCTAGGGAAAATTTTCAAAAACTTCTCTTCTAATCGTGACTTTTGGATTTTGTGAGTCATAATTATCCAATATAGAAAGGTTTGTAAAAATCCCAAACATAATTGTCATTGTGATTTCAAAATACTGGCAAAAAATTCGAAAAGTTTTTGAATAAAAATCAGTTTCTATATTATCTAATTTTGACTGAAAATTGGGTGTCTTTATTCGAATTAAAAACCAAAATTGTAGTAGAGGATTTATATCGTAAATAATTTCTTTAGTAAATATCTTTCTATTTTCTATCTAGAAAAAATATTGACCTAAAAAATACAAAACTTTTTTAGCTGTTATAGAAGCAGTTTTTGGCTATTCTCACCGTGCGCGAGTTTCGTTTCCATGACAACGATACACTACTTTAATTATAGAATTGTATGGATGCATATATAATTGTATGGATTGCATTTATGACTTACATTGAAAATTTAATATTATTGTCTCACAAATTTAATAAATAATTATGATAATTTACATTTGAAAAATAATATTTGTGCAATTTGATTTCTTATTTTCACAATTTTTAATGCATTAATTTTAATTAATTCGTGTTTTACAATAATTTTAATTTGACATTTTTTATAATATTAAAATGTAAAGAATTGCAAATTAGTCATAACTGCCTCGTTTATCGCCAAAATTTTTCACTGGAAGCGCTGGTATCGATTTTATGGTCCCTACCATGACTACGCGCACACAACGAATATCGACAAAAATCTTATAGTTCATATTCCTGCATCAAAAAAATTTCTGTATCCACATTTGTATTGCTTCGAAGAAAGATTTCTTAGAAAGAATCAAAAGAAACTAACCCCTGTATATTTAAATAAAATCACCCTATTTAAGGGTAAAGTCGAGTATTTCTTTCGTAAATAACGAATCATTTATAAAGTGTAAACTGATAGTCATAATCGTGTATCGATATATTTGTGACATAGCATTTTTCACTCTTTTTTTGTTACAATTTTCGGGTATTTGCTCTTTCTGGAATGTTCAAATGAATTTTCCATATCACCGAATATGGGTTGTTCTACGAACAAAGGTAGAAAATGAGTTTGATTTCACCGCGACTTTTTTTGTACATTTTAGTTTAGACCAATAGTTGAAGCTACCTGCAAGTTTTTAACTCTCTATCTTTTATACTTTTGGAGAAATTGGACGCCAAAGTTTCGTCCTAATTTGCGCCTTCACGAGAATACAATAACTTCTCTATCTCTATCTCTATATATTATAAATGCGAAAGTAAGCATATTTGTTTGTTTGTTTGTTTGTAAGTTTGTTTGTTACGCTTTCACGCTAAAACTAGCGAATGATTTTTAATGAAACTGTACAGCAATATAGCTTATACTTCAGACAAACACATGAGAAATAATTCATAAAGATATATTAATTAATAAAAAAATTAATAAATAAATAAAAATTAATTTAATTTGACATTACCATAAATTACAGATTTCTGTAAAAGTAATCAACATAAAATATTTCACGGCCATCTTTTCTGATATACTCAATGAATAATTATACATTTAAAAAATAGAAAACCATACATATATTTTACTTATGTAAAATAATCGTTACCATTATTTCGAGTGTTATAGAAAGGAGATAAGCGAGAGCAATCTTTAACAATCTTTACTTTCAAACCCAGGGAAGCGTTAGCTTTATTTGAAAGCGTCAGTTAAGCTTTCCAATTAAAATTTTAAATTTCTTTATAAGAAACATTTTTTACATTTAACCTTTTGATCTGTCTTTAAGGGTTTAGAAGAAGGGTTCTACGGGCCCAAGACATAATTGACATATGTTGCTTATTTACGATCTTAACCTCACTTTTTACGTCCTGAGCACGTTATAAAAACTTCAGCTTGATACTTCATTTCGTGTTTGAGTTATCGTGTCCACAGACAGACGGACGGATAACCGGAAATGGACCAATTAGGTGTTTTATGAACATCTATATTAAAAAGTTCGTAGAATCAATATTTTTAAGCGTTACAAACTTAGACTAAACTTAGTATACCTTGATATATTTCATATATACATGGTATAATAACAAATAAATTAGTTGCTAACACATTTTCATGATATTTTAGCTCAGACGTCGAAAATTCCTTACTTTATAGAACAACCCATATCAACAAATAGAAGTCCTTTACTTGCTATATTGTTATAAGGACTATTTATATTTATGAATGCGATTTATCTCCTTGTCAAATGAAATGAATATTTGTATTTTTTTTAATACAATTCCGTAGAAAAAAATCACTTTTTTATTTAAAAATGTTATTCGTAATCGATATCAATCAAGGAGTTCTAAATTTGAAAAAAAAGTTTTTTCGTTTAAACAAGTATACTTGTAATGAAATGGACCCTTAAACTAAATTTTCAAAATTGAATAAAATGTAAAAAATCGTCGAGAAAATTTTTCTTAACGAACGATTTACTTGTAGTACAATTAAACTAAATATCTTAAACGAAAAACTTAATGCATCTTTGAAATTTTCCACAGTTGTTTATTAGTTTGTAAAAATTTCGTAAGAAAAAGTCGACCCCTCAAGGACGTGCCCAACCCCTATTTGTGTAGGGTAGTTGTGGGATTTTAATCAGTTTTTTACAAATTACAAAAAAATTATGAATTAAGGACATATGCAAGGATTGAATAATATACAAGGGACTTCAATAAAACTTTATAAATACATTTTTTGATTAACAAAGTTTCCAAAAACTACAAAAAATTCCTAGGTCATCGGGCTTTTTATTTTTATTTTATCGTTCAAAGTTGGCTGAAAAAATGATGAATCATATAGGTTATCCTTTTCAATTAGATTTTTCTATATAAAAAAATCCAGAGAGTGTGATAAAAAACTATCTAAAATATTTAGGCAATCTTGTAGTTTATAATAATACCATAAAAATATAAGATTGTAGATTATATAAAAACAAAATTTTAATTTAATTATGAGTTCATCGAAGGCCCATCATTAAAAAAAAAGTTGACCTCTCAGGGACGTAACTCACATATTTGGGGGGTAGTTGGGGGTTTTAATCAGTTTTTTTTTACAAATTACAAATACTACCTATGTATTAAATTTAAAAAAAAAAGTTAAAATTAAAGTTCTAGTTGAAGTATTTGTGAACAATTTCGTTTTTCTTTCGACTTTCTAGCTTCCATACATGAATTTTAGGGAATTTTGAATATGTTGTCAAAAAAATAAGTCAATATAAAATGATTCCCACCCGTTATAGAAAATATAATTAAATCAAATTTCAAAATTCATTGTTTTCATATAATTTACAAAAAAAATATTTTGAAGAATATATTTTGTGAGATTGATAACACAAGATGGTATTAGTTTTAATAGGCATGAAATAATAAACAGTGAAAATCGATTATAGCGACAAATCAAAATATCCGAATTTATAGGTCGGTGCTTCTATGTGGAGACCAACTTTTTTGAGATACACACTTCGTGACCATGGAATGTTATAAAAAATAAAAATCCAACTAAGTTGCACAAAATTTGCCCCGAATATTTTTGGCAGGTTATTGAAAATTTTTGAATCAATGGCGGTTTTTTGAGGAAAGATTTGAATTTTGCTGATAACATTAAATGGGAAAGTTTGGGATATATTCAAAAATACGTATTTTGAGCCAAGACTCGACCCGCTATCTTTTTCTGTTCTCTAGTTAGAAGCAATTTAATCTAGTTATAAACAAGTTTTGAAATTGACAAATATTCTTCTCGGAAACGGTGCGGGTGTAGGGGGATAACAATAGTATGAAAAGGTTGCATTTGCGTCTAACTGTCATCACATTAAAAATAGATATCAAGCTAAAATTTTTATAGCGTGCTCAGGCCGTGAAAAATGACTCCTAGAAGTGACAATGATTAAAAAAAATCTAGAATTTTTGTTTCTGTAAGTTCTAGGGGTGGTTTTAATGGGATTGTATCAACTTTTAAGATAAGCGACTCCGAAAATCTCCGAAAGACGATTTCTGATGAGTTATTTAGAATCTACAAAATGGAGTGCTTAGGGGTGAAAGAAACTACCCTCATTTACCATAAAAATGCAGAGATGAGTGCACCTGAATATTCCTGAAGGTGTAATTAACACGTATAAACAAGAATTTTTAAAATTGGAGCTTTTTCATCACTGTCCCACATTTAATGGTATTTTCCGGCTTATTTATTTTATTCCTGGTTCGATTTGTCGCAATACTCGAATCGTCATTATAAGAGTTACATCCTTTCATATATAAAGGATATACGTATAATCAATATATTTTTATTCATTATTTTATTATTATTATAAATTATTTTTATTTCAAATTATTTTCAATAAATGTTCAAATTCAAATATTCACTTTCAACAAAATGCTTAATAATCATTTATTAGTATGTTACAAATAAATTTGTTAATAAAATTGGGCACGAGGCAGGATGTACAATGAATGACACAATTTTACAAGCTCATCAATAAAGTTTTCTTTAAAACCATTTTCAATTAATTTAATCAGAGTTGATTTGATCATAACTTGGAACAGTTGACTTACTTGTAAAATTGTCTAATTCTTTAAATTTCAAATTGTAAATTTAATTCAATAAAATAAATAAAGTTTTTTTTTATAATTAATATCGACGATCGAACTTAATTTAAGCGATGTCGTTATAATCGATTTTGTCTATATTCAGCATGCAAGGGTAAGGTTTTATCATCAATGTATATGTATTGTTCGGAAAATGTGATTGCCCCAAGGAGTTATGTTTTAATGATGTCGCTTGTTGCACGACACTTGTATAATTAAGGTAAACAACTGTCTTCCTCTTCATCGAAGATATTATCCTATGGGAGTTTTCTCCATATACCAACAAACGATATTTTCTTGTTTATATTATGATTTGGTGTTATGACTTTTCTTCATTTACACTTTGATGTGTAAGATTTTCTCATTTTCATCAATGGGTTATACAAGTTGCATATATTAAAGTTGATATTCATGGCATTGCGTTTGATTAATTAGTTCGTGTTAAATTAATTACTTATGAAATTAATTTTACACCCAAAAAAGCTAAGATGTTGTTTTGTATATCATTCCCAAAAGACTTCCTAAACAGCGTACAAAACTACGATGATTTATTAAACTTTATAATCCGTAATTATTAATAATATAATATTTTTTGATTAAAGTTATCGGGGTTAAAGTTATGAATCAGTTATTATCAAATACGCTTTCTAAAAATTGTTAATTCAATTGAATTAATTGCAATATTATTAGCAAAAACCCAAAAGTCTTCTTTCTTCAAAATGGTTATAGAAAAATACTTATTATATACGTTTTGTTTCAACATACCATTAGTGAGAGAGTAAAACTTAAAAAAATTAATATGTCCGAAAATCATAAGTTTGTTGTATTATTTTGACTGATATTTTTCTAAGCATTTTGATATTTTAGTACAATTTAACTTAATATCTTAAAGCAAAAACTTAATGCATGTTTGAAATTTTTTTCAGTTTTTATTCGGTTGTAAAAATTTCGTAAGAAAAAGTAGACCCCTCAAAGACGCGCATAGCCCTCATTTGTGTAGAGTAGTTGTGGGATTGTGGTAAGTTTTTTACAAATTACAACAAAACTATGCATTAAGGAGATATGCAATGATTGAATAATATACAAGGGACTTCAATAAAACTTTATAAATACTTTTTTTGATTAACAAAGTTTCCAAAAATCACAAAAAATTCCTAGATCACCGGGCTTTTTATTATTATTTTATCGTTCAAATTTGGCTGAAAAATGATGAATCATATAATTTATCCTTTTCAATAGGATATTTCTATATCAAAAAATCTAGAGAGTGTGATAAAAAACTATCTAAAATATTTAGACAATCTTGTAGTTTATAATAATACCATAAAAATATAAGATTGTCGATGATATCAAAACAAAATTTTAATTTAATTATGAGTTCATCGAAGATCCTTCATTTGATAAACAGAGACGACTATAGTTAGAGTATTGATGATTGAAGAGCGATATCTATATTATCAAATTTATAAGCATCACTTGCACATAATAATTTATATATTTTTGTAGTTGCGTGGTATTGTAAAGCCAAAAATAACACATTATTGGACTAATAAGCGTGTATTTGGTTTATAGGTATGTATCGTGCAATAAACCAAAACTTTTTTGCAATACTGTACGATTACAATCCCCGTAAATAAAAAATACTTCAAATAAAAGTTCTAGCTGATGAATTTGTGCACCTTTTAATTTTTTTCCGACTTTCTATCTTCAAAATTGACCGAGATATGAAAATTTTTAAATGAAATTTTTTTCCTCTTTCAATCAAATGAAAAAGTATTTATCTTGTAAGCCGTTAGAGATAGAAGAAAAGTTTAAATGTAAAAGTTATTCTTTATAAAAAAATAAACAACTTTTATTTCAATCATTCTTTCGTAAACACCACTGTTTAGCCGTGAGGGCATAACTTAGGAAAAAACATGTCCATTTTTTTCAAAACTATAAAAAATTGAGTGTTGAAAATATTCAGGTTAGTTTCAACTAGAGATTATGTGAAACATTTCAGAAAATCAAAAAAAATTCCAGAAAATACTTAAGAAAATTTCGATAAATGTTATATTACTTAATATAAAAAAAGTTTTCAGATGCACCGGATGTTCCGTGGCTATGATTTTGACTACATACCCCTAAAGTAAACTGACAAAAAAACGTAACTAAAAAAAATAATTGAAAAATATTTTCATTAAATGATCTTCGACTTTATTCTATATACTTATATCGAAATATACTCGACAGGTAATTTTAAACAATAAAGTATATACACTTATTTTGTGTAATGAAATGTAGATATGCAAAACAAAACTCGTAGAAAATAAGAAAATAATGAAAAAACCATTTTTATTATTGAGAACGAAATGAAATACCTACACTTATACAGAGTCGAACACAGCGCAATCGAATTCTATATAGTATTTTTTTTATTCGTCAATAATATATTCTGTTATTTGTTTTCGATGTGAAAAGGGTGTAGGTACATTTTCTTGTGACCGTCAATATTACCGGATGTATCAATTGGAAATATGTTGTGAAAATTAATTATTTTTTATAGATATTTTTTGTGAATTACCAAAAATTAAAAATTATAAATATATTCTTTAACTTTGTAAATCATAACATCTACATAATCCCTATATATATATTATAAATGTGAAAGGAAGGATGTTTGTTTGTTTGTTTGTTTGTTTGTCACGCTTTCACGCAAAAACTAGCGATTGGATTTGAATGTGACAGTACAACAATTTAGCTCATACATCATTATAACACATGAGCTATAAATTAAAAAAATATAAATACAAAAAATAATATTTTTATACCATGTATATCTGAAATATATATAGTATATTAATGTTAGTCCCAATTTTGTAAGGCTTAAAAATATTAACGAAAAAAATTTTGGTATAGGTGTCCATCAAATCACCTAATTAGTCCATTTCCGGTTGTCTGTCTGTCTGTCCGTCTGTCATCACGATTACTCAAAAACGAAAAGAGATATCAATCTGAAAGTTTTATAGCGATATAGTGTAATGTGACAGACTAATGAACACTGTCTATACATTTCAACCATTTACTCAGTCAATTGTTTCTTTTCACTTGTTTATAGATATTTTAATTAAATCATAACCTCTACATAATTTTATATTACTTTATTTTTTAATGAGTTAGCTAATTAAAAATAGTTTGTTACGTAATTATTGAGAGTGAAAATATTAGAGCAGAGTACGTCTTAACTAACAAAAGTACACGAAACGACCCGAAAATTTCCGAAGTTAATATTTGTTTGCTTGCATCATTACTCTAGTGATGAGAGAAATTCTCAAAATTTCTGAAGAACTTGAAAAAAATCCATTTTTAAAAACTTTAGTTAGGTTGAAAAAATCTGAAAAATTCATTTGAAAAATGAAAGTTATGTTTTAAATCGATTGTCGAGCAAAATGCTCATTAATGGGAGTGCTGACGGGAAAAGGAAATTTCATGTAAACACATCTTGTAAAGGGTACACTTTGTACAGATCAGACATGATGGGTTTTTATGTGTAATAAACGAGGGGTATGAGAAGCAAAGGAGTTGGTACAGTAAGAGAGTATATAACGTTTGAGAAATCGAGGTGTGCATATATTATTTTTCGTGATAGAATGAGTCGAATCTACACACTACTAAAATAGTCACAGAAACAAAGCAATGGAGATCGAAAAATTTACAGTTTTTAAACAGTTAGTCGGATTTAAATCCGGTTCATTAGAGTATCAGGAAATTTTGTTACCTAAATTGATATATAATTGCATTTTAAATTAACCGTAAATATAATAAATTCACAATTAGGTTAATAGTGATGACAATGATTTAAAACTTGTTAGACGGGGGTTTCTTGGGGTCGCAAAACACGAATATTGTGTCAAAATTGTTCTCTGAGGTACATGCCGCTCAGAGAAAACGATATCTCCGTCGTCTCTTAGAGTTTACTGGAAATTCGTTATATATTCGGTCCAAACTCGTTACTCGGTTGTTTTTGGAGCCGCTGAGCACGAATATTGCGACAAATTTTATCTTCAAGGTACCTGGCGTCCGATTCTGTCGCGATATTCGTGTCCAAGTAACAAGGTTAGAAGCATTGTCATCACTATTAACCGAATGTAATGCAATTGTAAAATGCATATCATTTATGTAAATTGCATAATTTTAATTTCTTATAAATCAATTAAGGTCATAAAATTTCCTATCGCTTTATCAACTCGAATGCAGAAAACCGCAATCAAATCCGATTTACTGTTCAAATTGTTTCAGCTTTGACCGTTTTTAGTGTTTCGTTTCCGCGACTAACAGTATTTTCGTATGTTTTATATACCATGTTTTGCCTATTAATGATTCTCAAAACGTACAAACCATTTATATTCGCCCGCCGAGCGCGCGTTCTTTTAATCTTACATGTTTTCTTAAAAGTACTATATTTCCAGTATTTTTTTTATACGACATTGGTGTATTGAAATTTTTCTTTGTGAATTTTCTGGAACAAAGTTGCCACAAGTGAAAATTTCGATATTTTCGACAACTAAAAACACACCAAACAATCTTAAATTTACCAAATAATTGATTTGAAGCATTCTTAATGAACATCAGGTCAACTTTTTGATGACTTTGCGAACTCTTACTGTTAACAAAAATTTTAATAAATTAGAATCCAAAAAATTTAATTTTAGTATTTGTCACCTAAATTATCTACAATTTTGATAAACCAAGTATGGAATCCTACTGAATATGGGTCATACTTTTCATATTTAGGGGAAAGTGCAATACAATGATCCTTCAGGGTAAAATAATCCGTCGTTGTTTTAAGCAAACCATTTAGTATATTTATCGTTCAACGAAAACTTATGGCGATCTATAAGCTATTTTGAGTTTCGTAGCAAAAATATTAATTTTCCACTTATGATCTATGATATGACAAATTTCAACATAAAATTTCTGTTTTTGTGTTAGTTTTCTACGGCTGATTGTTTTTTCCTTGGCTTTTGCTCTGACTGTTAATAATATTATAACCCATTTTGTTAGGCTTAAAATAAATTTTAAGGTCAGTTTTTATGACGATATTCAAATATGTCGTTACGGGTAGAATGATCCCCTTTATATACTTTAAAATGATCCCTATTTTGTGTGTAAAATTATAATCGATTAAATGATCCTCCATCATGTGACGGGTCTTCAATGGGTTGATTTAGATAACTTTATCAGTGATTTATGTTTTTATACTAATCGTTTATGCAATGTGTAAGAACAATTAATATTTTATGTGAACTGTTTGGGAAACAAATAAATGGAATCATTTTTCCCACTATTCTTACAAGAAAGGTAAAGCGATCTCTTTTGAGAAATATTGAATAGTTCAAAAAATTTAAACAAATCAAAAGAAATTGGCATGCCAATATTGCAAAAACACTTGAATAAAGAAATCAAAAATATTTCGACGTTTACATATCTCGAATAGTTTGGCTAGGTTAGAGTGGCTGTCCTGGGATGGAACACACTTAGACCATAGAGTCCGTTGTGATACCGTTAATGGGTTGGCTCATCCTCGGCCACAAAATATAGTTTGGCTATAGAATATAATTTTTCTTAGGGATATCATTATAGGACACCTTCCTCCCTTTCAAGGATGTTGGGTTCCGATTTCGATATTTAGTACAAGAGTGACTAGTTACGACAAACTAACGTGAAAGATAAAAATTTTGATCCAAATTTAGTGTTTCAAAAGAAAAATTCCCTTCAGATTGGATGAAATTGTGCTATGATTGTATGTATTAATAGTTGTTAAAACGGTGGGAAAAGTTTGGACAAAATTCTAAATAGACGCCAATGAGTTATGAAATAACAAATAAAAAGAACAAATGAAAAACGATTTTCCGTTATGTTCCGTTTTGTATATATACTTATATAGTCTGTTATTCTTCCCAATTCAATGTATATAATTTCCCAACTTGACAAATTTTCAAATGTATTAAGATACTTATTCTACTAATTTAATAATTGTGTTTCGAGAAAAATTATCATTTTCATTACGTTTTAACTTAAAACAATCGATTACAATTTGATTGTAATTAAAAGAATTTTTCTTTATTGGATAATTGTACTCGATGAAAAACGAAACGATAATTCGTTGAGATTATGCATGGAAATTTGTGTGATGTAAGAAAGTCAAATGTAGGCCGCAGCTTTGTGGGGCATTGAAGTATAATTATTATCACGAAAATCATCATGCAATATAACATGTAAATACTTTATGATGAATGCTGAAATTAGTGATTAGTTTAAGCTACTTAAAATATACTTTCAAATAAAAAAAAATTAATGATGATTTTTTAAGTTAAAATTCGTTATCAGCTTCCTAAAAAACATAGAAAATTAAAGTGATATCCACCCGCTTCACTGGGTATAAAAGTAAAGATTGATAAAAATTGCTCTCGCTTATCCTATTTCTATAACACTCCAAATAATGGCAGGAATTGTTTTACACAGGTAAAATATATGTATGGTTTTCAATTTTTTTAGATGTATAATAGTAATCGTAATTATTCATTGAGTATATTAGAAAAGATGTCCGTGAAATATTTTATATTCACTATTTTTACAGAAATCTGTAATTTATGGTAATGTAAAATTAAATTAATTTTTTAATTTAATGTTTTTTTAGTAATATATCTTTCTGAAGTATGAGCTACATTGCTGTACAGTTTCATTAAAAACCATTCGCTAGTTTTAGCGTGAAAGCGTAACAAACAAACACACATGCTTACTTTGGTATTTATAATATAGAGAGATGATATAAAACTCGTAATATTTTCCTTAAATTGAAAAACCGATGATTTTTCTCGATTTTTCGCTTTCCACATTAATATTGTGAAAAACTTATCTAAAAAACATAGGAATCCATTTTGCGTGCGGTTGTCGCGACTGTCAATTAAAGCTTAAGATCTGAGGAGTATTTTCCCGTAGGATTTTTTGAATTCGATAAAACTTAGCCAACACTTTTCCACATTAAAAGGGTGCTATCTTTTTGAAATGCATTTTATCGAAAAAGTTACAAAAGTAAGATTAAAGTGTTTTATTTTGTCCGTTTTACATAAAAAAGCAACTGACTACTTTTGGTCCACTGTTTACGAAAAGTACAAATATGTTTAGTCGCATTCACATTTTCAGTGATTGGTCAGTCATTGTCATTTATACACACTTTTTCAGGGGTTTGTCTCATACCTAATTCAACAATTCCTATACAGGTTACGACCTTAATGACCTAAGTTATTTCTTTGTTTTTACTTGTTTAATTTAAGTTTAAATTTCTTTCATTTTAAATGAATAAACCTTTGACAACCTTAAGTTCAAAAATCTTTTATAAATGAATAGGTACATATTATTTTTAAATGTAAATAAAAAAGTAAATTAATTAAAATAATTAAATATTATAAATAAAAAATAAATCAAATGATTTTCTAAGATGCACTCACTACATAATAAATAATAGTCAAGGAGTTGGCATGTACTTTTTGGTGAAAATCGTAACCCAAACATATTATTTTGTAAAAGTCTGATACTTGATAATTTGATAGCTTACAAGAAATGACAAGTGCTTCCTCTTCACTTCAAACGAGACAAATTGTACAAAGACTTAATTCCATAGATCAAATAGTTCTTTGAAGAATCGTGTTAACCATTTTGTAAAATCACATTTCGAGAAAAACGCGATCAAAATTAAAAAAAAAAATTATATTATCAATATACTTATCTATCATTAATCAGCGATTCCTGGGCGATATAATAAACTAAACAATTCCTCATAAACTTTATTCTGTTCCTTAATTTGTTGTTTTGTAGAATTAACAGGGGATCGGACTCAATTTTTATTAAAACTTCAGATGAAGAATTCTCACTTCACGAATAGAAAAGGGAAGTTGGTTTTTTAAAATCTTTACTATTATACAAGATATGAACGCTTAAAATTCCTAATTAAACAAAGAAGAAGATACTCACTAGTGACGTCATACGTGGGTATCACCATAGAGATTACATATAAAACTTTGTTTTGTTAAAAAGAGATAGGCAACCTTTGAATGCAATCTTTAATTGCTCATAACTTTTTCGTTTTTTAATCAATTTTAATTTCACTTTCAAATTTTGTCATGGTATCAAGTCTGATTTTACATTTTTATGGGTTGGTAATATGGCCAGTTTGACATCAGGAGTATCCCTTATTGTTATTACCAAACCTGGATAAGCGATAGTTCAAGGGAGCACAATCTCATTCTCGCTTATAGAGGTTTCTCACTAACCCGAGTTTCTCGCTAATTCAGGTACATGGGTAGCGTTTCTCTCTTATAGAGGTACGCAGTAATAATAAGTCACAGCAAGTAGGAATGTATTTTTATTGTAGTTATAGTCCTAAATTATATAAATAAATAAAGCTTGACTGTCGCTTATAGAAGTATAGATAAGTAGCAGTCTCACTTATGGAGGTCCAGGAGGGAAAAACGACTCTCTCTTACAGAGGTTTCTGTTTCTCGCTAATAGAGGTTTTGGGAGCTTAAAATGACGAATCCTGGCTATTACTCTCACTTATAGAGTTTTCTCACTTATCCAGGTTTGACTGTAATACAAAAAAGAAATCGATTTGTTTTTAGTTTTAACTAAACCCTTCCAGCATTCCAAGGCCCAAAAGTTTTGTCTTATAACTAAAAACAAGACGGTTAGCACTTTTACATAAAAATTGGGTGTCAGCTCCTAAGCTATAGGTAATTAGTTATGCGAATCACATTAGCTGAAAAATAAATGATTTATGTGTTTGATATTGTAATATTGTTCTCGTATTTCATGACTTCATGTATGTGTAATCGACTACCGCACCGCGCATTTATTGAAATACTTACGGCTATTTCAAAGTCAACTTAACACACATTCAATACGTAGTCAGAGAAATTTACGTTAAGGAGTTTGCATTGCAATGGATCGAGCTGAAGGTTTGGAAATAGTATATAAATATTATCGAAGATAATAAATGAGAACTCTTGGATATGTCGAAATAAATTTCGATTTTTGCCCCAATTTCCTAGATCAGTTTTTGTATTTTTAAAATACGTATTTTCGACTACCAAGTAGTCATCATCAGTAAGAATTAGCTAGTGAATGTTACTCTTTGCTAATTCTTACTGATGATGACTACTTGGTAGTCGAAAATACGTATTTTAAAAATACAAAAACTGATCTAGGAAATTGGGGCAAAAATCGAAATTTATTTGGAAATAGTAGTAAAGATAAAATAATAATAAGAATTTAAAAATTTTTTGGCTAACAATTTTTGAATTTAATTTCGATTTTGCCCCCAATTTCATAGATACATTGAATTAGCTAATTATATTTATAATTGCTCTTATAAAAAGTGTATGATACTCGTTGCTCATTTGGTGACGATGAAAACGTAACATGATAGTCGAAATACGTATTTATATAATATTCTCTTGATCTAGGAAATTGAGAAAAAACCGAAAATTTAATAGAAATATCCTAGAATCCTCATTTATTATCTTTGATAGATATAAAACAATTTTTGATTATAATTTAAATTTATTCGTTTAAAACACACATTGCCGGGGACGAATTTAATGGTCGGCAAATGCTTATTAGAATACCTCTGGACTTGAAACCGATTTTTTTTTTCTGTATGTTTAAGCCTATGACTATGGGAAATTGTATTTTTCTACATTATCAAAGAATATTCAAAATTTACTTGGTAAATTTAGCAATATTTGCGTACTAAATATAGTAAAATTCAGTTAAACTGGCATCGTTTATAACAACGAATTGATCCGTAACTCAATTCTGCGATACAAAATCTATAGGTCTAAATTCACCACTCTCTCCCCATTTTCTTTAGTTGTAAAATATATTTATATACGATCATGATTGATGATTATTGTTTAATCGTAATTTTATAAAATCAGTTATTAAAAATTTATTTCCAATATAATATTATTGTTCTGTATATTTAATTAAAAACTTTCTAATTAGTGCCGGGTGTACGTACGTGCAATTCATTATGTTCAAAAAAATTGATTCACAATTTACCCAAGAAAATATTTTTTACATATTATTAGGTTTATACTGAAACAAATTTTTTTTTATGATTTCCTGAATTTTATTCAAAGGGGAAAATTGTAAAATTTTGATAACATTTTTTCGAACTCGATGGAAATTGGGTAATAGATAGTTGATAGAATAAAATATAATCAATGAATCGCAAAAATTATAGAAAGTTTCCTTACGTAATACTTGAACGCTGCCAAAAACAAAAATTCCTTTCCAATAAAAAATTTGAAATTTGAAAAATTGGTTTATACGCTACATTTGTATCAGATTTACACCAAAAAAAGTATTATTAAAAAAAAACACTATTTGCATTGTGTATTTTCAGTTTCAAAAACCAATTCAAATTTACTTCGAAAACAATGTAAAGTGTCATGGCGTCTTGAATGACATCAGGACTTGGTATACAATCATTTTGTGTATGCAAGTATACGCAGTTGTAATCAACCTACCTGCTTCGTTCTATTAAATTAATAAGTATTACTTTCTGATTGCTGTTTACTGTCACGTGACTAAATACCTAATTTTACTAAAATTATTTTATATAAAAATAATAATAATCCTTATTCTTTATAATAAAATATTTTTGTGTTTAGTTATCTACATATCATGATTAATTATTAGAAATTTTTATCCAACCGATTTGTTATTAGTGGACAAAAGTCTATTTTGGCAATATCCTGATTAAAAATAAAAATATTAACATTAGCTCTACACAATATACCCTAATTCGAATCTCTTTCGAAATGACCAAAATTACAGCATAATAAATTTCGATCATAACAATAATTCAGTAAACAAAGGTTTATGCGAACTTTGTAAAAGCAAAACATAACGAAAAGAAAACAAGCAAAAAAAACTTCATATATTTATGTAACTTCAAGTTTAAAAGAAGTTTTTTAAACCAAAAAACCGGTTAATCATTCTTGTCCGCTGGTCAGTCAATGTATATAGGGGAGGCTGTAGTACCTAAACTTAAAACATGTGTGTTTTTTTGAAGCCATCCATTAAAATATCACAATGGCAATATCATCGCTCGACACTATGTATTTTTTTGAGTATTTAAATATAAAGCAACCATGAATACAATATCATAATGTGCCATGGTTCACGCCCTATTATACCTAGAATCACCCCCCCCACTGTTCCTAAAGGCGCTTTTCTCAATAGTTAATCGTCACAGGTCACTAGAATTTATGTGATTGAAACATGGAAAACCTTACACGTTTCTCTTAGAAGCATCCACTACTCTGAACGTTCAGAAAAAACCTTCAATTGCTATTTTTGAATTGTTCGGGGTGAATCAGACTATTGACTCCTTTTCTCCACTTGTACTTCGCTTACCTATAATTGAAAACCCGTAAAACATAAAAAGGCAACTGTAAAATTTAAGGCATACATATATATGGTACAAGTTTTCTTAGTTTCAAAGAATTTCACTTTTTGTATTTGAAACTTCACATCCTCAAAATTAAAAGAAATTATTTACTTGAGAAAAAATTTTATTTTTAGTTTATTCGAAAACAAAACCACGTTGACAACCAGTATTCAGTCTACTGGTATTCTGATTATATTCCCTCATTCCAATAAAATTGCTTTCCAGTAAATAGCATTTCTATTGGAATAACAGAATGTTTCAAGGTATATTGAATCCTAGGTACTACATCTTACCGTTTGCTATAATATACTTTATATTATAAATGGTACTTTGTTGCTTCGGGCATAGACAAGCATCTCTCAAAGGCAATAATGCCTTCCCGTTGTTGTTTTTAATATATAAACACAATAAACACACTTCTGTTTAGAATTCCGTAACGATTACGGAAAATTGAATCGTATTTTCACCGGGATTATAGTAGTTCAATACATTTACTGTCTGTAGCATCGCACTTAATTATCAATAATCTCACTTTCAAAAGAAAGAAAGAGCTTTTCCGTTTGTTTTGATGTGCTTATTTAGAAAGTCAGTTCTGCAGTCAATTATAGAACACTCTATATAAGTGATTTCAATTCTTGGCCGCCTTTTCGTGGCCTGAATCTGAAAATCATGGTCGATTTTTCGAAATGTTTTTAACGCTACCAATCATACGAGGCAATGATTTTTTTTTTTGTTAACTATGAAAACGGATAATATTTTTCTCTGAAATTAGCCCGTTGAAAGAATTTTTCAAAAAGAATAATTAGAATAAAAGTTATTCAAAAACTTCCGGAGAAACCGAGAATGTAACACTTTTCTTAGACATTTTTGCTTATATTTCGGGTTCTAATGAAAATAGGAAACTCTAAGTCCTTGATTTTCAAGCAAAAGGTCTAAACATTTAATTTAAGTATCATGCAATAATCAAATATTGTTTGAAACAAAATCACACTGGTTATATTTTCCACTTTACTAGACATTTCTTGAATTTTCCTGGAGATATGATCATTTGAACTTAGATGGGAGTAAAGTGGCAATACAGAACAATCGCCTACTATGTACTGGCACTTAAATCTTACCTCACGGTTTTCTCATATCTGGTGGTTTTCTTGAAAAACCAAAAGAAATTTTTTTTTTAATCGCGAAAATTTTTTGTGTCTCAAATTTTATCGACTGTATACTGAATGGCATGAAACCTTGCTTTGTCCACTTGACCATTTGACATTTTAAAGGTTGTGGTAACTACTGCACTGTAAATGTGTTTCACTTTATTGACGCGTTGCGATGTGTAGGAGGCTATAAAAGAATCGGGTCGGTCAGTTTCTTTGATAAACATTGCATTAATAAAGACATCTCTAATCATCTAATTCGTGCGATGAATTCAACATTCATTTATTATGTAATACAAGCGTGTGCCACTAGTAGCGCTCATCACTAGCGTTCGCTGTTCGCTATAGATATTATAATATCTATGATGTTGTAAGATTGACTACACAATTTGATTTTATCATTAGCTTCGAGCCAAATAAGAACTTTCACCTAAAGGTGTTTTTTGACTTTGAAGAAGGGTTGTCATTTCTTCGGTGTCTCCGGTCTACAGACAAAAATATAAATTCTCCGGATTTAAGCGAAAAATATAATTTTTTTTCTTTTAAGGAGATATATGCAAGGATTGAATAATACTAGGAATTTCAATAAAACTTCATAAATACATTTTTTGGTTGACAAAGTTTCCAAAAATTACAAAAAATTCCTAGGTCATCGAGCTTTTTATTGTTATTTTATCGTTCAAAGTTGGCTTAAAAAATGATGAATCATATAGGTTATACTTTTCAATTGGATATTTCTATATCAAAAAAATCTAGAGAGTGTGATAAAACACTATCTAAAATATTTAGACAATCTTGTAGTTTATAATAATACCATCAAAATATAGCTTTGCTAGTTCATCGAAGATCCATCATTTGATGAACAGAGACTCTTATAGTTAGAGTATTGATTATTGAAGAGCAATATCTATATCATCAAATTTAAAAGCATCACTTGCACACAATATATTATATATTTTTGTAGTTGCGTGGTATTGTAGAGCTAACCATAATTCATTACTTGACTACAAAGCATGCATTTGGTTTATATGTATGTACAGTGCAATAAACCAAAACTTTTTTACAATCAGCTTAATTAACCGTAAATATACTAAATACATTAAAATACAATTCGATTAATAGTGATGAAAATGATTCCAAACTTATTACACGGGGGTTTTTGGAGTCATTTAACTCGAATATCCCGTCAGAATTACAGTTAAATAATCAGTCCAAATCGAACTCGTTACTCGGAGGTTTTTGGGGTCCAGTATTATGCCAGAATGAATCTTCGAGGTACCTGGTGTCCAATTCTGTCGCGATATTTGACTTCAGCGTCAGCACAAATTCCCGAGTAACGAGCCTGGACCTAATTCAGGCAAGAACCTTCGAGTAACAAGTTTAGAATAATTTTCATCACTATTAACCGAATTGTGAATGTAGCATATTTGCGATTAATTTAAAATGCATAGTATTTATGCAAATTGCATATTTTTAATTTCTTATAAATCAATTTAGATCACAAAATTTCCTGACACTCAAATGTCGAAAACCACATTTAAATCCGACTTACTGTTCAAATTTTTGCTTTTTGACCGCTTTTATTGTTTTGTTTCTGCGACTAAAACCACACAATCCTCAAACAATAATTCAATTATTTTTTATTAAAATTCTAATACCAATTCCCAAAAATATATACATTTTATAAAGACCATACACACACATTTGATTAGTAATCGTTTGATTGGGTAGTCGCTCTCCACACAGATCTCCATATAAATGAAGCATTAAAAACCCACCGGGTATTATTTAACTTAATACATCTTATTATAAATATTATTCCGTTCAATATCAAATATATATCCTATATTAATCCAGGGTATTAAATTGGACTAAGTGTTGACTGACCATACCATTTGGATTTGCACCCCTCTCATGTTCTTTATACACTACTGACCACATAAACATTACATAGGGTAATGTTTATTACCTTGGATACCTACATATTGCTAAAAATTCCTCTATAGTTTTGTAAAATATATACAGTACAGTAAATAAAGATATTTAAATACTTAATGGCTGAAATTTTTAGGGGGTGTTTGGGGTATGCCTTGAGTCTTGACTCGAGTTTTCGAGTTAGTGGTGGTGGGGAAAAATACAACTTCTGCATTGACAGGGAAATGCTGAGGTAAGTGCAATTGTTTGGAATTTTGATTATCTATCGAAAGGTAACAACATCATCAATATCGTAGGTCAACAGATCAACATCAATATCGCAGATCAATAAGGTCAATGAAAATGGTCGGAAAAAGGGAAAATGTGGAAGCTAGTTTTCGTTTATTGATAAATACTGAATAACTGGCATATTTTTTTCGATAATTTAGACTTCAAGTCTATTGATAGTTTTGAAACCTATTACAGACACTAAAACATTTAATTTAATACACCTCTTATATTGCAAAATTTATAATCCTTTATTATTAAAGTAGTATTTTATTAATTGTTGATTTTTTCAATATCTATATAACCGAATTTTAATCAAGTTGGACAGTTACAATACTGTATTCCAGGCAGAGCTGGTAGCCATCATGAGATGTGCTGACCACCTCCAATTACTCAATTTGAAGGATGAAGTGATAAGTATCTGCACAGACAGTCAAGCAGCACTCAAAGCGCTATCAAACTGTACATTGTCATCGCGATTCGTCAAGGAGACTAGAAACAGTCTATCTAAACAACTTGGTGAGGCACAATAAAGTCAATATTACCTGGATCCCCGGACACTCTGGATGGAACGGTAATGAGAGAGCAGACAAGCTGGCCAAACTGGGAACCACCATGGCTCCCACTCAAGAAAAGCTTGCGAGGATGCCATACCAAGAAGATCTTAACAGATAATCTGAAAAACTAAGAATTAAAGACATGGACCAGCTACGAGGGAGGCCGAATCGCCAAAAGCCTGTTGGGTGAAGGAAACTCGCTCGGTAACAGAGCCGAGGAGATCTTGAAAATAAACAGATCTGATATTAGAGTCATCGTAGAGTTACTCACAGGGCATGATAACCTGAACAAGTTCCAACATCAGATTGGAAAAAGACAATCTTCCGCGTGTGACAGATGCGGAGAAAATTCAGAAGAAACATCGATCCACTTTCTCTGCTACTGCCCGGCGCTCATACAGCAGCGTAGGAAATGGTTTGGTCCGGCCATAGTCGAACCAGAAGAAATTAGGAAACTCAGCGCTAAGCAGAATCTGGGTTTCAGTACATCATTTGGCTATAATAGCCAATGAAAAGCGTAGCGGGGATAGAGTACAAGGGTCTATTTGGCTAGGTGCTCTGCACCATTGCTTCAAGGCCCGATGCTCGAGCATGGCCCGATAACCTCCATACCCATACCTCATACCCATATAACCGATGTAAATTTTGATAAATGGTACTACACTTTCCCTTACTATATAAATAGTTAACCACTTTAACCCTGTGTTTGTAGGATGATCACAGCTACCACAAATAAATGAGGATGACCACCGGTCATTTTGTAAACACTATTTATAATTGAGTTAGAAATATTATTTATATTGTATTAGTATGGCAATTATATAGGTGATTTTTATGTTACTTACCATTTGAAGAAAAGTCAATTACCTCATGACCTAAGGTAGTACGAGCACCAAGGCAATTTTAAAATTAGGGTTCAAATTATTTGTATATTATTTTCAACTTTAATGATAAATTTTATTATAACTTCATGAAAAACGACGAAAAATAAGAATAAAATTTTTCAATATCTGCCTTGATTTTCGAAATATTGAGCGTTAAATAATTGAAAAAATGTACCAAAATATATCAATCAAAATTGAAACAAGTGAAAACAAACAATTGAGTTCATTGTTGAAATACCATGTATAGACAGTGTTGATTACATGCATATATAATTGATATTCCCATAATTTGGGCAGAATTTCCGCTCCCACGGGTAAACAGTGATGCTTACGAAAAAATGTTTCAAACAAAAGTTGTTTATTTTTTTATAAGGAATACTTTCATAAGGAACATTTATTAACTTTTGTTCTATCTCTAACGGTTTACAAGATAGGTCCTACGGACCCAAGACCCAATTGAACTAAATTGCTCATTTACGAACTTGACCTCACTTTTTACGTTCTAAGCACGCTATACAAATTTCAGTTTGATATCTCTTTATGAACACCTATACCAAAATTTTGTTCATTGCATCATTATTTTTAAGCGTTACAAACTTGGGACTAAACTTAGTATACCTTGGTGTATTTCATATAAATGGTATAAAAGTATATATTTTTTTAAATTTGTGTCCCCACTACTGCTTATACATCGTTAATTAGTCGGGCACAACGGATTTTTATTGTTTTCAATAATTTAATAAGGTTTTAACTTTAATTTAAATAGTTTTTTTTTTTTTTTAATTTCCACTGACTAGTTTTGTAGAAATCTATAAAAACATATCATCCATCTACTGTTTTACCATAAAACGAATGTTAAATTTGCCTACTTTTGAAGTAAGATTTATTTTAATAATCTGGCAACATCTCTAAAATTTTCAGAATTGATTTAGACTAAGTCCAACTTCATAATAAAAAAAAACTCAAGCTTTTTATTTAAAATGGCCTTGATATTCATACATCCTTAAGTCTATTGTTTTCAAAATTACCATGTTCACTTTAAAAAATGCAGTGACTATGAATAAATTTTTTGTATTTGGAGTTAATCCAAAAATTGAAATTCAGACAATTTTTTTTATATAATTTGTAGGATTTATTATTACCATAAGATTTCCTTTATGAAATGGGTAAATATGTATTTTTTTCGTATGAACGAAGGGTAAGAGGGTGCTTTATACAATTGAATTTGTTTTTTTTATTTATTTAATAGTCACTTACTCATATGTCTTCTTGAGGGTTCAACAAAATGAATAAAAAACAAGTTAAAACAAGCAATTTACTGAGTTAATTGTTGAAATATCCTGTATAGCCAGTGATAAATTATAACTAGCTCGACCCGTAAGGAATTCCGCTCTCGTATTTACCGTAACCTGTACCGTAACCTTGTACTTGTGACTAAACAAAACAAATTTCGCAGGAAAGTGGTGAAAAAAGTCAAAAATCCTTAAATCAACAAGTGAAAACAAACAATCGACTGAGTTAATTGTTGAAATACCATGTATAGACAGTGTTGATTACTCTATCACAAAACACATATATACATGTCATACATATATAACTGATATTCCCATATAATACATACTATACAATTTGCGCTCTCACGGGTAAACAGTGATGTTTACAAAAAATGTTTCAAACAAAAGTTGTCTGTTTTTTATTTGAACTTTTGTTCTATTTCTAACGGTTTACAAGACCCAATTGACCTATGTTTCTCATTTACGAACTTGACCTCACTTTTTAAGTCCTCATCACGGTATAAAAATTTTATCTTGATATCTCTTTTCGTTTTTGAGTAATCGTGATGACAGATGGACCGACAGACGACAGACGACAGAAGACAGACAGACAGAAAACCGGAAATGGACTAATTATATGATTTTATGAACATCAGACCAGAATTTCTTCATAGTTTGTCAATTTAGTTTACACTGTATATGCATCATATTAAAAACATCAATGATAATCGGAAAGACCATGATGTAAATAAATATCGTATGTATGATTAAAAGTAAACAACAACAACATAAAGGAACAAATTTCTAATTTTCTTGAACCAAATTATCGACTCCAAGACTTTTAAGAATAAAATATGTAAGAATAATAATTATTCTCTTGGGTATGATTCAATAAACAACATTTCCACTTACTTAAAAGTTTTCAAATCAAATTCATTTCAATCCTTTCAATACCAAAGAAAAATAATTTGGGTAATCATCCATCAAATTCGATCAATCGATGGTAATGACATTTTTTAATTACAACTCATAAATCAAAAATTGACATTGAATGTCAAAAACAAATCTAACCAATTATTTTATAACCATTTATTAAAGAACCAGTTTGATACCCGCCCGCTTCACTTCGCTTAAAAGTAAGAACCACTGCTTTATAGCCTCCCCCTCTTTTGATCACACTTATGATTCTATGAACACCTGTACCAGAATTTTTTTCTTAGTATCAATATTTTAAGCGTTACAAACTTGGGACTAAACTTAATAAACTATGTATATTTCATATATACATGGTATGAAAATTCTTGGAATACTAGAAATTCAATATCCGATTTTAAGAAAAATACGTTATTATTTCAATCTTTGAGGAAATTCGCTTAGCTAACGCATTTTCTGAGTTAAAAATTTGATAATAAAAATGTCGATACAATCAAATATGTGTTTATTTATATACCAATACTGTGAAGACCTTTCCATTTAAAATCAATATCGTTATAACCGATTTTCACTACACGTATGTTGTGAAATTAGTTGAGAGCCCACGTACTATTGTACATCACGTATTACTATCGAACATTTTCTCAAATAATTCTTGTTTCATGCCCTTAAATTTATTATGAATGGTTGAAAGAGACGAATGCATTTTAGTTTTGTTTATATTTAGAAATGAAAATTACGGCCTTCATAAATTTTATCGATATCAATGGCCCATTAGCTCAGTTGGTTAGAGCGTCGTGCTAATAACGCGAAGGTCGTGAGTTCGATACTCCCATGGGCCAAAATATATTTTTATTTTACTTCTTAAAATTCATCAAATTTTAAAAATCATAAAAGTGTCTAAATTTATCCAATTTGCAGAATAATCAATGGTCCATTAGCTCAGTTGGTTAGAGCGTCGTGCTAATAACGCGAAGGTCGTGAGTTCGATCCTCCCATGGGCCAAATAATATTTTTATATTGTTTCGATAAATTCAACATTTTATCGAAAATTTCATAAATTCAGCGTTACGTAAACAAATTGTAATAAAAACTAAAAACCGGAAATAAATTTTTGAAAATTGGTGAAATCATTAAGGCTAGAAATATCACAAAATGAACATTAGAAAAGAAAAATAATTTTGAAAGAAGAATATTATATATATATTTTTTTAGTAAGTACAATCACCTGTTTAAGAACGTGCCATGAATTTCGAATATTGTACAGCACAAGAAGGGCCCTCATCATCAACCAATATACCTAACCTTAAAAAAAACTGTATAAATGATTCCACAAAAGCTTTCAATTCTCATTTGGCTTTTTTTTAAATAAATTTTGTACGTAAAAATCCCTTTCGGAAAACATCGAGTCCAAAAAAACACAAAAAATCATAAAAACATTTTGACTTTCGATCTAGTTTTTATTTATATGCAAAATTTCTTTCTTCTCAAACGTGAACTTTTACTCCGGTCTCGCCCTCTTAACATTATGTCTTCGACCCTTTCGAGTTCGAGAGAAATACTACAAGTATATATTTCATAAATAAGTAAAAAAGTACTGGAAATCTCCCAAATGGGGAAAAACGATATAACTATCCTCTTGAAGTTCTTTAAGAGAATGAATTTCTTCTGAAACCATGAAAATTTGCCGTAATAAACGATTAACCGTCGTAGCCGTCGTTTTAACTGGTTTTGAAACGCGAAGATCCAAATTTTGAGAACGAATTGAAACAGAACGAGCTCTGTTTCAACATGTTTTTTTTTCGTAAAAATGAAAATGTCAAGCTTAAAACCATTATATATATTTTTTATGGATATTTCTATTTTTTAGTCATATCTTCTCCGAAAATATAGACTTTTGCACTGCATTGACGGGGCATCCTGGGGGGTGTAATGCCCAACGGACCCCCTATAAGTTAAATGTGCTGAAATTTGTAATGTTGAGTCGTTTATTAGGCGGATCGAGAGAGAAAACAAACAATAACAAGAAACTAATAACACGAAACCTGCAAGATGATGCAAGAGATCGTACCACAAATCTAATATTTATAATTAATTACTAATGCAGTTATATGTACATAGTTCTTACCGGGTGCCCACGAATCCTCTCGTTCTTTTCTATAGTTCAGAACAAATACATCATTGATAGTTTTTTCATTTCTTGCTAGATTTAAAAAACTTTCTACAAACACAACTTCTTCAATTTTCTTCGCTCTCTAATGATTCGAGGTTTAATAAAGTTTTTCTCGAATTAGAGACAGTCAATCGATTTAAAATTTTGATGGCAATTGTATTATTATATTCATGTAATAAGTATACAAAAATTTGGAACTTTCTGCCACTGTTTCCACAACAGGACAACTACCTTAATGTAGTTACTGCATGATTTCAAAATTTTAAAAATATATAAACCCCATTTCAATCAAAAATATTTAATGAGGGAGAAATATGACTTTAGTGATGAAGCATTCATTATTGCTCGCGATTTTTTTGTTGTTGGTAATGTTGGTAGCTCTTAAAACATATTGTACGATCATCTCAGCTCAGTTCTGTCGACGTAAAATATCTTTTGATAAGAACCATTGTCGCATGTTAACGCCCACCAAAACATCATGGCTGCCACGTACAGTATGACGTCATAAATGATAGTTGTACTCAAGTCACGTCAAAAGTGTGTTTCATGGTGGAACGTGATCTGCCTAGAATTTTCTTTCTTTATGGAATAGAAGAGAATGTTTATAATTCGATGTTTGTATGTATATGTGTGTGAGTATATTCGAAGTTTGCAGGTACAGTCAAAATTGTTTATAAAGACATCATCTCTATCTCTATCTCTATATATTATAAATGCGAAAGTAAGCATGTTTGTTTGTATGTTTGTTTGTTTGTTACGTTTTCACGCTAAAACTAGCGAATGATTTTTAATGAAACTGTACAGCAATATAGCCCATACTTGAGAATAACACATAAGATATAATTTATAAAGATATATTAATAAAAAAAATTTAAAAATTAATTTAATTTGACATTACCATAAATTACAGATTTCTGTAAAAGTAGTCATTTGACATTAATTACTATAAATTAAAGATTTCTGTAAAAATAGTCAATATAAAATATTTCACGGCCATCTTTTTTGATATACGTAATGAATAATTACGACTATTATACATTTAAAAAAATAGAAAACCATACATATATTTTCCTGTGTAAAGCAATCCTTGGCATTATTTAGAGTGTTATAGAAAGGGGATAAGCGAGAGCAATCTTTACCAATCTTTACTTTTAAACCCAGCGAAGTGGGTGGGTATCACTCTACTGTGTAATAATAACAACGCCGTGGGATCATTCAAGTGTCATGTAGGCAAATTTTCAATGATTTCAGATCCCTCCTTCGTTTAAGGAAAAATAAGAAAATTATGAAGTCATTTGGAGGTTAAAGTAATACATTAAGCACATATTTTTATAACATTCTGTACATAATTTCATTTTTGTATACGATATTTAAGATCAAAATCCTAAATCCTAAAAACTCAACGAAAATATTAATCAGAGTGAGGTTTTCATTAAACCTGAAAACCCAAATCGAATTCAATGCCGAAAAAGATGTGTCCCGTTAGAACTAACATTTTTCGATTGTAGAATTTTTCTCGATTAATTTTTATCGTGTTTCAAGCATAATTAAACTTAAAAAGGATGCTTTCTATATGTTATTGATAAAATATTATTTGCCACGTGCTGTGAAAGTATATGGGTCCCGAAAATCCTTTAAAAAAAACTAAAAACCTGAAACTTTATAATGAGTAACTGCTTGTTTTAGGATTAAAGTAGTCAAATACCTTATTTATATGAGGTATTCATGAGTACATTCATTAGTCGCTATAAACAGTTTTGACTGTATGTTTATGTATGTGTCTAAGTATTCGTTAGATGGATATTAAATGTTTTAAACAGGTGTTCCAAATGTTCATATAGATGTCTATTCGGATGTTACGAGAACTACGAGGTTTTTCTTCGAAATGTATTATTAATAATGGATTAGTTTGTTCGAAAGTGATTTTGCATCGAATACGATTAATTTCGTTGCTTGACAAATATACAGAGTGTTTCTAAAAAAATCGTTGAACAAAGTTCTTTTTAACCGACTTCAAAGAAGGAGAACCGTTCACAGTTTTCTATGTTCAAACCTATAAAAATTTAGAAAACTACCACTCCTTTTATTTTTACCAGGGGTAAAATCACTAAAAAACATCATAAAAAATTATATTTTTAAAGGCTTATTATCTAGTTTTAAGTTTCACGGATCGAATCGTGTTTGAATTAAAAATATTTTTTTTTTTTACAGGAAGTGTCGCAAAAACCCAATTTTCATTTTTGAGGGAGTTTAGACAATTTTGGTGCAGTTTCAAACCGTTTTACGTGTATTACGCGAATTTAAACAATTGTTACTTCGCCAACTTTTAACCGATTTTCGATTGCTTAACGGTTTTGAAAACAGGAAACATTGAGCTTTCGGAATAAATATATTTATCTATACTTCCTACAAAACTTAGGACATTTTATAAATGTTATCTAAGATTTACCCTTTTTTTATGTTTTTTACAGTTTGACGTCTTTTTTGTGTAACAAATCCTCAAGAACAATTACTTTCTAACACTTATTGTCAAAGTACATTCTATCTTGAGTAAAAAATGCCACGGGGTATCAAAATCGGTTGAAAAATGTTCAAGTTACAACGCTTTTTGTAATTAAAAAAATTTTATTCTTGAAAACAAGAAAATTTGAGCCGTCAGGAATAATTTTTGGACTATTTATTCCAGTTTTTGATGTTTTTAGACCATGCATATATGTAATATGCATGGTATACTAAGTTTAGTCCCAAGTTTGTAACGCTTAAAAATATTAATGCTACCAACAAAATTTTGGTAAAGTTGTTTATAAAATCACCTAATTAGTCCATTTCCGGTTGTCCGTCCGTCCATCCGTCTGTGGACACGATAACTCAAAAACGAAAAAAGATATTAAACTGAAATTTTACAGCGTACTCAGGACGTAAAAAGTGAGATCGAATTCGTAAATGAACAACATAGGTCAATTGGGTCTTGACCTATGGGTAGGACCCATCTTGTAAACTGTTAGAGATAGAACAAAAGTTTAAATATAAGAAATGTTCCTTATCAAAATATAAACAACTTTTGATTGAACCATTTTTTCGTAAACATCACTGTTTGCCCATGAGGGCGCAAATTAGGCGTAAATTGTATAATATGTATTATATAAATTGTATATGTATGTGCAATGTGACCGAGTAATCAACACTATTTATGCATAGTATTTCAACAATTAACTCAGTCAATTGTTTGTTTTCACTTGTTTTTAAAGAATTATGGATTATCAGGAGGCAGGGTACGTGCCTCATTATGTCTGCCCGTCGACGCCCATGAATTAAATTCTTGCTGTTTATACATCTCGAATAAACATAATTCGACATATTGATAATGCAAGACACATCGTCGTTGAAAGTTAAGGAGGAATATATTAATATATACAAATTGTGAATACGGGGAAAGGTTTTTGAAATTTTAATGAAGTTTTTTTCTATACATATTTTGAATATCACTTTTTTTTTTATATTCTAAAAATAAAATGAACGTATACACATCAAAGGAATTTTTTGTTCACCACATAAGAAAATTTCATTTGAGAGTTGGTGCGGATACTTTAAATATTAAAAAAAAAATTGGAATAGTTTTTTATAAGTTAAATTTTAAATTATTTATTTGTTGTGGAAGAAAATTTAAGTTTCATATCACATCTTTGTTATATAGTCAAAATCGGTTATAGCGAAATTGTTTATAATGGCAAATCGGTTAGGACGTATTAAAACTGAAAAAAAATTTTCTTCTTCATTTTATAGCTCGTTTTTAAAGAAAATTAAGTCTACAAAAATGATCTCTTTTGTTTATTTGTAAGCTTTTAAGGAGATATGCAAGGATTGAATAATACTAGGGATTTCGATAAAACTTCTCAAAAAACTCCGAGGTCATCGGACTTTTTATACCATGCATATATGTAATATGCAAGGTATACTAAGTTTAGTCCCAACGCTTAAAAATATTGATGCTAAGCAAAAAATTTTGCTATAGGTGTTCATAGAATCACCTAATTAGTCCATTTCCGGTTGTCCGTCTGTCCGTCTGTGGACACGATAACTCAAAAACGAAAAAAGATATCAAGCTGAAATTTTTCGAGTTCGTAAATGAGCATCATAGTCAATTGGGTCTTGCGTCCGTAGGATCAATCTTGTAAACCGTAAGAGATAGAACAAAAGTTTAAATGTAAAAAATATTCCTTATAAAAAAATAAACAACTTTTGCCTGAAGCATTTTTTCGTAAACATCACTGTTTACCCGTGAGGGCGCCAATTAGGCGGAAATTTTATAGTATGTACCATACTTGAATATCAGTTATGTATGTGCGACATGTATGTTTGTGTTATGTGATAAAGAAATCAACACTGTCTATGCATGGTATTTCAACAATTAATTCAGTCAATTGTTTGTTTTCACTTGTTATTATTATTTTATCGTTCAAAATTGGCTGAAAAAATGATGAATAATTTTTAATTTCTATATCAAAAAATGTAGAGAGTGTAAAAAAAAACTATCTAAAATATTTAGACAATCTTGTAGTTTATAATAATACCATCAAAATATAAGGGCGTCGATGATAGAAAAACAAAATTCGAGTTCATCGAAGATCCATCATTTGGTGAACATAGACGACTATAGTTAGAATATTGATAATTGAAGAGAGATATCTACATTATCAAATTTATAAGCATCACTTGCACAAAATATATTATATATTTTTGTAGTTACGTGGTATTGTGAAGTTAAAAATACCTCATTACTTGACTACAATCTATAACAATCTAATCTAATACACAGCATGTATTAGAAAACACGATTTTAAATAATTTATTTTTGGAAATATTTCAAAAAAATTCGAGTTTTTGATAACTTTTTAAACTATTTCTAGATAGACACAAGTAAGACAAAGCGTATAATGATAAGCAAACAAAAACCAAATGCGAATTAAGAATTCATGACACCATGGTGGAACAAGTGAACCAATATGTATACCATCGAACTTTTATAGTTGAAGACGGCAGATTTTAGACGGTAGACGGCAAAGGTAAATTTTAATAAATTGAGGTCATTACTGGCAAACAAAAACATTTCTAAAAGAACAAAGCCTTGTGTGCTAAAGTGTTACGTGTGGCCTGTTATTGCATGAATGCAAATCGTGGACTGTGGCAAAAAGAACAAAAAAACTTCTGGAAGCAGCGGAAATGTGCTTTTATTGACGAATTGAGCGTATTTACTGTAAATCTAATCAATGTTGAGATATAAATTTTTTCGCATGGGACTGAGGTGGGAACGAGAAGAGAAAGACAATGAATTGTTAATCTTTTCCTGTCAAGAAAGGGGGACAAGAAAGTACACTTGCACCTACTCCTGGCGCGCATGACCAAATATGACATAGCCTATGACATTTCTCTATGCAAGGTAATTGGAGTTAGACATAATTTAACGGTACTTCCAAAGTCATAATAAACAATTTTGACTATATTTTTTCGTTTCAAATATTTAAAAGATGTTAATTTAAGAGCGTTACGGAACTATAACCTTAAACTTCGAATTCCAATGAATATTATAATATTGTTAAACCAAAAAAAAAAAAAGAGTATATTGAACAAAAAGGCATCTCTTTCTTCATCAAACAAAGTGATTTGTCACTGTTAAATTGTTAATAAAGTATGTTTTTATTTATAAAAACAATTTCACAAATAACAACGCATGAAAATTTACTTGACAATAAAAGAGTGTGGTATTGTATTGTTGTATGGGTATAATAGACCCTAATAATAGACTTCTATGTTAATTGTCTCCACTTCATCATATACAACACACCTTGTTAAATAAACTACTCATGGTCTAAGCAGTACTCACTGTACTTAGCAGTAGGTACTCGCAATATACTCAATTTACTAGATAAATGAACAATTATTTTCTATTTATTCATAAACAATTGATGGGAGAAATTCATATATTTTTTATGATTCCGTATACTGTAAAGTTGTATATTCTGTACTTATCCTGTCAGCGTTTTGCTCACGCTTGATTTAAGATGATTGTTTCCCTACAGTATAGGGCTTTTCATTTTAAAATCACGATTCACATTTGTTTCGTACTAAATGATTTATAACCAATGTGATAAAATGAATAACAAATATCTTCTATCTTAGTCCTACTTATTGCTGTCAGTACGAAAAAATAAATTCTGCACTTGCGCTTATGACATGATGAAAAGGCCTATTGTAAACAAATTTTCGTTGATGGCACGGTACATACATATAAATCAAATACATGCTTTATAGTTAAGTAATTTTTGGCTTTACAATACCACGCAACTACAAAAATATATAATATATTGTGTGCAAGTGATGCTTATAAATTTGATAATCTAGATATCTCTTTTCGATTATTAATAAACTAACTATAATCGTCTCTGTTTATCAAATGATGGATCTTTGATGAACTCAGAGGGAAAGTCCTTTTCGATGCCTGGTTTACAGAATAAAAATTGAAATAAATCGAGAAATATTACTACAGTCAAAACACTTAAACACTTATATTTTAAGGCTTTTTAATTGTGGAGAATCGCATTTTTCTTCAAAGAAGGGAAAATTCATCCTTCTTATTTGCCATATTGCACTCCTCCCCGCGGGATCCTTACGTAAATCATAATATTTCCAAAAAAAATACAATTATAAAAAAAATATTTAAAGTGATTGTAAATCTACAGTATTGTAAAAAAGTTTTGGTTTATTGCACGTTACATACATATAAACCAAATACATGCTTTGTAGTCAAATAATGAGTTATTTTTAGCTTTACAATACCACACAACTACAAAAATATATAATATATTGTGTGCAAGTGCCGCTTATAAAATTGATAATGTAGATATCTCTCTTCAATCATCAATACTCTAACTATAGTCGTCTCTGTTCATCAAATGATGAATCTTCGATGAACTCATAATTAAATTAAAATTTTATTTTTATATCATCAACAACCTTAAAAAATGGTATTATTTATAAACTACAAGATTGTCTAAATATTTTAGATAGTTTTTTATCACACTCTCAAGATTTTTTGATATAGAAATATGCAATTGAAAAGTATAACCTATATGATTCATCATTTTTTCAACCAACTTTGAACAGACTATTCATAGTCTGTAGAGGGAAAATTCGTTAAATTCTATCGAAAAATGAGTTTTACCGTAGTACAAATTCAGATTTAAGTTATCTCAATTTTTAACACTTTTAAAAAAGAAAACCTCTTGATCTTTGACCACCAAAATAATGGAATTTCAGCAAAAAAACGAAATAAAAAAAGACAATACCAAAAGGAATGTGGCTCCCATATTATTATTTTAAGTAGAAAGTGAACCAAATTGAAAACAAATCACTTTTAAAAAGCACAAATCTATCCAAATACCAAAGCATGCCACATTTAGAATGAAAATATATGGTCAAGGAACTGACATGTATTTTTATGTAAAAATTCTAACCGTGTGATGATAGTTGGGGATAAGACATTACATTTGTTTTCTTTACACTTAGCTAGGAAATTCGACGTTTTCGAGAACTCGATCTTGAAAGGACTTGTATTTGAAATCATAAAAAGTGGCATATCGCAGCCAATTTTGATGCTGTTGAATAAAAAATGTCTGTACTTTATTGGTTAAACAATGTCTTTATTGGTTAAATTTAATGGTACGCATAACTCCTTAACTATTGGATTTCGGACAGAAGTATATGAGGCACTTTCGACTTAAAATTGTCCAAAGAATATGCTCTTAAGCTTGGTCCATCGAGTCATGGATCATCCTGTATATAAACCTTTCAGAAAAAAATTATCATCAGCTGTGCGGAATTAAATAAATAGATAGATAGACTTCCTTTTATACTATTGGTGCCTAAATTATGGGTATTCGCTCCGTGCGTGAGTTTCGTTTCCATGATAACGATACACTACTTTAAATTAAAGAATTGAATGGATGCATATAATTGTATGGATTGCATTTAAGACTTACATTGGAAATTGAATATTATTGGCTCACAAATTTAAATAAATAATTATGATAATTTACATTTGAAAAATAATATTTGTGCAATTTGATTTCTTATTTTCACAATTTTTAATGCATAAAGTTTATTTAATTAGTGTTTTTCAATCATTTTAATTTGACATTTCTATAACATTAACTTGTAAAGAACTGCAAATTGGTAATAACAGCCCCCTTTAACGCCAAAATTTTTCACTGGAAGCGCTGGCATCAATTTTATTGTCCCTACCATGACTACACACACAACGAATACTAAATGTTTATTACGTAATTTTCAAAACTAGTAACTTATGTGTGTATTAGTTGATTAGCTTGTCTCCCCTTAGTCCCTATTTTTTCATAAAAAAAAACATGTCAGCTCCTTAGCTAATAAATAATGACCTACACTGTTATTGTGTGTGCATTGAGTAGTAGATGAGGCCATTTTTATTTATTATCATTGTGAATAGAAATCATCAAACAATATCACATCAGATGGTTTTTTTTGTTGTTTTGTTTTTTCTTTTTTGTTGGTATCTCTGTTTTTTAACACAAAACATAGAAAGAAATACCTTTGGAAAGATACTTACACCAAGGGCGGATGCAGAGAGGGTCAATCGGGGAAATTTCCTTCTCTAACATAATAAGGAAGTCAACTGGGATAAATGGAAATAACTTTTAAGAGTAATTTTGTCCTAAAAAATATAAAAATCGGCGATTTTATTGTGACTAAATTCGCATATAAGTAGTGATATGCTAGAATGTCTCTTCAGTCGAATTTCACATCATTCAGGTTTTCGTATCTTTACGATTTTAAACGTAATTGGAATCAAAATAATTTTAAAATTCAAGTCATTTGAATATTGGATGAATTTTTGCTCCAAAAACAAATATTTCCGTACAAGTTTTTAAGCGATATCTCCAAAAATACTCAATCAATCGTTGAAATGAACACAATTTTTGTATTTTTTAGAACAAAATTACCCATAATTCTGAGTTTTATCAAATTCTCAAACAAACAAATTTTTGCAAAAAGATTGGGGAAATTTTTTGTCTCCGATTTGGATAAAAAATCATTTTCTAGAGTACTATTGACCTAAAAAATACAAAAATCGGATTAATTTGATCATTGGGTGAATAGTGTTTTAGATTTTATCAAAAATCATTCCAAATATTGCAATATCTCCAAAATTGCTCGTCCAATCCTCCAATGAATCCATTTTTTGTTTTTTTTAGGCCAAAATTACCCTACATGTTGAGTTTTATCAAAAAACAAAACAAAATTTTTCTAAAAGGCACCCCTTAAGAAAATTTCGATCACTAGGCAAATAGTTTTTCAGATCTCCTTAAAAATCGCTTAAGATATTGCGATAAACTATTCGCCCAAGTGTCAAACAGAACCGACTTTATTATGTTTTAGGTGAAAATTACCCCACATACCAAGTTTGATAAAATTTCGAAATTTGGCATTTTTGAGGTGATACAAAAAATACAAAAATCCCGTCTCTTTGAAAATTGGACGGTTAGTTTATGAGATATTTCCCAAAATCGCTCACGAAGGTCGACAAATGATGCAATTTTCGAAGACAACGAAACAAACTACGTTAGTAAAAGCATAAAATTCGTATTGACCCCTTCAAAAAAAATTTCTGACTCCGCGCTTGTTTACATTTACAACAAATAAAACCCATAATATTCACCGTTATACCGCGTTCTATGTTTCAATGTTTTTTTTACTTTTTTTTATTTTTATTTTTTTTACTTTAATAAATAATATAAAAAATTTGAAATACTCAAATGACTTTCATATGAGAACAAGTTAGCATATTTAATAACTAACAACAACAGTACATCCCGTCATCTCGGACTATTTTTGTCTTAATTAATAATATCATAAAGAGTAATTTGTTTAAAGTAGTTCAGCTCTTTGCGCAAGAACAGTGAATGTTGATCACAAAAAAACACAGATTTGGGGCCTCTTGCGGGGCAAAATTGTTAATTATATCATTTTTATACCATGCATATATGTAATATGCAAGGTATACTAAGTTTAGTCCCAAGTTTGTAACGCTTAAAAATATTGATACCACGCACAAAGTTTTGTTATAGGTGTTCATAGAATCACCTAATGAGTCCATTTCCGGTTGTCCGTCCGTCCGTCCGTCTGTGGACACGATAACTCAAAAACGAAAAAAGATATCAGGCTGAAATTTTTACAGCGTACTCAGAACGTAAAAAGTGAGGTCGAGCTCGTAAATGAGCAACATGGATTAATTGGGTCTTGGGTCCGTGGGAGCCATCTTGTAAACCGTTAGAGATACAACAAAAGTTTAAATGTAAACAATGTTCTTTATAAAAAAATTAACAACTTTTGCTTAAAACATTTTTTCGTAAACATCACTGTTTACCCGCGAGGGCACAAATTCGGCGCAAATTGTATAGTATGTATTATATGGTAATATCAGATATGTATGTGTGACATGTATGTATGTGTAATGTGACAGATTAATCAACACTATTTATACATAATTTTACTCATAAGAATATAAATCAGTTGCTAACTTGACTAGTCATGTGACGGCCACAAATCTTTCGCTTGACTCTTTCTTGAATTGTGTGTATATGAAAGTAATTTTACCTTCATGAAAAATAAAATAAAATAAAAATTGAAGTTAGTTAATAATATCAAGTCAGCTGCCTTCAATTATCTGGATATTGCTGGGATAATTGCAGGTTATACACGATGATCATAATACCCATTCTCTGAGAGATCAACTTACTAGACAGCGCGGAGGCCTTCGTAAACCACTATTAAATTATATCCAAACGTATCAAGAACACTACACACACAGATTTACAGGGTGAAAATTGTATATGATGTGAATAATTTACAAATAATTGTAGACTTCAAGTATTTCTTACGAGATGATACTAAAAGTTGTAGAAACATTGATCGTCCCTGTTAGCTGCCATCAATTTTCATAGTTGTCAATATTTACGGTAGAACGAGCTGCAAGTTTAGATTTGTGGTTGAAATTATTTGTACCTTATTTAAACTTTGATTATTAATTTTGCTATACCTTCATGAGTGGAAACTAAAAACAAAAACAATTGAAAATAAAAATTAAATTAAAAACAATTGACTGAATTAATTGTTGAAATACCATGCATAGTCAGTGTTGATTTCTTTATCACATAACACATACATACATGTGACACATACATAACTGATATTCTAGTAACACATACTATAAAATTTCCTCCTAATTGGCGCCCTCACGGGTAAACAGTGATGTTTACGAAAAAATGTTTCAAGCAAAGGAACATTTTTTATATTTAAACTTTTGTTCCATCTCTAACGGTTTACAAGATGGGTCCTTCAGACCCATAAGTCCAGACCCAATTGACCTATGTTGCTCATTTACGAACTCGACCACACTTTTTACGTCCTGAGGACGCTTAAAAAATTTCAGCTTGATATCTTTTTTCGTTTTTGAGTTATCGTGCCCACAGACGGACGGACGGACGGACTACCGGAAATGAACTAATCAGGTGATTCTATGAACACCAATACCAAAATTTTGTTCATGGTATCAATATTTTTAAGCGTTACAAACTTGGGACTAAACTTAGTATACCTTGCATATTACATTAGGCATGGTATAATAAGAATCCAATTTTTCGATATCTTTCTTCGTTTTCAAAATATTGAAAGCTAAATAATTAAATAAAATTTTCAATTTTGAAATAAATAATTCCAGGTATCGAAAAATTTTATTTTTAATTTTCGTATAAAATATTATCAAGTTATAACATAATTCACTTTCAAAATTGAAAATAATACGACTGTGAAAATTTTCGCAGAGAAGAAATTTGTTGGGTTCAACTTTTAAAACAGACCTAATACTGCGTACGAAAAATAAGGTGACATTTGAATTTAAACTGCGCGCGTTTGTTGTTCATTATGAATTCCGTCCGCCCGGCAAATCAACAAGGAATATTATTTGAACGTTATAAATCCGGCCTAAAAAAGCCGGAATTGTGGAAAGACAATTCATGGTTTTTACACCACGATAATGCACCATCCCATACTGCACTCATAATTCGTGATCATTTCCGCAAAAACTCAACCCATATCCTTCCGCAACTACCGTATTCACCTGATCTGGCGCCGTGCAACTTCTGGCTGTTCAGCAAGGTCAGAAGATCGCTCCGGGGATACCATTTTGATACGATAGAGGAGATTCAAGTCGCAGCGAAGACGGAACTGAAGGCAATCACGGAAAGTGACTACAACCAGTGGTTCGGAGATTGGAAAATCCGTTGGCATCTGTGCAGTGCATCGGGAGGGGATTACTTTGAAGGAGATGAAATTGATTTGGAAGAATAAATAAAGAATTTTCAAAATAAATACTCTGTCACCCTTGTTTTTGGGCACAGCATCCGTAATTAGTCGGGTTCAACGGGTTGTTTTTGTTTTAAATAATTTTTTAACTTTTACTTTAATAGTTTTTTTTTTTTTAATTTCCATCAACTAGTTTTGTAGAAATCAATGAAAACATATCATCCATCTACCATTTTCCCATAAGACTAATGTTAAATATGCCTTCTTTTGAAGTCATTTATTTATTTATAAATAATCGGGCAAACCAAATGTTTCCTACAACCTCTAAAAGTTTGTTGGTGTATTTATGTAACACCCCATATAAACAAAGTATTATAAATACAAAGAGTTTTGAAAATATTCAATCATGAAAATATTGTTTCTAATTTAAGGTAATTCTACAGTTAACCGTTTTTCCATAATTTCGAATGAATCGGCAAATAACAATGATTCAAACTGAAGAACTACCTGTTCGCTTATACTTTTACATTCTTTCAATAAGAATGGTACTTTTTAAATTATAAATTAAAAATTTTCAATTCAATTCAAATATGGTTCAATTCATCACAGCTTTGTTGAAGGCCTGTATTTGAATGTCGGAGTTTTTCAGATCAATTCCATAACTTGATCTTTCTACGTTGAAAGTTGCGTTATAATTTTTCAATTGTTCCTAAATTATTTATATCATAACATATTCACTTTTCAGTAAAATTCAAAGAAAAAAAAACGGATTTCCAAAAAAAACTATTCCAAAACAAATTAATAAGCACTAAAAAGTAGGTCGGTTTTTTTTTTCTGAAAAGTTTTTTTTATTTTGTGATTTTTAGTGAATCTGAAGTGCACTAACTAAGTTGTCATTAAAAAAAGAATCATCGAAATCGATTGGCGTGATATTGAATTATTCGTCCATTTGTCGCGCACATATTTAATGCAAATTTAAGACTTTTATGGTTTTCTCATGGACGTCATTGTCAGAACTGGACCAAATAAGAATGAGACTACAAGGGAAGCACCAGATTTCAAATTAAAAAAGAATCATCAAATCGGTTCACCCAGTTGAAAGTTCTGAGTAACAAACATTAAAAAAAAAACAGTCGAATTGAGAAACTTCTTTTTTTTTTAAGTCGAATCAAAATATTTAAAATTAATTTGAGCTTTTGCCAAAATTAGTAATGAGTGAGATTAAGACCAAGACCAAAGCCAATACTACATATGAATATCTTTGTTTAACGAGTTTAGTGTAGTCTTACTCATAAGTTTTGGTCTTCCAAGTCTTGTTTGGTCTTGCTTTTGTGTATGAGTGAGATCAAAGCACAACACCCAGTATGCTTGACAGAAGCAGTTAATTATAAAAGGACCAAGGCCATCGTGTTAGACAAAGAGCAAACTTCATACCTTAGTGTGTAAGATGAAGATAGTAAAATTAGTCGCGTTTTGGTTCTGGTACTCATCAGAAGAAAAAATAGCCCAATTTAGGGAATCCTGAGCTTGATACGACAGGGATACAGGCACATTTCAGGAAATTGTGAAACCGGATACATAGCTAGATATTTCATAACGCTGTCGAATACATGATCTAAGTATGTCTCGCTCCAGGACAGCCATTTTTACCAAACCTTACCTACTTTGATATGAAGTATCACTCTTAATGAATGATTCTATACTTTTAAGAATTTGTCTTCAGTTTCGAAGTTATTTCCTTGTTTAGATTTAAATCGTTAACTTCTTTTTTATTTTGAATTATAAACTAACTTTAAATATATTTGCTAGGGTGATTTTAAGGGAGTTGGGGGTGGTTTGACTTACAAGGTTTTAGTATTATTGTTAGATGACCACGTGTTGAAGTTTATACATCCCTTATACAACCATCATCCCTTTTTCAATCCAATATAAGGGTGGATTTAAATTCTGAAATGGACTTTTGCTTAGCTTCATTGGTCAAGGAATGGTGTTATTCAAACTAATTTTTTTTTTTTTTTAAATTTATATAACCATTTTCAGGTGTTGTAATTCAAATACATCTTACGGCTGCTGAAAATGACCAATAGTTTTGAACGTATTTTCTTCTGTCGACTCAAGGTCGTTTTTTTCAAAAATGGTCCAGTTTTTTTTTATAATTATTTTTAACGTAACCAATCACGCTAGGCAATAATTTTTGCAGCTTTAACTGTGAAAACGGATACTATTTTCCTCTAAAAGTAACCCCTCGAAAGAATTCTAACTATATTAACTATAAAAAAATTTATTCAAAAATTTCGGGAGAAAAACGGAAATATTCCTTAATAAAAATAGGAAATTTGGTTTTCAAGCTAAAGGTCTAAACATTTAAAAAGATATGCAAGGATTGAATAATACTAGGGATTTCAATAAAACTTTATAAATACATTTTTTGATTAAAAAAATTTCCAAAAATCAAAAAAAATTCCTAGTTTATCGGGCTTTTTATTATTATTTTATCTTTCAAAGTTGACTGAAAAAATGATGAATCATATAGGTTATACTTTTCAATTGGATAATTCTATATCAAAAAATCTAGAGAGTGTGATAAAAAACTATCTAAAATATTTAGACAATCTTGTAGTTTATAATAATACCATAAAAATATAGCTTTGCCGATGATATCAAAACAAAATTTTAATTTAATTCATCGAGTTCATCGAAGGTCCATCATTTGATGAACAGAGACGACTATAGTTAGAGTATTGATGATTGAAGAGAGATATCTATATTATCAATTTTATAAGCAGCACTTGCACACAATATATTATATATTTTTGTAATTGCGTGATATTGAAAAAGCTAAACATAACTCATTACTTGACAATACAAAGCATGTATTTGGTTTATATGTATGTACCGTGCAATAAACCAAAACTTTTTTACTATACTGTTGATTTACAATCACTTTAAATATTTTTTTATAATTGTATTTTTTGGAAATATTATGATTTACGTAAAGATCCCGCGGGGAGGGGGTGCCATATGGCAAATAAGAAGGATGAATTTTCCCTTCTTTGAAGAAAAATGCTGTTCTCCACAATTAAAAAGCCTTAAAATTAAACTGTTTAAGTGTTTTGACTGTAGTAATATTTCTCGATCTATTTCAATTTTTATTCTGTAAACCAGGCATCAAAAAGGATTTGCCCACTGAACCTTCGTTTTAAAATCTGTCAATGTCTACGTTTTATTATATAACACTGTTCAATGTGTAAATATTTTGTTTCTTTTAAATTGAAGAATATTTTGTGTACTAAAAAAAAAATATATAAAAAAATAATGTAATTTACTTGCAATCGAGCGTAAAACGCATTAAAATAAAAAGAAATCTCCAATCAATTGCACTTGAAAAAATGTGAGCTGCTTGTTGGTACATCACTTGAAATAAAATATTATAAGTGGATATTGGTGTCGGCTTTATGGATTTTGAATTCAATCGGAAATTAACTCTCTTTTATCAAATTCAAGCAACCGATCCGATCCAACTCAATTTATCTTTTATTTTTGTTTTGATTTTAAATAAGATTCAATTTTAATATGATATCAATTTCATAATTGGTTTTATTATTCATACTTGTAACAAGTGTTCAATCATGATTAAAAAATTGATTTCATTCTAGTTTCGAAATCAAGAATATAACGTTATTATATCATGTATATATGATATATATCAAGGTATACTAAGTTTAGTCTCATGTTTGTAACGCTTAAAAATATTGATGTTACAAACAAGAAATTTGGTATAGGTGTTTATAAAATTCATTTTCGGTTACCCATTCGTCTGTCCCTCTGTTTGTCAACACAATAACTCAAAAAGGAAAAGAGATATCAAGCTGAAATTTTTTAAGAGTGTTTAGCACGTTAAAAGTGAAGCTAAGTTCGTAAGTGAGTCAAAGTCATCTTGTAAATCATTAAAGATAGAACAAAAGTTTAAAATGTGAAAAATGTTCCTTTTGAATAAATAAACAATTTGTGTTTGAAATTTTTTTTGTAAACATCACTATTTACCCGTGAGGACGCAAATTTGGATCAATTTAAATCGTGTATTCATCTTTAAACCGTGTATTAGTGACATTTTTTACACACGTAGCTTAGAAGAAGCGTGTTTTAAATTTTTTCCAGTGAAGGAGAGTTACCGTTTTGACAAAAAATTAATATTTGGAAGAATATTATATTTAGAATCATTAAAATAAAAAATAAAATTATTCACCGATTGAGTTTCCCAAAAAATATTAATTGAACCTTACAAATTGTCCATAATAACTTGTTTTTGGTTACAGTCTGCTTAGGGTTGCTTCCTCGGTCAGGTCTCTCGCCCGGCCCATTATGAAGATGGTGCTGGGGGGGGGGTGGAAAGGGCTGTGCAGTCAGAAGAGGGTAATTCAAAAAGTCCAATTAAGTAAATCATATTTAATTTATTTCAACTATATCAAAAATATAAGTATGAAGTCATATATTAATATATTAGAAATTTCGCACATTTTGGCATTAATCCTTAAGTATCTATCAACACTTAATCACAAGGTACAGACATACAAATTTTACACAAGCATGGCTCGAATAAAACGAACAAACATGAAAATTCTGCACCAACGGGACTTAGATACAAGCAATATAAAAGTGTTACAACTGACTTCTACAACAAAATCAATTCTCACTAGTCTAGTTGCTGAAGTCAAATCCATTTTGATACCAAGGAAAAACCTTTTAAGCCCGTCACTACCGGGAGAGGCCCGAGCAGATGGCAAGCCTAATACTGTTTTGACTAAACATTCAATTCATTTTGTACAAAGAATTCTTCAAAATTGTGCTCCTGGTAAATTAAATAAGTAAATTTTTTAATAAGCACCAGAAAAAAAAAATTAAACTGTCAAATTACTCAAGGAAATATTGTTAAATGTGTATATCATAAATCCACACACAAAACTGTTTATTGTATGTTGTTACCAACATAATAAAAAAAACTTCTTGTAAAACTTTTTTTATTATTATTATAAATATTATTTATCACAAAAAAGAGCAGATCAAATCATTTTAGATTAAACGAATGAAAAGTGTGAAATTCCATTCTATATAAAACACTCATAATACACTCATGGCACGCGGTGAACAAAAGAAATGGCCTTACTTGACTTCCCTTTCAAATAGCAGCCAGTTTTACTAACAATAAATGTAATGATCTGTTTGTGTTTATTATAAATTCGCTTATCATATTATGTGTAAGTATATATGACATAATGTATATAACCAAAATTTTTATACCATGTATATGAAATATATATGCAAGGTATACTGAGTTTAGTCCCAAGTTTGTATGGTATGGTATGTTGAAAGATAACTAATGTAATAACAAATGTTTGGTATATAATTTTAAGAAAGAAGATACTCCTTTTGTTTATTTATTCGTTTACTACTAAAGCAGAAAATGAAAAATTAAACAAAAATACTTCTTGTGTTTGTTTATTCGCTTACTACTAAAAATTTTGTTTAATTTTTCATTTTCTACTTCAGTAGTAAGCGAATATACAAACACAAGAAGTATCTTCTTTCTTAAAATTATATACCAGACATTCGTTGTTATATTACCTATCTTTCAACATACCATTAGCGCGAGTTTAGCGAAGTTTTTTTAAATATTTTTATTTAGGTGTCAAGAATACCTGATTGATATTTTTCTAATCATTTTTATCTTTTTATATATTTATATAATTAATTATTATGATTGTTTTGATTTTTATACCATGTATGTGAAATATATCAAGGTATACTAAGTTTAGTCCCAAGTTTGTAACGCTTAAAAGTATTGATGTTATGAACAAAAATTTTGGTGTAGGTGTTCATAGAATAATCTAATTAGCCCATTTCCGGTTGTCTGTCCGTCTGTCCGTGTGTCATCACGATTACTCAAAAACGAAAAGAGATATCAAGTTGAAATTTTAATAGCGTGCTTAGGACGTAAAAAGTGAGGTCAAGTTCGTAAATCAGCAATATAGGTCAATTGGGTCTTGGGTCCGTAGGACTCATCTTGTAAACCGTTAGAGATAGAACAAAAGTTTAAATGGAAAAATTATTCCTTATAAAAAATTAACAGCTCTTGTTTGAACATTTTTTCGTAAACGTCACTGTTTATGAGTGAGGGCACTAATAAAAAAAATTCGAAAATTTTTGAAAGAATTTTTTAGAAATATTTGCTCATTCAATCAAATAAAAAAAAAAACCATCTTGTAAACCGTTAGAGATAGGAAAAAAGTTTAAAACTAAAAGTAATTCTTTATAAAAAGATAAACAACTTTTATTTGAAATATTTTTTCGTAAACCTCACTCTATATCCGTGAGATGGTCTAGAAAATAAAACATCTCAAAACGTTCGAATTTTTCGAAAGTATTTTCTAGCATTTCCTTAGTTCTTCGATAATGTTTCCAATATTTCCCAAGGCCACTATTTGAAGTTACGAACAAATTTTCAACTTCCTATCTTTTATAGTTTTGGAGAAAATAGACACCAAAAACTTGACACCTAGCTAGTTTCGTTCTAATTTGCGCCCTCACGGGTAAAAATCAAATCAAATCCATTCGGTAGTTTTTGCGTGAAAGCAAAACAAACAAACAAAAATCCTTACTTTCACATTTATAATATATAGAAATAGAGATTGATTATAAATAAATTCTATGCTCAAGAACGTACAAACAAACCAATAGTCAATCAATTGATAACAAATAATTTGATTCATGGCCTTTTTAAAGTTAAGGCGTTCGATAATTATGGAGTGTATTCGATCACCCTATATTTCAGTACATAATTATGTACTTTGAAAATATTAAAAAGACTGTTTCGTATACGGAATAATCACATTCTTATTTTATAATAAAACATTCAAGAATTACAGTCAAAATCGGTTCTAACGACATAGAAGGGCCGATATAATTATCGGTATTATTTCCGATAGCCGTTGTAAAATTCGAAAATTTGTCATTAACACGCACAATGTCATTAAGAACTAGTTTGGTAAGCTCCAAGCTATTTAACAATTTTTCGCAGATAACTCAAATATCGTACATTGAATCGAAAAAAGTATGATAAGCCTTTTCAGATATTTTCAACCTATCTAAAGTGTTAAAATTTTCCTTCAAAAATTTGTGAGAATTTCTCTCATCACGAGAGTAAAAGTGTAAGTCTTCCTATAGAAATATGGTGAAATTAATTTAATTCTTTAAATTATTTCTCTACTTTAATATTTTCACTCTCGAAGATCATTCAATAATCACGTAATCATACTATTTTTAATTAGATACTGCATTAAAAAAAAAAATTTATATAAAATTATGTGGAGGTTACGATTTCGAATATCGAATATCGAACGATTAACGCGAGTGCTGGCGGGTTAAAAATTCGTTAGTAATCTATCGTTGTCGTTGAAAACGTCGTTATAATCGATTTTAACTATATTTAAAAAAAAAATATACGATTTTTTTTCATAATAATATTATTAAACTTAAAATTATTACCCGGAAACAAGCATTATCATAGGTTATGTGAAAGAGAATTGAAATACGTATATTTCTTCTTTTATTTTTTTTAAATCGTACGTGAGGACGAAATTTTCAATTTGGAATTAAAAGTCGGCGTTGAAATAATCATTATCAGTCAAACAATTAACCTGGGTACATCGTTGATCACTGACTGGACTGAGTTGTTATGGAGGCATATATATATATATCCATCATTTCATAATATTACCTCCGTGTACAAAATAGAAGTGTATTTTGCATATTTAAAGGTATACAGGGTGGGAGATATTAATCAATTATGACTTATATCTCGTTTTGTTGTTAGCCAATCATAAAATAACTTAAACGAAAGTTACAGAGTTTGATGGGAGACTTCATTTTCTAACATCAGATTGGACCCAGTTCTCCGGGTTGAATTAATAGTCAATATTGCTCCTAAAAGGTAAGCAATAAAATAGCTCTTTAAAATAATTTTTGGAGGAAATACAACTTAAAAAATATGTCATTATTGGATTAAATCGAAAGAAAATATGCTAACTTTAGAAAAAATTTTTTGACAAAAGTTGTCAAGGGCATTAAATTATTGTTCGCCTGTGTTAATAACTTTTAACCTCAGATTTCAAAAATATTTTAATAACATGGTCATTTGAAAAGAATTTCAGATCAAACTGATGGACACAGGCAACTGTCCTCTATTGCCCTTGAAAACTTTTGGCTTAAGAATTTTTCTGTAGCTAGCGTGTTTTCTTTCGATTAACTTCAATAATGACATATGTTTTCAAAAGACGATTTTCGAAAAAATGTTTTGAATAAAAAATGTTATTTTTTTATTAACATCTAATTGAAAGTGTTGTTATATGTATGTGATTTCTTATATGGCGCTATCAATCGATTTGTCTTAGTCTTCTGAGTGCTACTGAAGATATGGCAGTAATGAAAATTCAATATGGCGATCACCAGACGCCATATTGTGAAAAAGAAAAAAATAAATTCGGCAAACTATGTCAAGTGGGGCATCGTTCAGTAGCTATCAAAGACAATAATTATTAAATAGACAAATCAATCAACGTAATAATACTAGACTAGTCTAGGTCCTCAAAGGAGCAAAGATACATACATAGTCTGAAAATGAAAGTCGACAAACTATGGTAAGTGGGATGTCGTTGAATAGGTATTTGAAAATATGTACTTAAAAGGATAAAATATAAACTGAAAAGAAAAAAACAAGTCCAGCAGTTTACATAGCGACTTTAACAGTCGGGACCCATTATTGGGAAAACTCTAGCCAGGTAAACTGGTAAACTACGGGACTTGTTTTTTCTTTTCAGTTTATATTTAACTCAGTCGGGCTTTTTTGAATTTTTAAATAAATTTTATTATTTTCAAACTTTTTATTATAAATGTAAAAGTTTTTAATACATCTATATAGAGGTTTGAATGAAAGATTCAAACCATAATTTGTAGTGTTTTGTTTTGGACCAATGGACATTGAGATATTGGATGTATGACGTTGATGATTTGTGTTTGGTAGATGCGAGTAATGCCTTCACTTAATAATTACAATTATTCTTATTTTGTTCAATAATTTATTTTCTCAATATTAAATTATTGTAATATTAATATACTCTACAGTAAAACCGATGAATACAGTGTACGGAGCCACCAAACCATTCATAAAATACATTACGCAAAATTTTAGGATCAGTAGCGTAAGTATCAGAGCACAGTGGAGTATTTTATACCAAATTTCCGGCTAATACTAAAACTGACTAAAGAGGGCATCTCCCAGTCTTAAGAATTGTCAGTTGATCACATCCCAATAAACTAAATATATTTGATTAAAGTTTGCGGGAAACAGAACATGAAAAGCGAAAACGTGCTCGGAGAAGCATAAACTAAAAGAAGAAAAGGTTTTAAAGGCAAACAAGTGAAAACAAACAATTGCCTGAGTTAATTGTTGAAATACCATGCATAAATAGTGTTGATTACTCTATCACATTGCACATACATATACAATTTATATAATACATACTATACAATTTACGCCTAATTTGCACCCTCACAGGTAAACAGTGATGTTTACGAAAAAATGTTTCAAATAAAAGTTATTCTTTGATAAGAAACATTTTTTACATTTAAACTTTTGTTCTATCTCCAACGGTTTACAAGATGGATCCTACGGACCCATATTTCAAGACCCAATTGGCCTATGTTGCTCATCTACGAACTCGACCTCACTTTTTACGTCCTGTGTACGCTGTCAAAATTTCAGCTTGATATCTTTTTCGTTTTTGAGTTATCGTGCCCACAGACGGACGAACGGACGGACGGACGGACGGACAACCAGAAATGGATTAATTAGGTGATTTTGTGAACACCTATACCAAATTTTTTTCGTAGCATCAATATTTTTAAGCGTTACAAATATGGGACTAAACTTAGTATACCTTGCATATTACATATATGCATGGTATAAATAGTTAAACTTGTTCCAAGGACAAAAAAGGTAAATTGACAATTTAGGGGCTAGTATATCAGCTTTACTAGCCTCTTCCATTGAACGAATTTCCAATTGGCTTTTTTAAATGAGTTTTAAAAGAAAATATAACATGAAAGCCAGATTTTTTTGCTGACCAGTTGAAAAACAAATTGTTTGTTGACCTATGTTATCGTACATAGACAAGGTTCACTGTATTTTACATTTAAATGTATGTTACAGGTGTCTTTGAAAAACGGTGTTTTATTCTTATGTAAGTATTTTAATTTTTATGATTATATATAATTTATTTGCCTAATTCGTTTTGATTATTATAAGCCGTATTTTTTATATTCTTCACAATATTTTCTAACAATTTGAAATTGTACATATTTTGCTAAAATTCAGCAAATGGATCTAAAATTTTTATCCAAATGAATTTTAAAGTTTTATCATAAAATAATCGAAAAAATTCAATCATTCAAACATTGCAAATGATTCCACATAAACTTCTATCCCCAAGTTTTCAAGGGTAAAAATTTTTCCGATTGCTAGGTAAATTGGTCTAGTTTCATATCAACGGAGGAAAAAGAGATAAAATGTTCTTTTGCGATATCAAATTTGTCCTTTTTCAATCCCTTAACATTATCAAATATGGTTGGTAAGAAATTAGACGCGATAGAAGAAAATTTTTGAAACCTACATGGTAAGAAATTTTTTGTGGATATCACTATGGCAGTATCGATATGAACGCCGTACTGATTTCATCATTGAGACAATAGTAATATTAGCAATTGTTATGGCGGGCGAGTCAATGCAGTCTGTGTGTCAAGCCTATTTAGCGATACTCACAATACTTCTGGTGGATAGCCCTATTCAATACTGTAATATTTATTACTTATACTAACAAAGCTATATGTATCTGTCTCTATACCATACCAGCAATGTAGTAAACGCCATACATTTCTTTCTTAAAATGTAAGCCCCTAAATTATGATGTGGGGAGTAGGTTACGAATGGTAGGTTACAAAAATGGAAATAGAAGTTAAACATTTTTTTGTGTCATGTTATCGAATAACCTTAAACAAGACGACAAACAAATCAGTTTTAATTTGTTTTAAGTTTTAATTAAACCAAGACTGTAAACATTTGGGTATTACTGAACGGATATTACTTATTAAGCTAATACATATATGTAGTTTTTGATATTCTTTGAAACAAAGCAAAAAAAATATATATACGGGTCTACTTTTGTCGTTGAATTTATAGACCAGGCGTATGACAATTTTAAGCTTAGTCAAACTCAACTGGAAGCTTTTCTTATGAAAAATTCCCCGAAATTTTTCCAACCCATTTGCACGTTTATCTGACATTGACTGAAACTATATTTCAATGCGAATTTCAAAGTTATTCATGTATTCGATCTGTAAGTTTCCGCTTTCCACTACAAACTATTCTATTTCATGGATTTACAATTATGTCATACCGGCTTCAAAAACGTTAAAAATACCGGCAATTATTTGGTGAAATTTTTCGAATTATATAATATTGAAAAGAGCCATAATTCAATTATTTACAGGGTGGCACAAAAATTCATTTATGGAGTTATGCAGTTTTGGATTCTGGTCAAAATAAGTACGTAAAAAATTTCCTTAAATTAAAATTAAAAAAAAAAGTTCTAAAAAAAAAATCTTTAATTTTAAAAAAGAGTGAGAGTTGTTGTGGGCACACGGTAGGAGCTGTGCACGGTTCGTTATAAATTTGGTACTGTAAATTTAAAAAAAAAAAATTATCGACGTAGATGGGTTTCGGCCTGGTGACCTTCCGCATGGGAAACGGGCACCCTAACCATAAGACCAGATCCATCATTAAGTAGAAGATTAACATTTTAAGATAATATTCTATAAAAGAAATTTCTGTCGTTTTTATTTCATCCAGCCTTCATCCGTCAAACACGTGATGAAAGAGGACCAAAGTTCGCAATATTTTTAGTACAGAATTATCGCATGATCATAATCCGCTATGAATTTTTGTGACCTCCAAATTTTCCTGATTTTAAAGCTAATTTTAATTAGTTTAACACGCCAGACTTATTTGGCTCAAAAAAATTAACTTATTTGGTTCAAAATCTTTGGAATAGTTTAAAAATTCGCAAACTACCACTCCTTCAGAATTCAGAAGGCTATAACCAAAAATTGTATAATTTTGTAACAGATTTTTTTGACCAAACAAAATTAATTTCAAAAAAAACCTGTTACAAGTTTCTACCAAAACAACTTAAATAAGAAAGGGTACTCACCGAGCATTCACCGACGAAGGATTTCCCACTTCATCCACTGAAGGTTTCCTAGAATCAAAACACGTTTCAAATAAAAACTGATTGTTATAAAAAACTGGACAAGCAAGAGAATGCATGTTTTTTAGACCCAAAACTTTGCACCGATTTATACACAATTGTTGCACTTGACAGAATGTGCAACAAAGTTCTGAATCACGTGGATTTAACGTTGGAAAATCTTCCCCTATAAATTGTGCAGTATGTAAAAACTCCCACTTACCTAATTTACTACCCCCAAATTGAAGGCTGTTTTTATGTCATAGTGTATTTACGTAAACACCCTCTGTTTTAAGTGCATATAATCAACCCCTCTATGCTATAAAACCAGTGACAATATAATAAAAATCATTGTACAACATGTTTCAGGGCTCTTGACTGTTCTTTTAAGGACATTTCTCTTGAAATATGTTTTCGTAGGATCATGGTTAGAGTTTTGTATGTTTTACCAAAATGTTTTGCCATGTTTGCATTTTTTGAGTCAAAACTACTTGACTTCGGAATTGAAAATTTCTTGATTTCAGAATTGAATACAACTTACTTTGACCCAAAAAATGGGTTTAATGATTGAGAAAATCCTAAAAATCAGATATGAAAATCTTTTATCTCGAAAAATATATCCATTTATGCTTATAGTAGCGGGTTCGATTCCCGCCGTCGCAACAAAATTAATTTAATTAATAGTTGTGATGGGCTGGTGTAGTGCATGGTATATGCATGAAGGAGATGCACTCAGCCTCTGAAATTGAGGAGCGGATAAATGAAATTATCAGCGGAAAGGTGGTAAAACACATATATGGTATCACAATGGGCTCTATAGCCTAAGTGTGTCCTTCGTGGATAGCCAATATAACCAAACCTAACCATTATCTTAAAGATATTTTTTGACATTTCAAAATATAAATACCCATCTTAATATTTCATCAATTTTAATGGGTGTAGTGTTATTTTGAAGACTATTTTTCCCTTCAGTGACGAAAAGTAAGAAGAAAATCGAAAATTGTTCCCAATTTGTAACATATATCTGTAAATAAATTTCCTAAACCTCTAAACCTTTTTGGGGATACACCGAGTGCATACTTAGCGGTGTCTACTAGAGGGTGCGAAAATTTTACGTGGTTTATCTAATTCATCTGTAATTGTCAAACAAAAAAAAAATATTTTGGTTTCTAATCACGCCAAACAATCCAAAGTACGAAAATAAGGTTAGCGATGCGGTTAAATGACAAGTTCCTGAGGTGTTAACTGAAGAATTGTCTCCGAGGTGACATCCCTCACAAACGAACTTATTATAAGAATACTGAAGACAATAAAACTTCCAATTTACCTGACGCTGGTTCTTGTCCCGTTAAAAAAAACGTAAATCCGGGGCTAGTCAATAACATTCACCGTTTGAGACAAGACAAGAAAATAAATACAATAAAATCTTAATTAAAATCGATAATCCTGTAGCATTCTGTATAGTCAACTAGTGTCAATAAACATTTTCTTGTAGTGAATTAGTACGGTTTTTTTTTGTTTCTGCTTCATAAGTCATTAACTAATAACAATACCTAGGAAAAATTCTTGTATACTTTTATTGGAATGAAAATATATTTATTATTTAATAATCATTTTTCAAGGGTGAACAAATTTTCATTTCACAAAATGCTTTGTATAACGCAATGAATGATTATATAATCATAATCGAATTGACTTATCGTTTATTTGCATAAAACAATATGTTTTTTATTGTATACAGTGTTATTTTAATTGTTGATTTTCTTTTCGATGTAGACTCAGGTTTATCATTGTAGGGTAAATCTGTTTTTTTTGTTAATGGTTGGTTTACGGGTAGCTCTGTACACTAAGGAGTTTTTGGCATCTCTGTTAAAATAGCATGACAAATGTATTATAGGGTCAAAAAGTTATTTATTTGTATAACATAATGTTATTTTCACCTAATCCTAAAATTATTTTTTTGACATAATTACCAAAGTGTCAAACTCTCAGGAACCTGCAGCTTTCCTCGAACAAAAATCTAGTCAAAAGTGTATTGTGAGTGATAAAGTATATACTTTTTTCTGGCCTGGGACGGTTTACAAGATGGGTCCTACGGACCCAAGACCCAATTAACCTATGATGCTCATTTGCGAACTTGACCTCACTTTTTACGTCCTGAGTTTTTGAGTTATCGTGTACACAGACGGACGGACGGACAACCGGAAATGGACTAATTAGGTGATTTTATGAACACCTATGACAAAATTTTGTTCCTAGCATCATTATCTTTAAGCGTTACAAACTTGGGACTAAACTTAATATACTATGTATATTTCATATATACATGGTATAAAAAGAAAGAAACAAGTATAGCAATTTATATATCGACTTTCACAGTCGGGACTCCTGATTGTAAAAATTCTAGCCAGTGTAGGTTTGAATGGGCCCCGACTGTTAAAGTAGCTATGTAAACTACTGTACTTTTTTTTCACTTTATATTTAACTCAGTCGGGTTTTTTTGATTTTTTAAATAGTTTTTTTTTGTATTAAAAAGAACTTTTAGAACTCCACAAAAACAGTTTAAAATTGCCCAAATTGGTAATAAAACTAAACAAACACGTTAAAACAAATTCTGCCATACCAAAATAATTGTTGAATTAAAACCAATTGAATTTCGCAAGCCATGTTTTTATATGAATTTGCTCTGAATAAAATAATTAATCGTTTTGAAAATATCTACAGAAATAAAATTAATCAAAATATTATAAATTGAGTATAATTGTGAAATCGTTGTGTGTGGACTGTGGAGAGCGCACAAGATTTACGTAAACTGTTCGACACATCGACATTAAGTAGAGACTTTTGTATAAAATTATGTACCGACAAAGGTAAATTTACCGCACTTAACATCATCAATTTCAACCAATTCTTAATAATGACTATTGGCAGCACTGTTACTGTCACTAAATAAAAATTATATGCATACGAGTCTTTATTTTTCTTATTTCGAAAATCAATGAATTAGCTACTTTTTTTTCTACAGTTTGCAATACATAATTTTTGTTGTTAGATTTGTGGTTAATTTATTTGCACACCGGGTGTTTATGAACTTATCACTCTTCTGTAAGAAAAAAAAAGTGTGGTACAACTTTGGTTCCTGATTCATACTAAGAAATTCTAAGGTTGTCAATTGAAAGATCCATAATAGGGTATTCTACTATTTTTGAAAAAGTACTTCAAAATGTTGATTTTGCTAATAAAAAGCCACCAAAAATTTATTTCGGAAAAATACACACGCTTTCTTGCTAAAAACTTTAATTAAATTTTAAACCTTTTTTAAACTTCCAAAAACGCGGGCATCCAATTTTATGACGTAATATCGGTATCATGATACGAAATAACACAAATAAGTTTGACAGATATATTCATAGACAACTAATTATAATAAATATAAATATTGATTATCTATGGATATATTATACCCAGCTGTCTACACTGAACTAATTGATGGTCTATGGTTCATATCGATATGACATCACATCAGGGCTTGTCCGCGTTTTAGATCACGTGATATACAGTTTAAAAATTACGATTTTTAATTTTAATATTTTAAAAGAAAAATGTGCTTTTATGACTCGAAATCAGAATATTTAAGTATATTTTTACATAAATTTTAACTTTTTTCAAATTTCATAATTTATTTTTGACTAACGATAATACCCTATTAGAATTTAAATAAATTTCCTTAAAATAATTTTAAGTAAAAGTTGCTAAGAACTGTCCAATTTATCTAAATATGAAACAAATAATAAAAAATATCTTTATTAACAGATATCTGGAGGATTTATGTTGATATCGGGAGTCGGGAGAAACTACACGATTTCTGGAAATTCTCGATCAAATTTGGATAGGTTCAAATAAATATTTAAGATAAATAAACATTAAGAAAAGGGTTTTCTCGCAATTCCAAATGAGAATTTTCTTCACTAAAATAGTATGGTATTCGCTTACATTTACGCTCATATCTCGAAAAGGAAAAATCATACGGCTATGAAACTGTCAAAAAAATGCAAAGAAATTAAAGAATTGGATTTTCTAACTAAAACAATTGTCCTTTCATGCAAACAACACCTCGAATCTAAAAGTATATTGCAGTGGTAGAGGGCAAAACCAAGTTTCATGCCTGCAAATATTGTGTATTTTATCGAAACCAAAATCTCTGGCTAGCTATATTCTTGATACAGCCGCATGCCTCGTTCACTTTTGCACCAAGAGACAGCGCCAGCTCACGCTAATTGTCGATAAAGTAGATCCCATATTTATCGATTTTGTCACTAACGCACCTAAGAGATGTTGTAATGTTAACCTGTTCACGAAATGACTTCCTATTAAAACGAAATCATAGAAATATCCACGACAAATAAAAAAATGTGTCGCGCAGGAGCGGGCTAGACAAGCTCACTAGCTCTTTGTTTAATTTCCACGTACAAGCCTCTTACCTTACAGATAATCTGCCGAGGTTAAATGGCCGAGCAAGTTAAAGCACAATAAACTCTTACCGTTTGCAGTGGCAGTCCGATCAAGTATATAATTAATGGAACGGTTAATTGATTACACTGTCGTCGCTGGGATAAGAACGAAGTAACCGATTCCACTCACATCATAAAATTTAATTTTAATCGAATGTAGTTTAAAAAGATTAAAAATAATGATGTAGGTGGCCCCTGTTATGGACGTATATGTCTGAGGAACGGAGGCTAAAACCCATTATTATTATTATTATTTAAGGGATTTACACCCCAGAGCCTCCCATCTCCTTGAGAGACATAAATCTTCACAAGGCAGCTACGTCTTTTGAAGAAAGTTCACTGACTTGTGGCCGTGTAGTCTGTAGTCGGGGGTACGTAAGTCTGTCTGATGTCCTGGTCAAGCAGGCTCCGTCCCTGCAACGCAGCGATGTGGAACCTACTAAAAGAAAAAAAAATAGAAAAGGATAGAAACTTCAAGGGCTGTTACTTGAAGACAGTCTGATACGACCTCAATGTACGAAGAGTGTCAATAATGACAACCTTCTGCATAGAAGAGATCAGGTGACGAAGATGAGACCTGCAGACCGGAATTTGAGATAGATTCGTCTCGAGAGTGGGACGAATTCCCCCTAGGCAACCGATAATGAGGACAACCATTTTGACTGAGTAGCCAGGGTGTAGTTGTCGTAGTTCTTGTAAGAGATCAAGATAATTAGTCCGTTTTTGCTCCTCCTTCGTGACTATGTTCGTTTCTGCAGGCGCAGAGAACTCGATGACGTACATAGTCTTAGATGAGATATCCTGGAGCACTATATCAGGCTTAGTAGCAGAGAGTTGCCTGGTAGTTGGGAACGAGAAATTCCAGAAGATAATGCATTTCTCGTTCTTGACGACGGACTCGATCTCGCCTGGAGCATATGGTAGGACTGGCGTAGGATCCACTTCATACTTGTGTCTCAAGAAGTAGTACAGCACGCGGAGGGCAGCGTTATGGCGATGTATGTAGGTGTTCGTGGCATAAGAAGGACATGCCGAGATGAGGTGCATCAGCGTCTCCGGCTGAGATTTGCACGCTCTGCACATAGTGGTTATTATTATTATTATTATTATTATTATTATTCCTTATGATATTCTCTGCCTTTGGTACCGCATCTGTTGTTTTGTTGGACACCCTGTATAAATTTATATATTAAGAGACCTCCAATTACGTAAAAACTATTGAGTATGTAATATAATTTCGATTAACGACATAATAATGACAATTATTATTACTGTTGCATATTATCTTTCTAGTGACTATGGCTACCTCACTACCTGAATGTTGGCTAAACTGACTGGTTCACTGTTAATAAAAATTACAAAATATAAAAATAATACTCCCAATATATAAATAGTGTAATTGTACTGCCAATATGTGACATCGCGCTATGCTTTTAAATGTCAATTTATTTTCTCGACGAGACTCTCGATGCTCAATGAGTAGAGAATGTATGCTTGCGGAGTTGTGGCTTGTGCTGTTTCATTTAAAACCTTTTTTTTTTTGTCTTGTATTTACTGATTTTTTTTTTCATTTAGATTGTGTTTGTATCAACTAGTTAGCATTTAATTAAAAATATGGTTTGGAATACTCATATAACCTCAATATATTGGTAAAATGAATAGGGTATTATCGTTAGTCAAAATAAATTCTGAAATTTGAAAGAATGTTAATATTTTTGTGAAAATATCCTTAAATATTCTGATTTCAAGTCATAAAAGCACATTTTTCTTTTAAAATATTAAAATAAAAAATCGTAATTTTTAAACTGTATATCACGTGACCTAAAACGCGGACAAGCCTTACTGTGATGTCATATCGGTATGAGCCATAGACCATCAGTCAGTTCAGTGTAGACAGCTTAGTATAATATATCCATAGATAATAGATATTTATTATAATCAGATGTCTATGAATATATTTGTCAAACTTAGTTATGTTTTTTCGTATAGTGATACCGATATTACGTCTTCAAATTGGATGCCCGCGTTTTTGACAGTTTAAAAAAGGTTTAAAATTTAATTTAAGTTTTTGGCAAGAAAGTGTGTGTATTTTTCCGAAATAAATTTTTTGTGGCTTTTTGTTAGCAAAATCAACATTTTGAGGTACTTTCTCAAAAATAGTAGAATACACTATTGATAATGTTACCGGTATTATACAGTCAGAATTTGTTATGACGGTAAATCGTTTAACACTCATTTTGTAAGGTATAACGATCGAGATCGTTTCGTAGAGAAACAGGATGTAAATTTGAAGGCAGAATTCTGGTCTAGAAATCTGAATAAATCGATATGTTTTGTGTCTATTTGTAAAAGTGAGACCCCCAAGAATATGTCCTTTAACGGATTTTTCAAAATTCGTATTATTTTCGAAGATACAGCGGATTTTCTGGTAACGAAGTTTGAATTCATCGCTCTGAATTGCGAGCTTCTTTTGCTTCAAGAGAAAGCAAAACATTGTCCGGTTTGCAGAAATAACTTTTCAAGACATTGCGTTTGAAGTAGAAGGAAGTATGGATCACCAATTAAGCCAAACTGACTATCAAACTTTAAACGCATTTTTCTGGAAACTACAATTTTCGAGGTGCTTGACATGATAACTGAAATTGAACTCAATCGATTCCTTTGAAATTTGTTGGCAATCTTCTTTATAAATCCCTCTATCGTCTGAACCTTGGTAATTAAAAAATTTTGAGTATTTTGCAAAAATTCGAAAAGGTAAAAAAAAGGGTCAGCAAAATTACAATTCAACTCGACGCCATTTTGTGATTTGGTTTTAGCTTAGGTCCAGACATCTTTACTAATTAACAATTTTTTACATTTTTTTGTTTCGGATCAAGGGCTGGAATCGTATCAACCTGGATACTGTGTTTTGTTTGTAGCCCCACTTCACCAGCCTGTAATTCGAATAATTTTTCATTTTTTATTTTTACAATTTTATCCTTACATTTTAAAAACGTCAATAAGTATATGAAAAAATGGCTACAAAAATGTTTTTCGTTTTATTAATTTTAATCTGAAAAATGGCTACAATTTAGGCTTCTAGACCAGAGTACTCTCTTAAATAATTTTGTATATAGGACTAATAATGTCACTAGAAGCTCATTTAGTGTATGGAACATTAAAATCTTCAAGAAATAAAATTGTAGCCGTCAAAAGACAAACAGCAAGATTGAATCCGGTGACTCAACATTCCGAATAACTTACTGCAATAGCAAATAAGAAAATGAGCTGATGTTTTCAAATTTTTATATCTCTTGTTTTGCTTTGAAGCGCCACTTGGTGAAAATAATAAAAAAATTCGTAAATTATTTATATTAAAATCCTAGTTTCATTCTTTTTCTATTTATTTAACACTGAAAACTGATCAAACCTTTCTTGATCAAAATAAATATGCTTATTATACAGAAAAAAAACCACCCTCAAAGAAAAATATTTAACCTCAAAAACAAAAATACATATAAATATTTAGATAATGTTTAAAAATTCTTCGTAAATTATTAATATCGAACAGATAAGCCAAACTATAAAGAAAAAAAAACTCAGCATCATTGCCAAGGTCATATTTCCCCCTAGTTAATTGCTTCTTAAATTAAATTTTTATACTAATCAAATAAAGAATCAAATTTATGAGGATGTACGAGGGCCAGTGGAAATTTTGTATAAAAGGGTTGATTTTTTATATAAGAAGTTGGGCTACGTTTAAATCAATTCTGAAAATTTTAGGGGGGTTGCTCGATTATTTAAATAAATGACTTGAAAAGTAGGTAAATTTAACATTGGTCTTATGGGGAAACGATAGATGGATGATATGTTTTCATTGATTTTTCCAAAACTTGTCAGTGGAAATTAAAAAAAAAAAATTGAAAATTTTATATAATTATTAAGCTTTCAATATTTCGAAAACCAAGGCAAATTTCGAAATATTGTATTGTTAAGAAAATGAGTGTGTGCTGAGAAGTGGACATACTCAAATGAAACTGCCATAAAACTTGTTTAATTCACGAACTTCAACGTCAATAAAGCGGCTTTCTCTCTGAGAATCACGTTCCAAAATGAGTCCTGGTTTTATAACATCTATCAATCAAGTAAACATCCTTTCAAACTATATTTCAGTTCATCACTACATAGTATAAAACAAAGTCACTTTTTCTGTCCCTATGTCCCTATGTCCCTTTGTACGCTTAAATCTTTGAAACTACGCAACGGATTTTGATGCGGTTTTTTTTAATAGATAGAGTGATTCAAGAGGAAGGTTTTTATGTATAATACATCCATATTATAGTAGAGTAAGGGGTTGAAATAGGGGTTGAAAGGGATATGCTTCCAAAACTAAAAAAGTTGTGCATCGATTAAGCTCAAATATTGACACGATATACAACCAGCTTCAAAGATCTATTGTTTTTATCTACTTTTAACCTTCGGAGGGTAGAAAGGTGTAGCGAGAAAGTGGGAAGGAATTCGAATATTTACAAATATACCTAAGTGGGGTATCAAATAAAAGAGCATGACGTGTACATTACAAAACTGTTATCCCACGCAAGGAAATGTGGAGGGAGGGGTGCAAGTGGGGATGTTGCCCAGCAAAGCGGGTAGATCAAAGCTAGTTTAAAATAAAACGATCCGTTGAAGATGTGTAAATGTAGCGGGGGGAAAAACGCATCCAGAAAACTTTGGGTTCAGCGGTTTTATAGTATACCCCTACCCATTTTCGTTGACCTTCGATACAATTTATAAGTTTATATTTTCGGAGAAAATGTGAGTAAAAAAATAAACCCATCTATTATTGGTACAAATACTCTGTGAAACAAAAAAAAAAAAAAAAAAAAAACAGTGTATAAATAATACAAAACTACGGTGCATATTTGAAATAAATACATTAATTTTTTATGTTGGTATCTCCTCACTGATAGTGGTGTACCTAACATGCATACCACACATATAAGTCGAATGTTGGTATATATTATCATAAAAAATACACGAATACAATTTTTCTTGTATAAAAATTCTTACAAATATGTGTGTATAAATAAATTGTATGTATAATCCACACATGAATTATGAAAAATGTGTCTTAGAAAATTGTGCAAAATGCATACAGCATGAGGCATAGGTCGGTATATACAGTATAATCTCGATAATCAGAACGTCATAAAAAATAGGAGTGTTCCGATTACTGAATTTGTTCCAATAACTGGAATTATCCTTGTAAATACATTATCTTCCTTATTCTTTATCAAATTCCATGATTTACTCCACATTTTCAATCATGTTGGTTTCTGGCGAATGTTCTCATGGTCTAAAACTGTACCGTTGAGGAAAAAACTGGCTGATTTTAAGGAAAAAATTTCATAAATTTAAAGTAGTTGTTTGAGCAAGTTCGGTGAATGTTCATTTTTCTGCGATAAATGATAAGTCAAAGTCCCTTGATCACAATAAACACTTTTTTTGTGACCTCTTTTGGGGAAAAATTGTCAATTATTTCATTTTAACCTACCTAATCGAAGAACACACAATAATGTTAATTGAACAAAAATTAATCGGTGATTGAGTTTCAAAAAAATTTTCATCATGAAGAAAATTTATCACAGATTCCCTTTATGCAAAAAAAACATTACCTTACGGCGCTTTCAAAATAGAAAATATAAAAAAAACTTTGGTTTTTGACGTTAAAATGTCATAAAGTAGTCAAATTGACGTATAAATTTGATCTTTTACGATATTTTTAAAGCATTAAAAAACATTTACGTGACACAAATATTATTTTATTCATAATTATATTCATAACTTAGATTTAAATTCAATGGATATAAATTAGTTGCAGACTGGACTAGTCATGTGATGGCCGTAAATAAAAATATTTTTTTATTATTTGTATCATATTTAAGGAAATTTGACAGTTATGAACAGCTTTTATTTCAGTTTATTTAAAATTTTAATTATTTTGGGCTAACAAAACATCTAAAATATCGAAAAGATTCCCACCTTTCTGGGTTTTTCCCGATTTCCCAGAACTAACTATTTAAAAATTTAATCAAATAGCTATTGCAACTGTATATTCTCTTACACATCACTCTGTATATTGTGATGTGTATTATCTATGGTTTTTGATCTACTCATAAATTATATTCTACCATATAGATGATGAATTTGTATTATCATGAAAACTATACCATTTGTTTTCCATGCGAACTTTATTATAAGGTAGGGTTATTTGGGCGGATTTAAGTGGTTGACAAAGAAGATGTCCCCCTTCTTGCCATTTCTAAAGGACTTGCGGAGAGTCTTCTTAACCATATTGAGCGTCGGGGTGCGAAATATGGTGGACTATTTATTTTTTTGCACTCCCATGGTATGGGTATCAAATGAAAGGATTTTCTAAGCATTGTAAAAAGAGAGCAAGGTTTTATTGTACTAAAAAGTAGCAAATAATTATTTCTATGAGAAATCGCTGAAAATCATAATTTTTAACAATGAAGCCCATGGTTTACAAACTTGGTCACCATCGTAATCAGCGCATTTTTATATAAAAACTAGCGACCCGCCCCGGCTTTGCACGGGTGCAATGCTGATACTAAATACACTACAGAAAAACTGTGAACGTTGTATATAAAAACATAGCGGCCCGCTCTGGCTTCGCACGGGTATAAAATATATAGCCTATGTGATTAAAATCGATCCAGTAGTTTTGATTTATTCATTACTGGCTCGTGGCCCGCACGCGTTAAATTTGGAGTAAAACAATCCCCCTTTCCCTATACCATGAAGATTTCCTGCTATCTTTGGAATATCTAAATTCATACACTACATTTTTACTTATTTACTTTTTACATTTTTAACTATTAACCTCAAAAATAGCAGTACTTCTCCACTATTTAATGGATGTTATTATACATATAAACCTTCCTCTTGAATCACTCTATCTATTAAAAAAAAACCGCATCAAAATCCGTTACGTAGTTTCAAAGATTTAAGCATACAAAGGGACATAGGGACATAGGGACAGAGAAAGCGACTTTGTTTTATACTATGTATTGATAGTCAATAAACTAGCCTCTTGAAATTTCTGACGAAAATGGCTAATTTTGACTTCAACACAACCAGGCTATCTATCTAATAAGAAACATGTATAAACGAAGAGAATTGTTTAAAAATTCACGTAAACGATATCTAGAGATAATATATCATGATACATGTAAATAAAATATGATCATAGGGTCCACATAAATATCGTATGTACACATAAGTTTTAGGTTGGTAATACCTACCGTACAAACAAAAAGATACAAAACATGTACTAATTTTGATGTACAACATTTAAATATTCAATTCCCAAGAAAGATGTATGCATCACCGAAGAATTCCATTACCATACTTTTTGTATGCTGTATTCCATAGGGCAGTTTATAAATTTGTATTTATCAGGCAAAATTGATATATCCGGATTTATGTAAATAATGAGTATAGTAGGTTAGGTTAGGTTATATTGGCTGTCCACGAAGGACACACTTAGACTATAGAGCCCATAGTGATACCATTTGTGTGTTTTACCACCTTTCCGCTGATAATTTCATTTATCAACTCTGGAATTTGATTTGCGCACCTTCATGGGTATGCCCTGGAGAAAATCCGCATTTTTCGACCTTTTAAAAGCTTTTCTCATGTGCATATTGGGGGCAGAAATCTTCTAACTCCCCTTTCTTTGTCAAGATGTCGAAATATGTATTATGGATTTTCACGGTTTTTAAGACTATTTGCACCTCGACAGTTTCTCCAAATTGAGCTAGACAGTTGCAAAATTTATCTGAGAATTAATAAAGTTTATCTGAGAATAAATGAAAAAACAAAAATCTTGTTTCAATAGAAAACATTAAATATAAAGAAGGTCATGAGGAAGAAATTTGACCTTTGTGATGGAGCTTTGCTGCCCACGAATTAAATGATTAAATTATTAAAATGATTCAAAAAATCTATAATAAAACTCATTCGGATTATAATAAAAAAATTTAAAAAAAAAAAATTCGATTAGTGGAAAAAATTGCATTCTGTGTCTAGAGTTCGCTTGGCATGAATCCAAGAGGTCCGAGTTCGAGTCCTGGTGTGAGTGTATTTTTTTTTCAACTCTTTTAAATAAATGGGATCATATTTTTCACCAAACAAAGATCATATTGAATATGAATTTAAAAAAAACAAGTGAAAACAACCAATTGACTGAGTTAATTGTTGAAACACCATGCATAGTCAGTGTTGATTTCTTTATCACATAGCACATACAAACATGTGACACATACATAACTAATAAAGTATAGTACATATGTAAATGACTTTATAGGTTTCTGCATTACCGACCGACATTTAGTGTATAGTTTGTACACATATTATAAAATTTTCGCCTAATTGGCGCCCTCACGGGGAAACAGTGATGTTTACGAAAAAATGTTTCTAACAAAAGTTCTTAAATTTTTTATAAGGAACATTTTTTACATTTAAACTTTTGTTCTATCTCTAACGGTTTATAAGATGGGTCCTACGGACCCAAGACCCAATTGACCTATGATGCTCATTTACGAACTTGACCTCACTTTTTACGTTCTGAGTATGCTGTAAAAATTTCAGCTCGATATCTTTTTTCGTTTTTGAGTTATCGTGTCCACAGACGGACGGACGGACGGACAACCGGAAATGGACTAATTAGGTGATTCTATGAACACCTATGACAAAATTTTTTTCCTAGCATCATTATTTTTAAGCGTTACAAACTTGGGACTAAACTTAATATACTATGTATATTTCATATATGCATGGTATAAAAACGAATGCAAAAAATTTTTCCGACGAATGCGAATTTATGGCCTTCTCTATGTTTGTGCATTATACATATACACCTATGACAATGTGGTACTCTATAGTACTTACATACCATGCACAATAAACAATAAAAACAATGTCACCAAATTTATTCTTTTTGAAACCTGTATACACATTATCTAAGAAAAAAGTATGTAAAAAGGATAGCCTAATAACACAGTCATAGCATTATCTTTTTTTACATACAATAAGTGTACTACACCGAGTCAAAATGAAAACAAACTATAATAAGTACATTCTGCTATTATGTTTATTGATACATTATTTACCTTCGTCATGTAATCAAGGTGGCTACCAAAATGTATGGGTAAAGTGTATTTTCTGTAATTGCACGTTTTAGACGATCAAAAAAATTGGATAAAACGTCTAAAACGTAGTAACTTTGATAAAAAATACTTGGAGGTAAAAACTAAAAAAATTAAATAATTAATATTCTTTGAATTCATGAATAAAAATATAATAATATAATATTTGTATCACGTAAATGTTTCTTAATGCTTTATAAATATCGTAAAAGATATAGTTTATACGTCAATTTGATTAGTTGTGGATGTTTAAACGTCAAAAACCAAAGTTTTTTAAAGTGAAACTTTTTTAAAGTGAAACTTTTAAAGTGAAACTTTTTATGGGACGTTTTTGTCATGAGAGTTAACTCGTAGAGTTTAACAACATTGTTAAACTCCTTGTCTCTTTCTTATTACCATTTACTCCAGCAGAGTGAGAGAGGCCGTGGGACTTGATAACTGTACATATACCATTTATTTATTAAACAAGGATAGTTCAAACCTACTTACATTTAAATCTTATATGTCGATCTTTATTTATTAAATGTTATTAAAGTATATATAACATTATAAAGTACTGTACAAATACCATTTATTTATTAAACAAGGATAGTTCAAACCTACTTACATTTAAATCTTATATGTCGATCTTTATTTATTAAATGTTATTAAAGTGAAACTTTTTATGGGACACTAGTGTTTTTATTAAACAAGGATAGTTCAAACCTACTTACATTTAAATCTTATATGTCGATCTTTATTTATTTATTAAATGTTATCTGTATATATTGTTTTCTGTATATTGTTTTTATTCTCTATTATTTGTTGTTATCTGTATATCTATTATTTGTTGTTATCTGTATATTGTTTTTATTCTCAGTTATTGTCAATGAAGATACAAAAAATGTATGCGTCAGTCCAAAACTAACAGCGTCAAAAGTGAAACTTTTTATGTAATTCAAAAACTGTCAATGAGTGTACAAAAAAATACATTGCAGCAAAGAAAAATTGACTGGAAATTATAATAAAAATGATTTATAATAAAAATCAAGAAAAATCTACAGACTATACCGAATTAATTACTACGGAAGTTTCACTTGTACGTATATGTATATAGTTTTATGTATATGTAAATAATAGTACGTACGAGTGAAACTTCCGTAGTAATTAATTCGGGATAGTCTGTAGATTTTTCTTGATTTTTATTATAAATCATTTTTATTATAATTTCCAGTCAATTTTTCTTTGCTGCAATGTATTTTTTTGTACACTCATTGACAGTTTTTGAATTACATAAAAAGTTTCACTTTTGACGCTGTTAGTTTTGGACTGACGGATACATTTTTCTGTGATAAATTTTCTTCTTGATGAAAACTTTTTTCCGAACTACTTTAATGTAAATCAATTCTTCTAACATGCATAGCTCAGCAATCTTTTCTCTTTCAATGGCCATCAAAACCAATCCTGCCAGCATACCTTCTCCCATTTTACTCTTTAGATAGGTTTTCAGACGTCTGAGAGATGAAAATAACCTTTCAGCGGTAATATTCAGTAAATAACTTATTTTCCTTTTCTTATTGCACGTTTAAAAAAGTTCAGAATAGTGCAAAATAAAAGTAAATAAATTACTTCCATTTTAATTATGTTTTCAAAAAAGTCGAAAATTATTAGATATGATTTAAAAAGTAGGTAGTTTTTCGGAAATCTTACTTAAAAGTTGGTTCATCTTATCTTTCTTTTTTTCTTCGTAATCCACTGTCATGGCCTTTTGTCCGTTTCGGTCGCCCTGTATCAAAACTAATATTCACATCATATTTTGATTAAACAATTTAGAATTGTTCTTTGATATGAGTTGAATTAATGAAAGGGCCATAGAATCGTCGATAAAAAACAAAGAAACATAATATTATGAGAAACATAATAGTTAGTTAGAATTTTCACGGAATTTTATTAAAATTTTTAATTTTTATAAACTTAAAAAGTTGGTCAATTTTCCTTACGAGATAGTAGACTTGAAAAAGATACCTAAATTTTTTAGATCTACCTAAAAGTTGGTAAAGTTGGTAGATTCAACACTGACTTTAAGATATGTATAATAATTCTTCGTTCGTCGGAAAATACTAGATTTGTGGAGGTTTCTTCAAACTAACATTTTATGAGATGCCAATACCGAATCCTTGAATGTTTTAAATTAAGTTTCCACTTACCCGAAGATTTTTTACAATAACAAAAAAAAAATATTTAAATTTTTTTTCTTGGATAATAGAAGACAATTTAAAGAATGCCAAAATAATTTATACAAATTGTAATAAAAGAAAATAAAAATTTAACAAATAATGAACGAAATAAAATTATTACCCATTTTAATTATAATCTGTAATAATACTAGTCAGTAGTCAGAGCCACGTACTGTGGAGTCTGTATATCTTTAAAAGGGGGTTGTTTTCTGTGATGACGAACAAGAGAAAACGAATTATTTTAATTTTATTTTATAGCTTTGCGTTTTTTTTTTCTACGTCTTTCGTTTATTTCGCCCTTTTTTTTCTATGTTTGTTAAACGGTCTATTTTTTTTCCCGTTGTATTATTATTTTCTGTTCGTAATCAATTCGTGGAATTAAAGAAATAACATGATATATAATACAGTGTTAAATAATGTAGAAAATGCAATTTTCTAAATACAACTGCTTGTGAAAATATACAGAATTAAAATTAGTATGCATGAATTTTTATTTGTTAGCAAAAGACAAAGATTATTTAGTGGTTCAATGGACATAGAATCTTTCGAATTCATCGTTGGTGCATATAGACTAATAAAGTATTTTTGCCATTTATTAAGGTAACACGAGCGCCAAGGCAAGTTTAGACTTGTAATTGAAATTATTTGTACTTTATTTTCAACTTTGATGATGAATTTAGTTATAACTTCATGAAAGTAGAACAAAAATGAGAATAAAATTATTCGATATCTGCCTTGGTTTTCGAAATATCGATAGCTAAATAATCAACGAAAATTTTCAATTTTCGATCCTTTGAAAATTATTCCAGATTTCGAAAAATTTTGTTCTTACTTTTGTGTCCACACTACCGTGCTCATACGTCCTAAATTAGTCGGGCATAACGGGTTTTTTTGTTTTCAATAATTTATTAAGGTTTTAACTTTAATTTAAATAGTTTTTCTAATTTTCACCGACTCGTTTTTAAGAAATTTATGAAAACATGTCATCCATCTACCGTTTCCCATAAGACCAATGTTAAAAATGTCTAATTTTCAGAACTGATTTAGACTTAATCTAACTTCATATAGAAAAAAGGCAAGCCTTTTACTCAAAATTTCCCTGGCACTCGTACTTCCTCAAGCAAAAAAAAAAAAAAAAAACAAAAAGATTTGGAAAACATAAGGCAGTATTCTGGGCCAGAGATTTGAAGATAATCTTTGTTTGAATCCAAACAACCTCCTATTGAATGAATGAATAAAAAAATCTAGTATCACAAACTTTTAGGTCAGTCCGTAACTGCACTGGATTAGTATGGTCTAGGATTGACACCTGCTGGGACCTCGCCCGGTAGTAACGGACTTAGAAGGTTTTGCCGGGCGGCTGGGTGTTTGAAAATTTTGCCGGGAGTGGTCAGAGTCAAAAAGCAAAAATTAGCATTATGATTGCTAAATCGCCACCACGATGGATTTCATCTCAGCAACTAGAGTAGTGAGAATTGATTTTGTTCATGATTTTAGTGTTTATAAGACTTTTCAGCTTATTTTGTTGGTATCATGATAAGAAGTCAGTTGTAAAATTTTTATATTCGTTCTATTTAAGTCACGTACGTGCAGAATTTGCATGTTTGTTCGATTTGTTCGAGTCATGCTTGTGTAAAATTTGTATGTCTGTACCTTGTGATTAAGTGTTGATAGATCCTTAAGGATTAATGCCAAAACAAACTGACTGATACTTTTCGTTCAAAATAATGGACAAACTGTGCTAATTTCTAATAAATTTATACATTACTTCATACTTATATTTTTGGTGTAGTTGAAATAAATTAAATATGACGCAATTGGACCATTTCAATTTCCGCTTCCCACTGCAATTCCCCTCCACCCACAGCACCACCTTCATAGTATGCCGGGCGAGAGACCTGTCCGAAATGGCAACCCTGTGGCAATACTTATTCAGCTAAAACCTTATAAAAACGTCATAGTATCCGATTCGTCGTGATAAGTGATGTCGGTATAACCGATTTGGACTGTAATTGATGAAAATATCAAAAATTAGTCATGTATGGAAGATATTCATCCAATTTGGATAGACTTCAAACAGATTACAATCATACTAAAAACAGTTCTATTTGAGGTGACTATCATGACATGACCAATATATTTTGTATTCACACATTTGTTTTTGCAAAGTGATTGATAGTGTGGTAACAAGATGTCACTAGTATTTAGTTCGTCTTCCACACAATTCCACAAAAGTCAATAAGTATTGATGTCAAATAAATAGATAGAAGATATACAAAATGAATTGAATCTGTTTGGCTTGGTAGTAGCAGAGAATCATCACTTTGACACCATTATTGGAATTGTCAAGTTTAAAATGAAACCATTAGATTTTTATCATTCAAATCATTTTAAAAAACTTGCTATTCACATCTTTGGTAATAAACATTTGTATTGCCATGCAATTGCTTCACTGGAAAACAGAGTTGGTATGTACTCACTAGACGTATTCAAAAATCAACAGACTTGTTGCATTTTAATGTATAGGGTCTTTCAATAAGAATGGTACTTTTTTTAAACTTGAATAATAAAAGACAATTAAATTTGAATTAAAAAAGGAAATGTATCTAAGAAAATTGTGCTTTATTTTGAAGTTTAAGGTACCTGCGCATAAGATAACTCTATTCCTAAGATGGCCCGCTTTAAAAATCTAACACTTTTAAACGTTTGAATAAGTTAAAAGTTCGCGTTCCTGTTCGGTTAGTGCCATAGAGAAAACTGGAAGTTTATATCACAAAAAGGGAGCCACTATCTTTGTAGTGGTTGATAGTTTGTCAGTCATGTTGCAAAATGCCTACGATTTACAACCTCATAAGTACAAACTTTTTAGTGTTTCTTTATCACGTTAGTACTCGCGTCAACAATTCAGTAATCTTTAGTCGCGTGATAAGAGATTTGCTCACGTGCTCTGCAAATGCGTCAAATATTTCGCGCGTTAAATATTCTTTGACTTTGTATATATTGTGTGCAAGTGCTGCTTATAAATCTGATGATATAGATATCTCTCTTCAATCATCAATCCTCTAACTATAATCGTCTCTGTTCATCAAATGACGGATCTTCGATGAACTCATAATTAAATTAAAATTTTGTTGTTATATCATCGACAACCTTATATTTTGATGGTATTATTAAAAACTACAAGATTGTCGAAATATTTTAGATAGTTTTTTATCACACTCTCTAGATTTTTTGATATAGAAATATTCAATTGAAAAGGATAACCTATATGATTCAATTTTTTTCAGCCAACTTTGAACGATGCAATAATAATAAAAAGCCCGATAACCTAGGATTTTTTTGTGATTTTTGGAAATTTTGTTAATCAAAAAATGTATTTATAAAGTTTTATTGAAATCCCTAGTATTACTAAATCCTTGCATATCTCCTTAAGTTATTAATATAAGAATAGGTTAATTATCTCGTAAATTAGACCTCAGATAAAAATATGGTAAAGAATATTTTCTTCTTTTATTTCTCAGCTTAATCAGGAAGCGAAAGCTCTGCAGTCAATTATAGAACACACTGTATATGAAATTTTCAAACAAATTTGAAAGCGCTATGGACTTTTTAAAAACTTCAAGCCTGTATATTCTACCTTGAGAATTATTCCGATAGAAAAAAGGCGTTTTATTGTTGGTAGCTAACGGGCAACAAACGTGTAAAGACGACCTGAACGGTTAATTTTATTAATAAACATAAATAATAAACCTTTAAGTAAAAAGATAAATAAGATGATATATTGCGTGTGTTTTAAAAATGACAATATGTGTATTATTTAACTCGACAGCTACCGTTGAGTGTTCGTTCACAATTCACTACTCACTACTAGGTTTAATAGTTTAAGGTCAATAGTCTACACTTAATAATGTGTTGAACTTTGCCCTTGTTAACAAATTTAAAGTACGCATCGTACAATCATTATTTTAATGAATTAATTTAATTCGACTTAAGTGAGGCATCATTATTTTATCAAATAATATATGTTACAATTATTACGAACATTTTTTTTTTTCTGTTTCATCTTACCATTAATGTTTTTGGCAAAAAAAAAGTTTTTTTTTTTGTATTTTGGGATTGATATGTCGAAAAAAATGGATCTGATATTGTCAATTTGTTTAATAGGCTACTACTCCCTTAATCGTACCGTGCATGAGTTTTCTTGATGGCGTTTTCCATGGTAACAAAATACAGTGCAACCTTAATATAACGAACCTCAATATAACGAATTCCTCGATTTAACGAATTTTTCGCAATCCCCTTGAATTGTCCATAAGAGTCAATATAAAATATACCTCTACATTACGAATATTTTTTGCGAACAGCCTCTATATAACGAATTTTCAACTACATAAAAAATTTAAATACCTCTATATAACGAAATTCGTCAATTCAAAATTTATATAACGTATAAAGTCCCACCAATATATGACAGTTAGTATACTCCATAGTATGTAATTCATGTCGCGAGAGGTTCCGACACTTTTTTCCTCTTTATAACGAATTTTAGACCAACTTAACCTCAATATAACAAACCTCAGTTTAACGAATTACTTGATATAACGAATATTTACTGGTTCCCTTCAGATTCGTTATATCGAGGTTGCACTGTAATATAATTGTATGGGTGGACATATAATTCTATGGTTTGTATATACGGTTAACATTGAAAATTTAATAATATTTTTTATAAAATTAAAATAAGTAATTATGTTAACTCACATTTAAAAAATAATATTAATACTATTTTTAACCTCTGTGTGTGTGTCTGTCTGTATGAGACATCGTAGCGCCTAAGCGGATTAACCAATTTTTTTTTTTTTTTTTTGGTTTCCTTCAAAAGGTAATTTAACGGATAGTATTCTTAGCTATGTTTCATGTTCGAGTTTAAGGTTCCGTACCCAATAAACTAAAAAATTGACCAACAAGGAATAAAATCGGGCCGGTTCATGTACTTTCGTTAGTTTAATATAGGTCGAACTCAGTAAATGGTGATTGAAAAATAATGAAAGTTAAAATGGTTAGGTTATGTTAAAGTGGCTGTCCTGGGGTGGGACACACTTAGACCATAGGGTCCGTTGGGATACCGAAAAATAGGCTTAATTAGCTAGCGCATTAAAAAAAAAATTTATACAAAATTATATAGAGGTTATGACTTACAAAGTTAAGGAATATTTAACGTGCGAAACTTTTGACGAATGTGCAGAAGATTATTGAACGGTTGACGCAAGTGCTGACGGGTTAAACCTATCACTGAATAAGAGCTTCAAATTTCGTCCCTTTGCTGTCATAAAAAAATTAAATTGCTTATCAAAACCATTGGCACAAAATAATTGACCAAACTAATGGACCGATTAAATTAAACATATGCACCAAATTATATAATATGTATATATAGTATTTTTTTCCATCGCAGTAATTCTTTTGTTTTAATTAGATTTTTTTGCATTCTCCCTCCATCCACCAAAACAAAAAAAAAAGCAATAAGGGTAAATGTTATACACAGCAACAGTTTAATAAAAAAAAAATATGTTTAATGACTTTAGCAGATAGTAAATAATTAGAAAAAATCACGAGTTCAAACTATTAAATAATAAGGGGTTTGTTGGCGAAAACGATGTAATGCTAGAGGGTTATATGGCAAATATGTAAATACTATGTAGTTTCATTATTTTTATGTATTTTTCGTCAAATGTGTTGTTCAAATATTAACCACTTCATTTTATATTTTGTGTCCTTCAACCCCTCTATACATTTTTTTTGTTAAATATTGAAATACAATAATTTGATTTTGTGTCTCTGTAATGCCTCTGATTACTGGATGCGTTCCGATTAATTCATAGAAAATTACTCTAGAATATAATTTTTATCCATATTAAGGACACACAAATTTTCCCCAATCTTTATAATTTTCTTTTGTTGATTATGAGAAAAACTATACGGTACGATTTAAGCAACGGTACTGGTTCCTATCTTCGCTTTTAACCGAGTCGAGTACACTTTTTTACGTCAGAAAATTAAAAAGGTCAGTTTATTGACTATTCTTATATATAACAAGTGAAAAAAAACAATTGACATAGTTAATTGTTGAAGTACTCTGTAGAGACAGTATTGAATATAAGCATTTCCAATACAAGTCTCTTTAATTCGTCTGTCTATCCTTAATCCCTATGTATACTTAGATCTTGAAAACTACGCAATGGATTTTAATGCGATTTTTCGAATTGACTGATTTAAGAGGGTTTTTATGCATAATACATGCATATAGTAGAGTAAAGGGTTGAATTACGGCTTGAAAGAGATAAGATTCAAAAACCTAAAAAGTTCTGCATCGATTAAACTCAAATTTTGACAAAATATACAACCAGCCTCAAGGATTTTTTATCGATTTTTAACTCTCAAGGGGGGGGGGTGAAGCGAGTAAGTGGTGATGAATAAACGAATATTTTCAAATATACTTAAGTAGGATATCAAATAAAAGAACATGACATGTACATTACAAAACTGTAACCCGTACTTCAGGGGATATAGAGCGAATTTTTTCTAGTATTATGTGAGACTTACTAGTTGAAGCTACTTACAAATTTTCAAATCTCTGTTTATTATAGTTTTAGAGAAAATTGGCACCAAATTTTTTCCTCAATTTGCGCCCTCAGGGGAAATAATTAATATGTTTGATGAAAAAATATTTCAAACAAAAGTTGTTAGTTCACCGCGGTGTGGAAAGTGCGAACAGATACGATTCCGAATATCAAGTGTTCCGATTATCGTGACTCTTCTATTGTACTATTTTTATACCCCGTATTTATGTAATATTATATCAAGGTATTCCAAGTTGAGTTCCAAGTTTGTAAGGCTTAAAAATATGGATGAATGCTAAAAGAGATCATGCTAAAATTTTTATAGCAACAAAGGTCGACAAAGGTCGAGGGCTTGGGTTCGTATGACCCATCTTGTAAACCATTAGAGGTAGAATTAAATTTTGAATGTAAAAAATTGTTCCTTATAAAAAAATAAACATCTTTTATTTTGAAACTTTTTATTGTAAGCATCGCTGATTATCTGTGAGGGCGCAAATTAGGACAAAACTTTATTGTCCATTTTCTCCAAAACTATAAAAGATAAATAGTTGAAAATTTGTAGGTGGTCTTGTGAAACATTCTCGAAAAAACGAAAAAGAAAATTAAGGGTGGCTGTAATTGTGTTGGTTTCTCCTTCTCTTCTAATTTATACAAAAAATAATGCATGAACTGACATTGAACATATAGGGTATTTTAACAATTAACTGAATCAATTGTTCGTTTTCACTCATGGTTTTTTTTTTTGTAGGGTATACACAAAAACAATCAAAAACATTTTGGAATAATCTTTTTACAATCAAATTATTAACTTTAAAACAATTAACTCTTTATTAATTTATAATTCAGATTGGTGCATGTTTTGTATAAGTAATTAAAAACTATGGATGTAGTTTTTGATTCTCAGTTTTAGCCAGAGTGTCTACTATTGTTTTACCGGGCATTCCTCCTTCGATCAATTAAAGTTCTATATGACTGATCTTTTCAAACTGATATTGTTTAAAAATAAACTTTTTTATCAATGCAATGATATTTGTTTTTTAAAAATAAATTAAAAATCTGTATTAATTTTCAGTTTTAGCCAAAGTGTCTACTATTGTCTTTTAGGGCATTCCACTTCACAATCGTTTATACAGCCTATGCCTGATCTTTTTAAGAACACTGCAAATGATTCCACATTTACTTCTAGAGTTTACTACGAACCGGCTAAATGACCGAGCGAGTAAAGGCGTAATCGCTTTTATCCGTTTGATTACTTAAACTGGGAGCTTGCGGGCTCGAATCCAGGCATTCCAGGCAACGGCAGACTGATCAATTATAATTAATGAGGCGATAAATTGATTACACGGTCGTCGCTTGGATAACAACGAAGTAACGGAATCCACCCACATCATAAATTTAGTTGTATGTACCTATTCGAATGTAGTTTAAATAAATAAAGTTTGAAAATAATGATGTGGGTGGCCTCTTTTATAAAAGTGTATGCCTGAGGAACGGTGATCCGACCCCATTATTATTATTATTATTATTATTTAAAACTGATATATTAACGAATTCATGCCTGCCAAGGAGGGAGAGAAGATACAGGATTTACACCCCAGAGCCACCCATCTCCTTGAGAGTCATAAATCTTCACAAGGCAGCCACGTCTTATGAAAAAAGGTCACAAACCTGTGGCCGTGTAGTCTGTACGTCCGTTAGTCCACGCGACGTCCGTGATTCCGTCTGTCTTACGAGTCAGGGGTACGTTAGCCTATCTGGTGTCTTGGTCGAGCAGGCTCCGTCTCTGCACCGCAACGATGTAGAACCTTCTAAGAGGAAAAAAAAGAAAAAAAATAGAAAAACTTCAAGGGTTGTTACTTGAAGACAGTCTGATGCGATCTCAATGAACGAAGGGTGCCTATGATGACAGCCTTCTGCATGGCAGAGATAAAAATCGTAAAAATATAAAATAATGGGTTTAGAGACAGGTGTCTTAGAAAATTTAAACAATATGCTACCGGGTAACCCAGCGGCAACCTGAACTTTTACACTCAGGAACATTTTTTAAACGGGATCATGAAAAAATTTTTCATACGAAAATTGTTCATACTCAATAACGGATTTTACCGGGTCTCATGTAACAATAGTTTCTGTTCTCTGATTTTTTTTTGCCATTGTAAAATTAGGTATAAAAGCTTAAACTGATTTTTGCCGAAGATAAAATAAAAATTGTAATTATTTGTACGTACAATTAAAAATATAATCCGACAATGAATGTATTTCAATTGTATCCTTACAGAATTCGAAAATAATTTTTAACATACAAAAGAGTAAGTAAAAAGAGACAATTCTTTTTCTAAAGTAATCAACCAAAAAAATCAATTGATTGTTAAAATAATAAATATAACGTGATTAAAAATTGTTTAATTAAGGTGGTTAGTTTAATGTAATCTTAATTAAGGAGGTCGTGACATGAATTTATCAAAATTTTACATTTTAGATACTATTCTCAGTTTTCCAAAGAATAAAAGTAATGATCATCCAGTCCTCAAAATTGACATTTAACGTTTCAAAACTCGATATAAACGAAGTTAGGTATGAAATGTAGGTCCGATTTCGAAAAATAGGATATTACACTTCTAGGGAGGAAAAGTAAAGAATCGGCTTCGCCTCGGACGACAATGAATATGTGATCTGGGATATTCTTTACTATTATTATTTTTCTGCTCGACGGATACGGAAAGCGCCAACTTCGTTTAGCACAGCGGAGTGAATGTTGACACTTTCCACCTGGAGAAGGGAGGAAAGTGTCAACTTTTTTCAGTTACATTGGATATTCTTGGTAAATTATATTTTTATTAGGGTAAGAACTGAATACAAAAATAATATCCACTTCTGTATATCACGTCAGATTTTTTTCCAAAACTAATTTAAGTTTAAAAACCAACACAATTATTGAAATTGTCATTTGTTTTGGGTTTCGAAATTTTTCGAGAATCATTCACAAGACCTACCTAGTTGAAACTCCTAATCTTTTATAGTTTTGGAGAAAATGGAAACCAAAGTTTCTAGGATTTGAATTGCACCTTATTTTCTTTGAAACATTTTCTTCTTCTTCTTGACGCTCCTACGAGCACGTTTTCGCATTTCATCTTCTATTTCTTCCATGAGTTATCAAAAACTAATAAAATATCGATGATTTATTGGGATATGATCAACTGACGATTTCCCCCCTAAAGACAAAACCCCCTTCTTCAGTCTGCATCGCCCTTGTTATTATCTTGAATTCCTCGAATTTTCCATTTTCCAAATGTGTTTTGCAAAAAAACTGACGTGATGAAGTTTCTGAATGTTACCCCCATTTTAATGTTTAAAAATTCCTGTGTAATATGGTTTTTGCAAACCTGTGATATCAATCATTAATTTTTAAACATATCTATTGGCCCAACAGCCTTCACAAGGGTTTAAATTGTTTAATTAATGAAACTTTGATAAAGTACAGTAATATAAGAAGCATAATCAACGAACGAATACATGATTGGTTCTTGAAACACACAGATAAACCAGTCGCTAGTATGGGATCTGCGAATACTAAGAGATTTACTCGATATGTAGATAATTTTGTAGAATTTATTCATAAAATGAATGAATTTTTTATATTCGCAAATACATTGGATTAGAAACATCTTGATTTTTTGATTTTTTAAATAGAAATAATAGCCAATTCATAATTTCTTGTCATATAGGACTTCTCAGATTTTAGACTAGAATTCTCAGATTTCACACAGACTTTCTGCACTCACTAAGACAGGAATAATTAGAAATAAATAAAAAAGTAGTTGTTATTTCCCTGAAACTTCTGCTCAAAGACAAATTGTGAATCAACAGGTGTTCAAATATTTTCATTAAATCATGAAGCAAGAAGAACTGAAGCAAGTTCTGAACGATATCAATCAGTGAGGCAATGATCTGAAATCTCAATTGGAAAAAAAATCACATTTGAGCTCTTCAAGATACCCTTTTCGGAGTCTCGGGGCCCGTGTTTAATGAACACAATGCAAACTGGTAATTACGACACTGAAATCATCAGGACGTATCATTCTTAATTCGATCGATCAAAAAATTGTACAGTTTTCCAGATATCGCACCTAAAAACTTAACAAAATAAGAATTTGCTTGTTTATCCTAGCAAAGCAGCAGTACTCGTGGGTGAGTCTGGAATAATATAAAATTCATAGGAGATGGGGAAAGGTTCAATATAATAGAAAGGCATTTTTCTCGGTGGAATACATCTTAATCAACAGTAGTTGGAATATATCTCGGGAAGCTCTTTCTTGTCCCCAGAACCTCTACTAGCGGCTGGAGTAAGATTAAATATAAATATATATAAAAAAATGGAGAGTTTTTCATACGACATGTCTTTAAGTGAAATAATACAATTGTTATAATGTATGTTGAACAAATGAAATACCTTAAAAGGTATCAAACATCCGATGTCACTAGTCTGGACTGGGACGGGTGTACTATAATACCAATGTCAAGAGCGGATCCACAAAAATTTTATGGGGGTAATATGAAATTTTTGGTTTTTATCGCTGTCTACTGATACTGGACCTTTGGTTTACATGAAATATACGAAAATCTGGTTTATTTTGCGATTGAATAATAAGTATTTCTTAGATATATTGTGATATATAAATTACTCCGAATTATCGCCCTACAAATGAAATTTTAGACAACACTTCAACTACGTATCCAATTGTCTTCTGGATAATATTTTTATATTTTTTAGATCCAAATATCCTTATATATTTTTAATAGAGTTTTATGGAAATTGGAGAGAAATTTTGCCTAAATTTTTTGCAATTTTCTTAAGCATGTTAAAAAAATGAATAAAAATTGGGTTTCGGAATTTGATGAAACTTAGTTTATAAAACAAATTTAACCCAAAAAATTTGATTAAAAACTTTATTTTAAGATTGGAGGAGAAGTTTTTGTGTAAAACGATATCTAGAATCGATTTTTGACGTTCGTAAACTCGTAAATTATTCGCTCAATTATTGAATGAACCCGATTTTTATATTTTTTTTTGGGTCAACTATATCCTATAAACTGAGTTTTATCAAATTCCTAAATTTAAATTTTTTTTCCGACTGTCAATTTTTTTAAGGGATTGAAAAAATCGAGAAAGTTGCAAAAAATGATAGGTTTTCCGAATTTGATGAAACTTTAAGGTAGTTTTGATCCAAAACATTCAAAAATCGAGCTCATTTTTGAGAAAGTCTATATTTCTTGAGATACCGATTAAAATGTTGCACGAAAAGCTGTTATTTTGAAGCGATTTTGGATATTTATCGAAAAATACTCGTCTGATAGTCAAATAAGCTAGATTTTTGTAGTTTTTGGACCCTTATTACCCTGATCGATCCATAGACACGAATCTAGTTGATTTTGCAATTGAAATTGCTCCAGGATATCATCTCACGTTTATGATTTTAGTCCATATCTCAAAAACAATTCGTTTAACCTTTAAATAGATCCAATAGTTATATTTCTGGTGCTAAAATTTCTTAAAAAGACGATTTTTATCCAAATCGGTAAGTAAAAATTTACTTGTTAATTTTTTGCAATTTTTTCTAAGGTGCATTGGAATAAAAAATTATTTTTTTATCCATTATTTCTTATCTCAATATATACAGGGTATTTAAACTATGTTGGTTGTTTTAACTCTTATTTTTTTTTGGTATTTTGGAAATGCAAGTCCGAACATGACAAAAAAGACTTCTGCTAAAAAAGGCCGCTATAAATTAATAATGAAGCCTTCATTTTTTAACGTCTCGCAAAAATTGTTTTTGTGAGTCCGAGACTTTGGTAGTTGTTCTCTCAAAGAAATTTATTGTAAGGTATTACAGTAGAATCTTTATAATCGGGACTTCATAAATCGGGGGATGCTCCAATTACTGCAGGGAGGAGAGAGGACAAATGCATTATAAATAAAATAAATCTTTGCAAAAACAGCATTGGAATGTATGTATTTAATCTAGACTGTACACACACCAAAAACGCGTGTTATTGTGATGCTATTATGTTATGTTTTGTATATATATCTAATGAATTATATTAGATTAATATACAAACAAACAATGTCAATTTGGTAGAGCGATTTGGAAAGTAACGAAAAATGTTACGATAACTATACATTTATCCGATTATCGAAACTCTACTGTACCTGTAATTCCATCATTCGCTAATTTATTTCTTTGAGCAAAATTGAAACCGTGCTCGTCACTACATAGTATAAAACAAAGTCGCTTTCTCTGTCCCTATGTCCCTATGTCCCTTTGTATGCTTAAATCTTTGAAACTACGTAACGGATTTTGATGCGGTTTTTTAATAGATAGAGTGATTCAAGAGGAAGGTTTTTATGTATAATAACATCTATTAAATAGTGGAGAAGTACTGCTATTTTTGAGGTTAATAGTTAAAAATGTAAAAAGTAAATAAGTAAAAATGTAGTGTATGAATTTAGATATTCCAAAGATAGCAGGAAATCTTCATGGTATAGGGAAAGGGGGATTGTTTTACTCCAAATTTAACGCGTGCGGGCCACGGGCAGTAATGAATAAATCAAAACTACTGGATCGATTTTAATCACATAGGCTATATATTTTATACCCGTGCGAAGCCAGTGCGGGGGACTATGTTTTTATATACAACGTTCACAGTTTTTCTGTAGTGTATTTAGTACCAGCATTGCAGCCGTGCGAAGCCGGGGCGGGTCGCTAGTATTTAATAAATAAGTGCAAAATGTTTTAATAATGCCCATAATTCGAATAATTTTTTTAAGGAATTTTAAAAACGTTGTATGAATGCTTATTAGTCTTAAAATAGCATGACCACTCCTTACAAAAAACAACTATATACGCTACTGTCATCGAATTGCAAATCGATTGGACAGTGAAGAAGCAAGCCAACAACGTTTTGTACGTTCGTATAGTTAATCGTATCTTACTTGTCGTTTACACAATCATCTAAAATTTTCTATATTATCGTACATAAATAACGTTATGATGTAAACACATTATGAAATTATTTAAACAATAATAAAATATGAAATACTCAAACGACTTCTATATACAAGTACATGGTTGTCTATATATGGGCATAGTTGTAATTAATTATCTTTTAGAAAAAATATAGGGTCTTTCAATAAGAGTGTTACTTTTTAAAATATTACAAAAATAAATAAATAAATAATTGAATGTATCACAGTAAATTGTGTTTTATTTTGAATTAAACTGTACACAAAATATATTTCAAACGTCTGCCACAACTTTTTTGTAGGTCCGAACTATAATGTCGAAATATTTTAATTGTTAGGGGCCATTCATTAATTACGAGAGGATAATTTTGTCGATTTTTGAAACACCCCCTCCCTACCTCCTAATAAGGATACATATATATGTGTGTCTGTCGTCTGTCGTCTGTCATCACGATTACTCAAAAACGAAAAGAGATATCAAGCTGAAATTTTTATAGCGTACTGAGGACGTAAAAAGTGAGGTCAAGTTTGTAAATGGGCAACATAGGTCAATTGGGTCTTGGGTCCGTACGCTGATTTTATAAACCGTTAGAGATAGAACAAAAGTTTAAATGTAAAAAATATTCCTTTGTTTACGAAAAAATGTTTCAAACAAAAGTTATTTAATTTTTAATAAGGACCATTTTTTACATTGAACTTTTGTTCTATCTCTAACGGTTTACAAGATGGGTCCTACGGACCCAAGACCCAATTGACCTATGATGCTCATTTACGAATTTGACCTCACTTTTTACGTCCTGAGTACGCTGTATCTAGTTGTTATCGAGTTATCGTGTCCACAGACGGACGGACGGACAACCGGAAATGGACTAATTATGTGATTTAATGAACACCTATGACAAAATTTTTTTCCTAGCATCATTATTTTTAAGCGTTACAAACTTGGGACTAAACTTAATATACTATGTATATTTCATATATCCATGGTATAAAGAGCCTAAATGGCCGAGCGGTCTAAGGCGTTTGTCTTAGATTGGTTGTCCATTTAGACTTAGGCTGTGGGTTCGAATCCAGGCAGCGGCAGTGTGAACAATTTATAATTAATGGGAGTGCAGAATTGATCACATTGTCGTCGCTTGGATAAGAACAAAGTAACCTACTCCACCCACATCAAAATGTAATTGTAAATATGTTTGTAATTAAATAAATAAAGATTAACAAATAATGATGTGGGTGGCCTCTGTTATTGGCGTATATGTCAGAGAAACGGAGGTTAAACCCCATTATTATTAATTCAATTGAAAATTTTTACATAAGAGGCTTAAGTCAATCATATTGAACTTGTGAGGCTAGTTTTGAATGAAGACCCGTCAATACAGTGAGCGGTGGTGTGTTTACTAAATACCTCGCTTTTTTTTTTAAATACTATCAATCTCTGTTCAAAAATATTGATTTTATTTGACTAATATTATTGACTCGAGTGAGAGTCACTCGAATTTTACCATATAATGAGTCAATAATATTCGCTTATCTAAGCGTAATATATCGCTTATCTAAGCGTACAGTACCAAGACCAAGACTACCCTGGTGGAAAAAATATTTGAAAAAATAATCTTAGGAAAATCTGAAAAAGTCCTAGAAACTTTAAAAAAGTATTAAGAACTCTGAATAACTCTAGAAATAGACTAGTCCGAAAACGTTGAGAAATTCGAAGTTCCTAAGACTTTTTCAGAATTCCACCAGGGTAATACTTTACTTATTATAGTATCCTGATAAAGAATTAAAAAAACGTCGAAACGTCGCAAATTAAAATAACTTGAGTTTTATCTTGCGTTGAATTTCCTGCTAAAACACAAAATTACATCAAATTAATCATCGACATGACAATCAATCCAAAATTGATCAAATTTGAGCCTTAACCACAATACATTTTCATACTATGCAATAATTTATATATGGAGGTAGTAATTTCAACAATAATCAATAATAATAATAAATATAATAAAAAAAAATTATAGATTTTTTTGTAAGTAATTATAAATTGTTTTGTCCAAGTTTCCAATGATGGACATTGTGCATTGAAACTGAAAACTTGATTGTATATTAGTTGAAGATTTAATATTATTTACCCGTGGTCCGCCGCGTACGCACGCGTGTCTGTATTTATAATATTTATATGATTTTAAATTCACTAGATGTCACCCATAAAACATATAATGTAATTGTCTCATTGAATTCAAACTATTTTCAGTAAAAACATGTTTGGTCATTTTTAAAAAGATTGTGCTTTTTTTTTGTATTTATTTCTGATTTGCTGTTTTTTTTTTCTTTTTTGCTATTTACTTTGTTTTTATTCATCAGTAGAAAAAAAATTTGTATGTTCCCGATTAGAAACGAACTGAACAGGATTATTGTTAGACATTTCATTTTATAGTACTAAGTGTATTGTTTGCATCAGTTATAGGTATGCATCAGATTTAGCATTCAACGATTGCAGCGCCACGTGCATTGAACTTATAGAACGTTCTGATACAGGCGCCAAAACATCTATTGTTTATTTTTTCAACTATTCTTACCAATTGTTTGTTAAAATCAATCATTTCTTGTCTATGCAATCCCAATTCGGGATTAAATTGTATCAAGTACAAATTTGGGCATTTAATTGTTGTGAATTTTTGATTTTATAAAAATAGCAATTTTTTTTGTATCATTATTTGAAAAGTAAATAATTTATGAAACAAGACTATTGCTGTCTTTAAATCGGAGCTTATGTTTTATGCCTAGTTCAATCTATAATAATATGGTACAGCATATAAAAATGTATAATGAAGTAGGTATCTTTTATCTTTTCATTCAATGAAAAAATCAGCTAAGTCTTACAGGTATGGTTTACATTTTCTTTACTCGTGACGCTGACATCTTAGCATTAAAATCCAACACAAATATCATTTTGCTACCGCTAGCTACTAAAGGCCAACCCGTGCAAGCTCAATCCATTTTAGGTGTATTCTAATTTTGTTGAGTTTGGTTGGAATCGATTTAACCTTTTGATATTGTTGAGTTGGGACGTTCCACCAGGACCGTTTGGAGTTTTAGTTTATTTTTGTGTATGTAAAACTAACCACAAATATTTTAAACTAATAATGAAAATTTTTATCCTTTTCCTAAACAAAATAAAATGATTGTCTATTTTTTCTATAAATACCATAAAACTCAGGGTGCATCCTTTTCGTAAAAAATTTTTCTTATACAGATTATTATTGGTTTAAGGATGATACATTAATTATAATTGAATAATAAATAAACCTCCCACCCCTGTATTTCTTTTTTCCGATATATCTTGCGAGAAGGGCCAACAATTTTTGTAATAGGGTATTCCACTATTTTTGAAAAAGTACCTCAAAATGTTGATTTTGCTAATAAAAAGCCACCAAAAATTTATTTCGGAAAAATACACGCGCTTTCTTGCCAAAAACTTGAATTAAATTTTAAACCTTATTTAAACTGTCAAAAACGCGGGCATCCAATTTGATGACGTAATATCGGTATCATTACACGAAATAACACAAATAAGTTTGACAGATATATTCATAAACATCTGATTATAATAAATATAAATACTTATTATCTATGGATATATTATACTAAGCTGTCTATACTGAACTAATTGACGGTCTATGGCTCATACCGATATGACATCACAGCAAGGCTTACCCGCGTTTTAGGTCACGTGATATACAGTTTAAAAATTACGATTTTTCATTTTAATAATATAAAAGAAAAATGTGCTTTTTTTTGACTCGAAATCAGAATATTTAAGTATATTTTTACATAAATTTGAACTTTTTTCAAATTTCATTATTTATTTTTGACTAAAGATAATACCCTATATAACTTAATTTTGACTGTAGTAATACAAATTGATTTGGTACACCGCGTACCAAATGTGATTATGTATTGTTGTTAATGTTGAGGCCTTGTAATGCAGTCAACGGACGGTGAGGCACAATGAGGAGTTGAGGCCTCATATCACAATATAGTGTATTAGTTGGTTAGTATTGCCCTGCTATTGAATCAATCGACTACTGGACTTTTTCGCATCATTCAATTGTCAACAGATACCGGCCACCAGTTCTCTCTTCGATCGATTGTATTGTGTTTTGTTTCTGTTTTTTTTTCTTGTTTTTTTTCGTTTTTGTATTTTTGTTATTTTTTGTTCGTTGTTTTTTAGAATCCGTTCGATATAAACTTCAAGTATATAACATTTTATTTGTACTCTTTGAAGAAATGGTACATCACAGAAGAGATATTGTTGTTCTGGATTTGATCAAAACTTTCTTTAAAATTCTATAGGGTTGCTCCACTTTTCCAGATTTGATCTAGAGATTCCATAAATCGTGCAGTTTCTTCCGACTCCCGATAACTAACATAAATTCTCTACAGTTCAGCAAATAAAATACTAATTTTTTAATTGTTTGTGTCATTTTTGGTAAATTAAGCAGTTCTCAGCAGCTTTTATTTTAAATTATTTAAAATATTTTAATTATGAAAAAACTGGGTTTGCAAAACATTAAAAATATCATCAATTTTACTATCTCTCGGCTGTGTAGAACTTTAAGCTTATAAAATAATGTTATTTCAGAATTTTCACTTTAAAAGCTCCTCTGAAATCGATTTCCTAGCCATATCTCAGATATCGATTTCCAAATAGTTAAATAAAAATGATATTTATATACAGCTTTTCAATAAATAGGATACATACTTTTTAAAATTTGAATAAGCGAGTGAAAATAAACAACTGACTGAGTTAATTGTTGAAATACCCTGTATAGAAAGTGTTGAATGTCAGTGGTTGCATTTTTTTTTATAAATTAGAAATATTTAAAAAACCAACACGGTTAAAGCGGCCTTTCGGTTGTCATTTGTTTTGGTTTTCGAAATTTTCGAAAGTATTTTCTAAAACTTTCTTCGTTTTTCGAGAATTTCACAAGACTACTAGTTGAAACTATTTGAAACTTTTTTACATTTAACTTTTGTTCTATCTCTAACGGTTTACAAAATGGGTCATATGGAAACAAGACCCAACTGATCTTTGACATAACCTCATCGCCTAAGCTACAATATAAAGCAAAATTTGATATTAAAGTTGTAATATTTTTGATTTATACAATTTTTAAAAAGTATCACTCTTATTGTAAGACCCTTACATAATGTCTCTATGATTTCAAAAACAACCAAATGATTATTAAATTTCTAAGTAGTTGCAGAAACGAAGCAATGAAGTTTGAACACTTAGCCGGATTTGATTGCGATTTTCAGCATTCGATTCGTTAGAACGTCCGGAAATTTTGTAACCTAAATTGATTTGTAAGAAATTTAAAATATGCAATTGGCATAAACAATATGCATTTTTTAATTGCATTTTAAATTGACCGTAAATATTCTAAATTCATAATTCGGCTAATAGTGATGAAAATGATTCCAAACTTGTTATTTGGAATTTTCCTCCTGGAGTTTTCGGCAAATTCATATATAATCGCTCAAATTCGTTACTCAGGGGTAAAATTGAACTCCAAAATTGAGCGAATCTCGGGTATCCTGGGAATTCCCGGCACCAGGAACCTTGTTCCCGATTTTATCGAAATATTCGTGTTTAGCGGCCCCAAAAACAACCGAGTAACGAGTCTGAACCGATTGTACAACGAATTTCCCGAAAACTCGAGGAGAGGACGGATATAATGTTTATCTTGGGCACCAAGTACCTTGGAGGCCAATTCTGCCTCGATATTCGTATTTAGCGACCCTAAAAACCACCGGGTAACAAGTTTGGAATCATTTTCATCACTATTAACCGAATTGTGAATTTAGTATATTTACGGTTAATTTAAAATGCATATTATTTATGCAAATCAATTTAGGTTACAAAATTTCCTGATGCTCTAACGAATCGAATGCCGACCGTTTTTGACCGTTTTTAATGTTTCGTTTCTGCGTCTAGAAGCACACATTTGGACACCATTATCTATTCAATTAAAGACTAAATAATTTCAAATATCAATTAAAATCAAATATTATTTAATTACAACACAAGTATATATATTGCTCTCTTTCTCAAACACACGTATATTTATATGAATAGTAGATAAAGATAGCGTATAAAATACATAAATTACACGTGTGGTACTATTGTTATTCAATTCTGAATTCATGTAAGGATCATCCTTGTTCAATTTAAAGTTATCAAACAGATATGTGAGTATTTTATCCACACTTTAGAGATGGACATATAACGGACTATTAAGGATTATGAGTATTTATATAGAAACTAGAGTGATACCCACCCGCTTTGCTGGGTTTAAAGATTGATAAAGATTGCTCTCGCTTATCCCCTTTCTATAACACTCGAAATAATGGTAAAAATTGTTTTACACAGGTAAAATATATGTATGGTTTTCTATTTTTTTAAATGTATAATAGTCGTAATTATTCATTGAGTATGTCAGAGAAGATGCCGTGAAATATTTTATATTGACTATTTTTACAGAAATCTGTAATTTATGGCAATGTCAAATGTTAAATTAAATTAATTTAAAATTTTTTTTATTAATATATCTTTATAAATTATATCTCATGTGTTATTCTGAAGTATAAGCTATATTTCCTGTACAGTTTCATTAAAAACCATTCGCTAGTTTTAGCGTGAAAGCGTAACAAACAAACAAACATGATTACTTTCGCATTTATAATATACAGGGATGAAGAATTTACAGTCATTTTGATAGAATTTACAGACATGTTGTCTATAACTCGTCAGCACTCTCGTTATGAGTCTAAAACTGTCTACAGTTTTCTGAAAGAATCTCAAATATGATATAGATCATGAAGGTTATAAAGAAGGAGAACGATCGCAATAGAAAATATTGTCCCCAATATTTTGAAAAAATAAGTGAGGCGCTGGGATCGCTAAATTGTATCATTAAATGCGGGCTGTTGTGCGCTAATATACTACTTACCGACGACAGCGCGGCTGGTGGCTGAAAATGAATTCTACAAATTTTCAGGGTCAGGTGCGCTAATGCTTTAGTACATAGCGATCGTTCTCCTTCTTTATAACCTTCATGATATAGATCAATTTTTGGCAAATTAATACTTTTAATAACGTATTAAAGGGATTTTGGGGTCGCTGATTTCGAATTTTCAGTCAAAATTTTAAGTTTGAAACACCTCTCCCTCTTGTAATCCACATAAGTAGACCCCCGAAATAAATTATATCATTTTTTTTTTTTAAATTTAATCCTATCTAGGGCATAAGAGGGGGTTTTTAAAGTTGCTGATCTTGAATTTAAGACCAAATTGATTCAATCCCATCCCTTTTTTTAGGTTACATAAGTCGAACCCCGAAATAAAAAATACGATTGCTTTAAAAATATAAGCTTTTTTAAAGCATGCAAAGGAGCTTTTAAACCCCCTTCATCTCAATATCACGACGGCTAAAACTAAAAAATTCCACTTTAAACTAACATGAATACGACATTTTTTTATTTGATAATTAACAGTTTATTACGAATGACTGACGCCTGATTTGATAATTAGGTAAAAGACTGATTATACTCTTAAGTTATTATTTGTAATAATTATTGTTTTGTTACTTAAGTGTAATAGGTTGGCTGATAAGTCCCCGGTCTGACACATAAATGGCGTCGCTAGTATTAAATGCATATTATTTTTATATAGTACCAACCTTCAAATGATTCGTGTCAAAATTTGACGTCTGTAAGTCAATTAGTTTGTGAGATAGAGCGTCTTTTGTGAAGCAACTTTTGTTATTGTGAAAAAAATGGAAAAAATGGAATTTCGTGTTTTGATAAAATACTGTTTTCTGAAGGGAAAAAATACAGAGTCCGGAAACTCATTATCAAGCCAAGTTTTTGCTTCCACTGTATTTTTTCCCTTCAGAAAACAGTATTTTATCAAAACACGAAATTCCTTTTTTTCCATTTTTTTCACAATAACAAAAGTTGCTTCACAAAAGACGCTCTATCTCACAAACTAATTGACTTACAGACGTCAAATTTTGACACGAATCATTTGAAGGTTGGTACTATATAAAAATAATATGCATTTAATACTAGCGACGCCATTTATGTGTCAGACCGGGGACTTATCAGCCAACCTATTATACAGACTTTTTTTTGGATAATTTTCTCAAACAATTTAATACATCCCAGCAAAGAATTTTTTCATATGACTTGAATCAAAAATTTCTAGGCTCAATTATTATTCTAATATATCATTTATTCTATGAATTGATCAGCAGATTTCACATGAAAATTACTAGCTATGAGAAAAATGCCCGATACAAGTTTTAGATTCGAACTTATAGAAATAAATCTAGATGAATATTTAAATATCTAAGGATTGAACTTGTAGGATGATGTAAAACTTAATGGTGTGTAATTTTAACTACATATGTTGTACACAGTCAGTCAGCTAGTGCTCTCAGTGTTAATCAATGCCCTGTCTGTGAGCTTGCATGCTGGCTATAAGTACTGTGATTCGCTGCTCCTTTCTCAACTAACTGATTTACGATGTAAACTTTCATTCATAAATAAGGGACTTAAATTATTATTTTCATGCTATAATTAATAAAATTTAATAATAATTGTATTTATTTATACATTTCGAGTTTGGAAAAGTATTTTTTTTTTTTACTTTTAGGATAAATTAAGGATGTACGACTATACGAGTACCAAGGCAATTTGAAATAAAAAGGTTGACTTTTTTATGTGAAGTTGGACTAAGTCTTAATCAACTCTTAAAATTTACGGTACGTTTTCCCGGTTAGTTAAAAGTACCCTTCAAAAGTAGGCGTATAAAGGGAAAAAGGTGAATGGATGATATGTTTTCATAGATTTCTCCAAAACTAGCCAGTGGGAATTAAAAAAAACTATTTTAATTAAGGATGTATGAGCATGACAACAATGTTTGATTTAAAGGCTCAAAATTTGTTTGTAGGTAGTCTTTTACTCAAAGAATATGTGGTTAAAATTTCAGCTTAGGTGCCCGTGCAAATTTTTAAGAAAAAAATCATTAAAAATCGATATAAAATACATTGGCTCTTATGGAGGAATCTCAAAAAACGACATATTTTGGAAGTTTTTGATAATTTTCATTTGGAATGAATGAAAACAAATTTAAAAAAAACTTTTTAATAGAAAGTAAACATATTAGCATTCCATATAAGGGATGTAAGAGCAGGGTAGATTAAGGGTTGAAATTATTTTTATCTTATTTTCAACTTTGATGATTAACTTTGTTATAACTTCATGAATGTAGACGTAAAATAAGAATAAAATTTTTCGATATGTGTCTTGGTTTTCGAAATATCGAAAGCTAAATAATTAAACAAAATTTTCAATTTTCGATATTTTGAAAATTAAGCCAGATATCGAAAATTTTTTATTCTTACTTTTCGTCTTATATCGTCAAGTAATAATATAAATTTATGATCAAAATTGAAAATATCTATTTTTAAATTTGTGCCCCCACTACCATGCTCATACATCCTTAAATTAAAAACCTTAATAAATTATTGAAAACAAAAAAAAAAAACCCTTGTGCCCGACTAATTGCTTCGAGGCCCGATGCTCGAGCATGGCCCGCCAACCTCCATACCCATACCCATACCCATAAGCACGGTAGCCCATACCCATAAGCTGTTTGTTTTACTCTTGGCTTCTGTTAACTGTTAATAATATTACAAACACATTTTGATAAGAGTATAATGAATTTTAAGGTCAGTTTTTATGATGATATTCAAATATGTCGTTACGGGTACAATGATCCTCTTTATATACGTTAAAATGATCCTTATTTTGTGTGTAAAATGATAATAGATTAAGTGATCACCCTTCATGTAACGAGCCTTGAATGTGTTGATTTAGATGATTTTACCAGTGATTTTTGTTTTCATACTATTCGTTGATGCAATGTAAAAGAAAAATTAATGTGATCATTTTATCCACTTATTCTTACAAGGTCAGTAAAACGATTCCTTTTGAGAAATCAAGGATAGCTTTATAAATTTGAACAAATAAAAGAAATTGGCATACCAATATTGCAACACTTGCAAAACCAAAAGTATTTCGACGTTAGACATGTCTCGACTAGGTTGACTATAAATTACATTTTTCTTAGTGGGATCATTTTTGGATACCTAGCCCTATTGAGTAATCATGCTACCGACCAATTAATTAAGCGATCTTCAATCGATACTTGTAACGATATTCAAAAACACTTGTATCTTTCGGACTTTCTTATCAGAAACGTCTACAAAAATTCCTATCATTAGATCAAAACCATTTCGACTTTCCGGGATCCTTTTACAATTTAATGGTGTCCCTAGCTCCTGAATTTAATTTACATCAAAAATTTCTACGTGAGTTTTACATACTCAAGCTTTACACGCCAATTCAACTTGAACTTGTCACTTTTAGAGTTAACGTTGAACTGAAAAATATTGTCAAGTTTGCGAATAAAATTCACGCTCATTTATCCAGCGAATAACAATTACTGTTACTTTCCTGTTTAAGCAATGTTTTTGACTTAAAATATGGTAACGTCGAAAACTCTCATTTTGACGGAATTCGCTGAGAAAAAGGAGAGAGAATTGGGTTGGAGTTATCCAAGATTTTGATTTTAATGTTATTTTCAAGGAGAGTTAAGGGTTAAGAAATAATTTACAGAGTGAATGGTTCTAGCTTGATCAGACCAAGGTATATATTTTATCAGAGTAAAGTGTATATATTTTTAATTTGACAAAAATTATTGCATCCTCTGATGATAGGTTTTTAGTAGAGTTAGTGTACCACTGTGCTTATACATGTAATTATTATATAAATAAATTTTATATCGAAGGCATATACGAGTAACTTTGTAACTCGTATAGTCAAAGCATAGGTACTATACGACATACAGTCAAAACCCTTTATAATGACATTCAAATGAACGATCAATTGGTAAAAAAGACAAAACATTGGCAGTTTTATATGCAATTGAATGTGAAAATTTTGGATATATATTAGACCTTTTTTCGTGATCCAATTGAATTGAAACTTTGCAGATAAAAATGAAATCAATTTTTGGGGAAGTTCGAAAAAATAGGCAATGTTATCGTAATAATAGATGATTTTTTATCCTTTTATTGTGATTGAATTAAGATTTTTTACTTACATGTGAAAATGGAAAATTCGTTAAATTTCGAGAACGGTTGGTTTAAGGACAAAAAATACGAAAATTTCAAATGAGCTTTATGCCTTTTTACATTCACCATTGACCCGAGACTATTTTCCAACAATAATTGGAAAGTATGCGAGTAACGTAATTTCGAAAACCTTAGCAAGCTCTGGCTATCGACTTAGGCAGGCTCTCGATTTTTCAAGGAAGACTAAGCCTGTCCTGACACTCTGTGAGGACACTCTGGTTAGAACGGTAATGAGAGAGCAGACAAGCTGGCGAAACTGGGAACCACCATGGCTCCCACTCAAGAAAAGCTTGCGAGGATGTCATACCAAGAAGGTCTTAACAGATTAGGAGATAATCTGGAAAACCAACAATTAAAGGCATGGACCAGCTACGAGGGAGGGCGAATCGCCAAAAGCCTGTTGGGTGAAAGAAACTCGCTCGGTAACAGAGCCGAGGAGATCTTGAAACTAAACAGAGCTGATATTAGAGTCATCGTAGAGCTACTCACAGGGCATGATAACCTGAACAAGTTCCAACATCAGATTGGAAAAAGACAATCTCCCGCGTGTGACAGATGCGGAGAAAATTCAGAAGAAACATCGATCCACTTTCTCTGTTGCTGTCCGGCGCTCATACAGCAGCGAACTAGAAGAAATTAGGAAACTCCGCGCTAGGCAAATCCTGGGATTCAGTACATCAGTTGGTTATAATAGCCACTGAAAAGCGCAGCGGGGATAGAGTACAAGGGTCTATTTGGCTAGGTGCTCTGAACCATTGCTTCGAGGCCCGATGCTCGAACACGGCCCGCTAGCCTCCATACCCATACCCAAGCCTGTCCTGACGTACCCTTGGCTACGGTCTTGCAACAATCTCAAACGATGTCGGTATAATCGGTTTCAACTGTATATTTATTTGGTATATGCTCAAACGTTGAAGTTTTTTGATATAAAAATAATATTCTGGTGTGTAGTGTATACCCAGTGAAATGCAATCTAATATAATCACTGTCTAGTGGACAGTAATTATATGTTCTTGAAAAAATTGTTGTTTGGTCGGCTTATGCCCATCTATCTATATACAAAGTGAATGCTGCACGATTCATTTTTTACTTATATTTAAAACCTGATTATAAAGTTTGCTTACATTCAAAGCAATGGTACTGTAGATATAGACCTGGGCAATCAAGAATGTCTCGTGGTTTCTGGGGTTCTAAAACCCTCTGGGGTTTCTGTCCGAAAAACACGGATGGCAATTTTTTCAACAAAATTTCTCCCCTATCCTATAATAATGCCCGGGGAGTATTTTATCTTCAATATCTTAAGGGGATACGAATTCTTTTTGTCTTTGTGTCACATTAAAAATAGTCTGATTTGTATGTCTTAATCATATTAAACGTCGAAGTGCGAATATCAGCTTGCGTCGTTGTTGTCAATAAAAAATCAAAAATTTAATTTGTATGTTTTTACAATTTACTTTAAAATAAAGTAAAGTATATTTTTTAACATGAAATTCAATTTTTCTGGTATACCAAGATATACCAACTTTGTTAGTATATCTTCTTGGGTCGTTTTTGATCGCAAATACTTTTTTATCATTTTCAATTCTGAAAAACTTTTTGTATTCTGCTTCAGCCACACGAAGTGCTAAATATATGGGTAAGGATGCTAAAACATTTGCAATAGGCATTAAATTATTGGAAAAAACGTAATACCTCGAGTGTTTTTATTTATAAAAAAAACTAGGGATTGAGTTCAGCTTCGCAAGTGAAAACTATTTTAATTTATTTTTAATTACATGAGGTGAAATTCGTTTCAAATTTGTGGGTGGTCTAGAAGGCCAGACAGACAGATTTTCTTCGATATGTAGATGAAGGTAGCAATTCCAACTCATCAGCCTATCTTACTGGATAATCAAATAGTGAAATTAGCGATTACATCTACCTGAGACGGAAAATATCAACTAAGGACAGACTTAGTTACCTACTTAAGAAAATAGTTAAAGGAAACCACTTAACAATTTTAAAATCAAAAGTTTTACAAGGCTGTATTCTGTCAATTTTAACTTTTGGGTGCCAAATATGGGCTTTAACTCAAGCCAACAAAAATAAATTATCTAAGACCCAAAATAAAAATGCAAAGATCCTTGTTAAATATACGGAAAGAAGAAAAAATCAAAAATGTAGATAGAACCGGAAAATTAAGGTCAAAACTGGTTGAGAAAAATACCTAACAGAATGTACACCCTTAGGTAGGAAAATAAATCGGCGAAGGCAAAAAAAAGTTGCGTAGACGAAGATAAGGAATATATGCAGTAGCCTTTGGACAAGAGACGCGATCAACAAAACCAAATGGTTGGAGAAAAATGGTTGAAAAAATCTAGGAGTGGAATATCTCATGATAATATGGGGAAACAAGCCAAAGAAAATCGGGATCAAAATTAGAAAATCCAATTTCTCTACTCACAAAGGGAGACTCTTGCTCTATAAATGCCATGTGTTGATGCCAAAACAATATTAATGCTTCTATTTTTATGGGTATAATGAATGCTTTCTAGGTAAACTGCGCTCACTGAAGATGGCGGATCCCTACCTTTGATTTGAGCTTACAGTTTTATCTTATTCAAACGTTTACAAGTATGAGATTTTTAAATTGGGTCACCTTAGAGGCAGGTATCTTATTTTCTGTAAAAAATAAAGTGTAAAAGAACTTTATGATCATGGTATATGTAATAATGAGTTTGGGAATGAATTTACGTTGGATAAGAGATATTGCCAGGTGTAGAATTAACAATTACAATACCAATATCTTCAAAACATGATTTCGTTGATTAGTTTGATTTAAAAGCAATTTTCAAGCAATTTTCAGAAGTGCTTTATTATAACTCTTACAACAAACTGAATATGCGGCAAAACAACTACTTCTACTTCTACCTCGTTGTATGTGTCTTGTCTTGTGTGTCAGTGATTGTATGTATGTGCGAGTGTAAGAATCGATGCGATCCGATCTATCGATCAAATTCAAAAAGCGAGGTTCACTTATGAATCATTCACAATCATATTTTGATTATTACTTGAACCTTAAAATTAAATCAAATTTAGTACGAACTTTGATGCCCTCATATGTAATTTTTTCACGCATTCAAAATTATTTCTTCTTCAATAAAATAATTTCTTTTTATCTTGTTTTATTGGACAAAGACAAAATATATATTTCTATTTCGTTTTGATCATTCTTAATTTTTGTACTTTGTCTCTAAAACACAGGTCTGCAAAAATAAATTAAAAAAAGGCAAAATCCAAAATTTGATTAAGTCGAAAAATGAGTGTCGATAAACTACGCTGCTTTGGCCCAATTCCAGCTACTTTGGAATTCCTTCCTCTCTTCAGGTAGCCGATCGTACCCTTTATTATGATCCCTTCCCTCAGATCAAACTTAATTTCTTTTATTAACCGACTTCAAACAAAAACGGAGGTGGTTATCAATTCGACTGTATTTTTTTTTATTTTTATGTTTGTTACCTCAGAACTCTGGACTGAGTGAACCGATTTTGATGATTCCTTATCTATTTGAAAGCTGGTGCTTCCCGTGTGGTCCCATTTCATTTTCATGCAGTTCTGACAACGGCATCCATGAGAAAACCATAAAATTCTTAAATTTCCATTAAGTGTGCACGACAAGAGGGCGAATAACTCAATATCACGTCAACCAATTTCGATGATTCTTTTTTTAGTGATAAATTAGTTTGTGTACTTTATATTCACTAAAAATCACAAAATAAAAAAAAACTTTTAACAAAAAGAAAACCGACTTCAAAAAAAAACTTTTACTTTTAATATACACTAAAAAGTAAAAAATTACGATAATATAATGTAGTTAAAATTATTATTATTTTTCTAGTCGGTGTCAGCCAAGCTAATGTAGCAAACTGTTCTGTCAGAGTTGTTTCCTTGGCTGACACCGACTCCAAAAATAATAATAATTTTAACTACATTATATTATCGTTATTTTTTACTTTTTAGTGTATATTAATTTGTTTCCGAAAAGTTTTTCTTTTGAAGTCGGTTTTCTTTTTGTTAAAAGTTTTTTTTATTATCAAGCCAAGTACATTTTGTATTTTTTGTTAGCAAACTTTAAAAAAATTTATTTAGTTCGAACGAGATTAGTTCGAACGAGCGCCAAGGCAGGTTTAGACTTGTGGTTGAAATTATTTGTAGTTTATTTTCAATTTTGATGATGGATTTTGTAATAACTTGAATGAATGTAGACGAACAATAAGAATACAATTTCTTTGATACCTACCTTGGTTTTCGAAATATCGAAAGCTAAATAATTCAATTTTCGATATTTTGAATATTACTCCAGATATCGAAAAATTTTAGTCTTACTTTTCGTCGGGCACAAAGGGTTATTTTTTCCTAAAAGTCCGTCCTAAAATTTTCAGAATTAATTTAGCATTTTAAAAATCAAGCTTGCTATCCAAAATTGCCCTGTTAGAGAGACAAATATATATTTAGTAGCTATTCGTTTTGTGCGTAGTCATGGTATTGACAATAAAATCGATGCTAGTGCTTCCAGTGAAAAATTTTGGCGTTTAAGGAGGCTGTTATGACTAATTTGCAATTCTTTACATGTTAATGTTATAGAAAATGTCAAATTATTGAAAAACACTAATTAATTAAACTTAATGCATTAAAAATTGTGAAAATAAGAAATCAAATTGCACAAATATTATTTTTCAAATGTAAATTATCATAATTATTTATTTAAATTTGTGAGACAATATTATTAAATTTTTAATGTAAGTCATAAATGCAATCTATACAATTATATATGCATCCATACAATTCTATAATTAGTGTATCGTTACCATGGAAACGCCTCCAAAAAAAACTCACGCACGGTGCGAATAAGTCCGAAGTTTTTAATATAAGAATCCACAATACGGTTTCAAACACTATTTTCTCTTCTGATAAACTTTTAGATTAAATTTCGAAAATTGCTTCTCAAATTGTTTAATAAATTTGATTTTCATGTGGTTTTGGGGGACTGGTCGAAGGCCAGTTATTCCAAAGTTTTCACATTCATTGATAGTCTCTATGACTGACTTTTTTTTGACATTTCAAGAGGGAGAACAGATACAATTTATGGCCTTTTCCATTTAATACGTCCCCTTTAAGCTTCTTATATTTTGCACAGGCTGGAAAAACATATTATATAGTATACAGTAATCATATAAAATTGATTTTCACATTTTTTAACAAATTTCATTCACGATGGAAAAAAAGTTTATATATTGAATTTTATCTTTCTGAATGACACGATTTTCAATCATAATCCAATCATAAAAAAAAAGAAAATTTCCTTACCGATCAGTCCAACATAAAGTCTCATCACGATATCTGAAATTAAAAAAAAAATACATAATATTAAGTAAACTTTTTTTGGCAAAACAAAAAATGTGCATTTATAAATAATAAATTTCTTGTAAAAGTTTAAAACTGCTTTCATATGTATACAATATATTATCGTAGATATTTTGTTTCTGATAAGAATCAACTTGGTGGCAATTGTGATTAGCCGGTTTCACCGCAGGGTACCAATTTAATTTTTATACATATCAAAAATATTGTTTACCAAAAAACAAAAACATCATCTTCCAAAATTTAATGTATGCAAGTTTTTATTCATTTATAGGTTATATAATTTTTGCAATTTTGGGCTTATTTTGAAACTAGCAGTTGTAGACATTTTCAAACATTTTCAAAGAAGGGGAGTTAACAATTTACTGTGTTTATGCCCTTGAAATAGAAAGTTTTTCCTGAAGAATAATAATTATTTCATAAAGTTAGTACAAATCGTCTTACAAGACAGCGGCGTGGTTTTGGGTACCCCTATTGCGGTTACAAACGTATCCATTTAGGACCTCGAAATCAGGCAATTTGTCAATATAATTAATTCGAGTTTTGTGACGGCAGTAAAAAATTATTTACTAAAAATTTTCCACATATTCCTTCGACGAAGTATTGCTCTGAGCCTTAGATAGACACGATTTTTCCTTTCATTTGAGATATAGATAAGCATTTTCTGTTAGCAGCTCACTTACAAATTGCTTTGGAAATGGATATTACATAATATGGATAGATTTATGTATATTTATTTATTTTATAAGTAGGAAATCTACTCGTAAAGATTTTTATTCCTTATATACTTGACTTCTCAGTTGAATTGATAGTAAATAATAAATTCACTAAATTATACTGATTTCATTTTTATATCATGTTTATATGAAATATATCAAGGTATACTAAATTTAGTCCCAAGTTTGTTACGCTTAAAAATATTGACGAACAAAATTTTGGTACAGGTGTTCATATAATCCCCTAATAAGTCTAGTTTCGGTTGGCCGCCTGTCTGTCTGACTGTAACACGTAAACACGTTAGGACGTAAAAGAATTTATAAATGGCCACCACAGGTCAATTGGGCCTTGGGTTCGTAGAACTCACATTGTAAACCGTTAAAGACAAAAGTTTAAATATAAATAATGTTCCTTAGAAATTAACAACTTTTGTTTGAAACATTTAGTCGTTAATATCACTGTTTACCCGCGAGGGCCCAAATTAGATGCAAATTTTATAGTATGTATTATGCCAGTCATATGTGCGGCTATCTAATAGAATCAACACTATCTATACTTGGTATTTCAACAATTAACTCAGTCAATGTTTGTTTTCACTTGTTTACAATTAATTTTGTTTTAGAATAAATTTATTTGAATTGCGTCTTTGAAGCCAAACAACAACACAATTACCTACAATCTACAGATTTGGGTCTGTGTAGAGAAGAGGGCCTACATCAGGTAGTGTATAAAAAGGAAACGCCTAATTTTTTCTCAAAATTTAATTTATGAATTAATATCAATTAACCAATAAAAGCTAGCTTGATTTTTTTTAAATTTAAATTAAGAATTTGATTGAAAAATGATTATCGAAAATACTTCTGATTCGTTGATTTCCCTTACGATGGTCAAATCAATTTATTAACATTAAACAAAAAAAAAGGCGTTCAAACACAATTGCCGTAATAACTTCAATAAAAATAGCTTAATTTAAAAAAATTATATGGATATACAATAAATTTCACCCCTCAATTTTTTTTAAGTAAAAGAAATCGTATCGTAGTTGGGGTTGGCTATATTCTACATATTGACTTTCATATGATGTAACATACAATGGTAGGAGAATTGAGACAGTCGATAATTTCCAATATCTAGGGATACATTTCAACTGGAATGGAAAATGGGACATGCACTTTAAGGAAGCAGTAAAGAAAGTACAAAGAGGGCTTGGTAAGGGCGGCATATATTTTGTAAACATTTTCTTTATGGGAAAGCACTATATCGATCATGAGCGAGTCCATACTCCGTTTCGCATTTGACCGATTTTCGGATGCTGTACCGTGCCCATCATCTTTTTTGAGGGCTGGATCCGCGTTTGATTGAAGGACGTCTTATATTTTATAATTATTAGAAGTGATCTTCATAATTAAACTTAGTCTGACGGGCTCTACTGCACATAGAAGTACTGTGATGTTATGTGAATATAAAAAGAAAGTTTTTTTAACCCACAAAAGCACAAAGAATATGATAAGTTTTATGCATTATGAACAGTAAAAAGCTTTTTATAAGGGTACCTCTCTGCTCATCAAATAAATATATACAATAATACCCTTAAGTAAAAAATCCGACAATAAATAGCCGTATTTGTGGCAAAAAAACTATAAAAAAAAAATATACACAACGAATAAAGTAAAAGAAGACTGATATTTCACTTCTGTCTGGAATGACAAGTGTTGTGGATTCAATATATAATGAAATTATACTAAATTTAACTATAAAAATATCCAAAATTTAAATATTATAATAGATGCCCATACACGTTCTAATATTTCATACTAGATGAGACGAGTAATCTTTTTTAAGTCAGAAAAAAAAAATTTTAACAGAAAGAAAACCGACTTCAAAAGAAAAACTTTTCCAAAATAAATTAATATGCACTAAAAAGTAAAAAAATAACGATAATATAATGTAGTTAAAATTATTGTTATTTTTGGAGTCGGTGTCAGCCAAGCTAATGTAGAAAACTGTTCTGTCAGAGTTGTTTCCTTTGCTGACACCGACTCCATAAATAACAATAATTTTAACTACATAATATTATCGTTATTTTTTTACTTTTTAGTGCATATTAATTTATTTTGGAAAAGTTTTTCTTTTCCAAAATAAATAGTCGGTTTTCTTTTTGTTATAAGTTTTTTTATTTTGTGATTTTTAGTGAATCTGAAGTACACTCACTATAATTTGTCACTAAAAAAAGAATCATCGAAGTGATATTGAGTTATTCGTCCTCTTGTCGTGCATACTTAATGCAAATTTAAGACTTTTGTGGTTTTCTCATGGATGCCGTTGTCAGAACTGTACCAAAATGGGACCAAACGGGAAGCACCAGCTTTCAAACAGATAAAGAATCATCAAAATCGGTTCACCCAGTCAAAAGTTCTGAGGTAACAAACATAAAAAAAAAAATACAGTCGAATTGATAACCTCCTCCGTTTTTGTTTGAAGTCGGTTAAAAAGAGGCCAGTTTATTGACTATTTATATATAAAACAAGTGAAAACAAACAATTGACTGAGTTAATTATTGAAATACCATGTATAGACAGTTTTGATTACGGAATGGGTTGGTTTTTTACGTCATGTAAATAAAGAAAGATCCACTCTTAGATAGCCAAACACATGTAACTGATATGTTATAATAGATGCCTATATAATACATAATAAAAAATTTGCACCTAATTTGCGCCCTCGCGGGTAAACAGTGATTTTTACGATAAAATGTTTCAAACAAAAGATGTTTATTTTTGTATAAGGAACATTTTTTTATATTTAAACTTATGATCTAGCCTATTTCAAATCTCAAAAATTGACTCTGGTTTCAGCGTAAGCTTTTGATATAAGTATTATATTTGTACAGCGTGTATCGGACGCAACGCAAGTGTTTAACTTGTTTTTATTTTTAAAAGTTTGCGTACTTTTTGCGTACTTTTTATATACAACAGTACATGTAGTGAGTGCTTTTTTTTTTAAATAAAAAGTTAATAAACCAAAAATGATTTAGTTATAATTTTATATAACATTCCACACTGATATGTACACTGATTGTAGAGATGTCTACTAGAGATTATGGTCCAGTACTGCTTAAGGGTACGGTAATCGCATAAAAAAAACAACAAACTCAAACTGACTGACGATTAAATTTATTAACGTTCGTACATATCATACATAACTTAACCTAACTTCAACATCAAATATGAAATAACTGAACATTATTTATTCATTCATCAAAAATATTATTTATGAAAAAAAAAATCACGAATTATTATTCATAATAATCGTTCAATAACATTTTATTTTGTTTAGAACAATCAAGGTGCTGTTTCAGTAGCGAATTTAAGAGTTCTGTCTGCTTAGTAAGGTTGCCATTTGCTGCGGACTCTCTAGCAGTGACGGGCATAGATGGATTTGACAAGCGGTGGGCTTTTAAAAACTTGGCAAAAATTGGCATTATGATTGCTGAATCGCCAGCACGATGGATTTGACCTCAGCAACTAGAGTAGTGAGAATTGATTTTGGTCATAATTTTAATGTTTATAGAACTTTTCAGCATATTTTGTTGGTATCACGATAAGAAGTCAGTTGTAAAACTTTTAAATTCATTCTATTTGAGTCACGTTAGTTCAGAATTTTCATGTTTGTTCGTTTTGTTCGAGTCATGCTTGTGTCAAATTTTTATGTCTGTACCTTGTGATTAAGTGTTGATAGATACTTAAGGAATAATGCCAAAACAAACTGATTGATAGTTTTCGTGCAAAATTATGTACAAAATGTGCAAATTTTTAATATATTTATATTACTTCAAACTTAAATTGTTGTAGTTGAAATAAATTAAATATGGTGAAATTGGAATTTTTTGAATTTCCCTCTTCTCACTGCAACCCCCCCCCCTACCGCATAGAAAATCCTTAAATAAGGAACCCATGACCCTCTCATATAGAATCAACTGTTTTTATACCATGTATATATGAAATATATCAAGGTAAACTAAGGTTAGTCCCAAGTTTGTAACGCTTAAAAATTTTGATAGTAAGGTTAAAGAATATTAAACGCCTGAAATATTAGATGGATGTGCGAAACGCGTGAGCAAATCTCTTATCACGGTACTAAAGATAACCGAACGGTTGACGGGAGTCCTGGCGGGTTATATTTCGGTAATTCGAATCTCATATGTGAGTAAAATGAAGTTTTGGTTAACGTTTGAATTTCCTTACAAAACGTAAATTAAGAGTTTTTTGTTTTAAGGTGTTTCGAAACGAAAACGAAAGTTTTACCAAAAATTTTGTGCGTCAGTTAATAATTATTTTTAATACGATTACTGTATAAATTTCAAGTCGATTCTGGTTTACGATAAATTAATTATTATAAACAGCTCTTTTAAATGGTGGTATATGAAGAAGTCGTAATAAATGTTGGTTTTTAGTCAATAAGTACTTTTAAAAATGTTTTACCATTTACATAAAAAACTTTTATCAATATTCCTCAAGTTTTAAGCTTTAAATCATACCGAAATTAAGAACTGTGTATAAAAATGAAAATCTTTTTTCGGTAAAAGCACTGCAGTTCTACAGTAGAATAACTAAAAAAATTAAGTGATATTAATACAAGAAATGAAACAATTTTAATTATAGTTATTTTAATTTTTAAGTTATTTATTAATTAATTGTAATTTTAGCATTAAAATTCCACGACGTCGTACGTTGACGGGTCGTAAAGAGCGTGATCGTAATCGATCATTAGTGCGTCATCATCGAAAACGACGAAAACAAGATCAAGAAGAATTATATCTTTATCGAGATGATATTAATTTTAAAATGTATGAAGAAAATTTTGAGATTGCTCAAAAGAATTTGAATTTAGAAGAATGTAATGTATGTCATTGTCGTTGGTTTGATTTACAAATTAATAAAGATGGGTTTTGTTGTATTTGTCATAAATTTAAAATCAAAAATGAATTGAATATTTTCACAGCGGACAATAACATGGATCCTGGTTTACAACCTGATGTTTTAAAGAAATGAACGTTTGTTGAGGAACAATTAAATAAAAAATATTTGTCAATAATTGAAGTATAATTTCATTTAAGAAATATATATTTTATATGATACCATTCGCGAGCTATTACAAAGTTATACTTTAAGCTAGTAATATTATTTGAACAAAAAATTCAGCAACAGGTTATTTTTATCAAACAGTGACTGTATGCAGATAAGTTGAGTGTATTGCATGTAAAGTTGTAACGACAAAGCGACAATTATAAATCCACAAAGAACCCCTTATTATTTATTTTATAAATATAAGCTACTAGCACGATTTTAATCCAGTCTGTGTATTTTGTGGTTAATATTCTTACTTTTTTAATTAAGTAATTTTATATATTTTAATCTTTAATTAATATAATTATTACTCTGTTTTCCCGTCTTTTCCATTTTATGTTTTATTGTGGTAAAAGTATTTAATTTTCTTAAATATTTATACAAAAGTGTGCCGCATAGGGTTAGAAAGTTTTGCCGGGCTGCCGGGTTTTTGAAAATTTTCCCGAGCCAAAGCGTGGAAAGGGTCGAAAAAGCAAAAATTAGCATTGATTGCTCAATCGCTACCACGATAGATTTGACCTTAGCAACTAGAGTAGTGAGAATTGATTTTGTTCATGATTTTAGTGTTTATAGGACTTTTCAGCTTATTTCGTTGGTATCACGATAAGAACTCAGTTGTAAAACTTTTATATTCGTTCTATATAAGTCATGTTCGTCAAAAATTGTTATGTTTGTTCGTTAAGTTCGAGCCATGCTTGTGTAAATTTGTTATGCCTGTATCTAGTAATTAAGTGACGATAGATACTTAAGGATTAATGCCATAACAAACTGACTGATCTAACCATCTCTGACCCTTGTCAAAATATTAAGAATCGGCCTTATTTGTCAATTTGTAGTAGCCTGAGTTTTGTAGTAAAATTCTGATTTCGGTTAAGTATCAAAAAAAATATGAGAATGAATATGCAATATTTCAAATCGATATTCCTATAAATTACGAAAATATGAGAGTGTCTTCATCTTAAATGCGACGCATTATTGTATAAATATTTAAGAATATTAAATAATTTTACAATTACAAAATTAGACCTATTTTACCATTAATTTACCTGAAAGCATGCGTAGATCTAGAGTTAAGTTTTGGGCGGTCACAGACACTGAAATTTCTTTTTCTACTCTTCTTCTTTCTTCCTTACATCGTAGGAGCACCCTTTTCCGAAAAACTTTTTTTCAAAAATGATTTTACTGTATTTAGTTTTTGTACCCGTTATACAGGGCGTTCTGTTATTGACTGCAGATTGTTGGCCTACAGAAAAAGCTCATAAAGATGACGGAAAAAGTTATTTACCAATTTTGGATCTGAGGCCTACTTTGCGAGATAATTAACAAAATAAATTAATATATTTTTAGCGAATCACAGTTCAATAACATTTTGAATGAAACCAATAAAACACTACTTAAAGAGAGGATGTGTTTTATCATAGTGGAAGGCGTCTCTAAATACAAAATTATTACAAAAAAATTCTATTTGGCTACTTTTGTTATTATAAAAACTAACCCATTAAAACCTGCACTACGTTTCTTGGTAAATTAAGTGTTGTACGCAACTAATCGTGCGAATATCACATACGTTAGGCATATATTTGGCAAGACGGACAATTGTCCGTTTTGATAAATATATGCTGAGATACACATACACCGACACAAACCAAAGTATGTATGTTGTGTGTTGAAGTTGTAAAGTGATACAATGTTTAAGATTTTGTGTTCTGTATTACACAATTTATTCCCTCCAATCCCGTACCTATATTAATATATAATTTGATACCTCCCACATCTAACTGACTATTGGTGGTTTATATTTTTGTTTTCTTTATAATAATAATAACAACAAAATATTTTTTTTAGTATTCACTACCCAATTAAATCAATTATTGTTTTATGATAGTCTCCTCTAAGTGACACCTACGAATTTAATGAATTTGATAGGTTTGTGAATTCATAAATCTTTCTATTTTCCCATAGGCAAATCTCCCGAATCTGGCCTCAGATCGAAATTTGGTAAAGAGCTTTTTTGTTCGTCTTTATGAGCTTGTTCTGTAGGCCAACGATCTGCAGTTAATAACAGAACGCCCTGTATAAAATATATCAAAGTATATTAAGTTTAATCTCAAGTTTGTAACGCTTAGAAATATTGATGCTACAAACAAAATTTTGATACAGGTATTTGTAAAATTAACCTAATTAGTCCATTTCCATTTGTCTGTTCGTTAACACGATAACTCAAAAACGAAAAGAGATAACGAGCCGAATTGTGAGAATGTTAAAATGTTGAAAAGTAAGTTTGAGCTTGTAAGTTGGCAACATGGGTCCATTTTGGTAAACCGCAAGAGGAAGAACAAAAGTTTTAATGTAAAATATTTTCATAAAAGAAAGTTTTGTTTGAATCATTTTTTCGTAAGTAACTTTGCTTTTCCGTGAGAGTCTAAGTTAGGGCAAAAATTTAGTTCCTTTTTTCTCAAAAACTATAAAAGATGATAAGTTAAAATTTTTAGTCAGCTTCATTGATTCTAATTTCATACTAAACTTATCCCAAAACTGAAATTTTGAATCAGTAGAATTTTACTGTTTAAAACTAAGTGGGTTCTTTAGAACATTTTTGTGAATCTCTAAAGTGGGGTAGGTGCCCCTACCTTCACCCCCACCCCTTGGTGACGTCCATGACTGTATTGTTTTGAATTAAAATAAAAAATAATAAGTATGATTTAAAGGAGGAAGTACCCTAATTTATATAAAAGTAAATAAAACAGTATCTAAATGGCTCAGCTCATATAATACATAATTTTCAGGCCTAGCAAATGGTTAATAAAAATAAATGTGAATACTTTAGTTTGACAAGATGCGTGTTTATTATATTAAAGCTTATATTTAAAAATGTTTTTTTATGTTGTTTTATGTGTACCAATAATATGATGCACAAAAAAATATGCTTTCATTTGGTGTGTGAACACAAACCACAACTTTAATGGTTATGTCAGTTTCTACAAGCTTTTATTTATCTTGCAATGTTTGTATGTATGTTACCGTAAAAGTCGATTATAGGAAAGAGTTGCTAATAACTCTTGCTAGGCAGAGTAAACTTTTCCTGAGAGTCAACTCCTACTAAAGACATTAGTAATAGTTGATTGCAAATGAGTAAACACACTTTTCCTTGGAAAAATTGGCTATGCCTGCTGTGGATTAGTAAAAGTTTATTCACTGAGAAAGTTAACAGTTGATTAATTCAATAGGGACATATTTTGTATTGTGATTGTGCGTTAATTTTTATTGATATCAATAAAAAAAACAGTTGACTTTTCCCAGGAAGAGTAAACTTTTCCTGTAACATGAATACCAACATTTAATATATCATTAAAATCACACTAGTTAAAAGCGCACAATTTGTCCAATCGTAAAATTAATTTGACTTTTGTACTTTTTGGATCAAAATTACTCTAGAACATGATTTTTACTAACGGGGAAACAAAAATTTTACCAATTTTGCAATTTTCAAGAAAATATGAAAAATTTTTTTTCATTTCGGAATTTGATAAAAAGTTAAAAGAGTAATTTTACCAAAAATAAAAAAAAAAAAACCCTAAATCGAGTTCATTTGACCATTGGACAAATTATTTTTGAGATATCATAATATCTGGAGCAATTTTGGATTATATTTCAAAAGCAATTTGATCACTCGTCAAATGAATCTCATTTATCTATATTTTTTGGGTCAAAATAATTCTAGAAAATAATTTTTATCCATGTCGGGCTCACAAATTTTAACGATTTTTTTATTTTTCTCTTGATTTAAAAAAAACGCCAGTTATAAGAAAAACACACGGTACGATTTCAAAATTCGAAAATAAAAGTTTCTAGATAGGCTTATTCCTCATTAAGTTTGCTACAAAGATAGTCTAAGAAACTTTATACAATATATAGACGCTATAATGATCCATGTTTTTCACCATTACTCCTGTCACACACACAAAAAATTGCTAAAAAATTTTATTTGCATTGACAATGGTATCACAACATCGAACATTGTCATTTTATTGAATGGTTTCTCTCTTTAACAACATTCACTTGTTTTACAAAAGTTATAATATTATAATATCTGTATGGGGGAGGTGTATGGTGTATGGTGAGTACACCATGAGTAGTACACCATATTCATATTATTGTATACACGGTGTTCTGTCATTGACTGCAGATCGTGAGCCTGCAGAATAAGCTCATAAAGACGATGGAAAAAGTTATTTACCACTTTTGGATCTGAACCCTAATTTGCGCGCTGCGAGTATGACAAAAATTGATAATTTGGAAAATTCACTGACTATCATTCGATAACCAGCAGCCAATGATAATCAGTAGATATTAGTAAATTTCATTTAATAATATTCAACTTAAGAAGGGATATCAACTGATTTCATTCGATTATATTATTTTGAAAAACATGTAAAAAAATTATTTATTTGGTTTTTGTCAAATCCCTGTCTTTAATTTAACGTAAACAAACAAAATTATAAAAAACTTAAAATGCAACTATTAAAAAACTTTTGTTTGTTTACGTTAAATTAAAGAAACGCCTTTTATGACGTAATTTGTTATTTTACTAATAATCTAATGTTTTCTTGCAAAACTATAATAAAAATATGAAGAGTAGGGATTTACAAAAAACCAATGAAATAGAATCACCTAATTAGTCCATTTCCGGCTGTCCGTCCGTCCGTCCGTCCGTCCGTCTGTGGGCACGATAACTCAAAAACAAAAAAAGATATCGAGCTGAAATTTTTACAGCGTACTCAGGACGTAAAAACTGAGGTCGAGTTCGTAAATGAGCATCATAAGTCAATTGGGTCTAGGGTCCGTAGGACCCATCTTGTAAACCGTTAGAGATAGAAAAAAAGTTTAAAAGTAAATAATGTTCCTTATCAAAAAATAAACAACTTTTGTTTGAAACATTTTTTCGTAAACATCATTGTTTACCCGTGAGGGCGCCAATTAGGCGGAAATTTTATAGTATGTACTATATTTGAATATCAGTTATGTATGTGTCACATGTATGTATGTGTTATGTGATAAAGAAATCAACACTGACTATGCATGGTATTTCAACAATTAATTCAGTCAATTGTTTGTTTTCACTTGTTAAACATATGTTTCGAATTTCAAGCATATATCTTAGAAAAAAAACACCCTGTGTTATACTCGATTGCGAAACATTTTAGAGTGTAATGTTTTTACATACTGATACTGACACATCAGTATCATTTCATTGTATATGTTTGAATGTTTGAATGTGATGCTTTTAAGTTCAACTAACAGTTTTACGTGAAAAGGTAATAACTGCAAGCTGTTCTTTGAATTATTTGTATGTCATTTTGCATACTAAATTTGTATACAGAATAGTTTCAAATACAATGTTATATTAATATTATTGTGTTATATAAGCTTTTGGTTTCCATGTCGATCAGGACCATCAGGCCCGTGAGCAGAAATAATCCAAGGGAGGGGTTTCAAAGTTTTTTTCGCCATGTTAGGTCGTTAAGTAAATAAAAACAAGAAATTCCTTTTCAACTAGGAGAACATTTTAATTAGCTCAAAATGTAATATTCAGTCACTGTTATTCAATAAGTTAATTCTGTGAAATACAGAAAAAATCTTTTCCAAAACTCTGTGTGCATCGATCTCTACACCGCGATGCATATTGGCCAAGGACTAAACCACTTAGTTTAAGGTTTTAAGGTTAGTTTTGGGACGACAAAAGGTTGAAAAAGGGCGTTCATTCATCACTATTGTCAAAGACAAAACTGGCAGAACGCGATTGGTAAACATTCGGAAACGCATCTTTATTGCAAATATCGAATGCTTCGAGTGAATTTTTGGCACCTCGCCTGATAATACGTTTTTCCCAAAGTTAAACTTCGGCGATTCAGATGTAACAAATCTAGTTTAACAAGTCGAGCAAGAGTTTTCTCTTCTCCAACATTTCCACTTCTTTCAATCAAAGTTTTCTCAGCATTTGCCAATTCCATAGCTTCGCCAATATTCAGGTTTTCTGTTTGAAGTACTCGACCCAAAGATAAATTCAAAGAATGTATTGAGCTAAATATATGCATGGATATCTGATTCGTCAGTGGAAATGCGTCTCATGAATGCGTGCATTTACAGAACTATATTGTTAGTTCAAAAACTATGTGGACATATTCTCAATGAGAGGGGTTGTGACCTCCAAAACCCCTTCCTTGCGCACGGGCCTAAGGGCCATATTTAACCTTCAAGAAGACATGGGTACCTTTTCTTGTAAATGTTCATTTAGCAGCTCGATCGAGAACGCATATTTTTTTATGTTAAATCTTTATGATCAAGTCATTACTGGAATACAGAAGAGATACAAGCTTTGTCTCTCTCTTTGATTCCATATGTGACTGACACAAATGTTGGCTGACACAAAAAATTTACACGGTAAAGTTTGATCGAAATTTCAAGATAAAGATTTAAACTAATATAAAAAAAATTATTTTTCCTTGTAATCTAATATTTTTTAGTTAACATTGGCGACTAAAGGACCTCCTTAAATAGATAAACAGCAAAAACAATATATAAATTTACAGTTGTGTGTGTGTATTGAATATATGTATAGATACAATGTCTTAGTATGTTGTCATAAATAGTGCAAAAATATAATGCATATTTTTATGGACATGACGACGTATAATGAGTGAACAACCTTAAAAAAGATCTTCAATTAATTTCTTCAACAATTTTTTAATAAATTGGGCTTTGCGAACGTTTCAATTAATACTAAAACATTATTTTGTATTTTTAATAGGCTATGTTATCCCACAGGAATTTTCAACAGGCTTAATTTATTTAATAAATAATATTAAGTACAAAGTATATAAGTTGATTTCTTTTAAATCAACAAACAAATAATTATGAAAATGAATAACAAAAATATTTATGAGTTGTGACAAGAGTTGCTTGTTATAAATAAATTTTTATTTCACTAAATAAATAAATATTAAGAATATTTATTATAAATTATTATAAACATATAAATTATCTCTGTATGTTTAAATACTATCCAAGTACGAAACGGGTTCAGTTTCGCTTGCACATTGTGCAAAAATAATAAACTATAATTTAACAAGTGAAAACAAACAATTGACTGAGTTAATTGTTGAAATACCATGCATAGTCAGTGTGGATTTCTTTATCACATTACATATACAAACATGTGACACATACTTAACTGATAATCAAGTATAGTACATATTATAAAATTTTCGCCTAATTGGCGCCCTCACGGGCAAACAGTGATGTTTACAAAAAACTGTTTCAAACAAAAGTTGTTTAATTTTTGATAAGGAACATTTTTTATATTTAAACTTTTGTTCTATCCCTAACAGTTGACAAGATGGGTCCTACGGACCCAAGACCCAATTGACCTATGATGCTCATTTACGAACTTGATCTCACTTTTTACGTCCTGAGGAATTCAAAAAATGCGACAAACAGTCGCACATTTTTATAAACAAATTAGTTAATTTGTTTAAACAATTGCAAAATACGTGAGATATAATAACAAAATAAAACTATGTATTCCATGAACTAAACATAATAATTTCACCAAAATAAAATATCTTTACGACCTTTTGTTGAGCAGAAAAAAAATTAGAGAGAAATTGCTAATTTTTTACCTTTAATTTAATAACAATTTAACGATCAAGGATAAAAGGTCGCAACTAGTCCCAAATCACGTGTTTTGTTAAAATCTTAATTTTTAGCTCTTTATAGCATTACAATAACACGCAACTACAAAAGTGATGCTTATAAATTTGATAATATAGATATCGCTCTTCAATCATTACTACTCTAACCATAGTCATCTCCGTTCATCAAATGATGAATCTTCGATGAACTGATGATTAAATAAATAAATCCAAATTTTGTTTTTATATCATCGACAACCTTATATTTTTATGGTATTATTATAAACTACAAGATTATCTAAATATTTTAGACAGTTTTTTATCAATTTCCCAAATTTTTTGATATAGAAAAATCCAATTGAAAAGGATAAATTATATGTTTCATAATTTTTTCATCCAACTTTGAACGATAAAATAATAATAAAAAGCCCGATGACCTAAGAATTTTTGTGATATTTGGAAACTTTGTTAATCAAAAAATGTATTTATTTGTTGTGTGCGTAGTCATGGTAGGGACAATAAAATCAATGCCAGCGCTTCCAGTGACAAATTTTGGCGATAAAGGAGGCTGTTATGACCAATTTGCAATTCTTTACATGTTAATGTTATAGAAAATTAACTAAACTTAATGCATTAAAAATTGTGAAAATAAGAAATCAAATTGCACAAATATTATTTTTCAAATGTAAATTATCATAATTATTTATTTAAATTTGTGAGACAATAATATTAAATTTTCAATTTAAGTCATAAATGGAATCCATACAATTATATATACATCCATACAATTCTATAATTAAAGTAGTGTATCGTTACCATGGGAACGCCTCCAATCAAACTCACACATGGTGCGAATAAAGTTTTATTGAAATCCCTAGTATTATTCAATCCTTGCATATCTTTTTAAGAAATTATTAAATTCGGTGTTTGAATATTACATATTATGAATTTAAATAAATCGTTTTAAGTTGTGTTTGAATTTTTTTTTTTTTAAAGAAATTTAGTTACAATTTTTTTTTTTCAGAAATATGTATGTATAAGTTTTATAAGTATACGGTTACACCAGTTTTAATATATTATCATTCATTATATTAATAAATTATTATAAGCATTTAAAAAAAAAAAAAAAAAAAAAAAAAACTGCATAATATTATTTATTTCATAACAAACATTTTTTTGTCTCATGGATAAATTATTTTATCCAAGTTGGCTGTATTCATGGAGAGCTGAGTGGATTTTTTGAGTACATATTTGAGGCACATTGAAAATATTATAGTTGATAACTTGCTAATGTGTGGGTGGTGAAATCGACAACCTGGCTGGGAGGTTGGGGGGTGTTAGTGAGCTATGAAATTTTTAATTTGCAATTTTTCCTATGCAAAAAATGTTCTTGAAAACTACAAAAGATGGTAAGTTAAAAATTTGTAGGTAGCTTCATTGATCCTAATTTCATACTAAACCCATTCGATAATATTAAGAGGGTTAACGGGTCGTAGGTGCTTGGAACCATTTTTGTGAATTTCTAGAGGAAGCTGTCCCTACCTGCTCCCTTTGGCGATGATTATGCAAATAATGCAGCCGTGAAAAACGTGAATTAAAGCGAAATAATATAGTCAATTCTCGATAGCTCGAATCTTAATAGCTAAGAAGTTTTCGATAATTCTCAAAAAAAAAAGAAAAAAAAAATATCGCTGAACAGAATTGATCTCCGAGGTGCCAGGTGCCAAGGGTAAACCGTGTCCTCGATGTTTTCTGAAGTTTACAGGAAAACTTTATTGGGTCACCGCAAATTCTTATAAATCAATTAAGGCCAAATTTCTTGAAGCTCTAACAAATCGAATGCCGAAAACCGCATTCAAATCCAACTTACTCTTCAAATTTTTCGAGCTTTGACCGTTTTTAGTGTTTCGTTTCTACGACTAAAAGATGGCAGTCATATTTTATTATTGTATACATATAAAATATGCAACCTGTACAAAGGTAAAAAAGGTGTAAAAGAATGATGTTAAAGAAGTGTTTGTGTTAATTAGTTATTAAAAAGTGTTATTGAAATCAATCATTGACTAACAAATACATACATGTATGGATTTAATTGAAATATCATGTTTTAAATACTAGGCAGGTAGTTCTTTACCACCTCACCATCACCATCCAAACAGTTGTTTGTTTAGTGGTCGTGTCAACAACTAACATCCAAGACGTGGCTCCTTGCTACCTCGCTTCGCTACTTAATATAAAACAAATTCTATTATCATTATCGTACATTATGTGTCAGCCAGCCAAAACACGCAACCCTTTAATTTATTACGTACTATATTTAACACCAATTAGAGTTTGTTACGACCTTACCGAATACATTCACTGGTTCATTGGCTAAAGTAGACTAGGTGATATGGATGATGTCATTTTGAGGTGCATTCAGATTGAAATTTTGAACTAGACTCAATACTGGAGACACTTAGGGGAAGGTCGTGAAATTGTTACTTTGAAAGTAATTTTACACTAAACTATTGATAAATTGTGAGTAACCTAGTGGTTTAAATTAGAACTACTGAAAAAGCGCTCCATTTTCTGTTTTAAATAGTACGAATTTTTAACGTTGCTTCTAGTTGATATTTTACACTATTAGTGAGGTCTTAGTTATGGATGGAGGTTTTTTTCACAAATGTTTTTGGGCATCTCGTAAAACTATGCTAGAAGTTTTAAAATTGTTTCCAAACTGCGAGCAAAATTTTTGCATTGAATTCTACGGAAAATTTACGACTTTTTACATGTATTGGTTTGCTGTATCTCGGTTACTAAAATTTAACATTGTGCTAAAATATATTACTTTAATTATTAACTTTAATTTAAATAGTTTTTTTTTTTTTTTTTAAATTTCCACCGACTAGTTTTGGAGAAATCTATGAAAACATATCATCCATTTACTTTTTTCCATAAAATCAATGTTAATTATGCCTAATTTTGAACTCATTTATTTATACCCCCGCCCCCCACTAAAATTTTTTTAAATTGATTTATACTTAGTCCAACTTCATATTAAAAAAAATCAAGCTTTCCATTTAAAATTGCCTTGGCGTTCGCACATTTTTATTTCATTTTGGAAAACAGTTTTATTCTACTTTTTTGTAAATTTTTTTTAATCGTTTCCACGAGTCTGTCTGCAAAGTTTCAGCTCGATTAAAAACTAATAATGGAGATTTTACCTCCGTTTTTGTGATGCATGCCTAATCACAGAGGCCACCCATATCATTATTTTTCAATCTTTATTTATTCCATTACAAACATATTGACAATTACATTTTGGATGTGGGTGGAGTCGGTTACTTCTTTCTTATCCAAGCGACGACAATGTGATCAATTCTGCACTCCCATTAATTATAAATTGTTCACACTGCCGCTGCCTGGATTCGAACCCGCAACCTAAGTCTAAATAGTCCAACGTTCTAAGCTTAGCGCCTTAGACCGCTCGGCCATTTAGACTCAGCTCGATTAGTTTACGGAAAAAGAGTAAAAAATCGATCCAAAGTTTTTTCAACAAGCAGACACGCAGACTCTACGAGTTAAAAGAAAGACTATAGATAAAAATATAGGAATTCTGTTGGATCCTTTCCATTTGATCGTTATTACCGATGTCTTAATAATCGATTTTGACTCGTTTCAAGACAAAGAAGAAAATCATCAGCATTTTACATTAAAATAACTCCAAAATAAATACATAATCAATCATATCAAAAACTGTCTATTTAAAAATAATTTCCGGTATATAAAAAACATATTATGCGGAAAATATGAATATAAAATTACAAAATAACATAATTTCAAAATCAGAAAGGAAGTGATTTTAAAAATATAAAGTGTTTTAAATTTGTACGTGATTACTTTTAAAAATTTCGTTTGGTGTTTGTGTATAGCAAGTATATACGTTCAACCAAACTACACAGGTCCTACAGGTCTTTTTTTTGAGTGTGTGTAAGGTACAGAAGACCTGAAGAAGATCTAATTTAAAATTCATTATTTAAAATATTCCTATTGTTTTCTGTGTAGATGAACTATTGAATTATGACAATTCAGTCACAGTCTGTTTGTGTATATCTATCCTACACGTATAAGAATAAAAGTTGATGATGATTGACAGACTTTAATACTAGTCGGTTGGTTGATCTAGGAACCGGCTTTTATGACGTATTTTATGTTTTCCATAATATAAATATAATATTGTATTAATTAACAGTAAAATATTTATGTATAGGTTGTCACTCATTCATACTAAACTCAAATATATAACAAGTGAAAACAAACAATTGACTGAATTAATTGTTGAAATACCATGCATAGTCAGTAGATTTCTTTATGACATACATACATGTGACACATACATAACTGATATTCAAGTATAGTACATACTATAAAATTTCCGCCTAATTGGCGCCCTCACGGGTAAACAGTGATGTTTACGAAAAAATGTTTCAAACAAAAGTTGTTTACTTTTTGATAAGGAACATTTTTTACATTTAAATTTTTGTTCTATCTCTAACGGTTTACAAAATGGGTCCTACGGAAACAAAAGTTGTTTAATTTCAAACAAAAGTTGTTTAATTTTTGATAAGGAACATTTTTTACATTTAAACTTTTGTTCTATCTCTAACGGTTTACAAAATGGGTCCTACGGACCCAAGACCCAATTGACCTATGATGCTCATTTACGAACTTGACCTCACTTTTTACGTCCTGAGTACGCTGTAAAAATTTCAGCTCGATATCTTTTTTCGTTTTTGAGTTATCGTGTCCACAGACGGACGGACGGACGGACAACCGGAAATGGACTAATTAGGTGATTTTATGAACACCTATGACAAAATTTTTTTTCCTAGCATCATTATTTTTAAGCATTACAAACTTGGGACTAAACTTAATATACTATGTATATTTCATATATACATGGTATAATTAGCATCTTTCGATCAGATCTACTCTTTAACCCACGTGCTAAAAAAGGGGTGTTATAAGTTTGACCGCTTTGCGTGTGTGTTTCTGTCTGTCTGTAGCATCATAGCGCCTGAACGGATGCACCGATTTTAATTTTTTTTGATTTCATTTGAAAATTAATTTAACGGACAGTGTTCTTAGCTATGTTTCAAGTAAAAAAACTAAAAAATTGGCGATGATTTTCAAAATCGATTCAGTTTGGAAAAGGCATGACATATAATTTTAACATATAAATAATTACCATGGAAATGAATGGTCAAATAAACCTGGCTCAATTCATTTCGAAAAATGAAATGGTAAAATAATAAGGTAATTCAAAACAATAATTCAAAAAATCAAAGTCAACTCAAATATTTTAATTTCAATCCAAAAATTTCCAAAAATTTGTCCCAAAAAATGATAGCCCTCTAAGTATCCTTTTCATCTCACCGGATGTCCTTGACCACCACTTTGATATTGATTAAAGAAGGAGTGTTTGTTATAAGTTTAAAGTGTTTATCTGTGCGTCTGTGTGTTTCTCAGTGGCATCGTAGCCCCTAAGAAGTCGAACAAACTCGATTTTGAACATTTTATAAGTTTCCAAAAATCGGTTTACAAGCAATAAATCTCATAAGTCCAAAAATACTATTCTCACTTCTATGGGTGGTTTTAATGGGGTTGCAGCCAGCTTCAGTAGCTTTTTTAATTCGAATTCATGAGTTGTTATCACTCTCACTTCCAGGGGTGATCTTAATGGGTTTGTAACCATCTTCCTTTGCTTTTTGACCTAAAATTCATGATCGGCGACCCCAAAAATCCTCGAGGGACTCGAGAATAAAACCGACTCCAAAAGAAATACCTAAAGAAATACCTTAAAATATGAATTATATACTTGGGCCGAATTTCTCGAATTAGAATGTACTTTCTTTTCTTGTAAGAACAAAGTTTTTGAAAGAAATATTCAAGATAATTTCAATGTGTACCGATCAGTACATGTGATAATTAATACTTATAATTACTTTTATACAATATTTTCTTAATTATCCGAGATTCAGATACAGGTACAGTTTTGTTTATATATTTTTAATAAAAAGTTAGTTTTAATACTTAATAATTGTTATAATTACACGACTGATTCATGCTTATATAATTTTCATCTAATTATTTATCAATCGATCTGATACACAATTTTTTTTTTTAATAATATATAAAAAAATTTCTTTTGTACAAGTCACATTTTTTATTCCTTCTTAAAAGAAATTCAATGGGAGGAGAATAAAAATAAACGGTTTTTCATTTAAAACGATAGAACTTAAAAAAATTAAACAAGTTGTGTATGAGATATCTTTCTTTTTTTTTTGAAAGTGTATTTTATGGCGATTCGTGCAATTTTTCTGGTGAATGCGTATGTGAAAATATGATTCTTCGATTCAGGGGTGTAGCTACCGAAGTATCAGCCGTATCAATGATTCGAGGCCCCTGGGCTCCAGAAGCTTCCGACTAACTGTCCGATTATCTCAAAATTTAGTTTAAATATTACAATAAATTAAAGGATTAAATATCGTGACAAATGCACAAAGCTCATTCGGATATTCACTTGATTTAATATCAACAAATTTATTACAAAATGTTAACTTCCGGTCAAATACCGGTAATGAAAATCACCCCCAAAAATAAAATTTATTGAATTGTTTTAATTACGTACAAATAATATATATGATTAATTAATTAATAAAACACCACACATGCGCAGTAAATATATGCATTGTTGTTATTTTACGAAATAAAATATTATTGCTATATACACTTTACTTCACAAGAGTAACACAACCGAGTCAAATATATACCATATATTGTATGTTTGAAGGGGTATGAGGGTTGGTTGTACGGAGGGTGGTTTTCCGTAGAAAGCCTGCCTGCAATTCGCGTCCATCACGTACTACTCTTTGGACGATACGCGACCAGAATACATGAATAGTACGCGCTAGCATATACACATACATTGAATATACCCATTCGACGTTCAACTCATAAAATATATTCACTGAACTTTGAGAATTTATGTTTCTTTTTTTTTAGGTTATAACAGTTTTTTTCTTTTCTTAATGTTGCAGCTCTGTAAATATTCATATCTTTTTTTTAACAATTTTTATACCGTGCATATATGTAATATGCAAAGTATACTAAGTTTAGTCTTAAGTTTGTAACGCTTAAAAATATTGATGCTATGAACAAAATTTTGGCACAGGTGTTCATAAAATCACCTAATAGGGTAATATTTTTAGTCCAAAATAAATAATGAAATTTGAAAGAAAGTTAAAATTTATGTAAAAATATACTCAAATATTCTGATTTCGAGTCATAAAAGCACATTTTTCTTTTAAAATATTAAAATTAAAAATCGTAATTTTCAAACTGTATATCACGTGACCTAAATCGCGGATAAGCTCTGCTGTGATGTCATAGCGGTATGAGTCATAGACCATCAATTAGTTCAGTGTAGACAGCTGGGTATAATATATCCATAGATAATAAATAGTTATATTTATTATAATTAGCTATCTATGAATATATCTGTCAAACTTATCTGTGTTATTTCGTATAATGATACCGATATTACGTCATCAAATTGCATGCCCGCGTTTTTTGACAGTTTACAAAAGGTTTAAAATTTAATTTAAGTTTTTGGCAAGAAAGCGTGTGTATTTTTCCGAAATAAATTTTTGGTGGCTTTTTATAAGCAAACTCAGCATTTTGCAGTACGTTTTCAAAAATAGTAGAATACCCTATTGTATAGTATGTATTATATGGGAATACCAGTTATGTATGTGTAATATGTGTAATGTGATAGAGTAATCAACACTGTCTATGCATGGCATTTCAACAATTAACTTAGTCAATTGTTTGCTTTGACTTTTTTTTGGGTTATAACAGTTTTTTTTTCTGAATATTGCAGCTCTGTAAATATTCATATCTGGTTTTAAAATTTTTTTTTTTTATAAAACAGTGAATTTTTCTTTTAAGTAATAAAATTTTTTTACTTGGCTTGTATATTTCTTTCAATTTTTGGATGCATGATCGTAAAATATTATCATTGAAATTGTGTGGAGTTGATTGTCTCTCTAAAAGTTTGAAATGTCATTTTTTATTGTTGTCTTCATTTTCATTCTATAGTAGAAGTTTCCGTATGTCCATTTTTCGCCTTTCTAATCAAGAATATTGCTCCTTTTGAAATATCAGGTGTTTCAGTGACGTCTTTATGCACAAGCTTTATGGGCTCGCACCTAGACGCCCTCCTCAAAAATGATTAGTCCCAAAGTTTTTAACGATCACGAGAACTCAGGATATCAATTTGAAATTAAATAAATAAAGGAGCAACATAGGTTAATTGGGTTTGGGTCCGTAGGATCCATCTTTTAAACGTTAGAACAAAAGTTTAAATGTAAAAAATGTTCCTTATAAAATTATACTTTTGTTTGAAACATTTTTCTAAACATCACTGTTTACCTGTGAGGATCCAATTTAAGTTCGAACATTATATAGTATGTTTTATATGGGAATATCAGTTATGTGTGTGTGACAACACAGTCGTGTTATATATATACGACTGTGGCTATCTAAGAGTGACAAGTTTTTTTAGTTTCCTGACGTGAAATAACAAACGATTACGTAATCAACACTGTCTATACATGGTAAAGTTTTTAAAATAACATTTTTCTTGCTTTAAGTTGACAAAGTTTAAGTTTAATGAGATCTGCTTTCGGTTATAAATACTTATTATAGCCAAATTTGTTTTTGGAATCATATTTAAGAGATTGAAAAGGAGTTGTGACTCAATATTTGTCAGATATATCTCCATAAAACATTTTTAAGGTAGTACGAGCGAAAAGGTAAGCTTAGACTTGTGGTTGAAATTATTTATACCTTATTTTCAGCTTTGATGATGAATTTTGTTATAACTTCATGAATGTAGGCGAAAAATAAGAATAAAAATTTTCAATATCTGCTTTGGTTTCGAAATATCGAAGGCTAAATAATTAAACAAAATTTTCAATTTTCGATATTCTGTAAATTACTCAAGATATCGAAAAATTTTATTATTATTTTTCGTCTTATATTGTCCAGTTATAACAGAATTCACCATCAAAATTGAAAATCTATGTTTTTTTAAATTTGTGTCCCCACTTCCGTGCTCATACATCCTTAATTAGTCGAGAACAACGGTTTTTTCTTCAATAATTTAAGGTTTAAACTTTATTTAAATAGTTTTCTTTTAATTTCCATCGAATAGTTTTGGAGAAATCTATGAAAATATATCATCCATTTACCGTTTTCCCATAAGACCAATATATGCCTATTTTTTAAGTCATTTATTTATTGAAATAAATCGGGCAACTCTTTTAAGATTTTCAGAATTGATTTAGACTTCAAAAATCAAGCCTTTTATCCAAAATTGTCCAGGCGCTCGTATGTACATCGTCAATATATGTCGAAGGGCGATTTGAATAACGCAGAGAAGATAAAATTTTTGTGATATGATTTGCAAGATTTTCTTTGAAGTCGAACAATCTCACAGACAAAGAAAAAAACCAAGATGGTAATCCACGAGGTTCAGTGCATACATTTCATAGTAATAATATTATTACATAATATATATAGGTATTTCGTACAAACGCCCAACAACAAACCACCTCGAAGTCTCACCCCTCTCACGGTTCGTCATCATCAGTTGTATAGTACTATAGTCTATGCTGGTAGCTGGTCTGTCTATACTCTCTGCTACTCGATAGCGTAATACGTGAGTAGCAAGTGCTAGTGGTTTACCATCTTTCAACACCATTCGAGGAAAGCATCATAATCGTAATCATCCCGAAGTATACATTTTCCTAGACAATAACAGGGTGCTCATAAAAGTACATTTTTTTTAATCTCTGCAACTTTTATTAACAGATTTTGAGAGCTCGATAGATTTTTCTACAATTTCGACTATAAATCTAATGTAAATTCTCAATTCTCCAGCACTCGCATTATCAAGCTCGATTTAAAACATAAATTACTTTTATTTTTCAAACTTTTTCTATTGTCATAAAATTTAAATAAAAACGCAGTCCTTTTGGTGCTCTCTATTGATGACGTATCAATATGTGAGCTGTCAATTGGTGACAGTTCAATGTATAATTTACACTTAAAAACAAGTGAAAACAAACAATTGACTGAGTTAGTTTTTGAAATACCATGCATAGTCAGTGTTGATTTCTTTATCACATAACACATACATGCATGTGACACATACATAACTGATATTCAAGTATAGTGCATACTATAAAATTTCAGGTAAACAGTGATGTTTACGAAAAAATGTTTCAAACAAAAGTTGTTTATTTTTTTATAAGGAAAATTTTTTACATTTAACTTTTGTTCTATCTCTAACGGTTTACAAGATGAGTCCTACGGATCCAAGACCCAATTGGCCCATTATGCTCATCAGGGCCGGATTAACCCTCAACGGGGCCCTAGGCAACCATCAATTTGGAGGCCCTTTTTTCACGTCCGTTCCCTTCTTTTTTTCGATTAAAAAATACAAACTTATATCTTTCATAAATTTTATTGTCACAATGTAATAATATTTTTTCATTTGTTTTCGGCAAATTCATCAATTATATCATCAATATCGATTTTGTTCAATAAATCTGACTCAATGCAAAGTATACCTAACATTTCGAGTCGCTCTTGTCGCGTTGTAGCTCTTTCAGCAGCTTTGATTCTTTTTAATTGCGAGAAGAATCGTTCGGCAGAACAATTTGTTAGGAAATATATCGGCTAATTGATCTTCCATTAGAATCTTATACAAATGACTATGAGTTTTTTGTGCATCAGTGTATCTGGAGTTCACGTAATTTTGGAATTGTTTCATTTCAATGTTCTCATACAATTTGTCAAATGAGTCGGAAATGTCCTTTTTAGGAACCTTGTCTAGTTCGTCGGTCGTCGCCTTTTGAATGCGGCCAATTGAGTTTTATTTATTTGAGTAAAATTTATTTTCAGTTCTGATTATATTTTTCTTTCACTTTCTAGAATTTTATGTTTGTAAGAAAATATTAGAAGTCTTTTTCATTTTTCGGTGGCCCCCTAAAATCGGGGGCCCCAGGCAACTGCCTTTTCTGCCTACTTGTTAATCCGGCCCTGATGCTCATTTTCAAACTCGACCTCACTTTTTACGTCCTGAGAACGCTGTAAAAATTCACCTCGATATCTTTTTTCGATTTTGAGTTATCGTGTCCACAGACGGACGGACAGACAGCCGGAAATGGACTAATTAGGTGATTTTATGAACATCTAAACCAAAATTTTTTTCGTAGCATCAATATTTTTAAGCGTTACAAACTTGGGACGAAACTTAATATACTATGTATATTTCATATATACATGATATAAAAAATGAATTTACAACACAGAATTTACACACGTTATTATACAAGTTTTGTAATAAAAAGCCGTAAAATAATATAACTCAATATAATACCATACAAAATATAAGTACAGTAGAATCTCGGTAACATAAAAACCTCTGTTACTTCAAAAAATACTATGTTCCCTTCCCATCAGAGCCCAAAACCTCTATAACTTAAAATACGCAACCTCTATAACTTAAATAAATAATCTCTGTATAGGCCCTCAGTAACTACATAGAAACATGTACATACCTCTATATTAACCTTTACCTAACATAGACTCTTGATAACTTAAAACCTCTATAACTTAAAATATTTTGTGTTTCCCTTGGACTTTAACTTATCGAGATTCTACTGTAATTAATTTCATACAATATGTCAACAAATCTGACAAGCCATATACTATGACGTCACGTTCGTTTTAAAATTTGAATTTACGTTTTAGAAATTTGAATTTCTCTCACTGAATTTATACTTTTATTAATTAATTTTAAGTAATTCAAAAGATATTAATTACCAAAATAATGGTTTAGTTGAAATGTCCAGCCAATGAAGTTACGGAAAAAAAATATTTGAACCAAATTTAAAGTTCATGAATATTCCTTGTTGAGAATCCTCTTGGTACGTATCTCGAAAATTTCATCAGGGTACACATATTTTCTAGAACACCCGGTGTATACATACACATCGAATGTACACACAGCCAACAAACTGGGACGACTGCTTTTTGTTCCATGTACAAAATATTAAACATAATTCATCACTAATATTATATAATCATATTACATCATACCTTTAAAATATGTTTTTAAGGATAAATTGTCCTTACCTGATCAACATATCAATAATATTTTAAGGTTATTCAGAGGAAATTTTCAGATCTAGTCAAATTTTCTTGAAATATCTATTTTGAACATGACTGATTTCATTTCGGCTAATTTCCCCATAACGTTAGTTGGTAAGTATTCTATATGTAACTCAAAAACTGTAACGCATAATGTAGAAATTTCATCTTCTCTTTCGAGGAAAATCGGAGAAATAATAAAGAGAGTTTACAAAAGGATCAAAACAAGAAGTATGGAATGCTCCGTAAATATTAACAAAATGTAATTTTTTATGAAACTAAAATCACCGAAAAGAAAATTTTAATAAAAAATACTTTTTAAGGGACAAGCTTTTATTATACTAGAAATCAGAAAATAATTTTATCTATGAGTCATTCAAACCCGACTATTTGTAAAAGCTTGAGGCGCTTAAAATCAAGAATGAATAGAAAAATAATTAGGCATGTGGAGTAGATGAGGCATTACGACTCATTTTTGATATTTGAAATTAAGCGCCTCAAGCTTTTACAAATAGTCGGGTATGAGTGACTCATAGATAAAATTATTTTCTACTTTTAGCACAGTAAAAACTTATCCCTTAAAAAGTATTTTTTAATAAAATTTTTTATTTAAGAAAAGTGTATAAATATCAAATATGATGGAAGCGATGGGAAAATTAGGACATCACAACCATACCATGTATTGTTATCCAAACTAAATGTGCATGCAAAATTTCAGCCCAGTTTCCCGGAAATCAACGGGGCAGATGAAACTAAATAAAAGCTTGTAATAATATTAGAATTAGGAATTGGGTCTTATTTAATGTAAATTATTTTATTACAAGCAATTTAAAGAATACTAGCTCGAACCGTGAGGAATTCCGCCACCCGTGGCTGCCCTTTAGCTTAAAAGAAAATAAAATTTCGTAGAAAAGTGTTGAACAAAATCAAAAATTATTAAATTAGTATCATAAAAACATTTTTTAAAAGTGTTTAATTTGAAATGTCTTTACAGTTGCTGTTACCTCTTAATGATGTTTTCAGTATTAGGAGAACATCTATAAAATCTGTTATATTCGAATCATGTTCGCCTAATACACTTATTTATATTTTTTATTTAAATTAATGATATTTTTTTGTTAAATTTATTTATTATCTAGCTATTGCCTGTTTTTTCCTAAGAAGTACATTTTTTTTAAATCATAGATTTTGATAAAGGAATAAGGTATGGAAGATAAGGTATGGAATGAACAAAAAAATATGCTGGAGAAATAATCAAGTTCTTTTTACAATAATTAAGTACTCTCTTGACTATACCTCGATAAACTGAATTTAAATGTTTTCAAATCAAATTCATTTCAATTCTTTCAATAACAAAGGAAAATAATTTGGGTAATCATCCATCAAATTCGATCAATCAATGGTAATGACATTTTTTAATTACAACTCATAAATCAAAACTTTGTTTGGATGACAAAAAAAAGTAATATAAAACAATTCATTACAGAATTCATTTTCAAAAATTTGTTTTACCTTTAAACTATTAAGTTAAACTTACCCGTAAATATTATTTTGAAAACTTGACTAATGCATGTATCAATGGCCCATTAGCTCAGTTGGTTAGAGCGTCGTGCTAATAACGCGAAGGTCGTGAGTTCGATCCTCCCATGGGCCAACATATACTTTTATTTTACTTCTTGAAATTTATTACATTTTGAAAATCAAAATTAGTCTTAATTAATCTAATTTGCAGGATAATCAGTGGCCCATTAGCTCAGCTGGTTAGAGCGTCGTGCTAATAACGCGAAGGTCGTGAGTTCGATCCTCCCATGGGCCAAAGTTTTTTGTTTTTGAACTATATTTAATAAATTGTTGATACTATATTTTGAATATCATTCTTGAAGGTGGCTCATTTGCCCTGATGCTATAATACAATAATTTTTGTATTTAAAATTGAAGTTACTCAGCGAAGCGGATAGTTTACAGCTAGTACTAGTACATAAACTTATTCTTTTGACAAGCTTTGTATGCCTTAATACTTCATTTTAAATTAAATTAAAATAAAATAATTTATTTTAAATTAAAATTTATTTAAATTTAAATTTCCATACCATGTCCCGACATAAATCTTAAGAAAATTGTTGAAATTTGTATTATTAGCAGAAAATCTTTCAATAAACTACTGAAGTGGCACCCAAGGGTACATCTAAGATTGTTTTTGGGTGATTATCTCGCAATATGACATAAAGCATGAGTTTAAAGCCCTAAAAAAATACAAACCCGATAATTTAAAAAAAATAATTTTTTTTTTGGTGGATAGTAAAACCCATCATACACTGCAACCAGTTTTTAATATTTTGATATATAATTTCATGGTACACGGGGCAATTGAAAGTGAATCGGCTACACTCAAACACACACAAAACTATTGATTAAATTTAGAACAATCGATTGATAAACTTTTGAGAATACTCTAGTGATCGATACCACATAACTCCTTACAAAAATAATAAAAAAAAAACAAAAATGAAATTGAAAAAAAAAATTATAAAAAGCAGTAGACCTTTATGTGTCCAACGACTGCAAGAATGTCAATAAGAAGTGTATCATCAAATGCAAGTAATAGTTGATATTTCGATATGTCTAGTCACACGATATAGTAAATGGTTAATCTTTGTTTACCCTATGCGAGTACTGAGTGTCGAGGACGTGAAATAATGTTCTATCATAATTTACAGGGTTCGAATCTTTAAACACTCTCTGCTTGGTTTCGCCGCTTTTTATATTATATTAACGAAGCTCAATTCTGAAGGATAGAGCTTCTGAAACGCCGTCCGTACTAGTTGTCTACAGTTGATTATCCGTTCTTGAAAACTATTTCAATTTACGGAAAATAAAAATTTATCCAACGAAGACACCTAATCCGTCTTGATCACTTAAGGAAAAATTTTTCCTGTTATCGATTTTAATTGAAGATGTTTAACATCGTTTTCCGGCAAAGTCAAATAATACGCTAGTTGCCTGATGTCGAATTTGCCATATTACGCATAAAAAACTAATAATAGTCTTGATACTACACAAAAGTTTGAAAAACGAAGAAGTTATAAGCATTCAAAGATTGTTTCCCATCTCCTTTTAGCAAAACAATGTTTTACATGTACACTATATCTTCCTCTTTACAGGCACCTTTACTAACAACGCCTAGCTTGACAGTGTATCATGATTATTGCAGGATCTGTCACAGTGACGGTGAAGAAGAAACGATGTCTTATATTCTGTGACACTACCCCGCTCTTGCCACGAGTGAGGTACACCCACTTAAGCCAGCCTTTCTTTCACAACCTCTTCGACGTAAAGTGTGTTGACGTAGAAGCAATCCTGCTTCTCTTAAACAGTTCCAAGTAGTTCATGGAATAGAGGCGGGGATGGATCAACCCTATTTCGGTATCACAACGGACTATATGGTCTAAGTGTGTTTCACCTCAGGACAGCCACTCTAACCAATGAATCATATTAGATGTATATATAAACAAACAATATCATCTTTGATTGGTTCTTAGAGAACGGCAAAAGTTTAATTTGTATAAGAAACATTTTTTACACTAACACTTATGTTCTATGTCCTATGGTTTTCAAGATGGGTCCTACGGATCCAAAACCAATTGGACTTTTGAACTTAAACCCACTTGTTATGTCCTGTAATAAATTTTTATGTAAGTGATTTCTACCAGTATAAATCCGGACTTCAGTGACTGCGAAACCGCAGAATTTAACTTTAGATCCACGCTTGTTTTCAGATAAATTTATGGTTAAATAAGTCTAATTTTAAAACAAAGAATAAATTTTTCTCGTATATTTTTACTTGAACATACCTAGAATTCATACTTTTCCGATTCTTCATAAATCAACTTGCCCCCATATTTGTCATCGGCTGGTGACGCCCTTGTTCCAATTTTCGAATCTCTATATAAGCAACTAGAGGCAACTTGACTAACAACCGATGATTTGAGTTTAAAAAAAATTTAATTTTTCACGTAAAGCTCGCGTCAGAAATAATTCATACAATAACAATATCGTGTAACCAATCATGATGCCTTTTTTTAAAAGAGAATTTGATGAGTGTGTATGTGTTGTGTATATGTTGGCCGGTCACTACTATCTCAATGGCAATGTTCTGTTGTCGGCCCCTGATCGGACACAATAGAAATGAATGTCTTAAAAACCAACAAGCTGCCTATCAGAAATGTAACAAAAATCAATTCGTATATATCGGTTTGATTTAAATTGTAACTATCAAAACATCAATTCATTCACTTTCAATTTGTGTGCAAAAATATTATTTAATTCGTTATTCAAAAAATTGTAGATCAGTTTCCAAGCAAGAGGCTATGAGTTCGATCCTCACTTCAGTTAATTAAGGTTGCCTCATGCTCGGGCCTCACCCGACAGTGACGCGAGGTCGGGGTTGGAAAAACAAAAATTAGCATTATGGTTGCTGAATCGCCACCACGATGGATTTGATCTCAGCAACTAGAGTACTGAGAATTGATTTTGTTCATGATTTTAGCGTTTATAGGGGATTTTCAGCTTATTTTGTTGTTATCACGATAAGAAGTTCTAAAACTTTTATATTCGTTCTATTTAAGTCACGTTCGTGTAGAATTTTCATGTTTCTTCGTTTTGTTGTCATGCTTATGTAAAATTTTTATGCCTGTACCTTGTGATTAAGTGTTGATAGATACTTAAGGATTAATGCCAAAACAAACTGACTGATAGTTTTCGTGCAAAATGATGGACAAAATGTGCAAAATTTTAATATATTTATATAACTTCATATTTTTGATGTAGGTATAGTTGAAATAATAGTCAAATTAAAGTAAACGCAAGTCACTTCTGTCGATAAAAATAAAAGTATTTTGGCTCATTAGGAGGATTGAATTCACGATTCCTTCTCATAATTAGTACGGCGCTCTAATGCAATTCCAATAACCTTCATGTATCCAGACTTGCATCGACCTCAATTTAAACGCCTGGATCCGATTTAAGATATTCCAATCACAAGAGATTATTAGACATATTATGCTATTATTAGTAAATTAAGTAAGGCTAAATGAGCTTTAGTCTCAATGATAAATTTCGATTTTTGCCTCAATTTCCTAAATCAATTTTTGTATTATATAAATACGCATTTCGTCTGCCAAGTAGTCATTATCAATTTGAATTAGCTAATCGTAATTACTCTTATCGTGTATATTACTCGTTGCTAATTGTACACACAATCATCGTTTCATGTGCCTACAATTAATACTGTTCTAAGTATCTGTCAAATTGCGACGTCAAACAAACAACTTTGATCAGGTGACTAGTGCTTGGCCAATGAGCATGATCCTTATAGGCCAAAGATATTCTAGTAAAAATATCAAAATTAAAATTAAAATTCAAAAATAAATCATGAAAATAAATAATTTTTCCTTTTCACAATTAATTCTAGGGATTCAACCCTCACCTTGTAGTTCATTGACGTTTAAACGTCAAAAACCAAAGCTTTTTATGTTTTCTTTTTAGAAAGTGTCGTAAGGTAATGTCTTTTTTTGTTTTTGTGACAATTTTTCTTTTTGAAGTGAAATCATTGATTAATTTTTGTACAATTAACAATATTGCGAGTTCTTCCATAAAGTACTGTGTTCAAAATCACAATTCACAATTTCACAATGAATAAATTTAGCTACTGACGATGATTGCGTTGCAATCGAAATATCGATATTTAGCGAATGTAAGTCCGTTGTATGTGTTTTAATTGTATTTTTTAAATAGAATTTTTTAATATACAATTTTATTTCGAGTATCGTGGTATTTATTTCAATAACTAAACTTTAATGGTGTTAAAAAAGATACATAATTTTTTATTTCTATTTTCGGTATGACAACAATAATTGTCTATCAGAAGTTTAAAATATAAATAAATTTAACATTACTGACAGTAAAAAAAAAAACAATTATTTTACTTAAACAGTGCAGTGTTTGGTTTAGTAGCTTAACTGCTTAAGTATTAAGTATAAGTAAGTATACACTTAACAGTAGGTGCCAAAGGCGAGTAGGTGAAACATGAATTTGTGTTAATGGTATTATTATCGAAGTTCGCACGCGAGATCAATTAAGCCATTTTATTTTATTTCATAAATATGTTTGTATAACTATAAAATGTGTACGGCTATAATTTAGATGATAAAATTGTCAATATTTAACACTCAAATAAAGCAAAAATTGAAAATATTTTAAAAAAAAAATACAAAAACATCAGCCAGTGGCGGTCAGCAAGAGAGTAATCAACGACTTTGTAAAAGGAGGTAAGCATTTCCACCCTAAAGACTCATTCCCACTTGTTTGGCAATTACCCATTTGTTTAGCGATCGAATAATCGACCATTTTTTTGCAAGTTAAGACTTATAATCACGTATAAAGGGGTTTTTGGGGTCGCTGTTTTCGAATTTTCAGTCAAAATGTTTAATTTGTTTTTCCCTTCTCCTCTTTTGAATATTAAAGCTTTTTTAAGGCATCTAAAGAGGTTTTCACAGTTGCTGATCTTGGAATAAATAGTTAAATTTAAAAAATGTTCCTTATAAAGAAATAAACAACTTTTGTTTGAAACATTTTTTGTGAACATCACTGTTTACCCCCGACGGCGCTAATAAGTTGCCAATTTTATAGTATGTATTAATATGGGAATATCAGTTATGTGTGTGTGTCTATTTAAGAGTGGATATCTTTCTTTATTTACGTGACGTCAAAAAAACAAACGATTGCGTCATCAACACTGTCTATACATGTTATTTCAACAATTAACTCAGCCAATTGTTTGTTTTCTTTAAAAAAAATTTTGTTTTAATCGAAAACAAGTGCAAAAATCTGATCTACGAATAAATACTAATAAAAATAATTGAACAAAATATTTCGAGAATTTAATTTTCTGTATTTGGTGAATTTTTATCAACGAAACCAAAACTGAACGAAAACAAAAAGACAAAAAAAATTGTAGCAATCTGCAGGTTGCTAAAAGAAATTATTTCAATTGTGTTTCCAGTTTCCAAAATGTAATTACTAGTACGTTGTATGTCTATCAATTAGGATCGAAAAACTGATTCAATAAAATTTTTCAATTGTATTTAAAAAAAAAAATCCAGTACGTTCTTCTGAACCCATTGTTCTCTTGTTAAATAATTGATCCAAAAAAAAAAAATTATTTCAAAAATAACATGAAAGTCGTTGATATATTTGATTTTTTTTCCTTTCATTTGTTTTTTTTTTTTGGAAACAATTGTGATTTAGTTTAAGAACCACTGGTTTTGTGTAGAGTAATGTTTAATAAAAAAAAAATATCTTATCAAATGAAAATGACTTGCAATATTTTTTTAATCCAACGTAAATTTTTGAAAAATTGACTTCTTTTTTGTCTTACAATCACTGGACCGAAAAGAATATGTTAGGTTTTTTTTTTGTATTTAATAAAAAAAATTGTCCCTCGCCCGTCTCTGACGAAAAAAGTGTTATTATGTTGTTTTTTTTTTGGAATGAACCAATTGGTTTTGGAATTTTATTAAATCATTTTTAAATTACTTATAAACAGTGTCGATATTACAAAATATACATTTTTATCATGGGCGTCGTCAAAGGAAGGCAGATAGGGAGACTCCCTCAAGAGATTCACAATAAAAAAAACTTTTAACAAAAAGAAAACCGACTTCAAAAGAAAAACTTTTCCAAAACAAATTAATATGCACTAAAAAGTAAAAAAATAACGATACTTAATATAATGTAATTAAAATTATTGTTATTTTTGGAGTCGGTGTCAGCCAAGGAAACAACTCTAACAGAACAGTTTGCTACATTAACTTGACTGACAACGACTCCAAAAATAACAATAATTTTAACTACATTATATTATCGTTATTTTTTTACTTTTTAGTGCATTTTAATTTCTTTGGAAAAGTTTTTCTTTTGAAGTCGGTTTTCTTTTTGTAAAGTTTTTTTTATTTTGTGATTTTTAGTGAATCTGAAGTAATTTATCACTAAAAAAAGAATCATCGAAATCGGTTGGCGTGATATTGACTTATTCGTTATCTTGTCGTGCATAATTAATGCAAATTTAAGACTTTTGTGGTTTTCTTATGGATGCCGTTGTCAGATCTAGGCTAAAATGAAATGGGACTACACGGGAAGAATCAGCTTTCAAATAGATAAAGAATCCTCAAAATCGGTTCACCCAGTCAAAAGTTCTGAGGTGACAAACATTAAAAAAAAAAAATACAGTCGAATTGATAACCTCCTCCGTTTTTGTTTTTAGTCGGTTAAAAATGGTTAAAAGTACTCACGAATTTTTAAACCAAAAATTTTTTCCCAAAAGTTTACTCCTGTAACCCTCTTAATATTATAGAATGGGTTTTGAAATTAGAATCAATGATGCTACCTACAAATCACCTTCTATTAAAGTTTTTGAGAAAAAGGAAATTATATTTTTGCCATTATTTGGACCCTCAGGTTAAAACAAAGTTATTTACGCACAATTGGACAACCGGAAATAGATCAATTAGGTAATTTTATAAACACCTATACCAAAATTTTGTGCGTAGCATGAATATTTCTTACAAACTTGGGACTAAACTAAGTATACCTTGTATATACCATGTATACATGGTATAAAAGGTTTATATGTAAAAATTATTTTCAAAACATTTGTAAGTCCGGGGGAGATGGCTTTACGGTAGAAATGTCCAGTCAAATCATTTTCGGAACTAATAGCTAGATGGCGCTTATCTGTACCTATATCCCAAAAATCATATCCACAGAAAAATCAAAAAAATTTTGGGGATCCGAAAAAAAATCACCTATATAAAAATATGATTATTGAGAAACATTAACAATAAGCAAAGGTGACTAAAAGTAACAATACGTAAATAGTTTAATTTCTTCTACCCTTCTTCAATATCTAGAATGGTTTAGTATATTCGAGATGATCCCTTAATATCCATGTATATACATTACACATTCTTAATAAACATTTGTAAGTTAGAAAAAGGGGTTGCATGTGTATTCGATGACGTTCTATAAGATTCAAATTGTCACTGTGAAGTGTTGCCAACTGAATTGAAGTAAATTCTTTTCCTCATATTTATAACAACTAAAAGCAAACACCACTGTTATCAATATCAACAGATCTCTAAGTTCCGGGCTCAAAGTGACATGCTCCGGAAATTGCTGCCATTCTCTCCGGGGATTGATGAATAGCTGTTGAACTTTGTATATGTATGTATATGTATTTACATTATACACTACAACCCCTTATCTTTTACTCTGTTTTTGTTTCGAATTATTTCTTTTTTCAAGGTTGTTCGATCGAAATAAGTATATTCATTGGTTTTTTTATTTGATTTCCTTTATGTTTTATTAAATCACTTATAGAACAGGTTATAAGACATACGTCGTTGGGCAAATTTTTCCGATTTTTTTTTTTGTCGTTTCTTATACTTATGTCTTCTCCAAACAAATCCGAAGAAGCGAAATTACCAAATTTTAGTTGGGTAGGGGGTAAGGGGGAGTTGAATAACCTTTGATAATTCGAAAATCAAGGCAGATATAACAAAATGTTATTCTTATTTTTCGTTTAAATTCATGAAGCTACGACATCTTAAACTAAGAATAAAATTGCCTTGGCGCTCGAAGTAGAAGTTTTTTTGGAATTATGTCCCTATCGCACGTCATAATTTGTTTGCTAGTTGGGAAGTAAAACTAAAAAATGTGCAACAATTTAAAATTACCCCAAAATCCGACGATGTGTTACCTAGGAAACTTTTTTAATCGATCAGCTTGCCATGAATTTGGAGAATATTTTGAAAATAATTTTAAATCTGTCAATTTATATTTTTTATCCAAAGTTTATGTTTTTCATTTAAAAAAAGTAGTTGTGAGTTATCAGAATAAGTTAAACATAATAGAGATAATTTAAAGTAAGAACAAGGAAATTTTATGTTATGTCATAATAAATACAGTGCAACCTTAATATACCGAACCTCAATATAACGAATTTCTCGATTTAACAAATTTTTCGCAATCCCCTTGAATTGTCCATAAGAGTCAATATATAAAATATACCTCTACATTTCGAATATTTTTTGCGAACAGTCTCTTTATAACGAATTTTCAACTATAATAAAAAATTTAAATACCTCTAAATAACGAAATTCGTCAATTCAAAACCTTTATATAACGTATAAAGTTCCACCAATATATGACAGTTAGTATGCTCCATAGTATGTCATTCATGTCGCGAGAGGTTCCGACACTTTTTTCCTCTTTATAACGAATTTTAGACCAACTTAACCTCAATATTACAAACCTCAGTTTAATGAATTACTTGATATAACGAATATTTACTGGTTCCATTCAGATTTGTTATATCGAGGTTGCACTGTATCTTGATCAAGCCAAATGAGAGTAATGTACGCACACGCACATATTGGGTTGACTATTAAATCAGAAGTAAGTCTTTTTTAAACTAATATTACAATTAATTCATAAAGTATAGAGTTAAAGTTGCTTACCTTAATATTTAATTGTTTTAACAATAAAACTTGAGTTTCTTTTATTTGACTTCTTGATTAATATTAATCAAGAAATTAATACTTTAAATTTTCAGAATTACTAACGCACAAAAATGTAAAAGTATAGAGCGAGGAAAAAAAACAATTAAAAGAAACTAATTACACTAAACATGCAAGGTAGCGTACCACAAAACTAATATTTATAATTAATTACTAATACAGTGATTTTTATCTTGTTGTATATTTTCATTTCTTTGGAATTGTATTTTTTATAGCAAATTGACTGTAAGTCACACTGAATATTTTAAAAAATAGACAGAAGATAAAAGCTCAAAATGAACTTACAAAATTGAACATGTTCGTAATCAATCATTCAACCAAAGAAAATCAAAGCAAATCTGAGTAAAAACTAGGTTTTTTTACCGTTTCTTATATTTCTTATGTCCTCTCAAAACAAATCCGATGAAGCGAAATTTTAGACCAGATAGTCTCTAACCTTTTTTTTTTTAATTAATTTAGGCCAAATATTTAAGTTTTATGGTAATACTTTCGAAAATCAATTTTTCTATAAAATGTACTATTTTATATGCGATTTAAGGATGTACGAGCGCCAGGGTAATTTTGGATAAAAGGATTGATTTAAAAAAAATATGAAGGACTAAATCTGAATCAATTCTGAAAATTTTAGAGGAGGGGGTTGCCTGATTATTTAAATAAATAAATGACTTCAAAAGTAAGCATATGGTATGTTTTCATAGATTTCTCCAAAACTAGTCGGTGGAAAAAAAGGCTATTTAAATTAAATTTAAAACCTTCATAAAATATTGAAAACAAATAAAACCTAAGGATGTATGAGCATGGAGTGTGGACACAAATTACAAAAAATATATATTTTCAATTTGAATGGAGCATTAAAGCATGTTTTTTAAGACTTGGCTTTAACGGACATACTACCTTTTAACACGAAAATAGTCAACATTACAAAAATAAAATAAAATGAATAAAATTTAAAAAATTATTTATCCAATCCAAAATAGTAAATCTTTACAATTTGTTTAAACATTGTCTTGAAATTACAACATTGCAAGAATAAGAAACCTTTAAAATTATGTGAAAATTCATACCAGATGTCATAAAAACGTTAAAAAAATGTGGATTTTTAATTAATTCGAAAAAAATGTAAATTTTAAATAAGATCAGTCGATAATTCATAAACCAACCTTAATAATACACCTTAAAATTTCACTTTTGATTGAAAAAAATTTCAAATAAATTAAAAAAAATTTTAATAAATTACCTAAATGTCTAATAAATTAATTTGAAAAATATTGATTTAATTTGAAATTGATTATTTTTTGTAAAAAGAATGTGATATAAAGTCATATTCAAACTATTTAGTTTAGAACTTGCAACAGTTGTAACATATAACAGTTGAAAATAGTTAAAAGAGTCAACCTTCAAAGCGTCAACAGTCATGTCTATAAAAACATGCTTATATTCAGTTTGTCTTTTTTCAGTTGACGTACCGGCATCGAATTCGATCTAAGGTTTCAAGTTCAATTAAAACCTCACCCTGATTTTTTGGGTAAAACTTATTAGCCAGTTTTTGTCTAAACTGTACGGTTTGCCGAAAAATGTTTCGAAAAAAAAAATGTTACATTTTTAATCAATCAACTTTCTAATTTAAAGTATCCACCTATCGATTACCCGTTATGGAGTAGAGTGAGCTATTCATTAAACTTGAAAAACCTAGGTCAAGATGTGCACTTACAAAAAATTGTCTGACGCTTTAACGAACCGAATGCAGAAAACCGCATTCAAATCCGACTTAGATAAAAATGAAATTAAAGAAAGCATTTAATTATGAATTGTTTGAAACAATCTTTAGAAGAAAATATATATAATTTTTTATGAACAGAATTAAAATTATTCAATACAATTATTTTTATTGCTTATATAAATTTTTAGAAAGGTAAAAAAATCGATCAGTTCTGAATCAAACTGGTAATGCTAACCATAAGCTTTCATAAAGTTCTACAATTTCGTACGTCGGGTGTCGGTTGTTAAACGTGTTGGATGAGGATAGTGGGTAAAATGCTCCCATTGAATTTTTCACCAAACAGGTCACATAAAATATTAATTGTTCTTTTACATTGCATCAACGAATAGTATAAAAACCAAAAAATCACTGGTAAAATCATCTAAATGACCACATTCAAGACTCGTTACATGAAGGGTGATTATTTTATCTGTTATAATCTTATACACAAAATAGGGATCATTTTAGCTTATAAAAAGGGGATCATTTTCCTGTAACGACAAATTTGAATATCGTCATAAAAACTGACCTTAAAATTTATTATACGACTATGAAAATGTGTTCTAATATTTCACGTTGAAATTTGTCTTACTATAAATCATAAGATAAAATTAATAATTTTTTTTTACGAAACACAAATTAGGTTATACCATAAAGTCTTTGTTGAACGATTAATTTGATCCCGTGAAAGCCATCTATCGATAAATATACTAGAAGGCTTTAATGGTTTACTTTAAACAATGAAGGATCATTTTCCCCTGAGGGATCATTATAGACCACTTTCTCCTGTGGTTTTTGATAAAACGATGTATGATACTTGAAGTTTTCACTTTTAACTTTGATACGGAATCCTAAGCCACTAAGGCACTAAACAATACTTACTTAATTTAAACTTTAAACTATAAAATAACTTGTAATTCGTAAAATATTTCACACATTTCAATAATAGTAATAATATATGACAGTTTTAATATTACAAAATCATAAGTTGAATTACTTGTTTTCCATTTTTGTAAAAGTTTTATTACTTCCATCTACATATTATCAGTACTGTAATCGTAAAATCAGAAGAAGGTATACTTAATTATTACTTATTGTTGTTGTTTACATTCAATCATGCACACGATATTTACATCATGGTCTATTCGACTATATTTTGATATAATATGTTACATACAGGCGTAAACTAAATATTGACAAATATCTTGTCTAGTAATCTTAATTAAAGAGAATTGAAACAAATACACTCGAACCAGATTACATTAAATACAGATTCTTTCTAATCTATATATAGAAGTTATGTGGCGTTTACACCTGATTTTTTCAATAAAAATCTTTCAATATTTTTATATTTATTCATTCATTATTGAATTCGAAGAACTTTATAACTAGATTTATGATTTTTTTTCTAAAATTAGGTTGAATGCACGACTAATGGAGAAATATTATCTTTGAAGTTAATTTCTATATACTCTAGCATTCAATATTTATATCTTCATCTGAGCATATTTATTTTGCAATTAAGATCGATAAATGGTGATCAGATAAAATTTGAAGTAAGATATCTCAAGGGGGTCAGTCGATGGCAAATAGGGGGGCAAGTTGATTTATGGAGAATAATTTAATAATAATAATAATAATGGAGTTTTAACCTCCGTTTCTCTGACATATACGCCTAATTACAAACATATTTACAATTACATTTTGATGTGGGTGGAGTCGGTTACTTCGTTCTTATCCAAGCGACGACAATGTGATCAATTCTGCACTCCCATTAAATATAAATTGTTCACACTGCCGCTGCCTGGATTCGAACCCACAACCTAAGTCTAAATGGACAAACAGTCCATGGAGAATAGGAAAAGTAAGAACTCTATGTTCAAGTAAAAATATAGGAGAAAAAACGCAAAATTTATTTTTTATTTTAAAATTAAACTTATTTAACCGTAAATTTATCTGAAACAGGCGTGAATCTAGGGATAAATTTTGAGGTTTCATTTCACACTGGAGTCCGGATTTATACTGGTAGAAATCGTTTACCTAAAAATTTAATTTTCTGCAATTTATTTTTTCCCCTTTCATCTTATAAGGGCCCTTTCTCTAAAAACTTGTATTTAAAAATTTTAAAAAAAAATTTACATGAAAATTGTAATACTATTATTGTTAGCGATCAAGTTTAATTGGAAACGAATTTATAATGCGTTAAATGTTTTCGGGGTGTTTATAGTATTAAGTATATTAGAAACTCTATTATAACTGCTGTCAAAATCAGTTATATCGAAATTAAGGGAACCTGAAATTATAGTTTTTATATTTTATTTAATATTTTCAATAAATTTTAAAACAAATTGATTGAAATTTAAAAAGTTTCAGGTCAATTATTAAAGATGTATTAATTGTACTATTTATTTTGTTGTAACAAAATGAAATTCATTTATCCAATTCAAATTTAGTGGAATCAACTCCATCTAAAACTTAACTCTAAAAGAAGCTACATAGTTACTTTGATTCCGACAGACTTGTCTAATTATAATTCTATTGACTCAACTTCGAAATTGACAATTGCGGAGCTGTCACGATTTCATAATTTTCTCAGTGCATAAAAACAGCCTGAAATAAAACTTACACACAGTGCCAATATTTTGGTCGTTATAGATGACGGATAACAATGAAGGTCGCTACAACCGATATTGTTGTTTTATTCACTGTTGTTTTAAACGATATGTTCCCATATGTATTAATATTTGAATTCATTTTGTACGACCAATCGGTCGTAATAGTTTTTGTCGATTTTTCGATATATCTAATTTAGACTGTCGATTTAATAACGAATTTGATTTAACAAGTCAATTCTCCAATTCCTTAAGAAAATTCAAGATATCTCGATAAATAAAAATTTTCGAAACAAAACCAATTTTTATGTAATGAATCAATAATTTACCCCTCAAACGTTGACTTCATTACTTTTTTTCAAATTATTCTATTTCTAAGCTTTACAAAGCATACGATATCAATCATAATATACTCTCTTCACATATATTTTCTTAAGGGAAAGAAAAAAATAACTACCCTTATTTTAAAATTTTCTTATATCCCTTAAGACAATATATAAGTATTACATAGCCTCCGTATACAAATTCGATTCGAACTACAAATCACACTACTCAGTTTTTTTTCCAAAAAATTTAATATTTCCTTGGACGTAAAAACATTGTATCGATATTATTACAATAAAAACTGAATAATATCTACTTTTAGCAAAAACCACACAGGTAATCCATATAAATTTGATATAGCTACGTATATGTTGTTGCTTATGTTAGTGTTGTTAGGAATAACGATTTAGAACTTGAACATCTAACAATTTTGTGCGAAATTTTTCTAAGTCAAAGAAGATGTTGTAATTTTGTGCGAAAATGCAGGATTTAAGAAAATAATGGTGACATTTCTAGAGAATTAAAACCGTTACGAAACATACAGAAGTAAAGTTCGACTAAAAACCAGACCTCTAGAGCTTTTAGTTTAGAATAAAATGACGTTCAAACTTAAATTTTTCTTTACAAAACATTAATTTTCCTCACAATATAACTTTCAGCTATTAAAAACATTCACTTATTGTCCGCACGGTAAGAAATGTAGGGCGTTTACTACAATGCGGGCTTGGTACATTGTGTTATCGCTAACTAGTATAGATCTGGCGCTCATACTGCATTGACACGTCCGCAAAAACTATTGCTATTGTTACTATTCCCTTTATGGTCAAATCAAAACGACATTCCCACCGATACTGACATAGTGAAATCCACAAAAAATTACTTACCGTGTATAGTTAGAAATTTTCCACAAGACAACCCCTGAAATATCGCAAAAACCTTTTTTTCAATTTCCGGAGGATCGCTTTGTGGAAAATGAACTTTTTTTCGAACTTTTCTGTTAATTAAACTTTATTTCAAGTCGATTGGTAAAAATCCCATCTTTTTAGTATGTATAGAACAGAAAATCCGAAGCGAATCGGTCAATATTACTAATTCGTTTAAAAAAAATTTGTTTAAACAATATCCTACCGGGTTACCCACCGGCAGCTTTCACTTTTATCCTACAAAATTTTTCCATACGAAAATTAATCTAGCTCAATGATGGATTTTGCCGGGACTATTTATGTCGTTAATAACTACATTTTACAAAATTTTTCGCAAAACTACTTTTAGCCCCACATTGTAAAAAGTATGTGAATACACGGAGGTAAAAAAAAATGTTCGATTTATTATCGTACCTAAGTCAATTTTAAAAAGTCTATAATTATATTTTAAAAGAACACACTGGTGACAAAAAAAAGCTAGAATGAATAAATTTTCTTAAAACTCCCTCGAAAAAAAAAGAAATATAAAGTCGAAATGTTAAAGGTCGGGTCATAGTATCTAACATAAAAAAAAAATCATACTTGCAAATTTCCTTATTGTACCATTAGTTGTGACACCAACACTTAGCCCCCCTCTCTCACTCAATTTCAACCCTTATGGTAGTTGCGTGGGTTGAGAAGGTAATATACATAGCTATTTAAACCCCATTGTACGATGTTTAAAATACAGTAGTTCAAATTATATTATTTTTTTTGTTTTGGTGCTAAAGAATTAGTAACACTTGTAAACAAGTACCTATATCGCGCGTTATATATCTTACGTCCAAATAAATTTGCATTTTTTAGTTTTAAAAACTCGTTGGCAGATATTTAAACTGTTTCTTTTTAAATCGTTTTTTTTTTACTTGTATTTGTATAGACACTGAACTGAATGATTTCATCGTACTACAGTGATTTTGTACTTTTTAAAGGACCTAGTGTCTTGGTGAGTACATCATGAAAATGTGTTTCAAAATTGTCTAACATCCCCAAATTTTTAAGTTATTGTGGAAAGTTGTTTTTCGTATACTCCGCGCACTTAAACAATTGTAACTTCGTAAATTTTTTACCGATTTTCGATTTCTTAACAATGAAAACTAGAAACATTGAGCTTTCGGAATATATATATTTATGCTTTAGAAAAAGTAGGACATTTTATGAAAGTTATCTAAGATTTACCCATTTTTTTCATGTTTTTTGCAGTTTTACGTCTTTTTTATTTAACAAATCCTCAAGAACAATTACTTTCATGCAGTTATTATCAAAGTACATTCTATCTCGAGTAAAAGATGCTACGGGTTATCAAAATCGGTTGAAAAATGTTTAAGTTACATCGCTTTTTGTAAACAAGAAAATTTAATTCTCATCATGATAGCGATGCCGTGTTATGTCGTTTTTCCGAATTTCCGGGGGGTTGCGTTGTGGAAAATGAAATTTTTCGAACTTTTCTGTTAATTTGACTTTATTTTGAGCTGATTTTTGAAAATCCCATCTTTCTAGCATTTATAGAACAGAATATCGTTATTTTTGGGTGGTTTTTCGCGCGCTCGCTTTACAATTAAGTTAAAAATATAACCTACAAATAAAAATTTTATACATATTAAAAATCTGATTTTATCATAGACTTTTTGAGGAATGAAAATTTTTGAAAAAACTCAAATTTTAAGAATTTTTCTCGAAAATTAGGGTCTAGTGAAAAATGTTTTGTTACTTTTGACCTCAACTTTATGATACAACTTTTTTGGAAGCGATTCGGTCAATATTACATTTTTGTTTAAAAACATTAGTTTAAACATAATCCTACCGGGTTACCCACCGACTTTTATGTTCAGGAGCATGTTTCAAACGTGATCCTGCAAAAAATTTTCTTGGGAAAATTAATCATGCTCAATGATGGATTTTTCCGGGTCTTTATATGCACAATGCTGACATGGCACGACATCGATATCATTATAAGAGTCAAATTTTCTTGTTTACAAAAACCGTTGTAACTTGAACATTTTTCAACCGATTTTGATAACTTGTATCATTTTTTACTCGAGGTAGAATGTACTTTGATAATAACTGTAAGAAAATTATTCCTGAGGATTTATTACATAAAGAAGACGTCAAACTGTAAAAAACATGAATAAAATGGGTAAATCTTAGATAAATTTTATAAAATGTCCTAATTGTTGTAGAAATGTTTTCAAAATCGTTAATCAATCGAAAATCGGTTAAAAATTACTGGAGTTTCATTTGGCTTAGTGCGCAAAGTACACGAAAAACGGTTTTTCCAGAATAACTTGAAAATTTTGTTTTAGTTGATACCTCAGAAAGTTTGAAATACTTTTTGGGAATAAATTGTAGGAAGTCTGACTGACAAACTGTCAATAACGAGGCCACCTACATCATTATTTGTTAATCTTTATTTATTTAATTACAAACATATTTACAATTACATTTTGATGTTGGCTGAGTCGGTTACTTCGTTCTTATTCAAGCGACGACAATGCGATCAATTCTGCACTCCCATTAATTATAAATTGTTCACACTGTCGCTGCCTGGATTCGAACCCGCAACTTTAGTCTAAATGGACAAACAGTCTAAGGCAAACGTCTTAGACAGCTCGGCCATTTAGGCTCACCTACCTATTCTATGAACTAGCAGTTTTATCTATGGCCCTAACCGAATATATTAGACTTATTAAAGAGCGCGCATATTTGTATTTATTGGAACGTTTAAAAGTATGCGACTTTGAAAGTGGGCCATCATAAGAACAGGAAGGAACAGGCCATCGAAAATGTTCAATTTGAGTGCATTGGATTCGTAGTACATTTAAAAAATAATACATTAGGGAGTCATATATATTTTTTCACAACCCTTGTCCCCCTCTACCACCATACCCCAATTTACTATAATACTAAGACATTGTCAGCATTAATTTACTGTATTTTTTATTTTTTTTCCTTCTTGACGCACTTTACACATTTTTTTGTGTAGTTCGCCGTTCGCGTGTTTTACGGCTTCTCACTGTACAACTAACTATACCATACCATAGATCGCACACCGCACCGCGCTTGTTCTAACAGTCTAAAGTGAACAGCGCGAATGTTACAACACATTAGTGAGAAATTTAATTGCTTTCTTAACGGGTTTGTTGCTTTTATCTGCATATATTTTAGGTACTGCTTAAAATAACAAATATTGTTACAAAATTACTGTAACTTTATAGACAGGCGTTGTTGGTATAATTAAAAAAATATACAATAATTAACATTTTTTTTATAACAGCGTTTTCAGGATTTTGTTTCTCAGAAAAGTTAACCCTTCAAGTCTGACACAGATGATTCTTGCGAAAACGAAATGATTTATAAAGAGTTGGCAACTCTGTAAATTAAAATGGTGTGAATTCATGATAGACTGAAAATTTTATGGACCCGAAGTATTGTTGTAATTAATAGTGGGTTGGGATGAATTTGCCGACTATATAGGAGTTGGTTGGGTTCTAAAGCTTAACTCTTGCATTCAAAAATGGGACACTATTACAGAAATATTTTTTCGGTCGATTTCTTCCGGGTCTATTTTTTCCTAAATCCATTACGATTTGAATCATTGAACCAACGCTCAACGCTTAAATTGTTCACTTGTTCTACAGAAATAACAATTTTGTAAGAATTGTATATAGACTTTTAGGGGAGTATTATGGCTAATTTAATTGTCCTAGGGAGCAAACCATTTGCATCATTGTTCAAAAGTTCGAAGAAACTGTTAGCATTGGAGACAGCGTGCGTTCAGTCAAGAACACGCTATTGAGTTTGTGGGGTTTTCTTAAGATTCGTATGTATAACAACAAACCTGTAACGTTCTATTACCAAAAATCTAACATTCGTTAAAATATAACCGAAAAAACTCCCCAAAACTGGCGAAAAGTACCTCGAAAGAATAAACTGTTGCCGAAGGTTTAGAGATGGCCACTTGGCTAACATCATTTTTCATATTAAATGGATTATACTTAATATTAGATTAATATAAATATAACTAAGATAATTTTGCATTTTTTGTGTGTTTTTTCTTAAAATTGTTGAGAAACTCAAATTGGATCACCCCTAATAATATAATCGAGTGTTTAGGCTGGTGATGTCCTTTAAGAACCTCTTTACAGATGGAAATAAGGGAAATACCCAAGCAACTACAAGAACGTGGTAAGTCAGTAGGAAATGTCGTACAACTTTCAAGACCATAATTACAAAACCGAGGATTTTACAGAAGCCGTTTATGAAATCGAATTGTCAGTTTATTGATACTTGGATCCCGAGAGATGATCTGGAAAAGTAAGGAACGGAAGAGGACATGACACAACTTCGGAAAAACAATGCACTGAAATCACTGGAGAATATACAATTGAGGGAAACCAAGGAGTACTGCAGGGAGTACAAGGAGAAAACAATGAAGCATCTGTTTCCGCATAATTTCCTCGGTTTAGCAAAAGCAACGTGATTTGTTGAAGAATTTGGATAACGGTTATAAGCTACGTGACCGCAAATAAAAATACCGTATTTTTTCGATCAAAACCTAGTAAAAGGTAGTAGGTAAGAATTCCTTTAAAAATAAATGTAATTTGTACCGTTTATGGTGTAAATCGATCTCTTTTTGCACGTCACTCTCACTAATAAAATTAACTTTTTCTGATATACAGAGCCTTCAATGTACGAGCTCAAGTCGCTTTTGATCGATGTTTTTAGGTAGTTTTAATTAGTTCGCTATTTAATTATATTAAATGATTATTTTTGGGTGGTTATGTAAAACCTTTTGACTTTTTCAAGTTACTAAATTTTTTTTTTTTTTTTAAGAAGTATTTTTTGTAAATAATAGTATCGGAAACTTAAGTGATAGAATAAATCAAGGGCGTCGCCAACTGATAGCAAATAGAAGACAAGTTGATTCATGGAGAATAGGAAAAGCATGAGTTCTAGGTATGATCAAGTAAAAATACCTATAGGATAACTTATCTGAAAGTCTGAAAGCAGGCGTGGATCTAGAGTTAAATTTTTGGGTTTCACAGACTCTTAATAAAATATTTTTGAAATATTTATTTGAAATATATCAAAGTATATTAAGTTTAGTCTCAAGTTTGAAACGGTTAGATATATTGATGCTATATACAAAATTTTGATATAGATTATTTATTATTATTATTATTATTAAATTAAAAAGGAAAAACTAACTGCTCGAACATAAAAAGTGAGTTTAGGTTCAAAATTCCATTTGGTCTTGGATCCATGGGACCCATCTTGTAAACCATAAGAGATAGAACAAAAGTGTCAATACGAAAAATGTTTCTTATAAAAAATTAAACTTTTGTTTGAAACATTTTTTCATAAACAACTTTGTTTTCCTCTATGAGGGTCGAAATAAGGGCAAAAATTTAGTTTACTTTTTCTCAAAAAGTATAAAAGATGGTGAGTTAGAAATTTGTAGGTAGCTTCATTGATTCTAATTTCATACTAAACACATTCGATAATAATAAGAGGATTAAATCGATCAACTGTTGGGAGAAAATGTTTTGTTTAAAAATTCGTGGGTGCTTTGAACCATTTTTGTTAATCTCTAGAGGGTGGCAGCCCCCTCCCCCCTATCTGCCCCCATTTGGCAATGCCCATAGAATTGGCAGAGTTTTAGCAAGAAATTTTTCTGAGATGAGAGCAGTTTGGGAAGTTGATCCAAATATTTCAAATAAAAACGCATGCGTTAACATTAAGTAAACTTCAAATACATATTTATAAAAATAAATAAATTCGAATTAAATTATTGGACTACCCATGTTGTTAGTGCAATCGTTACATTACATATACCTATCTATATCAGATCAAATATATATATATTTATATATTTATAAAATATAATAATAAAAATAATGTATATAATATATTGAAACAAAAGATCCATTAAAAACATTTATGTTGACAATAAAATATAAATAATATTTAATATATTTAATATATATCAGAATAAATCAATAAATATAAATCTTATACACAAAACATTAAACAAAACACACGAATCACAAATTATAAAATAAAAATTAATTGAAAATAAATACTTACTGTTTGTTATATTATCAATCATATTATATATCATAAATATATACAAAAATAAAAAAACCAGTTCAAATGGGTTACTCTTTATAGATACCGTGTATCGAAAGTGATCTAGCGCCATCTGATTATGGAATATTGAAAATGACGAAAAATTAATTAATCGAGCGGAATTGTCGCGCATTTTTTCTTAAAAACTTGTGAACCTCCCCTTGACAACCCTTTCGGCGATCCACAGTGGAGTATTTATACCAAATTTCCGGACAAAAGTCAGAAAACTCAACTATTTTGGTTTGCATTGAAAGTTGTTTTTTGGTGTATTTAGATATCCACTTCATCACAAATAGGTCAATTGAGTTTCCTCAATCTCAGTCTCCGCCTGTTTCGTAAGCCGCAATCTACCTGGTCTTACGGATGCTTGTTATTATTGTTTTTGCTCTCGATTTACCGTGTCATTCAATTTACCTTTACTGTGTTTGTAAGTGCAATTAAGTAAGGATTTTTTTTATATTGAAGACGAAAGTCGTTGCTTTATTTATTAGTATTTAATGTTAATGTTTCTATTAATATAATTAAATATTTGTGATTCATTTTGTTGTTAAAAAAGTTAATTTTTTTCATTAAATTTATCATACCCAAAGCTTTTTGTTTATGTGTTAGGTTTTTTCGGGCAAAATTTTTTCTAACAAGGCAAAGTTTAAGTATTCTTTAATGTGTTTATGAAAAAAAATCTTGCGCCTTTTCTTTTAAGACTAAGATAAGGATAGAGATTAAAATAACTTAAGTCAAAAGTCAAAAAAAGGAGCAAGCAGTTTTTTGAAACTTTGTAGATTATAATTCCAAAATCACGTTTCGTGGAAACAAAAGCAAGCATAGATAAGGAAAAAAGTGGCTCATAAGCAGAAAAAGTTCAAACAAAATAGAAAATGAAGTAATTGGGTCTTTTGAGTCAATTTTGAATATAAAAATTTCTTCATTATATTTTGTCCAGAAATTTAATACAAACACTGTGCGATCATTGTTGACAATTTTTAACTCCTTGATTCCATTTATTCCCTAATAAAGTTTTCTTCTCTATTGGAAAATAACATATAATGCATACACATTTTCGTTTTTATTTTTTCTACTAGATGGCGTACATGCCACTTAATAATGCCACAAAATATTTTCAAATGTCATTGAAAATCAAAAATATCGTAAAAATGCATTTAAAGTCTTACAATTAAATGATTTACTTTAGAAAGTGGCGATGTCAGCCATTCGTTAGTGAAAATAAGAAGTATTGGTATTTTATGAAAGTTCGATTAATTCTAATCCAAACTCTATCCAACTATTCCTTTCATAACAAAATAATCTTTGCTGGGTTTTCTCCATCTTTTCCTAAAATTATAGACAACATTTTAAAAAAAAACTCAATCTCAATCTTGATCATCTTATCCAAATTTTTGGAAAAGAAGTCCATGAAAATTTGCAATATACTCAAGCCCTGAATTTTTTGCCAAAGCTAAGATAATTGTATCCTCAAATTTCTTCCATTTTCTCTGAACCACTTTCTAACTAAAATTTTCTGAAGTGTTTGCTCTTCCCGCAATAAATCCTTGACACTCGCAACAATTCGTACCTTATTCTTTCCTGGATCATAGCTAAAACTGAAACTTGAGTAATTTTATTTTTTGAACGAAAGTCCTAGTTTTTTCACTTGCTTGAGACCTGGAATAGTTCCTCCAGAACACGACTTCATTCCGAAGAAATTTGTCACTTTTTGTGACACTTTTTCGAATGAAACTCCCAAGAAGATTTTTTGTATAGAAAAATTCACCGAAAGCATGTCTCGTTTAACTTAATCCTTTTCTAAGCAATAATTAAAGTATTTAGTTTTGAGATTGTATTCATTTTATCGATTATCAAAATAATTTAAAAAAATTCTACGGTTTTTTGTACACGGAACCCTAAAAAATCAACAAATGCATTGAATTGTATCCAATACATTTATAATATTCATTATGCGGCATCATTACAAATAAATATAATCATATTCAATTGTTTTTTGTTTTTGATTTATGGTCCACTTTAAAAATTTTTATGTCAATTTTTACAGTAAAACATATTTACAATTTTTACATCATGTAAAATCATCAATCGACTGATTTTGCAAGTTTAATTATTGATTAGCAAAAGCGACCACTTTCAACATGCTTTCACTTGACCCCAACTGACGGTCAAGTCAACTCATAGTCAACTTTCAATTGACTATGTTTAAAATCGTTTTTGGAAAAAGTATTGAACTCTAGACTAAGAGACCAAGAAGGGGCAGAAAGTTTCCTTATAAAAATCAAAACCATTTTATGTTGTTCAAAATTATCGCAACGAAAACGTTTACGGGAAAAATTCTCTAACAAAGAACTAGGGGAAAGTACTATATAATGATCCCCCGTTGATTTAAATGAACCATTAAAGCTATCTTACTTATTTGTCGATAGATGACTTCCACGTAATCAAATTAGTCGTTCAACAAAGAGGCGATGTAACAGGTATTTTGTGTTTCGTTGCAAAAATATTAATTTTACTACTTATGATGTATGATAGGACAAATTCCAACGTAAAATTTCTTTTTTTATGTTACTTTTTGCTGATTGGTTGTCTTACTCTTGGCTTCTGTTGATTTTTAATAATATTTTAACACATTTTGATAGGCGTATAATAAATTTTAAATTTTTATGACGATATTCAAATATGTCGTTACGTGTACAATGATCCCTTTTATATACGTTAAAATGATCCCTATTTTATGTGTAAAGTTTCCCCCCATCATGTAGTGGGTCTTGAATGAGTTGATAATGAGTTGATTTAAATGATTTAACTAGTGATTATTGTTTTCATACTAATCGTTGATGCAATGTAAAAGAATATTTAATATTTTTTGTGACTTTTTGGTAAAAAATGCAATGAGATCATTTTATCCACCTATTCTTAAAAAGTTTATTTAAGCTCATTTAGTAGGTGTATTTTTCTGTTTTCACCATTTTTAACTAATTGAATAATTAGGGTTGCCAGTGACGGGCTTAGAAAGTTTTGCCGGGCGGCCGAGCTTTTAAAAATTTTTCCCGGCCACCAAGTGGTTATGGTCGAAAAAGCCAAAATTCGCATTATGATTGCTGAATCGTCACTACGATGGATTTGACCTCAACAACTAGAGAGCAGTGAGAATTGATTTTTTTTCATGATTTTAATGTTTATAGAACTTTTCAGCTTATTTTGTTGGTATCACGATAAGAAGTCAGGTGTAAAACTTTTATATTCGATCTTTTTAAGTCACGTTCGTGCAGAATTTTCATGTTTGTTCGTTTTGTTCAAGCCATACTTGTATAAAATTTGTATGTCTGTACCTTGTGATTAAGTGTTGATTGATACTTGAGGAGTAATGCCAAAACTAACTGATTGATAGTTTTCGTGCAAAATGATGGACAAAATGTGCAAATTTCTAATATATTTATATTACTTCATATTTTTGATGTAGTTGAAATAAGTTAAATATGACAAAATAGGATTTTTTTGAATTACACGGCATCTCACTCAAACCCAAAACCCTCAACACCGAGGTGGCAACCCTATGAATAATAAAAACTATGAATAAAAACAGCTCCCATTCAATTTACACCAGAGAGCAATTAAAGGTTAGTTCTTTCGATGTCCTATTGTCAAAGATATTTTAAAGAGTTTATTTTTGGTATTATTAACTGATTTTAGCACACATTAGCACACAGTAATGGCAATGAAATCAACCGTATATTTTTTATGTTTACAATTTGAAAAGTAGCAGAACGTATTACCTACCATTAGTGTAGATATTTATTTCACTTGAACAGTCTGTGTTTCAATTCTACAACTCTTCACCTTAACATTTCTCTGGAATGTTTCAAGTACAAGGATCAATCAGTTTATTTGTTTTATGAGTTTATCTCGTTACGAATTGGGAAGAGAGTGCGATTACTTGGAAAAAAATTTTGATGATAATGCAGTTTTGAAAAATAATTTTTTATTTAATAAACAAAATGTTAAGAAATCGTGATGTGATGCAGCTGGGTAATCTAAACGAACGATTTTAAGATATCTGGCATAATTTTCGAAATACTAAAGACTGAATACTTAAACCGAATTAATTATCAATCTTCAAAATTTGAAAAACTAAGCCAGATATCGAAAATTTTTATTCTTACTTTTCGTCTAATTTCGTCTAAGTTATATCATAATTCATCATCAAAATTGAAAATATAATTTCTTTTTTTTAAATTTTATACCTGAAGTTAGATTATACACCCTTAATTAGGCATCTTAACTTTAATTAAATAGCTTTTTATTTTTGTTTTTCATTTTCTACGGTCAGATCTGGGTGAAAATTCCCGCTCGATTTGAAACCTAAATAGGTACCTTTTATTTTTCAAATGGTATATTTGGTTGAAATTTTTTCCATTTTTTCAACCCATCTGCAGTTTTTAAAAATAATATTTTTTTCAAGTTCTTCAGAAATTGTGAGAATTTCTCTCATCACGAGAGCAAAGATGTAACCAAAAGATATACGTGTACTTTCGTTAGTTTTATGTAAGTCGTACTCAGTAAATTTAAAAGAAACTTGTGATAAAAGTATGATGAAATTAGTTAAAATGAATTTAATTATTTAGATTAATTCTCTACTTTAATGTTTTCACTCTCAAACATCCTTCAATAATCACGTAATCAAACTATTTTTAATAAGCTAATTCATTAACAAAATCAAATTATCTCGCAAAACATTTGACGCATGTGCAGAACGCGTGAGAAAATCTCTCATCACGCCAATAAAGATTACCGAACGGTTGACCCGGTAGATTCAATATACCTACAGAGTTTTAAAATATTTAACAATGTTGTTATATCTCTGGTTGGTTCCGTTTTTAATTGACCAACGTGTATACTTAGAATATGTTGTAAATATATTTAAAAGACTTGGTAGTCCGTAGTCGGCTTTAATGGCCACTGTACGGTTTACTAATGATCAAATAACTTAAATAAATAAAATATAGAACACATTATTTAATGTTGAATGACTTATGTCTATTTGTATTTGCAGTTGAGTCTAGTGCCTCCAGTGCCAGAGTGGACAGTCCAGTCCAGTCCAAGTCCACTGTCCAATGTAGTCTTACAGACAAAACATTTCATTCACTATGCAAACATTACACAGCCACTCTAACAAACAATTAAAATATATAGATATACGTGCGCCTTGTAAGGCCCTTTTGTTGCAATACTTAGATTAATAAAAATTTAGAAATAATTTATTAAAGCAAATTTTATCAGAATATTTTTATTTTATTTGTACAATCAACGTTCAAATCAGCATATTAAGGATGGACGAGCACGAAGGCAAACTTTCAATTACTACAAACATGGTGGCTCCCTATCTTTGACATGAAGTTGCAATTTTATCTATAACACCAACCAGTATGACATTTTGAAAGTGAACCATATTAGGAATACAGCAATCTTAGGCACGTGTAGCTTACTTTTTTCAGTGTGGCATTAGGCCTAGTATTGAATATGGCATCAGGCACTGACGAGATTGTTCGAATTACTTTAAGGTGATTGTAAATCTACAGTATTGTTAAAAACTTTTGGTTTATCGCACGGTATAAACCAAATACATGCTTTGTAGGCAAGTAATGAGTTATTTTGTGCTTTAAAATACCACGCAACTACAAAAATATATAATATATTGTATGCAAGTGCTGCTTATAAATATGATAATATAGATATCGCTCTTGAATCATCAATACTCTAACTATAGTCGTTTCTGTTCATTAAATGATGGATCTTTGATGAACTCATAATTAAATTAAAATTTTGTTTTTATATCATCGGGAAAGCTATATTTTATGGTGTAATTAAACTACAAGATTATCTAAATATTTTAGATAGTTTTTTATCACACTCTCTAGATTTTTTGATATAGAAATATCCAATTGAAAAGGATAACCTATATGATTCAATTTTTTTTTCAGCCAACTTTGAACGATACAATAATAATAAAAAGCCCGATAACCTAGGAATTTTTTGTAATTTTTGAAAGCTTTGTTAATCAAAAAATGTATTTATAAAGTTTTATTGAAATCCCTAGTATTATTCAATTCTTCAATCTCCTTAAGCAAGACACATACTTTAACATGGCAAGTGAAATATACATACTATTTATTTATGAATATTATAAAGAAGTTATTCATCAAACTAATATGTATAAATGTTTAGACTTAAGTGGACAAGAGTCATTTAAGTAAAGTACACACGTAATATCCATAAGTAAATTCTACTCTTTATCTTTAGTTCGTATATGAAAACAAATTCACTTATTAAATTGACAATATAACAAAAAAATTATTTTAAAACACTACTAATGACTGACTGACACGTTATGTGTCTACTGACAAGATATCATCAATCCGGAAATCTTAAATTGGGTCAAAGTTAAGTACTGGAGGGACTCAATTCATATTAAACAACCGTTTTTGGTCGAGTTTAAGATTTGAAATAATTTTTAGATAAGTGTATCTCTTGAGGTAGAATTCATCGAGGAAAAATAAATCAAAAGTTCTCTAGAAGATTTGCCTTCTTTAATCATAATAACCGGCTAAGTGGCCGAGCGAGTCGGTAGGTTATGGATCCGAATCGAGGCAGCGGAAATCTGATCAATTATAATTAATGGGGTGGCAAACTTTAAAAGCTCAAATCTATAAATTTAACTCTGTAAGGGGGTATTAAAAAATACCTGCTTATAAAAGGGATTAAGGATTTACGAGTGCCAGGGCAATTTTGTATAAAATGTTTGATTTTTGTAAGTAAAGTTGGATTAAGTTTAAATCAATTCTGAAAATTTTAAGGGAGGTTGCCCGATTATTTAAATAAATAAATGACTTTAAGAATAGACATATTTAACATTGGTCTTATGGGAAAACAAAAAATAGATGATATGTTTTCATTTTTCAGATTTCTCCGAAACTAATCGGAGGAAAAAAAAACAACAAAAAAAACCGTTTTTCCCGACTAATTAAGGATGTATGAGCACGGTAGTGGGACCACAAATTTTTTTATAAATATATTTTCAATTTTGATGATTAAGTATGTTATAACTTGACAACACAAGACGAAAAGTAAGAATAAAATTTTCGATATCTGGAGTAATTTTCAAAAAATCAAAAATTGAAAATTTTGTTTTATTATTTAGCTTTCGATATTTCGAAAACCAAGACAGATATCGAAAAAATGTATTCTTTTTTCCGTCTACATTCATGAAGTTATAACAAAATTCATCATCAAAGTTGAAAACCAGGTACAAATAATTTCAACCACAAGTCTTATTTTGCCTTGGCGCTCGTACTACCTTGATGAGAATGCATATACACGATTTAAAGATGATTCTATGAAAACATGATTTTTTGAGGAAGAACCTTAATAATAATATATACTTCTTTAATAAGTTAATTCCGTCGGAGAAAAAAATTAATATTCTCAAATGATCTATATCGAAAGGACTCGCGATTTAAACAATAAAAATGGAATAGTAGAATGTAGTCTGCCTTCTTGAATATTCAAAATAAAAATAGTTTGCAATGTGGAATCCGAAGTTTTGGGGCTAAAATATATCTCATGTTTGTAGCTTGTAAGAGATAAAAGAATTAATTTTTGTTTGAAACAATTTTCCGTAAACTTATAATTAAATAACTTAACAATAAAATGTTAAATTAGGAACTGTCTCTATTTTGATTATTCCAAAAGGCAAGTTCTATTCTGTGTCTGAAATTCCATTTTTATACCATGCATATATGTAAAATGCAAGGTATACTAAGTTTAGTCCCAAGTTTGTAACGCTTAAAAATATTGATGCTACCAACAAAATTTTGGTATAGATGTTTATAAAATCACCTAATTAGTTCATTTCCGGTTGTCCGTCCGTCCGTCCGTCTGTGGGCACGATAACTAAAAAACGAAAAAAGATATCAAGCTGAAATTTTTACAGCGTACTCAGGACCATGAAGGTTATAACCAGGAGAACGATCGCTACGTGTTAAAGCATTAGCGCGTCTGTCCCTGAAAATTTGTAGAATTTATAGTTCATTTTTCAGCCACCAGCCGCGCTGTCGTCAATAAGTAGTATCTGCGAAGTTAGCTGTTTATGAGTACAAGTAGATGAAGTTAGTTGCATAATGTACAAATTGATATATCATTTCAAATTAGCGGTCGCAGCGCCTCACTAGGATACTACTTAGCGGTCGCAGCGCCTCACTTATTTTATCCATATTTCGGGGACAATATTTTCTATAGCGATCGTTCTCCTTCTTATAACCTTCATGCTCAGGGCGTAAAAAGTGAGGTCGAGTTCGTAAATGAGCAACATTGGTCAATTGGTTATTGACCTATGGGTCCGTAGGACTCATCTTGTAAACCGTTAGAGAGAGAACAAAAGTTTAAATGTAAAAAATAATCCTTATACAAAAATAAACAACTTTTGCTTGAAACATTTTTTCGTAAGCATCACTGTTTACCCGTGAGGGCGCAAATTAGGCGTAAATTGTATAGTATGTATTATTATATAAATTGTATATGTATGTACAATGTGATAGAGTAATCAACACTACTTAAGTATGGTATTTCAACAATTAACACAGTCAATTGTTTGTTTTCACTTGTTTTCTGTTATAAATCGTCCGATTTATATTTAAATAACCTGTAGGATCGATATAGTTGAAATTTAGAAAATTTTCATTTTCAATGGTATCGCAAATACATATTAAAAATTCTATGATGGGTGGTTTCTCTGATTCACAAAAAAAAAAAAAAAAAAAAACAATTTTTGGAAAACAAGCCCATAAATAAACAAACTGCCCAAAAATGAATTCAGTTTATGTTATATATAAACCATAATTAATGTCGAATTTATAAAAATCAATAACTTGATATCAAAAAAGTTTTTTTTTGCAAAGCAAACATAAAAAACAAAAAAGAATGAAAAAAACTTTATTTTTGGCAAAGACATTGTTCCAAGCAAAAATAATTATCTTACAAATAAATTGGTAAAATGAAATTCACAATACATTTAAAAAAAAAAGTAGCTATCATGTTGAATTCTCTGCAATTAGCAATCAGAAAAAGAGGCTCATTTTAAATTCAATATATTTATAAGATGTTCCCTCATCCATGAAGCCGCGCGCGCTCAAAATCATTCTTTATTTTTACTTTCACATTTATAATATTATCAGGTATAGAAAAAAAGCCAATATAGAACTTTATACAGAATGACTTTAAAAAAAGTTTACACCATAATATTTCTAATCGGAATGGAAAATCATAACACGTATCGGCTTATTTTTAGAAACTTTTTAGGTTTTTTCATACGGGCACGCCGTCAGGATCAAACAGGGCGAACTTTTTTTTAAATGAAACTGCATATTTTTTTCAGCGGAACTTTTATTTGAAAATTTTTTTTCCTAAATCCCAATTTTAAATTTTAATATATGTTTCAATTTTTTGTTTACTTTATATGAGTCAAAGTTCCTTGTAAATGATACTTTTAAGAGCTTTTGCCATTTCAACACATTATACCACATAGCATATAACGAAACGAAAAAATTACACAGAAGATGGGACTCGAACTCGAGTCCTCATAATGTCCAGCCTAGGACGTAACCACACTCCTGTTCTATGTGAGTGACACAAATATATGTAACCTCACCGTGTCTTTATTCTATGTTTGTGTATATAGCACTCACAAACAGCTCACACTGCTCATATAAGTCATACATTTACATATTATGCCATGTATATAAGGAATATATCACGGTATACTAAGTTTAGTTCTAAGTTTGAAACGCTTAAAAATATTGATTCTACGAACAAAATTTTGATATAAGTGGTCAGATAATCACCTAATTAATCCATTTCCGGTTTTCTGTCTGTCCATAAACAGTCAAAAAAGAATGAGATATCAAGCTAAAATTTGTATAGAGTGCTCAAGACGTAAGAAGTAAGGCTGAGTTCGTAAGGGAAATAGAGACAAAACAAAAGTTTGAACGTAAAAATATTCCTTATAAAAAAAAATTTAATAAAAAATACTTTTAAAGGGACAGGCTTTTATAGTACTAAAAAGTAGAAAATAATTTTATCTATGAGTCAGTCATACACGACTATTTGTAAAAGCTTCATCTACTCCACATGACTAATTATTTTTCGATTCATTCTTGATATTAAGCGCCTCAAGCTACAAATAGTCGGATATGAGTGACTGATAGATAAAATTATTTTCTTCTTTTTAGTACAATAAAAGCTTGCCTCTAAAAAGTATTTTTTGTTAAAATTTTTAATTTAAGACTAAAAAAATGTATATATATATATTTAATATGGTGGAAGCGATGGGAAAAAGAAAAGTGTATTCAAAATTGCAAGATTTGATTATAGACAGACAACGGGACAGGCGAAACTAAATAATAAAAAATAAGCAATTTTTGTTTGAAACGTAAACATCATCTTTGGTATCCATTTTTTTCAAAACTATAAAAGATATGGACTTGAAAATTTCTTAGTAGCTTCTAGAAAATACTTTTTCTAATTTTTGAAAATCAAATAAATTATAAAAAATTACTTAATTAAAAAAAATATATATATATATATATATAATTTAATGCAAGCACCAACATTAAACACTTTATTTACAAAGTATTTTAACAATTAACTCAGTCAATTATTTTTGATTCGATTTAGTTTAAAAATCAATGATAAATTCATGCATATGTTATTTTTAAAAAGGTTTGTTTCCAGAATGTTTATATTTAAAATATTAAATGAAAAGACTCGATTACAATTTTCTTTTCATTAAAATTTGTTGACATTATCTAAATAGCTCACCCCATTTTATTCATTAATCATAAACAAAATAGATCATTTTTCACCAAGAGAGTTAATTACCATATGCAAATTAGATTATAAATTCTATATTATTTCTTATCGTAATCTTAAAAATATCATTGTATGTATATTTCCTTATTCAATTAGATAATTTAAACTCTTAAAAATAGTTTGGGAAAAATTTTAAACATTAAAATATTATATCTAAAATCCAAACAAATTTGGGTCGAATTCAAAACATCAAAGCCCTGCAAACCAGACAAACCCAACTCTAACTAGCATCTGGTATAAAGTACCTATATTAAATTTAAAATTTGTAACGTTTAGAAATATTTATGGTAGAAACAAAATTTTGGTATACCGTAATCATAAAATCATCTAATTCGTCTGTAACCCCGTGAACATGATAGCAAAAATTAAAGAAAAGATAGTGACATAAGCTTAGCGTGTTCTATGCCTAAAAAGTAACATGAACGAATAAGATCGGTTAATTGGGTCATGGGTCCATGAAAACCATCTTTAAGCGGTAATGTATATAAAAATTTGATTTTTTTTAATTAACAATTCTTTGAACCTTTTTACCATAAACTTACAAAAGATAAATGTACAGTAATACATCGAGCTTACGCGATAGGTGAGATCGAGTGATAACCGCGTAAGTCTCTTTCGCGTTTGTCGAGGTATATGTTGTTCTATAAAGCTTTTTATGAGATACTGTACAAAACAGAAAGACTTAGAATTCGGATAACTTTGAATTAGCGTAAATCAGAGTATAGCGTAAGTCGAGACATTACTGTATAAATACAGTAAAAACAACTGTACCTATTGAAGAAATTTCGTTATCTTGCTTGGTAATGTTCTTATAACAAGATCATTAAATCAACGATCTCAATTCTTAATTCAAGGAAATTAGTATTTGCTTGCTTAAAGATTATCTTGAAACAAGAAAATATTTACTAGCTACTATGTTATGAACATATTTTCTTTGAACTAAAGAATTTTTGCTGTAGTATATATAATACTTCATTGATACCGAAGCATACGTAAGATATTTAAACAACTAAGTCTGGTCTTTGTTAAGTTTATTTGTTTATTGTGGCAAGACTAGGTTCGTGTTTTATTTGATTTTATAGAACAAAAACATTTGGAAGACCGTCGGAAAATCCAACATAAAAAACTTACCGATAATATGGGAATCCTTGGGGCATATGTAAGTCCACAGGCATGGCTGCAGTAGCGGGTCCTCCAACGCCTGCATGTCCATGATGTGCGGCACTCGGATGACCATAGCCTGGTACATGATCCGCAGATGTTGCAGCCCCAGCACTTGCTGCCGCTTGCATCATTGCGGAATGATGATGACCAAGCATTGCAGCGGCCCACGGCGAGGCTGCAAAACCTCCGGCTGCCGGATGCTCCAGCTCGAAACCTCGATTTACACTTGCATGCATGAATCAAAAATTTACACTTAAGCTATCACTTCCAAAAATTTTACAGTCTCACCAAAAAAATTAAAAATAATTAAAAAAATAAAAAACCGGAAAAACAGTTTTTCACGACATTTTGCACAACACAGAATTTAGGAACTGAAAAACTTTAAATTTTCATGTCAATCACATAATTTACACACAACCAGAAAAAAAACGGGATATTTGAGATGAATGGGTTAGTATCACAAATTGAATCCCAGGTTCCAGGAGAGGTTAGTAAATATATCCCCCGAACCTGGGATCAGTATTACTTTGTTTTAAGTCACTTATTGTGGGTTATTATAAAGAGTTAAGCCGATTGTCAGCTTCACGAGTGTGTCTGTCTCCTATTAGTATCAATTCACCACTGATACAGTTGAAAGATCTACACGTGGCTCAGTTGATATATTAAATATGCTCCTCTACTGATGCTGGGACAATCAAAAGCAGTGGCGGTTGATTGAAGAAAAAACAACAACACACAATTTACCCAATCCCACCTAAAAAATATATGAAATCATATTCAAAATGTTTTTTTTTATTTTTGTTATGTTTTCGCCTGAAAAGTTCTTCACAGAAGTTAGAAAATGATTTTTCTTGTAAGACTGTTTGTGATAGTATGTGATGAACAAGATCAGAAGAATACTCGTGAAGCGAGAAGCGGTCAGCTGATGCTGTATCAAGAGAGATGCTATATTATCAACATGCATTTAACACAACTGCGATGTGTATATATTGGAGGCGGTAAAAAGGCGGTGCTGTGTAATAGCCACGTGATAGTCCGCTCATAGTGATATGCCAAGCCTTCTCGCGCATAGCACCTGGTACTGGCCGCGAATCATTTGAATAGGTCGGAACAAAGTATAATCGCTCCCAACGCTTATACATATTATACTCTTCATGTATAACATCGGTTTTTTTTTTCTTTTATGTATGTATGTAACGAAGAGATGATCTTTCGCGTTATCTTGTATATGCGAACGCGATGCAGTTTACATCAAACACTCAAACATAACACAGTTATATGTATAATAAAAGTATACCTTTACACAATTTTTTTTTACTTTCCTTGTTGAGCTATTTACTTGGTTTTTTATATGCTCACGAACTGTTTATTACATTATTGATTACTTTTTATAGTCCTTGCGTTTAAGGATGTTCAAGGATGTATTAAAAGGAATTAAAAGAAAGTCGTTCAATATTTATAAACAATGATCAAAAATTAAGTTAATTATTAATTTTATTTTAATACATACAGTGGGAATTTGTCTCACTTATATAGAGGTATTTCACTTACCCAGTGTCTCAGATATCCAGGTATAAATAAATATCTGTCTCACTTACAGAGGGTTCCATTAATAGAGGTCAAAATACAGGTTATTTCAGTTATAGATGTGCGATTATTAAATAAAATAACGAATTATGAATATCATTGCTGCTGCAAAAATTATGAACGCCAAGCCTTCCCGCGAAATCCTATGTCTTTTCGCTTTTGCTTGACCTTAATGTTAGCAAACACCGTTCAAGTTCAGAATATTCTGAAACGAACACGTTTTAGTTTTTCTTATTCTGAATTATTCTAAAAACAAGAGTTTTTGGCATATTAAATTCCCATCATCATAAACGGATATTAACTTTTTCACGTACTGATAGATAACGATGCCGATAATTTTTTATAAGAAACATTTTTTAGAATGAAACTTTTGTTCTATCTCTTATGGTTTACAGGATGGGTCTTCCGGATCCAAGACTAAATGGACTTTTGAACTTAAATAAATTTCAGCTAGATATCTCTTTTCGTTTTTGAGTTATTGTGAATTTATTTGAATACCTATATCAAAATTTTGTTTCTAGTATCAATATATCTAAGCGTTACAAACTTGGGACTAAACTATACTTTGATACAATTCATATATGTATAGGGTATAAAAACTTAAACTTTTTGGAAAGTTTTTTTTAAAGTTTTTAGGGCCGCAATAAGATGAAAAGGGAAAAATGAAATGGCAGAAAAATAAATTTTTATGTAAACGATTTCCACCAGTATAAAACCGAACTCCAGTGTCTGTGAAACCCCGAAATTTAACTCTGAATCCACGCCTGTTTTCAGATAAATTTATGATCAAATAAGTCTAATTTTAAAATAAATTTTGCTTTTTTTCTCATATATTTTTACTTGAACATACCTAGAATTAATTTTTTTCTTATTCTCCATTAATCAACTTCCCCCCCCCCCCGTTTGCCATTGGCTGGCGATGTTTTTTAATTCTAATTATATTTGATCATTATAACCGATATATCGTTTTATCTAATGTTGTTATAAACGATATGTTCATATGTGTATTTTGTTTTATTTGAACTTAAATGAACGCAAAAAGTGCATGAAATACTTACTAACTTGTTTTATTTAAGTTAAGGTCTTAAGATGTTAAGGAAATGATTGGGAAAATTTAAGAAAAAACAAATCATTTTGAGTTTATTGTCTCTTTTTAATGTTTACATGCTATCAAATATCGAAACATCAAATCAACTTATAGCTAATAAAAAAAATTCACACATTATAAATTTGTTTGGAGAGATATGGTTATATGGCTTATATGGCTTACGATTACTTAAGGTTGTATGAGCGTTTATGATCAAGTAAGGGAAGGTGTCCTATAATGACCCCCCTAAGAAAAAAAAACAAATTTAAAGTCAAACTATTATAGATATGTATAACGTCGAAATTGCTATATTGGCATGCGAATTTCTTTTGATTTGTTCAAATTTTTAGAGCTATTCAATATTTCTCAATAAGAATCGTTTTAGCAACCTTGTAAGAATAGGATGTAAAATACAGCAGTTTACATAAAATATAAATTGTTCTTTGTTTCAACGATTAGTATGAAAACAAAAATCACTGGTAAAATCGTCTATATCAACACATTCAAGACCCGCCACATGATGGTGGAACATTTTACACACAAACTAGGGATCATTTTAACGTACATAAAAGGGATCATGGTACACGTAACGACATATTTGAATATCGTCATAAAAACTGAACTGAACCGGAGAAAAATAACACAAAAAAAGTTTTCCTTCGTTGAAATTTATCTTACCATAGATTATAAGCAGTAAAATTAATATTTTTTCGCCGAAATACAAAAAAACTAATACATCGCCATAAGTCTTTGTTGAATGATTAATTTGATCACATGAAAGCCATCTATCGATAAATATACTAATTTACTTAAAACAACGAGGGATCATTTTACCCTGAGGGATCATTGTAAAAAACTTTCTCCTAATTTCAGAAAAAAAAAATGTATATCAATTTTGATAGTGAATTATGTAATATCTGGCGTAATTTTCAATATATTAAAATTTAAAATTTAGTTATATATTCAGCTTTCGATATTTCCAAAATCAAGGCAGGTATCGAAAAATTTTGTTCATATTTTTCGTCTACATTCATGAAGTTGTAATAAAATTAATCATCAAAGTTGAAAATAAGATAAAAATAATTTCAATCTAGATTGCTCGCTAGATCATTGCTAATATGTTTACTTTCTATTAAACAGTTTTTTTTTATTTGTTTTCATTCGTTCCAAGTGAAATTTATCAAAAACTTTTAATGTATTTTATATTGATTTTCAATAATTTTTTACTTAAAAATTTGCATGGATACCTAAGCTGAAATTTTAACGACATATTCTTTAAGTAAAAATATACCTATAAACAAATTTTGAGCCTTTAAATCAAACATTGTTGCCGCGCTCATACATCCTTAAGTTAGAATCCAACAAAATTAGGGTGCTATAAAAACTCAAACTGCAATAACAATCATTTTAAAATATTTAAGTTTAAAATAAAGTCAAAATTATGAGTAATCATTTTTGAAATTTTCTCCTAAATCAGTGGCGTAGAAAAAAGAATTTTGTGGAGTGTGCTAAACACTTTAAATGATACCGACTGTGACGGTGCCATTTTTTTCCAGTTTCAAATTAATGTAATTTTTGAAATCGAAAAATCCTTACGAAAGGATTCGTCTTTACTAACACCAATGTTTATTGAAAATTTTTGTAAGATACTTCAAGTGCGTTTTGTATTTACGTATAAATTTTTGTGGGATTTTTTTTTTAACTTTAATATTTTTTGAAGTTTAATTTTTTTCGGTCCATATCTACGTTGCTTCTTATATCGTTTAAATCTATACACGGCCATATTTTTCATCGATGGATTCATTATTACCCCAATTTTGGGAACTAAATGTCCATCGAAATCATAATCAAGGTATTTATTAAGCCGATAGATATCTTTTGGAGGTATGGATTTTATGATTGCCCCAGAAGGATCATCAATATCGATGAAATTATCAGCTTCGTTGATTGAATCATTTGACTTATACTTGCGGTTATTTTCTGAAGTTTGTTTTTTTGCGATTATTTTCTGTATACTTGGAACGTATTGACCACCATGTTTGCCGCCATCCGTTGGATTTTTCGTTGTATCCTCATAATACTGCCCTGCATTGGGTGAAGCTCTTTTAGAAATTTTAATGGGAAGTTTTTCGTAATATTTGGAATTTTTCTTTGCTGCACGTTTAAGCTTTTCAAAAACTTTAATATAATCAAAATGATGTTTACCGTTTCTTGGACCATTTTTAAGATAATATTTCGAAATATCTTCATAATATCTAAATCGTCCATCATAATTGTCTGCATACAATTTTGTTGGACCAAAAGGTGCAAATTTATGATCCCCCGGAAAAATATCGTCATGAAATCGTGCACCGTCTTTTGGATTATATACGGAATTTGTATATTCATCAAAGTTTTTTGCATATGGGTTATTTATTATTTCTTCAAAAATTTGCCCGTTTTTCTTGGGATATTCTGTACTTTTATGATTAATGGGAACTTCAACAGACTTTTTTGTGATGATGTTTTGTACATACGGTACAATTTTACGTCCATCGTTTTCGTAAAGTTTAATTTCAGATTTTGGTGTACTTTTTTGTTTTGGATAATTTGTTGTATCAGATTTATTTCCAGAACTTGTGCTATTTTGAACTCGTATGTTACGTGGAATCGTCCATCCTCTTCGTCCGTCATTTCTCGTGGCATTGCCATTTTTATTATTTTTGTTGCCATGATATTTTGCCTGAACATCCTTTGGATATGGTATTACTAATGGTTGATTACCATTAACCTTTGATGAAAACCGATGTGCTGGAGTCACAGAAAATGGATTCGAATTATTTCCACACATTCTATTAATTGGTTTAAATAATTTCTTCAACGGATGAATTTGATCATTCACTGAACCAAATTGCTGCTTTCGTACGAGAAAATTTTTTAAAAGTTCGTGATAATGTGGATTTCTATGAAAAAGTTTACAATGTACCTCGTACAACGGACCATTTCCGGTAATTTCTGCAGAAACTACTTTCATAGTTTGAGAAATTTGAATAATTGAAAATAACTGCAAAAAAAAATTTGATCGTCTTAATGTTTTTATTTTTCATTAGTAATTTAAGAATGACCGTGCATGGTATTTAAGGCAACGTTTACGGTAAGAAATACATGACGTTTATCACAATGCTGGTATGATATAGGGTACTCAAAAAGTACCTGATAATACTCAGTAAGATCCATAACTATGACGTTATTTACTATAATGTATGGTATAAAAACTTTGGCGCCACTTACATTAGTAAATAGTAATTTCAACTTGATAGTATGGTCTTGAGTCCCATACCACATATGGGATATGATTTTTGGCGCGCTTACGCATTATTGAATTACGATTCTATTCGGTATAGAGGTAAACGCTATGTTTGTTGTCACACTGCTCGCCACTTTATTATTCTTAACATATTTTGTCATTTAAATAAATATTGCTTTTATCCATTAGTGGCATCAGTGACTTTACAGTGTTAAACAGTACTATTCGCCAGATGTATTGTGGATATCACCAGTCAGTATGGGCATGACACCCATAATAACATCGACTCATGCGCCCTAATTGTTGCTTATGTTCCGACACATTTACTGGTAAAATCATCTATGTTTAAAATTTTATAACAAATCAAAATCAACCATACAGTATTGCGTTCAAGCCTATACTTAAATAGAGATATCGGCAAAAAATTTCTTACCGTGTATAAATAAAAATTTGAATTTTATATTTAATTAATTGTTTATTTCATACACATAAAATAACTTTTCTTTAAAATCTGACGAAGGCATTTTATGTAACGAATCATTCAAAATTAGAATAATAAGGATGTACGAGAGAAGTTTGGATAAAAGACTTCAATTTTTTTAAATATGAGGATGGACTAAGTCTCAATTAATTCTAAAAATTTTAGGATGAGAGGATGGAGGGGGGAGGGTGTTGATCGATTATTTAAATAAATAAATAAATGAATTCAAAAGTAGGCATATTCAACATTGGTCTTATGTGAAAACAGAAAATGGATGATATGTTTTCAAAGGTTTCTTCGAAACTACTCAGTGGAAATTAAAAAAAAACTATTTTAATTAAAGTTAAAGCCTTAATAAATAATTGAAAACAAAAAAATTACATTGTATCCGACTAATTAAGGATGTGTACGCACGGTAGTGGGGACATAAATTTAAAAAAAAATGTTTTTTAAATTTTGATGATGTATTGTTTGACGAAAACTAAGAATAAAATTTTTCGATATCTGGAGTAATTTACAAAATATTGATAATTGAAAATTTTGTTTAATTATTTAGCTTGCGATGTTTCGAAAACTAAGGCATATAATGAAAAATTGCATTCTAAGTTTGCGTTTACATTCATGAAGTAAAACTTTGAGGTGACAACTCTACGAATTAATCAATAACAGTTTTATTCTACATCAAATTTCCTGATAAAATATATCACTAAATAATAAACTTTATTTATTCAGTGAATTTGATTTTAGAACAAAACAATTTTTATAAACAATTATGTGTGTACTTTTTAAAACATTATTATGAATATTTTTTTAATAAAAGGTCAAAGCTTACCCAAATCACTATCAACATAATTTTTTGATTTTTAACTTTATAACTTGAAAATCACTACACAATCAATAATGGTTTTAAATAAATTATGAACGCTATATTTATATGCCCGTAATTGTATACATTTATTAATTAATGATTAAATATTTATAAATAAAATATAATTAGTTTTGTTAAATCTAATTAAAAGGATTGACCAATATATTCATTTTGATTAAAAATTCCATAGTTGAAAATTTGATTTAAAAATCAGTATTTAAATTTTTAGTTTCGATATCGTTTAAGGTAGACTAAAAAATAAAGACAAATAAAAAAAATACTTTTTAATGGAAAATAAACATATTAGTAATGAGATAGAAATAAAAAAAAACCAAGTGTCACCATTCATATAAGGGATGTACGAGCAGGGTAGATTTAAGGTTGAAATTATTTGTATCTTATTTTCAACTTTGATGATTAATTTTATAATTACTAAAATTACTACAAGAATATAGACGCAAACAAATTTTTCAATGTTTTGAAAATTACTCCAAGTATTGTTATAACATCTAATTTTCATAATAAAATTAGGTCGAAAACTTATCGAGGGTAAACTAAATGCTTACCTCCTCTTATCTACGTAGTCCTTCCTATGTGCCCACGACCTCCTAAAAGTTAAAGACTGCCCTAAATATTATAAATATTTTTATACCATATGTATATGAAATATATCAAGATATACTAACTTAAGTCCCAAGTTTGTAATGCTTAAAAATATTGATACCTAATAATTACATTTTCGGTTTTCCGTCTGACCGTCTGCCCCTCTGTTTGTCGATACGATAAATCAAAAACGAAAAGAGATATCAAGCTGAAAGTGAGGTCGAGTTCGTAAATGAGCAACATAGGTCAATTATAAGCCATTTCAGATGGAACAACTTTTGTTTGAAACATTCGTAAGCATCACTGTTTACTCACGAGGGCGCAAATTAGGTGCAGAGTTTTTAGTATATATTATATGGCAATATCAGTAACGTGTGTGTGGCTGTCTAAGAGTGGATATATTTCTTTACTTACATGGCGTAAAAAAACAAACGATTGCATCATCAACACAACCTATTCATAGTTTTTTAACAAATAACTCAATAAGTCAATTGTTTGTTTTCACAAATTTTGTTTTTACTTTATGTAAGTCGAAGTACCTCATGAATGATTTTTTAATAGCTTTTTCTGTCTAAACACATTATACCACATAACATATAAGGGAGAGATCGTACACTACAATAGATTGACTACAATAGCATTACGTATTTTAAGCAAATAAAAATAATCGAAAAAATTCGGGTCACGAACTCGGACCCTCTAGATATCTCAACTTCTGTGTAATTTTTTCGTTTCTTTCTGTTTGTTTAAACGAAAATTATTATAAATGTTGCAAAGCTTTGCACATCCCTAAATTAATGCAATTTGTGATTATTTATTAGAATTATTTTTCAATTAATTAACCAAAAATATTTGTATATACCAACATTATCTAATAAATAATTGAATTATTAATTAATTAATTTTATAAATCATATCCTATGTAATAGTTTAAATAAAAATATTGTTAATTTTGAATATTTTAGGTATTTTTAGAATAGTATTGGCAGTTTCCATGATAAAACTATGGTAAAATCTGCTTTTCGACAGAATTTAACGAACTTTACATAGGCTCAGAATAGTACCAATAAATCCCAAAGTTTCAGCAATTTTGACTGTTTAAAACATGAGATAATTAATAACGAAGTTCTCAATTTTTAGCAAGCTTATGTCAAAATCAATATCTCGAAATCAAAATGACGTAAATTTAAAAGCTATAAGCATTTAAATTATAAAAATCTAAATTAATATGGGCATATTTTATTATCAACTCTTCAGGTAAATTTTCTTTGGAAAATTAAATTCTATCTTTAAAGGAATAATGTGGAAAAAAGTTTAAAAAAAATATAATAATTTATTTTTTTATGTTTAAAAGATGTTAAAATAACTATTTTTTTATTCTCAGTTTCTTTTTGTCTTTTTTGAGTGTTTTATTAACCGACCAATTGTCTTAAAACAGGCGCGTATGTGGTTTTTATTATTACCACGATATATTATAATTTTTACATCAATTTAAATCGAAAACTATCAAAAGTAATCTTGAATCTGTTTTTGAAAACAATTGTTGGATTTGTTTTTCGTTCTTTTTAAGAGGTTTTTTTTTCAGGATTGCTGTATCAATTGTCTTCGGATAATTATTATGATGTAGTTTTGTTTAGCTTAATAAAAAATTATTAAAAAAAATTAAAAATCTGACTGACTTTAATATAAACTGAAAAGAAAAAACAAATCCAGCAGTTTACATAGCAACTTTAACAGTCGGGACTGCCAATATTGGGTCCCGACTATTTAAGTTGCTATGTAAACTGCTGGCCTTGTTTTTTCCGTTTCAGTTTATAGAAAATTCGGAATAAACTGAAATGGAAACGGTCGGGTTTTTTGATAATCGAAATAATTTTTTTTATTTTATCCTTTTTAGTTAGGATTTTCAAATACCTATTCAACGATACCCCACTTACCATAGTTTGCCGACTTTCATTTTAAGCCTATATATGTGGCCCTTTAAGACCAAGCACATGAACCGATTTTAATGATTATTACGTTTACCAATTTGTCTATTTATAGTTATTTAATGATACCCCACTTGACATAGTTCGCCGACTTTCATTTTTTTCTTTTTCACAATATGGCGTCTGATGGTCGCAATATTGAATTTTCATTACTTCCATATCTTCAGTAGTACTCGGAAGATTAAGCCAAATCAATCGACTTAAGAATCAACAAAATCGGAGGAAGCGCTTGGCCTCTAGTGTGCCACATAGGAACAGACATAGACTGATAAACACATTATCACTCCTTTGCGTTGTTCAGTCAGTTAAAAAGGATGCGTTATAGCTGATATGAAGGCTTATAATTGCCATGAATATTGGTTGGTATAGCCGATATGTCGTCATAGGCGACTGTTGGAATCAAAAGACCTTAAAATGTGATGAACGATGTAAAAGAATTGGGATGATGACTGAATTTGTTTTATCATTTCAGGTAAAGAATTCTCACTGCAAAGACAGAAAATTAAAGGTGGCTTTTTCAAAGTTGAATCTCCGAAACTATTGGTCCTACAAAAACCAGCTTGATCTCAAATTGTTTTAAATTTAACCTTCTTTTAACTACAGTTTTTGATTAAAAACCAGTTTTTCAATGTCGAAATCGGCAAAAACTGAAATAGAGTCAAATTTTTCAAAGTTTTTCTTATTTTTCGGCACAATCCGGTTGTTTGCCGTGGTCAAAAACTTGGATTTAAGAATCCCCTTACATTGCAAACAACATATCAAAGAAACAAAAATACCTGATTTGATATTTGATGCAAGGTTCACCTCTTTTTCATGTTTAATTCGATTGAATCAAAATTAGTTTAATTGAAATTTAATTATTTAGATTATTTCTATGCTCTGATATTTTTCCTCTCAAAAATTATTCAATAATCAAGTAATCAAACTATTTTTAATTAGATAGTGCATTAAAAAATTAATTTATATAAAATGATGTGGAGGTTATTATTTAAAAAGTTAAAGAATATTTAAGAACGCGTGAACGATTGACGTTGCTGAGGGGTTCAAGAAAACAAATCTGAAAACATCGTTCCTCCTTGTAGATACACTCCTGATCTGAAGTACACGATGATGGTGAATACACTGTGATCGTAGTGAATGCGGTTGAATATTGTTTCATACAGACCTGTTTAAGAGTACTGTAAACGTATTGTTGACTGATGTATACTCTTTTGTTTTATAAGTGATACGTGCTTCAGATGAACGGAAGTGGCTACTGACAACATACACACAAAACACATAGATTTTTATCAGTTTACCATGGAAATAATAATGTTACTTTACCAGTCTGTGTGTCTGTACGAATAGTCGCAGAAACGATGCAATCAAGTTCGAAAAATTTGAACAGTAAATCGGATCTGAATGCGAATTTCAGTATTCAATTCGTTAGAGCGTAAGGAAATTTTGTGACTCAAGGCATTAAAAAACTAAACCTACAGTATTGTAAAAAAGTTTTGGTTCATTGCACGGTACACACATATAAACCAAACACATGCTTTGTAGTCAAATAATGTGTTATTTTTAGCTTTACAATACCACGCAACTACAAAAATATATAACATATTGTGTGCAAGTGCTGCTTATAAATTTGATAATATAGATATCTCTCTTCAATCATCAATACTCTAACTATAGTCGTCTCTGTTCATCAAATGATGGATCTTCGATGAAATCATAATTAAATTAAAATTTTGTTGTTATATGATCGACAACCTTATATTTTTATGGTATTATTATAAACTACAAGATTTTCTAAATATTTTAGATAGTTTTTTATCACACTTTCTAGATTTTTGATATAGAAATATCCAATTGACAAGGATAACCTATATGAGTCATCATTTTTTCAGCCAACCTTGAACGATAAAATAATAATAAAAAGCCCGATGACCTAGGAATTTTTGGTGATTTTTGGAAACCTTGTTAATCACAAAATGTATTTATAAAGTTTTATTGAAATCTCTAGTATTATTCAATCCTTGCATTTCTCCTTAAATTAACCGTAAATATACTAAATTCGCAATTCGGTAAATAGTGCTGAAGCTAGTTCCTAACTTGTTACACGGCGGTTTGAGGTCACTGAACACGAGTATCGCGTCATAATTGATCTCCGAGGTATCTGGTGCTTAGGGAAGTTTTTTATATAATCAGTTTTTTGGATTAACTTTCGTACACATTCAAATCCGACTTACTGTTCAAATTTTTCGAACTTTGACCGTTGTTTGGGCTTTATTTCTGCGACTATATGTACGATTTGTACGTAAGAGTTTTAACGTATACGTTTTACGTTCATACCTGTGTAATATAATTTATTAATAGTTTTAACAATATATCAACTGAAGTCTTGGATCTGAATTTTTATGTAATGTTAAAAAAAAAAAAACCGTACAGGCTGGCTTCAACATATTTTAGGCTCACACGATCAATATATGGTTCAGATGCCGTCATACGAGTCAATAAAATTGTTCAAATAAAATTTTAATTTGAACAGAAACGGTTCTGTTGGGATTTGGTGTAGAAATTTGAATTAAACAAGAGATCATGGCTTACAAAGTTTTTTTTACTGTTGAAACTATTTGTACCTTATTTTCAACTTTGATGATGAATTTTGTTATAATTTCCTGAATGTAGACGAAAAATAATAATAAAATTTTTCGATATCTGGTTTTCAAAAACCGAATGCGACAAAATTTTATAATAATGAGACCAAATTTTCATTTTTGGATATTTTGAAAATTACTCCAGATACCGAAAAATTCGATTCTTATTTTTCGTCTTATATTGTCAAGTTATAACATAATTCACCATAAAAAAAATATATATATATATATATATTTTTTTTTAAATTTGTGTCCCCATTACCGTGCTCATACATCCTTAATTAGTCGGGCACAACGGTTTTGTTTTCAATTATTTATTTAACTTTAATTTAAATAGTTTTTTTTTATAATTTCCACTGACTAGTTTTGTAGAAATTTATGGAAATATATCAACCATCAAACATTTTACCATAAAACCAATGTAAAATGAAACTTTTGAAGTCATTTAATTATTAATTTCATCGGACAACGCCGATCTCCGTAAAATTTTAAGAATTGCTTTAGAGTTAGCTCAACGTCATATTTTAAAGCTTTTAATTTTAAATTTGCTTGGTTTTCGTACATCCTTAACTGATATTGGGAATTGAGTTATTATTCTCGGTTTCTTAGAAAAATCTTTAAATCATGTATATGCATTTCCATCAATGCCCTTTATAAGCAGGTAAAATTTTATTAGGTTTTAAAATTTTGCGTTGAGCTGTGAAATTAGCATTAGTTAAAAGCAGGATTTAATGCCTGTTGACTTTTTTCTTTGAAGGCATTTTAAGGCCAAGTTCTTCGCGAATGATCGTCAAATCACAGATGATCTAAAACTAAACTCACTAAGTGGGGAAATAAGACGAAATTTTATCCAAAATTATCAAAATTCTGTTATTCTTATTACACATTAGATCACTTAATAGATTTTTTATATAACTTTAAACGTAAAATTTTGGCTGGAGCCACACTGTATTTACTTTTTGTGCAGACATTTAATAACCTATGTTTTTGTTGTTCAATTAATTTCCAAAAATATTTGAATATTGTTTATGGCAATTAATATAATTAATCAGAATATTAATTAATAAGAATTTACCTTTCGGTTTCCTAAAATTACAACATTTTGATTAGTAAGCTAAACTTTTGTATTCATTAATTAATGTAATCAATCATTTCCTTTGTTTATTTTAATAAATTTGTTTACATCAATGAAGTTAAATGAAATAAAACACCAAATATCGGTCAAAAGCATGCAAATCGGACCCATTCAGGGATCCATATCAAAATTCTATGAAAAAATTCTGATTTGCAAAATTTTATGAAATTTTACAAACAGTATTTTTTCGCACACTTTGAGGTATATCATTTTAAACCAGTAAAAAAAGACAATTAAATGTATTAATTGTTGAAAAACCATATTAAGACAGTGTTGATTAGGCATTCGTTTTTTTTACGTCATGTAAGTAAAGAAAGATAGCCATTCTTACACACAAAGCTATTAGAGTATCTGTCTTCTCACTTCTGCATTGGAGATTGTAATAAACAAACAAACACATACATAATATATGTAACGTACAAATTTTACGTATTTAATTTGCGCCCTCGCGGATAAACAGTGATGTTTCAAACAAAAATGAAAAAGGTTTAAAACAAATTTGTTTATTCTTTTATAAAGAACATTTTTTACATTTAACTTTTGTTCTATCTCTAACGGTTTACAAAATGGGTCCTACTGTCTCAACTTCCGATTGACCTATTTTGTTCATTTACGAACTCGGCCTTACTTTTTAAGTCCTAAGCACGCTATAAAAATGTCAGTTTGATATTTCGTTTTTGAGTAATCGTGATCGCAGACGGGCAGACAGACAGACCGGAAATGGACTAATTAGATGATGTTATGAAGAACACCTATACCAAAATTTTGTTGGTAGCATCAATATTTTTAAGCGTTACAAACTTGGGGTTAAATTTAAGATACTTTGATATATTTCATATGTACATGGTATAAAAACTAAATAAAACCATTTTTAACAACAAATTTTTAGGAAAAGAGCGCCCATACGATGAAAGGGGGAAAAAGGAATAGTAGGGAGCCCTCCACACGAAAACACAAAATAAGTTCACAATTCTCACTACTATAAATCCGAATTCCAGGGTCTGTGATCCCCCAAAATTTAACTGTAGATCCACGCCTGTTTTCAGGTAAATTAATGGTAAAATAGGTCCAATTTTAAAATTAAAACAAATTTTCGCATTTTATCTCCTACATTTTTACTTGAACGTACCTACAATTCATACTTTTCCCATTTTCCATAAAGCAACTTGCCTCTCTTTGCAATCGGCTGACGACGCCCTTGGATCGTTTTAAGCTTTATTTAATGGCCATATGAGCACCTGGATTAGATCAAACGGTAAACCCTTTAAAAAAAAAAACTAAACAAATATCAATCAGATGGAATGAAATATTAAATTAATGAATAAATCATTTTGATAACTGTTTAGCGTAACGATCTTTAATGAAGATAAGACGTTAAATTATTCCTCCCAAAAACCAATTTTTCCACACCAATTATCTATGGGTGGTCCAAGTACAAATTAGATTAAAACAATCACTCAGAAAATACAGCAACAGCCAAACTACACTCACAAAAACTTTGCAACATTCAGAAAAAAAAGCAAACGGCAAAACTGCATTTATTTTACAAAACTGTTTTTAATTTTGTTTAATCGTTCGAATTAATTAAAAACCAATTAAATATTTAGATTTGATCATCGATTGGTAGCCATCGTATCGTAAAAAAAACATACATGCATTTTGGGTGTTCCATTCAGGTTTCAATCATGATTTTGTGGCTAGTTTTTATATACAAAGTAAAGATCGAAACAAAATTTTATTACTCAAAGATGAGGTGCGTAAAAATAATTTTGTTTAATATAAATTGCATTTTTTAAATATATTTAAAACTAGGCGCCAATTATATGTTATCAAAACAGGGAGGGTCCTTGGTCATTTTTCCCCCGAAAATATAGACTTGTGCACTGTATCCAACATAAATGGGGAGAGATGGGTTTGGTACCACCTTTTTTATGTCGTATCATGTTTCATATCATTTCGAAAAGTGAAATGGTAAAATAATTAAATAATTCAAAACAATAATTCAAAAGAACAAAGTCAACTCAAATATTTTAATTTCAATTAAAATATTTCCAAAAATTTGTCCCAAAAAATGATAGCTCTCAAAATATCCTTTTCATCTCATCTGATGTCCTTGACCAACACTTTGATATTGACTTCAGAAGGAGTGTTGTAAGTTTAAAGTGTTTATCTGTGCGTCTGTGTGTTTCTCAGTGGCATCGTATCCCCTAAACAGTCGAATCGACTTGATTGAGAACATTTTATAGCTAAGTTTTCAAAAATCTGTTTATTAAGAATTAATCGCATTTGTCGGGGATTTTTTTAATTTTGTAAATTTCACTTGTTATTTCATGTTTTTCTATAATTTAACAAATTCTGTACCCTTCACTTCAAACCAAGTAACCACCTTCATCATTACTTTACGTATCCAAAAACAAATATGTTGATAGTGATCGAAATACTTGAAAAGTTATCAAAGCGAATCAATCAATCAATAAATAAAGACAACATTATTGCATAAATAATATCAACAAATAAGTGCATCCCAATTGATTTTGTGGACTTGACGCCTATGTTGATCACGAATGTTAATTGTTTCATAATTGTTATTAAAACTCGTTTTTTCGCATACGTTTTATTTACTTCAAAAAATGTTATCAATCAACGAACAGGTGAATTTCAAAAATAATCAATACTAGTTCGACCCGTGAGGAATTGCGCTCCCGTAGTAACCCTGAACCCGTGGCTACAAACTGCAAACATCAAACAAATTTCCTAGAAAAGAATCAAAAGTTCTTAAATTAATATTAGGAGAACATCTGTAAAAACTAACATGTTTGCCTAATAAACTTATTATTTAAATTTATGATATTTTTTCCTTCAAATTATTTGTCTAGCGTGTTTTTTCCTAAGCGGTACATTTTTAGATCGTTTTAAAACTTTCTAGAATAATAATATATAAGAAGATGTGTTTAATATTCGTCAGGATGAAGTTTTTGCGGTCAGAAATTTCATTCAAATCGATTTTTGGCTATTGAAAGATTTAGACTAAATTGTGGATTCAGGTGGAATAAGGGCGACGGATGGAATGAGGTCGTAAGAAAAAGTACCTCAAAATGTTGATTTTGCTAATAAAAAGCCCCCAAAAATTTATTCCGGAAAAATACACATACTTTCTTGCCAAAAACTTAAATTAAATTTTAAACCTTTATTAAACTGTAAAAACGCGGGCATCCAATTTGATGACGTAATATCGGTATCATTACATGAAAAAACACAAATAAGTTTGACAGATATATTCATAGACATCTGATTATAATAAATATAAAAACTGCTTATCTATGGATATATAATACCCAGTTGTCTACACTGAACTAACTGATGGTCTATGGTTCATACCGATGTGACATCACACCAGGGTTTGCCCGCGTTTTGGGTCGTGTGATAGACAGTTTAAAAATTACGATTTTTAATTATAATATTTTAAAAGAAAAATGTGCTTTTATGACTCAAAATCCGAATATTTAAGCATATTTTTACATAAATTTTGACTTTTTTCAAATTTCATAATTTATTTTTGATTAACGATAATACCCTATTATTCTATGAGTCCCTCATTCATGTGTTTTTCTAAAAGTTTGAAACGTTCCGAATCATCCTTGACTCAGAGACTTTATACAAATAATTACTTTCTTCTTTTTAGATCAATAAAAGCTTGATCTTTAAAGGTTTTTTTTAATTTATTATTTTTCTTTTTTAGATTTTGGAAGTTTACCTACCGTAAAAATTTCTGGAAAAAACTGAAAATAAAACATGCTCAAAGGAAATTGTTACAAATAAAAAATCAAATGTTTGTTTTTCAAATTTTTATTTCTTTATTTTTTATTTTAATGATGGATTAATACAACAGAAAATTAAAATGATGTTATGAAAAATTATTTTTAAAAATGCATAATGATTGAGAATGATTTCTGAAATGAAAATTTTCAATTTTCGTTTCACGTTCAACTTTTGTTTCGTCACAATACCACAAAAACAAAAGCATAATTGCAAAATGAAAATTTCAATTAATTAATAGCATAAATAATTATATAATTAATTTAAAATTAATTTTTTAAAATTAATATAATTTTTTTCATTCAGTGATTTCCAAACAAAATTATTTTAAGTCAACGAACACATCTAAAAATAAAAATTCATTGTATAACCTCAAAATTTCTTTACAAAAGTTTTAGTTTGTTTTTTTGACGTTATACAAAACTTTTTTCGAAAATCACTGAATTTTTCTTAGTTGGAAAACTAAATTATTATTATAGATCACAAAAATTATGTCTCTCCAAAAAAAAAGCCCCATTTATAATAAGTTAATTGACAGGTACGTAAAACGGACGCATGCGTTATTATGACGCATTATGACGAAAATAACTAGATAATATCATATAATCAATATGTCCGCCTCGAAATTAATGTACGCAAGCTTGAAATGTACTCACAGCAAGGAAGTTTGCGTATTATTCATTTCGTTTGACGCAAAATAAATGAGCATTTGCGTTTAACTATGTGAAATCACAAAACGCAAGCTCCGGATAAACTCATCTCAAAATGAATGAATTTTATCTCCAAATTAGATCGTTATTTAAGTACGCATGCGTATGAATCATTTTATATGACGCAAATCATTAAATCAGTTGCGTTTAACTAGTCATTTGAATGCGCATGCTCCGAATAAACTCTTTTCGAGTAAATCGTTTCAATTAGTGTTATTTTACGGGGCTTTGAGACAAGATTCTTGTAATCGAAAGGTCTCGAAAGACTCTTATTTATCTATAAATTATTTCATATGCTGGTACTTTTAAGATCTTAACTTATGCCATTATTTTTTAAGTAGTATTACAATTAAAAATTAATTAAGAAATACTTGGACAATTCACGGGGGATGGGGGGACAGGGGGTTGTCTTAAATTAATTATCAAAAATTATAAAAAATTATTTTTGACATGCAAAAATCCAATCTTTTTTTTTTTTGAGCTTTTTTTTCGCAATTTTTAATAAAAAACTTAATTACACTCAAAAAAAATAATTTATTAAAAGGAACCATTATGTACTATAAAAATTAATTCTATTTTCTGCTTGGCAGTTAAAAATTCATTTTCGTCAATGAAAATTTTTAAAATAAATTAAATCATGCTCGCACTTAATGGGCAAATATTATTTTTAAGTGCGAACATTATTACCTTTCGCTAACGAAGGAGGGGGGAAATTAAAATAAAAAAAAATTTCATTGTTATACTTGGAAAATTATTTTGACTAGTAAAAGAAAAACAAATAAACGAAATTTGTAAATGCAAACATTGGAAAAATTAAATAAATTACTCCGTTTTTATTTTTTTAATAAACTGCCACTGTATTTTAAAACAGGCACTTCTTTTTTCTTTTTTTTGTTTAATATTTTAATTCAATATGAATTCTCTTTTCATTTTTTGGAAAACATAAAAATATTTCATTCAAGGCATTTTTTTTTTCAAACTTTTCGCGGCAGGTATTTCTAAGACTTCTAGAAAAATAAAGAGTGTTGGAAATTTTATCTGTAAATATGGGATGTTCTCTTGTCTTGTCATGGCTACACTTTTTATCATTTTAAGAAGAAAATCAACTCTAATTATTCGCACCGTGCGTGAGTTTTATTGGAGGCGTTTCCATAGTAACGATACACTACTTTAATTATAAAATTGTATGGATTGCATTTATGACTTACATTGAAAATTTAATATTATTGTCTCACAAATTTAAATAAATAATTATGATAATTTACGTTTGAAAAATAATATTTGTGCAATTTGGATTTCTTATTTTCACAATTTTTAATGCATTAAGTTTAATTAATTAGTGTTTTTCAATAATTTTAATTTGACATTTTCTATAACATTTACATGTAAAGAATTGCAAATTAGTCATAGCAGCCTCCTTTATCGCCAAAATTTTTCACTGAAAGCGCTGGCATCGATTTTATTGGCCCTATCATGACTACGCACACAACGAATATCAATTAATCAATTTCCTTAAGTAATTTTGACCCAAAAAACACGAAAATTTTGGTAATTTAACTATTTTACAAATATTTTCCAAGAAAGTTTATGAAATTGTTCTAAATTGCACGATATCCTAAAAACTATCAAATGACTCAATTTTTGGGTCCAAGTTACCTTAACTGAATTTTATCGAAATTGGGGACAACAAAATGTCCTCGATTTTTACAATTTTCTTCGAATTTGATTCTCGGTGAAAATCGTGAAGCTCTTTATTTCAGAAATAAATGAGCTTATAAAAATTTCACCTCAAAACCTTTCACAAATGAAAAATCAATATCAATAATAAATTCAAGTAATAGAACTCTTGTAGAGCTCGTTCAAACCAAAGTGGCACCAAAGAAGAGAGAGTATATTATGTATATGTATGCGCACTCATATTTACACTCTCTCTTGTTCGGTGCCACTTTGATTTGAACGAACTCTAAGAAACTATATTCCCAAAAATGTACTCCTTGCAAAAAAAAACCCTATTCCGTTAAAATCGAGCACTTTTTATGCAAATGGAAGTATAAATGTATTCCCACCTTTTTCAAATATCCTTAAAAATATCTGCTGCGAAAAGCGAATTCTTTATTTTCAGTAAAAAAAATTTTCTAAATTCCAATCTTGATTATATAGGCACTAAATTCTATTTAAGAATAAATATTTTTTTAGTAAAAAAAACCAAAATACAATTCTTCTTAATACGTCAAAAAAACTTAACCTTACTTCTTTCGAAATAAAAAAAATTCATCTTGGCACAATGGGCACACTCCAAAAAAAAAACTCGTATGAAAAATAACTCTTTTTCAAAAATTCTCGTTTTACTAATACTACAAAAGTGTACAGTAAATTCACTGGGATCAAAAAAAAAAAACTCTTGTACGAACACTTTTGTAGCCCTATAAAAATTGATCTGATATACTTTCTATGTTCTACTCTCTAATAAGGCCATCTTTCTTCAAATTACACAACTAAAGCCTAGTACTTACTCGTCGATTTCAAATCAAATGATTTTTTTTTTAAAACTAGAAAAAAACTAAAATGAAACATGCAAATGATTTGAGATGAGATAACATAGACACATCTATACTCTGTGATTTGAGGAGCGGGGTCCTGTAACTATACAACAACTAATTCCAAAGTAACCCCAACCGGGAAACACGCGCAAATTATTTAAAAAAAATTCGTAAAACACGGTATTTTTATTCTCCCGAATAATGAAGATCATTGGGGAGAAAGAAATTCCATGCTTGGTAAATGAAAAATGCCACACAATTGGTTTGAATCGAATGGTTGTGTTCAAACTGGTGGGGGTCCTTTGATGTAACGCAATTGTGGCGTTAAAGACATACTTAAATTGTTGATTCGATCACAACAATGTGGTCCTAATAAACATGCTACGTAAAATAGTGCAACAATTGCTAGTTGAAATGGTAGGGATGCGCGCATTACACGCCAGAGCCATGAACGACGATCTGGTTCGTCGTCTGGATCATCACTGCTTGTGTAACTTACCTTTGATGTGAGTTTACCTCGATGACGGCGTTTACTGTAATAAAAAAAAAAGAATTTAGTGTTTTTCGCAATGTTTTTGCTGGATTTGGAAAATGTCGAAAGGGTAATTAGATGCTGCTGCAAAAGAATTTGTTGGCAATCTATTTTTCATAGGTAGAGGCAGAAGGACAAGTTAGGATTGAATTCCTCGAGGATTTTCGGGGCCAAACGTACAGTTGCCAACTCCAAAATTCTTCAAAATCAGCGTCTCGGAATTTTGTGTCATCTCCGGCCACTACTTATTATCCCATGAACCATTTCAGACCCATGAGAGTCAAAATTGAGCCGGTTTAAAAAAAAAATTGCGCATGGGTGAAAGTACTTTTCTAAAGGGCTATTTTTAGCGCTGATGACGAATTTTTTTGGTCATTTGCTCCTCGAAGTAAGGAATAAAGACATGACCAATTTGTTTTTTAATAATTTTTTTAGAATAAAAATAATATGTATGTCGGGAAATATAGGGACTTTTATGTCGTTTCATCCCGATTTTAATTTTTTTTACTATCGCCACTTCCGGAAAATCGTAAAATTAAATTTATTGCCCGAAAATGCAATTATTGAAAAAAAATCAAAATATGTCCTGTAGATTTAGCTCGATATAACCTAAAAATACACTACATTGTAGGTAGTTTTGGTCAATACTCTGACTTGGGAGTCAACTTGAAAAATTTTTAGGTTAGAATTTTCTTAGGTTGGCCAAATTTATCTCATTGTAAAAGTAGGACACGGCACAACTTTTGCCTGCTCCGGCCGATTTATTTTATCTCATATAGAACTGGAGATCAAAATACGCCTAGGTAATTTTGAGACTAGGGGAAAAGTTAAAAAATAGGTGCTAAATTTTGGCATCTTTAGTCTAAACCCAAATTTGTGATTCCCTACTGTGCATCTCCTGCAACTGTGATGCACTGGAAGGCCCAGTAGTTCAGTGTGCCTACCACCCAGCCAGTGTCCTGTAATAGCCGCAACGATTTTGCTTGTAGAAACCCTTTAAAGCGAGATGAGATATTCGGAACGCTTAGTATCACAAAGGCATTCCTCCTCCATTTAAGAATGGCCGGTCTTAAAATTTCTTCATTTGGGAGCAGCTTACAGTTGGAGAAAGAGAACTCTCTTTGCAAAAGGAAAGTTTTGGATAAAGATATTCTCGTAAGAGAAAAAGCCGCTCCCACGTTTGAAATTTTCTACGTCGTAAAATCATAATTGAGAAGCACTCAGTAAATTTGTGAGAATTCTTCGCAGAAAAACACATCTGATTATCGATTTTTCATATTTCGAAAATTTAGGTCAATTCTTTATATTTTCAATAATCAAAAAAACAGCAAAAAGTCAACATGCCTGACTTTACCCGAAAAATATTTTATTTTTATTATAGGTTAATAAACGGGATAGTAATGACAGTTAAACTGAATGTAAGGAATTTAACAGTAGTTATGACATTTCGAGAAAATGTTCGGAGTGAAAATACACAGAAGGAAGTTAATTTGATTTATGATTGTTCATAAAACTGTATATTGGCTAACTTACGAACGTTATATATTCGACAACGGACTAACTGGTCTGGGCTGTACGATGTGTTTGCAAGGAATGCGTAAATAATCTGTACGATGTATGTAGCCAGCCCCCTCATACCTCTTAATATTTCTTGTGTGTTTCTAACCCCCTGCAATATCATCAACATTCTTGTTTCTGTATTTATTGATATTTTATTCAAATTTTATCTTTAATAAACTTTCAGTTTATTGAAGTTTAAGATAATTTTCATTTTTGGCAAAAATATTTTGTGTATTCATGAATAATATAAAAATCATCTGAGAAGTCAGAGGGTTCATTAAAAAACGTTTTTAAGGTTATTCGCTTCAATTATTTTTTAAATAAATATTTCATCATAAATATAAAAAGATCTTTTTAGCTGCTTATTCAGAAAATTTGTTTTTCTATTTAGCTAAAAATTTTGACTTGTGACTAAAACGCTTAATATTAAGGTATTTCTAACGGTATGCGACTAAAAGTATTTTTTCACGAAATCGTGCAAACTATAAATTTTCGATACACGTAAGGATAAGAATTCATAATATTTAGAATACAGAGTGTTCTATATTTGACTGCAGAACTTTCGCTTCCTGAATAAGCTGAGAAAAAAAAGAAGAAAATGTTCCTTACCAAATTTAGATCTGAGGCCTAATTTACGAGATAATTAACTTACCCTTATATAAATCAATTATAAAAAAAATATTCATCAAAATAAAATTCATCCAATAAAACCCTACTCAAACAGAGGATGAGTTTTATTTTAGTGTGAAAGAGTGACCTAAATGCAAAATTACTACCAAAAACATTCTATTTGGCTTCTTATATTATTATAAAAACTAACCCATAGAAACCAAGTTTTATTAAATTACCTTTCTTTGTGCAGTAAGTTTTGAACGCATACCAATAGTATGTATTTGATCGAAACGGCCTGGGTATTCACGGACAAACCACACTATGTATATTGTGTTGATGTTGTAAGTTGATACGAAGTATAAGGTTTTGTTTTAGAGTTTTTGTTTTTGTAATAATTTCGCGTTTAGGCCACTCCTTCACACTATGATGAAACACATACTCTGTTTAAGAGTGTTTAATTGGATGAATTTTATTTTGATGGATATATTTTTTATTAATTGATTAATATAAGAATAGGTTAATTATCTCGTAAATTAGGCCTCAGATCCAAATTTGGTAAAGAACATTTTTTTTTTTTTTGTCAGCCTTTTCAGAAAGCAAAAGTTCTGCAATGAATTATAGAATACCCTTTACATGTAAACAAACAAATCAGGGATGCTTTGAGCCTAAATAGAATGTAATTCACAGTTTATGAAAAAACAATAAACGTCTTTTTGACGCCTAATCCAAAAGTGAATGAGAGTGATTTACAGCGTTAATACAACTAATTAAGAGAACTTTTTTTTTTCTTCTAAGACACCGCGTTCTCGCCAACTCCGATAGAAATACAACATTTTGGATACTTAGAAGCAAAATAAATTTTCAGGGACCCTCAAATTCTTTATTTATTATTTATGTTATAAATATTTACTATTTATGAAATAAATTTAATTATAAAATATTCATTAGTGACCGAAAATGAATAATTAAATTTTAATTAATAAACAAATTATTTATATATTTATCTTCGATAAAAAAATTAAAAGTCAACGAAAATTCTAAAACTACCACCTCAGCAATTATATTCGAATAATTAATTAATTTATCAAATATAATTAGTTAAATTTCTTTTTGAAATAATTCTATAAACAAGGAAATAAAAAGAATTTTAAAAATAGATTACGTGTATTAGTATACTAGCGTTTACTCGCCAGCCTTGTTAAACAATTCTAGCTATTTTAATTTTTAAGATTTTTACCTAGTAAAAGAACCTTAATTTCGAAAATGTGATAATTGCACAAGAAACATCGTTTTTATGGGGTCGGGGGGCTATTTTTTATTACTCAAAGTCGATCACTTACCTTATAGGTGATACTGGTTCGTTGGTAATTGTTGAGGCATCTTGCTTTTGAGCACGAACCTCGGCGCATACAGCAGTACGCACAATTAACGCACGGCATGTTCTTTGTAAGTCACGTAATTCAGTTTCAGTCTGTTCAATGCGCTGTAAAGAAAAAAACGGTTGTAAGGAAACTGAAATATGATTAAAGGCTGCAAATTTGAAAAAAGAAATGAAATCTGTTATCTCTTTGAGGAAACCTGCTTTCTCCGTTGTCTATTTTATCTCCTTTGAGAAAAATAATTTAGTATTTGATTTTGTTTAACTGTAAGAAGGTCTTCCAATTCTTACGAAAATAGCCTAGCATTTTGACCTGATTGTTTTGTGATTCATTGGATTCGGTCCACATGGGACCCATTCGTTAAGTCACGGCAAAGAAGCTGTGAGGGTCGATAGAATTCATTTGCTTAGTATGGATCACCAAGACCGACTTACGTGCTTCCACGAAACGGATTGTTTCGAAAAAGAAGTCTTCAGGATCTTGTATCGATATCGACAGAATATTACAGTCCGTTTGCCTCGAATGAAACTTATAACCAAGATAGGAGTCTCTATTTTCAGGAAACGGAGATAGAGACTCCTGTACGTTTGTCCAGAATGGAGTTTGTCATCAAAACAGGCTTCCCTGTCTCCAGGAAAGGAATTATCTCGGCGAAGAAACTTTCAGGATCCTGTTTCGATATCGATAGAATGTTGAAGCTTCGTTTGCCACCAAAACAGGCTTCCTTGTCTTCAGGAACCGAATTGCACGGAAGATCTAGATGGTTTTGATACGAAAGTGTTGAATCTTACCTGTGACATTAATGTTAAAGCTTCACTTCCCGGTGCCAACGCGTTCTCCAATTGACGTACAAGACGTCTAAGTACAGCCAAACGACGTTCCCGTTCACTTAACTCTTGTTCAGAGCCTTCATCAGATATTCCACTATCAGACAACGATCCTGATACATCCACAACATTTAAATGTTTCTCGTTTTCATTTATTTCCATTTTCGATTCATCAACAACACTCACTCCAGTGGCAGTGGATGATGACTTGGTGTTCATCATACCATCACCAGATGTACCAGTTGATGTTGTATTCATACTTTTCTGTGTATTGTTCTGTAAAAAAACAAATAAATGATTTTCTTTATGTATTTCCTGAACGGATTTGTTCAAATAATCGGGGTTATGATTCGTGGTAGCTAAGTCTTTAAGAGTTTTTAAGTCGACGTTTAAATTCTTATTATTCTTCTAATTTCAGTAGTACTTTTACTACAATAATCGAAATCGGAAATTGTTTGATTTTTAGAAATCGGTTAGCCCGCCAGCGTTCGCGCTGTTAGAATTAGCTAATGCAAAAATAAAATTATATAGAGATTATGATTTAGAAAATTATAGAATATTTAACGCCTAAAATATTGGCCTGGATTTAAACGACCAAAAATTTTGCAAGTTACTGATCTCACAGCTAACATTATTCTGAGTTTGTGGGAAAAAAAATGGTCCAAATCTGTCGACAAGTGCTTTCATGCTGGAAATATCTTAATGTCCCTCAAACCAGTAATGAAATACTCCAAACACTTCCACTATGATATCGTTTCATTAGAACACATGAATGTAAGGTGTTACCGTGTTTAATACATTAGTGTCTGTTCACTTTATTAGTGATGTGCCGAGTATTCGCATATTTTTTAACATTCGCATTCGCAAAAGACGATTCGAATGTTTTTGACAAAAAATCTTCATCATATGCATTTTACTCATATTTTTCAGTGGAACCTGGTTAAGTGAGACATCAAGGGGCCTGCAAATTTGTTTCACTTATAGAGGTATTCCACTTACCCAGTCTCTCAGAAGTCCGGGTATAAATCAATATCTGTCTCATTTACAGAGTGTTCCATTAATAGAGGTCAGAATATAGTTTATATCAGTTATAGAAGTGCGATTATTAAATAGAATACCCTATTATCAATATTATTGCTGCTACAAAAATTATGAATGCCAAGCCTTCAAGCGAAATCATGTACCTTTTCTTTAATCGGCCCACTTACCGGAACGATTTTGTAACGAAATTGCTTGACTCATGTTAGCAAACACTGTTCAAGTTCAGGATAATCTGATAAACATACACGTTTTAGTTTTTCTTATCCTTTAGGAAATTGTGATTGAATTTGATCTTTATTCTGAATTATTCTACAAAGAGTAGATTTTGGCACATTAAATTCAACACAGACTTCATCGCGTGCCCTCCCACTTTCATAAACGGATATTTACTTCAGTTTTGCACGTACTGATAGAGATTTGAGCCATCGTTTCGTCACTTTTCAAATAAACATCCGTATGGTAGTAAAGAAAAACTAAAATTAAAGGTTATTGAGGCTCAAAATTAGTTAAGTGTGGAATTTGCGGATAGAATAAGAATAAGCAAGCAAACAAGCAAAACGATGTTATCTCAGTTCTCAGTTACAGAAGTTAATGCATATAGAATTCACTCGCTGTCTCAGTTACAGTGGTAACTATGACGATAAAATCGAAAGACCGAATCACTGATATAGAGGTTTGCTTCGTGCCACTAACAGAGGTAATTCAGTGCCAAAGTGTTGGAACCTCAGCATAAGTTCCAGTTATGAAGGTTTCTCACTTATCTAGGTCTCACTGAACCAAGTTCTACTGTATATATAAAGTTATTACATAACAATTTGCGAGGGCTTCATTTGAAAGTTAAAAATATAAAGTTGTACAAAATACCACATTCGTCTCATCACTAGCAGCTCTATTATAGCAGCCATAGTGATGGTGATGTGTTACCAGGAAATGGTAGAATGTAAATCTAAATATATGTTTCAAATGACATCTAACATAATGGTAACTTACTTCACATTGTTACATTGTAACATACAACTTACACCTCGAACCATGTTACAATGTTTCCTAACCTAATTTGCATATAAACTATATATGTATTATATATAATATAATGGTATATGTGTACATTGTGTTACTAAGGGTTTCACAGTAACTACTAATACAGAAACGGATCCAAAGGTGGTGCATTACTCCCCCCCCCAAAGAACTTATTATTAACTCTCTAGAGGGCTCTCCCAAAAGTTAGAATGTGGATATAATCCTATATTCTTAGAATAATTCCCCCGTTGGCCCAACATAGCCTGTTTTTGGGATCACCAAATAAGTATATTCTCGAGTATACTTATTTGATCCATTTTGTTGAATATTTACAGAAGATTGCTGTGTTGGGGCAGTGGGGGGTGAATTACCCCAGCAAGAGGCGAGTATATCCACATTTTAACTACGGAATCGTGATCAGCGACCCTAAAACCCCCGAGTAAATTTTTCTGGTTCATTTTTTGAATAGTTACAGAATATTGCTGTTGTTCTGGACCCGCGGGGACTAAATTACCGCAGGAGGAGGGGCATATATCCACATTTTAACCACGGAATCGTAATCAGTGATTCCAAAAACCAACTTTTTTGGTTCCTAATGTTGAATATTTACAGAATTTTGCTATTTTGGAACAGCGGGGCAAATTACCCCAATAGGGGGAGTGTATCGAAATTCTGACTTTTGAATAGTGATCAACGACCCCGAAAACCCCCGAATATACGTTTCTGGCCCATTTTGTTGAATATTTACAAAGTTTTAAAATTTTCAAAAATCATCTCAGAAATGGATTCTAATAATTAGCCTATTTGGCCCATAGTAATGGCTAAACTTGCTAGCGGCATCAAGTAAGATATAGATTTTGATATATGGGCCTTCCTGAACATAAAAAAAAAAATTGGCCCGATAGGTCGAGATACATAAAAATTCTTTTTAAAATGCTAAAGTGATTCAACTTACAAACCTCTCGCTGTTAAGTGAACCCAGTAAACAGTGATAGATAAGGTTTAAAGTACAAAGTCATACTCCCTAAAGTAAAACAGTGAATCCGTCACTGGTATCATATATACTAACATGTGGGCTATAAGGTTATTTCTGTTTTCTGTAGTGTATGAGAAACAGGAGATGTTTTCTAAAAACTATCATAATCATATAGAATTTTCTATATATATCCCTTTTTCATAACCATTAGAGATGATCTTATGACAATGTGTGTATACTGTACCTATGATAAACACTATTCAAGTATTCAAGCTTTTAAAGTGCTTTTTCTTCATCATATTTTCCAAACACTAAATACCAAAATTATGATTTACTTAAACTACAAAATAGTTTTTGAAAAATTCATGTTCAGGTCTCAGATTTAAAATTCATATTTTTTACCATTTCCAAAGTTCTTCTTTAAGAAGTCTAAAAGCTCTTAGAGAATTATTTATTAATTCACAGGGAAATTGGATCTGATTAGATTTTTATCAACTTTGGCTTCGAGCAAAAAATTTAAATATTTTGTTTTGAAAATAACTATTTTTTAAATAAATTCCACAGGAATTTCAAGCTTTTATTCAGCTGTTTGATTGCAGATCATTTTTCGAAACATCGGGTTTTTGGTTTTCAGCTCAAAGGCGTACCAAGGCTACATTAAACATTTTTTAGATAACGTTACTTTCCCAAAAAACGATTTAAACTCATTTTTCATGGTGAGATTAGACCAGAAAAACAAGATTTACACGATAATTTCAAAGTAGTTTTGAATGGTAAGATTCTAGCGCAATTTCGAAAATTTTACCGTGGAGTTGTGACGGAACTTGAACTTGTTCGAAGAAGACGTTTAAAAGATTCAAAAGTAATGAAGAGTTTGATTTATGAAATTTGATACCGGTATAACTCGGCTGGATTTGAAACTGAAAAAATTAAGAATTGCCTTAGATACAAGGAGTCGAAACTTTTGAAGATTTGTGTACCTAAATATTTGTCTTAAGTTGTTTTCAACTGTTTATTTTAAATAAAAGAACGAAATTGCGCGACTATATATATTTTCATAAGAGTTTTAAAAAAAAAAATCTTATCGAAAAATTTCACGATTATCTCTCAACCATTATCGAATCAAAATGGAAAAATGGAAAATCGATAAAAAATTAATCAACATTAAAATTTTTTTTTTCATTTGTGTTTATGTTTTTTCTTGTGATAAGAAAAATGTAATCAGAAAAAAAATCGTGGTTATGATCTCAAGGACCAGTCTAATAACTTTCAGATTGAAAATTCATTTACGACGGGAGACCCAAGACAGTAAATATAATGTGAGAAGAAACTTCACCCGCATTATATTAAAGCAAAATTTATATCAATTATAAATATTTTTTAATTGATTATGTAGAATGGCAATATATTGTAAATGGAAAATAGAACTATTATTAAATTTTTGTATACGAGCGCTATCTGTTAATGGGAAATAGAACTATTGTAAAATTTTAGAGCACGAGCGCCACCGGCGAATGTGATAAGAAATTAGTATTAATGTTAGACAGTGAGAAGACGGAAAAAGGTGGAATTTTAAAGTGGAAACGTCCGATTCACTCTCTGTGTTTTATTTTTGATTGGGGGCGCGTAAAGAAGTTTCGCTTCAAAAAATAGAGTTGGCTAAAATTTTTTTTACTAAAATTTTGCTTAGGGAGGTCGTTCCACTTGAGGGAAGTAAATTGTATATTTTTTAAATTAACATTGGCGGCGAAAACAGTTATTTTTCCTTGTAATCTAATACTTTTTCATTAAAATGGGAGGCGAAACGGCCCCCTTAAGAATATTATAAACTAAATTTTACATTTCCCCTTACTTTTAGGCTCCAAACTGCAAATATCCTAGACACTTTGAAACCCGAAGAAGAATTTAAATTTCGATTTTCGAGTTGAATATAAATCAATTTTTATTAGAAAATTATACAAAAAAAAAACTTACCTTTTCAGAAAGTACTTTAGCCACATCACGTATAGATGTCGCAACATCAGCGGAAACAGTACCACCTTGAAGGGCTGTATCCAACATACGTAAAGTATGCTCATCAGATCTGAGTGCTCCTTGTAACTCCTCTAAACGTAGCTCCAATTGTGACCATAAATTGTGAAGTCCTTCTAAATTATTCAATTGTTCCGATACACTGTAAATAATAAATATTTGTTTTAGAAATAATATATATAGCGAGGGTTGATTAGTAACTAAATATTGTTTAAGAGGGTGGGAGGTGGAGAATGTTGTCTATTAAGTGGTGTGATTGTTCAAATATGACAGTAATACAAGGAAAATGATTAAGTATATTTATGTCATGTTGACTGAAAAAAAATTCTGAATATCAAACGATATGAGGTTGTCTCAATCTCATCGCGAGATCAAATATGACGAATGGGGCCACAAATGTGTTACAACTACCGTAGGGGGTTGAGTGGTGAAGTTGACACAATCGCGTAAGTTGTTTGTATAAAAGTAATATACTGTCTTGTAACAAACTTCAAATATCGTAATGTAACATAATTTTAAGCAATTTTTTTTTATTGCTTCTACCACTTATAAATATTATAACAAAATACTGATGTGATTGTCACAACAACATGAGCAGGTTTATTTTAGAAAAATAATTTATTTCTTCAAGACGGATATGAACCAGCGACATAAGGATTGCTATTGATTTTAGTGTCTTCTATAGATTAAGTCCACTGCTGTACCGATTGCGCTACTGATGGTTATCCATATTTACACAAATATGCTATATATTATAAAAATGATCAATAAGTTTATTTCAAACTCCCTGTAAATTAGTAAACATAATCTTCATGTAGATGACAGAACCGCACATTGGCTAGACATGACAGGTATGTGTTCGTAATAACCAAATCCTATATTTAAAGTAAACGCAAAGAAATTTTCTTTTAATTCATCGATTCACATCGCTTTATTTACACGATTTTATATTCCAACTAAGTACAATTTTATTTTCCATCAATAAAATGCATGACTTGAAACTAAAATCAATCTCTTTCCTAGAAGTAATCATTTTGTTTATTTAACTTCAGTGATTTTGTATCAATGAATTCATATTTTAAATTCAATCCCATTCTAGTGTAAATAGAAATATTTAGCTGTACTTGTTCCAATCATTAGGAAATTGTTTGAAAGTATTTTTACTTAATTCCAATATGAACCGACCAACTTCAGGATGAGGTTGTCATTATTTTTATTTGTTTTTCAATGTTGCTTTCATAATTCGATACTCGTATTTTTGCTGTATTCAAGTAGTCTCAACGTAAACCCACATTCTTAGGGAAATGATGATATTAAAGTATAGTGTTAATTTGGAGCCTCGTAATTAGATGATTTTATGAACTCCTATCCCAAAATTTTGTTCGTACCATCAATATTGCTAAGCGTTACAAACTTGGGACTAAAGTTAGTATACCCTGTATATATGAAATAAAACAAAAATATACAGCTGTAAAGCTATTTGATTCAATATAATAAACCAATATATACTGTGTATGAAATTCCAATTATTTTCGTATATCTACTTATGGTTCCACTCTGTATATTGATAAGACGACTGATTGATAAAATAAATTAATAAACAGTTTATCCATATTTATGGCTGCTTATAGCAACAAAAACATCAGATCTTATTCAAGAGCGTAATGTCAACATGCCACGCCACGCCGTAAGTGAAATAATAATCAACAAAAAATATATAACTATTTCTGCTAAAATATTATACAGGCAAAATCGATTATAACGATAATGTTTAGGGAGCAAATTAGCTTAGAAATATATGATATAGTACTAGATTTATAGCCTCCACCTCTTTTTATCTCATTTACCCCCCTTCAATAACACTCGAAGAAATTGTTTTACATAGCTAAAATATATGCACAGTTTTCAATTTTTTTTAAGTGTAAAATACTCATAATTCATTGAGTACTTCATAAAAGATGGCCATGAATTGTTTTACATTTACTATTTTAAATGTTTACAGAAATCTTTAATTTATGGTTCAAAATGGTGATCCTAGATGGATAATAAACATTATTTCCTGCTCAAAGACGGATTTTTCCGAGTCTATATGCATAATCCTGACATGGCACGACATCGATGTCATAATGAGAATCAAATTTTCTCGTTTACAAAAAATTTTGTAGCTTGAACATTTTTCAACCAATTTTGTTAACCCGTAGCATTTTTTAACTCGAGATAGAATGTACTTTGATAATAACTGCAAGAAAGTAATTGTTCTTGAGGATTTGTTACATAAAAAAGACGTCAAACTGTAAAAAACATGAAAAAAAATGTACCCATCTTATAACTTTTATAAAATGTCCTAATTTTTTGGTAGAAAGCTCAATGTTTCTAGTTTTCAAAACCGTTATGCAATCGAATATCGGTTAGAAATTGACGAAGTGGCAATGGTTTAATTACGTGGAGTACACGAAAAACGGTTTTTCCACAAAAACTTGAAAATTTGGGGGTGTTAAATAATTTTGAAACACATTTTCATGATGTACACATCAAGACCTACGTAACGTAATCTAGGTCCTTTGCAAAATTGCAAAACCACTTGGAGCACTGAGGCAGTTAAGAAGCATTGAGGATTTAGGAATTGCACGGTTCCTTCAATGTCTCTATAATCGATTTCGACTCTATAACTATTTTTTTGCTAAAATATTATATTAGCAATTTTAGTTGAGTAAACTGATTGAAACGTGTACGTAAATAATGAACTGTATTCAATTGAATGATGAACGGACGTTGTCCAACTCTCCACACCAGAAGAGTAAATAGTAAATAGTAATATGTGTCGTCCCTTTGGAACATGTACCAACTCATTCCTCATCTCTCATCCCTCATCCCTTAGTCAAGTCAACTCATATGGTCTATTTCATTGTAATGATCGACATACGTACATACATCGATGTCCACGATACACGTTTAATATCCTTAAGGGGGTTAGTTTTCACTTGATTGTTGCTACGAATATAAAAAGTTTCTTTTTATTCTATTTTTCTAGTTAGAAAAATGAAAATAAATCAAAGATGATTAAGGTTATGGTAAAAATCATATCGCTACTCATCCTAAGCAGAATGGGGTTGATGCACGGATAAAAATTAAAATTATGAAAACCTTATCCCGAAGTTGGCCGTTTCATATTGAAATAAATTAAAAATCTTCCAAAAATTTCCTAATGATTACAGCTCAATATTTGTATTTACAATAGAATGGGATTAAATTTAAAATATGAATTCATTGATACAAAATCACTGAAGTTAAGTAATCAAAATCATTACTTCTATGAAAGAGATTATTTTAGTTTAAAGTCGTGCATTTTATTGATGGAAAATAAAGTTGTACTTAGTTAGAATATATAATCTTGTAAATAAAGCGAATCGATGAATTAAAAGAAAATTTCTTTGGGTTTGCTTTAAATATAGGATTTGGTTACTATGGACACATACCTAATATGTCTATCCAATATGCGGTTGTCTCAACTTCATGACGACTGTCGTTACTAATTTACAGAGAATTTGAAATAAACTTATTGCTCATTTTTATAAAATATAACATATTTTTATAAAATTACAACAACCATCGGTAACCCAATTGGTACAGCGATGGACTTAAGACACTAAAGTTGTTGAAGACATCTTTTTAAATAAACCTATTTTTTTTAAATAAACCTTATTTCTATTCCAAGAAACATAACCTAAATTTTATCGACCTGTTCATGCAGTTGTGTCAATCACATAAGTATTTTGTTATAATATTTATAAGTGGTAGATCCAATCAAAAAAAGATTGTTTAAAACTATGTTGCATTTCAAAACAACAATATTTGAAATTTGTTAGACAGTATATTACTTTCATACAAACAACTCATGCGGTTGTATCAACTTTACCACTCAACCCCGTATGGTAGTTGTGTCACATTAGTGGCCCCATTCACCATACTTGTTCTCGCAGCGAGATGGAGACAAACTCTTATCGATTGATATTAAGATTTTTTTCACTGTGGTTTTCATAGTCATGAACCTCCTTAAGATGAAATTTATTTGATTTGCGAGAGAAGAATCACCTTCAACATACAGACATATAAATGTATATATTTTTCTATGTGTTTCTATGTCTTTTCGTGTTTCCCCATGGATTTGGATAAACTAAATAATTTTTTTTTCTCTATACCATCTTAATAAATATTAAACTACTAAGAATAATATTAGTATCACATGAATTGGTTTATCTAAGGGATAAATTAAGAGAGTTAGGGTATATATGAATGATCATCAGCACCAAAGTATATTTTCTTCATGTTTTCACCAATCGAAAATTATAATTAAGGTATTTCGATACCGAAAAAATGAAAATGATCCAATAAATTTGAAATTTTATTTATCAATTAAAGAGATATGCAAGGATTGAATAGTATTAGGGATTTCAATAAAACTTTATAAATACTTTTTTTGATTAACAAAGTTTCCAAAAATTACAAAAAATTATTAAATCATCGGCCTTTTTATTATTATTTTATAGTTCAAAATTGGTTGAAAAAATGATGAATCATATAGGTTGTCCTTTTCAATTGGATATTTCTATATCAAAAAATCTAAAGAGTGTGATAAAAAACTATCTCACATATTTAGACAATCTTGTAGTTTAAAATAATACCATAAAAATATAGCTTTGCCGATGATATAAAAACAAAATTTTAATTTAATTATGAGTTCATCGAAGATCCATCATTTGATGAACAGAGACGACTATAATTAGAGTATTGATGATTGAATTGAGATATCTATATTATCAAATTTTTAAACAGCACTTGCACACACTATATTATATATTTTTGTAGTTGCGTACGTATCGTGCAATAAACCAAAACTTTGTTACAATACTGTAGGGCAACAAACACTTTAAAGGATATTATTCTGGCAAATTTTGATTTTAATCAAGCTTTTATGATGAACTTGTAGTTGATTTATTTATTTTGTAACGATTTGAAGGCGATTAAATTATTCTCCCTGACTTTTCCTGATTTTTCCGATGATTATAGTAAAAATTTCCTACTTGTTTTTTAGACATTGATTATCTGTACTATATTGTTTCGGAAATGCAACTAGGTCGTTTGTAAAAATTGATTTATACTCAATATGAATTTGAAATGAATTTGACAAATAATTATCCCGAATTTACGTGATATGGCGTTTTATTTTCTTTCATCATCGAATGTATACGTATGTTAAACATACACTTAATTATTTGATGATCGTGACTGTACCTGTACAATTGGCTACAACACATTTGAAAATAGATTTAAGGAGCTGACATGTATTTTATGTAAGAATTACCTTCTGACGACTTTTGTTTATTCTACACTTGGTTGGGAAACTTAGGACTACTGCAGAAAAGGGAAGATTAACAAAATGAGTCCCTTTAAATCCCTTCCAGCAAGCCAAGCAAGGGCGTCGTTAGCCAATGGCAAATAGGGGGGGGAGGCAAAGTTTGATTTGAATTATTTTGTCAATCTCTTGAAGGGAACGTCGCCCTATTAGCTCAGTTGGTTAAGGCGTTACCAATTCCGTCCGAGGTATGCTTAGGATAGCGGGTTCGATTCCCGCCGTCGCAACAAAATTGATTTAATTAATAGTTGTGATGGGCTGGTGTAGTGCATGGTATATGCATGAAGGAGGTGCACTCAGCCTTTGAAATTAAGGAGCTGATAAATGAAATTATCAGCGGAAAGGTGGGCCCTATAGCCTAGGTGTGTACTTCGTGGACAGAAAATATAACCTAACCTAACCTTACCTAGAGGGGAGTAGGTGCCCCTATCTGCTCCGTTTTGGCGACGCCCATGAAGCCAAGGCTCAAAAAAAAGTATTGTCTTATGACAAACCATCAGACGTTCAGAATTTTTACATAATAGAGTATGTCAGCTGCTTAACTATTTAAAAATAGTGTTGTCACACAAACATTCAAATGACCAGATAAAATTAATAATGTTTCCGTCTCAACTCAATACTCAATAGAATAAACAATTGGTAAAAAATAATTTTACAAAATAATATAAAAACAATTAAAATTCAACACAACATTTGAAATCTATGTAATAATACTAAATACTAACTGTAAAAATTGACAATAAAATTGTATACAACGCAACGAACGTATAAAACGTATAACGTATGCGTATATTATATTACTTGTATATGTCACCGTCAAAGTCAACAAGGGTTGTACAAATTTATTTTTATTTTTTTAAGAGGTTACCAGTCGTTGAGGTAATCTGTACATAAAATAATTGGAAAGTGGAAAAAACCTTTGGAGTTTAGAGTAGCACTCCCAGGCAAGTTTAGACTTGTAGTTGAAATTATTTGAACTTTATTTTCAACTTTGATGATAAATTTTGTTTCTAAAGTATCTTAAAAAATGTGATCCATCACCCTGTGGTACTACGAAAAATTTCTAATCGATATTCCTATAAATAACGAAAATATGAAGGTGTCTTCATCTTAAATGTGACACACTGTATATATAAGATAATCGCCGTCGCACAGAGAAGTATTTATACTCAATTTCCGGACAAGCTATACCTTAACCCCACACCCCCCCGCCTGTTTTGTAAGCCGCAACCTACCTGCATGGTATTATTGTTGTTGTTCTCGATTTACCGTGTCATTCAATTTACGTTTACTGTGTTTGTTAATGCAATTAAATAAGGATTTTTTTTTTATATTGAAGACGAAGGTTAATGTTAATGTTTCTATTAATATAATTAAATATTTGTGATTCATATTTGCTCTTAAATAAGGTAATTTTTTTGCATTAAATTTATCAAACTCAAAGCTTTTAGTCTATGTGTCCCTTTTTGCCCGGTAAATTTTTTTGTAACATGACAAAGTTTAAGTATTCTATAACATGTTTATGAAAAAAAATCTTGCGCGAAGTTGTGCCTCTTCTTTTAAGACTCAAGATAAAGGCAGAGATTAATATAGGCTTAGTTAAAAGTCAAAAACTAATAACTAATAATTCCAAAATCATCTTACGTGGAAACAAAAGCAAGCATAAATAAAAAAAAAGTGTCAGAAGCAAAAAAAAAAATAAAAAAACTTGAAGAAGAAAATGAAATAATTGGATTTTAAGACGAATGGCTAAAAATTTTGTTTTTTTTTATTGAGAAATAAAAGGTACTTTTGCATCCAAATAGTTTTTTGAATCAATTTTGAACATAAAAATTCCTTCATTATATTTCGTCCGGTAATTTGGTATAAATACAAATAGCAATTTGAGCATCCCTGTTGTCATGAGTACTAATAATAATGTAATTCTATTTGATTGATATTCAAATAGCATGGTCCCACAGAACACCGTAACAATTTTAATGGTTAAATATTATATTTAAAACCATACAAAATCAGGGTGTGTGATTGTGGTATGGATACGAACGGAGGTGAATCAACGACACTCACAATCACAGTCACACAGGGCAGGATGACGCTCGCGTTCAGTGCTTAACTCAATTCAGTATATTGAATGATATGTGTACGAGAGTCGAGTACAACCAACTTGGACATGGACATTAATTGTCATGCAAGAAACGAATTTTTCATTCATATTTACCATTGTATTGATTATTTATGTTCTTCGGTCAAATCTATTCCCTCCCACACATGCCTAGGTATGAGCGAGTTCATACATTTAAAAATTTTGCGCACCTAATTGCTTTTTGGGTCAGTAATATTCTATTTGACCGCGCTGTACTAATTTACTAAAAATCAAAGTAAGAGCCAATTCTGAGGCGATTAGTGAAAAAGAAGATATTAAAAAGTCAGTTTTTAAGGTAGTACGATGGCCAAGGCAAATTTAGACTTGTGGTTGAAACTATTTGTACCTTATTTTCAGTTTTGATGATTTATTTTGTTTTAACTTCATGAATGTAGACGAAAAATAAGAATACAAATTTTCGATATCTGCTTTGGTTTTCGAAATATCGATGCTAAATAATTAAACAAAATTTTAAAATCTGAAAATTATTCCAGATATCGCAAAATTGTATTCTTACTTTTCGATTTATAAATAAAAAAAATTGAAAAAAAAATTAAATTTATATTTTTTTTAAATTTGTGTCCAGACTATCGTGCTCATACATCCTCAATTAATCGGGCACAACGAGTTTTTTTTGGTTTTACATAATTTATTAAGGCTTTAACTCTAATTTAGTAGCTTTAACGCTAGTTTTGTAGAAATCTATGAAAACATATCATCCATCTACCGTTTTACCATAAAACTAATGTTAAATATGCTTACTTTGAAGTCATTTATTTATGTAACTGGGCAACCCCCTTAAAATTTTCAGAATTGATTACGACTTAGTCCAACTTTACGTAAAACAAAATCAAGCCTTTTATCCAAAATTGCAATGTTAAAACGATGGAATTTTTTTTATGACAGCCACAAAAATGGCCAATTTTACCGTAAAATGACATAAATCTTTTAAATAATTAAATGTTAAACATCATAAAATTATAAATTTTTATTTTGGTTCAAATTTTTTAGCCAAAATTTTTTTAATTTAAATAATTTTTTTTCACCCATCAGCACTTTCGTTATGAGCATTTTGCTCACGCTCGATATAAAACATAAATAACTTTTATTTTTCAAATTGTATATGTGGATGAGACTTTTCTATTTTCATATAATTTTATCTATTTTTTTGAGAATTGTGAGAAGTGAGAATTTCTGTCATCACGAGAGTTTTCTCACTTTTTACGTCCTGAGTACTCTGTAAAAATTTCAGCTTGATATATTTTTTCGTTTTTGAGTTATCTTGCTCACAGACGGACGGACGGACAACCGGAAATGAACTATTTAGGTGATTTTATGAACACCTATATCAAAATTTTGTTCGTAGCATCAATATTTTTAAGCGTTACAAACTTGGGACTAAACTTAGTATACCTTGCATATTACATATATGCATGGTATAAAAAGAACGCCCTTGCCTCGACAGGAACAATTACACTTTAGACTTTAGGCTTAAGATAGCCGGCTGCCGAGGTACGCACACAGGAAGTATAGTTACAATACTTTGTGAATGAAAAAAGATGAATCTTGGTTGAATTAATTTTGATTTTAGTAGAAATTTGTTAAATATTATTATTTTATCCAAATGAGAACTCACAAGATATGGGTAATACTGTCATATTTTAGCGAATTGTCGGAGGAAATGGAAAAAATTAAATAAAAGCTCGCCAAAAGTAAAAATAAAAACAATAAAATTTGACTTACCTATCATGTGTTTCAGTCCATAATCGATAAAGATCGGCAATACGATCCTTTAAATGTGTAGAAGCAGCCACAATCGCTTTATTCTGTGTGGTGCCATTCGTATCATTATTTGCCGTTGGCGATGGTGAATTTGAGCCAGATGATCGTGAACAATCGGTTAAAAATCGATGTACGGCCACATTCATATGTAATAAAATACGTTTACGATCTTGTAACAATTGTATTTCACCCTGTAATCAAAAAATTTATTATTCGTTAACAAAACAATTAGTCAATTATGGTTCCTATTATGGTGGTTCCAAAAAAAAATTAAAAAAATTGGTTGAAATAAAAGTTGCCTTTTTAAATAAGGTATAATCATTTTTTGTATTTAAATTTTCGTTTATTATTCGTTCACGAAGTATAATTTTGATTTAGATGGTCAGTATATTGTTTTTAGTTTTTATAACTCTGTACAGCATGGTCGGTAAAAATCGTGCAATAAATATATAATAATATATACATAGCAAAAAATTGCATGTTTTTTATTATCGCAATTAGGGTGGTAATCCAATTCTCTTAACCATTTTTGGAAGCTTATAATTTTGCGAGAAATAATTTATTTATTTCAAATTACATTGTTTCAATTATTCAGAATCATCACTGATTCTGAATGCATAGATACTGAGCTAACGATAAAGAAGCAGATCATTTTTCCTGAGCGATAAGTTAAGAAATTTTCCCAATATTCCCTAACTAATCTCTAGTTGAAAATATCAGAGTTCCCTAAAATACCTCGGGAATCTCGGGAACCTTATAATAATATATTGAGATGTTTTTACGCCAAAAGATGGTCGCCCTATTAGTTCAGTTGGTTAAGGCGTAATCAATTCCGTCCGCGGTATTTTTAGGGTAGCGGGTTCGATTCCCGCCGTCGCAACAAAATCAATTTAATTAATAGTTGTGATGGGCTGGTGTAGTGTATGGTATATGCATGAAGGAGGTGAACTCAGCCTCTGAAATTGAGGAGATGATAAATGGAATTATCAGCGGAAAGGTGGTAAAACACATATATGGTATCACAATGGGCACTATAGCTCAAGTGTGTCCTTCGTGGACAGCAAAAATTCAAATAGAAAATTCATGCCTTTTCCATGAGTTTTGTTATAAACTAGATGAATTTAGACGAAATGAAATAATTAAGTTTTTCGATATCTGACTTAATTCATAAAAAGACTGAATAATTAAATCGAAATTTTCGATATTACGAAAGCTCATTTTTTTGTTTGTTTAAATTTTATACTTCAAATTATTTTAACAATGATCGAGCATCCTTAAATAAGTCGATCGACACGATTATTTTTTTTTGTATTTCTTTATTAAGGTCTTAACTTTTAATTAGATAATTTTTTTTTCTATTTCTACGAACAAATTTGGGTGAAAATTAGCCAAATATGAGCCGCATTGATATTAGACAAATGTTAAACATTCTACTTTTAAAGTTAGTCGAGGAATTAAAGGAATGAACTGTCCATTTTTTGAACAGTAAGGCGTGAGGGTGTCTACAAACTTTTTGAACAAAATTGGGGAGGGAGAAATGAAAAACTGGAAAAACTAGAAATTAAATATAGAGGAATAAGTCTTATTTTATTATTCGGGAGTTTTGGGGGCCACTGTATTCGAAAATCAGAACGAAAATGGCCCCAGAAAGATCTAGTGCCTAGTGCGGCCAGTACACCCCTCGTCCCTTGGAGTTTAACGAAAATATGTAACAAATTTAGTCGAAACTCGTTACTTGGGTGTTTTATCTGGTTACCCGGTGCCTTCACGAATCGCATGAAAAACAAACGGATTCCGATTCGTCTTACTGCCCAAAAAATCGATAACTGGTCCGTTTTTAATGCTTTATTTTGTCTTCTAATTATGTATGAAAGTAATCGAATGACTCCCCCTGTATCCTCAAATTTTTAGAAGTTACTTGAACATATTTAAGCTACATATTTTAAAAAAACTAGGTGAAAGTTGCTACCCTGCTCGTGAGACATCGTTTAGCCGATCATTCATATACAGTCAAATTTTCGACTAACGTATACACAGGGTATATAATTGTGATCAATAAACACAAGGTATATTGCCCATAATCCCAACGTCAAAAGACAACAAGCAAGTTAATTAAATGTGATTCTTGCCTTAAATATAAGCAAATTGTATCGATTTTTATATATTGATAAAATTAAAAATACTTTCAAATCAAATTAAATGTATATAAACCTAACCTAACAAAAAAAAAAGTAAACATGAAATAATCATTTAAAAACAAAAAAACAACAAAAACTAAATAAAAAAAAACTGAAATACAATCAAACAAAACACATTTGAAACAAGAATTATTTTAATTTTTACGAAGATAACTTTACAATAAGTACATTGTATGTATGGACTTCATTACTTGTGCGTATAATTAATACCGTAACTGATTATATGGACAAAAAAAGAATTGAGGTAAAGACGACCATACAACCTACAATTGGTCTTTTTTAAAGGTGGAGTTTCTCCACGTAAACTTTTCGAAAAAAATTTGTTTCTATAATAAAATGTATCTAAGTATCATAGACAGATTTTCCTAAATGTTTTTAATGAAAATAAAAGTAGAAAAAAAGTTATAGCCATATACATGAACCAGTTTCCATAAAAAGTGGCGCTTTGTTAAAAAAACTTAAACGTGTTTTTCTCCAACTACGTTTATCAAATCACTACCTTTTTCTCGTAGTCTATGGGATCGATCTTTAAAAACCAAACAGTTTTTGATTCATTATAACAAAAATTAAACAATTATATATCTTTCAAGCTAGAATTATCCCTCCTTTTTAGAAAAATATGTAAAAAAACCATAAAAAAATTTTTAGATTATTGGCTTGGTGAATAGATACTCAGGAACGAAGAGAAGGACCTATTTGCACAAGTTGGATGCATAGGCTACCGAAAAGCACAACTAAACCTAATTAAAACAAGTGAAAACAAACAATTGACTGAGTTAATTGTTGAAATACCATGTATAGTCAGTGTTGATTTCTTTATCACATTACACTTACAAACATGTGACACATACATAACTGATAATAAAGTACAGTACATATTATAAAATTTCCGCCTAATTGGCGCCCTCACGGGTAAACAGTGATGAAACACTTTTTACGTCCTGAGTACGCTGTAAAAATTTCAGCTCGATATCTTTTTTCGTTTTTGAAATGGACTAATTAGGTGATTTTATGAACACCTTTGACAAAATTTTTTTTCCTAGCATCATTATTTTTAAGCGTTACAAACTTTGGACTAAACTTAATATACTATGTATATTTCATATATACATGGTATAATAACAGATGGCGTCCGAGTCCAGCCGCTTTTTGGCAAAAATTCATGAGCAACATCAAGTTGGAGTTGGCAACTAGGGAAAAATCATTTGAGGACACTTACTGGTCATTATAAGCTCATTAAGCATATCCACAAAGTCAATGTTACACGGAACTGTCTCTACAGATTTTGTCTTGAAGAGGAGAAAACTGGAATACACATTCTGTGCGAAGATCTCTCTCTCTCTCAAACGACACCATCACTTGGAATGGATTAATCTGCACTCAAGTGAAGTAAATGAAGTGTCACCCAGGAATATCTTATAAAATTTACTAAAGCTGTAGGGCTTTTGAAGCACCTTTGGAGCAAAGGGTGTACAACAGATCAAACTAATCGCAGTCAAAATTATCTTCTTAGACTTAGGTTAGGTTATATTAGCTGTCCACGAAGGACACACTTAGGCTATAGAGCCCATTGCGATACCATATATGTGTTTTACCATCTTTTCACTGATAATTTCATTTATCAGCTCTTCAATTTCAGAAGCTGAGTGCACCTCCTTCATGCATATACCATGCACCACACCAGCCAATCACAATTACTAATAAAATTAATTTTGTTGCGGCAATCCGGAATCGAACCCGCTACCCTAAGTTGGTTACGCCTTAACCAACTGATCTAATAGGGCATTTATTAAAAATGTAGGGTTGTTTGAACACCTTTGAAGCAAAGGATGTACAACAGATCAAACTTATCACAGTACAAATTATCTTCTTAGACTTATTCCTAGATCAAATTTGATCATAAATATCCTTCAAATGTATCGACTTTCAATATATATCGCAAATTTTTTAACCGACTTCAAACAAAAAAGGAGGAGGTTATCAATTCGCCTGTATTTTTTTTTTATGTTTGTTACCTTAGAACTTTTAAATGGGTGAACCGATTTTGATGATTCTTTATCTGTTTGAAAGCTGATGCTTTCCGTGTGGTCCCATTTATTTTTGATCGAGTTCTGACAACGGCATCCATGAGAAAACCATAAATGTCTTAAATTTTCATTAAGTATGCACGACAAGTGGACGAATAACTCATTATCACGCCAACCGATCTCGATGATTCTTTTTTAGTGACAAATTAGTTAGTGCACTTCAGATTCACTAAAAATCACAAAGTAAAAAAAAAAAAAAACAAAAAGAAAACCGACTTCAAAAGAAAATTTTTCCAAAACAAATTAATATGCACTAAAACTAAAAAAAATAACGATAATATAATGTAGTTAAAATTATTCTTATTTTTGGAGTCGGTGTCAGCCAAGCTAATGTAGCAAACTGTTCTGCCAGAGATGTTTCCTTGGCTGACACCGACTCCAAAAATAACAATAATTTTAACTACATTATATTATCGTTATTTTTTTACTTTTTAGTGCATATTAATTTGTTTTGGAAAAAATTTTCTTTTGAAGTCGGTTTCCTTTTTGTTAAAAGTTTTTTTTTATTCAACACTCTAAAAAACAGTTTTGAAGACAGGAGGCGATTTTTCATTACAGTTACGCAACTGATATAAAAGAGATATTGATTTTAAACTTTACCTTACGACTGTTTTTTAATAAAAATAAAGAACAATAATAATTATTATAGTTTGAATTGTTTTATAATAAAATAAATTCATAGAATTGTGAGATTCGTTGTTTTGAATCACAAGAGATCACCACAATAAAGCAGCCTCCTGTATCTCTGTATGTATGTATGTATGAGCGTTTGTCGTATATTACACAAAGGTAGGTTCTACTCTTCTTGCTTGCTCACAAACAAACACAATTGATTGATATAAAAAACAAAAAAACAAATAAAAACAAACAACAAACCTATTGAAAACGATCGTAATGTGTCAATAGTTTGTTGCAACTGAATAATATTAAAAATTCGTTTAGTTTTATAAATATCAACTCTTTTAAGAAACTTGTTACATTTCAGTTGTACAGTAAAACGTTGTTCGTTTAGGTGCTATAGACGCCAGCATCATCTGGGTGCTCAATCCAGGAAATGGAATGCTCAATCCAAAAGACGTTCGATATCGAGCCAAAACTTCGTGTGAAATCAATTTTTGGATAACATCAGTAACAATGAAATATAGAGTTGCCACCTCGATCAGCTCTTGTCGCCCGTCACATTATAACGACGATGTTAGGAGGGGCGGTTAGCAGTGAGAAGCGGGAAATTAAAAAAATTCCACTTTCGTCATATTTAATTGATTTCAACTACATTAAAAATATAATAATATATAAAGTAATATAAAAAAATTAGAAATTTGCACATTTTGTCAATCATTTTGCAAGAAAACTCAGTTTATTTTGGCATTAATTCTGAAGTATCTATCAACATTTAATCACAAGGTACAGACATTGAAATTTTACACAAGCATGACTCGAACAAAACGAACAAACATGAACATTCTGAACAAATGTGACTCAAATAGAACGAATATAAAAGTTTTACAACTGACTTCTTATCGTGATACCAACAAAATAAGCTGAAAAGTCCTATAAACACTAAAATCATGAACAAAATCAATTCTCACTACTCTAGTTGCTGAGGTCATTGCTGAGGTCAAACCATTGTGGTGGCGATTCAGCAATTAAAATGCTAATTTTTGCTTTTTCGACTCTGGACACGCGATGGCCCGGCAAAACCTTCTAAGCACATAACTGCCGGGCGAGCCCCGAGCAGGTGGCAACCCCAATGAAATAATATGAAGGATTTAAATGTACAAATAGAAAGAAAGGAAAATAACACTTGGTGGAGTCATAACGTGCAATTGACATGAAAAGTTGCTTTGCAAATAAATTTTTTCGAAATTCTACGCCGAGTAAAGTCGGGAAGAAGAAATTAGGAAGCTCAGCGCTAGGCAAATCCTGGGTTTCAGTACATCAGTTGGTTATAATAGCCACTGAAGTGTAGCGGGAATACAGTACAAGGGTCTATTTGGCTAGGTGCTCTGAACCATTGCTTCGAGGCGCGATGCTCGAGCATGGCCCGCTAACCTCCATACCATACCATACCAAAGTCGGGAAGACCAACGCATTTAACTGGATGGCCTAGGATAGAGAGACCTGGTTAAAATTTTTTTGAATTAATCTGAGGGTCATGGACCGTAGATTGAAGGATAAATCGTAAAGTTATTGGAGGACTCTTTTAGAAACAATTTGATAGGATTGACTGTAATAAATAAATAACAAAAAAAACATAAAAAAACGCAACAAACGGCAAACATTTATACTCGCAGCAAAGAGCTTTAGCAAAAATAATCAAGTACACTATTTAATTGTAAAAGATCAGAAAAAAACTCAAATACATACACACACACACACACATTTAACTTACAAAACAAAGATGAACAATCTAGCTAAGTAACCTTTCCTAGCAGATAGAAATAATAATATAGAACAAAGATAGATATATAATAAGAGATAGAGACAGTATATAGAAGAATTGTTTACGCAGGTAAAGTATTATAGAAAGATAAAACAAAATATCATTCGAAGAGAGTTTACCAGTTTTTTAAAACGTTGCGTTTGTATGGTGTATATACAGTATTTTATAATATGATCAACTCAACAAGTTTATATGAATACTTCTATTTAAGGACAATGTATGTATTGCAAATATAAAATAATCATTTCTGATATATATTTAATATTGTATTTTAATAATATTGTGAGGCAGAGTGCATTGAGGACTTTGTGGATTCTATGTGGACTGCCATAAGATCAAACGACAAAACATTCAATTCAATATAATAATACCAATACAACAAATATTTTTATATGCTGGATACCAAAAATGTTTTGTTTCGATCATAAAAACTATTTTTAAACCCAATAATTTTATTTTATACGCTTTACGAATAATGTTCAACACAGGCGCAGTATAAAGTTTGGTTAACAATAAGGCAGACCCTAAAAAAACAATAAATGATAGAAGATCTCAGTTAGATCTACGGTAGTAAAATTCAATCAATTTTTTTACGTTTGAGCGCCCTTTGGAGATATTCATATTTACCCACAAATTAATATTTCCCTTCAAATAATAACATTGAACATATGAGTGAGGTCGAAACTTCATAGGATTGCAAGTCATCGATTACAGTGACATACAATTATGGTCTTTCAATCCGATAGACGAGAGACGTCACTAAAATCTAATTTGTCGATTTCAAAGCTAATTTTTTATACCATATATATGAAATATATCAAGGTTTACTAAGTTTAGTCCCAAGTTTGTAACGCTTAAAAATATCGATGGTACGAAAAAAAAAATTTTGGTGGAGTTGTTGTAAAATTACCTAATTAGTCCATTTCCGGTTGTCCGTCCGTCCGTGTATCAACACGATAACTCAAAAACAAAAAAAGATATCAAGCTGAAAATTTTACAGCGTGCTCAGGGCGTAAAAAGTGAGGTCAAGTTCATAAATGAGCAACATAGGTCTATTGGGTCTTGGTTCCGTAGGACCCATCTTGTAAACCAATAGAGATAGAACAAAAGTTTAAATATAATGTTCCTTATAAAAACAATAAACAACTTTTGTTTGGAACATTTTTTCGTAAACATCACTGTTTACCTGTGAGGTCGCAAATTAGGCGCAAATTGTATAGTATGTATTAAATGAGAATATAAGTAATGTATGTGTGACATGTATGTATGTGTAATGTGACAGTGTAATCAACACGTGGTATTTTAACAATTAACTCAGTCAATTGTTTGTTTGACTTAAAATCATCGTTCTCTAAAGAAAAATGAAAGGTCGCTAGTCTAATGACAAGCTGGAACACCAAAAAGTTTGGCAGGGTTGCCTCAATTCGACTCTTTATCTGTATAATGATCTTGAGAAAAATCGATCGAAAAATTCTTCGATCGAAATGTAAAAGAAAAGAAACATATTTAATTATTTTCCGCATGCTCCTTTTACGTGCTTCAATCATGCAAAAAAAAAGAGGAGCGGTGCGAAATCAAGTATTCAATTACAGTCCTTGCATTTTACCCTTGTAAGAAAAACCGCTTCTACAAACTGCATAATTGTGAAACTAAGCTAAAAGAAAAAAATTACACACAAAAAACAATCTTTATACAAGAAATTCCAGAGAAATAGCGTTATGTTTGCGGAAAATTAACTAGTTAGAAGATGTTTCTATTTCTAATTTGTAATTTTTCAAGATGAAGAGATCACAAAAAAACCAACAATCTTATAAGAATCAAGTTTCGATTACTAAGTACGCTTGTACCTTAACAAATAAAATGTGCGCCTATGTGTCTTGCACAAATAGCAAACAATGTTTTTTTTTTCCTTGCAACATATAATCAATAATTTTTCTTGCATCTCTTTTGTTAAAAAATTAAATACAAAATTACACTGACGATAATTTTATTACGATGCAACTAGAATTATTAATTATACCTTCTCAATTTTTTTATAATATTTCATTAAGCATTTAAAATATTTTTTAAAAACAAGTGCAGTCTGTTTGTTTTATCGATATATTTAATTATAGGCAATTGTTCTTACATTCCTGTTCAAATACTTGCATATTATGATATTAATCATAAATCGGTAAAATATGTTTTACAAAAGAAATATTCAATTGTGTAGGGTGTGTTTTTTTTTTGTTGATGGTGACAAAACTGAATGAAACTTAAAAGTTATTCGACCACTTCTATTATATTCGTTAAATATTTATAAACTAAAAATGCCACAGTCATATTCATTAAAAATGATCAGAGTTATTTAGAATTTTTAAGGTAGAAAAAAATAGTTTTTTGAGCAGTGCTGAACTCGAAATATAATAATAATAAGAATGGGGTTTAACCTCCGTTTCTCTGACATATACACCTATAACAGAAGCCACCCACATCACTATTTGTTAATCTTTATTTATTTGATTACAAACATATTTACAATTACATTTTGATGTGGGTGGAGTCGGTTACTTCGTTCTTATCCAACCGACGATAATGTGATCAATTCTGCACTCCCATTAATTATAAATTGTTCACACTGCCGCTACCTGGATTCGAATCCGCAACCTAAGTCTGAGTGGACAAACAGACAAAGACAAATGCCTTAAACCGCTCGGCCATTTAGGCTCTTTTACCTCGAAATATGATTTAGATTTTCTTAATTCTAAAATAGAATATTATTTTAAGATCCATAACTTTAATTTTCTGTAGTAAATATTAAAAATGCCCGTCTAGTTAAAGATATAGTCGCTACAAAATTTAGGTAGATGTGTCAGGTACTCAGGTGAATAAAAATGGCAAATTTTACATCATAACTTTTCTACAAATTTTTTCAAAAACAATTTCTTAAACAAGAATCGATTACGAATTTTTTTCAACCAAGAGGAACGCGGTTCGTTGTCTGATTTTTTGAAAATTTTAACAAAAACAAAAATATACTTTCGATTTATAAATATTAGGTTAGGTTATATTGGCTGTCCACGAAGGACACACTTAGGCTATAGAGCCAGCCCATTGTGATACCATATATGTGGTTTACCACCTTTCCGGAGATAATTTCATTTATCAGCTCCTCACTTTCAGAGGCTGAGTGCACCTCTTTCATGTATATACCATGAATTACACCAGCCCATTACAACTATTAATTAAATTAATTTTGTTGCGACGGCGGGAATCGAACCGGCTACCCTATGCATACCGCGGACGGAATTGGTTACGCCTTAACCAACTGAGCTAATAGGGCGATATTTATATTTATTAGTCTACAGTGAATGCAAGATAAATGAATAAAAATAATAGTGACCTACAAAAATATTGGGCCGTCTGGCGTGACCTCTCCCCCCCCCCAACATGTCCGAAAAACGAGGTAATAAACACTGATCAACATCCAGCAAATTTTTAATAAATATTGTTGAATGCTCATACCGGCCTACAAATTTCATGAGCCGTTTTCTCAGACATATCGACCCTATTAAGAGCATGGACGACCCATGAATCAGTGAATGAACGTTAACTCTTCCTAGAAAAAGTGTGTTTAATCATTTTCAATCAACTGTTACTGATGATTTTAGTAAGAGTTTACTCTACCTAGGATTAGTCAACACTTACAAATAATCGACTTTGCCTGTAACATAAAATTTAGTAGATACCGAAGTGTAAAACTAACAAAAATATTTGTAGAGATTATTTATGCCATCTATTGAGCAAAATATCTGGGAAAATTAAAACAAAAGAACATACCTATGTCAAAAATTTACAAAAGTCATATTTAAATTATTTTAAAAGAAGTGAAAGCAGATAATTGACTGAGATAAATGTTGAAATGCCATGTAAAGACAGTGTTGATTACGCAAACGTTTGAGCAGTAATAACGGTGATGTTTACGAAAAAATATTTCAAACGAAACTGTTTTTTTTATAAGAAACATACTTTACATTTAAACTCTTGTTCTATCTGTAACGGTTTACAAGATGAATCCTATGGACCCAAGACCCAATTGATCTATGTTGCTCATTTTTTATGTCCCGAGCACGCTATAAAAATTTCAGCTTGATATCTTGTTTTGTTTTTGAGTTATCGTGTTGACAGACAGACAGACAACCTAAAACGGACTAATTAGGTGATTTTATGGATACCTATACCAAAATTTTGTTCGTAGCATTAATATTTTTAAGCGTTACTAACTTGGGATTAAACTTAATATATCTTGATATATTTTATATATATGGTATAATTATCATGAGATGTTTCTAACCAGTTAAATTAGGTACATGATATTAGGAGAAAAAAAAATCTATTAGAGTCTAAAATTGCTAATGTTCTAATTGTTTGCAATCCAGTATTAATATTTCATATCATTTGTCAAAGTACATTCTAAATGTAACCCTTAAATAGCAGCAAAGTATAAGAATGGGACTTTTAAATATATTGATTAAAGTGTAAATGAAAATTGAAGTTTAAAAATGTAAAGCAATTATTATTCTGATACACCTTACCCCCTGGAAGGGTTGAATTAAACTCTTAGGATCACCAAACGAGTTAACACTCTATGGCACATTATTTGAAAAAAAATAGATAATTTACAAAAAGTATATCAGTATAAAATTCTAAATATTTCCCATTTAAAATTTTTATTTACATCATGTATTAGCAATTTATTTTCCAAAAATTTGTTTCGATATTATTGTAATTCATGGCACGCGTTCTTGTTACAAATGTTAATTTGTTTATTTAAATAATCTACGATTTATATATATTTTTTTACTACGATTAACGCATAAATTATAATTTATTTTTAAGAAAGTATGTTTCGTCCTGATCTGAATTATTGATTTTTTTTTTTTTATTATTTAGTCTATAATTATTTTTCAATTACTTTCTCAAATAATTTGTCTTTTTCGTGATAATAAATTTAAATTTTTACGCGTATATTTTTTTATTAGGACATTTCTTTATTGAAAACAGGGTCATTGATGACTTTTAAATATGTCTCAATCATATTTATATTTATGGAATGAAAATTAGATTTTTTATTAAATCCTCATGCTGATTGGAAGTAAATTGGGCATTTTCTGCATGTAAAAATAGTAAAAGCCAGATTTTGATTAATTTAAATTACAGTAGGAAGTTTTTAAACAAATTAATTGTGTAAATACACTGGGAAAATTAATGAAATCGTGACCGATTTGAAAAATTCGAAGTTGAGTCAATAGAATTATGATTCATACAAGTCTATCGGAATCAAAGTATGTAGCTTCTTTTAAACCAAGTGCGTCAGGGAATTGAAGTTAAGTTTTAGGTACAGTTGAGTCCACTAAATTTGAATTGGATCAATGAATTTTATTCTGATACAACAAAATAAATAGTAAAATTAATAAATCATCAATAATTGACCTGAAACTTTTTACATTTCAATCAATTTTTTTTTTTAAATTTATTTAAAATATTGAAGTATTTTTTAAACCCAATTCAGTAAGTCAATCAATTGTAAAAAATAATCCAAGAAATGAAATAATAAAACTCGGGAAGTTGATATTCAAATCAAATCGAATTTACGTAAACAATTTTTTTTTTTATATTGTTACAAAAGTAAACAGTTTTAATTGAACACATTTCTTCAATTGAACGAAATATTTTCCATGGAATCAATAATAATAATAATCAAACTAAATTAATAATTATAAGGATGGACTGTTAATGACGTATCTCAATTCCTTACGGAATTGACAATATTGACCTAACAACTGTGTCAGAGAATTGAGTGAGCGTCGGGATTCACCGTATCCAACTCCGCCGCGCAGTTGAAACAACAGAAAATCATTTGAATCAAAATATCTTTTTTCTCAGTGACAAAATCTAAAACATACTTATAATCTCATGTTTGGCCTATTCGCACCGTGCGTGAGTTTTTTTATAGGCGTTTCCATGGTAACGATACACTACTCTAATTATAGAATTGTATGGATTAATATATAATTGTATGGATTGCATTTATGACTTACATTGAAAATTTAATATTATTGTCTCACTAATTTAAATAAATAATTATGATAATTTAAAAAATAATATTTGTGTAATTTGATTTCTTAATTTCACAATTTTCAATGCATTAAATTTAATTAAGTGTTTTTCAATAATTTTAATTTGACATTTTTTATAGCATTAACATGTAAAGAATTGCAAATTAGTCTTAACAGCCTCCTTTATCGCCAAAATTTTTCACTAGTAGCGCTGGCATCGATTTTATTGTCTTTACGATGACTACGCACACAACGAATATAAAAAAAAAAAACAGACGCGTACTAAGTAAGTGAAAAGATCCGCTTTAACGCCAGTTGTTTGATTTAATGACAGTATATTAAATCTATATTTTACGCGCAATGATCTGTAACAAAATTATTACCTCTTGTTTTGATTTGTTACAAACAGTTTTTAATATAAAAAAACACACTGCTATAGAAGCTAAAGCCATAATAAAACTCAATTGAAAATGTCACAATTAAATTGTAAGTTGATTGAAATATAATTTTATTTATTGATAATTAATAAACATGCTTTCAATTAATTACGAATTAATTTAATATAAAGTAATATTATTATATCGGTAGCGAACTAAAGTGGTTCCATCTGTCCGTAATTATTTGTTATAAACTCATTCACTTCATCAGAGTAGGCTGAAGAAGATGATTAATGATTTTGATTACTATAATTTTAAAAAGAAATACTCATAAAAAACTTAAACTGGAATCATCATCGTTTTTTGAATGTGTTTCTTAAATACTGGATGTTCGAGGGAAATTGGGCTAAAAAAAACGTGCGACAAATGTTATGTATTAAGGTAGTTTGGCTATTTGAGCAAGTACGATGAATGTTCATTTTTTTGCGGTAAATGGTAGTTCAAAGTCCCTTGATCACAATAAACACAGTTTTGGGTCCTTTTACGGGGCAAAGTGGTGAATTATTTCATTTTAAAATTGTGATTTTTAACACAGTACCTTATGGAAGAACTCATAATAATGTTAATTGTATATAAATTAATCGGTAATTGCTGTGATGTCATTTCGGTATGAGCCATAGACCATCAATTAGTTCAATGTAGACAGCTGGTTATAATATATCCATAGATAATAAGTATTTATGTTTATTATAATCAGATGTCTATGTATATATCTGTCAAATTTATTTGTGGCATTTCGTGTAATGATACCAATATTACGTCATCAAATTGGATGCCCGGGTTTTTGACAGTTTAAAAATGGTTTAAAATTTAATTTAAGTTTTTGGCAAAAAGCGTGTGTATTTTTCCGAAATAAATTTTTGGTGGCTTTTTATTAGCAAAATCAACATTTTGAAGTACTTTTTCAAAAATAGTAGAATATCCTATTGCATAATTTCAAATTTCACATTTTATTCGAAATAAAATTCTCACCACACAATAGAAGATGGGAAGAAATGAAAATCGACTAACGATATATTTTCTTTGATCAACTAATGCTTCTAAGAGGTGATCGATCTCGTTTTTCATAAACGATAATAAATTTTATAATAATATATTACGAAAAATATTTTTGTAAAATATTTACCAATTAAAAAGTTCATATATAAATGATTATATGAAACAACAAAGATAATAAAATATGAAATGAATAATGCACAAATAAAATAAAAAGAGACAACATTAAATTATGAACCAATTTGTATTCAAAACAAGTGAGAATCGTTCGTTGGCCATTCAAACACGCGCAATTTCTATTTAATTCAATCGAAATTCAATCAATTTATTTTATTTCGTGTGTAACTGCTGTAGCTGTAGAGTTGCACATAAATTTCATTTTATTATGAAAAAATTTTGTTTATTAATTTTCATGTGTATTGAAAGTTCCAAAAATAATGAAGTTTACACCTCTAATTGCACGTAATTTTAAAGTTATACGAGCATGGAGCTTTCTTTGGTACTGGAATGGTCTTCCACAAAGATACGCCTCATTTGGTACTAGAATAGTCTTCCACAGAGAAATGTTAATAATTTTGATCGTGTATTGGAAGTTCCAAAAAAAATGAGATTGAAAAGCTACATCTCGTAAATTTTGTACCGAAATTTTCAAAAATGATGAGGGCTGAAAAGCTACATCTATAATTTTGAGCAATTTTAAAGTTATACGTAGGAAGAAAGTTTAATAGGGGAAAATTTGGTGAAAATTCAACTACCCTAACAAATTTCTTTGGATATAATCATTTATCTCCAAGAAAGTCAAGCAGGTATGAATTTTAATAAAAATTTGATAGTTTTTCAATATATCCTGAAATCACAGACACAACTAAGGTTACCACCTCGACGAATTTCATCGGAATACGAGGTTTTCAAGTTCAGTCTGTGGTCTTCAGATGGAAATATTAGCTCAACAAATTCAAACAAAAAATATAATTTCTAGAAAAGATACATTTTTGAACGAGAAATCGGTTTTTACGAAATTCGGAAGGAGAATATTTGTAATTCGAAAATAATATACAGAAAATAAAATACGTTTTATTAGGCCCTTAAAATTAGGTAATACTAATTTAACTTGACTAATTCTGATTTTCTATCGTTGCAAAGGGCATTTTTATACCATGTATATATGAAATATACATAGTATTATAAGTTTAGTCCCAAGTTTGTAACGCCTAAAAATATTGATGCTACAAAAAAAAAATTGGTATAGGTGTTCATAAAATCACCTAATTAATCCATTTCCGGTTGTCCGTCCGTCCGTCCGTCCGTCCGGCTGTCCGGCCGTCCGGCCGTCCGTCTGTGGTCACGATTACTCAAAAACGAAAAGAGATATCAAGCTGAAATTTTTACAGCGTGCTTAGGACGTAAAAAGTGAGGTCAAGTTCGTAAATGAGCAACATGGGTCAATTGGGTCATGGGTCCGTAGTACCCATCTTGTAAACCGTTAGAGATAGAATAAAAGTTTAAATATAAAAAATGTTCCTTACAAAAAAATAAATAACTTTTGTTTGAAACATTTTTTTGTAAACATCACTGTTTACCCACGAGGGCGTTAATTAGGTACAAATTTTATAGTATGTAATTAATATAGGAATATCAAAGTGAATATCTTTTGTTATTTACATGACGTCAAAAAAAACAAACGACTGCGCATCAACACTTGCGCATTATATGAGAATATCAGTTAAATATGTCAGATATGTATGTATGTGAAATGTGACAGAGTTATCAACACTGCCTATACATGGTATTTCAACAATTAACTCAGTCAATTGTTTGTTTTCACTTGTTTTTTATTATTTTATACAAGAGAAGTATAAAACAGATAAATAGAGCCATCTAGTGGTAAAAATAAAACACTACTAGTTTCATACACGACAGCAATGGATTTGATCGAATTATTCGAATTTTTCTTGTATTTGGATAGAGAACTTTGCAAATTCAAACCAAAAAAAAAATCTTGTTCGTGAAAAAATTCTAAAATCTCCGAATTAAAAATAGCTTTGTATTGATCGATCCGATTTTGAAGGCTTTCGGGAGGTTAATATTGATAATTAGAAAATAATACAAATAAAATAAAATAATTAGGTTTATTAAGACCTAAAAATTAGATAATTCAAATTTAAATTTTCTGTATTTTATCTTTACAATATTTATATATTTTTTGATATTATTTTATATCATAAAAGTATAAAACAGAATAATAAAGCCATCTAGTGGTAAAAATAAACACTACTAGTTCCTTACATAACAGCAATGCATGTATAGCGTCTTTTTAATCGATAGCTGTAACAGTGTTTTCAAATACTGCCACTATGATCTACAAATTAGTTCCTCATTGACAACAATAATATATATAGAGGTCTCTTTATACTAAGTGATGTAGCAGAGCCATCTGTCGATACAAATGTATACCTAACATCATATATAGAATTTACAATTTATAGAGTGACAACGATATACGTCTCGATATTTAACGCTTACTTGTGTAGCAAGTACTTCTTTCTATCGCTTCCAACTAAAGACTCTAGATGGCTATTTTTGTTGTTAGTACTTCACTTTATCGCTTAAATGTCGCTATTACGTTGTGATGGTCAATAACTTCCACAGTAACACAAAACTTGATAAAAATTAGTACAGTTAAAACCCGGTATAACGACTAACCGATTATAATGGTGAAATTGAAAGGTCTCGAGTATAGAAATCCTTAAATAGACAAATATATAAATGTACAGCCTATCACAACATCGGTTATAATAGTTATAGACAAATATATGAATGTACAGCCTATCACAACATCGTATTACGTATATCGAGTATATCTCGGATACGTATTTCGAGTATATCTCGAAGAAAATGTTGGATAAATTTTATATGAATTATCTCAAAAAGTATTGGTTTAATCATCAAATGAATTCTTTTTTTAAATATTTTATGAGGTCAAAATAAAATTAGATGCTGTGTTTTTATTAAATTCAAAAAGAAAAATCGGTTCGGAATCGAAATTGAGAAACGTAAATATACAATTTTAGGCAATATCTAAAAAAGTACTTCTCCAATTGTCTAATGAATGCTATTTTTGGGTCAAAATAACCTTATATACAGAGTTGTATCATAATCAGAAACAAAAAATTTTTCTCGATTTTTTGTAAATTTCTTAAGAGGTTGGAAAAAATCGAAAAAATTACCAAAAATATTTTTTTTGCAAAATTTGATAAAACACAGTTTAAAAAATAATTTGGGTCCCAAAAAATTCAAAAATCTTGTTTATTTGACGATTAGAAGAGTAGTTTTTCTGATATGGGCTAAACCGTTCCAAATCGAAATCGACAAATATTGCTTAAGGATTTCAGGCAATATCTGAAAAACTATAAACCTCATCGTCAAATGAATCAGATTTTTGAACTTTTTGATCGTAATTACCTTATTAACTGAGTTTTATCTAAATCAGAAACAAAAAACTCATCTTGATTTTTCGCAAAGGATACATTTCCAGATATCGCCTGAAATTTTATACATAAAGTGATATCTTGGACCGATTTCAAGCAATGCTTCTACCATTCTTCCTATGTTCGGAAATAAATATGACGAAGGAAATAAATATAACCAAGCATAACAATACGTGGTGAAGTGGGTTGAAGTAATAATAAACGTAAATATTAAGTAAGAAGAATAAGAAAAAAACGTAAAATTAAGAAAAAAGAACACTAACCTTTAATTGATCAATTGATTTCGACAATTCTTGTCGGGACTGAACAGTCTTTGTAGATGTGCGACCAGCAATTGTAATTAATTCTGCTCGCATTTCAGCAATTTGTCGATCCAACGAACGGGCTCGTTGTAAATCTGATGCTTGAATTTGCATGGAACTCCATGAGCCAAGTAATGCTGTAAAGAAAATTTATCAGCTGCTTAGAAGATTGAGCATGGAAGGAGGGCACATTTAGTTATTTTGAGGAAGAGTTAAAAAAAAACTCATTGCAGACGATCTCACATGGGCTATATATTTTTTTGGAATATCCTTTACAAACGATTAGGTATTCTTTATGAACTTAACATCTCTAATTTCTCTTTATAATTCAGAGACACTTAGAATTCAAATTATACCGTTTTTAGAGCCAAAAAATGGAAAAGAGTACACAAAAGAGTTTTAAGAAATTCCAATTCAATCAATACTAGACAGAAAGTTTGTCTTTCTAGACCTTTTTGTCAATCTTACCGAAAGAAATGAGCCCTTCAACTATTTTCCGTCTTTATACTTCAGAAACACATCCAGATTATACCGTTTTTGAACCGAACTTTCGAGAAATTCGTAGTTATGTATTTAATTACGAAAAAGAAATGAGAAATAATTACCTTTGACATCACGAAGTTCTGAAGTTGATAACAAATTTCCTTGTACTTTTAAAAGAACTTGTAAGTAATGTAAATTTTCACGACAAGTTGCCATAATTTCAGCCTTAAACAAAAAACGAACCAATTAGTCTCCAAAATACTCTCAAATTTTACTAAAAGTTTTAAAAAATTACTTACAAAATCTCCTTGTAACGAATCTGATTTCGTTTCTAAACCAGCCATTTCTTTTGCAAACACATCTTCAGTATAATACAATTGGGCACGTGATTCGCGAATCACATGACGATATTCTTCGACATCGGATTCGGAATCCAAAGCTGGTGGTATTGAGGAAACATGATGGTGATGATGAGAGGATTCTAAACGATTGTACTTGTTACGACCCACAAAGGCAGGTGATTGTGATTGTGTTCGAGCGGATAAACTTGAACAACAATCAGATTGACTGTCGATGTAATTACGATAATCTTCACCGAATTCAAGTAAACGTCGAGCTGCCTCTGAATCAGGTGTTTCACTGTACGGTTCGGACATGTATTTTTCCTGAAAATTATAAAAGAAAATTATATAAATTATTTAAAAATTTTAAAGAAGCTTTTTTTTCAGTTGGGGAGACTTTTACCAGCAGTTAACTAGAGGGAATTCTTGTATATGAAGGTAAAACGATTGCGATATGCGGAGACGGAAGGCAAAAGCAGCAGAGATCCTTAATAACGAAGATATTGAAGATATGGAAGCTCTAAAACAATCTACCGAGCCTATATAGAGGGTAATAGGCACTAAAGCAAAACCAGGTGGGGATCTAACCCTAAAAAAGGTTTTGGTCACAGAAAACCGAACGGGCCCAGTACGAGCCGGAGTGGAGAACACAAAATTTAAGTCAATTAGGCTAAAATTTTGTTCGAAAGTTGAGATTGGCAACCATGAAGTTAGGTTTTTGGATTCTTAATCTTAGGAGAAAAAAATCGACAATACAGATATTGATTTAACAAGATATTTCCTGAAATTTTCCACGAAGAAAGCTTTAAAAAAGAAAAATTTAACCCAAAAACTATTAAAATCGTTCTCTTTCGAAGATATGGCTAGTTATCGTCAGAAATTATGTACAAAGAAGTCATATTTCGAAAACACTCTCAATTCGATTCGATCCAAATTGATAAGGCTGGAAAATTTCTAAAAATTTTATTAAAAGACGTGCAATTTGAGATTTCCACATTTGTACAAATTCACTTGAAATATTTTGGAACATGCGTTTTTAAAAAATTCATCATTCTCATCTACGGATGAAACATGAGCTTGAGCATTCCTTTCAAAATGAAAATGATATGAAAATTGTATTTTACAAGCATAATTCAAGCTTTACTTTTTTTCACAATAAAACTGAACTTACCAAAAACTTTGTAAGCAGCTTTTCATAAAAAGAACATTTTTTTCGTTTATTTTATAAAGAAAATTCGAAATTCATATACTGATTGATTTTTAAAATCAACTTTAACGGGCGCTGAAAAAATCCTAAAGGCTTTATCAGGCAGAAAATCTTTACCTTTTACCCTTAGTATTAAATTTCTTCTAGAATTCGTTATGTAAGATTTGATTTAACAGAAAGCAATCAGAGTTTTTTGCAAAGAAGTTTATCAATTTCATCAAAATATGCCCCCCCCCCCTTATCTTTAAATGAACTGCTTTCGAAGCTTAGTCCGTGAAACACCTAAAATTATTTTCATTTTTCATTTCTGTCGCGAATGGGGAAAGTAATTCTTCTAGATCAGAGAAATTGTTGGTTACAGAAATCTTAATCGCAATGTGGGACTATTTCAGACCAATAAAAGCTGTTTTTTTACTCCATATGACTCAAATTAGCCCTCTCCCTTTTATCTTTAAATGAACTTCATTCGAAGCTTAGTTTGTGAAACTCCCCGAATTATTTTCTTTATTTTGCGATTAGAAAAAGTAATTTTTCTTGGTGACAGCAACAGAAATCTTAGCCGCAATCTGTTTGACTAATTCAGCCCAAGAAAGACTGTGGTCATTTCTGTTTGGAAAAGCATGTTAGTCCTTAAAAAATTTCCCTGCTTTAGGTTCGAAAGTAGCTTCTAAAAATGTCGATTTGTCTTCATGATTTTAAAAACCAAACCAGTATACAATTTTTTTTAAATAAAAAAGTGGGAAAAATCATGGATAGAAGTTAGAAATACTCACCAAATAGTTATCCCATTCAGAATACGACGATAAATGTTCCTCAGTTCCCACCGTATTCAAACTATTCTTTTCTGGACTACTATCACGTTGTACTCCAACATTATTCGGTTGTATTGGATTCAAAACTTGTTCACCCAATTGAAAATCAGGCATAGTTTCTTTCGCAGCCACAAATTGTTCCGAAATCGTTTTATTATTTACATCATCGTCCGAATCAAAACTACTTGTCTGCGATTGTGGTAAATTAATCGGTTCACTCGAAATATTTCTCTCATGTATGGCATGATGTTTGGCTGCGGCAGCGCCCGAAAACGAGCCGGATTTGTGTAACGACTTGGTGAGCGGTACATCCGAGCCAGATTCACTTTTACGTCCACTTGTTGTATGTTTACGTACACGGAGTTTCTTACGGCTTACTTTTGTCGGTGTTTCTGGTGAATGAATTGTACCGATACTGTTAACGGATGTGGAACCGCGTACACTCAACGAGGCTAGCTCATGTAATGCGGATTCCGATATTGAGAAATTGTTTAACGTTTGTTGGGTAAATGTTGTTTCATTGTGTATTTTTCGGTTTCCTTGAAGTGATGATATGCACGCTACACTCCATGGTCGATTCGATTTTATTGTTCGTTTAGTTCGTAAATTTACCTGAAAATAGAAGAAAGACTACTTTAAAAATTTGCGCTGATTTTGTAGCTCAAAGAACTTCTTGGCCTAAATTTCGCAGAAGAGAGAAAGGAGATAAATGAGAAAACCTAGCCAGAACTAGAAACTATTGACAGAAAAAGGCAGTGGAGATGAAGAAATATCTGGCCACTTGATGAGACCCCAGCGACGAACCGAGTTCAAGAGCAAACAATTTATGAGTTTATAGACTGATTATTTGGGTAGAAGCTTAAGACTTAGAAATACTATCTCTAACGGTTTGCAAGATCGGTCCTACGGGCCCAAGACCCAATTGATCTATGTTGCTTTTTTACGAACTCGACCTCACTTTTGCGTCCTGAGCACGCTGTGAAAATTTCAGCTTGATATCTTTTTTTGTTTTTGAGTTTTCGTGTTGTCAGACAGACGAACAGCCAGACGGACGAATATCTCCAAGAATTCGAGCTAGCGAAAAGATAGTATTTTCTATTTAACTTTTGCGACTTACCTTATTTGTACTGTATGATTCGGAATTAAGTTGTGAATGTAGTGGAATTGTTTCTGAAGTTGGTGTTAAATCACTATCAGCAATTATTTCAGTGGATGTCGCTTGCGATGTACAACCACCTACTTGTCGGAAAGTTGCAACACTTTCGTTTAAATCCTCCGACGACTGTGATTCTTTTTCACCTTCAGATTCCGTTGTATATTCTCCACTTGCATCACAAGGATCGTCTGATTTGTTCTGAAATAAATTTTAAAAAATCTTTAAAATCGTGTTCGTATATTTCCCTCACAGTTCGGGAAAATTAAACTAATTTCTAGCCTCATTTGGGACTTATTTCTTTTATAAATTCGATGAGCGGCAAACTTAAAAATTGCATTAACTCAAACGAAAATTGTCTCATTTTTTGGATTTAGTTTAGTAATTAGGACCCAAAAGATACGAAAATCTAATTCTTCTTCTCTTCGAATGGGATTTTTGACGTTATCTCAAAAACTATGCATCTGATCGTGAAATGAACGCAATTTTTATCATCTATTTATTTCGGATTATGATAAAACTTGAAATCTGGAGTAATTTTGACCCAAAAACTACAAAAATTGGGTTATTTGAGGATAAGTTGAATATTTTCTATGGTTTCGCCCAAAATCCTATATCAAATCCTATATCACGAACTTATATAACAAGAACGTGGCTGAATTTACGGCTCCTATCTGGACGGGGTCTAATCATTGGTCGTTGTGTACTTTTTACTGCGCATCAGTCCGCCTTTCTCTCGAACGAGAGATAAAGCGATGTTTACACAATTGAAACAATTGAAATTGTTTTCAAACAATTTTTTCGATTGAAAACAAAAGAAGAAAAATTTGAAAACAAAAGACAGCCCAATGCGCAGTACAAAGTACGCAACGACCGAGGACTAGACCTCGCCCAGATAGACGCCTTTTTTCTACTGGTCCTCCACTCGAGTTTCACGTCCTTGTTATATGGGTTCTTGCCATATATTTTGGAAACATTTCCAGCATTACTTCCTCGAAATTCAAACAGAAAAAAATTTTAAAAGGGTATAGAAAAAACTTACTTTCATTTCCATAATATCCGAAGTAGATCGATTCAACCATTCCTTAACACGAATATATTTAACCGGTTCAATAATCGATTTACGAACTTTTGCCGGTGTACTGACCAATTTTTCAGCATTTTGTACTAAACGATCCAATTCATCTTTTGTTAATTTTGATATGTTTTGTTGGGGTCGTGGAGATGATGTTGCAAACTGTAATTTCATTGGCTGTAAAGGTTTACGTTCCGGTGAATCAACACAATCTTCGGTTTGTGTTTTTACTTCGATATTCTGTTGTGGTTGTAGATATTCGGTTGTGTATGTCCATTCGTCTTCCGAAGATTGATCCATTGTGTGCGAATCACCTGATTCAATATCACGATGTTGGCAATAGTATGTTACGTTATTCGGTCCGTTATAATCGATCCTGAAAAATAAACAAGATGTTGAGTGAATTGTTTAAAACCACTATGTATATTAAGTTAAAAAACTACAGTCAAAACCAATTATAGCGGCATTGAATGGACCTACAGTTGCCGTTGCTATATCCGTTAGTCGTTATAAGCAATACGTTCTTTTTATCACTCTGAGAAAAATGTTTTAGTGGTTTGATTGAGGTGGCCATTTCGTGTTCGAGCTTGTCTTTTGACAATCGGGTTTTCGTTTTCTTGAAGAACATAAATCTCACATAACTTCGAAAACATAGGGCCACCCCTGATAAATGAATTTAATTTTCATTTTGGTTAAAGGCGAAAGCGCCGGATGTCTAAATACTTGATTAAATAGGATGTAAAATGGTACTTACTTGGTTGTCGGTGCACAAACTTCTGGTGGAAAATGTTTGGAAATACGTTTTTTCTTACGATCCTCGGATTTTTTATGCTCAGTTTTGTGATTTTCTTTAATTTGTGATTGTGTGATTGTATCCATTTCGTGCTTGTAATTATTTTGTGAGTCTTTATTTAAATCAGTCATTTTATTGACTAGAACACATGTTGCTTCGATTCCATCCTAAAAACAAAAACGCCAATTTCAAATTCAAAAATCGCAAAAAAAATTTAAATGAAAGTTGTTTGTTTTAACTTAAAATGTGGCTTGGGGTAGGCCTCCTACGCTAGATCTTGTGGCGTGGAGTGTTCCCTATCGATTGTTCCACCTAAGAAATTTCTCAGGCTTCAAATGAAAGTTGTCTGTTTTGACTATGGCTTGAGATAAGTGATAAATCAGATCTTGTGGCGTGGAAAATTCCCCACTTGCTGTTGGATAATTCTAGGACTATAAAGTCAAAGGTATTGTCAGACTATTCAAAACCTCGTAATACATGAGACCGAGATTGATGTATCACCCATAGATCTTCCTCTTTTGAAATTCTCGAGATATTTCCCAATCGATCTTGATTTATTAAACTCTTTGAGCCTTCTTACTACAGGAATTATATATTATCTGTTCCTAAAGAATTCAGTGGATCATAAAATAAAAATTTTTATGTAAAAACTTTACCTCAAAATAGAATTCACCATCGGATTCAGACGATGTACAAATTTCGTTATCAGAACTGGCACTTGAATAACACTGCGATGTTGTCGCTAAACTTTGAGATCTTGAACTGTGTGGTGATGAGCTGCTCTTTTGTGAACTTAAACGTGGTTGTTTGTATGCGGGTTCTTCATCAGATTCACTATCGCAAAATATACTGACGTCTCCAGGACTCTGTAACAAAACAAATAAAAACCACATTTTAATTATATAATGTCTGTCAATTTATTATCAAATACAGTCAAATTCTTTTGTAATGATCATTTCTTTATGATTTATGTTTCAGTTTTACATGTTACATGCTATATTATTATATAATATTTTATTTATGATCAATAAAAGATAAATGATTGAGTTTGAGAGTTTAATAGGAAAATTCGTGAATTCTTTATTACAGACTAGCTTCATATTCGCCCACTTTACTGGACTTAAAACTAAAAACCATCGCTTTATAGCCCCCACTTCTCTTGAGCTCACTTAACCCCCTTCCATAACACTCGAAGGGATTGTGTTACACAGCTAAAATAGTCATGATGATTCATTGAGTATATTAGAAAAGATGGGCATGAATTGTTTTAAAATTACTATTTTAAATTTTTACAGAAATTTTTAATTTATGGTTCAAAATAATGGCCATAGATGAAGCAGTAAAAGTGTCAGATTTAATTTAATTTTTTTCTTTTTAATATATCTTTATAAATTATAGCTCATGTGTTATTCTGATGTATGAGCTATATTGTTGTACAGTTTCATTCAAATCCATTCGATAGTTTTTGCGTGAAAGCGTAACAAACAAACATCCTTACTTTTACATTTATAATATATAGAGATATATCAGATATCAGATTATTATTGATAATTTAATATTTCCTGATAAAAAGTATTTAATCGATTAGTTTTAATTTTCCAATCGTATAATTATTGACTGATAATTATCATTTGATATTTATCGAGGTATAAATATCATGATAATTATCGAGACTATTATCAATATAATATTGATAATTATTGTGGATTCTGGATGTAAGATATATTTGGGCATGGGTTCTTGGCCTCCTTCTAAAATGAATGATCTCAGGGAAGATAAATAAACATGGGAGTCAAAATAAACGAATTCCACTAAAGTACTTAAGTAAATAAAAAAGCATTAAAAAAAACTATAAATATAAAAAAAAAATTGTAATTGAAATTGTTAATTAATAAAGATATAAAATGATTGTTGATTGATCAACTGTTTGCTAGCTAGAACTGACTTTAGCTTTGGAATTACTTTTAATGTCAAAGTAATTTTATTGATTTCTTTGTAAAAATATCAAGAAAACCGGTCAGTCGCCATCACCATGTTATAATCCGTTACGCATTTGAAGGTATCAATATGTACAGAGTGTCCTCATTTTAAAATCGGTTACATTTTTAGGGAAATTTAATAATTTAATATAATTTAATAAAATTTTGAGATCTGGGTCGTGTGGCGATCGAATTAGTTTGAAGTTTTCCAATTACAAAGATTCTAATATTTTTATTATTTTCTTTAACTTTAACCAAGACCATAGAACTTGACTATTCCTTGAAATTTCAAAAAACACAAAATTTCCCGATATATCCAGATTTTTAAAGGTATTTCAGGTCGGTCGCTACCCAATACAAAAATGGCAAGTTTGATGATATAATCGAAGTTGGGTCACCATTGGATAATACATTCTTTGTACTCCAAGTCAAGCCTTGATTTGTCAGTTTTTATCCCACGAATCAATTAATCTTGGTTTGCTAGTCTTTGTCCAAGGCTCAACTAATATTAGAAACCGAGCGTAGGTTTTCTTATTTTTGCCAAAGCCTTGATCAAGGCTAATAAATCAAGCTCTTGATCAACCATAAAGCAAATTTAAAAAACCTAATTTGCTAGTTATTCTAAGATTAATCTAAGAAACCAAACCTTGTCTAAGTTTGCTAATTTTTGTGAATGCCTTGACCAAGGCTAATAAATCAAGCCATTGTTCAAACATAAATCAAATTTAAAAAGCCAACTTTCCTAGCCCTTCCAATGCTCAACTAATCTAAGAAACAAGGCGTAGGTTTGCTAATTTTTGCCAAAGTCTTGATCACGACTAATAGATCAAGCTGTTACTCATAAACCAGAATTAAAGAACAAAGGATTACTACTGATTTTAGTGCCTTCCGCTGTACCAACTGAGCTACCGATGGTTGTTATATATGTACAAAAATATGTTATATATTATAAAAATGATCAATAAGTTTATTTCAAACTCTCTGTAAATTAGTAACAATAATCTTCATGTAGTTGACACAACTACACATGAGCCAGACATGACAGGTATGTGCTCTTAGTAACCAAATTCTATATTTAAAGCAAACGCAAAGAAATTTTCATTTAATTCGTCTATTCGCTTTATTTACACGATTATATATTCCAACTAATTACAATTTTATTTTCCATCAATAAAATGTATGACTTTAAACTAAAATCAATTTCTTTCATAGAAGTAATGATTGTGTTTATTTAATTTCAGTGATTTTGTATCAATGAATTCATATTTTAAATTCCATCCCATTTTCTTGTAAATACAAATATTAAGCTGCACTTGTTCCAATCATTATTAAATTGTTTGAAAGTATTTTTACTTTATTTCTTCAATATGAAAAGGCTAACTTTCGGATGAGGTTGTCATTATTAGAAATTTTTGTTTTCAATATACGCTGATTATCCAAAGACATTTTCTCTCTTCCCAAAAGCTTGCATCATTGTTTGAGGTCTTTTTTCTTTAGCTAAATACTGGCGAAGACAAGTTAAAACGGGCTCCCGGTACATTTATACATGTGTTTGAATGATTAAAGAATTGTATATACATACCATTATTTTTATTAGAAGAATATCTAGAATTATGTTTATTGATACATATACATACAAACATACGGTGGTTTACAGTTACCATACATTTTTGTCCCTGACTGCAATTAATAAAGGGTTAGTGTTTAATTATTATCAAGTGTAGATATATGTGACTCAGTCATAATAAAATATGTTACATATATGTCTTAATACTTTGTGGGAAATTTTGTCTTCAATAAAATTCATCTTTGCATTCTTCTTTCATATGCTATTTACTAAAGAGGATAACCTCCAGATTTTAACAGGCGAAAAAATGAAAATTTTTATGCAAAATAAGGAAGTTTAAAAAAAATTATCAAAAACTTTTAAAAATATATATATATTTTTTTTTTGAGATTTCTCCATCAGAACAATGATTTTTTACTCAACACTTTGTATGGTTACCTAAACTGAAAATTTTAGAATTTTGTTACTTTCTCTTAGCAAAAGTCAAAATGACTCAAAAATTTTGAGCCTTATAACCAATCATTGTTGTCATTCTCATACATTCTTAAAATTGGCAAAGTTATGCAAAAAAAATCAATTTTTTGTACTAATGACATCATCTAAAATTCTAAATGATACTTTTTCACAACAAAACTTCAATTTCGATTTTTTAACCCAATTTTCTAGATCAATTTTTGTAAATGCATATTCTACGGCTCTAACGATTTTCATGAAAATTTGTATGCAGGGAGTTTTTGGGGCGAAAAATCGATCAAGCTAGGTTTTATTTTTAGAAAACGTCGTTTTCACGAAAAATTGAAACATTGACAGCAAAATATGACTCTCCTGACATCTATTCGCGACGAAATAAAGTACATTACCGGGACATTTAAAATGATATTTGTGATTTGTGATGACGCAATTTAAATGGTTCTTAAATTACAAACACTTTTCGTCAATTTATCCTGAAAATCGATTTTCTGAACTTGATAACGTAATTTAAATCCAATTTTCAAGTACTAAATTCCACTAAATGTAAACCATTTTTTTTCTTAAAAATTTGGTTTAAATTTAAAGTAGTACGAGCGCCAAGACAAGTTTAGACTTGTGGTTGAAACTATTTGTACCTTATTTTCAACTTCGATGATGGATTTTTTTGTATAAATTCATGAATGTAGACGAAAAATGAGAATAAATTTTTCGATATCTGCCTTACTTTTCGAAATATAAATAATTAAACAAAATTTTCAATCGTCCCTCCCCCACTCCCCTCTAAATCTTTCAGAATTTATTTAAACTTAGTCCAACTTCATATAAAAAAAATCAAGTACATCCTTAACACAAGTTTCTTTTAACCAAAAAATAATTATTTGAACATTATATCGCAATCGCGTTAAAATAAACCTTTAAAAAAATGTGTGCATAACAGATTGCAAAATAAACACACATTTTTCGTTCCAATCTAATTCCAAACAATTAAAAAAAAAAATAGGCGCAAAAAAAAAAATATTAAAAAATGTCACCTAATTTTAGTTTTTTTAGTGTGATGATAATGACTTAGAGAATGATGAAACAGCTGCTCGCCTGGATATGACACAACATTCATCGTGTCATCATAACATTGTCCATCAATGAAATTAAATATGTATATGTATATTAGCAAGTTAAGCCAGCCTTGCTGCAATGACCTAAATATTTTTCCCTCCAAATAATAAAAAATGAAATACAGTGCAACCTTAATATAACGAACCTCAATATAATGAATTCCTCGATTTAACAAATTTTTCGCAATCCCCTTGAATTGTCCATAAGAGTCAATATAAAATATACCTCTACATTTCGAATATTTTTTGCGAACAGTCTCTTTATAACGAATTTTCAACTATAATAAAAATTTTAAATACCTCTAAATAACGAAATTCGTCAATTCAAAACCTTTATATAACGTATAAAGTCCCACCAATATATGACAGTTAGTATACTCCATAGTACGTAATTCATGTCGCGAGAGGTTCCGACACTTTTTTCCTCTTTATATCGAATTTTAGACCAACTTAACCTCAATATTACAAACCTCAGTTTAATGAATTACTTGATATAACGAATATTTACTGGTTCCCTTCAGATTTGTTATATCGAGGTTGCACTGTATTATAAAATGAAGTCAATCACATTTAGAAAACACGTGTCTTTTTAAAGCTGCTCATACAGGTTTAAAGGTTTCGTTTCTACTAAGTTTGTGGATTGTTTTTGGAAAAAACGTTGAATAAATGGAAAATCGTTAGAAATTTGAAACCGAAAAAATTATTTACGCAATTCTACACTGAAAAAAAAATTCTTAATATCAACCGATATGAGATTGTCTCAACCTCATCGCGAGAGCAAATATGGCGATGGGACCACGAATATGATACAACTGCTGTATGGGGTTGAGTAGTGTAGTTGACACAACAGCTTGAGTTGTTTATATGAAAGTAATATAATGTCTATAACAAATTGCAAAAATAATTTTAAACAATTTTTTTTAAATTGGTTCTACCACTTATAAATATTATAACAAAATAGTGATGTGATTGACACAACCGCATGAGTAGATTAAAAAAAGTTTATATATTTTCGAGTCGGACTTGATCCAGCGACCTATGGATTATTACTGATTGTATTGTCTTAAATCCTCTAACTGGGCTACCGAGGGTTGTTATTTAAGTATAAAAATATGTTATATATTATTTAGTAACAACAATCTTCATGTAGTTGACACAACCACGCATTGGCTCGACAAGACAGGTATGTGTTCGTATTAACCAAATCCTATATTTAAAGCAAACGTAAAGATATGGTCTATTAATTCGTCTATTCACTTTATTTACACGATTATATTTTCCAATTAAGTACAATTTTATTTTCCATCAATAAAATGCATGACTTTAAACTAAAATCAATCTCTTTTAGATAAGTATAATGATTTTGTTTATTTAACTTCAGTGATTTTGTATCAATGAATTCATATTTTAAATTCAATCCCATTCTTTTGTAAATACAAATATTGGGCTCTACTTGTTCCAATCATTAGGATATTGTTTGAAAGTATTTTAACTTTATTTAAATATGAAACGGCCACATGAGCTATCACAAGAAAATAGCGTATTGTCTTGGTCACCACCTTCTAAGTGAAAATGTTGAACGTCTATGGGTTTCATTAAAATGATTATACCTCTGTAATGAATAGTATTCAGGTGATTTAATAATGTCCGGGGTAATTATCTCGCACGCAATATAATTATTAATATAAATTATTCGATTTTCCATATCATATTTATATTAAATATAGCTAATAATATTTATATTAAATAAGTAATATTTCCAATAATTGAGTAGTACTTAACTTTAAGTACTTTAAAATGTTCCCTATTAAACAATATATTGTAAGTTCATTACGAAAATTACTTCAATCATTGAGGTTAAGTATTTGTTTCTCTAATGATTTATTTAAATGAAAAATCGTGTCTTTAAAATTACAAAATAAAAATTATAATTATTATCTACGTAAAGTAAATATCAGAACATTAGAAGTACATCTTTATTTATTACAGTTTATTTTGGGTGGTTTTTCTTATTTTACAGGGAGATTTCAGTGAAAAAGATGAAGTTTCTCGAACTATTCAAGAAATTATTGACAATTAAAATTATGAACAGCAAAAAAAGCAATTATGACAGAAACAGATATTTTTCCATCATTTAAATTGGACTATTTTTGGAGGAATGAGATAAAAAAACACAAAAGACGGTTTTCCACCATTTTCTCGGAAATTTTGAGGTTATCTTAAAAATGATGAAATGAAGTTATAGAATTTGGATCCAAAATAACTCAACTAACAACTAACTAAGTGTTTTAAAAATCATTTTTCCAAACACATTTTATTATGATTTCTTTTGCAAGTGCCCCAATTTGCCCCCCCCCTCTCTCGATTCGGGACTGGCTAGTTCACGAAGTGTACTTTAATTTTTTCAAAGATATTTTATGTTTAAAATTTCTACAAGAACAGAAAAATTGTAGAAATAACTTTCAATCACTTTTCGCGTATGGGTGGTCTAACAACTCGAACAGAAAAATTTTTTGTTTTAAACAACTTATCAAAATAATTTGTATTAATTAATAGTTTTAGAAACATGTACGTGTAATGTGTAATTGAAAGCCCAGCAGGTGTATTACGAAATATATCAAAATCTAATGTTTTTAAATAAAACTATTCTGAAATCTATCAGAGAGAAAAAAAATCTAACATTATTTTTTTAAATAGTATTTTGACATGTAAAACATGAATTTGACGGTCAAATTAAAACTCAAATATTGTAGGTAATTTTTTTTTTATATATCGTCTTAGTACAATGAAAATTCGTAGCGCAAGAGCTGCGTTAGCAAAGCGAATTCCTTCAGAGATTGAAAAACTATACACATTTTTCCTTAAAATCGAATATTGCATGTTTTTCAAAAAATTTTATGTCGATAACTAAGCATCTAGAGAAAAATTTAGTGATTGTAAACCTATAGAATTTAAAAAAAGTTTTGGTTTATTGCACGGTACATACATATAAACCAAATACATGCTTTGTATTCAAATAATGTGCTATTTTTGGCTTTACAATACCACATAACTACAAAAATATATAATATATTGTGTGCTTATAAATTTGAAGTGTTGCTTATAAATTTGATAATATAGATATCTCTCTTGAATCATCAATACTCTAACTATAGTCGTCTCTGTTCATCAAATGATGGATCTTCGATGAACTCAAAATTAAATTAAAATTTAGTTTTTATATCATCGGCAAAGCTATATTTTTATGGTGTTATTATAAGCTACAAGATTGTCTAAAAAATTTAGATAGTTTTTATCACACTCTCTAGATTTTTTGATATAGAAATATCCAATTGAAAAAGGATAACCTATATGATTCATCATTTTTTCAGCCAACTTTGAACGACAAAATAATAATAAAAAGCCCGATGCCCGATAAATTTGTTGTGATTTTTGGAAACTTTGTTAATCAAAAAATGTATTTATAAAGTTTTATTGAAATCCCTAGTATTATCCAATCCTTGCATATCTCCTTAAAATGATGCATTTTTTGTTCATTCAAATGAAAAAGCACCCATCTTGTAAGCCATTAGAGATAGAACAGAAGTTTAAATGCAAAAATTAATTAACTATTTTTGGAAAAAATTTTTTCGTAATTATTTAAAAAGGTGCGTAGAGAGGACTCTTACAACGATTAAATAATCTAATAATAACAAGTGAAAACAAACAATTAACTAAGTTAATTGTTGAAATACCATGCATAGACAGTGTTGATTACTGTATCACATTACACATGCATACATGTCACACATACATAACTAATATTCCCATATAAGACATACTATACAATTTACGCCTTATTTGCGCTCTCACGGGTAAACAGTGATGTTAACGAAATAATGTTTCAACCAAAAGTTATTTATTTTTTGATAAGGAACATTTTATACATTTAAACTTTTGTTTTATCTCTAATGGTTTACAAAATTGATCTCTAACGGTTTATAAGACCCTATTGACCTATGTTGCTCATTTACGAACTTGACCTCACTTTTTACGTCCTGACCACGCTATAAAAGTTTCAGTTTGATTTCTTTTTTTCGTTTTTGAGTTATCGTGTCCACAAGCATAGACATAGACAGACAGACGGACCTATATCAAAATTTTGTTGGTAGCATTAATATTTTTAAGCGTTACAAACTTAGGACTAAACTTAGTATACCTTGTATATTACAAATATGCATGGTATAAAAATATATTTTCTAATTTTAATAAGATTGGCATGGCATTGTTGACCCTTCAAACAATATTTTTGATCCGATAAATTATGAATATGTTTTCTCATGGTAATATTAATAATAATCATAATTTTTGATGGTATGAGAAAGAAATTTTATAATAATTTCTTTTGAAAATTCTTTTACCGACGCAACGCAGAACACAATAAAATATATATCTCCAATCTTTACATACTTTGATAATGATGTGTGTAAGTACCACACATTTCTAATTTAATCAAATTGGTTAAGTAAATGATGGCATGATGGTGAAGTAAGTGTACTTTTATTTAAATCAGATATCAATTCTTCATTTTGAAATTAACGACATTCATACATGACATACAACTACACTCACTTTTATGATTTATAAGAGTACAGAAGTGTCTAATCAAATATATGTTATGTAACAGGGTGGTCTGTGTGTTTGTCTGTCTGTGGCGCCTAAACGAACGAACCGATTTTAATCTTCTTGGTTTCATTTGAAAGGTAATTTAACGGACAGTGTTCTTAGCTATGTTTCAATTGCGAGATTCATGTACTGAAAATTGGCGATGATATTCAAAATCGATTCAGTTTGGAAAAGGCATCACATGTAAATAATTACTATGGAAATGAATGATCAAATAAACCTGGCTCCATTCATTTCGAAAACTGAAATGGTTAAATAATTAAGTAATTCAAAACAATAATTCAAAGGAACAAAGTAAACTCCAATATTTCAATTTCAATTAATTTCCAAAAATTTGTCCCAAAAAATGATAGCTCTCTAAATACCCTTTACATCTCATCTGATTTCCTTGTCCGTCACTTTGATATTGATTTAAGAAGGAGTGTTATAAGTTTAAAGTGTTTATCTGTGCGTCTGTGTGTTTCTCAGTGACATCGTAGCCCCTAAACGGTCGAACCGACTCGATTGAGAACATTTTATAGCTAAGTTTCCAAAAATCGGTTTAAAAGGAATAAATCGCATTTGTCGGGGTTTTAAATTTTGTAAATTTTACTTGCTCGTAAACATTTTTCATTTTCGAAAATTTTTGAATTATTTTCCAGAATTTCCACTCCCTATCTTTTATAGTTTTGGAGAAAAAGGGACAACAAAATTTTGCCCTAATTTGCACCTTCACGGGTAAACAGTGATGTTTACGAAAAAATGTTTCAACCAAAAGATGCTTATTTTTTTATAAGGAACAATTTTTACATTTAAACTTTTGTTCTATCTCTAACGGTTTACAAAATATTTTGCGAAAAATCGTATTACTTGATAAAAAAAGACAAAGAAAAGTATTTCCGTAATTATCGGTCCTTTAAAAGCCGACTTGATCTCAAATTGTTGAAAATTAAACTTTCTTTGAAAGTCTTTGATGAAAAACCAGTCTTTTCTGGTCAAAATCGGCAAAAACTAAAATAAGGTCAAAATTTTCTAGTTTTTTCTTATTTTTCAGCATGATCTAGCCGTTTCCCGAGGTCAAAAACTTGGATTTACAATGCATTTACATTGCAAACAACATATAAAAAAAACCTGATTTGATGCAAGGTCCAATGTTTAATTTGATTGAGCTAATGGCATTAAATTGTTACGTAACATATTTAGTAAATGGCATGTTTTGTATTGATGAATGTATGACTTATAAAACAATATGTTTTATTGAGATAAGTATCTTCCAAGTGTCTTTTCTTATTCACTTTTATTTAACAAGTACTTTGAATCAATTTTAGTAATCAATTTTGATTATATCAAAACAAAATATAGGGTCACTCAAACAATGTGCTTATCATTCCCTAGTCTCCCAAACAAAATATCTCTGAGCTTTTTTATAACATTTATATATGAAATATACCAAGGTATACTATGTTTAGTCCCAAGTTTGTAACGCTTAAAACTATTGATGCTATGAACAAACTTTTGGTATAGGTGTTCATAAAATCATCTATTTAGCCCATTTCCAGTTGTCCGTCTCTCTGTCTGTGAGCAAAATAATTCAAAAACGAAAAGAGATATCAAGCTGAAATTTTAATAGCATACTAATGACAAAAAAAGTGAGGTTCAGTTCGTAAATGGGCAACAATTACGTCTTGTGCCCTTAGGACCCATCTTGTAAACCGTTAGAGATAGAAGAAAAGTTTAAATTTAAAATGTACCTTGTAAAAAAATAAACAACTTTTGTTTGAAACATCTCTCTTTTGTGACGGACACCCTGTGTTTATTTGGGAATTTATTCGCGTGAATTGATCACGATTTTTAATTATATAGCAATTTTTATATATTTCTTACACCAAAAAAATTCGATTAAAAAAATTAAAATTTGCAATTTATTTTTTTATAAAAAAAAACCAATTATGTTTAGATTTAAAGAATAACATTTATTGTTTATTTTTATAAATTGAGTAATACCTTGATTAAAAACAGGGACGGAGAAGTGATAATTTGAATGTGGGGAGACAATTTTTTTTATGAATTTATCGTGAATCAAGAGATATTTTTCTTTGTGTTGAAAATTCACCTTTTTGACACCGTTTAAAAAATATTTTAAATTCGTGGATGGATTTATAAAAGTGAAACACATTCTATTTTGAAACTACCAAGTCAGTCATAACAAGAGTACTACACTGTAAAAAAAAAGTTCTACATACCAAATATAATTCGTTTGATTCAAGTACTTCAAGTGTTTGGATACAAAAAACGTTCTATACGATTAGATTGAACTTCCTACAGTTTTGAAAACTATTGATCAATCTAGAATCAGTTTCTTTCGCCAAGAAACCCAAATGATATCAATTTAAAAAATAAAATGATTTAAATGGAATTACGTGTAATTTGCATGGAACCAAAGTTAATTAAAGGAAAATTACATTGTTTTAAATTTTTAAAATTATTTAACTAGAATTATGAAGTTCTTAGTGTAAATTAAAAATATGCCATTTCAATAATTTTTTTTTGCTTTCACACATACATAAGCCATATTACCATGTAATACAAACTATACAATTTGCGCCTAATTTGCGCCCTCGCAGGTAAACAGTGATGTTTAAGAAAAACTGTTTCAAACAAAAAGTTGTTTATTTTTTTATAAGAAACATTTTTTACATTTAAACTTTTGTTCTATCTCTAGCGGTATACAAGATGGGCCCTACGAACCCAAGACCCAATTGACCCATGTTGCTCATTTACGAATTCGATCTCACTTATAACGTCCGGAGCACGATATAAAAATTCAGCTTGATATCTCTTTTCGTTTTTGAGTAATCGTGTTGACAGACAGACGGGTAGATAACTGGAAATGGACTAATTAGGTGATTTTATGAACATCTAAATAAAAATTTTTTTCGTAGCATCATTATTTTTAAGCGTTACAAACTTGGGACTAAACTTTATATACTATGTATATTTCATATATACATAGTATTAAAACCTATCACACCCCGCAGACGTTTGACTCCAGATTCCCAATTTTTACAGTGTAAGCATGGTATCAACGTGTGAGAAACGGATGCAGAAAATAGTGAATGCCGCCAAATGTGTTATTAAAAAAGATTATTTAGATTCGATATCATGATACGATATGGACGATGATGCAACCGCAGTGTGAATTTATTTTCTCCAGCGTATGGCGCGATGCGATGCTGAGTTTTGCTTTCTAAAATCCATTTATTTTTAATTCGTTATAAACACAAAATCTATTTTTGTATAAATATTTATGGATGAATCATGCATTTATATTTAAAATTATAATATACATGAAATTTTGTATTTCCGGATGTAAAGGCAGTTTTTTGTTTCTGTTTTGAATAGACGTTCAATTTTTATTACACCTTTCAGTGTTTAAATGTCATTAACTCCAGAAACTAGGCTGCTGGAACGCTCTGAAAACGATTTATCTCCGAATAAATTTTTCAGTCATATACCTTCCAGTGTTTACATGTCATTAACTCCAGAAGCTAGGCTGCTGGAATGCTGTGAAAACGGCTTATTCACGAATAAATTTTTCAGTCATATACTCTGTTATACCATACGGGCTATGGCGAATATACAGTCGATATTTGTTCTAACGAAGATAATGAAGACTTTTAACATAATTTTTTACCTTCAAAAGATGATTCAAATTCAATATTTAAGTTGATTGTAAACCTACAGTATTGTAAAAAAGTTTTGGTTTATTGCACAGTATATACATATAAACCAAATACATGCTTTGTATTCAAGTAATGAATTATTTTTAGCTTTACAAAAATATATAATATATTGTGTGTAAGTGATGCTTATAAATTTGATAATATAGATATCGCTCTTCAATCATCAATACACTAACTATAGTCGTCTTTGTTCATAAAAAAATTGGATCTACGATGAACTCATAATTAAATTAAAATTTTGTTTTTATATCATCGACAAAGCTATATTTTTATGGTGTTATTATAAACTACAAGATTGTCTAAATATTTTAGATAGTTTTTTATCACACTCTCTAGATTTTTTGATATAGAAATATCCAATTGAAAAGGATATTCTATATGATTCAATTTTTTTTTCAGCCAACTTTGAACGATAAACTTATACTAAAAAGCTCGATGACCTAGGAATTTTTTATTTTTGAGATATTTGTTAATCATAAAATGTATTTATAAAGTTTTTATTGAAATCCCTTGTATTATTCAATCCTTGCATATCCCCTTTAATTTAATTCAAATGATTCCTCCCTTAACGCAGACTTGTTAAGCTTCAGGATGTAGTAGCGCCCGGGCAAATTTTGAATAAAAGGCTTGTTTTTTTATATGAAGTTTGACAATGTCTAAATAAATACTGAAAATTTTAGAACGGGTTGCCCGATTATTTAAATAAATAAATGACTTCAAAAGTAGGCATATTTAACATTGGTTTTATGGTAAAACGGTAGATGGTTGATATGTTTTCAAAAATTTCTCCAAAACCAGTTGGTGGAAATAATAAAAAAAAAAAAAAAAAAACAAGTGAAAACAAGTGAAAACAAACAATTGACTGATTTAATTGTTGAAATACCATGCATAAATAGTGTTTATGACTCTATCTCATTGCACTTACATATACAATTTATATAATACATACTATACAATTTACGCCTAATTTGCGCCCTCACGGGTAAACAGTGATGTTTACGAAATAATATTTCAACCAAAAGTTATTTATTTTTTGATAAGGAACATTTTATACATATAAACTTTTGTTTTATCTCTAACGGTTAACAAAATTGACCCATAGGTCAAGACCCAATTGACCTATGTTGCTCATTTGCGAACTCGACCTCACTTTTTACGTCCTGAGTACGCTGTACAAATTTCAGCTTGATATCTTTTTTCGTTTTTGAGTTATCGTGCCCACAGACAGACGGACAGTCGGAAATGAACCAATTAGGTGATTTTATGAACACCTATACCAAAATTTTGTTCGTAGCTTCAATATTTTTAAGCGTTACAAACATGGGACTAAACTTAGTATACCTTGCATATTACATATATGCATGGTATAAAAAAAAAAACAAATGAATCAAGACCCATATATTTAACAATATAATTTTCAATCCAATATACAACATTTTTATTTATAAACAATTTATTTTATTGCTAACAATTTCAAATAGTCAAGCCAAGCCATTCAGGCAGCCAAACCTTAACAATTATTTAATTTCAAGTGTACTTAAGTATAGTAATTTCAACAAAAAAATAACTTTAAGTATAAAAAAGAATTTTAATAACAAAATTATATACATTTTGTAAGATTGGTAACTTATATTTTATTTCATTTGAATTTTTATTATTTTTATTATGATTTTTATTGTATCCGTCCTTGACTTCAAATTTATTGTAACTAAAAACCCTCATTCGAATCGTACACAAAAATATACTTTCAATGTGGAATTATTTTAAGTTTTTTTGTTCTTATACAGAAATTCTATTTAAAAAAATACCAATCGTGAAGTACACATGCAGTAAAATGTATTACAATAGTCTCGATAAGCGTGTCTCGATAAGAGTCTCGATAATAAAAACCCGAGAGCCTGAGTGGCCGAGCGGTCTAAGGCGTTTGCCCTTGACTGTTTGTCCATTTAGACTTAGGTTGCGGGTTCGAATCCAGGCAGCGGCAGTGCGAACAATTTATAATTAGTGGGAGTGCAGAATTGATCACATTGTCGTCGCTTGGATAAGAACGAAGTAACCGACTCCACTCACATCAAAATGTAATTGTAAATATGTTTGTAATTAAATAAATAAAGATTAACAAATAATGATGAGGGTGGCCTCTGTTATAGGCGTATACGTCAGAGAAACGGAGGTTAAACCCCATTATTATTAATAAAAATCCGAAATGTCCCGATTACTTATTTGTTCCGCACATGTATAGGCGAGATAAGAGTATAATTTTTGAAAAACGAATCCGACGCAAAATTGCTTCAGCACGTCACGTTTTCAAGAAATTCACCCCTTAAAACGGTTCTTCACTTATTTTCCAAGGGCGTGAAATCATTATTTGATTGTCGTGAAACTTTATAATATTTTTAAGACTCCTCTTAAATATTCATTGGTAGAAAAAATATTTATAAAGAAAAGCCATTTTCCAGAAAAGAATGGTTAAAGTTGTATTTGAATTTCAAGCACTACGATTATACCCTTTACCCTATCGATTTGAAATTTGGATATTATCTCTACCCTGGTTACTTTTATTTTTCGAAAATTCTGTTAATTTTCACAATTTTCACTGTTCAAGACTCGGTTCGGGCTAGTAAGATTTATTTCCCCAAATATTTTTTAGGTTAGTCAAAGGAAAGCTTTCAAAAAACATCGGAACAATTTTATTAACCGGGTTATTTTCTTCATTGTATTAAATTGAATTGTTTATAATGTGTACCAACTTTTGAAAGGTCGGGTATTCAAATTAAAAGAATATATATTATTCATTATGTATATATTTTTTGAAATTATTATTATAAATCAGAACAATTATACTATTACATTTTTAAGAAACAAAATATTCCGTCAAGACACGAAACAATACACAGTGCATAAATGGTTCTACATAAAATTGGAGTAAAAAATAACCATTCCCAAAAATTTGTATGGCATAGTCCCTTAATTTTCTTATTTATAAACGCGCAAGTGTATGCTTTGTTGTCAAGTAATGAGTTATTATTGTCTTTAAAATACGAAACTACAAAAATATATAATATATTGTGAGTAAGTCATGCTTATATATTTGATAATATAGATATCTCTCTTGAATCATCAATACTCTAACTATAGTCGTCTCTGGTCATTAAATGATAGATCTTCGATGAAATCAGACTTTAATTAAAATTTTGTTTTTTCGACAACCTTAAAAAATGGTATTATTTATAAACTACAAGATTGTCTAAATATTTTAGATAGTTTTTTTATCACACTCTCCAGATTTTTTGATATAAAAATATCCAATTCAAAAAGGATAACCTATATGATTCATTTTTTCAGCCAACTTTGAACGATAAAATAATAATAAAAAGCCCGATGACCAAGGAATTTTTTTATCAAAAAATAAATTTAGAAAGTTTTATTGAAATCTCATAGTCTTGTTCAATCCTTGCATAACTCCTTAAGGATGTATGAGCATGACAACTATGTTTGATTTAAAGGCTCAAAATTTGTTTGTAGGTAGTCTTTTACTCAAAGAATATGTGGTTAAATTTTCAGCTTAGGTATCCGTGCAAATTTTTAAGAAAAAAGTCATTAAAAATCGATATAAAATACATTGCTCTTATGGAGGAATCTCAAAAAACGACATATTTTGGAAGTTTTTGATAATTTTCATTTGGAATGAATGAAAACAAATTTAAAAAAAACTTTTTAATAGAAAGTAAACATATTAGCAATGAATTAGAAAAGAAAAAAACTAAGTGTCACCGTCCATATAAGGAATGTAAGAGCAGGGTAGATTAAGGGTTGAAATTATTTTTATCTTATTTTCAACTTTTGATGATGAATTTTGTTATAAGAATAAAATTTTTCGATATGTGATATTTGCAATTTTCGATATTTTGAAAATTAAGCCAGATATCGAAAAATTTTATTCTTACTTTTCGTCTTATATCGTCAAGTAATAATATAAATTTATCATCAAAATTGAAAATATCTATTTTTAAATTTGTGCCCCCACTACCATGCTCATACATCCTTAAACCCCATAACTATAAAAATTCGGAAATTGATACGGAATTCGTCATTTAATAATGAATATGTATAATAAAATATTTAAAAATAATTTTTTGTTGAACATTTGAATAAAAGATTTCATAGAAACTCATGTTTTTTGTATGTTTTAAAAAATGAATTCAAACTCTCAAGTACACTTTAATAATTATTTTGATATTTGATTGAAATGACGTATTTAATTCATAGTTTTAAACAAATAAAAATAGCAACTAACAGAGTTGATTTTTTTAAAAAAAATCACCCAATTTTTTTATCATTATTTCTGAGATATTGCCATTCTGGTATTTGATTGCTGTTGATATTTCGGAATTATCGTATCAAATTTTTAAATGAGCATGGTTCCCGCGTTAGGTTAGGTTAGCTGTCCACGAAGGACACACTTAGGCTATAGAGCCCATTGTGATACCATATATGTGTTTTACCACCTTTCCACTGATAATTTCATTTATCAGCTCCTCAATTTCAGAGGCTGAATACACCTTCTTCATGCATATACCATGCACTACACCAGCTCATCACAACTATTAATTAAATTAGTTTTGTTGCGACAACGGGAATCGAACCCGCCACCTTTAGCATACCGCGGACGGAATTGGTTACGCCTTAACCAACTGAGCTAATAGGGCGATAAATTTTATTATAAAGGCGAATTAATTCGATAGATTTTTGCTCACTGATTTTTACATACTCAATACCGACAAGTGTTTATTTTGATTTATTGTAGAGTTCAATAATTGAGTTGTAAAAAAAATATTGCTGATTTAATTTATTCAATATTATAAATTTACAATGATTTATGTAATTTATTACAAAAAAAAAATGACGTAACTACTAAAATTATAATTTTAAAGTTGAGAGTATTTCTAGATATGAATCATTTCTTACAATTCTATTAATATAAAACACTGCCAATGATGCGAGCGCGTCTAATACGCACAAAACGGTTCCGTAGGATTGTAATACTTTTACGAAACGTTCGTCTCAATTGCTAGTATATCTAAACTATTTTTTCATAACCTTAATTATTTTAAATCTTATGACTTTGTAGTGCTGCGAAACTTGGCTAAGTGGGACCTGGATAAGGGAAAAACCTTCATGACTGGAAGGAACTCATGCTCAGGTCTCAACACATTGGCACTGAATTACCTCTGTTAATGTGACGAACCAAATGTCTATACCTGAGATTCGTTCTTTTGATTTAACCGCCATAGTTACCTCTAAGACAGCGAATGAATTTCATATGCATTTACCTCTGTAACTGAGAACTGAGATAACATCGTTTTGTTTGTTTACTTATTCTTATTCTTATTCTACCCGTAAATTCCACACTTAACTAATTTTGAGCCTCAATGACCTTCAGTTTTAGTTTTGCACTATCGTACGAATTTGTATTTGAAGTTAATATCTGTTTATGAAAGTGGGAAGACACACGATGAAGTCTGTGTGGAATTTAATGTGCGAAAATTTACTTTTTGTAAAATAATTCAGAATAAAGATAAAATTCAATCACAATGTTCTGAAGGACAAGGAAAACTAAAACGTGTACGTTTATCAGAATATCCTGAACTTGAACAGTTTTTGCTAACATGGGTCAAGCAATTTCGTAACAAAAACGTTCTTGTAAGTGGACCGATGATTAAAAGAAAAAACACGACATTTCGCGCCAAGGCTCAGCATTCATAATTTTTATAGCAGTACTGATACTGAACCGCATGTCTATTCGTTGTGTGCGTAGTCATGGTAGGGACAATAAAATCGATGCCAGCGCTTAGAGTGAAAAATTTTTGTGATAAAGGAGGCTGTTATGACTAATTTACAGTTCTTTACATGTTAATGTTATAAAAGATGTCAAATTAAAATTATTGAAAAACACAAATTAATTAAAATTATTTTTAAAATGTAAATTATCATAATTATTTATTTAAATTTGTGAGACAATAATTTCAATGTAAGTCTTAGATGCAATCCATACAATTATATATGCATCCATACAATTCTATAATTAAAGTAGTGTATCGTTACCATGGAAACGAAACTCGCACACGGAGCGAATAACTGAAATATCCTGTATTCTAACCTCTATTAATGGAACCCTCTGTAAATGAGACAGATATTTATTTATACCTGGATATCTGAGACCCAGTGAGAAAAATTTGCTGGTCCCTTTTGAAAATTTGGCATAAATTCTAGTACAGTATTTTTTCCTTCAAGTAAAAGTTAAGCTATGTTCATGATATTTATCAATTAATTGATTCTCATTTTGAAGATAAATTATCTACGTGAAAACAATTGAGTTAACAGACGTAAATTTTTGGTAAGGAATGCTAAACTTCGTGTAATTTTCTTAAGAATAGTTAAAGTTATCAATTTAATAAACCGCAATTAAAAACAATGACGAATCAGGAAATTATACACATCTCTGGATTTATGATTTAATCAAAGTTATTAATATTGCATAGTCATTAAAAATTCGTTTGAAATTTTATCAAATCCTTGGGGAACTCCATAACTTTAATCTATAGATATTTGAATAAGATAAACTTAATAGTAATAGTTGGATGCGTATTATCAAATAGATTATAATAATATTTAGAAATTAGCTATTTTATCATTCGTGCAAAATTTGAAAAAGTCATTTTATTGGCTTTGAATACAACTCAATTACAAGCGACGAATTTATTGAAACTTGGATGATATTTGGAAATTGGCTGTTTTTTTATGCGTGGTAAATATGAAGAAGCTATTTTATTGACTTGGAAAAGAACTCAATAATTTTTGGGATACTGAAATATCCTTTACGTGTACATACTAAATGTTATCTTGAAAATAGTGCCACAAACACTTTTTTAAGCTTATATAGCTTTCTTCATAGATAATACTTGGAGCTGAGACGTGATTGAGTTTGTTACTGGGTAACAGTTTGTAACTTGAGTCTCAACTCCAAGAATTTATCAACAGGTGCCTTCGCCGTATTACGAACATTTACTGGTCAGAAAATATTTCAAACGAGGATTTGTGCATAGAAACAGGTCAGCCTGCAGATTCGGGAGAGGAAATGGAAGTGGTTAGAGCATACTTTGAGAAAGCCCGAAGCAGCAATGGAAAGGAGAACTTTAGAAAGGAGAACAAGAAGAAAATGAAGATCCCGAGTAACATGGAAAAAGACAAACGAGAGAAGCAAAGGAAGTGAACAAGATTTGAGGCGAGCTGGAGGTGCTTGCTGGAGAGCTCTTCTTTATGCCCTATGCTCCTACAGGAGTAAAGGAAATAAGGCAAGTAAGTCATAAATAATAGGCTTTTTGACAAATAAATATATTTTTAGTAAATTTTTAACATATTTCTGTAAAAAGTTGCCTATATTTAAAATATTTTTGGATGAAACAATTCTCTTTATAAGCAAAACTTGTAGGCCTTGCTGAGGAATTAACTGGCATTAGTTCGCAGCTGCAATGAGAGTACGGATCCCGAAAATGTTTTTTAATAATTAAAAACCTTTGCTTGGAATATTTTTAGAACATCAACCCAGGAGATGAAAGATTTAATCGAGATTCAAAATTATTGATTTTTATCTTTTTAATTGATTTTTAGCGTAGTCGCGTTTTTTTTTATTTTGTTTGAATATATCATAAATTATGTATACAATAAATTAATGCATGCAAGGCTAATGACATAATAAAGTAATGTGTTTACTTTAGCATACACATGAGGTATAAAAAAAAAGTAAAAACATTGTATAACTAAGTTTTAGCTTAAGTTCGCTCACAGTCACAGTCACATCTCTTGATCGCATCATGCAAAAGTTGTTGGTTGTTAGTTGATTGTAACATACGCCTTCACATGTTATTATTTATTCTATTAACATTATTTAACATTCTAATGGTAATAACAATAAAATAAATTTAAAACTATCATCATCAAATATCACAACATACAATGTACCAGCGTAGCGCTCTTCAACAATTAGTCTGGGAGCTATTACCAAACTAGAATAAATATTCTTATAATGGTAGCGCGCTTGGCATGAATCCAAGAAGTCCGGGTTCGAGTCCTGGTTCGAGTGTATTTTTTTCATTTCTCTTTAATTAAGATTACTAGACAAGATATTTGTCAATATTTAGTTTACGCTGTATTTATCATATTCAAATCGTCAATTATAATCGAGAGACTTTGATTTAAATAAATATTGTATACATGATTAAAAAAAAGTAAATAACACAAAAAAAATATTATAAAAATATTCTTATGAATATTTAAGAAGAGCCTTCGACAGGACCGTTTGCAGACCCCAAGGTATAAGGATTTACGGAGCGCAAATCGACCGCCTTACACACGCGCTATGTGTAATTTGTTAGATTTGCAAGTTGCCTATTAAGTCTAGTCAATAAGTTCAAATCTATGAAATATAGGGATAACGGTCATAAAAAAACTTGCGATAGCTTATAGGATTCGGAATGATGTCTAGAAAAATGTACCAGATGCGTTTTTAAGCACACTGAGAAAAAATTTAAAATAACGACAGCCTCATAACGAATTTGGCGGTTTCATATTGAAATAAAGTAAAAATACTTTCAAACCATTTCCTAATGATTCTAACAAATACAGCTAAATATTTGTATTTAAAATAAAATGAGATTGAATTCAAAATATGAATTCATTGATACAAAATCACTGAAGTTAAATAAACAAAATCATTACTTCTATGAAAGAGATTGATTTTAGTTTAGAGGCATGCATTTTATTGATGGAAAATAAAATTGTACTTAGTTGGAAAATATAATCGTGTAAATATCTGGTATGTTTAGCCAATGTACGATTGTGTCACCTAAATGAAGATTGTTGTTAGTAATTTACAGAGAGTTTGAAATAAACTTATTGATCATTTTTATAGTATATAACATATTTTTAGACAACCATCGGTAGCCCAGTTGAACAGTGGTGCACTAAAGACACTAGCAACCCATAGGTCACTGGTTCAAGTCCGACTTGGAGAAATCAATTTTGTTTAAATAAACCTAAGAAACCTGCTCATGCAGTTGTGTCAATCACATCATTATTTTGTTATAATATTTATAAGTGGTAGAACCAATACAAAAAGATTGTTTAAAACTATGTTGCATTTCAAAACAACAATATTTGAAATTTGTTAGACAGCATATTACTTTCATATAAACAACTCATGCGTTTGTGTCAACTTCATCACTCAACCCCGTATGGTAGTTGTATCAACATTCGTTGCCCCACTCGCTTTATTTGCTCTCGATATGAGGTTGAGGCAACCTCATATCGATTGATATTAAGATTTTTTTCAATGTAATTCTTTTGCAAATTGTTGTTTTACGCCAGTTGCGTCTAAACTATACAGACAAGAGTGTGTATGTTTGGACCAGGACTGCGTACGACCACGACTATCCACGACCGGTTATAATTAATTAAACAAACACATTATAATAAAATATAATTTATTTTGTATTATTATCGTATTCGTTTTCTTTCAATTCAATTGTGCAATCATTTCATACACTGTTATTTTATTCATTACAGGTCAAGTACAACTGAAAACTAGCCAAACTTCATACGGTAATAATTAAAACAGTCTCTAATTATTCGCATACTCTAGCTGGGTGTCTGGATATACAGAAATCAGTGGGAAGAAATAAATTAGCCAAAAGGGGGTGCATGTACTCCACTAAATAACCCAGAACCATATCTCGAGGTACCGTGAAGGAAGGACAATAACATATAAAATAAAGGAATGGACAGTAAGCAATTTTAAACGTTCTTGGGCAAATATTCACGGCCAAAATCATATAAAAGCAGTTATAAAAGGTTTAACAACATTTGCAAATGGAGACATCTAGTTTGAGGATACTTGACTGACTATTTAAAGCTCAATAAGCATATACACAAAATATATTTCACAGGGAATGATGTCTGCAGATTTTGTCATGAAGAGGAAGAAACTGGAACACACATTCTAAGAGAAAGCGAAAGTCTCTCTCAAAAACGGCATCATCATTTGGGAATGGATATCATCGCTCAAGTGAAATAAATAAAGTGTCGTCCAGGAATAACGTAAAATTTGTAAAAGGCTTCACACCTAGAGCACTGTTGTCAAATATTTCGCGCATTAAATATTCTTTAACTTTGTAAATCATAACCTCTACATAATTTGACATACATTTATTTTTTTAATGGACTGGCTAATTAAAATACGTTGATTATTGAAAGATGTTTGAGAGTGAAAATATTATAATTAAAATTCATTTCAATTAATTTCGCTAATATACGAGTACGACAAATATTAAACTAACGAAAGGACACGAATAGCCCCGAAAATTTCCGAAGTTAATATTTTTTTGTTCACACTTTTACTTTTGTGATGAGAGAAATTCATTTATTTGAAAAATATAAAAATTATTTATTTTTTTAATCGATCGAACTAGCCGCAATGTAAATGATCTTCTAAAAACTTACTCCTAGTTCAAATCCAATATAATCTAATATGTGATCCAACTTTTGAACCATAAGAAGACAAGATGAAAATTTAAGGGAAATTTCTATAGAATAGTTGCGAATTATTGAACGCTGAATCAAACAGTTCATTGAAATCAAGACTAAACCCTAAGGGTTATTGATATACAATCAAACGCAAAAAAAAATCGAATTAAATTAAATTTTAAAAATTCACGCCAAATCTCAATTATCCGAAGAATATTACTAATTAATTAAAAAAAAAAAAAAAAAAACATATTACTAAATTATTAAGCAAATGTAATAACTGTTTTAATTAATCCTATAATACAAGATATTTAGCCTTAAGTGAAGCGTTGTATGTTGGCAACCTTAAGGCTATACTGTGGTACAAAAATTTAATTAAAAATGTTTTTTTTTTTAATAATTAACACTTTACAAAATAAAAATTACTTATTATTTTATAATAAAACATTTTTTAATGAAATTCACACTAACCTCAAAATGGGTCATAAAAACATGTCGATGCGATTGAAAATTATGGTAAATTTTTTATGTGATGATTTTCGTGTATTGTAACGGTTGAAAAAATCTAGTTATTGTACTAAATATCATCTCCATGTACAAACTAATATCGTCTGCCTGTATATCTGTCTATTTGAGATCTGTCACTGTTCACATACAAAGAATTGAACTGTATCAAATTATCACACTGAGAAAAATTTATGAAATCGTGAAGTTGTGTCAATAGAATTATGGTTCACGTAAGTCCCTCGTAGCTGGACCATGGCTCCCACTTAAGAAATGCTTGCGAGGGACCATCCCAAAAAGGTCTTAACAGATTAGGAGATAATCTGAAAAACCAACAATTAAAGGCATGGACCAGCTACGATAGAGGACGAATCGCCAAAAGCCTGTTTGGTGAAGGAAACTCGCTCGGTAACAGAGCCGAGGAGATCTTGAAACTAAACAGAGCTGATATTAGAGTCATCGTAGAGTTACTCACAGGGCATGATAACCTGAACAAGTTCCAACATCAGATTGGAAAAAGACAATCTCCCGCGTGTGACAGATGCGGACAAAATTCAGAAGAAACATCGATCCACTTTCTCTGTTACTGCCCGGCGCTCATACAGCAGCGAAGGAAATGGTTTGGTCCGGCCATAGTCGAACCAGAAGAAATTAGGATACTCAGCGCTAGGCAGATCCTGGGTTTCAGTACATCAGTTGGTTATAATAGCCACTGAAAAGCGTAGCGGGGATAGAGTACAAGGGTCTATTTGGCTAAGTGCTCTGAACCATTGCTTCGAGGCCCGATGCTCGAGCATGGCCCGCTAACCTCCATACCCCCAAGTCTGTTGAAATCAAAGTAACTATGTAGGTAGCTTCTTTTAACCAACTGCGCAAAGGAATGGAAGTTAAATTTTAGGTGGAGTTGAGTCCATTAAATTTGAATTGGGTAAATGATTTAAATTTTGATACAACAAAATAAATAGTACAATTAATAAATCATCAATAATTGACCTGGAACTTTATACATTTCAATCAATTTGTTTTAAAATTTATTGAAAATATTGAAGGATTTTTTGCAAATTTGAAAGAGTGATTGTTTGAAACTTATTATCGATGAATATAAATGAAAATATATTTTGATTTAAAATAATTTAAATTGCAATAATTCCTGCAGTATTATTGACTTACAAAGAAACATATAAAATATGTAGGGGTAGGAATTGGTTAGAATGATTTAAACAACCTGCTAAATTATGTATAAAGGCAAGCATTGCCAGTATATAATCGACATTATTAGAAAAAAAGTTCAGAATTCAGAGAAAAAATAACCGAATTATTGTAACACTCATAATGTGACATGTTCCTATATGTTTAAAACATATTCCTATATGCTGATACATCCATATCTCCTCACAAATTTTCTCATTTATAATAAATAAATCAATTGTAAAAAAATAATCAAAGAAATTAAATATAGAACTCAGAGAGTTTTTGAGTTGTTATCCTTAGATGCCAATATCAGATTTGCTAGTTGAAATCCCTAGAGTGAGTAATTACGGGTAAATACGTAATATTTTCAAGCGTTTGTAGATTCGCGTAAACTTTGTTTTCTTATCGGTCAATCAATCTCAAATTGCTGAATAATATTTTAGAACATGGAGTTCTCAATACATAAGGAAATTTTTTTTAAAAACTGTATATAGAGGTCATAAGAGGTTGTCTGATCAATTTTTTTGTCTCTTCAAAACACATATTGTTATAATTTTTTTCTATTTGTGGTTAATATTTTTGTTACAAAATATGCCCAATTATTTATTACCAAACGGTAAAGATTTTATTTTTTTGAACGTGAATTAATGGCCTATAGAAATAATTAATCAAGCAAAATTTAAGGAAGTGAATGACAACAGTATAGTTTCATTATCCCTTCTATTCCAAAATTAATAAAACTAATATTACTTTCATTTAACATGAGAAATAAAAATAAAAAAAAGAAATAATTCACATGAGCTAATTAACATCCTCACTCAAAACATATTCGTTGTGTGCGTAGTCATGGTAGGGACAATAAAATCGATGCCAGCGCTTCCAGTGAAAAATTTTGATGATAAAGGAGGCTGTTATGACTAATTTACAGTTCTTTACATGTTAATCTTATAGAAGATGTCAAATTAAAATTATTGAAAAACTGTGAAAATAAGAAATCAAATTGCACAAATATTATTTTTCAAATGTAAATTATCATAATTATTTATTTAAATTTGTGATACAATAATATTAAATTTTCAATGCAAGTCATAAATGCAATCCATACAATTATATATGCATCCATACAATTCTATAATTAAAGTAGTGTATCGTTACCATGGAAACGCCTCCAATAAAACTCACGCACGATGCGAATATATAAGAATTAATTCATTTGTATATTATGAATTGTAATACATGAGAGATACCAGCCTTGAATATTTATAGTAAACAAAACCTGTTTAGAATATTGCCAAAATAAAAAAAAAATAAAAATTGTATAACATTTCCGGTTTTCAAATGATAATGACCTAAATTTCATTCGATATGTGAATCATATAATGTTATATTCTTTATATATTTTAAGTATAAAAATTTAAAATCTAAAATTTTGCAATAAAAATAAAATATAAAATTTACACTTCAGTCGGGAATTCATCTTCTCTTAATATCATGAATCTCTTGTTACCGAAAATAGTATCTTACATGAAAAGCGCCGATTTTAGTGTAGTCATTACGTACATCATTTCTACAACTCTCTAAATAATTTGAAAGGGCAAATAAAAGAAAAAAAAATTCCGCCTTTTTTGATATTTTTTTTATACAGGGTGTTCCGTGACTCGATGAACATACTTTAAGAGCGAATTCTTTGGAAAAATTAAAGACGAAAGTGTCTTTTACACTTTTGTCCAAAACCCAAGAGTTAAGGAGTATAATAGGGTATTATCGTTAGTCAAAAATAAATTATGAAATTTGAAAAAAAGTTAAAATTTATGTAAAAATATACTTAAATATTCTGATTTCGAGTCATAAAAGCACATTTTCTTTTAAAATATTAAGATTAAAAATCGTAATTTTTAAACTGTATATCACGTGACCTAAAACGCGGGCAAGACGTGATGTCATATCGGTATGAACCATAGACCATCAATTAGTTCATTGTAGACAGCTGGGTATAATATATCCATAGATAATAAGTATTTATATATATTATAATCAGATGTTTATGAATATATCTGTCAAACTTATTTGTGTTATTTCGTGTAATGATATCGATATTACGTCATCAAATTAGATGCCCTCGTTTTTGACAGTTTAAAAAGGTTTAAAATTTAATTTAAGTTTTTGGCAAGAAAACGTGTGTATTTTTCCGAAACAAATTTTTGGTGGCTTTTTATTAGCAAAATCAATATTTTGAAGTACTTTTTCAAAAATAGTAGAATACCCTATTACTGAATAGTAAATTAATATGGGGCCATTCATTAATTACGTAAGCATTATTTCGACGATTTTAGACCCCTCCCTCCACGTAATCAAACATAAAATTTCTAAAACTTTTCTTTCATTTTTTAGAGTTTCGGAAAAAACTAAGACTAAAATTGCAAGTGGTTTTAATTTTTTTATCGAGATTATCCTTCACTGAAGAACGTTCTATAATTTTACACATCTGTTTTTTTTTTTCGTAAATGCATAATGATTTTAAAAAGCGGATATGACGTCAAAAACAACAATAAATAAATTAAATGTTGAACATCGTTGTTAATATCTTATCAAAAAAACGCAGATTTTAAGATATCGTGTTCGTTGTCGTTGTTCGCGTTTATGTAAAAAAATTTTACATAAAATATTTTATAAAACGCAAGGATACAGTTTTATTTACACAAAGATAACGCATGCGAATACTGTTTATAAGAATAAACATGCCGATAATAATTAAAAGCATAGTGAAATGTAAAAAAGAATTTCAAGTATGAAAACATTTCGAAAAGTTAAGTGAACTATAGTTTATTTCATAGAATTTGGAATTAAGGTAGTACCAGCATGAAATCACTTTTCGACAGATTTGGCCGAATTTTTTTTCTCGGGTTTATAATAGCTTTATTTATGAATTCCTAAAATTTCATAGTTTTTGACCGTTTAGATCGCGAGATATTTAAAGACAAAGTTCGCGATTTTGAGGGTCATGTCCCATTTAAAGCATGTAAAATGTCCGGTCTCTCCAACTATTTTTTATGATATTATTATATATTGAAGAAAAAGTAGAAAAAAATGTTTATACAATACAATTCTAAAAAAAAACTTTAGAAATTAATTTTCACTTTCGAGATATTAATTTTGACGTAAATTGATCGAAATTGGGACGTTGGCATAATTATTTCCCATTTTAAACGGTCAAAATTTCTGAAACTTTGGGAATTAATAGTAAGCATTATTAAATTCTTAAATTTAATTTTTCGTTAAATTCTGTCGAAAAAATTGTACCATTGCTTTAACATAGAAACTGCAAATACCATGCTGGAACATCCTTAAAAATTTATTTTTATACCATGTATATATGAAATGTACATAGTGTATTAAGTTTAGTCCCAAGTTTGTAACGCTTAAAAATAATGATGCTAAGAAAAAAATTTTGTCATAGCTGTTCATAAAATCACCTAATTAGTCCATTTCCGGTTGTCCGTCCGTCTGTGGACACGATAACTCAAAAACGAAAAAAGATATCGAGCTGAAATTTTTACAGCGTACTCAGGACGTAAAAAGTGAAGCCAAGTTCGTAAATGAGCATCATAGGTCAATTGGGTCTTGCGTCCGTAGGATCCATCTTGTAAACCATTAGAGATAGAACAAAAGTTTAAATGTAAAAAATGTTTCTTATCAAAAAATAAACAACTTTTGTTTGAAATATTTTTTCGTAAACATCACTGTTTACCCGTGAGGGCGCCAATTAGGCGGAAATTTTATAATATGTACTATACTTGAATATCAGTATGTATGTGTCACATGTATGTATGTGTTATGTGATAAAGAAATCAACACTGTCTATGCATGGTATTTCAACAATTAAGACAGTCAATTGTTTGTTTTCACTTGTTCATTGTAATTTAGGTGGTAAACTATTAAATTTAGCCGAGCGTTTAACGTAGTACGAGCGCCAAGGTAAGTTTAGCTTTGTGATTGAAATTATTTGTATCTCCTTTGAAAATTTTGAATTTTTTCAAAGAAATGATATTTTTGTATTTTTTGACCATTTTTTTCTTTGGACGCTTGCTTAGTTTTTGAAATAAAAAATCTAGAAAAATTAAAAATGCAATCAATATTCGATTTTAGAAAAAAAAAATTTTTTTGCCCATCTCTGAAGGCATTTGCTTAGCTAACGTAGCTCCTGCGCTTTTCATTTTTTTCTATTTTGTCAATCAACGACCATTTGGGAGTAGTATCCAAACCGAACAACGACCGAAGTTCCAGATCATTTGAATTAAACAATAAAGTTCTAATCAAGTAATGTGTTACATTTTGATGTGTAAAAAAAGTGTAGTAACTTTTTGTTTTGCATTTATTATGTTGGTATTATATGTGTGTGTTCAAGTATGTGTGTATTACGTGTATAAATAATGCATTGAAATTATAAGGCCCTGTACAGGGTGTTCTATTATTCATTGCACATCTCTTCACTTCCTGAATAAGCTGAAAAAATTAGAAAAAAATGCCAAATTTGAATCTGAGGAGAGATAAGTAATTTCATTCAATTTATAAAAATTTAAGACGTCCATGAAATAATAGACAAATGAAACAGGAAATATTTATAGTTTGGAGGAGTCACCTATATGCAAAATTTAAACAAACAAAAAACTGTTTTTGGCAATTTATATCATATTATTTGTTGTTTTTGTCGTTCGTCACAATTAATTGTCTAATAACTCACTTTCTTTCAATCTGTTTATTAAATAAGCCCTTCCTTTTAATAGACCAGGAGCTGACGGTATTTGAGTTTAAAAAATGTGAGTACAACATTTTTACAATTGATTCTACTTGAGATAAGCCTATAGATTAACATTCCGGATGTTGTTAGAAGGCCTATTGTTCCAACTTCTCGTGCTCAATGGCCCCAAATACCCCCGAATAACAAGTTTGGGATCATTTTCACCACTCGAATTGTAAATTTAGTATATTTACGGTTAATTTAAAATGCATATTATTAACGCAAATTGCTTATTTTTAATTTCTTATAAATCAATTTAGGTCACAAAATTTCTTGACACTCGAGCGAATCGAATGCCGAAAACCGCATTCAAATCCAACTAACTGTTCAAATTTTTCGAACTTGAATCGTTTCTAGTGTGTCGTTTCTGCGATTATTTAAAAAGCATATTATATTGTGATATGTGTAATGGTGTATGCGGAGGCTGGCTAACAAGTCTTTAGTTCATTGGACTCTCTAAGCACTGCTCACTGCTCACTGCTTAGTGCTCTGATCAATGTTATGAATGAAATGATTTGTTTTCATGTAATTTGAACTTTAATTTTTTTTTTTGTTCTTATGTATGCAAATTTATTGTTATTAAAGTTGTCTATATACAAAGAGTCTTATTACAAATCGTACATATGATAGAGTTTAGATTTATAATCATAGTATTGGTTCAAAGTACCTGTTTAGGTAGTACGAGCGCCAAGACCAGCGATTGAAATTATTTGTACCTTATTTTCAACTTTGATGATGAATTTTATTGTAACTTCATTTAATATCTAATATATACAATGTGCTCTGTTATTAACTGCAGAAACCTAACTTCCCAAAATAAGCTCATCAAGAGCAACAAAAAAACTCTTTTCCAAATTTGGATCTGAGCCTTAATTTGGAAGCTACAGGTATGACAAAAATTGATACATTTTATTATTCACTGACTATCATTCCATAGCCAGTAGCCAATGATAATCAGAAGATATTAGTAAATTTTTTTGAAAATAATATTCAACTGAGGTAGGGATTTTTAAAAATTATAACATGATTTGATTGGATTATATTATTTTGCAAAAACATTAAACTATTGTACGTAAACAAACAAACTATGTGACAATGGGTGTGGTTTGTTTGCTTAGGTCCAATGATAAGTTGTTTACTTATAATTATTATTATTTTCTCAGAATAATAGAAGACAGGGTTTTCTCTATGACCACCAACTCTTATGGTGAAACTAAGGTAGTTTGGTTGCGATAGGTGGTTTTGGGTGGCAAAAATGTGAAAAAATATATATCTGTCCTTTTCTAACTCATGTGGACTTGCGGAAATTTTCAGGACAAATTTGTGGAATGATCTAGAAAGTTCCAAAATGTGTGCAAAGGTCAAAATCGATTCGAAATTTTCTAGAAAATTATAGAAAGTTCTAGAAAGTTTGTTTAAATCGACAACTATAATCATGATCAACTTTAAACTGACCGCCGAGAGCTGTTAGCGTCATCTCTCGACGACCAGTAAAACTATCAAGACAGACCTGGATAACCAGTGTTTTTTCAAGGGTTTTATTGTTAAAAACAAGTTATTTATATTAAAATATTCTGTCTGCATGTAAATTTTATTTAATATAACGATTTTCTAACAAGAAAAAGGACAATAGAAGCTTATAGAATTGAATAAAACCCTTCTCTCAAATATTCTTTTAACCAGAAGCCTCTAGAACAACCTCAGGGAGGCTCTCTCGGCGACTTGAGTCAGTCTTTCTTGAGAATCCAAAGAGTTTGGATCTAAAAAGAAATCAAATCGAGAATAAATAGAAAGCATATTAATCAAATTAAATTTTTGAAAATGTTTCTAACTTTGAAAGTGATTTAAAACTAAATACTCTCGAGTGTTCCGGTACTAGAAATTTCGAAAATCGATGTTATATAAACCAAAATTCAGTGACTTTCCATCAGTCTGATCGTGTTTACAGTCGAGAGAAGATTAATTGAAATTAAGAGTGAACAGTAATGAAACAAATTCAAGTGATTTTGACAAGTGAAAAAGAACGAACTATTTGAATATTCTAGAGTGTTCTGGTATTAGAAATTTTGATATTCGACGATATATAAACCAATATACAGTGATGTATTTTAATCCGAGCAACGCCGGGTTTGGCTGCAAGTAAGTTTAAACCTTCAGGATGAAATTACTGATATCGACTAGTGTCAAATAAGCTCGGCGTCGATAATTAAGCCCCCTTAAAGATTCATTTTATATGAAACGCACTATAATAAAAATAAATACAGTAATATAAATAATTTTACCCACAAGTCTTATTTATATTATTTACAAGCTAACACTAAACACTGCATATTTGAACTCTTCATATATGGAATAATTGTACCAAAAAAACAAGTGAAAACAAACAATTGACTGAGTTAATTGTTGAAATACCATGTATAGACAATGTTGATTACTCTGTCACATTACACAAACATACATGTTACATATATATATAACTGATATTTCCATGTAATACATACTATACAATTTGCGCTCTCACGGGTAAACAGTGATGTTTACGAAAAAATGTTTCCAACAAAAGTTATTAATTTTTTTTTTAAATTAATTTTGTTCTATCTCTAACAGTTTACAAGATGGGTCCTGCGGACCCAAGACCCAATTGACCAATTCACCAATGTTGCTCATTTACGAACTCGACCTCACTTTTTATATCCTCGGCACGCTATAAAAATTTCGGCTTGATATCTCTTCTCGTTTTGAAGTAATCGTGATGACGGACGGACAGACAACCGGAAATGGAATATTTAGGTGATTTCATGAACACTTTTTCGTTCTGCGTGTAGTCATGGTAAGGACAATAAAATCGATGCCAGCGCTTCCAGTGAATTTGGCAATAAAGGAGGCTGTTATGACTAATTTGCAGTTCTTTACATGTTAATGTTATAGAAAATGTCAAATTAAAATTATTGAAAAACACTAATTAATTAAACTTAACAGATTAAAAATTGTGAAAATAAGAAATCAAATTGCACAAATATTATTTTTTAAATGCAAATTATCATAATTATTTAATTAAATTTGTGAGATAATAATATTAAATTTTCAATGTAAGTAATAAATACAATCCATACAATTATACATGCATCCATACAATTCTATAATTCAAGTAGTGTATCGTTGTCATGGAAACGAAAGTTGCGAATATCAAAATTTTGTTCATAGTATCAATATTTTTAAGCGTAACAAACTTGGGACTAAAGTTAGTATACCTTGATATATTTCATATATAAATGGTATAAAAACACACTAACTTTGTATACAATTTTGCCAGTTAATTACAATTTTTTTTATCATAAAATTTTTTTGTAATTACACGTTCGGTTTTTTTTTTTTGTTTAATAATGTTATTAACTCTACCTTTGATGCTACGTATATATTTGAATAACAATTCAAATCCGTTATTATTCGTAATAGATAATTGAAAATGGTTTTATTTTTTTTGTGTTTTAATTCTGAATTGGTTGTTATACATGTATATATGAAATATACATAGTATATTAAGTTTAGTCCCAAGTTTGTAACGCTTAAAAATAATGATGGTAGGAAAAAAATTTTGTCATAGGTGTTCATAAAATCACCTTATTAGTTCATATCCGGTTGTCCGTCCGTCCGTCTGTGGACACGATAACTCAAAAACGAAAAAAGATATCGAGCTGAAATTTTTACAGCGTACTCAGGACGTAAAAAGTGAGGTTCGTAAATGAGCATCGTAGGTCAATTGGGTCTTGGGTCCGTGGGACCCATCTTGTAAACCGTTAGAGATAGAACAAATGTTTAAATGTAAAAAAATGTTCCTTATCCAAAAATTAAACAACTTTTGTTTGAAACATTTTTTCGTAAACATCACTGTTTACCCGTGAGGTCGCCAATTAGGCGAAAATTTTATAAAATGTACTATACTTGATTAACAGTTATGTATGTGTCACATGTTTGTATGTGTTATGTGATAAAGAAATCAACACTTACTATGCATGGTATTTCAACACTTAACTCAGTCAATTGTTTGTTTTCACTTGTTTTTATAATGTTTCTGTTTAAATGGACAACGTTTATTAATATTGGCTTGGCTGTACTGTTATTATATGTAAAACATGTGTTCATTGTATTTGTTCTGTGATGGGCGTTCAAGTTTATAACGCCATGATTAGATTACTGGTTATTTAGTTTTTTTTGTTTTTGTTAACGTCATATAAGTAGTTTTGTTAAGTGCTGCCAATTATATCGACTCTGAATTCGCTAGGATTGCATTGCCTCTTACCCGAAACATTATGATGGTGGTGTTGTGGGGGTGGGGGGTAGTATGCAGTGAGAAGTGAGAAGTCCAATTTCGTCATATTAAATTTATTTTAACTACATCAAAAATTTAAGAATGAAGTAATATAAATGTGTTAGAAATTTCCACATTTTGTCCATAATTTTGCACGAAAACTATCAGTCAGTTTGTTTTGGCATTAATCCTTAAGTATCTATCAACACTTAATAACAAGGTATAGACATACAAATTTTACACAAACATGAATCGAACAAAACGAACAAACATAAAAATTCTGCTCAAACGTGAAAATCATGAACAAAATCAATTCTCACTACTCTAATTGCTGAGGTTTAATCCATCGTGGTGGCGATTCAGCAATCATAATGCTAATTTTTGCTTTTTCGACCCTGACACGGTGGCTCGGCAAAATTTTGAAAAAAACTTACCCGCCCGGCAAAATCTTCTAAGCCCACCATCATATATATTATATTTTATATAACATTATAAATGCGAAAATAACTATGAAGTTTGAAACTAATTATTTTGGTAGTTTATATTCTAGTCCTAAGAAGGTGAAAAACGGGGGCAAATTACGGGGGGGGGGGGGTTATTCCTTGGTTCAATCTACTTCAAATTTTGCGTTAATAGAATAGAATTGAATTGGATTTTGCCTCTTTTCAAAAACTAAGAGTTCCATACCAAAAAAGCATCGAATTTTTGAACAAAAAGAGGTATATGATGGCAAATGAAGTGAAGGCTATAACACAAAAATATTTGTATTTAAGAGTTTCCCATCGAAGCGGGTGGTCAACAGCTAGTAAATATCTTATAATCACAATAATTCTCCCCCCCCCCAAGGGGCCATAGAAGATGCAGGCAGATCGCGAGATCCCCTAATATTTAAAGAAGCAGTCTACCACAGTGATACTCAATGATAAGGATTATAGTTCAAACAGAAGGTACATAGTGCTTCACATGATGCACAAAATTTAAATTATTTGACTTACCCTTGACCTTTCTCTTTTTTAGGTATTAGACAAAAATTTCTGGTACTAACCTGAAAAAAATGAAAATAAAATTAATAAAAATTATAACTTTTCCTGCAATTTTATATTGTTTAAAATATCGAAATCTATATTATTAAAGAAAGTTTTCAATTTTTAATTATTTGAAAATTACATCAGATATCGAAAATCTTACTTTTCGTCTTATATCGTCAAGTTATAAGATAAGATAATTCACTACCAAAATTGAAAATATACATTTTTTTTTGTTTACCTGAAATTAAGTGATTATACATGCTTAAGACAATTTGTCTATTAAAATTATAGTACAGTAGAATCTCGATAAGTTAAAGTCCAAGGGAAACACAAAATATTTTAAGTTATAGAGGTTTTAAGTTATCAAGGGTCTATGTTAGGTAAAGGTTAATATAGAGGTATGTACATGTTTCTATGTACCCTAGTTAATATAGAGGTATGTACATGTTTCTATGTAGTTACTGAGGGCCTATACAGAGATTATTTATTTAAGTTATAGAGGTTGCGTATTTTAAGTTATAGAGGTTTTGGGCTATGATGGGAAGGGAACATAGTATTTTTTGAAGTAACAGAGGTTTTTATGTTACCGAGGTTTAAGTTATCGAGATTCTACTGTATCTGGATGACCGAGCTTTAATCGGTATTTTTTGAGTTAAAAAGACACAAATTTTATCACTAATAAGAATAACTTAAAATGTCGCTCCACAAATACCAATTTGAATGTCCCGGTAATGTACTTTCTTTCGCTAATAGATGTCAGGAAGAGTCATATTTTGCAGTCAATGTTTGTTTTTTCTGAAAACACGGATAAAACGGCGTTTTCTAAAAATGCAACCTATCTAGATTGAATTTTCATATCAAGATTATAAGATTCGAAGAGCATATCTCAGTCAAACTTGATATATTTAGGATGAAATAAATAATTTAGAGCAAAAAATTAAAAAACTATATATACTCACTGTCAGAAAAACAGTTAAAACATTCTAAGCGTACTCATCATATGTTATGTTATAATAGTAACACTTAGAATGTTTTAAAACGAGCATTTTTTCTGACATTGAGTATACATTTGATTCTGATTAAACATTATAAAATTAATTTCTCGGTAATAATTAATTAGACAAGATGAATCAACTGGTGAATATCGTCTCAGTCTAGCAAATAAATATGGCGCCGTCATCGTCGCTATCATATGTGACATGTGAATGTGTAAATACTTCAAACTCAACTCTCAAACAACATAAAAAAACATAAAGGATTATGTTCATACACATTTTTTAATTACTGTACAAGAATATTTATTAACGAACACAAGAGCATAACAGTCAACATTCAAACGCAACGGCAACAACGTACAGTCATCAACTTTGTATAACGTATAAGCGTTACGTCCATATACATAAAGTATTTCATTGTCAAGATCATTAAAAGAATGTAAGTAATTGTTTGAATGTAAACAAACATAGTGTGAAATACTCATATCACCTCTGTGTACAAAATAAAAATGCACAATTATTTTCTAGTAATATCCACCCGCATCGCTGGGTTTAAAAGTAAAGATTGATAAAAATTACACTCGCTTATCCCCTTTCTATAACACTCGAAATAATGGTAAGGATTGTTTTACACAGGTAAAATATATGTATGGTTTTCTATTTTTTTAAATGTATAATAGTCGTAATTATTCATTGAGTATATCAGAAAAGATGGCCGTGAAATATTTTATATTGATTATTTTTACCGACATCTGTAATTTATGGTAATGTCAAATTAAATTAATTTTGAATGCTTTTTTTTTTTTTTAATTAATATATCTTGATATGGAACTGCTCCCGTAGGTGATTTCCTGGAGATCCTCCAAAAAAAGATGCCTGGCGATGACCACCATATCTCTATTTTGGATTATCCAAATGAAAAAATTCAGCAAATTTTTTTAGTCGATAAATAAATGCAGGTATTAATCGATGGAAAATTATTATTTTTGATAAAATGGCGACTTTCAAAAACAAAATTCTTCCAAAAATTTCGAACTTCAAAGTTGTCAAAAATATAGAAATAACTTTCAGAAATCTTATTTCTTCGATTAAAAGCTGGAGAAAGTATCTTAGAAGATTGAGAAATGCTGTTTCGAGAAAAATGCGAAAAAATTTCTCGGATCACCTTGAAATTTTCAGAGAATATACTTAAATACATGTACATTCAGGAACTGGACATAACCCCTTAAATAAAAAATTCCCTATAAGTAGAATGATATTAAAATTCAGTAAACCGTCAGCACCCGTGTCAATTGTACGGTAAAGTTTAGCCGGGTGATGAAAGATTTGCTTACGAATTCTGAACATAGATAAATATTTCGCTCACTAAATATTCTTTAACTTTGTAAATCATAACCTCTACATAATTTTATATAAATTTAGTTATTTAGCACTAGCTAATTAAAAATAGTTTGATTACGTGATAAAAAAGAAATTCTAATTAAAAAGGTGAGAATATGCGAGTTCCCCTGTAGTACATACCTTGAGGTAATAAATATGGTAATCTGATACATAGGAGGGATTGATTTGAATGACACTTGAATCAAACGGTTGATCAAGTCAATTCCCGTGACTTCCATATTTTTTATACAAGGGAGAAAGCATTGTTTCTGTACTCATTAATTCCATGTGTGAGGGCGGTGTTTATACAAAACAAAAAACAAAAAAGATAAAATATGAAAGTTGAGATAAGTCAAAATTATCACGAGTCAAAGTCAATTATAAAAATTATTTTTTTCAAAAAAACTGTACACAATTTCATCGATAAAAATAAATATTTAAAGACCCACTTATGGTATTAAATATAAAAATGTGGTGTGAAGAACTTCACGAGACATCTATATACAGGGTAAATCATTTTATTCCATATACGCCGGAAAGAACTAACAATTTTTATTGAAAATATTTTTACGAAAAACGTTAAAAATAAAAGCCATCGGAGGAAGATTTGACTTAAAAATATGTCATTAATGAATTTTATCGAAAGTAAATACGCTTACGAAGCTATGCAAGGATTGAATAATAATATTAGTGATTTCAATAAAACTTTATAAATACATTTTTTGATTAACAAAGTTTCCAAAAATCACCAAAAAATTCCCAGGTCGACTTATTTTATCGTTCAAAGTTAGCTGAAAAAATGATGAATTATATAGGTTATCCTTTACAATTGGATATTTCTATATCAAAAAATCTAGAGAGTGAGATAAAAAACTATCTTAAATATTTAGACAATCTTGTAGTTTAAAATAACACCATAAAAATATAGCTTTGCCGATGATATCAAAACAAAATTTTAATTTTATTATGATTTCATCGAAGATCCATCATTTGATGAATAGAGACGACTATAGTTAGAGTATTGATGATTGAAGAGCGATATCTATATTATCAAATTTATAAGCATTACTTGCACACAATATATTATATATTTTTGTAGTTGCGTGGTATTGTAAAGCTAAAAATAACTCATTACTTCACTACAAAGCATGTATTTGGTTTATATATATGTACCGTGCAATAAACCAAAACTCTTTTACAATACTGTAGGGAAACAATCATCTTAAAGTAAATCGATAATTGCAGGTCAAAGTTATGGACACAGGAAAATGTCCTCTATTGGCCATGATAACTTTTGAATAAAGCATTTTTCCGTAGTTAGCGTGTTTTCTTTCGATTAAATGAATGATTCTCTTTTGACGTAGAATAAATAACCTCTGTGTGATATAATCTGAAGATGGAGGTGTAAAGATTTTTACGTGATTAAAAATAAATCCTCTTTCCTTTAACACTAACACTATTAAAACGAAACCAATTGTCAAGATTTAAAATCACTGATTATACGTTAATATCTGTGACAGTTCGAAACAATATTGGTGATTATGAACACTATACATCGCCATACATTATATAAAAAGTCGGTAAGTATGGAACCAACTAAATGTTCAAAGGTTCGATAAACACCTAAATAAATACCGAATATTAACGAAGATAAACGCATTAAAAAAAAAAAACAAAAATTTAACTGAGTGTAAACGTACGTAAATGGGCTTCCCAAAAAACACTGTTTTTTTTTTTGCGTTCACAACTGGATATAATCCCTTAAGATGTTTGTTTCCCTACAGTATTGTAAAAAAGTTTTGGTTTATTGCGCGGTACATACATATAAACCAAATACATGCTTTGTAGTCAAGTATTGAGTTACTTTTGGTTTTACAATACCACCTACAAAAATTTATAACATATTGTATGCAAATGAAACTTATAAATTTGGTAATATAGATATCGCTCTTCAATCATCAATACTCTAACTATAGTCGTCTCTGTTCATCAAATGATAGATCTTCGACGAACTCATAAAAATTAAAATCGAGTCGTATACCCGTCTCGCATCCTCCTCTATGAGCAATGCGGTCTTGGATAAAGGGACATACAATAAAGTTCATGGCACCCAATAAAATTATAACAATGGTGGTTTTGATTTAAGATAACTCGCCCATGTCTGCCTTAAGGGCTTATTGATACGGAACCTCGCAATAAATTACAATAATAAGGCTCTTTCAATAAAACACCGGATCGTACATCGATTGTAGCAGTATTATAAAGAACAAACACAATCTAAGAATAGCTGTCTAGTGTTTTTCAATGCGTTGTCTTGTTGCATTAAATACCATTAAATTTATAAATATATCCGACTTTGGTGTGATTGAGTTATGTTCAGATCTGTTATCAGATCATATTAAAAACAATTGACAATGATTAATTATAACTTTATATGTCAGAGAGCTTCATATTTATGTTTACACATAATCGTACTAACTAGATTTCATACTATTCAAGCTATTTTATTGACGTTCAATCAGCCCAAATAACGTTTATTCACATAATTCATTGATTTTGTAAGCTTTTAAGTTTATTAAAGATTTACTAGCTCGATCCGAGCGGAAATCCGCTCGCCTAGTTACAGTAACCCGTGGCTTAAAACAACAAACAACAAATTTCGTAGAAAAGTGGTGAAAAAAATCAAAAGTTCTTAAATTAGCATTAGGAGAACATGTATTAAAAATAGTAATTACATGTCTAGAGAGCATCTGTAAAAACGTACATGTTTACCTAATAAACTTATTACTTAAATTAATGATATTTTTTCGCTCAAATTATTTGTCTAGCGTGTTTTTTCCTAAGTGGTATAGTTTTAGACCTTGAGTATATTTTTTGTCAAACCTAGACATAATAATCTTGAAAATGAATTTAAAAAAAAATTCAATTTTGTATATTTTAAAAATTATGACAGAAATCGAAAAAATTTTTATTTTATATCGTCAAGTTATAACATAATCAAATAGGTATAATTAAACTAATACATATTTTGAGTTTTTACTCCTCGCGCTAGTGGTTTGTTGAAGTATAGCGTATATAATAAATAAGTTTTTATAATTAGTTTGAAGAAAGAAGACTACAATGTACTTTTAATTGTTGCTATAGTCTTAAGCCGAATGGATTAAAATTTTTGGAAAGGGCATCCAATATTCAGCTAGTTAAAATAATTAGTTGATATTAGGGCCCTGTAAATTTAATACAAAAAATATGATGAAAGCATTGAACAGAATACAGTATATTTATACTATGTATATATGAAATATACATAGTACAGTAGAATCTCGATAACTTAAACCTCGGTAACATAAAAACCTCTGTTACTTCAAAAAATACTATGTTCCCTTCCCATCAGAGCCCAAAACCTCTATAACTTAAAATACGCAACCTCTATAACTTAAATAAATAATCTCTGTATAGGCCCTCAGTAACTACATAGAAACATGAACATACCTCTATATTAACTAGGGTACATAGAAACATGTACATACCTCTATATTAACCTTTACCTAACATAGACACTTGATAACTTAAAACCTCTATAACTTAAAATATTTTGTGTTTCCCTTGGACTTTAACTTATCGAGATTCTACTGTATATTAAGTATAGTCTCAAGTTTGTAACGCTTAAAAATAATGATACTAGGAAAAAAATTTTGTCATAGGTGTTCATAAAATCACCTAATTAGTCCATTTCCGGTTCGTCCGTCCGTCTGTGGACACGATAACTCAAAAACGAAAAAAGATATCGAACTGAAATTTTTACAGCGTACTCAGGGCGTAAAAAGTGAGGTCAAGTTTGTAAATGAGCATCATAGGTCAATTGGGTCTTGGGTCCGTAGGACCCATCTTGTAAACCGTTGGAGATAGAACAAAAGTTTAAATGTAAAAAATGTTCCTTATCAAAAATTAAACAACTTTTGTTTGAAACATTTTTTCGTAAACATCACTGTTTACCCGTGAGGGCGTCAATTAGGCGGAAATTTTATAATATGTACTATACTTGATTATCAGTTATGTATGTGTCACATGTTTGTATGTGTAATCTGATAAAGAAAGCAACACTGACTATGCATGGTATTTCAACAATTAACTCAGTCAGTTGTTTGTTTTCACTTGTTTTTGTATGTAATGGCTAACACATTTAGTAAATCAATGCGTTTATTAGGTTCTAATTAATCTTAAGGTAGTTTACTCGTAAATTCACCGCCACGTAAGTCATCTTTTTTATAATTTGCAAACCACCCTCTTTTCGAGCAAGCAAATATGGTACTCCAATCTATGACTATCTAATAGTATTGAAAAGAGTTGATAGATAAACATTGCCCTCTTTTGTATACGACACTGGTTATAGGAAAAATTAATTACTGCATGTTAACATTGACACTTTAGTGATGTCTATATGTGTGTTAAATTTCTATATTCGGTAACAAATAACAAAATAGTATTACGTATTACCAGTGTTATAAATTCAATGGGTACTCATTCATTAGAAGCAATAATTTTCAATTCGGACGTGGGAAAAGTTCAATTATTATTGGTTTTAGGTTAGGTTAGGCTGTCCACGAAGGACACACTTAAGCTTTAGAGCCCATTGTGATGTCATATACATGATTTACCACCTCTTCCGCTGATAATTTAATGCATCAGCTCCTCAATTATTTTGAGAGGCTGAATGCACCTCCTTTAGGCTACACAAGCCCACAACTATTAATTAAATTAATTTTTGTACGGCGGGAATCGAACCCGCTATGCTAGCCATATCGCGAGCGGAATTGGTAACGCCTTAACCAACTGAGCTACGGGGCCTGACTATTATTGGTTTTATTTCGATAGAAATTTTTCACATTCTATTTTCCAGTCCTAAGCACAGGTTATATTATTTACCCCGTAGGTACTTTTTGTAAATTTGTTTTCTGGAAATATATTATTATTATTATTATATTTACGAAGGTATTGTTTTGATGTCGAAATTTAATAGAAATTTTATTTTTTTTCGTTGGAATTTATAAAATGAAAATTTTTTGAATAATGTGAATATTAAATATATCAAAGTATACTTAGTTTAGTCCAAAGTTTCTAACGCTTAAAAAAATAGATACTATGAACAAAAATTTGGTATATTTGTTCATAAAATCACCTAATTAGTCCATTTGTCCCTCCGTTTGCCTGTCTATCCACGATGACTCAAAAACGAAAATAGATATCAAGCTGAAATTTTTATAGCGCGCTCAGCATGTAAAAAGTTACCTAAATCGAGTTCATAAACGAGCAACATAGGTCAATTGGGTATTGAATCCGTGGGACCCATTTTGTAAACCGTTAGAAATAGAACAAAAGTTTAAATCTAGAAAAAATTCCTCGTAAAAATTAACAACTTTTGGTTGAAACATTTTTTCGTAAACATCACTGTTTACCCGTGAGGACGTAAATTATAATGGAAATATCAGATATGTGTGTGTGCATGTATGTATGTGTGATCTTTCTTTAATCACATGACGAAAAAAAAACAAACGTTTGCTTAATCAACATTGTCTATAAATGGTATTTCAACAATTTATTCAGTTAATTGTTTGTTTTCACTTGTTAAAGTATGAATTTCGAAAAATTTGCTAAAAATTTCCGATTTTTAGTTTGCAAATATCATCAATAGCCTTTCAAGATTTGCATACCATTTTAAAGCCTAAACTAAATAAAATTGACTTAAAATGGTCGAATGTTAGGAAATACATCTGTTACAAATTGTTGGCAAACTAATTATAATTAATTAATTAGTAATAAATTATGCAAACAGAATGTAAAATATCAAACTTTTAAATCTGTCTGCGACGGTACATATGCAATTAAAAAGTTTACTCTGTCGGTGACTGTACTTTATTTTTTTTCAACTTTGTTATTTATTTTTTTGCAACTGTTAGTTCTAAAAATTGTCACCAGTCACCCGAACAGAGCTCAGTGCGATTTGATTTAAAATCACTCTCTTTTAAATTTTAAGCGTCATAAGGAAAACATCTTGGAATAATTAATTTAAATTATTTATTCCAAGATGGATACAAATATTTTTTAAACACACCTTTTAGTGTGTGGCAATAATTAAATTATTTAATTTTTTATAATTTATTTAATTAATTCTTATCAAGAATTTATATTTTTGAATACGACAGTTTAAACATATATTTTTGTTAAATGTCGTTTATTGAAAACACACAATTATACAGAGTGTAAAAGGGACATTCTGTAATAATTTAAAAATTGTGTAACTTTATATTATTTTCCTTTGTATGTTTTTTGTGGCGTTTAGAATTTTATTTGTGAGCACAATTCCTTATAAAATGTAATTTTATGGAATTGTATTCACTGTGATCACAAACTACATACAGGTAACATTTTATTATATATTGAGATATGTTAATTTTTTTCTAAATTTATATCAAAAGATGTTTTTCAAAAACTTTGTATTTTGGCTTTAAATTCAACATGTGAAATTTCATGTAAGTTTCAAGTTCAATTACGTTATGTAAAACATTTTATATTTTTTTTGAATTAATGAAATAAACAAACTTTATATTTTTTTTATTTTAAACGTAGACTTTTTATTTGTATTGTTAATACTTTCTGGGGGGTAATCGCCTTCGGCGTTATCTTTGGGCCTAGCACGTAAATTGATCTGTTTCGGTTTTTTTTAAACATTAGTAAAAATCTTAAACACATTTTTATTTTTTTGAATGTTTCAAACCGGGATGTTTCCCTTTAGTAACACGGTTTAATATTTTTTTGGATATGGTAAATATTAATCTGAGTGTTCTGGGGGTTGCGAGGAATTTTGGCTGAGGCTGACTTCTTGTTCTCGACGCAAGTCGAGAATCAATTAAGTATTTAAATTTTGGGAAGAGAAAAAATACGTTTCTTTTTTTTTCTAATTACCTCACCAAAACATTAATTCCCGCAACACTTGGTAGCGAGAGCGTTAACTACCAATTTCGTTTACACTTGGTAGCGAGCGTATCACTTTGTTAGCAGAGCTCCGCGAGCTACGATTTTCGTACATTTGGTAGTGAGCGTAACACTTTTTTTAGTTTTTTGCGTTATATCTGGTTACGTTACTTTAAAGAATCTACGTTTAATTTTCTCTAAAATTTTTTTGACTAGTAAAGTTTTCTTGTATGTAGTTTGTGGAATCACGTAAGTTGAATATTTTCGTATATAAATTTTATTTCATAGTTTTTTTTTGTATGTTTCTTTATTGGCTATTTTTTAAATTAAAAAAAGAAAAACTTTTTTTTTATTTACATGAATATTTATTTTGAAACAAGTTCATATTTCATCAAAATTAATTCAAACGTTTGTAATTTTTACTTTGTTGAACTTTACTAATTTCTTTTTTTGTTTTCGTTTCGTTAATTTTTTTTTTGAGGAAATCAAATAAAAGGGAAAAATGTCGTCTGACGACGAAGATTTTCGTGGTTTTCCAAAACCTGTTAAAGACAAAAAATACAACAACAAAAGAATACAAACGGATTTTAATGTCGTTGACAAAGATGTTCAAGTATCAGTTCAACAAAAGGATGAGACAATACAATGTTTTATTGATCCGGTACCATCAACGTCGTATGATACGCAAGCGGCAAAATATATTCATGTAGATCATTTAACACACATTATTTCATCACTAAATACCAAGATAAGTAAAGAGAAATCTCAAGATTTTAAATTTAGATTTGAATCTCTTACAAATAACATTAAAATTTTAGATTTATTTGATACAAGTTCAATTATTAATTTTATTATTGAAACTAATAGTGTTGTTTCATTAAGTTTAGTTGATGAAAATTCTCTTATTAAATTTTTAATTACAAAATGTAATTCAAATACAAAACACTTTTGGTCAAAGCAAATTTCAAATAATAAAACTTGGACTTATATTTCAAATATTTTATTATCTGAGTATATATCTCCTGCACAATTGCAAATTGCAATTGATAGATACATTAGAAGAAGACAACTTCCAAATGAAAAGTTTTCTGATTTCGTAACTGATATTTTGAAATACTCGCAAATACTAATGCCTAAAGAGGACATTAAAATAGTTATACAAATTATATTTGCCCATGTTAATCAGAAAACCTTTAATTTGATTAAATTGCTTCCAATTCCTGAAACTTTAGTTTCTTTAAATTCTTTTGTAAGAAATTTACAAGAAATAATAACAAGAGAAAATTCATTTAATAAATTTAACTTGTATCAAAATAGAAGACAAAATAGTGTTAATGATCAAAATTCTAGTTTAGTTAATATTGAACAAAATGTTCAAAATGTTCAAAATGTTAAGGATCTTAAGCCTGAAACTACAGGTCAAAATGATAAAAAAGCTTCTGTTCAGATAGCAAAATCAAATTTAAATAAAAGTAGATCTATATTTTGTGTTTATTGCAAACGAACAGGACACAAAATTCAACAATGTGTTAAATTAGCCAATAGAGACACAACAAGTTCAAAAAACTTGAACCATGCCACACACTAGGTTCTTCAAAAAATGCATCTTCGATGCCCTTAATTTATGTTTCTGTGAACAATATTAAAATATTATCTCTTTTAGATTCGGGATCAACTATAAATGTGATTTCTAGAAAAATGTTTAGTAAATTAAAAATTAAGAAAGTTATTTATGAAGATGAAAAAATTACTGTTACATTACCGGGATCAAATTATGTAGCTATGAAGAAGAAGGTTACGTTACATGTCAAGATTAGTAATTTCAGCTGGAATTTAGAATTTTACTTAATGGAAAAATCCATTTTTGATATGATTATTGGAGCACCGTCTCTCAACAAATGTGGTATGATTTTAGATATTAGTAATAACAAAGTATTTTTTAATTCATTTAGAAATATTGAAATTCCTTTTGAAAAAAATTGCACACAATTTTTCGTTAATATTATTTGTGAATTACCACTAAATTTGTCAGAAAAGGATAAAGAATTTATGGATTCATTATATAAAAAGTATAAGTCAGTATTTTCTGAAATTCCTGGCCGAGCAAAAAATTATGAATATCATATTAAACTTAAAGATGATACACCAGTTTATAAATCTGCATATTTTTTACCAAAAGATAAATCTTTACTCTTAAAGCAACATTTGGATGAGCTTTTGAAATTAAATATTATAGTTCCTAGCCAGTCTAGTTATGCATCTCCTGTGTTTTTTGTTAAAAAACAGGATGGTTTTCGCATGGTAGCTGACTATAGGTTCGTTAATAAAAAAATTGTGTTTGATCCGATTTCAAATGTATCGATCAATCACGTATTTTCTAGTCTAGGAGGCGCAAAAGTGTTTTCTACCTTGGATATGTCAAAGAGCTACTACCAGTGTAGCTTGAGTAAAGAGAGCAGAGATATTACTGCTATTAATACGCAATGGGGACAATTTTCTTTTGTTTGTTGTCCGTTTGGACTTAATATTAGTTCTCAATGCTTATATCGTTTTCTAATTAAAGAATTTAACGATTTGTTGAATGTGTGTATCTTAATTTATTACGATGATATTATAGTTTTTTCAAGCTCGATTGATGATCATAAAATTCATTTAAACCAGGTATTAAGTAGATTTAAAAAACTTAATTTAACTTTAAATCCAAATAAAAATAAATTTTTTATGGCACGTCTAAAAATTCTTGGCCATATTATATCATCAGAAGGTAGACGTCCTAATCCTGACAAAATTAGTGCTATTTGTGACATGCCAATTCCAAAAAATATAAAGGAGTTGCAAAAATTTATCGGAATGGCAGCGTTTTTTGCTCGCTATATTGAGCATTTTAGTTCTATTGTTGCACCGTTGAATGAATTAAAAAAGAAAAATGTTCAATTTAAAATAACTGATGTACATGTCGAGGCTATTTCTAAATTAAAAAAAGCTTTAACGTCTGCACCAATTTTGAAATTTCCTATTTTTGACGATAAATATCCCTTTGTTGTGAGAACGGATGCGTCATCTGTTGGCCTAGGAGCCGTTTTATTGCAAAATATTAATGGGAATTTACACCCAATTGAATATTGTTCTAGAAAATTAAATCCCGCTGAAATGAGATATTCCGCGTATGAGTTAGAGCTTTTAGCTGTAATTTTTTCATTAAATACTTTTAGTGACTACCTTGTCGATAGACATTTTTTCTTAGAAACCGATAACAATGCTTTAGTGTATCTTTTTAATTCACCACAAAAATTTAACAAACTTTCGAGATGGATTTTGACACTGTCAAAATTCAATTTTACACCGAAACATATTAAGGGCATAGATAATACTGCAGCAGATTGTTTATCTAGATTGTTTTCGAATGGTAATTTCTCTACAAATAATTTTTTATTAAAAAATGATAATGGTAGTAATTATTCGGGTGAAGATCCATCTTTAATTGACAATAATAATTTGGTCAAGGATGAATCTTTACAAAACGACCCGGTTTTTCTATTAAATACTTTAGTTACTGAACCTCAGGGTTTTCTTTCAATTAAGCTTGCACAAGAGAATTGTAATCAGTGTAAATTCATAATGGATCAATTAAAAAATGGCCATAATGTTAATAACTTTTCACTTAAAGACGGTCTTTTGCTGCGCGAAGTTGGACGGAATAAATTAAAACGAATAGTTCTACCAGATTCAATGCTTGAATATGTCATTAAATATTATCATAATTCTTTATATGGTCAGCATGGTGCTGTAACTAAAACTTATAGAGAAATTGCCAAAAGATTTTATCATAATTTATTATATAAAAAAGTTGTAGAATTTATTAAAAATTGTACAGTTTGTCAACAATTTAAACCTTATAATAAAAATACGAATGTGCACACAAAGTCAACGGTTCCCACTGGTATTTGGGATAAACTTTACATAGACTTTATCGGTCCTTTAATTCCATCTTTGGATGGTGGAATGAAATATATTTTAGTTATTCTTGATTCATTTAGTAAATTTGCTATTACATGCTCTACACGTAGGGCAACGGCGGAAGTGGTTATTAAATTTCTTCATAAAACTTTTATGCAATTTGGTTACCCTGCATGTGTTGTTAGTGATAATGCCAAATGTTTTGTGGCCCAAAAATACAAAAATTTTTTATTCAATCATGGTGTTAGAGCAGCTTATATTTCAAGCTATCACGCATGTGCTAATATGTCAGAGAGATTAAATAGAAATTTAAAAATTAATATGGCGTGTATTATAAAGCAATATGCCTTGGAGCATAAAGCTTGGACTAAAGTTTTACCATATTTTACTTTTCAATATAACAATAGTTATCATACTTCTATTGGAACTTCTCCAGTCGAAATTTTTTTTAAACGACGTTTAAATAACACCTTGGATTTAGGGCTAGAAACTTATAATTATTTTACGGCAGATAAACCACCAACACATGAAGAGGTTAAACAAGCATTAGTTAAAATGAATCAAATTATAAATAAACGTAAAGGTAATACTGTAGATGTTAAATACAGGGTGGATCAGATGGTCTGTGTAAAGCTTCCTAAGTATCGTGCGACCTTTGATACTGACAGTAAATTTCAACCTAGATATTCAGGTCCAAAAAGAATTTTACGTTTTACTGGACCAGTGTCGGTCGAGCTTTTTGACGAGAATGATAATACTTTATCTCGTGTGCATGTTAGTCACCTGAAGCCCTATCAACCACAAATAGTGCAAAATTAATTTTTTTTTCTTCTCTCTCCGCTTTATTCTCTTTTTCTTTATTCTTCGAATTTTTTTAGGGCGGGGGAGTGTTACAAATTGTTGGCAAACTAATTATAATTAATTAATTAGTAATAAATTATGCAAACAGAATGTAAAATATCAAACTTTTAAATCTGTCTGCGACGGTACATATGCAATTAAAAAGTTTACTCTGTCGGTGACTGTACTTTATTTTTTTTCAACTTTGTTATTTATTTTTTTGCAACTGTTAGTTCTAAAAATTGTCACCAGTCACCCGAACAGAGCTCAGTGCGATTTGATTTAAAATCACTCTCTTTTAAATTTTAAGCGTCATAAGGAAAACATCTTGGAATAATTAATTTAAATTATTTATTCCAAGATGGATACAAATATTTTTTAAACACACCTTTTAGTGTGTGGCAATAATTAAATTATTTAATTTTTTATAATTTATTTAATTAATTCTTATCAAGAATTTATATTTTTGAATACGACAGTTTAAACATATATTTTTGTTAAATGTCGTTTATTGAAAACACACAATTATACAGAGTGTAAAAGGGACATTCTGTAATAATTTAAAAATTGTGTAACTTTATATTATTTTCCTTTGTATGTTTTTTGTGGCGTTTAGAATTTTATTTGTGAGCACAATTCCTTATAAAATGTAATTTTATGGAATTGTATTCACTGTGATCACAAACTACATACAGGTAACATTTTATTATATATTGAGATATGTTAATTTTTTTCTAAATTTATATCAAAAGATGTTTTTCAAAAACTTTGTATTTTGGCTTTAAATTCAACATGTGAAATTTCATGTAAGTTTCAAGTTCAATTACGTTATGTAAAACATTTTATATTTTTTTTGAATTAATGAAATAAACAAACTTTATATTTTTTTTATTTTAAACGTAGACTTTTTATTTGTATTGTTAATACTTTCTGGGGGGTAATCGCCTTCGGCGTTATCTTTGGGCCTAGCACGTAAATTGATCTGTTTCGGTTTTTTTTAAACATTAGTAAAAATCTTAAACACATTTTTATTTTTTTGAATGTTTCAAACCGGGATGTTTCCCTTTAGTAACACGGTTTAATATTTTTTTGGATATGGTAAATATTAATCTGAGTGTTCTGGGGGTTGCGAGGAATTTTGGCTGAGGCTGACTTCTTGTTCTCGACGCAAGTCGAGAATCAATTAAGTATTTAAATTTTGGGAAGAGAAAAAATACGTTTCTTTTTTTTTCTAATTACCTCACCAAAACATTAATTCCCGCAACACTTGGTAGCGAGAGCGTTAACTACCAATTTCGTTTACACTTGGTAGCGAGCGTATCACTTTGTTAGCAGAGCTCCGCGAGCTACGATTTTCGTACATTTGGTAGTGAGCGTAACACTTTTTTTAGTTTTTTGCGTTATATCTGGTTACGTTACTTTAAAGAATCTACGTTTAATTTTCTCTAAAATTTTTTTGACTAGTAAAGTTTTCTTGTATGTAGTTTGTGGAATCACGTAAGTTGAATATTTTCGTATATAAATTTTATTTCATAGTTTTTTTTTGTATGTTTCTTTATTGGCTATTTTTTAAATTAAAAAAAGAAAAACTTTTTTTTTATTTACATGAATATTTATTTTGAAACAAGTTCATATTTCATCAAAATTAATTCAAACGTTTGTAATTTTTACTTTGTTGAACTTTACTAATTTCTTTTTTTGTTTTCGTTTCGTTAATTTTTTTTTTGAGGAAATCAAATAAAAGGGAAAAATGTCGTCTGACGACGAAGATTTTCGTGGTTTTCCAAAACCTGTTAAAGACAAAAAATACAACAACAAAAGAATACAAACGGATTTTAATGTCGTTGACAAAGATGTTCAAGTATCAGTTCAACAAAAGGATGAGACAATACAATGTTTTATTGATCCGGTACCATCAACGTCGTATGATACGCAAGCGGCAAAATATATTCATGTAGATCATTTAACACACATTATTTCATCACTAAATACCAAGATAAGTAAAGAGAAATCTCAAGATTTTAAATTTAGATTTGAATCTCTTACAAATAACATTAAAATTTTAGATTTATTTGATACAAGTTCAATTATTAATTTTATTATTGAAACTAATAGTGTTGTTTCATTAAGTTTAGTTGATGAAAATTCTCTTATTAAATTTTTAATTACAAAATGTAATTCAAATACAAAACACTTTTGGTCAAAGCAAATTTCAAATAATAAAACTTGGACTTATATTTCAAATATTTTATTATCTGAGTATATATCTCCTGCACAATTGCAAATTGCAATTGATAGATACATTAGAAGAAGACAACTTCCAAATGAAAAGTTTTCTGATTTCGTAACTGATATTTTGAAATACTCGCAAATACTAATGCCTAAAGAGGACATTAAAATAGTTATACAAATTATATTTGCCCATGTTAATCAGAAAACCTTTAATTTGATTAAATTGCTTCCAATTCCTGAAACTTTAGTTTCTTTAAATTCTTTTGTAAGAAATTTACAAGAAATAATAACAAGAGAAAATTCATTTAATAAATTTAACTTGTATCAAAATAGAAGACAAAATAGTGTTAATGATCAAAATTCTAGTTTAGTTAATATTGAACAAAATGTTCAAAATGTTCAAAATGTTAAGGATCTTAAGCCTGAAACTACAGGTCAAAATGATAAAAAAGCTTCTGTTCAGATAGCAAAATCAAATTTAAATAAAAGTAGATCTATATTTTGTGTTTATTGCAAACGAACAGGACACAAAATTCAACAATGTGTTAAATTAGCCAATAGAGACACAACAAGTTCAAAAAACTTGAACCATGCCACACACTAGGTTCTTCAAAAAATGCATCTTCGATGCCCTTAATTTATGTTTCTGTGAACAATATTAAAATATTATCTCTTTTAGATTCGGGATCAACTATAAATGTGATTTCTAGAAAAATGTTTAGTAAATTAAAAATTAAGAAAGTTATTTATGAAGATGAAAAAATTACTGTTACATTACCGGGATCAAATTATGTAGCTATGAAGAAGAAGGTTACGTTACATGTCAAGATTAGTAATTTCAGCTGGAATTTAGAATTTTACTTAATGGAAAAATCCATTTTTGATATGATTATTGGAGCACCGTCTCTCAACAAATGTGGTATGATTTTAGATATTAGTAATAACAAAGTATTTTTTAATTCATTTAGAAATATTGAAATTCCTTTTGAAAAAAATTGCACACAATTTTTCGTTAATATTATTTGTGAATTACCACTAAATTTGTCAGAAAAGGATAAAGAATTTATGGATTCATTATATAAAAAGTATAAGTCAGTATTTTCTGAAATTCCTGGCCGAGCAAAAAATTATGAATATCATATTAAACTTAAAGATGATACACCAGTTTATAAATCTGCATATTTTTTACCAAAAGATAAATCTTTACTCTTAAAGCAACATTTGGATGAGCTTTTGAAATTAAATATTATAGTTCCTAGCCAGTCTAGTTATGCATCTCCTGTGTTTTTTGTTAAAAAACAGGATGGTTTTCGCATGGTAGCTGACTATAGGTTCGTTAATAAAAAAATTGTGTTTGATCCGATTTCAAATGTATCGATCAATCACGTATTTTCTAGTCTAGGAGGCGCAAAAGTGTTTTCTACCTTGGATATGTCAAAGAGCTACTACCAGTGTAGCTTGAGTAAAGAGAGCAGAGATATTACTGCTATTAATACGCAATGGGGACAATTTTCTTTTGTTTGTTGTCCGTTTGGACTTAATATTAGTTCTCAATGCTTATATCGTTTTCTAATTAAAGAATTTAACGATTTGTTGAATGTGTGTATCTTAATTTATTACGATGATATTATAGTTTTTTCAAGCTCGATTGATGATCATAAAATTCATTTAAACCAGGTATTAAGTAGATTTAAAAAACTTAATTTAACTTTAAATCCAAATAAAAATAAATTTTTTATGGCACGTCTAAAAATTCTTGGCCATATTATATCATCAGAAGGTAGACGTCCTAATCCTGACAAAATTAGTGCTATTTGTGACATGCCAATTCCAAAAAATATAAAGGAGTTGCAAAAATTTATCGGAATGGCAGCGTTTTTTGCTCGCTATATTGAGCATTTTAGTTCTATTGTTGCACCGTTGAATGAATTAAAAAAGAAAAATGTTCAATTTAAAATAACTGATGTACATGTCGAGGCTATTTCTAAATTAAAAAAAGCTTTAACGTCTGCACCAATTTTGAAATTTCCTATTTTTGACGATAAATATCCCTTTGTTGTGAGAACGGATGCGTCATCTGTTGGCCTAGGAGCCGTTTTATTGCAAAATATTAATGGGAATTTACACCCAATTGAATATTGTTCTAGAAAATTAAATCCCGCTGAAATGAGATATTCCGCGTATGAGTTAGAGCTTTTAGCTGTAATTTTTTCATTAAATACTTTTAGTGACTACCTTGTCGATAGACATTTTTTCTTAGAAACCGATAACAATGCTTTAGTGTATCTTTTTAATTCACCACAAAAATTTAACAAACTTTCGAGATGGATTTTGACACTGTCAAAATTCAATTTTACACCGAAACATATTAAGGGCATAGATAATACTGCAGCAGATTGTTTATCTAGATTGTTTTCGAATGGTAATTTCTCTACAAATAATTTTTTATTAAAAAATGATAATGGTAGTAATTATTCGGGTGAAGATCCATCTTTAATTGACAATAATAATTTGGTCAAGGATGAATCTTTACAAAACGACCCGGTTTTTCTATTAAATACTTTAGTTACTGAACCTCAGGGTTTTCTTTCAATTAAGCTTGCACAAGAGAATTGTAATCAGTGTAAATTCATAATGGATCAATTAAAAAATGGCCATAATGTTAATAACTTTTCACTTAAAGACGGTCTTTTGCTGCGCGAAGTTGGACGGAATAAATTAAAACGAATAGTTCTACCAGATTCAATGCTTGAATATGTCATTAAATATTATCATAATTCTTTATATGGTCAGCATGGTGCTGTAACTAAAACTTATAGAGAAATTGCCAAAAGATTTTATCATAATTTATTATATAAAAAAGTTGTAGAATTTATTAAAAATTGTACAGTTTGTCAACAATTTAAACCTTATAATAAAAATACGAATGTGCACACAAAGTCAACGGTTCCCACTGGTATTTGGGATAAACTTTACATAGACTTTATCGGTCCTTTAATTCCATCTTTGGATGGTGGAATGAAATATATTTTAGTTATTCTTGATTCATTTAGTAAATTTGCTATTACATGCTCTACACGTAGGGCAACGGCGGAAGTGGTTATTAAATTTCTTCATAAAACTTTTATGCAATTTGGTTACCCTGCATGTGTTGTTAGTGATAATGCCAAATGTTTTGTGGCCCAAAAATACAAAAATTTTTTATTCAATCATGGTGTTAGAGCAGCTTATATTTCAAGCTATCACGCATGTGCTAATATGTCAGAGAGATTAAATAGAAATTTAAAAATTAATATGGCGTGTATTATAAAGCAATATGCCTTGGAGCATAAAGCTTGGACTAAAGTTTTACCATATTTTACTTTTCAATATAACAATAGTTATCATACTTCTATTGGAACTTCTCCAGTCGAAATTTTTTTTAAACGACGTTTAAATAACACCTTGGATTTAGGGCTAGAAACTTATAATTATTTTACGGCAGATAAACCACCAACACATGAAGAGGTTAAACAAGCATTAGTTAAAATGAATCAAATTATAAATAAACGTAAAGGTAATACTGTAGATGTTAAATACAGGGTGGATCAGATGGTCTGTGTAAAGCTTCCTAAGTATCGTGCGACCTTTGATACTGACAGTAAATTTCAACCTAGATATTCAGGTCCAAAAAGAATTTTACGTTTTACTGGACCAGTGTCGGTCGAGCTTTTTGACGAGAATGATAATACTTTATCTCGTGTGCATGTTAGTCACCTGAAGCCCTATCAACCACAAATAGTGCAAAATTAATTTTTTTTTCTTCTCTCTCCGCTTTATTCTCTTTTTCTTTATTCTTCGAATTTTTTTAGGGCGGGGGAGTGTTACAAATTGTTGGCAAACTAATTATAATTAATTAATTAGTAATAAATTATGCAAACAGAATGTAAAATATCAAACTTTTAAATCTGTCTGCGACGGTACATATGCAATTAAAAAGTTTACTCTGTCGGTGACTGTACTTTATTTTTTTTCAACTTTGTTATTTATTTTTTTGCAACTGTTAGTTCTAAAAATTGTCACCAGTCACCCGAACAGAGCTCAGTGCGATTTGATTTAAAATCACTCTCTTTTAAATTTTAAGCGTCATAAGGAAAACATCTTGGAATAATTAATTTAAATTATTTATTCCAAGATGGATACAAATATTTTTTAAACACACCTTTTAGTGTGTGGCAATAATTAAATTATTTAATTTTTTATAATTTATTTAATTAATTCTTATCAAGAATTTATATTTTTGAATACGACAGTTTAAACATATATTTTTGTTAAATGTCGTTTATTGAAAACACACAATTATACAGAGTGTAAAAGGGACATTCTGTAATAATTTAAAAATTGTGTAACTTTATATTATTTTCCTTTGTATGTTTTTTGTGGCGTTTAGAATTTTATTTGTGAGCACAATTCCTTATAAAATGTAATTTTATGGAATTGTATTCACTGTGATCACAAACTACATACAGGTAACATTTTATTATATATTGAGATATGTTAATTTTTTTCTAAATTTATATCAAAAGATGTTTTTCAAAAACTTTGTATTTTGGCTTTAAATTCAACATGTGAAATTTCATGTAAGTTTCAAGTTCAATTACGTTATGTAAAACATTTTATATTTTTTTTGAATTAATGAAATAAACAAACTTTATATTTTTTTTATTTTAAACGTAGACTTTTTATTTGTATTGTTAATACTTTCTGGGGGGTAATCGCCTTCGGCGTTATCTTTGGGCCTAGCACGTAAATTGATCTGTTTCGGTTTTTTTTAAACATTAGTAAAAATCTTAAACACATTTTTATTTTTTTGAATGTTTCAAACCGGGATGTTTCCCTTTAGTAACACGGTTTAATATTTTTTTGGATATGGTAAATATTAATCTGAGTGTTCTGGGGGTTGCGAGGAATTTTGGCTGAGGCTGACTTCTTGTTCTCGACGCAAGTCGAGAATCAATTAAGTATTTAAATTTTGGGAAGAGAAAAAATACGTTTCTTTTTTTTTCTAATTACCTCACCAAAACATTAATTCCCGCAACACATCGTAGGCTATGGCATGAATGTTTGAATGAAAAATTTTCCGCATTGAAAATGATTTGAAACATGTTAAGATGCATAAGTTCTTTCATAAAATTTCTAAATTTGCATTCCTTCGTCTGAATTAAAATGTTTTAAAAACATTTCTCAATCTGTATATTTTTGCTTAAGTGTTCTTCAGCTTCTAGACTATGAGTGGTGGTATTGATGATGTATCTTTGTTGCTAGATAATAATAAAAATCAAAACCACGACCCACAATATTACAAATTATAAAAGATTGAATAGCAAAATATTTTATCTACAAAGATACAACATACAACTATTATTATATCTTTATAAAGCTAAGAATACATATGCTTTGTCTCTGCAACAGTAGAGTATTTAAAGCTTACACTGTTCAATGAAATTTTGAAGTATCACATTTAAGGGAATTTGATCATTTAAGTTTAAAAGAATGTCTTAAGAAGATCGTTTCGCTGGGTGGATGTAAATTCTGCTCTGGCTGGAAGTAAATTTTTTTTGAAACTATGTTCCTTATCGCACGTTATAATTTGTTTGCTGGTTGGGAGGTAAAACAAAAAATTGTGCAACAATTTAAAACGACCCCATAATGCGACGTTGTGTTACCTAGGAAACTAAAACATTTTTAATAAATTCAGTTTGCCATGAAATTTGAGAATATTTGAAAATAATTTACAATCCGTTAATTTATATTTTTTGTCCAAATTTTATGTTTGTCATTCAAAAAAATGAGTTGTGAGTTATCAGAAGAAGTTAAACATAATACGAGATTCTTTAAAGTAAGAAAACGAAAATTTTGTTAAGTAATAATAAATATCTTGATCAAGTCAAATGAAGATAATGTACGCACATATTTGGGTTGACTATTAAATTAGAAGTATGTCTTTTTTAAACTAATATTACAATTATTTTATAAAGTATAGAGGTAAAGTAGCTTTAATATTTAATTCTTCAAACAATAAAATAAGTATATCTATTAAAATTCAAACATTTGCATCCACATCACATTGTTCAAAGTGAAACCTGTATTCTCGGTCTCAGTTGAATCTAAGTACATATTTATACAAAAGTTGTCTTAACAAATATTATTGCACTGATAATAATTGTTCTGTAATTATGCAGACACAATTGCTGGTTCGCTCGTTTATGTATAGAAAATTACATATATTTTTGTAGGAGGCTAATAATTCAAACCAAATGACTTTCTCAAATAATGTAATTGTTCATTTATTTTCAACTTATACCGTATGATTATGTTAAAATCTTTTCAAAAAGAATTAGATTTTATCTCCACAAAGATTGAAATGGTGCGCAACATAGGTCAATTGGGTCTTGGGTCCTTAGGACCCATCTTGTAAACCGTTAGAGATAGAACAAAAGTTTAAATATAAAAATGTTTCTTATACAAAACTAAACCACTTTTGTTTGAAGCATTTTTTCGTAAACATCATTGTTTATTCGTGAGAGCGCAAATTATATAGTATGTATTATATGGGTATATCAGTTATGTATGTGTGACATGTATGTATGTGTAATGTGACAGAGTAATCAACACTGTCTATACATAGTATTTCAACAATTAACTAAGTCAATTGTTTTTGTTTTCACTTGTTAAATTATAAAAACCGTGCTTGTAATTGAAAAGTGAATAAGAATCGTCCCTAAGTAAATATTTTTCTCATGGTAACAGCAAAAACAGCGTGTATTTCACACCAGATGTTTAATTTTTACACTTCGAATAGCTTTTTGTAATTCGAACAATAATATTTCAAAATACAAAATGATTAGTTATTTGCATTGCAAAAACATTTATTAATTGACATGAAATCCAAACATAAAGCTACATACATACTTGCATACAAAGTTGAGCGATTATCTTTAAAGCGTGATAGTTAAAAACTTTAGTCTAAACCAGGGATCGGCAACCTTTTGAACCAGAAAAGTCAAAAATTAAATTTTCTTGCCGGCAATAGATAGTACTTGATTTATGCCACAATAAAAAGCAGCATAAATAAAGTTTTTGTATAAAAAACAAAAAACTAATATATTTATTTATTCATACACTGCGCCAAATTTGATAAAGGAATTAAATTTTTACACAAAATTTTACCTAAAATTCAAAAAGCTATATCTCTGCGAAAAATCATCGAATATGGAACCTCCAAAGCTCATTTTTAAACTTGTACTTTCTAGTTTTGGAATCACTTGCACAATTTTTTATCACCCCTTACCACTTTGCAAGAAGGGTTGTAAGGGTGAAAAATGTTTGTTTATGGTTCTTGAAAATGAGCTATAAAAATTCTTTTATGAGAATTTTGGACGAAGATATTCGCTCTTTAAGAAAAATTGACACTTCTGGATTTTAAACCCTGTTTCATCTGAAAAAATCATCACACTGAATTTTTTTCGTATCATTCGAAAACTTAAACTGCCTTCTTTTAAGCCCTTACATATTGCTTCTTAAAATTGTTTACCACTCTCCCACTTTTCGTTTTTAAACATGTCCAAAAATTTAATTTTTCCATACTTTAAGCGTTTTTCACCTGACCGCCAATTTATATAAAAGACGTTTTCTAAAATTTTATCGTACTCATTTGAAAACTTGTACTTTCTAGTTTTTGTGCAATAGATATTGCTCAAAAATTTGTATGACTCCCTGTCAAATTCGAGTATCGTGGTATTTATTTTTTAGCACTGATTTTAACTGGTTTTAAGTTTCGCTCCTTGCGTTCGTCAAAATGAGTAAATTCAAAAATTTCAAGGAGTGTTTAAAGCAAAATCTTCCCGCAAGTAATGATGAAATCTTCAAGGAATGCTAAAGTTAAGTTTGCGAAAAAATCATTCCTCGTGATTAGTGCCTTAGAAAGCCTAAATGGCCGAGCGGTCTAAGGCGTTTGTCTTTGTCTGTTTGTCCATTTAGACTTAGGTTGCGGGTTCGAATCCAGGCAGCGGCAGTGTGGATAAGAACGAAGTAACCGACTCCACCCACATCAAAATGTAATTGTAAATATGTTTGTAATTAAATAAATAAAAATTAACAAATAATGATTTGGGTGGCCTCTGTTATAGGCGTATATGTCAGAGAAACGGAGGTTAAACCCCAGTATTATACAGTAGAACCTCGATAAGTTAAAGTCCAAGGGAAACACAAAATATTTTAAGTTATAGAGGTTTTAAGTTATCAAGGGTCTATGTTAGGTAAAGGTTAATATAGAGGTATGTACATGTTTCTATGTACCCTAGTTAATATAGAGGTATGTACATGTTTCTATGTAGTTACTGAGGGCCTATACAGAGATTATTTATTTAAGTTATAGAGGTTGCGTATTTTAAGTTATAGAGGTTGCGTATTTTAAGTTATAGAGGTTTTGGGCTCTGATGGGAAGGGAACATAGTAATTTTTGAAGTAACAGAGGTTTTTATGTTACCGAGGTTTAAGTTATCGAGATTCTACTGTATTATTATTATTATTAGTGCCTTAGAAAGCAGTGGGGGAAAAGTTAATCCTATTGAGAACATATGTCCAGAATTTGAAATTATTTTTTTTGTCATTGGAAACTACCTCTTAGCATGATTTCGTAAAACTACTTTTAGTCTCATTTCGTGAGAAATACCTTAAAATGCCAGCGATATATAATCGCTCAATTTGGTATGTCAGTATGTACAAAGTCTAGCAGCTTCAGTTTAAAAAAAATGTAATTTTCTAAACATGCGATTGAAATTAAAAGTACTACAAATGTGTATAAAATAATTTCTATATAATTATTCATGGAACAGTGATAATTGTTTAACATTTACATTTGTGATTTTTAATGAACAATAATGGTTAGCTATTAGCTTAAAATTAGCAAACATCATAACATTTCAAATAATAACTCTTGACTTTCTTTAACTTTAACTTCAACATCAACATCTCATATTACAAACAATTGTTTAAGATTTCAACTGTGGCTGTGCTCTTAAATGATTTTTAAATCTCTATATATTATAAATGTGCAAGTAAGGATGTTTGTTTGTTTGCTTGTTTGTTACTAAAACTTTCGAATAGTTTTTAATGAAACTATACAGTAATATAGTTCATACATCAGAATAACACATGAGCTATAATTTATAAAAACATAAAAAAATTAAAAAATAAAATTTAATCTGGCATGTACTATTTTAATTTTCACAAAAATCTTTAATTTATGGTTCAAAATGATGATTATAGATGGAGCAGATGTATGATTATCATTTTGAACCATAAATTAAAGAATTCTGTAAAAATTTTAAATATTATATATCAAAGGATTCATGGCCATCTTTTCTGATATACTCAATGAATGATGACTATTTTACAATTAAAAAAAAATTGAAAACTGTGCATATATTGTAGCTGTGTAAAACAATTCCAACAGGTTTTTACTTTTAAGCCCAGTGAAGCGGGCGGGTATCAAGCTAGTTACTAATAATACGGTTTAGAGAGAAATTACTATTTAAATATTTATTTGTTTACTAAATAATTTTTAATTATAATTTATTTTGAAAATTTATTGTCGATTGTATATGTTTGGTTTCATTTCAAGTTATACACTCACACAATTGGAAGTTGAGTCAATAGAATTATGATTCATACAAGTCTGTTGGAATCAAAGTAACTATGTAGCTTCTTTTAAACCAACTGCGCGAGGGAATTGAAGTTAAATTTTAGGTGCAGTTGAGTCCACTAAATTTGAATTGAATCAATAAATTTAATTTTGATACAACAAAATAAATAGTACAATTAATAGAATTATCCTGGAACTTTTTACATTTCAACCAATTTGTTTTAAAACTTATTCAAAATATTGAAGGATTTCTTGGAAATTTTACGAGTCATTGTTTGAAACATATTATCAATAAACATAAATGAAAATATATTTTGTGTTAAAATAAGTAAAATTGTAATAATTCCTGCAGGATAATTGACTTATGGTATTGACTTGTAAAGAGAAACATATAAAATATATATAGATAGGAATTGGTTAGGATTGGTTAAAATGATTTAAACAACCTGCTAAATTATGTATAAAGGCAAGAATAGTCAGATAATCGGGATTTTTAGAAAAAAGTTCAGAATTAAGAGAAAAAAAGAACCGAATTATTGTAACTCTCAAATGTGACATGTTCCTATATGTTTAAAATATATACCTATGGGTAAGCAGTTATAGTTAGTTGATACATCCAGAAATTCTCACAAAATTTCACACTTATAATAGATCAGGATTATAATAAAAAGTTTATCTGAACAATTTACGAATATTAAAACCTAATCCAACAAATCAATTGTTAAAAAGAATCAAATATAAAACTCAGAAAGTTGATATTCAAATCGAATCGAATTTACGTCAAATGCTTTCCTTTCAAAGCTTGTTGCTTGTTGCAAAAGTAAATAGTTTTAATTGAACACATTTCTTCAATTGACCCAAATATATTTTTTGTGATAATTAAACACGGAAGAAAAATTTGACCTCCAAAATACATATTACACAAAATACAAATAAATAAGTGGATTCTATATTAAAATTTTCATCGAATAAAAAAACAAAACTGTGGGAAAAATTCAATGTTAAAAAAATAGGATGAATACACGTCACACCTTAAAAATGGAATGTGATTGTTAAAAAATTTAATACGACCCGACACAATTCATTCGACCGTTAATTAATTTTTATAATCATATTCTTCCAAACTACAGAATGGACCTTAAAGAAGTAAAAAAATAAAAATAAAGTAATATAAATATATTAGAAATTTGCACATTTTGTCCATAATTTTGCACGAAAACTATCAGTCAGTTTGCTTTGGCAATAATCCTTAAGTATCTACCAACCCTTAATAACAAGGTACAGACATACGAAATTTTAAACAAGCATGACTCGAGCAAATATGCAAATTCTACGCAAGCGTGACTCAAATAGAACGAATATAAAAGTTTTACAACTGACTTCATATCGTGATACCAACAAAATAAGCTGAAAAGTCCTATAAACACTAAAATCATGGACAAAATCAATTCTCACTACTCTAGTTGCTGAGGTCAAATTCATCGTGGTGATGATTCAGTTAACATTATACTAATTTTTGCATTTTCGAACGTGCCCACGCGTTGGTGTGGTAAAATTTTCAACCGCACGACAAAACCTTCTTAGTCCGTCACTGTCGGGCGAGGCCCAAGCAGGTGACACCCATATTTTAAGTTCACATTCACTGAAAAGCCCCAAAAATTTTGACACAAAAATTTATCCTTTAAAAGTTTTTCAATTTTGAAAAAAATCTCGAACTAATGATATCTTTATAAGAACCACGAAAACTTAATTCCGTCCTCCGATCAGAGACCAACCTGTATATTTTTTAATTATTTTGTTGAAATTATTTTTATTGAACTAACAAGGTCACTTCAACCAAAAAAAGTAAAAAAAAAAAAGTAAACTAAACGAACTATTTCATTGAAAAATTATTATATTTTATAGAACTGTACAAAAATTGTAAGTTTTTATATAATTATTATACAATGAGCACGCATGCGTTATAAAATTATAATTATCTACATGATTTTAATTTTATTCTCAATTTGATTCGCTCTCACCGCATCTGCGGACGACGAGTTTACTTTTTTTACTTTAAAATCTCAATCGTTTTTACTCCCGTGTAAATATCCTACTAATATTATAAATGTGAAAGTTTGTATGTTTGAATATTTGTTACTCAATCACGCAAAAACGGTTGAACGAATTTGGATAAAATTTTGCAGACAAACAGTTTATTATCTGAATTCACACACATGATACTTTTTATCTCGGAAAAAGGTTACGTTCCTGTGGGATTATCAAAAAAAAACTTACTACATGAGATGTGTATTATGGAGCATTATTCCGGAATAATACGGTACACAGATAATTTATTACAAGGATTCACACATAGGATACTTTTTATCCCGGAAAAATGTTACGTTCTTGTGGGATCATATAAAAAACAAACTACTTGACTTGGTTTCCAGTTTAATTTTGGTATAGATGAGTATTATAGAGCATTATTCCGAGATAATTCGGCACAGAGACTATTTATTACACATAGGATACTTTTTATGCCGGAAAAATGATATGTTCCTGTGGGATTATAACAAAACCAACTACATGATGTGGTTTCTACTTTAAATTTGGTATTGATATGTATTATAGAGCATTATTCCGAGATAATTCGGCACAGAGACAATTTATTTACACATAGGCTACTTTTTACTCCAGAAAAATGTTACGATCCTATGGGATTATAAAAAAATTATTCTGGGATAAGCATTATTCGGCACACAGACAGTTTATTACCTGGATTCACACATAGGAAACTTTTATCTCGGAAAAACGTTACGTTCCTGTGGGATTATCAAAAAAAACCAACTACAGAATGGCGTATATCCAATTGAAATTTGGGAATAGATGTGTCTTGTGGAACATTATTTCCGGATAATTAAGAAAAACTAAATCTACTTTAATTTGTACGGTACCTTATAAGAAAATTTTATAAAATCGATAACAAATTTTATCGAATAACACCTGTTTTCATCCAATTTGTAATAAAACTTCGAAATATGCCCTTTTCACTTCAATCTGTTTCAAAATATCTCGATGAAAGTATTTTGATTTAGTATACGGAAGTCACTTGATTACATGTAGGTAGATATTTTCTAGAATTCTTCTTTTATGTGTAAAAAATTCAAATAATATGTAATTGTTAACTAGTTTTTATAAATGACCTATAGAAGTCACTACCGACAATTTCCTACAATAATGTTAAATTACATAGTATATGAATTTTAATTACCATCGAATGAGCTATTCAGGGGCGGATCCTTTGGAAGTTTGGAATTGCATCGATAAATACAATTCGTCTCACTAGATTTGAAACAGTTTTTGATTTTGTAGAAAGTCATGAAAAAGTTTTAATTCTTAATCTTCTTCTGTGAATTTAGTAACGAGGTTTTACCGTGCTTGTTTTAATATAAATAACGACCTAAAAAGTGAGAAAGAGTTTAAATGAGCAACATACGACAATGGGGTCTTGGGTCTGTAGGATCCATTTTATAAACCGTTAAAGATTGAACAGTTAAAATGTAAAAAATGTTCCTCATGAGAAAATAAACGTGACACTAATCAGAAATTTTTGAATCAAGCTTAATGCCCTAGACTAGCACGTACCACAGTGGTTTATTACACATAATTAGAACAAATTTCAAATTCATAATTGTTCATTTATTTAAAAAAAATATGTTAATTTAAATTTGCCGCTATTTTAATAGAAGATGTTGCAATATTTTTAGATACAATTTTATATTTAAAAAAAAATAAAAATTGTTTTGTTTTTATTTTTAAATCAAACCCAAACAAAAGAATGTTTAAATTCCTGCGTACAAGTTATATTGTGCAAAATGTAATAATATTATGATTACATAAAATATTAAATTGTGAAGCATGAAGCCCAACCACAATTTTTGTGGTGACGTAAATTTAATTTTATTGAAACTTTAATCAATTAAGCCTGACACGAAATTGGCGGGAAAATGCTCCCTACTACTTCTTTCTGTCTGACTCGCTACTATGTATACTTGCTTATACATTGATGAAATTTAAACCATTTTTTAATAATAACTAGACTTTCAAAAAAATTTTTATTTTTTTTTTAATCGAAACCAATTAATAGACTGTTAGTTTTTGGAAAATATCTGACAGTTTGTTTTTTATAAATTAATAACTGATGCAAAAGTATAAAGAGTGTATACCATGTTAAATATCAAACTTTTAATTAAATTTATCTCGGATTCTAGACGGTCAATCAGATTCAAATTTTAAGGGTAATTGTATAATCATGTCTTTAGTAAGTACACAAAACTTTAGAATTTTCTGACGCTACTCAAATATCGCGACAACAACCTTAAGTAAATTTTTTTTCTTCAAATTATCAACTCCACAGCGATGAAATTCAAAACTATCTGATTTGAGGATTCAATATGTTGATACAAGAAGATTGAATGGTTAAATACACGCGACTTTTGTTTTTCAAAGTCAAAATTACCTCAGAAAATTAATGGTGCTTCTGTTTTTACTTACAGTCCATGTAATTAATTGAATCTCTAAGTGAATGTAAGAGGAAAGGAGATAGGATATAAATGCATGTATCTCTTACTCAGGCATGAATTTATGTGGCAAATTAATAAATAAAAAAAAAAATAAACCATACGAAAATTAATCTAACATTGAACGATCTAAATTTACGTTAAAATTGAACAGAGATTATATAAAGATTCATACGGTTTGATAAATTTTTTCTTGTGTAATAATTTTTAAACAGTATACACTCAAAGAAGTCCTGTAGCTTGGCAAAGAGATTTAAAATTACTTTTAAAAGTGAGTAATATAATTTATAGAAAAACTATTTTCATATTTTCGTTTATAATTTGTTTCTATTCTTAAGGTTGATCGAACATTCCCCACTTTCCCGATTAACTCGATTAAATAGAGTATTCTACAATATTTTAAAAAGTACTTCAAAATGTTGATTTTGCTAATAAAAAGCCACAAAAAATTTATTTCGGAAAAATACACACGTTTTCTTGCCAAAAACTTAAATTAAATTTGAAACCTTTTTTAAACTGTCAAAAAACGCGGGCATCCAATTTGATGACATAATATGGGTATCATTATACGAAATAACACAAATAAGTTTAACAGATATATTCATAGACAACTAATTATAATAAATATAAATATTGATTATCTATGGATATATTATACCCCTCTGTCTACACTGAATTTGCTGATGGTCTATGGTTCATATCGATATGACATCACATCACATCAGGGCTTGCCCGCGTTTTATACAGTTTAAAAATTACGATATTTAATTGTAATATTATAAAAGAAAATGTGCTTTTATGACTCGAAATCAGAATATTTAAGTATATTTTTACATAAATTTTAACTTTTTTTTGAAATTTCATAAATTATTTTTCACTACCGAAAGTACCCTATTCTCGCGATCTGTTCAAGTAATATCTTTTTAGACAATTCTGTAAGTGGTAGATCGAGTTTTGTTTATCACAGGCCTTTAATTTGAATATAACAATAACCAAATTTCAAAAAATTACCTTTTACCAATTTATAAAATTCTACTAAAATTTGTTAAGTTTATTCTGTCTACCAATTTATTTAACATGAACTCAAATCGATCAACCTTTACAAATATATACAAAATCATAATTAATATGTAATTATTTTGAAATTAACTTTTTTTTTTGTATTCTTTTCAAATGAACAAAATTAAAAGATTTCGCATAACACAGTGATTCGTGTAGTGATTTAATACGCATTAAATCGAAGTTTTGCCATATAGAAGAGTTAAAAAAACCATGTTCTAGTTGCTAAATTCTATCGGATAACTATAAAATTATAGACCAATTGGAGAGTCGTATAAGTAAGTCCTTACATAATTCAAGGTACCATGTAGAAAGCACCTACAAACTAAATATAGTATTTATGATTTATTTTATTTAATTCGGGTTGAAGAAAAAGCATAAATAACTTCCTTCGTGTTCTATCTATAAGTTCCATTATTTCACTAGATTAGGACTTCTATCCTTATATTACCAGAATCACAGAACTCCTTTATAAATTCTAGGTTTTTAAGGTTTCCGAAATCTTTCGCCACTTGAGAGGGTAAAATTAGAGTCGTTATATGTCATTAAAACCGATTGTACATTCAAAAGTTTCAAATTTTAAGTTGTAGGTAATTTTTGATATGTTTTCAAGTGACTTAGCAGTTTTCCACAAAATTCTTATCACTTAGATATTGTAACTTCATTTAATTTTTATACTCTCCATACAATTAAACATTTGATTTTTCTACAGATTATTTACAGAGTGTTTGGGAAAGTCATTCAAGAGTTTTAACATAATTGTCCATCAAAATTGAAAACATATAAATTTTTTAAAATTTGCACTACCGTGTTCAAACATCCATAATTAGTCGGTCAAAACGAATTTTTTTTTTGTTTTCGATAATTTATTATGGTTTTAACTTTCATTAAAAAGTTTTTTTTTAATTTTCACCGACTAGTTTTTAAGAAATCTATGAAAACATATCATAATCTTACTGTTTTCCCATAAGACCAAAGGTAAATATGCCTTCTTTTGAAGTCATTTAATTATTTAAATAATCGGGCTACCCCCCTCCCCCCTAAAATTTAAAAATCAAGCTTTTCATACAAAATTGCCCTGGTGCTCGTACATTCTTAAAAAATAATAAATCGGAAATTTAATTCCATCTTGTACAAAAATAATATGTCTGAAATTATCATGACAGACTACCGCGACGTTGTAAGCGCTGCAGCATTCAGGAGCCAACGTGCATCGTAGTGGCGTACAACGACCATTAAATGTTTGTCATGTTCCACATTTAAAAGTTTTAAATATAAAATTGTATGAACCAATGGCCTTTAAGAATGGATGTTATGTGTCTTTTATTACTGCTGTTTTGTTCATTTTTTTTGTTAAGGTAGTTCGCGTACACCTTTTATTAAGAATTCTAATGAAACTAAGTAAAAATCAGTATCACACAGGAAAAAAAAGTTCTTAATCTTATCGGTTGATATGAGGTTGTCTCAACCTCACCGCAAGAACTAATATGGCGAATGGGACCACGAATGCGATACAACTACTGTACGGGATTGAGTGGTGAAGTTGACACAGCCACATGAGTTGTTTGTATGAAAGTAATATATTGTCCAACAAGTTTCAAATATTGTTGTTTTGAAATGCAACATAGTTTCAAACAATCTTTTTTTGATTGGTTCTATCACAATATTATAACAAAATAGTGATGTGATTGACACAACCGCACGAGATGTTTTATTTTATATTTGTTATGTATGTATCAAAATATCTAATATTATAAAAATGATCAATAAGTTTATTTTAAAGTCTCCGTAAATTAGTATCAACAATCTTCATGTAGTTGACACAACCGCACATTGGCTAGACATGACAGGTATGTGTTCGCACCAACCAAATTACATATTTAAAGCAAACGTAAAGAAATGTTCTTTTAATTCATCGATTCGCTTTATTTACACGATTATATATTCCAACAAAGTACAATTTTATTTCCCATCAATAAAATGCATGGCTTTAAACTAAAATCAATCTCTTTCATAGAAGTAATGATTTTGTTTATTTAACTTCAGTGATTTTGTATCAATTAATTCATATTTTAAATTCAATCCCATTCTATTGGTAATACAAATATTGAGCTTTACTTTGCTTCAATCATTTGGAAATTATTTGAAAGTATTTTTACTTTATTTCAATATGAAACGGCCAACTTCGGGATGAGTTAGTTTGTCATTATTTTAATTTTTTTTTAGTGTATATATTACTAGTTCCGTCTACAACGAAAGAACTATCTTAAGTCTATTCATTCGTTCCAAACGCACATTTCTAAAATAAATTCAGTGTGTTCAGTAACCTTGAATGAATGTTCTTGTGATCACTGTTGTTCGTTTAAGTACGTGAACTGTTCAAACAACACAATATCCAGATTTAAATTCGTCCAAAACACACAAATTGGTGAATTTTTGCTTTTATTGCATTCCTTTCAAAAATGTTTTTTTTTTGTTTGTGGACATGCCCTCATAAACTAACTCGATTTGATTATTATTATATTTTATACATACAACATACTTTCATAGTTAATCGTTTATATACTCTGTATATATACTGATCTATTGAATTTATGAAAAAGTTTGAAACGAGAATTATTTATTTTCATAACAAAGGTAGCATTTTTGTTGTATTTGAACTGCTTCGAGAAATATTTTGAATTTTTTTTCGAGAGTGACTCAAATAGATTTAATTACAACCATTTTAACCCGCCAGCACTCGCGCGCTTAAATTTTTTTCCGATTTTTCCAACCTGTCTACAGTTTTATATTTTCTTTGCGAGGCCTTCAGAAATTGTGACAATTTTTCTCATCACGAGAGTTCAGCTATAAGCAAAAAATATTAACTCCAGAAATTTTCGGGTCTGTTCGTGATCTTTCCTTATTTCGGGTTTATTTCTCGTCTTTGAGCTGGAAACTCTTCTCTCTTGAGCATCATTACCCCTATAGCATTATTGTTAGTGACCCACGCGTGCCGTTTTTTTTAATTAAAAAAAAGGGGTGTTATAAGTTTGACCGCTATGTGTGTGTGTCTGTCCGTCTGTCTATCTGTCTGTGGCATCGAATGAACCGATTTTGATTTTTTTTCTTTCGTTTGAAAGGAAATTTAATGGAGAATGTTCTTAGCTGTGTTTCAAGTGCGAATTTAGGGTTCTGTACCGGAAAAAACTAAAAAATTAGCGATAATCTTCAAAATTGGCTCAGTTGGGAAAAACCTTTAAGGAAAAAAGTAATTGAATAGAAGTGTTCTTAAATATGTTCAAGTCCAAGTTGAGGACTTGAAATTGACTTTTTTTAAGTCAATCTCATCTATAAACGGTTATAATATCATCCCAGTTTTTTCCATAACTGAATCATGGACTGAACTGGAATAAAAAATTAATATGATTATGTAATAAAGTATGGAGCCGCGAGCTGTGACATCTGGTATTGTACATAAAAAAATATTAGTTGCCATAAGACCATATGCATTTAAACTTTAGTTTAAAACATCACATCAGTTAATCGTACGGTTATTATTATTATATGACTTCAAATAAAATTTATAATTTAACAACAAAATGTGTATATTTTTTTCAAAGTGTTTTAGAATACTTTTTTATTTGACAAGTGTTACATCCGCTTTTATGAAAACAATTGACTGTTACAAATAATGCATATTAGCGTATCCTGTTTTACATAAACACAAAGAAAAATGAGTTTGTTTATATATACAAAAAAAAGTGCGATAAAATTATTTTTAAATTATTGAGGGATTATTTCTTGATGTAATTACCATTCAAGTGTCAAACTCTCAGGAACCTGCAGTATCCCTCTGACAAGGTCTAGCTTTTTGGGCGTTTGTTAAATGTAAAGCCTAAATGGCCGAGCGGTCTAAGGTGTTTGTCCTCGGCTGTTTGTCCATTTAGACTTAGGTTGCGGGTTCGAATCCAGGCAGCGGCAGTGTGAAAAATTTATAAATAATGGGAGCGCAGAATTGAATACATTGTCGTCGCTTGGATAAGAAAGAAGTAACCGACTCCACCCACATCAAAATGTAATTGTAAATATGTTTGTAATTAAATAAATAAAGAATAACAAATAATGATGTAGGTGGCCTCTGTTATAGGCGTATATGCCAGTGAAACGGAGGTTAAACCCCATTATTAATAATTATTAATTAATTAAATGTAAAGCGAAATGGTCTTTATAGAAAAACAAACCACTTTTATTGGATTTATTGGAAAGTTTTTTTCCCGAAAAGTACCTAGATTACGCAGAAACAATTACACGTCATACCAATATTGGGTAAAACTTTTCAGTTCGTTTTTGCCTAAACTGTACGATTTGCGGAAAAATGTTTCGAACACAAAATGTTACTTAATAAATGACAAGTTTCAAATATAAGGTGATTGTAAACCTACAGTATGGTAAAAATGGTAAAAAAGTTTTGGTTTATTGCACGGTACATACATATAAACCAAATACATGCTTTGTACTCCAGTTATTTTTGGTTTTACAATACCATGCAACTACAAAAATATATTAAATATTGTGTGCAAGTGATATACTTAGCTTATTTTGATAATATAGATATCGCTCTTCAATCATCAATACTCTTACTATAGTCGTATCTGTTCATCAAATGATGGATCTTCGATGAACGCATAATTAAATTAAAATTTTGTTTTGATATCATCGACAAAGCTATATTTTGATGGTATTATTATAAACTACAAGATTGTCTAAATATTTTAGATAGTTTTTTATCACACTCTCTAGATTTTTTGATATAGAAATATCCAATTGACAAGGATAACCTATATGAGTCATCATTTTTTTAGCCAACTTTGAACGATAAAATAATAATAAAAAGCCCGGTGAGCCAAGAATTTTTTGTGATTTTTGGAAACTTATTCAAAAAACGTATTCATCAAGTATTATTCAATCCTTGCACATCTCCTTAATATCTGCTTAAGATGTGCGCCTATACATCTAACATTTTTCGCTTCAAACATTTTTATGAAATATACCAAGGTATACTAAGTTTAGCCCCAAGTTTGTAACGCTTTAAAATATTGATACTATGAACAAATTTTTGATATAGGTGTTCAGAAAATCACCTAATTAGCCCATTTCCGTTTGTCTGACTGTCTGTACCTCAAAACCAAAAAAATATCAAGCTGAATAGCGTTCTTAGGACATAAAAAGTGAGGTCAAGTTCGTAAATGAGCAACATAGGTCAATTGGGTCTTGGGTCCGTAGGACCCATCTTGCAAACCGCTAGAGATAGAACAAAAGTTTAAATGTAAAAAATGTTTCTTATAAAAAAATAAACAACTTTTGATTCAAACATTTTTTCGTAAACATCACTGTTTACCCGTACAAATTGTATAGTATGTATTATAGGGGAATATGAGTTGTGTATGTGTGACATGCATGTACGTACAATGTGACAGAGTAATCAACACTGTCTATAGAAGGTATTTCAACAATTCACTCAGTCAATTTTTTGTTTTCACTTGTTTTAGATAAAAGTTATTTTTCGAGTTTCAAGCATATGTCAATTTAAAAAAGATTGACATCCTGTAAAATTCCATGATTAATACGTTTTTTTACGAATTATAAAAAAAATCGTATTTTTATTATTGACACGAAAAAAGTCGATAAATAGTAACGAATTATAAAAAACTACAGATCCATACAGAATTCAAAAAGTCACGCATGACTAATTTTTATAAAATTACATAAACAATTTCTTTTATTTATTTTTTTGTTTGTAAGTTGTAACATCTTCCTGGTGTTAAAAGAATGACATCATAAGTTATTTTTATTGACCTGATTTCATCAACTCGGGAAGAAAATACTATACTACCTAATTTATGGTGTCGCCAAGTTGGTCAACGGACATTAGGTCACTACTCAATTTTAATTTCATAATCCTATTATTATATTTAGTTATACATAAGATTGTACGATTTCAAAAAATTTTGTTATAAGATTGCAGAGCATATGGGACACTTAAGGTAATAGGAGCGCCATGGCAAATTTGGACTTATGGTTGAAATTATTTGTACCTTATTTTCAACTTTGACGATGAATTTTTTTATAACTTTATGAATGTAGATGGAAATTAAGAATACAATTTTTCGATATCTGCCTTGGTTTTCGTAATATCGAAAGCTTAAATTAAACAAAATTTTCAATTTTCGATATTTTGAAAATTACTTCAGATTTCGAAAAATTTTACTCTTACTTTTCGTCTTTTATTGTCAAGTGTCCCCACTACCGTGCTCATACACCCTTAATTAGTCGGGTAAACGGAGTTTTGTTTTTGTTTTTAATAATTTAGTAAGGTTTTAACTTAAGATCAATAGTTTTTATTTTTTATTTTCATCGACTAGTTTTTGGAGAAATCAATGAAAACATATCATCCATCTACCATTTTCCCATAAGATCAATGTTAAATATGTCTACTTTTGAAGTCTTTTATTTATTTAAATAATCGGGCGACCGCCCTCCCCCCTCCCAGAATTTTGAGAGTTGATTTAGATTTAATCCAACTTCATATAAATAAATCAAGCCTTTTCAAGGCATTTAAGGCATGATCCGGTCGTTTGCCGAGGTCGAAAACTTGGATATAACAATACCTCTACATTGCAAACAACATACCAAAAAAAACCTGATTTGATGCAGCGTTCAATGATTAATTTGATTGGCCTATTGCCCTATAAGGCCATGCTCATCATGGGCCTATAATGTCATGCTCATTGACCAAGCACTAGCCATCTGATCGAAGCCGATTGGCTGACATCACAATTTGACAGATGTTTGTACAGACCGTCATCAAATTAGTAACGATTAACACAAGAAGAGTAATTACGATTAAGTTAATTCATACTGATGATGACTACTTGGTAGTCGAAATACGTATTAATATAACACAAAAATTGATCTAGGAAATTGGGACAAAAATCGAAAATATTGATTACAATTTAGATTAATTTCACCACCTACCGATTTCCCAGAATTTTCGACTTAACATCTCTATCAAAATCTTGCCTTAAAAACACGGTTGGTATAATTAATTTTGACTGTAAAAACAAAATCTGTATTTCTAAATTAATTTTTATTCTATGCATATATGTAATATGCAAGGTATACTAAGTTTAGTCCCAAGTTTGTAACGCTTAAATTTTTGATGCCACGCACAAAATTTTGCTATAGGTGTTCATAGAATCACCTAATTAGTCCATTTCAGGGTGTTCGTCCGTCAGTCCGTCCGTCTGTGGACACGATAACTCAAAAACGAAAAAAAATATCGAGCTGAAATTTTTACAGCGTACTCAGGACGTAAAAAGTGAGGTCGAGTTAGTAAATGAGCATCAGAGGTCAATTGGGTCTTGGGTCCGTAGGATCCATCTTGTAAACCGTTAGAGTTAGAACAAAAGTTTAAATGTAAAAAATGTTCCTTATCAAATAAACAGCTTTTGCTTGAAACATTTTTTCGTAAACGTCACTGTTTACCTGTGAGGGCGCCAATTAGGCGGAAATTTTATAGTATGTATATACTTGAATATCAGTTATGTATGTGTCACAAGTATGTATGTGTTACGTGATAAAGAAATCAACACTGACTATGTATGGTATTTCAACAATTAATTCAGTCAATTGTTTGTTTCACTTGTTTTCATTAGTTTCAAGTTCGAATATTTTATCTAAGCCTAAATAAATAATTAACATATTATTCATAATTACTAATTAGTATACGATTTTAATTTAGTTCAGTTTCGCATTGTTTTACAAAAAAAAAAAAAAAAAAATTCTAAACCAAGGCTAGTATGCAAATTTTTTGATAAACTCCAGCTGTTCTTAAATTATTCAAGCAAAAATTTTGTCGGAATGTTTATCGGAATGTACTGGTTTTATTATAATGATTTAGATTTTTGACCCAAAAACTAAATGTAAAATATTTTATATATTTGCCCTTGCTTATATCCTACAGTTTTCCCTCTCAACAAGAATGGAAATTTATTAAACAAATTTTATTTTCATCCTGATAATTAAATGCAAAAGGTTTTTATTTTATCTACCTGCCCTTGCAATTTAATAGGGTATTATCGTTAGTAAAAAATAAATTATAAAATTTGAAAAAAGTTAAAATTTGTGTTATTTCGTATAATGATACCCATATTACGTCATCAAATTGGATGCCCGCGTTTTTGGCAGTTTAAAAAAGGTTTAAAATTTAATTTAAGTTTTTGGCAAGAAAGCGTCTGTATTTTTCCGAAATTTTTGTTGGCTTTTTATTAGCAAAATCAACATTTTGAAGTACTTTTTCAAAATTAGTGGAATACCCTAATAAAACATTTTTATCTTCGTCGTGGAAATACAAAAAAGGGGCGTAAATTTTTTAACAGGCGAAATGATCTGATAAAATTTCTCGCCTGTTTTTGAAGTCTTAAAATTATGCGATAAATACTTTTAATTTTTCTAATCTAAATTTTGTGGATAAAACTCGAAACGAAGGAATCATATAAACAATTTCATCTATGCGTCACTCATACACGACTATTTGTAAAAGCTTGAGGCGCTTAATATCACGAATGAATTGAAAAATAATTAGGCATGTGGAGTAGATGAGGCGTTCCGATTCATTTTTTATATTTTAAATTGAGCGTCTCAAGTTTTAACAAATAGTCAAGTATGAGCGACTCATAGATAAAATTATTTTTTACTTTTAAGTACAATAAAAGCTTGCCCCTTAAAAAGCATTTTTTATTAAAATTTTTAAGACTTAAAAAAAATGTGTATATATTAAATTTGGTGGAAGTGATGGGAAAATTAGGATGCCACAACCTTAACATGCAATGTCATTCAAACTAAATGTGCATGCAAAATTTTAGCTCAATCGGAAAACCGAGAAGTGGGTCAAATTTGACTTACAAGATTTGATTACAGACAGACAACGGGACAGATGAAACTAAATAAAAGCTTGTAAAAAGAATTAGGATTTCATTCGAGATTTTCAATATTTTCATTATTTTCTCTGATCGAAACTAAAATTCCCTGACTATTTCGTGATATTTCCATCGTTCATCGTTTCATCGTTCTGCAGTTTCTAAGAAGAATTGAAATTTATATTAACCTCTGAGCGCTGCTAAAAGAAAATTTCTTCTCATTCATTATTTATAAACAATCTTTCTTTCAGGAAATTAATTTTTGTGGTTTTTGTTAACAATTGGGTGTGTAATCAAATAATTGTTCAATTTATTTGAAATTCACCATAATTTATAACAAGGGGGTTTGGAAAGTTGATTATATTTTTTTGTTTAAATATACGCACTTTCTTCTAAAAAAAAAATGTATTTTACAAAGATGTAAAAAAAAATTAGACAAAAGTTATTTCTTTTGTAAAGAAATGAAATCTATTTTTTGTTCGACAAAAGAAATAGTTTTTACAGTACAAGTCAGTTCATTAAATTTGAACATACGAGAGTTTAAAAAAATATTGTTTTAACCATAAATTTTACTTCGAAAATTTCAAATTGAACTTTAAAGCAGTTTTGGAAAAAAGTTTACGTTCTTTTAAATATCTACTATTAAAAAGTGTAAAAAATATAACTTAAAAAATCAAAAAACCCGACTACGTTAAATAACAAGAAAAAAAAAGAAATTAGTTCAGTAGTTTTACATTACACTTTAACACTCGGGGCACATTTAAATCTAGACCCACTAAAATCTGTACCAACTGGGCTACCTATGGTTGTTATATATGTATAAAAATATTTTGTATATTATAAAAATGATCAATAAGTTTATATCAAAATCTCTGTAAATTAGTAACAACCATCTTCATGTAGTTGACACAACCGCACATTGACCAGACATGACAAATATGTGTTCGTAGTAAAAAATTCTATATTTAAAGCAAAGTCCAAGCAATTTTAATTCGTCTATTCGCTTTATTTTTACATGATTATATATTTCCACAAAGTACAATTTTATTTTCCATCAATAAAATGCATGACTTTAAACTAAAGTCAATCTCTTTCATAGCAGTAATGATTTTGTTTATTTAACTTCAGTGATTTTGTATCAATGAATTCATATTTTAAATTCCATCCCATTCTATTTTAAATACAAATATTTAACTTTACTTGTTCCAATCGTTAGGATTGAAATTATTTTTACTTTATTTTAATATGAAACGACCAACTTCGGGATGAGGTTGTCATTATTTTAATTTTTTTTTTCAGTGTAGAATTTTCAAATAACTATTCAATAGGACCACACTATATAGGAATGAAATGAGTCCTTTGTAGCGCTATAGAGATCAAACGCGTGAGTCGATTTAAATGACTTAGTGAACTTACGCCTTTATTCCATTCAGCTCCTCAATCGTCTAAGGGATGGAATTTTACTAATTCTGCGATACCTTGATGAAAAATAAATATTTCTCTATTTAATAAAAATGAATCCGAATTCTAAATAAATACATTTAAATAATCATTTGAGGTTTTTGGATGTTTGACCGTGACTGTCATAATTTGGACATCAATTCAATTAATTATCACATGAAATGATTTAAACATTTGATTACCTCCTATTTAGCTATGACTTGCGTGTAAAGATTTAAGCAATATCCAACTGTTTTTACGTAATAGAAAGCGATCTTTAACTAACGAGTTACCTCAACTCATGGCACATGCAGTAGAAAGTCAGAAAGAAACTAAATTAAAAAATATTAAAAATTAATTGCACAGCATTTAACATATTTTTCTTTTAAATTTTATGTTTTTAACTAATCGGCTTTGCGGTTGATTGTTCCACAAACGCGGTCATAATATAAATTTTTTTAAATGTTTAATCTTAAGAAGTTTGTTAAAACCACGATCTTAAATAAATATTAAATCGATTGGGGACAGTAATAAATCATTTTAAAAATTTATTTCGGCAACACTCGCATCAACCATTTGGTAATCTTTAGTCGCGTGATAAAAGATTTGCTCACGCATCCTGTTCAAATATTTCGCGCATTAAATATTCTTTAACTTTGTAAATCACAACCTCTACATAATTATATCATGTATATGAAATATATCAAGGTATACTTAGTTTAGTCCCAAGTTTGTAACGCTTAAAAATATTGATGGTATGCAAATGATGATGCTAAACAAAGTTTTGGTATATTTGTTCATAAAATCACCTAATTAGTCCATTTCCGCTTGTCTGTATGTCTGCCGTCTGTCATTACGATTACTCAAAAGCGAAAAGAGATATCAAGCTGAAATTTTTATAGCGTGCTGAGGACGTGATAAGTGAAGTTCGTAAATGAGCAACATAGGTCATGTGGGTCTTGGGTCCGTGGGACCTATCTTGTAAACTGTTAGAGATAGAACAAAAGTTTAAATATAAAAAATGTTCTTTATAAAAAAACAACTTTTGGTTGAAACATTTCTTCGTAAACATCACTGTTTACTCGTGAGAGCGTAAATTATGCGCAAATTGTATTGTATGTATTCTATGGGTATATCAGTTAAATATGTGTGACATGTATGTATGTATAATGTGACAGAGTAATCAACACAGTCTATAAATGGTATTTCAACAATTAACTCAGTCAATTGTTTGTTTTCACTTGTTTTATATAAATTTTTTTTATTGCACTCTTATTAAAAATAGTTTTATCATATTTCTATCCACAGTTTTTTTTTAATTAACTTCGAAAGTACACGAATATGCCCGAAAGTTTCCGAAGTAAACGAAGAAGTTTTTTTTTTGCTTACACCGGAAGAAAAATAATTTATGTTAGGAAAGTAAATTATTTGTAAACTTAAATGGATACAGCCTGCCCTAACTTTTTCTGAGAATGTCCTGACAACCCAATGTGGCTACGGCCCTATATGAGAGATTTTGACTATAAAAAAGTGCCTACCTAAAATTTGAAACGAATGTACCTACGTTTGATTTCATAATAAAACAAGTGAAAACAAACAATTGACTGAATTAATTGTTGAAATACCATGCATAGTCAGTGTTGATTTCTTTATCACATGACACATACATACATGTGACATATACATAACTGATATTCAAGTATGGTACATACTATAAAATTTTCGCCTAATTGGCGCCCTCACGGGTAAACAGTGATGTTTACGGAAAAATGTTTCAAGCAAAAGTTGTTTATTTTTCGATAAGGAACATTTTTTATATTTAAACTTTTGTTCTATCTCTAACGGTTTACAAGATGGATCCTACGGACCCAAGACCCAATTGACCTATGATGCTCATTTACGAACTCGATCTCACTTTTTCGACCTCAGATCGATATCTTTTTTCGTTTTTTAGTTATCGTGTCCACAGACGGGCGGACGGACGGGCGGAAAACATTCTATGAACACCTATAGCAAAATTTTGTTCATAGTATCAATATTTTTAAGTGTCACAAACTTCGGACTAAACTTAGTATACCTTGCATATTACATATATGCATGGTATAAATATGAATTAGGTCAGTGTATCTGTTCCCTATATGTAACTTCAAACTTTTTTTCCCCTTCCGCAATAATGCATTCAAATCGTGATCAACGAACATAAATAATCCAATCATGTCGTCATAAGCGTTTAAAAAAACAAACTATAAAAGAAAAAACGGTTTCAATCACGAAAAGTGGTTTTTGTATGCACACAGAAAATACAAAAAAAAAAAAAAAACTGCTCTAATCTTTTAAAAAACTATTCATAATACATATTAAAATGATAAATGGTATGTTTATTTATTTAAAACTTTTAATATATGTATTATGTTTCAAAACATCACTTTACTTCCATAAATTTACGATTGAATATGATTTACTTAACAGAAATTAGGCAGTTTTACAATAGGGCATTCCACTGTATTTGAAAAAGTACTTCAAAATGTTGGTTTTGCTAATTAAAAGCCACCAAAAATTTATTTTGGAAAAATACACATGCTTTCTTGCCAAAAATTTAAATTAAATTTTTAAAATGTCAAAAACGCGGGCATCTAATTTAGTGACGTAATATCGGTATCATTATACGAAATAACACAGATAAGTTTGACAGATATATTCATAGACCTTTAATTATAATAAATATAAATAATGATTATTTATGGATATATTATACCCAGCTGTCTACACTGAACTAACTGATGGTCTATGGTTCATACCGATATGACATCACATCAGGGCTTGCCCGCGTTTTCGGTCACGTGATATACAGTTTAAAAATTACGATTTTTAATTTTCATATTATAAAAGAAAAATGTGCTTTTATGACTCGAAATCAGAATATTTAAGTATATTTTTACATAAATTTTAACTTTTTTCAAACATAATTTATTTTTCACTACTATTTTTGATTCGTAAATTATTTACATCATTTAATTTTTGAAGATTTTACGGCAAAGGAGATAAAAAATTGTAACTCAAAGCGAAAAGGCAAGACACTGCTCCATAAACACAATATATAGTGGAGTATTTATACCAAATTGACCGATAAAAGTCCGAAAACTCAAGCCTTTCATCAAAAACAGGTCACTTGAACCCCTAGGTCGTCTATTTTAACCAGTACATACACTATGAATATTTTTGTCATCGCTTCCACATTGAAGCTACAAAACTTAATGATTATGGAATAGTTTAGTAACAATGGAAGTATAAAAAAATTGGATTTTTTAGTGAAAGTAAATATATTTAAAAACCATATTGGATATGAGTAATCAGTTTTATTATAAATATAATGATTATTCATAAAACATATCTCAAGTGGTATTTCAATTTTTCAAGATTCCGTAGAATAATGACACTTTAAAATTCGCCATATGTCATTCCCAAAAAAAACATACTATATAAGTTGCGTCTAATTTGCGCTCTCACGGGTAAACAGTGATGCTATAATTTTTGGTGCGTTAATCAGTACGCATTATTGAACTACGATCCTATTCAGTATAGATGTGAACGCTATGTTTGTTGTCATAATGATCGTCACTCTATTATTCTTAACCTATTTTGTCAATTATAATAAATATTGCTGGTATGCCATTAGTAGTTGGTCTTACGTCCTAAGGATGTAAGACATATCTTGTTTGAGACAGAACAAAAGCTTAAATGTACAACATGTTTCTTGAAAAAATGGACAACTTTTTTTGAAACATTTTTTCGTTAACATGTTTATCGGTGAGGGCGCAAATTATATCGTATACATTATATGGGAATATCAGTTATGTGCGCGTGACATCTACGTATGTGTGGCTATCTTTCTTCACTTACATGACGTGAAAAAACAAACGATTACGTAATCAACGCTATCTGGTATTTTAACAAGTAACTCAATCAATTGTTTTTTTTCACTTTATATGTTGCAGTGTTTGAGCAATTGCTTGATGAATATTTTTATCAGTTAAGAAAATGGCTCTTTTTAATTAGATTTATGAAAAATCTTTTTTTCCTAAAACGAAACGATTATGAACCATTAATGGCACTCTGACAGTGTCTTGTCCGATGTTTTTTGTTTATTTAATATCGTGTACATAGGATCATCACTAGAATAAGTACCTACACTCTGGGGGGACAATTTCATCATCAACAATTTCGTCTTCATAAAAGTCGTGATTCATCATATTAACCATAGACATAAACATAATAGATTGCTCATTTAACTACAACCCGAAATCTTTAGAACTTAATTCAGTCATTATTTTCAGAGATATTCCCTAACATTTAAGTCTATCAGGTTGAATTTAAGAGAATGTACTTTTCATTGTTCATTCACAATTTTGGCAACTAGATAAAAGGCTTTAAAATTTATTCTAAAATTCAGAAAAATATGCAGAAAGTCTTTAACGCTTGTTTCATTTTTGTAAGTCTATGGAAATATATGAATATGAATATGTTCCATTACTTTACCAAATGTTAAATTAAATTTTCACTATCAATTTTCACAGCAATAAAATAGAACACTCTTGATTAGATTAAACAATTCCATTCATTTGAAGGGGTTTACTTATCACGTGAGGTTTTTATCAGGAAAAACGTGAATTTTTAATTACCACTGATATAATCCGGAAAAATTCATGTTTACAAACACGACTCTATGAAAGCAAAAAACTAGAATTTCTAAATAATTCTTGTGACAGAGAAACTGCTTTTCTCGATTTTCATACACTCATAAAGGAATGGCTTAAATGGCATTTTCGAATCTACAACGGACTACAAAAACTTTCAGATATTTTCAAAATTGTTTTTAAGGTGGAAAACAGATCAAGATACTTTATAAATTTCTAGCTAAACTATCAAACGAAATTTTGTGTTTTTTGAGGCGGGACACCCGTTAAGAATTATGTTCCTATCGTATCTTCGTACATTATAAATGTAAAGCTTACTTTTTTATTCAGATTTGCTGGTTTGAATGATTGATTACGCAGATATTCAATTTTGTAAGATCATTTTTTGCTTTTTTCTTCTGTCTATATTTTTTTAAATATTCAGTACGACTTGTAGTCGATTTGCTATAAAAAAAAAAAACACAAGTCCAAAAAAATGAAAATATACAACAAGGTAAAAATTTTTCGATAATACAAATAACTTTATTAGTAATCTCTACATATTATAAAAGCAAAAGTAAGCATGTTTGTTTGTTTGTTACGCTTTCACGCTAAAACTATCGAATGGGTTTTAATGAAACTGTACAGCAATATAGCTCATACTTCAGAATAATACATGAGATATAATTTATAAAGATATATTAACAAAAGAAAAAAAAAATTAATTTAATTTGACATTACCATAAAATTACAGATTTCTGTAAAAGTAGTCATTTGACATTACCATAAATTATAGATTTCTGTGAAAATAGTCAATATAAAATATTTCACGGCCATCTTTTCTGATATACTCAATGAATAATTACGACTATTATACATTTAAAAAAATAGAAAATCATACATATATTTAACCTGTATTAAACAATCCTTACCATTATTTCGAGTGTTATAGAAAGGGGATAAGCGAGAGCAATCTTAATCAATCTTTACTTTTAAACCCAGCGAAGCGGGTGGGTATCACTCTAGTTAGTTATAAATATCAGTATTGTGGTAAACTACCTTGCCGATTTCGTGTAATTAGTTTCTTTTGTAATGTCTCTAGTCAGTTTTGTAGTAATATACACGTCAAAACCTCTTATTTTTCCATCACTTCAGTATATTTGAAAATATTTGATTGTTCATCGGTACTTCCACACCCACATCCCTCATGCGTCATTTAACGATTCCATTAGGAATAATTTAGAATCACACTATATAATTTTGTCGGAATAAACCTTTGAGTATACTCATCATAAAAAGTTGCGACCCTCGTACATATAATTAATATTTAGATGATTCAACATATTATGTAATAAATTGTACATATAAATATATATTTTTATCAACAGATTGTACACATCATATTAGATTACGTGTATTTCAAATAATGATTATTGCACAGAGCCCCCAGTACTCAAGGTAAGTAGTACGATTATCAATTGGCGGAGAGGTGTTATTATTTCAATAGATTACAGAATGTTTTTATTGTTTTGTTAAAAATTTTTAATTTAAATTTTTAAGACTTTCAGAAAATCAAATGTCATATAATTTGTTTATCAATATAGCAAAAAAAAAAAGTTATTATTATGATTATTATTATTGCTTATGAACTTTGGATAAATCAAAGGTAATTTTTGAACTTCTATGTATATAATTTAAGGATCTATGAGCACGGTAGTAGGGGCACAAATGAAAAAAAATTGATATTATACCATGTATATATGAAATATACATAGTATATTAAGTTTAGTCCCAAGTTTGTAACGCTTAAAAATAATGATGCTAGGAAAAAAATTTTGTCATAGGTGTTCATAAAATCACCTAATTAGTCCATTTCCGGTTGTCCGTCCGTCCGTCCGTCTGTGGACACGATAACTCAAAAACGAAAAAAGATATCGAGCTGAAATTTTTACAGCGTACTCAGGACGTTAAAAGTGAGGTCAAGTTTGTAAATGAGCATCATAGGTCAATTGGGTCTTGGGTCCGTAGGACCCATCTTGTAAACCGTTAGAGATAGAACAAAAGTTTAAATGTAAAAAATGTTCCTTATCAAAAATTAAACAACTTTTGTTTGAAACATTTTTTCGTAAACATCACTGTTTGCCCGTGAGGGCGCCATTTAGGCGGAAATTTTATAATATGTACTATACTTGATTATCAGTTATGTATGTGTCACATGTTTGTATGTGTAATGTGATAAAGAAATCAACACTGACTATACATGGTATTTCAACAATTAATTCAGTCAATTGTTTGTTTTCGCTTGTTTTTAATTTTGATTGTGAATTATGTTGATTATTTGATATAAGACGAAAAGTAAGAATACACTTTTCCGATATCTGGCGCATTTTTCAAAATATCGAAAATTTGGTTTAATTATTTAGCTTTCGATATTCGGTAAACCAAGGCAAGTATCGAAAAATGTTATTATTATTTTTCGTCTATTATTTATAAAGATATAATAAAATTCATCAAAGTTAAAAATAAGATAAAAATAATTTCAACCCTAAATCTACCCTACTCGTACATATGGATGGAGACACTTGGTTTTTTATTTTCTATTTCATTCTAATTCCCCACTTTAATTTTTGAAACAATGGAAAGCGAGGGTTGTAGCTTCTAGCGTTGGCAAAATTTCACAGGATTCTTTTAAAATTGTAAAAAATTTCTAAATCTAAGAAATTTGAATTGTGTTTATATGGAAGTTAAGTGATAGACGATAACGCTAGATTTATTTTATAATTATTTTTATGATAAAAATATTTTATTTCAACGATAATCATGAAATGGATCGAATTACTAACGATTAACTACGTAAATAGTTCTGACATTCTTATATGGATCGATAAAATTTTTAAATTGAAAACTAAAATTAATGGGATGGTTTATACAGTGGAACTTGGTTAAGTGGGACATGTATAAGTGAACACTTTAGCACTGTATTCGTTTTGGGATTCTTTTTTTTTATTTTATCGTCATAATTACTTCTATAACTAAGACTGAGCTAATTTTATAGGCATTAACCTCTGTAACTGGAACCCTCTGTAAATGAGACAGATATTTTTTTATACCAGGATATCTGAGACACTGGGTAAGTGGAATAGCCAGTAAGACACAAGGTGAACAATTATAATTAATGAGGCGGGAAAATTGATCACACTGTCGTCGGTAGGATAATAACGAAGTAACAGACTCCACCCACATCATAAATTTAATTGTACAAGAATGCAGTTTAATGAATAAAGAATAAACCAAAAAACAAGTGAAAACAAACAATTGACTGAGTTACTTGTTGCAATACCATGCATAGTCAGTGTTGATTTCTTTATCACATAACACATACATACATGTCACATATACATAACTGATATTCAAGTAAAGTACAAACTATAAAATTTAAGCCTAATTAGCGCCCTCACGGGTAAACAGTGATGTTTGCAAAAAAATGTTTCAAACAAAAGTTTAACAACATTTAAACTTTTGTTCTATCTCTGACGGTTTACAAGATGCGTCCTACGGACCCAAGACCCAATTGACCTACGATGCTCATTTACGAACTCGTCCTCACTTTTTACGTCCTGAGTACGCTGTAAAAATTTCACCTCGATATCTTTTCTCGTTTTTGAGTTATCGTGCCCACAGACGGACGGACGGACAACCGGAAATGGACTAATTAGGTGATTTTAAGAACACCTATACCAAAATTTTGTGGGTAGCATCAATATTTTTAAGCGTTACAAACTTGGGACTAAACTTAGTATACCTTGCATATTACATATATGCATAGTATAATAATGATGTGGGTAGCCTCTGCTTTAGACGTATATATCAGAGAAACGGAGGTTAAAAAACAATTTTTATATGGATACTGCACCTGTGCAAAATTCTGGGCCGATATTTAATGTTTAACAACTCAGAATACAAAAATTGCATGTCTGAAAACAGGTGAATAAATAAAGTATTATTAAACAATGTCAAACTGGAGTAATTTGCATAATTTAAAAAAAAAACGCATAAAAGTAGCTTTCGCTTAACATAGTTGCAACTGATTTTAACGCCCGATTCATGTACGCTCCAAGCTGTAAAAATGTATAAATAACAAAAAATTCGTAAAAATAAATGGGAATTCTTTTAAACACGATACAAGATTGTGTGCCGTTAACCGTAAACCGATTACCTATAAAACAGGAACTATATAGTTTTAAAAAAACAAATCATTTAACCCAAAACGTTTTAATTTTGACTTTCTCTACTGTTACTGAAAGAAAGTAAAAGAATTATGATTAAATATGACGGCATATTGAAATAATAAAAAAATTTTTGTAATTAGTTAAGAAAAAAAAAGACAATTAAAATATATAATAAAGTTATTTACATCGCGTCAGCGCCTGCCTCATTTGTAAAACCATATATATATATTTATAAAGTCAAAATCGTTTCTTACGACGAACCGATTATTATAATAAACTGACAAAAAATGATAAAAACAGTTGAAATTTACAAAATTTTAAAAATCCACGACAAATTTTTTCTGGTACAGAATCCTAAATTCGCACTTGAAGCATAGCTAAGAATACTCTACATTTAATTACTTTTCAAACGGAATAAAAAATCAAAATCGGTTCATCCGTTTTATAGGCGCTACGATACCACAGACAGACAGATAAACACACACACACCTAGCTTGAAACTCGATAAATAAATTTAATCAAGGAAAAAACTCAAACAAAAAATATTAGTTTTAAAGAGACACATCTTATACCGGTGTCGAATTCGATTTAAGTTTTCAAGTTCAATTAAAACCTTACTCTGATTCATAACTGACAAACTTTAGATGAACGTTTTAAATTAGAAAGTTGTTCTTTATAAACATATAAACAATTTTTGTTCGAAACTTTTTTTTGTGAACCGAATAGTTTAGACAGTAATTGATAGCAAAATTTAAGCCATCAATTTGAACTAAAATGATCTTTATAGAAAAACTAATCGCTTTTCTTGAATTTATTCGAAAATTTTTTTCGAATAGTACCTAGATTTCACAGAAAAAATTATACGAAAAACCAATTTTGCATAAAACTAATCAGTAGTGTCCGACCGAAGCTTCGGCTTCGGCCACATTCGGCCAAAAAAATCAGCTTCGGCCAAACGTCGGAATTGATTATTTAAAATAATTAAATAAAATAAATGTTATATAAAAATAATAATTCAATTCTTATTATATCTAAATGTTATTAAATTTCAAGGTAATTTTTTTTATCAACTTTAGATTGACTTCTAGATCAACTTCTAGAGATCATAATCTCTAGATCACCTTCTAGAGATTAACTTTAATATTAAAGTTTGAAAATCATGTTTTTAAACCTTCGGCTTCGGCTCGGCTTCGGCCGAAGGTTGTGGTGACAGCCGATTAATCGACTTCGGCTTCGGCCAAAAATCCACCTTCCTTATTTTTAAGTGTTCAGAGCCTAAATGGCCGAGCGGTCTAAGGCGTTAGGTTGCGGGTTCGAATCCAGGCAGCGGCAGTGTGAACAATTATAATTAATGGGAGTGCAGAATTGATCACATTGTCGTCGCTTGGATAAGAACGTAGTAACCGAATCCACCCACATCAAAATGTAATTGTAAATATGTATGAAATTAAAATAAATAAAGGTTAACAAATAATAATGTGGGTGGCCTCTGTTATAGGCGTATATGTCAGAGAAACGGAGGTTAAACCCCATTATTATTATTATTATTATATTAAGTGTTCATCTTTCGATTTTACCAATTAAGAAGTAGAGTCAGCTTTCATTGCCAGCTTCAAAACGTAGCTCAAGTTTAATGTCTGCGTAAGATGTGCGCCTACACATCCAGCTTTTTTTATCGATAAAAGTTATTTCCCGAGTATCAAGCATATGTCAACTTAAAAAAGAAAACATCTCGTATTGATGTACCTACTATCGGATATAACAACCATAATTGCAAACCCCTTCAATGTCACTATAAGCAATTTTGACTGTTTTAACATGTTGTGAGCGCGTCATTTGTAAAACCATATAAATATGATATTATTTAAAAGTCTAATTACAAAATTACAATTACAATTCCACAGTGATAAATGGTTTCTTGTAAAATTGATAAATTATTTATTTATTAATATAATATGTATATTTAATTGTTAGCATTGGCTTTTGTCTGCCTTTTATTAGATTTAAAATATACGAGGCACCGGTCTTCGACTTTCACCGTCAATTCATCCTATTAAAATAATTAGATTTTGTCGATAAGGTTAAGAACAGGATTCGAAAATATCCGATATTTATTATAAATATCAAAATATCGGATATTTTTGATAAATATCCGATATATATCAAAATTTTGATATTTAAAAAAAAACTAAAATGTTGTATTTATTAAGGTACTTAAAATCAGACAAATGAAAGCAAAACATAAAATATTCGTCTAGATCTGACAAAATCAACTAAAAATCATAAAATTTTATAAATAAAACTCGAACACATAAAACAATTTTATAAATTCTATTCAGTCAATGGTCATACCTACACTTAAGGTAGTACCTACACGAAAGTGATATTCCAAGAATTTCTCAAAACTCAGAATATAAAATATTTAATTCATAATACACTTGCTGTTAAAATTAGAAGATGATTTACCATGCCATACATGAGATATTAGCAATTAAAAGTGACGCAATTTGTACGTGTACATGGGAGAAGTGTATAAAAATACACAAATTTACAAATATTATATTTATTTACCAATGAATGACGTCCACCATCTCTATGAAAAACTAATATAATGTAGAATACTATATTTAGAAAATATATAAATAAAAATAAAAATTATTTACCATATAGTTTCGATAAAAAACTTAAATAAATAACTCGTTTTAGCGATGATTTTTGTGGAAAAGATATGAAGACTAAAGTTAAAGGCATATGTCATAGTGTGTGTGTTTATATGTATACTAGAAACAGTAGTGAGGAACTACAGTCTTGTGAAAATAATATATGGTATATGTATAATAGTCATAGCACAGTTAATGCACTGAATGATAGTATTAGTCCAAAACTTTTTGACTGGACGGTCGCGGAGGAACTACCTTAAGTAACAAAACAATAATTATTACAAATAATAACTTTAGAGTATAATCAGTCTTTTACCTAATTATCAAATCAGTCGTCAGTCATTCGTAAACAACTGTTAATTATCAAATAAAAAAATGTCGTATTCATAATTGTGCTTGGTAAGACTTCAAAGAAGAAAAAGGTAGATCATCTTCCGATTCTGAATCTTACTTAAACTTACTCTTGCGTTACGAACTTTTTCTGACACGACACGATTAGAACTTAGTATTAGTATGTTTGAACTCTACTAAAATGCCATCAAAATTTGGGAAGTAGAAAGACAGTAACAAACGTCAAAAATTACTAAATAATATTAAATATTTTTAATCATTTTTGTATTGATATATATCATAAAAATTCATGTGATATATATCGGATATATATCATGATATATATATCCTCGAACCCTGGCTAAGATTATCTTCGTCTTCCAGATAGAGAATCCCTCAATTTCAATCAGTTTGACATTATTTTAAGGTATAAAACCATTTTTCTGTACAATGTAATACATTTTTGATTAGATATCAAGAATATTGCTTTGAGAATTATTATACCATGTTTATGTGAAATATATCAAGGTATACTTAGTTTAGTCCCAAGTAAGTAACGCTTAAAAATATTGATACTACGAATCAAATTTTGATATAGGTGTTCATCAAATCAAATTCGGGTTGTCCGTCTGAATGTCTATCCGTCCGCCTGTAAACACGCGTGCTCGGGGAAGTTGAGTTCGTAAACGAGCAACATAGGTCAAAGTTTTGGTTCAGTAGGACCCATCTCGCAAACCGTTAGAGATAAAAAAAAGTTTAATTATAAAAGATGTTGCTCATAAAAAAAATTTTGTTTCAATAATTTTTTTACTGTTTACCTGTGTGGGCGCAAATTAGGTTAAAAATATCATATAGTATGTATACAGGTAAATATTTTCAATACATTATAAATATTATGTATGTGTTTGTTTGTTTATAGCATATAGTATACTAATTCACTGCAAAAATGAGAAAAAAAAGATACTCTTATTACTTTGTGTGTAAGAATGGCTACCTTTCTTTACTTACATGACAGAAAAAAACAAATATACAATTAAGTCAGCCGATTGTTTGTTTTCATTTGTAAAATATAAAATTTATTATCCATTGAATAAAAAAGATCATTTTAGTTTTAAGGATGACCAAATAACCTTAAAGAAGTTCGGCCGTCACATGATTAGTCAAATTTGCAACTAATTTATATTCATTAAATTTAAAGCTAAGTTATGAATAAAATAAGGATTAAAAGTAATATTTGTATCACGTAATTGTTTTTTAATGCTTTAAAAATATCATAAAACATAAAATATATACGTCAATTTGATTAGAATTTGACGATTAAACGTCAAAAACCAAAGTTTTTTATGTTTTCGTTTTGGAAAGCGCAGTTAGGTGATGTTTTTTTTGGTATAAACACAATCTGTAACAAATTTTCTTCATGATGAAAATTTTTTTGACGCTCAATCACCGATTAATTTTTGTAAAATTAACATTATTGAAAGTTCTTCCAAAAGGTACTGTGTTTTAAATCACAATTTTAAAATGAAATAATTCAAAAATTTGCCTCCTAAGAGGCCCAAAACTGTGTTTATTGTGATCAAGGGACTTTGAACTATCATTTACCGCCAAAAAAATGAACATTTACCGTACTTGCTTAAACAGCCGAACTATTTTAAGTGAACGTTTTTTATACGACTGACCAAAAAAATTCTTGAACGGATTTGGATGCCATTGCAGTCGGGAGACCTTTAAGATTAAAAAGTGTTCCACAGAACGTTCCCCAGACTGTAATGGCAATTTTATTTATCTATTTGCAGCAATTTAAAGTAGTTAATTAAAAAAATTTTAGATATAAATTTTTAAGTTTAGAAAAAGATACATAAACTTCTCTATATCTTATCGGTGCTCAGTTAGCACTACATTCAATTCATTGTTGAAATTAATCGCACAGCATGAAACCTATTTGTTAAATTGAAATCTGATTAATAAATTCAATCGACATCAATATTCAATAGAAACCATTTATAGTCATTCTAATAAAATAAAAATAAAATATAAAAAAAAACCTTTCAACTTTGTGCCATGTTAATTGATATAACACTGTGATGCTGGCTTGAGTTCTTGCATCTGGTTTGAAATCTTTTAACTAATAATAATAACAATAACTATTGTTGAAATAAACTTGGCAGGTTCAAAGTTCAATTCTGTTACAAAACTTTATATTTTCAAATGCATATGGTCGATTTAGAAACGGGGTATGACGTATATTAATAAGTTTTTTTTTTACAATTTTTTACGCATTCACGTTCTTTACTTTGTGGGTTAACATGTGGCCTCATTTTTTGCTGTCATTTTACATATAAATAATTTTATCAAATCCCAAGGGAAATTTTATACAGGATGTTCTAAAATTGTCTGTGGAACTTTCGCTCTTTGAATAAGCTCAGAAAAAAAAAGAAGAAAATGTTCTTTATCAAATTTGGATCTGAGGCCTTATTTACGAGATAAACCTACTCTTAGATTAATAAATTAGTAAAAAATATATTCATCAAAATAAAATTCATCCAATAAAACTAGGGATTGAATAATACTAGGGATTTCAATAAAACTTTATAAATACATTTTTTGATTAACAAAGTTTCCAAAAATCACAAAAAATTCCTAGGTCACCGAGCTTTTTATTATTATTTTATCGTTCAAAGTTGGCTGAAAAAATGATGATCAAATAGGTTGTCCTTTTCAATTGAATATTTCTATATCAATGAATCTAAAGAGTGTGATAAAAAACTATCTAAAATATTTAGACAATCTTATTGTTTATCATAAAAATATGAGGTTGTAGATGATATAAAAACAAAATTTCAATTTAATTATGAGTTCATCAAAGATTCATCATTTGATGAACAGAGACGACTATAGTTAGAGTATTGATGTTTGAAGAGCGATATCTATATTATCAACTTTATAAGCATCACTTGCACACAATATGTTATATATTTTTGTAGTTGCGTGGTATTGTAAAGCTAAAAATAATTCACTACTTGACTACGAAGCACGTATTTGGTTTATATGTATGTACCGTGCAATAAACCAAAACTTATTAACAATACTGTAGGGAAACGAACACCTTAAAGAGAGGATGTGATTTACATCATTTACATCTTTTATTCCATAACACTCCTAACCAAAAATTTCATGAGAATTGAACAAAGGAATTGAAATTCGAAAAAACTTTGAAATTAGGAGCACTAAGAGTGAAGGGAAAAGGAGGAATCAATCCGGATAGAGAAAAATCTTAATTTTTGCTTATGTATATTAATATCTGATAGTGATTGTGTTTATTAATTTATTTTAGACGAAGGGAGAATAATATTTAGTCGTTCCATGCGAAATTTAATTAAAATTATTTATTTTTGCTTAAAACAATTGTTTTTAATTTTTGTCTTCACACGCAAGTCTTCATTAAATAGGAGGTAATTAAATGTTTGAATCATTTTTTGAAGTAATTAATTAAACTGATGTCCAAATTATGACAGTCACGGTCAAACATTCAAAAACTTAAATGATTTTTTAATTGTATTTAATTAGAATTTTGATTCATTCTTATTTCATATCACGAACTGCGAAATATGTAATACAAGGTATGCAGAGAATGTTTGAACGTAATCACTTTTAAAAATACCATCTTTGGTTTGTTAAGACGATGTCAACCATCTTGCTTTTAGAAATGCGATTTTTCGTGGACGATAGACTTTATCAAGTCAACCTTAATTATTTTTTGATATATCAAGAAATTATCTTTAATTATTAAAAATCTATCCAATTAAAGTGAGCGATAGATGATTGAATTTTTATATAACATTTCGAGAAATTGTTTCTGAACAAAATACAATCATGTTCAACAAAATTCAATCAAACGGTATACCAAAATTGATTTTGATGAAACCTTTTGCATATGTTCTTTTTTTTTAAAGAAAGTGGATAATTCTTTTAAGGATGAATTTTTGTTGACTTCGAGTTGAGACATAGTTGTTGAAAAGGGCGCTCTCGAAAAAATGAGTGTATGAAAATAAATGAGGGTTGATTTTGTTAGAACTTGGGAAAATTCGAAAATTAAGAGTGAAATTTTTCGATATATATCATGTTTTTAAAATATTGATGATTAAAGATTTAGAGAAAATTACTTATAGAAGAAATACTTAGTTTTTAGCTCAATTGGCATTTATTTCATCATGTTCTTTATAGGAAAATATTTCTCATGCTTTTAAGTAATGAATATTGATTTTCCAAATAACACGGAATATTAGTTTTGACCACTGGTGTATGTAAAACTAACCATAAATATTTTAAAGTAGTCATGAAAATTTTATCCTTTTCCTAAACATAATAAAATGATTGTCTATTTTTGTCTATAAATGCCATAAAACTCATCCTATTCGTAAAAAATTTTTATTTTACAGATTTTTTTTTGTTTATGGATGATGCATTAATTATTATTGAACATTAAATAAAGCCCCTCATTCAATTTCATTTTTCCGCCATATTTTGCGCCAAGAGCCAACAATTTTTGTAATTACTATCCATAAACGTTCAGTTTTAATGAGTAGGGCTGTACGCACATATACAATTCTTTTAAAAAAAATAATATTGTGAAATACTAAATTTTAACTGTACTTATACTTTTTATTAATAACAGTATAACAATTTTTTTTTTGAGTAAAAATAAACTAATGTAATCACTTGAAGAAAAAAAAAATGAGATGTAGTTTTTTTAGAAAATAATAACAGTTGAAATTACAGCGCGCTGCGCTATATTACAACACTTTTTTTTTATTAGTATTTTATTAAAATTTACTTTTCATATGCGATACAATGCGTAAGAATAATTATTTATTTATATGAGAAATTATAGATGGTTTAACGGTTAGGTCACGGTTCTTTAATACTCGATTATTTTACAGAAGAAGGGGAAAACTGGGCTACCATATAACGAGAGGCAAACTTTTTCTGAGAATATATTTAAGGAAGTCCTTTCGCTTGGAGGAGTAAATTGTTCATTTTTTTTTTAAATTAAATTATTTGATGGCGAAAGAATTTCCTTAATTCAATAACTTCTTAAAAATTAATAGTATAGCAAGAAAATATTGTCTTAAATCAAAGTGTTTACTTGCTGCCTTACGTTTTTCACGTACTGATAATGATTTAAAATTTCTTTTCGAGATATTTCAAATAAATATCCGTGTGATAGTAAAGAAAAATTAAAACTGAAGGTCATTGAGCCTCAAAATTAGTTAAATGCGGAATTTGCGGGTGGAATAAATAAATAAACAATCGATGTTATCTCAGTTACAGAGGTTAATGCAGATAAAATTCACTCGCTGTCTCAGTTAATTATGACGGAAGGAATCCCAGACATAGAGGTTTGCTTCGTCCCACTAACAGAAATAATTCAGTGCCAATGTTCAGGGACCTCAGCATGAGTTATAGTTATGGAGGTTTCTCACTTATCCAGGTCCCACTGAACCAAGTTCCACTGTATTATTAAAATAACTCTAGATTTAAAAAGAAAAATTTATCATATCATAAAAAATATGAAATCAATTATTGGATTCACGTATTGATCAATCAAAGAAAACAGTTATTATTTGAGAAGAAAAAAAAATCACAAACTTGTTTTTAAGGTTAATTTTACCGTATGGTTTTAATTAATATTCCATCACGCATACACAACAGCTATACGTTAAATAATGATTAATTATTTCATTTTATTACTATTAAAGTAGCCCGACCGTCACGTGACTAATCAACAAGGCAATTTATATGACGTAAATGTAATAAAATTTTCTAAGAATATCGTAAAAGCGTGAAAAACCAAGGTTTACTTTATGTTTTCTTTTTGGAAAGCGCCGTAAGATAATGTTTTTTTGTATAAACAGAATCTGTAATAAATTTTTCTTCCTGACGAAAACTTTTTTGAAGCTCAATCACCGATTATTTCTTGTACAATTAACATTATTGGGAGTTCTCCCATAAAGTTCTGTGTTAAAAATCACAATTAAAATGAAATAATTCACAATTTTTTCCGTAAGAGGCCCCAAAACTGTGCTTATTGGGATGAGGGGACTTTGAACTATGATTTACCGCAAAAAAAAGGACAATACCCGCACTTGCTTAAACAGCCGGACTACTTTAACGCCAGGAAACGTAAAACTGGAACCTATTTATAGTAATTACACTCACCTTATGCATTCACATTCAATTTTAATAGGGGAACATTTTTACTAACCAAATGGTACAGAAAAAACAAATGAATATTTTGATATTGTGGTATTTTTTGATGGATTGTTAAAGGAAAAAAAAAGTTTCATATAAAAGTAATTTTAAAGTTAAGTAAAATTTTTTTTTTTGTTCTGGAATTTAAATATCTTTATCGATCATTACAGTTTTGTGTCACTTTTTATGCTGAAATCAATAATCGCGTGAAAATAATAAAAATTCCATTATTTGATCTCTCTGATAAAACGAGAATTGAGGACTAAACTAACATGTCAGTTTATTAAGAATAAAGAATCTTTCGAACGAAGAGTTTGGCAATCTCTGATGTAGGTCTTTTCTGAAGGCTATTCCATAAATTAGACAAAGAACAATGAGAGAAATGCATATTCAAAAAAATCCCAAGTTTATTAAATTTTCAATCTACCAAATTATCAACTAGATCAGTTTTTGAGACACCAAGAGGCATTGAATTGAGAATACTACAAATTAATATCCGATGATAATGATTAAGCAAACGATTTCATTGTTTATAAATAATAAGTAATAAAAAAAAAAAAACCAATATTTGATTGGATTTAATTAATCAATTTTTCTGTTCTAATTTTGTTTGGTATATAATTATTTATTTTAGATGAATAATGATGGCATAACCAGATAAATATAAACTACCGATTTATTTACAATAATCAAAATCAGGCTGCTTCAAGCTATAGGTTAATTTGAATATGTAACAATATGTGTAATAAACTTATAATACCTCTACAATCTACCTACGTATAACAGAAGACGTAATATAAATGTATAGTAATCAATATTATTTTATTAAAGTTTAAAACTTTACACTGCAAAAAAAAGTTGAAATAATGACAAACTCATCAATTGAAATAAAGTAAAAATACTTTCAAACAATTTCCTAATGATTGGAACAAGTACAGCTCAATATTTGTATTTACAATAGAATGGGATTGAATTTAAAATATGAATTCATTGATACAAAATCATTGAAGTTAAATAAACAAAATCATTACTTCGATGAAAGAGATTGGTTTTAGTTTCAAGTCATGCATTTTATTGATGGAAAATAAAATTGTATTTAGTTGGAATATATAATCGTGTAAATAAAGCGCTTAGACGAATTAAAATAACATATCTTTACGTTTGCTTTAAATATAGGATTTGGTTACTATGAACACATACCTGTCATGTCTATCCAATATGCAGTTGTGTCAACTACATGAAGATTGTTGTTCTATTTTACAGAGAGTTTGAAATAAGCATATTGATCATTTTTATAATATATTAACTTATTTTTATAAATATAAAACGACCATCGGTAGTCGAGTTGGTACAACGGTGGACACTAAAATCAATAGTAACTAATACATAGGTCACTGGTTCAAGTTAGGTGAGAAGAAATATAATTTTTTTGTAAATAAACCTAAGAAACCTGCTCATGCGGTTGTGCCAAACACATCACTATTTCGTTATAATATTTATAAGTGGTAGAACCAATCAAAAAAAAGATTATTTAAACTTACTTTCATACAAACAACTCAAGTGGTTTTGCCAACTTCACCACTCAACTCCGTACGGTAGTTGCCTGATATTCGTGGCCCCATTCGCCATATTTGCTCTCGCGATGCGGTTGAGACAATCTCATATCGGTTCATATTAAGAACTCTTTTTTTCAGTGTATGAGTGTATGAGTTTCAGTGTACAAAAAAACACAGATACAAGCAGTTCAAAGTTATTTTTTAATTAACCATTCATGGTCAAAATAAATGTCTTCCTCACCTCCATGCACTCAATTTGAATTTTTGCATGGTGGGAATTTTATTTTTAAGTGCCCAGAGGTGGTATGATTTTAATAAATTTATTTTTAAGGAAGTACGAGCACCGGGGTAATTTTGGATAAAAGGCTTAATGTTTTTTATACGAAGTTGGACTAAGTCCAAATCAATTCTGAAAATTTTAAGGGAGGTTGTCCGATTATTTAAATAAATAAATGAGTTCAAAAGTAAGCATATTTACTATTGGTTTTATAGGAAAACGGTAGATGGATGATTTGTTTTCATAGATTTGTCCAAAAAAAAGAATTGCTTTCAAAATTTTTCCCGACTTTTCCTACAATTCTTACACGTAGGACTGGTAAGAAAATTGGCAAACAATTGCTAGTGAGAAGGAAATCTATACCAATTCAATACCTCAGAGATGAATACTTTCTGCGTTATACAACCTACAGCAGGCATGAGCAAACGGGACTTACAGAAGTCCCTCACACTTGTTACCTAAAATACGAGTAAGACAGAGAGATCTCATTACTATTAGAGAAACTGAGATAGGTAAAAGAGTCGTATACTTGCCTCGCTTCCTCCTCTATGAGCAATGCGGACTTAGATAAAGAGACAGACAATAAGTTTATAATAATGGTGACTTAAACTTAAAATAACTCGCCCATGTCTGACCTACAAACTTCTGACTATCTAGTGTGCAGTTCTTTTAAATAGTTCACCTTATCGATTAATGTTTCAAGAAAAATCAATTTTTGTTTTCCTTAATTAATACCCTCACGACTCGACTTAATAAAGTTAAAATTCTTTATTTATTTATTTTTTTTTCAAAAAACAAATTAATAAAACATGCATCATTATTTCTTTCAATTGATTGCAAAGAAACATGTAATTATCTGTAACTACAAACAAATTGGGGACCGTTCTGCGTTCATAAATCAGTTATGACGTGATGACATCTTTAGATAAAAGGCATATATAACTTAAACCCCTTTATTGTTTTTATTATTTTTTTTTTTTTTAAATAATATTCGTTAATTTATTGATTTTATTCATTGTGTTGTTATTAATGTCCGGTTTTATTGCATGCATGCTATAATAATACTGCCCTATAATAAATATATGTTTATCTACATTCAAATAATAGAGACCTTTATCCATATTCATATTGATATATATATGAGAATGTGGAGTGTAGGTTACAATCAAGACCGTCGTTATGTCGAATGTAGACAGTGATGGTCAAAATCAAGGCTTCTTTTGTGGAATACTAAAACCTTTGAGTCTGATATGAGGTTGTCTAAACCTCATCGCGAGATTAAGATATGGCGAAGGAGATATGGAGAAGATATGATGAATGTGATATAAGTACCGGGCGAAGTTGAGTGGTGAAGTTGACACAACCAAATGAGTAGTTTGTATGAAAGTAATATACTGTCTAACAAATTTCAAATATTGTTGTTATAAAATGTAACGTTGTTTTAAATAAGCCTTTATTTGATTTGTTTTACTACTTTTAAATATTATAACAAAATACTGATGTGATTGGTACAACCACATGAGTAGGTTTATCAGATTTATTTAAAAAACAATTAGATTTCTTCGAGTAGGACTTGAACCAGCGACCTATAGATTACTAATGTTTTTAGTGTCTTAAGTCCACCGCTGTACCAACTGAGCTGATGGTTGTAAAAATATATTATATTTATAAAAATGATTACTAAGTTTATTTCAAATTTTCTGTAAGTTAGTAACTTCATATAGTTGGCTCAATCACATATGGACAAGACATGATATAGATAAGCGATCATAACAACCAAATTCTCTATTTAAAGCAAACTGAAAGAGATTTTCTTTTAATTGATCGATTCGCTTTATTTACACAATTTTATATTTCAACTAAGTACAATTTTATTTTCCATCAATAAAATGCATGACTTTAAACTAAAATCACTCTCTTTCATAGAAGTTATGATTTTATTTATTTAACTTCAACTTTGTATCAATGAATTCACATTTTTCAATTCAATCCCATTCTTTTGAAAATACAAATATTAAGCTGTACTTGTTCCAATCATAAGGAATAATGAATCAATATGAAACGGCCAACTTCGGGATGAGGTTGTCATAATTTTAATTTTGTGTTTTAAGGTCTATTTTGTAAATTGACAACGGAATCGAATTAAGTATGGCATTGTTGCACGCATGACGAATTTTAAAAAATCGATTTACAATTAAAAAACATGTTATACAGCACACGATATGAATTTTTTAACCTAGTTTTACTGTAACAATATTTTTACCAAAAATCATTGTATGAAAGAAAACCAAGTGTGAATTTTATATTGTAATCTTCGAAAATGCTTCCGTATTTTTTTTTTTTTTTTTTTTTATAATCAAAAATCCAATGAGTAATACACAATGAAATTAGCTCAACGCTTCTCAATTTACAATCAAAATACAGTATGGTCCATTAAAACCGATAATAACTAATAACGATGTCCATAATAAAAAAATATTTTTGATTTATATCTGTTTTAAGGTGATTGAAAACTTACAATATTGTAAAAAAGTTTTGGTTTATTGCACGGTACATACATATAAACCAAATATATGCTTTATAGTCAAGTGATGAGTTATTTTTGGCTTTACAATACCACACAACTACAAAAATATATAATATATTGTGTGCAAGTGATGCTTATAAATTTGATAATATAGATATCTCTCTTCAATGATCAATATTCTAACTGTAGTCGTCCTTGTTCATTAAATGATGGATTTTCGATGAACTCACAATTAAATTAAAATTTTGTGTTTATATCATCGACAACCTTATATTTTTATTGTATTATTATAAACTACAAGATTGTCTAAATATTTTAGATAGTTTTTTTATCACATCTCTAGATTTTTTTGATATAGAAATATCCAATTGAAAAGGATAACCTATACGATTCATCATTTTTCAGCCATCTTTGAACGATAAAATAATAGTAATAACCCCGACGACCCAGGAATTTTTTGTGATTTTTGGAAACTTTGTTAATCAAAAAATGTTTTCATAAAGTTTTATTGAAAAATCTAGTATTATTCAATCCTTGCACATCTCCTTAAGCAAAAAAGTACTATTGTGGTTTTTCCTGACAAATTACAAATGGAATATTCGATTTTAAGAAAAATTTGTTTTTTCAATCTCTGAGGGAATTCGTTAAGCTAACTCAGCTCCTACGATACGATTTTTTTGTTTACTTTTTATAAATCAACTTGGCACCACTCTCCTATAATTTATTTGTCCTTTTCTGTTGTAACTTTACCTTTTCCCCGAAGCCCTTACGTAATTGTTTACTTTTCCTAATGCTTTATCCGTCACGGATCTCGAGTTAGAGATAAAAATTGAATTTTCTATAAATTTTTAACACTGTGAGTTGTGTACAGAATGACAAATTAACTACAGATAAAATGCGTTTAAATTTTCGTTGGATCAGCCTGTGTTTAAAAAACCCAATCGATTAACCACTTATCGTTCCACGTGAATAGCCATAAAACCACATACACAATTTATACTTCAAATAATGACTACATTTGTGTAATCAATTATATGTAAATCGTCATTTTTAATGCGACTATGCGATCATTATAATCGCATTTATACAACAACATTTACGATGCACATTATTTAAATTGAGTTTTTTATACCATGTATATATGAAATATACATAGTATAATAAGATTAGTCCCAAGTTTGTAACGCTTAAAAATATTGATGCTATAAACAAAATTTTGATATTCGCACCGTGCGTGAGTTTTATTGGAGACGTTTCCATGATAACGATACACTACTTTAATTATAGAATTGTATGGATGCATATATAATTGTATGGATTGCATTTATGACTTACATTGAAAATATAATGTTACTGTCTCACAAATTTAAATAAATAATTATGATAATTTACATTTGAAAAATAATATTTGTGTAATTTGATTTCTTATTTTCACAATTTTGAATGCATTAAGTTTAATTAATTAGTGTTTTTCAATAATTTTAATTTGACATTTTCTATAACAATAACATGTAAAGAATTGCAAATTAGTCATAAGAGCCTCCTTTGTCGCCAAAATTTTTCACCGGAAGCGCTGGCATCGATTTTATTGTCGCTACCATGACTACGCACACAACGAATAGGTGTTCATAGAATCATCTACTTAGTCCATTTTCGGTTGTCCGTCCGTCTGTCAACACGATAACTCAAAAACGAATCACGAAGAGATATCAAGCTGAAGTTTTTACAGCACACTTAGGACGTAAAAAGTGAGGTCGAGTTCGTAAATAAGCAACATAGGTCAATTGGATCTTGGGTCTGTAGGAACCATCGTGTAAACCGTTAGAGATAGAATAAAAAATTAAACGTAAAAATATTCCTTATAAAAAAATTAACAACTTTTGTATGTACCTATTATATGGGAATATCAGTTATGTATGTGTGACATGTATGTATGTGTGATGTGATAGAGTAACCAACACTGTCTATACATGGTATTTCAACAATTAACTCAGTCAACTGTTTGTTTTCACTTCTTTTTTTTTTTTTGTTGTTGTACAAAACATATATGAATTATTTAATGCAAATAACACTTACCAACTTTGTAGAAAAAAAATAAATATTTACTAAAAAGTTTTATGTTATTTAAAAATGTCTAGTGTTATTTAATTAGTTTCTAATTTAAACATCAAATAACAAAATTTTACAGAAATTTACATTACAAAGTATGTAATTAACATTTTTGTTTTTGTATATTTTTTGAATTATAAATGCGAAATTACAGGATGATTCAGTTTGTAAGATTGTTCGATCTCAACAAAATATATAAAATTTAGTTTCACCTGTCCCGTTGTCTGTTTGTAATCAAATTTTTCACTTCTCGATTTCCGATTGAGCTGAAATTTTGCATGCACATTTAGTTTGGATGACAATGCATGGTAAGGTTGTGGCGTCCTGATTTTCCCATCGCTTACACCATATTTTATATAAATACATTTTTTTTAGTCTTAAATTAGAATTTTAATCAAAAATACTTTTTAAGGGACAAGCTTTTATTGTACTAAAAAGTAGAAAATAATATCTATGAGTCTACCTAAACCTAAGTAAAATACGTTGCCTATATAACATGTGTACCTTTTAAACTAACAGTTTAAGCGTCACCAAATTGGACGGGTCGAAGAACCTTAAAAACACGGGTATCGCCAAGCATGGCTCTCCTAATCTAATCTCGCATTTCATAAGTGTTTTAAGTTTATTATGCATTGTTAAGTGATCATGCTTATCTATGAATTTTGAAAATTATTTTTTATCTGATCAAACTTCGCCATAAAAATAGCATTTTCAAGTTTTTACTATCAGTAATTTTTGATATTTATATAACTGAATGAAAAAATTTCACTTGCCTCAATATTCACCGCACTCTTTTGGAATTATTCTTGGAAACAATTCCAGAAATATTGGAAAACGGAGGTTTTAATTTAGTGCGATTTTTCTATGATTATAGCAAACTGTTTTTGAAGTCTGGAATTTCTCTTTTTGAAAAATTCAATAAACTTCATTCGTGGCATATTTTGAAATCAGAATTTTCACGATAATAAATTGAATATAAGGACGCAGATTTTGGGGCTAAATTTGATTTGTTAAAATTTTTAATACATAAAAAAATATAATTTACTACTGGATCACTCTGTATAAACACCGCGATGAACAGTTGTAAAAACTAAGTCAATAATGTTTGTGTCGTTCCCGAAAAGATAATAAATTCAATATTTGAATTTCCATTGCAAGATAAATTTTAACAATTTATTAAATAGAAAATTTTAAAATTTCTTAAAAAGAACGATTAACGATTATTTTTTTTGAATGTCATAAAGTAAAAACATTAAATAAATATTTTTAAAGCCAAGCCTGTATTATTCTAACGGAACTTAAGGAGATTACTGTTTTAACTGTGATAAAAAAGATTAGTTTTGGACAATCGAAAATATTTTTGTTCGTCATCGATTTTAATTATTATTGAATAGAGTAAATTGGGCTCAAAAAAGATTCAAAACAGTGGTCTTATACGATACCTTCTAAATCGATACACAAATCAATCAAACGAACATGATTTGCTATACTAAACTATAAAACTATACTTAAACTAAAATCGTTAACATAATAGTTAATATTTATAATATGAAGCAAAATAAAACGCATTTTGGGACGAATGTTGTATCAATCACATATGGAATCACTCCAGAACATTCCTGGTTTATTATATTATATTCCTGGAGGCCCGAGTCAACCCTAATAGTTCAGTTGTTTAAGAAGTAACCAATTCCGTTCGCGGTATGCCTAGGATAGCGGGTTCGATTCCCGCCATCACAACAAAACTTTTCTTAATTAATAGTTGTGATGGGCTAGTGAAGTGCATGGTATATGCATGAAGGAGGTGCACTCAGCCTCTGAAAATAATTGAGGAGCTGATAAATGAAATTATCAGTGGAAAAGTTGGTAATTTTACATACATGATATCACATTGGGCTCTCAAGCCTAAGTGTGGCCTTCGTGGACAGCCAATATAATCTAACCTAACCTAAACATATGGAGACTACTCAACTCAACTTACAAAATTAGGTCCTTATTTCAACGCTTTTGTCGCTCGTTTTCTAATAACAGGATCTATTATCAAAAAAGTCATTCAGAAAACTTGATAGGTATGTCAAAATCGTGGGGAAAGAGAGAAAATAGAGAACCTTGACCTGTTATCTTCTTAAAGTCAAGTTTGATAAACCAGGAACTAGCTGAAGTTATTTTTAACACGAAATTACATATCCACAAAATTCTTTAATGAAGGGTGACAAACGAAAAGGTCCATATAATTATTCAATTCATTTCAAAAACAAAATTTAAAAAAAACTTTAACATTAACACATTAAGGAGGTATGAGCTGAATTATGTCATTACTTGACGATAAAAGACGAAAAGTATTATAAAAAAATTTACAACTTTTGAAACATTTTCTTGTAAACATCACTGTTTACCCACGAGGGCGCTACTAAGTTGCAAATAGTATGTATTAATATGGGAATATCAGTTATGTGTGTGTGGCTATTTAAGAGTGGATATCTTTCTTTATTTACGTGACGTCAAAAAACAAACGATTGCGTCATTAACACTGCCTATACATGGTATTTCAACAACCAACTCAGTTAATTGTTTGTTTTCACTTCTTTTTAAACTTTTGTTTGTAACATTTTTTCGTAAACATCACTGATTGTCCGTGAGAGCACAAATTGTATAGTATGTACTATATGGGTGCCTCAGTTATATGTATGTGTAATGTGACAAAGTAATCAACCACTGTCTATACATGGTATTGCAAAAATTAACTCAGTCAATTGTTTGTTTTCACTTGTTTATTAATTTTTATCATTCGTTTCAAGGGAAAATTATCAAAAACCTTCAAAACATGGCGTTTTTTGAGATATCTCCATAAAAGCAATGTATTTTATATCGAGTTTTGATTATTATTTTTGATGATGCTATATCTATGCTGAAATTTTAACCACATATTGTTTGAGTAAAAGTTTACCTATTCGTTGTGTGCGTAGTCATGGTAGGGACAATAAAATCGATGCCAGCGCTTAGAGTGAAAAATTATGGCGTTAAAGGAGGCTGTTATGACCAATTTGCAATTCTTTACATGTTAATGTTATAGAAAATGTCAAATTAAAATTATTGAAAAACATTAATTAATTAAACTTAATGCATTAAAAATTGTGAAAATAAGAAATCAAACTGCACAAATATTATTTTTCAAATGTAAATTATCATAATTATTTATTTAAATTTGTGAGACAATAATATTAAATTTTCAATGTAAGTCTTAAATGCAATCCATACAATTATATATGCATCCATACAATTCTATAATTAAAGTAGTGTATCGCTAGCATGGAAACATCTCCAAAAAAACTCACGCACGGTGCGAATAAACAAAATTTAAACCTTGAAATCAAACATTGTTGTCATGCTCATACATCCTTAAGTAGAACAAAATACCATAAATATTTATCAAGAATAAATTATAGGTTCTGTCAAAACAACCAAAAAATGCAGTAGTACCAACTACCAAAACACTAATTACCGTGTCAAATAATAATGATTTAAAAATAAAAAAAAGGTTAATTGTAGAGTAGAGTAGGCGCTGAAGAGCCATTGCCGCTTGTTCAGTTACTGATTGCCGTGTTCTCAACGCATTTAATATTTCATGTGTCAATTGTTTTTTGATGCAATCGTTCAGTCAAGTAACCACAGCAGTCATGATTTTTATATAATCATTTGGTAGCATAATTTTTTTTATTTTTTATTTTGGTAGCACACGATCTAAATAAAGTAGGTCTACAACATTCATCAAAATGTTAACTACCAAAATGTTTAAATTAATTTTTAAATTACTTAAGATCTGACCTACAGATATTTCATACTTCGGGTGATTTGAAAATTCTTTCTGTCTGGAACAGGCATGGGCGAGTTATTTTAAGTAGAAATCAACATTGGTATTACTTTATTGTGTGCCATAAACTTTACTGTGTGTCTCTTTATCCAAGTCCGCATTGTTCATAGAGGATGAACCGAGATGGATATGTGACTCTTCTACCTATCTCAGTTTCTCTAATAGTTTCTCTGTCTTAATCGTATTTTTGGTTGTCACTGGTAAGGTTATCACTGTCTTACTCGTATTTAAGTTACAGAAGTTCGAGGGACTTCTGTAAGTCCCGTTTACCCATGCCTGATCTATAATAATTATTTTCCAGAGGAATACCAAAGGGCCGATTAAGAGCGCTTTAACTTAATTAACGTTGCTTCTAAATCAAATTTTCCTTATTAATCAAAAAGTTTCTTGTGATCAATTTTTTGAAGTTATTTTCCAGAACGTTTTTCTGAGCTAGAAGTTTATTTGATTCTAATTCCAAACAATTTTTGTTCACAAAGTGAAAAATTAATCAATCGCAAATTTGCTAGTTTTTGGAAGCTGATACGCCATATGACGGTTCCATATTTTAAATGCCGTAGCATCAGGTGGCGCTTTGTTCTCGTATAAAAATTATAATGCAAATGAAATTTGTAATTAATCTTAAAATATCAATCTCATTTTTGGGATACAACTAGCCTATTATGTCGCCAAATTTTCATAAACCTAAAAAAATTCCCGAAATTTCCCTTAAAAAATTTATAAAGCACATCGCATACCTATATGAAAAGGAAAGCCTTATATTGTGTTAACTTCAGAGGCGTAGCTAAGTAATGAAAGACCCTGGTAATCAAAATAACTGAAAGAAAACAGGTTTCGAACACACAAACTTCGAACAGGAGTCAAAACTTGTTGGGACTTCCCCTGTATTCTTTCAAATGAGTTGCCATGATTAAAGTCGTGTTGCAACCTATTTTATTTACATTCAGAAGAAAAATTTGTAACTAGTTCAATACGAGTTTTGCAGGTCAGAGTCGAAGAACTCGCTAGGCTTGAAAGCCCCGATTCACGGCACCATCCTGCCCTTCGGTAGCTACGCCACTGAATAATTTATTGTTAAAATAAAAAAACTTATGCAAGCATTGTATATAAAATTATTTAAACAATAACTCCGTTAGTTATTATTTTCACTTTGTGGACGAAAATTTTTCTGAATTTAGAATGGAATCAAAATTTAAAAGCTCCACAAAAACGTTCTCAAAAATTATTTACGTTTTTTACGGAATTTCAATTTTTGAAACAAGGCTGATTTTTGATTTCAGAAGGCTGAGTGTATATCTTCATGCACTACATATTATTTTTCGACTTTATTACTGCTCCCTATTACTGCTGAGAGACTGAACGCACTTTCTTTATGACAATTGTCACCAGTCCATCATAAATTAAATTTTTTTATCGAATTGATTCCGAAAACCCAAGATTCAGTATGTACCGAAACTGATAGGTTGCGCTTCAACCAACTGAATCACTTGAGTCGACAAAATAAGTACTCCTCTGGGCGGTTTATTTTTATATCAGAAAGAAATTTTACGTCCACAATAGTTTCGAAGAAAAAAAAAAAAAATTATGTCGGTACTAACCTGATTTAAGAATCGCTTATGTAAACTTTCGATATGACATTGCCATTCCAATGATCTAAGATATAGTAGATGCCATCTCCGTTCCAATCCCACAACTGCTCGTCGTAAATTTGAACGATTTCGTGTCGATTTTTTCTTATTTTCAGAAGATGAACGTGCATCAGATGACACACTTTTATTGCATAATTTTAATATTGAGCTCACTATTTTACGGTGACTCTCAATGTCTTTCTGCAACACCTGAAACAAAGAGTAAAAAATTATTAGAAATTGTTTGTTTTAAGAATGTAAGAGCGCCAGAGCAATTTTGGATAAATAGCCTAATTTTCAGGAGAGTGAAACGAGCCTCTACTAGGTTAAAATGTAACATTTTGGTCTAAACTTGTCTTGGCGCTCGTACTACCTTAAGTTAGAAGGTCCTTAAAAAGGCATACAGTTTTTATCATATGTATGTTAAATTTTGTAATGCTTGGAAATTTTAATTGATTATTTCTTTAATATTTATTTATTTCAAAATATGTTAATTTCTCACGATAATTTAAAAAAAAATATATATTAATAAGTGAGTAAAACTGGAGAAAGCTGCGAGCAATTTTTTAAAATAAATATCAAAGAACGATTCAAGTCTGACGAGATGGTTCGTTCGGCTTTTTATTATTGACAAATCTATTTCTCCACCTTTTTTTTCAATCTCAAGTTGAAGAAAAATAAAAAACTTCAACATATGGCGGTTGTTTACATCGAGTTAAAAAATGATCGATAGATTTATGATTTAAAATATAAAAATATGTATTTTATATTTATTACCAAGTGGATACAAAAAATTGTACCCCATTAGATAATTTAAGTATCAAATTGAAAGAATCTATTCAACTTCTTCCAAAGAATGGGACTGAATACATGGTTTGTAGTCAAGTAATGAGCTATTTTTGGATTTACAATACCACATAACTACAAAAATGTATAATATATTGTGTGCAAGTGCTGCTTATAAATTTGATAATATAGGTATCTCTCTTCAATCATCAATACTCTAACTATAGTCGTCTCTGTTCATGATGGATCTTCGATGAACTCATTATTAAATTAAAACTTTGTTTTTCTATCATCGACAACCTTTTATTTTTATGGTATTATTATAAACTAAAAGATTGTCAAAATATTTTAGATAGTTTTTTATCACACTCTCTACGTTTTTTGATATAGAAATATCCAATTGAAAAGGATAACCATATGATTCATCATTTTTTCAAACAACTTTGAACGATAAAATAATAATAAAAAGCCTGATGATCAAGGAATTTTTTGTGATATTTGGAAACTTTCTTAATGAAAAAATGTATTTATAAAGTTTTATTGAAATCCCTAGTTTTATTCAATCCTTTCATATCTCCTTAAATAGCTGGACAAGCGCGGCGCCCTGAAAAACCTGGACAATTCGATAATAAATGATAGCCCAATAAGTTGAAATGTATAAAATACTTATTATTCGAATACACGTGTAGTTAGTTACCAGAAGAGTTTAATTAAAGTGTTAGTATCAACCACACGAGATTTAAAACCGTTTGGCAAGGTATTTGAAAAAAAATAGTTTACACCAGGCATGGGCGAGTTATTTTAAGTCAAAGTCACCGTTGTTATAACTTTATTGTGTGCCATAAACTTTATTGTGTGTCTCTTTATCCAAGTCCGCAATGCTCATAGAGGAGGAAGCGAGACGGGTATACAACTCGTCTACCTATCTCAGTTTCTCTAATAGTAATGAGATAGGCAGGAAAAAAAATGCTGTCTCTCTGTCTTACTCGTATTTTAGTTACAAAAGGCTGAGTGGTTTACACGAGTATTTTTATGATATACACTGTAATAAATAAAAATATATTAAAAATGATAATCAGAAAACAATATTTAATATTTCAAAAAGTTATATATATATAATAATATAAAATCTATATAATATTAATAAATTTATTTTAATGTTTCGCCTCATTGATTACATATTAATTTTATGTCAAATAGGAACTAACCGATTAAAATCAAATGATTAATGAAATTAATCACGAATTTCATATTCTTTAAATAAAAATATTAAAATATTTCTTTTATTATAGTATAAATACTAATAAAAGTTTATACATTTATTAATAATAATATTATAATAATAATTGTAAATCGGCATTAAAGTATTTATCTCCTTTCTCCTTTCCTCGATTCATCATGCATGGATATATATGTGATTACAGATGAAAGAAAATAGCTATTAAATTCATATCAATTTCAATTAATCAATAGGTACTTAATGACGATCGTGGAATTGTAAAATAATTGCCAAGAACGGTAATAAGTTTAGTTTACTTAAATCAATACTTTAAGGATGTTCCCTCGCCAGTAATAGAAAAAAATAAATTAGTAGATAATGATCCAAATTTTTAGTATGTTGTAGTTAACGATACATATTATTAAATCAAAAAAAAATTTGGGTATCTTATCGATCAATTAAGAGAGTAATTAATTAATTAAAAATACACTAAATAACATAGCATGATATGGGGATGATAATGTTATTTAGTGTATTTTTAATTAATTAATTACTCTCTTAATTGATCGATAAGATACCCAAATTTTTTGATTTAATAATATGTATCGTTAACTACAACATACTAAAAATTTAGATCATTTTCTACTAATTTATTTTTTTCTATTACTGGTGAGGGATCCTCCTTAAGCAAAGCAAATAAAAGACATTTGATAAATTAAATTCTCAAAGAAGCAATTTTTATGCCATGCATATATGTAATATACAAGGTATACTAAGTTTAGTCCCAAGTTTGTAACGCTTAAAAATATTAATGCTACGAAAAAAATTTTGGTATATGTGTTCATAGAATCACCTAATTCCGTCCGTCCGTCTGTCAATTCGATAACTCAAAAACGTAAAAAGATATCAAGCTGAAATTTTTACAGCGTACTCAGAACGTAAAAAGTGAGGTCGAGTTCGAAAATGAGCAACATAACACAATTGGGTAAACAGTGATGTTTACGAAAAAATGTTTCAAACAAATGTTGGTTATTTTTTTATAAGGAATATTTTTTACATTTAAACTTTTGTTTAAAAGATGGGTCGTACGGACCCAAGATCCAATTGACCTATGTTGCTCATTTACAAACTCGACCTCACTTTTATGGCCTAAGTACGCTGTAAAAATTTGAGCTTAGTATCGTTTTTCGTTTTTGAGTTATCGTGTTGACAGACAGACGGACAGACTACCGGAAATGGACTAATAAGGTGATTTTTTGAACACTTATACCAAAATTTTTTTCGTAACATCAATATTTTTAAGCGTTACAAACTTGGGACTAAACTTAATATACTCTATATATTTCATATATACATGGTATAAAAACTGTGTTATCTTCTAATTTATTGTGATTTTTACTATGACCTAATTCTACAGGGGGGGGGGAAGGTAATTCAGGGCACTTTACCGGGAAATCATATTATTGTGTTTGAAAAAAGATTTTACACGTAGTTGAGTTTAGAACACATCCTAAGTTGATTTATGATCGTTCTATCATTCTTAATGGAATACATTTTCAATATTTTTAACCTTGTATGAAAATCAATAAATATAATATATTGATTATATTGATTTGTTTCAGTGATGACTGCGCGAACGATGTGTTTGATATTTTTTTTTATCAATATTTAAATAATATGTTAACTAATCTGTAATCAAACTTGCGCTGTTTGTTTTATCTATGAACGGCTAATACGTAGGTTTATGCACGTATGCATTGTATAAATTTCCAATATGTTTGTGTACATATTTTCTTTATATATCGGAAAAACTTATTTTCATAATTTATTTAAAAATATCATCGGTTTAATGGCAATACTTTCGAAAACGAGGTTAGGTTAGGTTATATTGGCTGTCCACGCTGATAATTTCATTTATTAGGTTCTCAATTTCAGAGGCTGAATGCACCACCTCCTTCATGCATATACCATGCACTACACCAGCCCATCACAACTAGTAAATTAATTTTGTTGCGACGGCGGGAATCGAACCCGCTACCCTATGCATACCGCAGACGGAATTGGCTACACCTTAACCAACTGTGCTAATAGTTCGTGTCCACAGACAGACGGACGGACGGACGGACAACCGGAAATGGACTAATTAGATGGTTCTGTGAACACCTATAGCAAAATTTTATGGTAGCATCAATATTTTTAAGCGTTACAAACTTGGGACTAAACTTAATGTACTATGTATATTTCATATATATATGGTATAAAAACGTTAAACGATTAGAAATTTTTCACAAAATCCATGTCAGCCCCATATATACATGCCAAACTAATGAAATAAGTTTCCTAGGTGGTCTAAATTAAAGAGTTGGCCTATTGAACCTTTTAATTATTTTAGTTAAACATGTAATACATAAATGAATGATTTGATCTGATCACGGTATTTAAGGATAGTCGATCGTCTTTGTATTAAAATAAATTTAATATCTACACTGCATCGGATTACTTACTGATAAAGGTGTGTACTATTAAAAAACGTCTGAGCAAGAAGGTCGTTAACACGTGATGTGCTTGCTGTTTGTTTCAATATCTTTAAGGTTCAACCCTTTCACTAAACAAAACAAATGGTTTTTGAATAAAAAACTTACATATGAATAATTTTTAAATTAAAATTTTTGAATAAATGTAAATATGACTTATAGGTCATGGGATATTTTAAATATAGGGTTTCCAACAAGATGTCTTGCACTGTAAAATATCATTCCAAGAAAATACCTTGAACAACTTAGGAGATATGCAAGGATTGAATAATACTAGGGATTTCAATAAAACTTTATAAATACAGTTTTTGCTTAACAAAGTTTGCAAAAATCACAAAAAATTCCTAGGTTATCGGGCTTTTTATTATTTTTGTATCGTTCAAAGTTGGCTGAAAAAAAAATTGAATCATATAGGTTATCCTTTTCAATTGGATATTTCTATATCAAAAAAATCTAGAGAGTGTGATAAAAAACTATCTAAAATATTTAGACAATTTTGTAGTTTATAATAATGCCATAAAAATATAGCTTTGCCGATGATATCAAAACAAAATTTTAATTTAATTATGAGTTCATCGAAGATCCATCATTTAATGAACAGAAACGGCTATAGTAAGAGTATTGAAGATTCAAGAGCGATATCTATATTATCAAATTTATAAGCATCACTTGCACACAATATATTATATATTTTCGTAGTTTCGTGGTATTGTAAAGCTAAAAATAACCCATTGCTTGACTATTTGATTTATATGTATGTACCGTGCAATAGACCAAACCTTTTATACAATACTGTAGGGAAACAAACATCTGAATATCTGTAAATATATTTAGTAATTCTGTGAAAAAGTTTCGAAAACCGAAAAAAAGTATCATGAACCCTGCGTAAACTCGATGAAAAACCACTATCGATGACTTCGAGATTAGCATCAATAAATCTTAGATTAGAAGATAGTAATCTAATTCCTATACGGTAAAATGTTTGGTGTTTACTACAAGGCTGGTATGGTATAGAGACAGATACATCCACCAGAAGTATTGTGATATCGAAAACCAGTATGGGCGTCAGGTTCATACTGGTGACTCGTCCGCCATAACTATTGCTAATGTTACTATTCCTTCAATTGTCAACTGCACCAATGGAGTCTAACTGCAAATGGATGATTTAAACGAAAATTAGAGTCTCCAGTGCCAACCGGTAAGCAGTTTCAGTTTACCAAGCGGGATCGCGATAAGTCAGTGTTATTTAGATTCTATTTTGTAAAGGATATTCGATTTTTTTCATCGATGTTTGGAAGTGTATGGAGGGACTGGTGACTCGTCCGCCATAACTATTGCTAATGTTACTATTCCTTCAATTGTCAAATGCACCAATGGAGTCTAACTGCAAATGGATGACTTAAAAAAAAATTAGAGTCTCGAGTGCCAACCGGTAAGCAGTTTCAGTTTACCAAGCGGGATCGCGATAGGTCAGTGTTATTTAGATTCTATTTTGTAAAGTATAATCTATTTTGTAAAGGATATTCGATTTTTTTTCATCGATGTTTGGAAGTGTATGGAGAGACACTTTGTACATGACATTGGAAATTTAAAAACAACCGTTTTAAAAATGGTAAAAAAACAAAACAACTTGCACATAAATAGGCATATCTGTGCTGTGTAGATTGTAGTGTAGAGTATGGTTGGGTAGCCTATAGCCACAAACAGAGCATACTTCTGTTTTGTATTTATATCATCGGACAATAAATTGTTAGTTTATAATAAATCTAGTCAGATTGTAAGCCAACAACAGATTGCGACCAAACAATAAGGCTTACTATCTAACGTTTTTATACCATGTATGTATGAAATATACATAGTATATTAAGTTTAGTCCCAAGTTTGTAACGCTTAAAAATAATGATACTAGGAATTTAGTTTTATGATGCTTAGTCCATTTCCGGTTGTCCGTCCGTCCGTCCGTCTGTGGACAAGATAACTCAAAAACGAAAAAAGATATCGAGCTGAAATTTTTACAGCGTACTCAGGACGTAAAAAGTGAGGTCAAGTTCGTAAATGAGCATCATAGGTCAATTGGGTCTTGGGTCAGTAGGACCCCTCTTGTAAACCGTTAGAGATAGAACAAAAGTTTAAATGTAAAAAATGTTCCTTATCAAAAATTAAACAACTTTTGTTTGAAACATTTTTTCGTAAACATCACTGTTTACCCGTGAGAGCGCCAATTAGGCGGAAATTTTATAATATGTACTATACTTGATTATCAGTTATGTATGTGTCACATGTTTGTATGTGTAATGTGATAAAGAAATCAACACTGACTATGCATGGTATTTCAACAATTAACTCAGTCAATTGTTTGTTTTCACTTGTTTATTTATTAATTTGCAATTATCTCATATATAATTATGTGGGGTTTTCTTTCGCTAAGGAATCACTTTCGACTTATAAACTATCAGCGAGCCGGAAATTGATAAAACTAAATAAAGCTGGAGAGCTGAGTGGCTTTTTTGAGTACATACTTGAGGCACATTGCAAATATTTCAGTTCATAACTTGCGAATTTGTGGATGGTAAAATCGACAACCTGTCTTTCAGATTGGAGGGCGTTAGTGAGCCATGAAATTTTTCCTAGGCACTTTGAAACTTACACCATTTTAAAGTCTAGTATTCAATCATACGAGTTATCATCGCCTGGCATGATTTGATAGGGGCCTTAAATAGCCTGGCAGGTGATATTTTAACGAACGGATAATACTTACGTTAACCCCACAGGCATTATAACGTATGTGAGCCGCTTATGTCACTGCCTTTTTATATAAAACGTTCAAGATTTTATAAGGTAAGCCTCTTCAATTCGATTGGTCTATAATTTTATAGTAATCTAAGTTTCGTCAATCAAACATAAATTTCGTAAGGTTTCAATGTGACGACGTCAAGTTTTTTCACCGATTTACTCTCTGTATTTATTTTTTTTAGTGGTGCTATTAAAGATGTATGAGCATGACAACAATGTTTGATTTAAAGGCTCAAAATTTGTTTGTAGGTAGTCTTTTACTCAAAGAATATGTGGTTAAAATTTTATTTTTATTTTTCTTCTACATTCATAAAGATATACTAAAATTCATCATCAAAGTTGAAAATAAGTTAAAAATAATTTCAACCCTAAATCTACCCTGCTCTTACATCCCTTATATGGACGGTGACACTTAGTTTTTTTCTTTTCTAATTCATTGCTAATATGTTTACTTTCTATTAAAAAGTTTTTTTTTTAATTTGTTTTCATTCATTCCAAATGAAAATCATCAAAAACTTCCAAAATATGTCGTTTTTTGAGATTCCTCCATAAGAGCCAATGTATTTTATATCGATTTTTAATGACTTTTTTCTTAAAAATTTGCACGGATACCTAAGCTGAAATTTTAACCACATATTCTTTGAGTAAAAGACCTACAAAAAAATTTTGAGCCTTTAAATCAAACATTGTTGTCATGCTCATACATCCTTAAAATATCTCGTTAGTTTACAATCTAACTAGCTTTATTATAAATTAACGATGATCTTAAATAATCCGATAATATCAAAGTAACATAAGCAACATACTTGAAGAATTCATGTAATATCGGAGTACATGAGAAGTGATGCAGTGAGGAGTCAATCAATCAATGTAAAACCATAGCAGCCACAGCCACAAACAGCCATAACTATCAACCTAACAAATAACTTGTTCATTTTGAGTGAAATCTGGTGCATTATATTACAATCTTATTAGAGAGTTTAATTAATTAAAATAAAATTCTTTTAAAGGTTGTTCGATAACTTAGATTCTATGTTAATCAATCAAAGTAATCAAGTCTTTAACTGTTTTTTGTTGTTTTTTTTTTTTTTTGGTGATAAATAAGTTTGAATGACTTGTTCACACGATATTGTACAACATCGACTCACGTACACTCCTAAAAACAAGATGTTTTTATGTTTGTAATTTGGTTGTTCAACTGATTGGAAAAATTTTCACGATTTTTTGTCTGTTGTCTTATCTTTATATATTATAAATGCAAAAGTAAGCATGTTTGTTTGTTACGCTTAATAAGAGATATCAAGCTGAAATTTTAATAGCGTGCTCAGTACGTAAAAAGTGATGAGCAACATAGGTAGATGAGCAACATAGGTCAATTGGGTCTTAGGTCCGTAGAAATCTTCTTGTAAATAGGTATTGTATATATTTTTAATTTATACGTTACATAAATTATGTATGTGTTTGTTTGTTTACAGCATGTACTATATCCACTGAGAAAGTGACAAGAAATATACACTTACTCCTTTGTGTGTAAGAGTGGCTATCGGTCTTAAGTTACATGGCGTAAAAAAACAAACGATTGCGTGATCAAGATTGTCTTTACATGATATTTCAACAATTAACTCAGTCAATTGTTTGTTTTCACTTGTAATTCCATTCTTTCACAATCATTGTAATAAATTCGTATATATACAATCGTTAAAATATAACAAAACTAGAGTGATACCCACCCGCTTCGCTGGGTTTAAAAGTAAGGATTGATAAAGATTGCTCACGCTTATCCCCTTTCTATAACTCTCGAAATAATGGTAAGGATTGTTTTACACAGGTAAAATATATGTATGGTTTTCTATTTTTTTTAAATGTATTATAGTCGTAATTATTCGTCGAGTATATCAGAAAAGATGGCCGTGAAATATTTTATATTGACTATTTTTACAGAAATCTGTAATAAATCTGTAATTTATGGTAATGTCAAACTAAATTAATTTAAAAAAAAAATTTTTTTTATTGATATATCTTTATAAATTATATCTCATGTGTAATTCTGAAGCATGAGTTATATTGCTGTAGAGTTTCATTAAAAACAATTCGCTAGTTTTAGCGTGAAAGCGTAACAAACAAACAAACAAACAAACATGCTTACTTTCGCATTTATAATATATATATCAGATATACAGGGTATAAAAAGGGTATTCTATTTTCGATGTTATTTTTAAATGTTCCGCCATATTTTGCATAATATGAGTATATTTTAGTAGTCGAATAACCTTAAAACATATCTTAATTATACAAATATATAAGTAATTATGGCTATTTTTGTTGAAACAATATTTTTATTTTCCATTATGTAAGCAACTCGTTATTTCTAAATCATATTCACAAAGTCTATCGAACAAACGTCTATCTGTCTGGAAAGAGGAGAAAAAAATCTTATATATAAGTAAAAGTTTTCTGATAATTTTATTCATATCAAAGTGAAATCGTAGGAATATATGAATTATATGTCCAAGTCCAAATAAGGATTTTAAACTATTTTGGAAAAATTTGTATACGAATGCGAAACATATATATTTTTATACAAAATAAACTTTCAGTTGGAGTTAAGAGCATAAATGGCCGAGCAGTCTAAGGCGTTTGTCTTGATCTGTTTGTCCATTTAGACTTAGGTTGCAGGTTCGAATCCAGGCAGCGGCAGTGTGATCAATTTATAATTAATGGGAGTGCAGAATTGATCACATTGTCGACGCTTGGATACGAACGAAGTAACCGACTCCACCCACATCAAAATGTAATTGTAAATATGTTTGTAATTAAATAAAGATTAACAAATAATGATGTGGGTGGCCTCTGTTATAGGCATATATGTCAGAGAAATGGAGGTTAAACCCCATTATTAATATTATTATTATTAATAAACTTTCAGTTGGAAAATGTCTTTTAATCATACGATCTTTAATCACGTTTTGGCGTAATAGCTTTGAAAAGAGACTGAACTAGTGAAAAAAAATTAACTGAGTTAATTGTTGAAATACCATGCTTAGACAGTGTTGACTACTCTATCACATTACACATACATACATGTCATATATATATAACTGATATCCTCATATACTACACTACATACAATACAATTTACGCCTTTTATAACGTAATTTGTTTTTTTACTAATAATCTAATGCTTTCTTGCAAAAAAATAATAAAAATATAAAAAGTAGGGATTTGATATCCCTTCTTAAGTTGAATATTATTAAATGATAGATACTAATATCTACTGATTATCATTGGCTGCTGGTTATCGAATGATATTCAGTGAATGAACAAATGTATCAATTTTTGTCATACCTATAGCGCCCAAATTAGGGCTCAGATCCAAAATTGGTAAATAACTTTTTCCATCGTCTTTATGAGCTTATTCTGTATGCCCACGATCTACAGTCAATAACAGAACACCGTGTATACTACATATATACAGGGTGTAAAAATTCAATGTAGGAAAATTTAAAAGGGAGGAAGGAATTAAAAATAATTACATACAATTAAAGGAAATTTAAATTTCGCGCGTTAAATATTCTTTAACTTTGTAAATCATAACCTCTACGTAATTACAAATAAATTTATTGTTTAATACACTAGCTAATTAAAAACAGTTTGATACGTGATTTTTTTTTATTTACTGAGTAAGACTTATATTAAACTAACGGTAGTACACGAACAGACTCGAAAATTTAAGTTAATATTTGTTTTCTTACACCTTTACTCTCGTGATGAGAGAAATTATCATAAATTCTCAAGGACTTGAAGAAAAAAATTTGAAAAAACTGTAGACAGTTTGAAAAAGTCTGAAAATTCACAACTAGAAAATAAATAAAATTATATGGCGATCTCGTCTAACATTGACTCATATTTATGGAATCGGCGACTATTTTTAATATAATTGAAAAAACATCATATGGAAAGAATTACATAATTGAAACAGATAAGATTTTATGCAAAGAATTGACGTGAATCAAACCGTATTTTAATCGTGTTAGAAGAATTCAATTTTCTGTGAAAATAATAAATTAATTAAAAATATTTAATATATTAATAATAATAAATTTTATTTTTATCTCTCTTAAAATGTAAAGAGTTTATTTATTTCCAAACTGATAAAATTTTAATTGATTCTATTTAAGTATGATAGGGGTTTTCCATTATTAGTGTCCGAACTTATTTTTAAACTTAAAGTTGTTAAAATTATTGTTATTTTTGGAGTCGGTGTCAGCCAAGCTAATGTAGCAAACTGTTCTGTCAGAGTTGTTTCCTTGGTTGACACCGACTCCAAAAATACCAATAATTTTAACTACATTATATTAACGTTATTTTTTTACTTTTTAGTGCATATTAATTTGTTTAGGAAAAGTTTTTCTTTCGAAGTCGGTTTTCTTTTTGTTAAAAGGTTTTTTTATTTTGCGATTTTAAGTGAATTCACTAACTAATTTGTTACCAAAAAAAGAATCATCGAAATCGGTTGGATTGATATTGAGTTATTCGTCCTCTTGCCATGCATACTTAATGGAAATTTAAGACTTCTATGGTTTTCTCATGGATGCCGTTATCAGAACTAGACCAAAATGGGACCACACTGGAAGCACCAGCTTTCAAACAGATAAAGAATCATCAAAATCGGTTCACCCAGTCAAAAGTTCTGAGGTAACAAATATAAAAAAAAAAAGTACAGTCGAATTGATAACCTCCTCTGTTTTTGTTTGAAGTCGGTTAATAAGAATAAAATTTTTCGATATTTAATTAATCGGGCAACCTCCTCATGAGTTGATTTACACTTGGTCCAACATCATATAAAAAATCAATCCTTTTATCCAAATTTTTTTTTACAGTTCAAACTTTGGACACTCTTAAAAGAAAACCCATTACTTTTAAATAAAATAGCGTTAATTAAATAGCTAATGAGGCTTAAGTAATTCGATAAAAATGTACTTAACGTTTAACGAAGCATACAGCCGGCGGGGCTCGGGTGGCAGAGGCAACTACCGACTACTACACTTACTCCATTTGAAATAATAAGGCACTTATTAAGTTACTAAGTACATTAACAATATAGACCTGTTTCTTTTTTTTTTTAATATTGTGATTATCTCATTAACGTCAATTATATTCAAAAATCACTTCCTTTTCAAAAACAATTGTACACTTTATGGGCCTTTGTCTGTGCAGTGCTCTTTGAATACAATGTTCAATTAATAGTTTTCGTTCAAACAAGTGAAACGTGGGATCATTTTTTTTCCTACGGATAGAGATCAATTTATCGTAGATTATTTTTAGGGAGAAGGAATCTGGATAAATTTCTTTTCCATTTTTATACCATTTGTTTTTATGAAATATATCAAGCTATACTAAGTTTAGTCCCACCTTTTTCGGTATCACAACGGACCATATGGTCAATGTGTGTCTCACCCCAGGACAGCCACTCTAACCTAACCTAACCTAAGTTTGGTACCAAGTTTGTAACGCTTAAAAATATTGATACTACAAACAGAATTTTGGTACAGGCGTTCATAAAATTATTTAATATTAGTCCATCCCGGTTGTCCGTCATGTCTGTGTGTCTATCTGTCCGTCTGTGAACACGAAGTGAGGTTAAGTTCGTAAATGAACAACATAGGTCAATTGGACGTTAGGTCCGTAGGACCCCTCTTGTAAATCGTTAGGGATTGAACAAAAGTTTAAAAGTAAAAAATGTTCCTTACAAAAAAATAAACAACTTTTGTTTGAAACAATTTTTCGTAATTAAAATTCAACCGTTAACTCAGTCTATTATTTGTTTTCACTTGTCTAAAGTTATAAAGTAAAAGCTTGAGGCGCTTAATATCAAGGATGAATCGAAAAGTAATTAGGCATGTGGAGTAGATGTGTCGTTCCGATTCATTTTTGATATTTTAAATCAGGGTTCGAAAATATCCGATATTTATAATAAATATCAAAATATCGAATATTTTTGATATATATCCGATATATATCAAAATTTTGATATTTAAAAAAAACTAAAATGTTTTATTTATTAAGGTAATTAAAATCAGACAAATGAAAGCAAAACATAAAATATTCGGCTAGATCTGGCAAAATCAACTAAAAATCATAAAATTTTATAAATAAAACTCGAACACATAAAACAATTTTATAAATTCTATTCAGTCAATGGTCATACCTACACTTAAGTAACAAAACAATAATTATTACAAATAATAACTTTAGAGTATAATCAGTCTATTACCTAATTATCAAATCAGTCGTCAGTCATTCGTAATAAACTGTTAATAATTATCAAATAAAAAAATGTCGTATTCATAATTGTGCTTGATAAGACTTCAACGAAGAAAAAGGTAGATCATCTTCCGATTCTGAATCTTACTTAAACTTACTCTTGCGTTACGAACTTTTTCTGACACGACACGATTAGAACTTAGTATTAGTATGTTTTAACTCTACTAAAATGCCATCAAAATTTGGGAAGTAGAAATACAGTAAAAAACGTCAAAAATTACTAAATAATATTAAATATTTTTAATCATTTTTGTATTGATATATATCATAAAAATTCACGTTATATATATCGGATATATATCCTCGAACCCTGTTTTAATTTAACCGCCTCAGGCTTTTACAAATAGTCATGTATGAATGACTCATAGCAATAATTATTTTCTACTTTTTAGTACAATAAAAGCTTGTCCCTTAAAAAGTATTTTTTATTAAAATTTTTATAATTTTTCACTATACAAATATGTATTTTGCTTGGAGTAGTGTGTAATACTTCAATGACATCATATTTTTCAAATATGTACATAGTTACGAAATTAACTAATTTTCAGATTGTAATTTTTTTGTAATAATAACACTTTGTCTTACACAAAAGTAAAAACAATTTTTTTTTCTAGTTTAATAACACAAAAAAAAAAATTAACTTGAAGGTTTCTATGTACAAATCTAACATATCCGGTTAATTTAACAAAAATATATTAACAAAAATAACAAAAGAGTTAATTTTTGAAGGTAATCTGAAGGTTAATTATGAATCATATGTACCTATCTCTACACAGTACTTAGTAAATAATAATTGAAAATTGTCCGTTATAGGTTAACCACAATTAGGGTAATTTCTTCTATTACACAAAAATTACACATTTATTTCAAAGTAAAAAAAAAAAATAATTACTTTTGTACAACGGATCATTATTTGTTTGAGGGGAGGGGAGAATATGGCATGTTTTTTAAGATCATTTTTTGTGTTACGATCAAAAATTACTCTAAAATCTAATTTTTAACCGACTTCAAACAAAAACGCAGAAGGTTATCAATTCGAATGTTTTTTTTTTTTTTTATGTTTGTTACCTCAGAACTTTCGACTGGGTGAACCGATTTTTATGATTCTTTATCTCTTCGAAAGGTAGTGCTTCCCGTGTGGCCCCATTTCATTTTGGTCGAGTTCTGATAACGGCGTCCATGAGAAAATCATAAAAGTCTTAAATTTGCATTAAGTATGCAAAACAAGAGGACGAATAACTCAATATCACGCCAACCGATTTCGATGATTCTTTTTTTAGTGATAAATTTAGTTAGTGCACTTCAGATTCACTAAAAATCACAAAATAAAAACAACAAAAAGAAAACCGACTTCAAAAGATAAATTTTTCCAAAATAAATTAATATGCACTAAAAAGTAAAAAATAACGATAATATAATGTAGTTAAAATTATTGTTATTTTTGGAGTCGGTGTCAGCCAAGGAAACAACTCTGACAGAACAATTTGCTATTATCTTGGCTGACACCGACTCCAAAAATAACAATAATTTTAACCAGCGGAAACTATATATTAAGGAAGTGAAAATTTTTAGATAAGCAAAATATAAATCCTTGGAAGTAAAATTTCAAAAATAATTTTTGCTTAGAATACAAAAAAAATATTATTATTATGAAACTGATTTATTTCTTGATTGGAAAAGTGTAATAAATTATAAAATTCTCTGTTTACAAGTTAACAAACAAATTATTTACACGTGAAAACGGTTATATTTTACGTTTGTGTTTTTATTCAGAAAAGTTGAGATAACATATTACTTACTGTACATAATACTGAGATATCGTGTGTATACATATACATATATATTCAATACATAAACACAAAGTCACCCAATTGTTTTCACTTGTTTTTATTAAATAATTATACACGATTATGGTTTACACGAAATAAATATACACTAAAAGAAGCCGATATGAGGTTGTCTCAACCTCAACGCTAGAGCAAATATGGCGAATAGGGTCACGAATGTGATTCAACTACCATACGGGGTTGAGTTGTTAAGTTGACACAAGCGCATGAGTTGTTTGTATGAAAGTAATGTACTGTCTAACAAATTTCAAATATTGTTGTTTTGAAATGCAAAAAAAGATTTAAACAATCTTTTTTTAATTGGTTTTACCACTGATAATTATAATAACAAAATAGTAATGTGATTGACACAACCGCAAGAGCAGACCGGGACAGCTTAAATTATGTTTCAATTTTTGAAATAGAAATTAGGTTTATTAAATAAAAAAATTCCTTCCAATAGGACTTGAACCATCGACCTATTGATTAATATCGACTTTAAGATAACTATAGACATATGTTTAATATTATAAAAATGATCAATAAGTCTATTTCAAACTTACTGTAAATTAGTAAGCAATCCTATATTTAAAGCAAACGCATAGAAATTTTCTTTTAATTCATCGATTCACTTTATTTACACGATTTTATATTTCAACTAAGTACAATTTTATTTTCCATGAATAAGATGCATGCCCTTAAACTAAAATCAATCATAGAAGTAATGATTTTGTTTATTTAACTTCAGTGATTTTGTATCAATGAATTCATATTTATAATTCAATTCCATTCTATTGTAAATACAAATATTTAGCTGTACTTATACCAATCATTTGGAAATTGTTTGAAAGTATTTTTACTTTATTTCAATATGAAACTTCGGAAGGAGTTTGTCATTATTTTAATTGGACAACCAACTTGTTTTCCGTATTCCAGATTACATTATACGCTATCAAAAACCTGTAGCGTGTAACTACCTGACACGCTAGCGTACAAATAGATTTGTCGATAAAAATAATTGATCTACATTTTGAACAGAAGAATAAACACGAGTTGTAATTCCAGTTAATTTTGTGATTAATATTAATAATAAATAAAATATAAATAAAAAAAAAAGCCTTATTACAAATACTAGTTTTTTATTCTTCGACCATCACAACTCACAACATCTTAGCATCACAGTTTTATGAATAAATTAATTTCAATATATATATATAAAATAAAAACTGTTTGTTTTATTATTATAAATAATAATAAATTGTTTCAAGTTTATTGCACTAATTAACAATATTTTTATATTTTTTAATTAATTTATTAAGTACAATTTAATTTATATATATTTATGTGCAACCATATTTGTGTATGAATTATAATCTTGATGTAGAATAGTAAAAAAATTGAGTCATCGCGCTTTTAATTTTTAACCCATCCTAAACCTACAGTATTGTAAAAAAGTTTTGGTTTATTACACGGTACATACATATAAACCAAATACATGCTTTGTAGTCAAGTGATGAGTTATTTTTGGCTTTACAATATCACGCAACTACAAAAAAATATAATATATTGTGTGCTTATAAATTTGATAATATAGATATCGCTCTTCAATCACCAATACTCTAACTATTGTCGTTTCTGTTCATCAAATGATGGATCTTCGATGAACTCAAAATTAAATTAAAATTTTGTTTTGGTATCATCGGCAAAGCTATATTTTTATGGTGTTATTATAAACTACAAGATTTTTTGATATAGAAATATTCAATTGAAAATGACAACCTATATGATTCATCATTTTTTCAGTCAACTTTGAACGATAAAATAATAATAAAAAGCCCGATGATCAAGGAATTTTTAGTGATTTTTTGAAACTTTGTTAATCAAAAAATGTAATAAGAATAAAGTTTTATTGAAATCCCTAGTATTATTCAATCCTTGCATATCTCCTTAATAAGAAAAAATCACTAATTTAAAAAAATTGGAACTTTAACGTTGTCATAGACATAAATAATGAAATTTTAATGAAAACTTAACATTAACGAAAAGTATTACCATGCTAAGGCATTGTACCATCGAAAACGTCAGTTTTGTTTCCATTCATGGTACACGTAAATAGTCGTAATTTATTAAAATGATGTATTAATATATTTTGATAAAACCGTAAATAAGAGGTTGATATTGTTGTAAAGACTTTTAGTTTTTTACTATTTGTCATTTGTCAGTATTTCTTTCAGGAGCTCTTTAAAATGCAGCAGAGTTCTTTCTAACAAAACAGATCAACTTCGGAAATATGTCTTAAACATGACTATACTTGGAAACAAATAGAGATGTATTTTATATTTAAAGTGATAATTTTTTATCTAATTGAAAACATATGCGGGCAAAGCAGACACTTGAATTTATTTTTTGATAACATTTATTATTACAAAAAAAAATATTATATAACTTAATCAAAGTCCCCAATTCCTTCATAAAAAATTAACAAATTGTTCTTAAAAAGAAGGGTGGTTTTTTGTGTTATTTTAAAATGAAGATTTAGTAATATTTATCTAAATTATCTTTAAAATTCTCCATGGTTGAAACGAATCTGTTTACATCCCGCTGTTTGATATACAAGGCTATTATAAGTTTAGTTCGAAATTTTTAAGGTCGATCGTATATTAAACTGCAATTTTTTAATTATTAAAAATAATAAATATAATCTTTTTTTTTTTCGATTTTAACGTTATATAAGAAATTAAATTTGTAAAAGTAGAAGTTTGTAAATGGTATGGTAAATTTCAAATTAAAATTATTGAGAAAAATAGCGATCAATGAAACTTGTGAAAATAAGAAACGAAATTGAATAAATAAAAATTTTTTAAGGCGATATGCAAGGATTGAAAAATACAAGGGATTTTAATAAAACTTTATAAATACATTTTTTGATTAACAAAGTTTCCAAAAATCACAAAAAATTCCTAGGTTATCGGGCTTTTTATTATTATTGTATCGTTCAAAGTTGGCTGAAAAAAAAGTTGAATCATATAGGTTGTCCTTTTCAATTGGATATTTCTATATCAAAAAATCTAAAGAGTGTGATAAAAAACTATCTAAAATATTTAGACAATCTTATAGTTTATAATAATACCATAAAAATAAAAGGTTGTCAATGATATAAAAACAAAATTTTAATTTAATTAGGAGTTCATCGAAGATCCATCATTTGATGAACAGTGACGACTATAGTTAGAGTATTGATGATTGAGGGGAAATATCTATATTATCAAATTTATAAACAGCATTTACACACAATATATTGTATATTTTTGTAATTTCGTGGTATTGTAAAGCTAAAAATAACACTTTATTTGAACTACAAAGCATGTATATTTGGTATATGTGTATGTACCGTGCAATAAACCAAAACTTTTTTACAATACTGTAGGAAAACAATTGCCTTAATGTTCAATGTAAACCATATATTTAAACCATAGATTTACATTCATACAATTATATTAATAAAGTAGTGTATCCTTATCATGGAAACGTCTGAAATACAACTCATGCACGGTGTAAATAAACTGCCTTAATGTACGATCAACCTTAATGATTTGAACAATTAGTCGTAGGACTAAATATTTAATTCTAAATATAAATTTAGAATATGATATATGTTTTCAAAAAGAGAAAAAGATGTATTATTTTATGTTAAAGAGCAATTGATTTTTAATAAACTGGTTCTAATAAGGGCCCTTTGTATCATATATATAATTATATTGGTCGGTCCACGTTCTGATTAAACGAAACGTGAATGGCTGGTACGTTTTTAAAATATTGAATGAAACTATCAAAAAATTAAGTAGGTTAATTAAAGCCATAATTTACCATAATTTAAATGTAAGACCTTCAATTCATTCTTTTTTTAAATTTTATAAATAAAATCAATCCAACATTTTTTTTGTTCATATTCAACAGTAGGCTTCATCATGTACAGAATGTTACATGACAAATAGTGCACAAAATTATTATATATGAAAAAAGTCATTACCAATTTAATGATTTGTGTGGGTTATTTTGGGATTGGATTGTTCAGTTGATCCTTAAAAATGGATTAGAATGATTAACACTTTTTTCCAGGTTAAAATTTTGTTTAGGTAAACTGAAAATTTCTTAATATCAACCGAATATTGGTCTCAACCTCATCGCGAGATCAAATATGGCGAATGGTGCCACGAATGTGATACAGCTACCGTACTGGGTTGAGTGGTGAAGTTGACACAAACGCATGAATTGTTAGTATGAAAGTAATATACTGTCTAACAAATTTCTAATATTATTGTTTTGCAATGCAACATAGTTTTAAATAATTTTTTTTGGATTGGTTCTACCACCTATAAATATTATAACAAAATACTTATGTGATTGTCACAACTACATGAGCAGGGAAAACAATAAAAGGTTTATACATGCTAATAGGTTAATAAAAAAAATTAAATTTCTTCGAGTCGAATTTGACTCAGCGACAAATGCATTATTGATTTTAGTGTCCTGAGTCTACAGCTTAACAAACTGCGCTACAGATGCTTGTTATACATACACCAAAAAATAAGGTTTATTATAAAAATGATCAAAAAGTTTATTTCAAATTCTCTGTAAATTAATAACAACAATCTCCATGTAGTTGACACAACCGCACATTAAATAGGCGTGACAAGTATGTGTTCATAGTAACCAAATCCTATATTTAAAGCAAAAGCAAAGAAATTTTCTTTTAATTCATCGGTACGCTTTATTTACACGATTATATATTCGAACTAAGTACAATTTGATTTTCCATCAATAAAATGCATGACTTTAAACTAAAATCAATCTCTTTCATAGGAATAATGTTTTTGTTTATTTAACTTCAGTGATTTTGTATCAATGAATTCATATTTTAATTTCAACCTCATTTTATTATGAATACAAATATTTAGCTGTACTTGTTCCAATCATTAGGAAATTGTTGAAAAGTATTTTTACTTTATTTCAATATGAAACTGCCAACTTCGGTATGAGGTTGTCGTTATTTTAATTTTTTTCAGTATTAGTATACTTACACCGTTAATCCATTGGGCTTCTCAATTTGACCACAAAACAGGCCAATATAATTCAGATTTATTTATACTAATATTGTTTAATAATAATTGTGACAGTATTTTCTAAAACACGCTGTAATTATTAAGCCTTAATTAAATATTGAATATTGTGAACTGATATGACGTGTTTATCAATTATTTTGCTGTCATATTTGAGTTACCAAATATTATTAAAATTTTAATCCAATTTTCGTCAAATCAGATTAGCAAAATAATTCAATTATAAAAATTTTCATTTTGTTTATAAATATTTTTAAATATTGATTAGTGATTACTTTAGACTATGTACTTAAACTATCAAATTTATAGTGATTCGTTAATTTCAGAGTCAGGGACGAATTGAATACTTATTTAAAGGGTTCCCAAAAAAATGATGTAATTATTTGACCTTATCTTTTAACCCGTCAGCACTCGTGTCAACCGTCCAGTAATCTTAAGCTGCGTGATGAAAGATTTGCTGACAAAGCGTTTAAACTCAAAACTACACGATTTGATGATCTCATATCTTCGAACACGAAAGTCGGGCATTCAAATAGACAGACGTGATTTTTTGAGTCAAAATTACCTTAGAAAATAATTTTACTAAGATTGGGAGCAAAGAAAAATGTTCGTTTTTGCAGAATTTTTCAAAGGGATACCCCTTAAACAAATCGCTAAAATTCGAAAAACAATTATTTTTAATCAATTTGGATAAAAACATAGTTTTAAGCTGATTTTGATACGGCGAAAACGATGCAACCGGTTAAAATTCAATCTGAATAACGGTTTTTGAGATATCAACCACACAGCGCTAAAACTCAAAACTGTACAATTTGAGGAGCTTATATCTTCGAACACGAAGGTCGGACATACAAATAGTCGTTATTTTTGCAATTATTGGGTTAAAATTACCTCAGAAATTGTTTTTTACTATAAGCGGGAGCAAAAAGGAATTCTCAATTTTCCGGAATTTTTCAAAGGGGTACCCCTTCAAAAAATGGCTATAATTAGAGACAAATTATTTTTAATCAATTTGGATAAAAACATAGTTATAAGCTGATTTAGATACGGCGAAAACGATGCAACCGGTTAAAATTCAATCTGAATAACGGTTTTTGAGATACCAACCACACAGCGCTAAAACTCAAAGCTGTAAAATTTGAGGCGCTTATATCTTCGAGCTCGAAAGTCGGATATTCAAATAATTTAATCGGATGTTCGAGATTTTTGGATCAAAATTACCTTAGAAAATCATTTTCACTATGATAGGGAGCAAAAAAAATTACATTTTACCCGAATTTTCCACAGGGGCATAAGCAAATATTCAAAAAAAATATCCCATCGAACCCTATGATCTAAGTGTGTTCTAACCCAAGATCGTCACTCTAACTTAGCGTAAGGTCGTAGTTACCGCATATGCGCTAGAAAGTTGTATACCTACAGAGAAAGAAAGTCCTTCACATCCGGTACAAAAGCTACCGGTACAAAAATCAGTGAAATATGCAACAATTTTTATTTCAACATGTTTTTAAGTTACATAATAACTTAACTCTAAACTTTCGAATAGAAATAAATAGGGCCAATTCATTGAAGCATGAACCAAACAAAGTATTTTTATTTATTTTTTTATCTAACCAATCTATTATTCAATTGTGCGTATGAATATGTCGTGTTTGTGTGTGTGTTTGTATGTGAACGATACCTTTTAAACTAAATTACAAGAAACCGGAAGGTGAGAATAACCGGAGTAAACGTCAAATTATTTGAAATCGATTCAAGTGAAGCGAATATAAAATATCATAAATTATTTTTTATAGGAACGAATATACCGAGTGTTTCAAAGTTTAATTAGTTACGTAAAACTCGCCTGGGCATGGCAGTGTATCACGACTACTGCAGGAGCTGCCACAGTTGTCATGAGGAGATCGACTTACTTGAGCCAGCCTCTCTTTGACGACCTCTCCGACCTTAAGTCCAACGGCGTCAAAGCTGTTCTGTTGTTCTTAAACAGCTTCAAATGGTTCATGGAGTAGTGGCCGGGGATGGGCCAGCCCTTTTTCGATATCACAACGGACCCTATGATGTAAGTATGTCCCATCCCAGGCCAGCCACTTTAACCTAACCTAATCTACGTTAAACTCACAGAGTTGTCAGTCAGATTTAGTCGAATAACAAAATTATAACAAATTCAACCAGCTCGGAGGCCGAACGTGTAAAGCCGCAGTCACCTTTAAGTTTAACTGACTGAATTGATCACACTGTGTCGTCGCTTGGATAAGAACGAGGTAACCGACTCCCCCCCCCCACACACGCACCATAATTTTAATTGCATATTTGGTCTGAAAAGCGCAGATTAAACCCGAGTATTATTTTTATATTGAATAATTACTGCCATAAATAAATTTGATTTAAAAAAAACTAAAAAAAACGCACTTTATTGTATTAAGAAGGGTATAAAATTTTAATTGGAATGTGAGCTTAAATAAGCTGATTGACAGACTAATTTGATTTGACAGACATCAACTATTAAACGCTTTGAATTTTTCATTACAATTAAAAATATTTTGAATTATTTTTTTCCAATTATAATTTATTTCATTATTTTTTAATTTTGCTAAGTTAGAAGATTATGTACTCTTTAGGTAACAATGCCGCATTAAGAGCGGGCACCTTAGCCATTACACCATCTCATTGTTCAAATTAATAGATTTCAAGATTATATGAATAAGGGAATTAAGGCAGTACTCCGATCTAGAAATTTGAAGAAATCGATTTTTTGTTTGTATGTATTTTTAAAGGTTAGATCCTTTGGACTATGTCCTTAAGCAGATTTTCCAAAATTCGAATTATTTTCGAAGATACAATAAATTTTCTGGTAACAAGATTTGTAAATTTTCTGGTAACTACTTCAAAAGAAGGGAGAACAGTTCGTTTAGCAGAAATAACTTTGCAAGGCATTGCATTTGAAGTAGAAGAAGCTCCAATGTATGGATCTGGGATCGTCGATTCATCCAAAGTTATCATCCGCGTTACATTACCGGAATTGCTTCTCAAACTTGAAGAGTTTTTCTTGAAAGTACATTTTTCGAGGTGGTTCACATGATATGTCAAATTCTACTCGAGCGATTCCTTTGAAATTTGGTAGGAATCCTCTTTATTGTCAAAACATTGAATTAAAAAAATTTCATTTTTGAGTATTTTTAAAAAAATTTGCCAGTCATTTTGACGCCATTTTTTTAATTATTATAATTTTTTTTTTTTGGCCGAGGTTCAGACGAGAGCGGCATCTTTACTAATTAAAAATTTTTCAAGTTTTTTTTTTGTTTCAGACCTCTAAAAGGGCAGGAAGTCCAATTCAACACCTGTCTACATATAAAATTTATATGTTTACATAATTTGTAGAGTTTTGAACATCCTTGTACCGATAAAATAACTACCATTCACTGACTTCGGTATTGAAGTTGAATTGTCTTTAATTTCAGGAAGTTTAGTTTAATGTATACGCATTATAATATTATATTTACTAATAATCAGATAAAATTTCAGATTTTATTTATTCTTTGCTAAATAGGGTTTGGAAATCTAACCGTAGCTAGCCTGTGCAGTGCAATGTAATCCGGTCGCTGAGTCAGTAGTCCGTAGTCGATTGACTTCAACGAAAACTACTTATGGTTTTCGGCGTAGTTTTTTCTGCTGAACTCGAAAATCAAGGTCGTTTTTTTCAAAAATTGGCGCAGAAAATTTTTATAAGCAATATTTGGCTGTCAAGTAACTTTTAACTTAACCCTTCGAAAAATATTCTTTATAATAAAAAGAATAGAAACCGAGAAAAAAGTACTTTTTTAGACATTTTCTTTTATATATCGGGTTTTAATGAAAATAGGAAGCTCTACAGCGTATTTTCAAGCTAAAGGTCTAAACCACGGTGGTTAAAAATCATGAAATTTTTCGAAAAAATTACATGTAATCTGTTGTTATAACTTCAAATGATCATATCTCCGGGAAAATTAAGTAAGTAAAGTGGGAAATTTTTGTTTTTTATAGAGCAATAACATGACATTTTCATATTTTTTGTATTTTATTTTAAACTAAACGTAAAAAAAAGTTTAAGCAAACTACATGTAATTTTATCGTAAAATTTCATAATTTTTAATAGGTGTAAGTTCCTTTCAAATTCAATATTTGGGTATTGCGTGGTACTGGAATTAAGTGTTTAGATCTTTATCTTGAAAATAAGATGTTGTAAAGTTTCTTATTTTCATTAGAACCCCAGATACAAGCGAAAATGTCTAAGTGCTATCATTATAATTGATATTTTTGGAAATTTCTTTCGAGGGGTTAATTTTAGAGAACATAACCAATTAAATTGTCTATAAAAAGTTACTACATCATATTTTGGAAAAACAATTTTAATTTTCGGATTCAGCAAAAAAATCTACGCCGAAAACCATAGGTCGTTTTCATGGAAGCCAATCTGCCACGAAAACCTGCTCAGCGGCTGAATTAATCGTGCTCAGTGCTGGTGCTTGGCGAGTGAGATACCCAATATCAATAATATACGATAGGTAATAAAAGGTAATAAAAAAGTGGTTTTCATCAGTCTTTTATGTAACATTGCGTGTTATTTCGTGTGTATCCTAAATCACTTTGTTTAAATACTTATTTAATAAAAAAAAAAATTAATAATCATAAAATGAGCAATTCAACGATTTTTTATTAATTAACTCACCAGGACCGTCTTTAGTACAGTTTATTAGTAGATCTCTCCATTAAAAATATATGAGAAAAGACCTTTGATTTTTATACCATGCATATATGTAATATGCAAGGTATACTAAGTTTAGTCCCAAGTTTGTAACGCTTAAAAATATTGATTCCACGCACAAAATTTTGGAATAAGTGTTCATAGAATCACCTAACTAGTCCATTTCCGGTTGTCCGTCCGTCCGTCTGTGGGCACGATAACTCAAAAACGAAAAAAGATATCGAGCTGAAATTTTTACAGCGTACTCAGGACGTAAAAAGTGAAGTCAAGTTCGTAAATGAGCATCATAGGTCAATTGGGTCTTGGATCCGTAAGACCCATCTTGCAAACCGTTAGGGATAGAACAAAAGTTTAAATGTAAAAAATGGTCCTTATCAAAAAGTAAACAACTTTTGTTTGAAACATTTTTGCGTTAACATCACTGTTTACCCGTGAGGGCGCCAATTAGACGGAAATTTTATAATATGTACTATACTTGAATATCAGTTAAGTATGTGTGACATGTATGTATGTATGTGTTATGTTATTTCAACAATTAACGCAATCAATTGTTTGTTTTCACTTGTTTTTATATGAAATTGGACTAAGTCTAAATTAATTCTGATAATTTTAGGGAGGATTGCCTGATTTTATTTAAGTAAATAAATGACTTCAAAAGTAAGCATACTTAACACTAACGGTAGATGGATGATATGCTTTCAATTTTCATAAATTTCTCCAAAACTAGCCAGTGGAAATTAAAAAAAAAAACTAATCAAAGAATTCAAAAATGATTTGAAAAAAAAAAAAATATATATATATATATATTTTTTTTTTAATTTGAATATAATAAGTTCATTAAAAATTATTTTGCAATTAAGAATCAAATTACCATTTCAAAAATAATTACTTAATTATTAATTATCAATATGGTAAAGAGACAGACGGACAAACTATCTTACAGTGACTGAGTGACAGATACATGCTAAATGAATCAGAAAAAACACTTTTTTAAATTCAATTAACAAGTGCATGTGTTTGCACAATAACTCAATAATCATAATAATAAAAAATTATCAAACCATTGTTAAAAAATATATGGTGTAAAATATTCCACAAAACCTCTATACAAGGTGTTCTGTTATTGATATCAGAAAATTATACCAGTAAATTAAACTTGTTAAGACAAATGGAAAAGCTCGTTACCAAATTTTGATCTGAGGCCTAATTCAGGAAAAATAGAGAGACTTGTGCATTCACAGGTCTATGAAACATATTAAACGCAGTAGGTGTTACTTTAGAATACACATAGAATACATTATCATCTAAGTATCTCTGTATTGGTGAAATCATTTGAAAAATATGTATTATTTTTTTGTTTTCTTTATAAATAAAGACAATAAAATATTTTTTTTAGTATTCGCTAACCAATTAAATCAATTTACAATCAATTTTTGTTTTATGATAGTCCCCTCTATATTTTTAAGTAACACGTACGTTTCATGAGTTTGATAGGTCTGTGAATGCACAAATCTATTTTTCCCATCTCTCGAATTAAGCCTCAAATCGAAATTTGGTAAAATCCTTTTCCATTTGTCTTAATAAGCTTAATTTACTGGTATATAATTTTCTGCCATCAATAACGTAACAAAAATCAATAACGTAACACCCTTTTTAAACCTGTATAATGTTTCTGCGAAATCTAGGTACTCTTCGAAAAATGTTTTCCAATTAACCCAATAAAAGTAGTTTGAGTTTTCTGTTAAGAAATTTTTTGTCCAAATTGAATGAATAAACACACAAAAAGCTAGATTTTTGCTATCAATTACTGTCTAAACTATTCGTTTTACAAAAAAAAAATGTTTCAAAAAGTTTACATATTTGTAAAGAACAACTTGGCTCCCACTCAAGAAAAGCTTGCGAGGATGCCATGCCAAGAAGGTCTTAACAGATTAGGAGATATTCTGAAAAACCAACAATTAAAGGCATGAACCAGCTACGAGGGAGGACGAATCGTCAAAAGCCTGTTGGGTGAAGGAAACTCGCTCGGTAACAGAGCCGAGGAGATCTTGAAACTAAACAGAGCTGATATTAGAGTCATCGTAGAGTTACTCACAGGGCATGATAACCTGAACAAGTTCCAATATCAGATTGGAAAAAGACAATCTCCCGCGTGTGACAGATGCGGAGAAAATTCAGAAGAAACATCGATCCACTTTCTCTGTTACTGCCCGGCGCTCATACAGCAGTGCCGAAAATGGTTTGGTCCGGCCATAGTCGAACCAGAAGAAATTAGAAAACTCAGCGCTAGGCAAATCTTGGGTTTCAGTACATCAGTTGGTTATAATAACCACTGAAAAGCGTAGCCGGGATAGAGTACAAGGGTCTATTTGGCTAGGTGCTCTGAATCACTGCTTCGAGGCGCGATGCTCGAGCATGGCCCTCTAACCTCCATACCCATACCCATACCCATCTAATGTTTGTCAGTTATGAATCAGAGTGAGATTTTAATTGAACTTGAAAATTTAGATCGAATTGGATACGAGTATAAGATGTGTCCCTTTTAAACTAATATTTTTCGTTTAAAGCATTTTTCTCTTTTAAATTTATTTATCAAATATCATGGATATGTTAACTTAAAAAAGACACCGTGTATATGGTATGAGTCTAAATAGATAGATCGGGCCCTGCCTAAAAGATGAATATTATTCCGATCTATACTTGGATGAAGCTGCGGGTGAGATAAATAAAACAAAACCGTCTAATTTGATGACGCAGTGAAGTATTAAATATTCAATAATTATTATATTTAAAATCATAAACATAAAAAAAAAATCATGCAACGAAAGATAAAGATTATAAAATAAATAAACAATGGATGGAGTAATTCAAAAACGTTCAACGTCTGAGAAATCATAATTTTTGTTTTAAAAACAAAAACTCAAAACCAAACTGATGTTTTTTTTTGTGTTTTTGAATACACGAAATTTTAGATTGAATTAATAAGAGACAGACTGATTAATTCTCTTTGTTGTGTAAAAGTGTGCTCAGAAAATAAGAACAGGATATCGTGGCAAAGTTACTTGCAAAACAACCCGAGAAATTATTAAGGTAGTACCAGCATGAAATCACTTTTCGACAGATTTGGCCGAATTTTTTTTCTCGGGTTTATAATAGCTTTATTTATGAATTCCTAAAATTTCATAATTTTTGACCGTTTAGATCGCGAGATATTTAAAGACAAAGTTCGCGATTTTGAGGGTCATGTCCCATTTAAAGCATGTAAAATGTCCGGTCTCTCTCCTATTTTTTATGATATTATTATATATGGAAGAAAAAGTAGAAAAAAATGTTTATACAATACAATTCTAAAAAAAAAATTTAGAAATTAATTTTCACTTTCGAGATATTAATTTTGACGTAAATTGATCGAAATTGGGACGTTGGCATAATTATTTCCCATTTTAAACGGTCAAAATTTCTGAAACTTTGGGAATTAATAGTAAGCATTATTAAATTCTTAAATTTAATTTTTCGTTAAATTCTGTCGAAAAAAAAAATTGTACCATTGCTTTAACATAGAAACTGCAAATACCATGCTGGAACATCGTTAAATAACCCAGCGATTTGTATTTTTGGTTATTTGTTCGATTTGGGTATTTTTTAAATTTCTTAGAATGGGCATTTGGCCCAAGGGAGAGCTTTTGACCCAAGAGCACATACTTACAAACACATTTTTTATGATGTGGGTAGAGTCGGTTACTTCGTTCTTATCCAAGCGACGACAATGTGATCAATTCTACCGCCCCCATAAATTATAATTGTTCACACTGCCGCTGTCTGGATTCGAACCCGCAAACTGTTTAAGTAGACAGACGATCAAAGTCTATTGCCTTAGACCGCTTGGCCACATGCGAATCTTTGGATGTAAAGCTGCGGCTCTTTTGTTCCTAAGTCACCAGGCTTTTTATTATTATTGTATCGTTCAAAGTTGGCTGCAAAAAAAATTGAATCATATAGGTTATCCTTTTCAATTGGATATTTCTATATCAAAAAATCTAGAGAGTGTGATAAAAAAACTATCTAAAATATTTAGACAATCTTGTAGTTTATAATAATACCATAAAAATATAAGATTGTCGATGATATAAAAACAAAATTTTAATTTAATAATGAGTTCATCGAAGATCCATCATTTTATGAACAGAGACGACTATAGTTAAAATATTGATGATTGAAGAGCGATATCTATATTATCAAATTTATAAGCAGCACTTATATATTATATATTTTTGTAGTTGCGTGGTATTGTAAAGCTAAAAATAACACAGTATTTGAGTACAAAGCATATATTTGGTTTATATGAAAACTACTATTTAATGAGCATAAATCAAGTACCATTTATTGTTGGCAAGAAAAATTTTTGTGACACTTTGAAAAACTAAAATTTTGTTTATCATAATTTTTGACTCTTCTGGCTCAAAAGTATTCCGACCCCTGGAATAATCCAAAACAATAATATTGTACGGAGACAACAGCTTTAATAAACAACAAATTTTTTTTTCCAAACGATAGTGCCATTTTACCCTGGCTTAACAATTATTAAATCTGAGAGAAGACCATATGCTCGGGACATCATCTGCGCCTACGACTTGTAACCGCAGCAATGTGTATATATATGTGTGTAAACCCAATCCATTGAATGTATAACTGGTTTTTAAGGCAGGTAAAAATTTTTTTTTTTTATTTTGTTATTATAATTGTAAACATTCGTATATGTATTATGCAAACTAAGGATTCGATTTACAGTTGAAAAAAATATAACCTCTACGCCTTTACCTTCGTTTCTATAGAGTTAATATTTTTTTTATAGTTAGGCTCTATATTATATAATTTTTTTTTTCTCTGATTAATAAAAAATAGGTTTAATAAATCCTCGTGCCAAGACCTGTCGTTAAGTGTATCCAATTAGCCAGGTGTTAACGCTTGGTTTGTTCAACATTGTTAACCCACTCAAATTTAAACTCATGCTTCATAAATAAATGAAAAAAGTTAGAATAATCATTGAAATTATAATTTTCAACTGTGTTTTTTATTATTCACATAGGAGTATTTACACCAAATTTTCGGACAAAAGTCAGAAAATTTAACTCTTTTGTTTTGCATTGAAAGTTGTTTTTTAGGGTAGTTAGATAACCATCACAAACAGGTGTTTACAAATCTACCTACTCTTAAAGATGTGTGTAAATATAGTTGTTGCATTCGATTTACCGTGTCATTCAATTTATGTTTACTGTGTTTGTTAGTGCAATTAAGTAAGGATTTTTTTTTAAGACGAAGGTATGTGCCTTATTTATTAGTATTTAATGTTAATGTATCTATTAATATAATTAAATATTTGTGATTCATATTTGCTGTTAAATAAGGTAAGATATACAATATAAAAAATATATTGTAGTAGAAAAATATTTTTTCTTAGTTTTATAATTTTATTTCCAAAATTTTCTGCCTACTCCGGTGTTTTCGAATGCCAGAAACAGTGTTACCAAATTAATGCGTGTATTTTAGTACCATTTTCCTCTGATCGATTAATTTGCCTCTCTCTAGGAATATAAATATGTATTATCGAAGATAATAAATGAGAACTCTAGTATATTTCGAAATAAATTTAGATTTTTGCCCCAATTTCCTAGATCAGTTTTTTGTATTTTATAAATACGTATTTCGACTACCAAGTAGTCATCGGTATTAGCTAGTCGTGATTACTCTCATTATGAATGTTACTCTTTGCTAATTTGGTGGCGGACTAAAATACACGCATTAATTTGGTAACACTGTTTCTGGCATTCGAAAACACCGAAACAGGCAGAAAATTTTGGAAATAAAATTATAAAACTAAGAGAAAATATTTTTTGACTACAATATATTTTCTATCGTCGAATAAAATTTACTAAGATTTCATAGCTTCGAAAACAATTTGATGAGTTTTTAGAAACACAAAATTTTGATGAAAAACCCTTAAAATGTGACATGAAAACTACGTGTCATCAGTTGTTTTTTAGAATTATTTTTGTATATTTCTATAATTCCTGCCGAGTCTAAATGGCCGAGCGGTCTAAGGCGTTTGTCTTTGTCTGTTTGTCCATTTAGACTAAGGTTGCGGGCTCGAATCCAGGCAGCGGCAGTGTGAACAATTTATAATTAATGGGAGTGCAGAATTGATTACATTGTCGTCGCTTGGATAAGAACGAAATAACCGACTCCACCCACATCAAAATATAATTGTAAATATGTTTGTAATTAAATAAATAAAGATTAACAAATAATGATGTGGGTGGCCTCTGTTATAGACGTATATGTCAGAGAAATGGAGGTTAAACCCCATTATTATTATTATTATTAAATGAAAAATAAACGATTTATCCAACGAATTATAAATTTTCTTTGATTAGATAAATTTGATCATCCATCAAACTTTTTCACTATTTACCCAAACATCCTGTTAGAATACACTCATTAAAATGATTAAACTCTCCGACGGAGAATTATTATTATACAAAGATCAAAAACCGTCTATCATTTTCAAAAATCAAGAACCTCAATTGACGTTGCCTATATCTTCATTTACATTCAAAAACCGCATAATTTTTTTTAACACAATAATTAACTTCGCGGCTCAGACTATTTAAAATAATTTTTTTTTAAAAACACGAAGGTTATTAATTTAACAACCCAAAAATTGGAATAATTATATCCAGCCGCATCATTTCTAGTCAAATAATTCAACTCAAACTCAAACCCCATGCAAAGTTTTAAAAAAAACAATTATTTTACATAATTTTTACATGAAATGTTTCGGTTTTTAAAAATTTCATAGGAAATCCGTTACAAAGAATTTATGCCAACTTTTGATAAAAATTTCAACTCTGCAAAAAAATTAATTTAAACAAAAATTATTTACCCAATGATTTAAAGTTGCTTAAAACTTCCAAAAAAAAATTAAGTAATCACGCTTTTTTAAATAGTAAGCACCAATATATTTTTTTTATTAAATCGAATCACAAAATCTCACATTATTTGGTTGAACTCGAATATTTGTTTAGAAAATTCGCGGTGCGAATTTCAAAACAACACTTGTGTTCGCGTTACCAACGTATAAACATCACCCTTTCAAATCACACAAAAACTTAGAATTTTTAAACTGAAATTCGTAGAATTTATTTTTATTTTGTACTCGAAAACACCACAAGACGTTCGTTACTGTTGCTCTTTACTAAGCTTAGAAACACATGTGGTATTTATTTTATATATATTCACTCTGACGAATGTAACGGAAATGTCCGATGTATTCCGAGTACAGGTGCGATTCTTTATTAAAACATGTAATAATAATATTTATGTTCTTTTTGTACACTTAGTTCAAATAAAAGAATATAGTCTTATTTAAACTGTTATATCGTTATCTCTTAATGCTTACACTCAAGTGTATTACACCGAGGAAAAAGAACAAATTCAATTTAATACACATTGGAGTTCTTAAATGTATACCAGAGATCGTAAAAATGATTGCTATTATACTCATTTTTTTTTGGAAATGCACGCAAATTTTTGAAATCTCCTACTGAGTCAAAAAAATAATATTTTACCCATATTTATGCGTAGGTGAGATAAGAATAAGGTATTCTCAACTCTCTAAATAATTTGAAAGGGCAAATAAAAGACAAAAAAATTTCGCCTTTTTTGATATTTTTTTATACAGAGTGTTCCGTGACTCGATTACATACTTTAAGAGCGAATTTTTTGGAAAAATTAAAGACGAAAGTGTCTTTTACACTTTTGTCCAAAACCCAAGAGTTAAGGAGTATAATAGGGTATTATGGTTAGTCAGAAATAAATAATGAAATTTGAAAAAAGTTAAAATTTATGTAAAAATATACGTAAATATTCTGATAAAAGCACATTTTTCTTTTATAATATTAAAATTAAAAATCGTAATTTTTAAACTGTATATCACGTGACTTAAAACGGGGACAAGCCTTGCTGTGATGTCATAGACCATCAATTAGTTCAGTGTACATAGCTGGGTATAATATATGCATAGATAATAAGTATTTATATTTATTATAATCAGATGTCTATGAATATATCTGTCAAACTTATTTGTGTTATTTCGTGTAATGATACCGATATTGATCAAATTGAGGATCTTTCTGTAGAACACTTTTTAACGTAAGAATTCCCGCGATTGCAATAACATTTTTATTTTACTGTTTAACTAGCGAGTAAATGTGAGATCTTTCGCTTTGAAAGTGACCGGCGAAAACGTGATAAGATGTAAATGAATTCGCAAGGAAAACTCGAAATCATTCCAATAAATTTGTTCCATTGATATTTATTTTGAGCAATCATTCGAGGAAATAAGTGTGGTTGTTTTAGTGTCCAAAACATCTCTGGAATGGTTGGACCATTTTAGTAAGGTTGGAAAACGCAACAAAATCATTTTTGGGAAACCAGTTACCTAGCAAATGAATACAAAGAAAAAGGATTTCTCAACGAAATTTTTTCTTGAATCACGAAAATTTTCTGGGAATGAGAAGAAATTTGGTTTAAAAAAAGAAAATTTTTCTGACTACTGAAAAGAAAATCTTTTAAAATGCTAAAAAATTTCTGGTTAACTGTTTTCTATGTACGAAATTCAGTTTTCAAATCAATATCAAAAACTTTTAAATAGAAAGGTTTTCAAATTTCTTAAAACAGATTCCACGAATCCAATCTCCACCACAAATGATGTTAAATTTTATGAGTTTTTGAAATGAATATAAATAAGTTGGGCGGAAAATTTTATTATTAAATAAAAATTTTTATTGAACCGAACAAAAAACTTTTACAATTGATTCAGAGAAAGAAAAATCTATTTTTGTGTAAAAAGTATTAACAAAAAATTTATAATATTTCTCCAGTTTATGAAAAACTAATTGAAATAATTTATTCCGGAAATAGATTAATAATAACTCACGATACACAGATGTTTTCAATTTTTTTTTTTCTTGCTTGGGTCGAAATATGAACATGTGGTATCAGAGGATATCACATAATACGCTATTATCCGTTAATCTGTTTATTTATTTTCGTTTTAAATCGAAAAAAAAATATTAAATGCATAATATTTCAAATTATTATATACGTCTGAAAATATTTATAAAAATATAACCAAATATTTATTTTAGATTTTAGGGAAATTAATGAAAATTTATGTTTCGTTTACTTTTAGGAATCCGTACCTTAGATTAGGTTAGGTTAGGTTATATTGGCTGTCCACGGAGGACATACTTAGGCTATAGAGCCCATTGTGATACCATATATGTGTTTTACCACCTTTCCGCTGATAATTTTATTTATCAGCTCCTCAATTTCAGAGGCTGAGTGTTCTCTCAAGTTCTTAAAATTTCTTTTATGTACATTAATGAATTTATAAAAAAAATTGATAATCAAAAGTACAAATAATTTCAATCACAAATCTAAACTTGCCTTGGCGCTCGTACTACCTTAAACAATATGGGTATGGGTATGGAGGTTAGCGGGCCATGCTCGAACATCGGGCCTCGAAGCAATGGTTCAGAGCACCTAGCCAAGGTGCTTTTTTTTCAGTGGCTATTATAACCAACTGATGTACTGAAACCCAGGATTTACTTAGCGCTGAGTTTCCTAATTTCTTCTGGTTCGACTGTGGCCGGACCAAACCATTTCCTTCGCTGCTGTATTAGCGCCGGGAACTAACAGAGAAAGTGGATCGATGTTTCTTCTGAATTTTCTCCGCATCTGTCACACGCGGGAGATTGTCTTTTTCCAATCTGATGTTGGAACTTGTTCAGGTTATGATGCCCTGTGAGTAACTCTACGATGACTCTAATATCAGCTCTGTTTAGTTTCAAGATCTCCTCGGCTCTGTTACCGAGCGAGTTTCCTTCACTCAACAGGCTTTTGGCGATTCGCCCTCCCTCGTAGCTGGTCCATGCCTTTAATTGTTGGTTTTTCAGATTATCTTCTAGTCTGTTAAGACCTTCTTGAGCAATAACATTAATGATAAATTTTTTTTTTGGCCATATTTATAGAAAATTGATCTAAATATATTGTAATTTTAGTGTTTGAAATATTTATTTAAATCAGAGAGAATTAAAAAGTTGAGACGATTTTTATGTAAGAAAACGACACGACAAGGTTAGGTACTTTCCCTGTGCACTCGTTGCATGGACCATTTGGAAATAATATTTTGAGTATTTTGAACAAAACTAAATAAAAATCTATGTTATTCTATATTATTAAAAGAATTCAAGGTAACAACTGATGCTGTTTGAATGTTAGCTTAAGCATCTTTGCTGAGTGCTCTCAGTATGGTATAGTTAGTTAGTGCTATTGACTGACTCTGACTCGCTAAGACTAAGTTAAGTAAGCTTGTATTCGTTTAGATTTCAGGTGATATTTGCAATAATATTGTATCGGTGTAGTGTGTACGGTGTACCGGCATAAGGTATAGCATTTTAGCATCGGCATTGGCACCAAGTTTGTGTACGTTTGACGATCTCTCAAGGACGTTTTCTGGCTAGTTCTAAAGACTTGTATTTATATAAATACAGTTTATTGATATTAAATCAGCATCATTGATTTCTTTTATATATAAATCTAAGAAATACTAGACAATTTATTTTATTTTGCAATTTTTTTTTATTTGTTTTACTTCCGTATAAAGACAATGATATTTTGCCTAATACGGAGGTTTTGAACTAAAGATTCAAAGTTAGGTTTTCTATCTGCTCGGACCTTGCCTGGCAATGATGGGCTTAGAAGGTTTTCCGGGAGTTCGAATTTTTAGAAATTTAGCCCGGCCATCACGTGATCAAGGTTGAAGAAGTAAAAATTAGCATTATGAATCGCCACCACGATGGATTTGATCTCAGCAACTAGAGTAGTGAGAATTGATTTTGTTCATGATTTTAGTGTTTATAGGAGTTTCAGCTTATTTTGTTGGTATCACGATAAGAAGTCATTTGTAAAACTTTTATATTCGTTCTATTTGAGTCACGTTCGTGTAGAATTTTCATGTTTGTTCGTTTTATTCGAGCCATGCTTGTGTAAAATTTATTAAGTGATGATAGATACTTAAGGATTAATGCCAAAACAAACTGATTGATAGTTTTCGTGCAAAATGATGGACAAAATGTGGAAATTTCTAACACATTTATTTTACTTCATATATTTTTAATATAATTCATATAAACTAAATATGACGAAATTGGACTTTTTTTGATTTTTCGCTTCTCATTGCAACCCCCCCCCCCCACAACAACATCTTCATAATGTACCGGGCGAGAGACCTGACCGAGGTAGATACCCTATTTACAATACGTGTATTTAGTCTACACATGGAGGTTGTATGAGAACGGGGCACACCAGTGATTTTTTTTTTGTTAAACCACGATTTCCAATAAATTACATTTTATTATTTATTTTTGACCTTTTACAGGCAACGTATAATAGATTTTAAATTGACTTCTTTTTATCTTGTGGGCAAGGTAAAATTAATTTAAAGTGTAATTTCGTTTCAATCAGAATATGATTACATTTGCAAAACCACGCATATTCGTTGTGTGCGTAGTCATGCTAGGGACAATAAAATCGATGCTAGCGCTTCCAGTGAAAAATTTTGGCGATAAAGTAGGCTGTTATGACTAATTTTCAGTTCTTTACATGTTAATGTTATAGAAGATGTCAAATTAAAATTATTGAAAAACACTAATTAATTAAACTTAATGCATTAAAAATTGTGAAAATAAGAAATCAAATTGCACAAATATTATTTTTCAAATGTAAATTATCATAATTATTTGTTTAAATTTGTGAGACAATAATATTAAATTTCCAATGTAAGTCAAAAATGCAATCCATACAAGTATATATGCATCCATGCAATTCTATAAATTAAGTACCGTTACCATGGAAACGCCTCCAATAAAACTCACGCACGGTGCGAATATGTTTATTTGTTAATTAACGTTAATTAAGTAAGCATTCGCGTTAACCGTTCGGTAATCTTAAGCCGTGTGATGAGAGACTTTTCCCAAAAACTTGTTTTTAAAAATAATTTTATTTAGTTTTTATACCCTATAAATGAAATATATCAAACTATATTAAGGTTAGTCCCAAGTTTGTACCGCTTAGATATATTGATGCTAGAAAACAAAATTTTGATATAGGTATTCGTAAAATGAACATAATTAGTCCATTTCCGTGTGTCGAGCTGAAATTTGTTTATATCGTGCTAAGGACATCAAAAGCCCATTAGTTCTTGGATACGTAGGACCCATCTTATTAATCATAAGAGATAGAACAAAAGTGTGAATGAAAAAAATATTTCTTATAACAAGTGAAAACAAACAATTGACTGAGTTATTTGTTGAAATACCATGCATAAATAGTGTTGATAACTCTATCACATTGCACAAACATATACAATTTATATAACAATTTATATAATAAATACTATACAATTTACGCCTAATTTGCGCCCTCACGGGTAAACAATGATGTTTACAAAAAAATGTCACAACAAAAGTTTTTTATATTTTGATAAGGAACATTTTTTAAATTTAAACTTTTGTTCTATCTCTAACGGTTTACAAGATGGGTCCTACGGACCCATAGGTCAAGACCCAATTGACCAATGTTGCTCATTTACGAACTCGACCTCACTTTTTACGTCCTGAGTGCGCTGTAAAAATTTCAGACGGAAGGACGGACAGACGGACGGACAACCGGAAATGGACTAATTAGATGATTCTATGAACACCTATACCAAAATTTTTTTCGTAGCATCAATATTTTTAAGCGTTACAAACTTGGGACTAAACTTAATATACTATGTATATTTCATATATACATGGTATAATAATTAAACATTCTTTGGTAAATAACTTTGTTTTTCCCTGAGGGTTCAAATAAGGGTAAAAATCTAGTTTCCTTTTTATCAAAAACCAAAAAATGATGAGTTGAAAATTTACCTTCACTTAAAGGTACCTTCACTGATTCTAATTTCATACTAAACTCATTCGATAATATTAAGTGTGTTAAAGGGATTAACTTACGAGAGAAAATTTTGTTTAAAAAGTCGTGGGATCTTTAAACCATTTTTGGGAATCTCTAGAGAAGAGCACCTGCCCTTTCTACCCCCCTTTAAGTAGGCACATGCCTACTTTGCCTTATAGATAATCCTTCTCTGATCCAAAAATTATAAATTTTCGTTTTCTAAAATTTACTGTTAAAGAAATTAAAAAATTTTGTTTTCTCTCATAAGTTAATAAATTTAGATTATTAAAATTAATATTTTTTTTTTTTATAATTATATATTAATTTATAAAAAAGTTGAGATAAATATCTATTATCTTTGACCCGTGCGATGTGGGAGGACCCCATTAAAGTTACGGAATACTATTTGAAGTGAACCCAACCAAACGTTTTTAATTGTTTATTACGCTTTTGATAATAATATAATATATATAAAATAAATTTTATTTAGAAAGTGAAATTTTAATAAAATAAAATAATAATAATTTATTTTTTTTTTTTTTGTATAAAAATAATTATTAAAAACAATAATAATAAAAATATTGTAAGCTCATTAATTAAAGTAAATTTTTAACAGATTTAATGAAAAATTTTTAATAAAGAAATATTTAACTTACTTCAAAAGAAATGAACTAATATTAAAGGAAAAAATAACTAACATATTTGGACCGAGACACTTCTATGTGATCTCTTTATATTTCGCAATGAACTTTAAAGGTTGTTAAAAATTGCTTGGGCAGTGCAGTGACTTATTGGACATTGGTAGTTTTAAACTAAATTTTGATTTTCTCTATCGGTTCACTGAAAAAAAAATTAATATAATGACAGCCTTAATGATTGGAACAAGTACAGCTAAATATTTGTATTTACAAGAGAATGGGATTGAATTTAAAATATGAATTCATTGATACAAAATCACTGAAGTTAAATAAACAAAATCATTACTTCTATGAAAGAGATTGATTTTAATTTAAAATCATGCATTTTATTGATGGTAAATAAAATTGTACTTATTTGGAATATATAATCGTGTAAATAAACCGAACCGATGAATTAAAAGAAAATATCTTTGCTTTAAATATAGGATTTGGTTATTACGAACACATACCTGTCATGTCCTGTCTATATGTGACTGTGTCAACTTCATGAAGATTGTTGTTACTAACTTACAGAGAGTTTGAAATAAACTTATTGACCATCTTTATAATATATGGCATATTTGTGTATAAATATAACAACCATCGGTAGCGCAGTTGGTACAGACGATCGACATATGTCGCGTTCAAATCCAATTCGAAGTAATCTAATTTTTTTTAATAAACCTATTAAACCCTGCTAGTGTGGTTGTGTCTATCACATCACTATTTTGTTATAATATTTATAAGTGCAATATGTTCCGATTAAATTGGGATGATTTATTTTTATATCGGGAGTCGGGAGAAATTACACTATTTCTGGAGTTGTTAGAAATCCGGAGAAGAAGCATCCCTAGACGTAAGTTTTTCGACTATCTTAAAGCGACCCTGTTCACAATCCACCATTCTTTAAGATCTGATTAGAATAAGACATTAGAATCTTTAATTAACGTTTATGATTAAAATCCTTCCTTTAATTTTTGAAGTCGATGAAAAAAAATCAAAACAATTTATGTTTTTCAAGTTAATATTATATTCAAAAGGGTAATATCTTTCATAGAAAGTAATTCTTTGATAATATAATAAAGTAATTCACTTTTACTTAAGATATGCTAACCGTTTTTATTTTTTATAAATTAATGAAAAAATTATTAAATATTAATTTAATAAAATTTAATAATAAAAAACAAAACATGCAAAAATGTTTTTTTTTTTTTTCAATGAACAATTAATTTATTATTTATTAATCGTGTGTAATCATGTATCGATAATTATATGATTTGTAATTGTTTTATATGTAAATTATTATATTAATTATTCATAATTTATGTTAATATGGTCCCAAGTCAAAGATCAAACATCATAAGTTTTTATTTGTTTGAATTTTTTGCCAATTTTTATTGGATTAACGTATTTTGACCATAATAGTCAAGTTTATACTGTGGAAGTGAAAGTGAGACATCAAGGGACCAGCAAATTTGTCTCACTCATAGAGGTATTTCACTTACTCACGGTCTCAGATATCCAGATATAAATAAATATCTATCTCATTTACAGAGGATTCCATAAAAATAGATGTCATCCATGCTTTTTTTTTATTTTGGTAATTCACAGGCAAAATTTTAACACCTTTCAAACATCTTGGAGTCTTCAAGTCATATTTTTGGGAACACTACGGAATCCCATTGTCTGTGATATCTCTTAAAACAATTGAAGTTTCTTCAATAAGATTTCCTTACAAGAACCTTTCATAAAAATGCTTTCTCGTTTGATACAAGTGGTAACATCCTTACAAAAAAAAATAATAATTTTTTTCTCTAAAAATATTTTTATGGCTCGTTGAATTTTGTAGAATAGGAAATAAATCATTTTTTTCTAAGCTGCTAATAATTTCTCTAATGACAAGGAAGGAAACTTTTGTGTGTAAGTAATAGAAATTTTAATATTTATTACATAAAAATTAATTGTTTATTGAAAAATTAAGGAATTTACACTTTTACAAGTCATAGACGTTAAAAAGTGTAAAAGATAATCTAACATCAGTAATGCGTACAGTAATCAGATTTATTTAACTATTTAATTAAGTTAGGTTAGGTTAGGTTATATTGTCCACGAAGGACACACTTAGGCTATAGAGCCCATTGTGATACCATATATAAATAATAATAATAATGGGGTTTAACCTCCGTTTCTCTCACATATACGTCTATAACAGAGGCCACCCACATCATTATTTGTTAATCTTTATTTATTTAATTACAAACATATTTACAATTACATTTTGAAGTGGGTGAAGTCGGTTACTTCGTTCTTATCCGAGCGACGACAATGTGATCAATTCTGAGCTCCCCTTAATTATAAATTTTTCACACTGCCGCTGCCTGGATTCGAACCCGCAACCTAAGTCTAAATGGACAAACAGACAAAGACAAACGCCTTAGACCGCTCGACCATTTAGGCTCTATGGCATATATGGTGATACCATATATGCGTTTTACCACCTTTTACGCTGATAATTTCATTAAAGGATCATTATTTGGTTAAAATTTCAGCTTAGGTATCCATGCAAATTTTTAAGGGAAAATTTCCTTGAAAATCAATATAAAATACGTTGCTCTTATGAAGATATCTCAAAAACGATATATTTTGAAAGTATTTGATAATTTTCACTTGGAAAAAATGAAAATTATTTTAAAAAAATCTTTTTAATAGAAAGTAAACATATTAGGAAAAAAAACCAAGTGTCTCCATCTATATAAGGGATGCGTACAACATGCTTGATTTAGGTTTGAAACTATTTTTGTCTTAATTTTCAGCTTTGATGACTTTTCATCTAATTTCATGAATATAGACGAAAAATAAGAATAAAATTTTGTTTAATTATTTAGCTTTCGATATTTCAAAAACTAAGGCAGATATCGAAATTCTTCGTTATTCTTATTTTTCGTCAAAATTAATCATCAAAGTTGAAAATAAGGTAAAAATAATTTCAACCCCAAATCTAAAATTGCGTTGATGCTAATACTACTCTAATCACAGTTAGATTGTAAACAAACCGGGCAAAAAACTCATTAAGTTCAAAAAACTTCAAATAAAAATATTCGTAAATTTTCATATAATTTACATAAAATCAATGTCAGAAAGCTAAACATTAACGTGAATCGGAAACAAAAAACAATATTATATCGGAAGTAATGTGTGTACATATAAGTATGTTTTTTATCAGAAAAACATCGACATTGATTTTTTATTCATAATAAAAAACAAGCTAACAATCATATAATAATAGTTTAGAATTCTAAGTAAAAGCGTTTGCTATAATTAGAGTTCTCGAAACACACTACACACACAAGTAAATAATATAATAAGCTTGGTTCGATGTCCCAAACTGCCTATTTATTCAAGCCAAGGTTGTGTAACGCACGTGGCGCTCTGTTTTATAATAAATTAACACCACCTGTCGCATTTTAGTACCTACGGTTACAGCTATCGTACCGAGCGACGAATTAGTTATTATAATACCGAATCAAATAAAGGGTATATCAATAAAATCAGGAGCGTATGAAGCTATCTATTTTTAATAACATTTTAAATAAAAACAAGAGAAAACAAACAATTGACTGAGTTGATTGTTGAAATATCCTATACAGAAAGTGTTGAATATCAGTGCTTGCATTATTTTTTTATAAATTTGAAGAATTTAAAAAACCAACACATTTATATATTAAAGTGTTTTTCGAGAATATTTTACCATAAGTAAAATAATGTAAACCTTTTTATTTAAAATTGATGATATATTACTTGACGATATAAGACGAAAAGTAAGAATAAAACTTTTCGATATCTGACTTAATTTTCAAAATATCGAAAATTGAAAATTTTGTTTAATTATTTAGCTTTCGATATTTCGAAAACCAAGACACATATCGAAAAATTTTATTCTTCTTTTTCGTCTACATTCATGAAGTTATAACAAAATTCATCATCAAAGTTGAAAATAAGATAAAAATAATTTCAAACCTTAATCTACCCTGCTCTTACATCCCTTATATGGACGGTGACACTTAGTTTTTTTCTTTTCTAATTCATTGCTAATATGTTTACTTTCTATTAAAAAGTTTTTTTTTTAATTTGTTTTCATTCATTCCAAATGAAAATTATCAAAAACTTCCAAAATATGTCGTTTTTTGAGATTCCTCCATAAGAGCCAATGTATTTTATATCGATTTTTAATGACTTTTTTCTTAAAAATTTGCACGGATACCTAAGCTGAAATTTTAACCACATATTCTTTGAGTAAAAGACTACCTACAAACAAATTTTGAGCCTTTAAATCAAACATTGTTGTCATGCTCATACATCCTTAACATCATACAATGATTATGATATAAAATTTTATAAAAACCATCCCAGCCCCCACAATTCCCCCTACTGGATCCATATAAACCAATTGATTGAATACACATATCAATGATACGATTTAGAAGGGGATGCTTTATACACACACAAACCACCCTTTTTCAATATGAAGGGGTTGGTGGTATTGTCAATTATCCTCTATAAAGTTTGTTATTCAATTGTAATTATATTTTAAAAATTATTTAATTATCTATCTCGATAAATAGAAAAAGATGGAAAATTTTCATAATTACTATTTGGAAAAATGTGTTGACAATGGAGAGAACAAAGTGAACGGAACTTAATAAATGATTCTTTCACGTGTTCTTTTAAACTTCTCACTGTTATTAAAGTCGTTAATGATTCGAGGTAGAACGTTAGAATATTTTTTTAAATTATGTAATTTCAATTAAGAAGCACATCTCTCATGAGATGTGCTGACCAGCTCCAATTGGCCAATTTTGAAGGATGATGTGATTAGTATCTGCACAGACAGTCAAGCAGCAGTCAAAGCGCTATCAAACTGTACTGCGACTCGTCAATGAGACTAGAAACAGTCTAAACAACCTGGCAAGGCACAATAAAGTCAATATTACCTGGATCGCCGGACACTCTGGTTGGAACGGTAATGAGAGAGCAGACAAGCTGGCCAAACTGAGAACCACCATGGCTCCCACTCAAGAAAAGCTTGCGAGGATGCCATACCAAGAAGGTCTTTATTAGGAGATAATCTGAAAAACCAACAATTACTGCAAAACCTCTACGTTACTACAAAAAACTCAAGTGGCGCTTGGGCGGCACATAGCGCGGTTGACAGACAATAGATGGACGCACTGATAGACATCTTGAGTCGGGACAGGAGGCTCTAGAAAAAGAGGCAGACTAGCCGTCGGGTGTGCAAATGACATAATAAAAGTTCGTGACGATCATTGGATGGATACAGCAGCCAATAGAGAAACATGGAAATCTCTAGAGGAGGTCTTCACCTTCGATTAATGAGGGATTCTTGCTTTTGTTTTTTTAGAGTAAAGATTTCCCTTTATTTTTTTGTAATTTTTTGAGTAAGAAATATAAGGCTTTATTATTGTTATTTTATTTTAAAATTTTGTCGTAAAAATTGGTAAAAATTGGGAATAATCATTATCTCGTGTTTTAAACAGTCAAAATTTCTGAAACTTCGGAATTTAATAGTAAGTCCTATTCTTAGTATATGGAAAAAATGCGTTCTGTCGAAAAGTTGGAAAAATACCTTAACCATCGTGACTTGCTTTAAATTAAAATGGGAAAAATAAAATTCTTAGAAAAAATACTGAACCTTTATCAGCAAAAAAATTAAGTTCTTAGACATTGAACTGAGTGACACTATAATTAGCTGCTATTAAAATTTTTATTTGATCTGACATATTTCAAACTATTTTTTTTTTCTTTACTTTAGAAGTGGCGTGATTAGATTGACTTACTTCTAATCAACAGTTCAATCACTGTTGGGTGACTCACAACGGCCTAAAGCCCTAAAATGTCTTTAAAAATTTTATTTGATACAGATATGTCAATTTTTGAAATTTTAAAAACATTAAATTTAGTTCAAGTAATAAAAAAAATCAAACTTTAAAGGTTTAATATTGACATTGAATTGACCAATTATCGTGAAATTGAACTACAAATTTCATCGACAGTTAAAAGTAACAAAAATTTGTTCTGATTTTTTTTGATATAATTTAATTCATTTGAAATTTTTTGTTGCTGTTAATTTAAGAATGCGAATTAAATTCTAATACTTAAGAAGTTATGTTTCAATAAGCGAGGTTCACGACTACGAGCAAAAGAAATTCAACGGGTTAGCATAAGCTGCTCAAGCGAAGATTAAAACTAAATAAGTTCTAAAATAATCGAAGCTATTTGGATAAAATAAGAACTAAAACCTTACGAGCCACGTTGAGTTTTTTGCTCTTAGCAATAGGGCATTTCGTGTGCAAAACTACCTTTCAGTTTAACTTTTTAACGCAGGAGCAAAATTTGAAATAATCGAAACACAAATAGTGAAATTATTTTGAACGTTCGAAATTTTTTTTTTGAGATAATTTTCATGAAGGTACAATTTTAGTTATAGATCTAAAAATTAGATCCTATGAGATTTTCATTTCTTTCTCTGGCGATGGAGATTAAAGCCTTATAAAATTAGAAACAAAATTTATTTCTGGCTATGCGCATTGCTTTTTACAAGTTTTTATTTAGCTTGCAATTTTTGTATGCATGTGTCTTCGGGTCAAGTCTTACAACGGGATTTAAGATGGCGGACTGGTTATTTCTTATGGACGTCCATGATATGAGTTTCAAATGAAAGCGTTTGCTAAAATTGAGAAGAATACCATGGTTAACTAGGTGACGTCATTCTAAATCCAATATGGCGGACTGTTTAAGATGGTGGATTGGTTATTTCTTATGGACGTCCATGATATGAGTTTCAAATGAAAGCGTTTGCTAAAATTGAGAAGATTATCATGGTTTAACTAAGTGGCGCCATTTTAAATCCAATATGGCGGACTGGTTGTTTTTTATGGACGTCCATGATATGAGTATCAAATGAAAGCGATTTCTAAGATTGAGAAGAATATAAATAACAGATGTAAATTGGGTGACATATATCTTTATGGTAATGACCAGATTTTCCCAACACTTCCATCATATTTGATATACATACCTTTATTAGTTTTATATTAAATATTTAAATAAACAACACTTTTTAAAGGGTAAGCTTTTATTGTACTAAAAAGTAAAAAATAATTATTTCTATGAATCAATCCTTGATATTTTAAATGGAGTGCCTCCAGCTTTTACAAAAGTAGATAAAAGCTTGTCTTTAAAAAGTATTTTTTATTAGTTGTGAGAATGAACGCTCCCAAGCATATTTGGTAAAGAAATGAACATAACAATTTTCGTATTCGGGAAAATTTTTTGCTCAGATCTGAAGATTTATTTCGAAATCAATTTTTTAATTTCATTCAAGTTTTTAAATATTATGTACCATGGAAATGTCTTTTCGATGAAGGTTTTTGGCATTTCGAGGCCGTCAATTCCGCGATCTCTGGAATTATACCTAATATTCCTTTAAAGTAAAAAAAAAAAAAAACAAAACTAATTCCATAAAAAGAGGATGACGAAATCTTCATACATGTTATTTGCACCTGCAGAAATCTGCAAGGCGTTAGATTCAGAATGTTCAGGTCCGAAACCTTGGATGCATCTATCCTGGGAGGCATATTCCGAGGGAGATTCCGACTGAGAAGCTGTGGGCTTTCTGTGTGGCATCTGGCGCGACAGAATCCTATAGCTTCATCTAATATTAACAGCGCCTCCTACCCGAAGACGAGGCGTCGTTCTCTAGGAGGGCACGGAGGACTCTTGGTCTAGGTACTAGGGACCCACTTGCGGTACCTCTCTTTTGTTTTATTAGTATTATTAGATCCATATAAAGAAAATCTCAAACAAGTCACCTTGACCAAGAAATAAAAAACTCACGATAATAAGAATTACGTGACTATTTTACTAAAAATTAATTTTCAATCACACCAAATATGTAAAGCCACGAACACACTACACTAATTAACATATTCAAACAAAAACAGTAATAAAAAATAAAAAAATCAAATTGTTAATGAAATAAAAACATTCTACAAACAGTTTTCTAAATCTAAATAGAAAAAAGGTTTTTTTTTTATATTATTTTATTCATGTTTTCTTTCATATGATTGATTACAAAAAACAGTAGTACCGTTGGTCCGTCCGTCCGTCCGTCTGTCCGTCCATGTATGTCCATCAAACATACATCGACAGTGAACACATAGCTGAGGTACAATGTCAATAGTAAATATGCTTCTTTTCCTAGAATTTACTATTTCTGGATAACCCTCAAACATTGTAGAACTAAAATCGAGGACATTGCACTCAAAAAATATAAATAAAAACATACATTACTAATATTATAAATTGACTGGATGGTCCGTAAAAATGTTACCATGTTCAAGCCAGATTTCATTCATAAACTGATTTCAGATTATCTTATATATTCCTTATTTTTTTTATCAAATTCTCCTCTTTTTAATCGACTTCAAACAAAAAAGGAGGAGGTTATCAATTCGACTGTATTTTTTTTTTTTATGTTTGTTACCGCAGAACTTTCGACTGGGGGAACCGATTTTGATAATTATTTGAATGATTATTTGAATGATTCTTTATCTATTTGAAAGCTGGTGCTTCCCTGTAGTCCCATTTCATTTTGGTATTGTTCTGACAACGGCATCCATGAGGAAACCATAAAAGTCTTAAATTTGCATTAAGTATACACGACAAGAGGACGAATAACTCAATATCACGCCAACCGATTTCGATGATTCTTTTTTTCAACACATACATTTCGCTAAATATCGATATTGCGATTGCAAAGCAACCATCGTCAGTAGCTAAAATTATTCATCTAACATATTACAAACATGCTTTACTGTGTAAAACAAAGCTTCTATTTTTCGAATTTTAAATATCCTGAATCACATTCTATCGCCGAAAGAAGAAAGTACTTAAAGAAAGCGCCATAAGAAGAAAGTCTACAATCTCGAGGGAAATTCCAGCCATAACTAGACTTTTTAGACAGCCAACTTTTGAAACTAGCATAATCTACAATCTTTTACCCGAAAAACCATTTGGTGAGTTGATTGATACGCCTTCCTTGAATGTATTTGAATTTCTTTTAAATAACAGTTTTACTAAAGAGGTGGGACCGTTTCTAAGTACCACTTTGTTAATTGTAGTCAATAATAATTTACCCTATTGGAAAAATTTCTTATAGTTGATTTTTTTTTGTTTGACACAATTACAACACCAGTTCCCCTATTAATGACGAAAAATATTATTAATAATGTTTTTATATTTATATTTGGGGGTGGGAAAAAGTTCATGACATTGATCCCAATGGCCAATTATTATTTATAAACTATATAAAAATAACATGACATATTGGTATCTATGACAAGAAATCAATTTTACGATTTGTTTACAATTCCCCCCCCCCCTAAAATTCCAAAATCATTCCTCATTTACCAGGATAAAAGTGCTGAAAATTTGGTTGATTTGAAACTAGAGATTGGCTTAACAAATTTTCTTTTCCTATTTCTTACTTTGCAAGATAACTAAGATCAGCGAGACCTTAAGGTTGATAGGACAGTACATGCCAATTTTACTATCCACTATAGCTCAGTTGGTTAAAGCGTAACCAATTCTGTCCGCGGTATGCTTAGGGTAGCGGGTTCGATTCTCGCCGTCGCAACAAAATTAATTTAATTCATAGTTGTGATGGGCTGGTGTAGTGCATGGTATATGCATGAAGGAGGTGCACTCAGCCTCTGAAATTGAAGAGCTGATAAATGAAATTATCAGCGGAAAGGTGGTAAAACACGTATATGGTAATACAATGGGCTCTAAGTGTGTCCTTCGCGGACAGCCAACATAACCTAACCTACTTAATTATTTAAATTTAGACAGCATTTAACATCACTTGTATTTATGTATGCAATTTTTATACCATGCATATATGTAATATGCAAGGTATACTAAGTTTAGTCCCAAGTTTGTAACGCTTGAAAATATTGATTCTACGAACAAAATTTTGGTATAGGTGTTTATAAAATCACCTAATTAGTCCATTTCCGGTTGTCCGTCCGTGCGTCCGTCCGTTCGTCTGTGGACACGATAACTCAAAAACGAAAAAAGGTATCAAGCTAATAGGATCGTACAGGATATTCAAGTCGTAGGATCCATCTTGTAAAGGTAAACCGTTAGAGATAGAACAAAAGCTTAAATGTAAAAAATGTTCCATATAAAAAAATCAACAACTTTTGTTTGAAACAATTTTTCGTAAACATCACTGTTAATCCGTGAGGGTGCAAATTGTATAGTATGTATTACATGGAAATATCAGTAATGTATGTGTGACATTGATTGTTTGTTTTCACTTGTTTTAATCGTGTTCTTTAGCCTATGGATAAATTGATTGGTAGTAGTTGGTAGTAGTGTTTCAAACTTAACTGGCATGTACATTCTCACCTTTAACAATGAATTATTATTATTTGTTCAATTAGTTAGCGTCCATTATTATACTAATTCTAATAAACTATGAATAAAGAATCAAATGATATAATCGCTATTTCATATAAAATTCATGAATACGAAATTATCACCGGTTAGAATATGATTCGAACAATCGTAAATTTTGATACCATAAAGGTTCCGTATACAGTCAAATCTGGGTAAGTGAGAACTGGATATGTGAGAAAACTCTATTAGTGAGAGTAATAGCCAGGACCCGTCATTTTAAGCTCCCAAAACCTCTATTAGCGAGAAACAGAAACATCTGTAAGAGAGAGTCGTTTTTCTCTCATGGACCTCCGTAAATGAGACTGCTACTTATCTATACCTCCATAAGAGACAGTCGAGCTTTATTTATTTATATTATTTAGGAGGGACTATAGCTACAATAATTTTATCATATTACATATTTACTACATTCGTACTTGCTGTGACTTGATATTGCTGCGTACCTCTATTAGAGCGAAACGTTACCCATTTACCTGCATTAGCGGGAACTCGGGTTAGTGAGAAACCTCTTTAAGCGAGAATGAGATTTTGGTCCCTTGAACTCTCGCTTATCCAGGTTTGACTGTAGTCGGTTTTTATCATTATTACTAAGAGAATAATGATAAAAACCGACTACAGTCAAACCTGGATAATAAAAGCATATACGTGGGTAAACAGTGATGATAACATTTTTTATATTTAAACTTTTGCTCTATCTTTAACGTTTTACAAGATGGGTCCTACGTACCCAAGATCCAATTGACCTATGTTGCTCATTTACGAACTCGACGTCACTTTTTACGTCCCGAGTACGCTATAAAAATTTCATAATGATATCTCTTTTGGTTTTTGAGTTATCAGACTCTGTGTCTGTTGACAGGCAGAAATGGACAAATTAGATGATTCTATGAACACCCATACAAAATTTTTTTCGTAGCATCAATATTTTTAAGCGTTACAAACTTTGGACTAAACTTAATATACTACAATTGATTGTATACCTTAATATACTATGTATATTTCATATACACATGGTATAAAAACGTAAGAACTGAATAGAAGTATTTGTTTTACAGATACAGAACCCTAAACTTAATGATATCATTTGAATAATTATTAAAATACAATATTCATTCAACTAAATTATGGTTATATTCATAAAAATAAATGAAAATAATGAAATAATTTTTAATATTTTATTGTGTTTTATGATTATGATTGTATGATGTATAGAAAATTTAATAGTTTATAGTTTTAGCACACACAAATCTTGATAAAAACTCATAAAATTGAAAATTGCTTTTTAAATAGTTACGAATATGAAAATTATATAATAAAAGGCAGGGGTAGAGATGTTCATGCAAAAAATAAATCGATGCTTTTTCCGATGTGATACATCAAAACGTTGCATCGATGTTTTTCGATGCATTGAAAATTTGTAAAGCTTTCGAAAAAAGTCTTTTCCGATGATACTATCGAAATTAATCGATGCATCGGAATGATTCGATGCATCGAATAGTAAACATCGATGTTTTCGATACATCGATGTATTTTGGGCATCCCTAGACAGGGGGCGTATAATTAGTTTTGCTAGCTGATTTATTGTTGGTTTTGACAAAATCGATGAACGGCATTATTGTCTAATACTGTCTCTCCAAGTCCCCAATTTTTCTCATTCCCCAAAAAACTGATTCAAGGAAATATTAATCAATTGTGCATAGGGAAAACATAGTTTTTCGTAACTTTTAATCTTTAGCCAGACTTTATTGAGGTTCTCCTTCTAAGGTAAATCAGATACAGAAACAGTCATAGGCGGGCCATCTCATAGGCAGTTTAAATAGAACCTTGGCCTTGAAAGTCAAATCCAAAGTTTATAACGGTTATAAATAATTAGCATTTTTCTACAAATTCATTCGCTTGTCTGTGAATACGGTAACTTTGACTTAAAGTTTTCATAATTTTTCCCACCAGGAAGTCGAAAAAGACTATTTAAACAAGTAACAGTTGTCATATTTCTTATTTTGTTCATATTAGGAGGCGAAAATATTATTTTAAACAAGTGAAAACAAACAATTGACTGAGCTAATTGCTAAAAATACCCTGTATAGACATATTTAAATTTTAATGATGAATCTGATAATCTGTATAAATAGCCAACGTATAAATAAATGACAAGAACTGCTCTCTGTATGTTTTTAAAAGAAACAACATGATATCTGGTTTAAATCTTGACTAAAATTTGAATCTTTATAATATAAGTATAAAAAAAAAGTAAGAGATGGCGTCTTACACAAATGAATTTATCCAATCCAATATATGTCTTGTGACGGCATCTGTATGAAATAAATTTAACTCTATGTCGGATTGTAGTACAATTTATATAGATGGATTCGCGCCAACGTACCGATTTACAGCACAATGATGTATTCTTAAAAAAATTTTCATTTTTCGATCATCTAAGCAAATCGTTGAGTGGCGAACGAGATACATTTCAGAAAATATGCACCAAAAATATGAACATAAACAAACTTTTAAGCTAAACTTTAAAAATTTTCGCAAGTATTTTCTAGAATTTTGTTTTTCTAGAATGTTTCACAAAATCATTAGCTCAAGTTTAGCTGAAAAAAATCAACACACGTTTTTTATACTTTTGGAGCAAATGGATACCAAAGTTTTTTCCTACGTTGCGCCATCAATGGTAAACAGTGAAAGAATGATTCATATAAAAGTTGTAAATTTTTTTATAAGGATTAATTTTTACATTAAAACTTTGGTTCTATATCTAACGGTTTACAAGATGGATACTTTTTCTTATGCTTGAATGAGCAAAAAAATTCCATTTTAAAATTGGCATATTTCGGTCAATTTTGAAGCTAGCAAGTCGGAAAAAGAAGTAAAATATGCAGAAATACTTCGCACTTGAATTTTTTTTTATTTGATGGACAGTTTTTTGGTAATTTGTAAAAAACTGATTAAAATTTTGTAAATTTCACCTGTTAAACCCTTTTTTACACGCTTTATATTAGCTATCTGTCCACCTGTCATCACGATTACTCAAAAACGAAAAGAGATATCAAGCTGAAATTTTTATAGCTTGATGAGGATGTAAAAAGTGAGGTTAAGTTCGTAAATGAGCATCGTAAATATAGTGTGTATGTTATGGCTATATAAGTTATATATGTGTGACATGTATGTACGTATGTATGTATGTGTAATGTGACAGAGTAATCACATTGTCTATACAAGGTATTTCAACAGTTAACTCAGTCAATTGTTTGTTTCACTTGGTTAAACTATATTCTTACTTCATAAAAATTTACACGGTAAAGTGGGATCGAAGCTTCATACGATGGATAAAATTATTATTAACCATAAAAAAAATAAATATGCCTCTCAATAATTTATTTAAAAGTATAATTTTAAATTAAGATTAATGAGCCCCTCACCGACCAAAGTAATGACCGGCGACGGACTCTTTCAAAAATTTACGTGGATTATACCACTTTATCGTATTACACGATTGTAAATTGTCAAGAGTTCAAGACTATAGATTGCATGGAAAGATGAGTCCTACACATTAGTATTTAATGAGAGACTTTCAACATACTGCTACCGCGAGCTTGTATAAAATATCAATAATTTATATATCATATATTATTAATACATTAAATGCTATCTCGTTGTCGTTGTTGCAATTTTAACTATTTCCTTTCAAAACTATTTAACACCAAAGAGTATAGGGGTAGAGAAGAAGTAGGAATATAATTTTAAGTGACATCTGGAGTCTGTGGCGATCAACTATTAAGTTTGTCGGCCTTTGCAGGTATGACTACTTTGCGGGGGCGACTATTATCTATTAAGTTTAAAAGCCTTACTCGGTAGAGGCGCTGAAACTCGTATACTTCGATTTTACATTAGCTCATATGGGCTGCTTCTCCTCCATTCTATCCTCTTTGTTTAACACAAAAGAATTCAAAAATCGAAATTTAAATATAACTTTATATTTATATTTTTTTTAAAATTATTAATTTGTTATAATAATTTATTAAAAAATTATTCTATTAAAAAATAAATTAAATCATTTTAAAACGTTTATTAATACATAGCTGACTATTTATGTAGCTTATAGGGAATACATCCGGGCGCATACGTTGGGAAAAGACCCTTATCGAAAAGAACCCTTTAATAAGAATCAAGAGTTTGGTTGGCGAAAATCTGGTTCGAATTTTTGAAAATCAATTTTGTTATGTTTTTTCGTCAAAAATCATTTTACGTCAATCGATTAATTTTCAAAGATTATTTTCAGTTATTTATAAATAATTTTTTTTTTTTGACATTGTTTTCCAGCTTTTAAACTGACTTTTCTGATATTTTTTGCAAACATTAAATTGATAATATCTCGGAAACAATAATCATTAGGAAAAAAATCACTTTTGCGATCTTTTTGACGTAAAATGACCCAGAAAACCTTAAATAGCTTCAAATAATTGATATTTGATAAATGTTAAAAAGAAAATTGGTTTAAAAATATTTTAAGAGATTTTATCCTTGCAAATTTACTTTTGATACTTATTAACAATTTAATGTTTTTTGGGTCATTTTATGTCAAAAAGGTGGCAGCTAATACCACCGTCTCAATGGCTAGCTTAACAAAATTTTAGTCTGGCTGACACAGTGATAAGAAGCTATGCTTTGGGAGGATAGCAACATGAAATATATCAAGGTATACTAAGTTCAGTCCCAAGTTTGTAACGCTTAAAATTATTGCTAAATTTCTATCTACAATGAAGTCAACAATAGTATGAATTAGTTGCCAAGAATTACTAACTCACTAGGGTTTAAATTAATGGCTAGAATACTAAAATCATTCTTCTCCGAAGAAAAATGAAGAGTCTATTTAGTTGGGACGCCGATTTGAAGCGTCCAATAAAAAATACCTAGTTTGATGTATGAATTTGGGATTCTTTACTTCTTTGATCACAAGATATTTCATAAATTTTCTAGAAGTTTGGTTTTCTCCCAAAATTTTCAACGGGAAAATATATTTCATAATAAAAATAATTTATATTCATTAAAGAAAAAGTAGAAAAACAAAATAAAAATAACTTACAGTATGCTCTAATGCCTTCCCTTCGATTTCTTGAAGAGTCCAATCTCGACGAAAACATAATGGTTGAAGACGTGATTCCATTTCATGCATCCATTTACGAAGGCAGCGTACTTCATGTTCGATATCTGTTCAAAAACAAACAAATTTTAAGTAACATGCGTTTCACTTACAAAATTGGTCAAAATAATATCACCGTGCTACAAAAAACAAAAAATTGAGAGCACTTTTTGAGCAACCTGGCATAGGTTTTAGGTCTTGGTGAGTACAACATGAAAATGTGTTTCAAAATTTTCTAACACCCCCAAATTTTCAAGTTACTGTGGAAAAACCGTTTTTCTTGTATTCCGCGCACTTAAACAATTGTAACTCTGTCAATTTTTAACCGACTTTCGATTGCTTTACGGTTTTGAAAATTAGAAACATTGAGCTTTCGAAATATATATATTTATCTATACTTTCTATAAAAAAATTAGGACATTTTATAAAAGTTATCTAAGATTTACCCATTTTTTTTCATGTTTTTTATAGTTTGGCGTCTTTTTTATGTAACAAATCCTTAAGAACAATTACTTTCTTAGAGTTATTATCAAAGAACATTCTATCTCGAGTAAAAAATGCTACGGGTTATCAAAATCGATTGAAAATGTTCAATGATTTTTGTAAACAAGAAAATTTGACTCTCATCATGCTATCGATGTTAAGCCGTAGTGATAGTCAAGCCGTTTTCGGTTCAAAATGCTAGTTTTAGATTTTTTTAATGAGAATATCAATCTTAGACAACTAATCCTTATGCTCCCGTATTACAAATACTTTTAGAAAGTTCAATAAACGGTTTTTCTCAAATATAAACTGAATGAAAATTTGCAAAAATTCAAGCTTATGCATTTAATTTCTAAAACAAATTTATAACAAGTTTATACCTTTGCAAATTTCCATTTAAATTGACAGAAAAAAATTTGTTGTTCCCTCTAAGAGGTCAAAACATGACGTATAAAATAAATAGATGCTCTAAGGTTTATAAAGCTCATATAGGAAACGGATTCATCTCAATTTAAATCGAAAATGGCTTGTATATCAATTTTTTTTATATAAAAAACGATTTACGATACGATTTCTTTTGTTAGGGTGAAATAAAAAACCTATTTTATACCCAATTAAGAATTTTTAGGTGATTAATGTTTCTTGATAATGTATCATTTGGATTAAAAATCAATCAAAAAAATGCGGCTCCCTCAAGCTGGCGATTTTGTGGATTATATTTTCTTCTTTTTGAATTTATGTCAAAGAACCTAATCTATAAATGAGAATGAAGATTTTAAACAACACGACTTTTGAAAAGTAAGGGTTATTTAGAGAAAAAATGTATCGATTTATGAGAAATGAGGAGTAACGATTATAGGCAGCTTCCAGATTCATTACTATTCATAACTTTTAGACAGACATTTACGCAGACATTAAAATTGGGTTACATTTTCAGGCTCAATGAAAAGCTCACTCTATTTCATAAATGGTAATCGATAGATGAACACTTTAAATTAGAAAGTTGTTATTGATCAAACATTTAACATTTTTTGTTTGAAACATTTTCCCGCAAACAGCACAGTTTAAGCAAAAACAAACTAAAAAGTTTTACCCAAAATTGTTTCTTCGTATCAAAATTGTTATTTTGTATAATTGTTGAGTGCGAAATCTGGGCACTCTTCAAAAAAATTCTTCCAATAAATCCAAAGTTGTTATCAATTACTGTCTAAACTATTAGGTTAAAAAAAAAATGTTTGCGTATTTATAAAGAACAACTTTCTAATTTAAAGCGTTCATCTAATGTATCTCAGTTATGAATCAGACTGAGGTTTTAATTGAACCTGAAAACTTAGAACGAATTCGATGCCGGTATAAGATGTGTGCCTTTGAAACTAACATTTTTCGTTTAAAGCAGTTTCCTCGATTTTATTTATCGAGTTTCAAGCATATGTCAACTTAAAAAAGAAACTCTGTATATGAAGAATGAGATATTCATAATCTAATTCTAGCCACTAAGAGTATCTTCCCTAACTGATATTAAATTTTCTTGACTTTCCCAGAATCAACCAAATATCCTGACAATTCCAGACTTTTCAAGTTTTCCTGCTCTTTTTTAAAGATAAGAGAAAGAAGGTAATAAAAAGAGAGGGAGGTTGTGAACAAAAATGTGATGGACATTGATACTGTGGAAGATATTTTTCAAGATTAGGAAAAGCGAACTATGATTGTTTTCTTTTTCAATCGATAAGTAGCCGATAAGACATTTACGAAAATATAATAATTTCTTTCTCTCAGAAACCGAAATGAAACCGAAAACTCGTAACGATTGAATCGGAATTATTGGAGACAATAAGAAGAAATAAAATTAATTAAGGATGTACGAGCGCCAGGGCAATTTTGGACAAAAGACTTGATTTTTTTTATATGAAGTTCGACCAGTCCTAAATCAATTCTAAAAACTTTAGGCGAGGTGCGGTTTTCCTGATTATTTAAATAAATAAATGACTTCAAAAGGAAGCATATTTAAAATTAGTCTTGTAGGAAAACGGTAGATGGATGATATGTTTTTATAGAATTCTCCGAAACTAGTCGGTGGAAATTAAAAAGAACTATTAAAAATAAAATTAAAACCTTAATAAATTATTGAAAAAAAACCCGTTGTGCCCGACTTATTAAGGATGTATATGCACGGTAGTGGGGGACAAAAATTTTAAAAAATATATTTTTTAAATTTTGATGGTGAATTATAACAATACAAGACGAAAAGTAAAAATAAAATTTTTCAATATCTGGAGTAATTTTCAAAATATCAAAAATTGAAAATTTTATTTGATTATTTAGCTTTCGATATTTCGAAAACCAAGGCAGATATCGAAATATTGTATTCTTATTTTTCGTCTACATTCAAGAAGTTAAAACAAAATTCATCATCAAAGTTGAAAATAAGATACAAATAATTTCAACCACAAGTCTAAGTTTGCCTTGGCGCTCGTACTACCTTAATAAAAACTATTGTACTGTTGTTTTCGCAGCAAAAATAAATGTCTCGATATGATTACAAGATAATTGTATTATCCCGCCAAAAGAGAACAAACGCAACGATTAGATTGAAGAGTGTTCGTTGAGTGTATGCACCATGCATGTATCTTGCATCTTGAAATGATGTAGGTTACCATTTCTGGTTTGTGTTGACCAAATTTGGTAATACGTGAAGTAGTAAATAGTTACTGGTTTTCTTTGCAGTAAAAAGGAAAAGTATTAATTAGATGAATCACAATATATTTATTTATCATCTATTGTATTAGAATCTCGATCGTCTATCTCTATAAATCGTCTAATCGTTCACTTTAGATGAAAGTTCATTCCGTGCGTTTACAATAAATTCACTAATCCAATATACTTTTTATTTTATATATTCATTTCCGGTACACTCCGGGATCCGATGGCAGTAGAGTGTTTAATTCTTGGTGTTCGAGATATCTTTGACTACCTTTTCTCTTATGGCCAATTTAATGTGGCAAAGTCGATTATTAACTTTCTAGTTTGGAAGTTATTGTAATGGGTCCAATTTTCGAAATCGAAATTTTGAACAAATCTTTACGTTTCATCATTAGGACTAGGCTTTAACACAAATTTTAAGAAGAATTTAATAGAAATATGATCCGAAAAGAATTTCATAACATTTGGTAGGGTCGTTCAAAGCCGGGCGAGCTATTTTTTAAACTATTTATTATGGTGGGAAGTTCGTTTGGACCTCAAAAGTCGCATCAGACCCTATCCACAGGTTGTTTTTTTTTTTTTTTTGCTTAAATCAGCTTTCTAAATCATCTAATCATTCACTCTAATGAAAGTTCATTCCGTTGCGTTTGCAATAAATTCACTAATACAATAAACTTTTCATTTTTTCATTTCCGGTACACTTCGAGGCCCCGGCAACAGCAGAGTAAATAGTTCGTGATTAACTCTCCTTTTTTTTAGCTTTTTGAATCGATGATTCGAAATTTGAAAGTTAAAAGCCGAAACCTCTCTCATTTTTATGTGACAAAGCTGAGATTTATTGCACGATTCAGGCAAAACATTTATTTGAGGAAAAAAGTTACTGGAAGATTTCACTTTCAAGTCTTTTATTCGATTTTTAAATATTCTCACGCACCTCTGTCGCCACCAGGTCTCGGAGTGATAAGATCAGTTATATCTAACAGGGTTGTTAAATTTACGTCATTTAATGGAGTAACGGGTAAATCTAATATTTTTTTCTATTTTAGGAATTTGTATTCGATCCTATTTTTAAAAATTTTACTACCCTGTGTTATCTAATGGAATTTAGATTTCGCTAAGTTAGATTTCAGATTAGACTTCGGGAAAGACTTTTCAATACAATTAATTTGATTTGTTGTACATTCTTGCTTTCAACGGAATTCTAATAGTTGTCATAAAAGGTTAAAGACCCCTCGAAACAATTTTAATATTTTTTTCTACCTTCAATACTCAGATACTTGTCAAATAAGTTAGATCACCTGATGTACTTTGCATTCTGAATTGGTATATCACCCAGGGTTGTTTCTAATCTATTTGGAACCCTGACCACTTCAGGCTCTTGAGGTTCCCATGCTATAAACAATCGGCGGAATTTTGAACTTTGTCCAATCTTAAATCCGCAGAACATTTTTTGTATGAGTAAAAAATTAAGGGACTACTTGAATTACGGGGCATCATGAGAAATAATGGAAAAGAGAGTTAGAATCACCTTCCCCATCTATTTGACTATGTTCAACGTTTAAAATTGGCCGTTGGTTTGCTACATTCGAATTGAAAAGGATCTATTTGTCTACCTCAAATGAAATGATTTTTTGAAATAGAGGTTTCTTTCAGTCCCTAATCTGAAAAAACGGTAATAGAGAATGTGGTCGAAAGTCAAAAGATTTTTTATATATTAGCATAATCTGTCGCAACGAATAGCGTTTTTTTTTTTTATCGCAGAGAACGAATAAGTATAATAGTAAGTCGATTTTTGGCTCAAAAATTAAACGTTAAAATCACAAGAAAAAAAGGTACGAATTTAACGGATACATTTTTTTTTAATTTATCACGATTTTGCCCATCTTAATCACTTATTGGGTCCATTACGTTTATTATCGTGTCAGAATACTGGTTTTGAAATGTTGCTCATTGAAAGACGTCAAAATAGGCGACATTTAAGTAAGGAAGTAATTTTTATAAGAAATGTGCTCTTGCCGTGAATCTTGTTTGAGAAAAACGTCTGTGACTTACAGAAGGAATCTCTTTACAGGAGAAGATACGATATTTGTTGAGCAGTCTATCGATAGCAAACGGTTACTTCAGCAAATTTAGAGATTGAAGACAGTTTCACATTTTCACTTAGTCTCGTTCTAGGAGCTGACAGGTTATTGCCCGTAGAGCAATTTGATGTGCGGTCGGCTAAATTAGAGCGCGAGGGAACTTCTATAACGGAATATTTCAAAATGAAATCCTCGGCAAATCGAATTTCTTGTTTCAAAAGGTAAATAGAGGTTCTGATTTCAATACGTATGTATAAATCTAAAATTTTGTTTTCAGGACCAGAGCAACCTGGAGATACAGTCTCTCCGCCACATTAGAAGGGTTTTTAAACATCTGTGTTTTGGATGTTTTTATAATATTTTGAGCAAAAGCCTCTGGGAATATTTGCAGCTTTCCAGAGCTTTTTGTTATGACTGTTCTGAATAAATGCCCCCAGCCATAATTTATCCAATTTGTAGAAAACGTTTCCCAAGGACTCATTTTGAGTTGTCCGCCATAACAGGTTTTATTTTGGAATCATTTTGAAAAGTAAAATTACCAGTTTGATTTTCTTGTGGATCTGCTAAAGAAATTGCTTGTTTGACGGCATCCCATTTACTATTCAAATGTGTAATTCTCCAGTTAACTTCATCTTTAATTTCAGGATAAACCTGAACCAAACGCGTTGCTTGTTCGATAAATGCGATACGTCGATAGTTTCGACGTTCCATTTCTTCAAGTTGACGCTAAAACACCAAAAAAATCGAATTAAATAACCGTTATATTGATAAATCGGAAAAATGTGAAACACTTACCAAAGACGTAATTTTTGGATTTCCATCGTCTTTTAAATAAACAGACTCCTGAATACTATTCAACCAGGAATAGAGTTCGGAGAATTGAGAAGCTAAATCACGGAAACTGCACATTTCACCATCGAGATTTAATAATTCGCCATTCACTTCCTGTAAACGAAAAATTTAATTTTGAATAGATATTTGGGTTTGGAAAGGTTTTGTGAATTTTACCGTGCAACTTTCAATTAGTTGATTATCCATAATATAGTTGTAATTTGGTTGTAAAGCTGCCCAAAAATCATCTTTATTCTCATCTCGTGGCATGGATCCACTCCAACAACGCATCCATGCTTCTTGATCATATTGCTTACGTTTCTTGGTGAGACTGTGATAAGCTCGAGTTGGTGCGGTTTGTACTTGATTTGAGCCTCGTAAGGAAGATAACGAGAAACTGGTCTTCATCATTAAGGATTTTACTTAAATTGAGCCTAAAAAATAAACATATAAACTTTAAAATTTTGTTTTTATGAGAAATTTATGATTTTCATACATTTATTTAGAAAATTTTTCTAATCAATTTGAACGAACTTTAAAGCTAAATTAATCTTAGAAACTGAGTCAATTAGATTTAAATTTCGTGAACTAAGTTAACCTAGATTCTTCGTAAACGATTTCGGGCCTGTTCTTGTACTTTCGTTAGTTTAATATAAGTCGTACTCAGTAAATTAAAAAAAACTTGTGATAAAAATATGGTGAAATGAATTTAATTATTTAAATTATTTCTCTGCTCTAATATTTTCACTCTCAAACATCATTTAATAATCGCGTAATTAAACTATTTTTAATTAGCTAGTGCATTAAAAAAAAAATATTTGTATATAATTATGTAGAGGTTATGATTTACAAAGGTAAAGAATATTTAACCCGCGAAATATTTGACGGATATGCAGAGCACGTGAGAAAATCTCTCATGACGCAACTAAAGATTACTAAACGATTGACGCGAGTATTAACGGGATAAAAATTCATTGTTTTTTTCGTTAATTATTCAGATTTCCCTGGAAGCAAATGGATACTATATTCAAATTGTCTCAGGTTTAATGCACAAAACTGTATTTTTCAAGAGCGCCGCCAGGCAAAGAGGGGGCAAGTTGCTTTATAGAGAATAGGAAAAGTATGGATTGTAGGGTTGTAGGATCGTGGATCTAGAGTTTTTGGGGGGTCACAGACACTTGAATCCGAATTTATACTGGTGAGAATCGTGGACTTTTTTGGTGTTTTCGTGTGGGGGCCTTATCTAAAAATTTCTTTTTCTACTATTCTTTTTTTCCCCCTTTCATCTTATAGGCGCCCTTTTCTAAAAACTTGTTGTCAAAAATGATTTTATTCAGTTTTTGTACCCTAGATATGAGATATATTAGAGTACATTGTAACGCTTAGAAATATTGATGCTACAAACAAAATTTTGGTTTAGGCATTCATAAAATTAACCTAATTAGTCCATTTCTGATTGTCTATTCGTTAACACGATAACCCAAAAACGAAAAGAGATATCGTGCAGTTTTTTTTTTTTTTTATATCGTGTTCCGTGAATTTGATTTTATAAATTGGCAACATGGATCCATGGGGTCTTGTAAACCGCAAGAGAACGAGCAAAAGTTTAAATGTAAAATTGTTTCATATAAAAAAGTAAACAACTTTTATTTGAAACGTTTTTTTCATAAATAACTTTAGTTTTCCCGCGAGAGTCTAAATTAGGGCCAAATTTTAGTTCTTTATTTCTCAAAAACCATAAAAGATGGTTAGTTGAAAATTTGTAGATAGTTTGATTGATTTTAATTTCATACTAAACTCATCCGATAACTGAAAATTTGAATTCAGAAGAATTTTAATTTTTTAAAGCAAGTGGGTGCTTTAAATCATTTTTGTGAATCTCTAGAGCAGGAATGGGCAAATGGGACTTACTGAACTTCCTCGAACTTTTGGAATAAAATACGAGCAAGACAATGAGATAGGTAAAAGAGATAGGCAGAAGAGTCGTATACCCGTTTCGATTCTTGGATAAAGAGACACAAATAAAGTTATAAAAATGGTGACTTCGACTTAAAATAACTCGACCATGCCTACTCTAGAGGGGGCCAGCTGCATCTACTTGCCCCCTCTTAGCGACGCTCATGCTATTTTTATAAGGTAAACCAAACACATGCATTTCATTTTAAGTACCTACATTAAAAATAAATACTCTTTAAAACTCTAAACCGCTCACATAACATAAAGAAGACTTACAATTCAGTTTGTTTGTTTTTTTTCTTTCAGTTTTTGATGCGTTGAATGTTTCGTTTTATGAAGTTTATTGATACTTGTTTGATGAATGCTGATGTTGAAGTTTTTTTTATTTATATTATTGACTTGCAATGACACAAGTTCATTCTACTGGTATGGTTACCCATTGGAATGTATTTGATTGGTGGTGAGCGGTGGTTGATGCTTGTTTGTGATGATTAAAAGTTGAATGTGTGCTAAAGGATTATTTGTTGTTATTGATTGTTGTTTATGATGAGAGGATTCCTTTTTAGTATGCGATTGAAGTGTACATCATGATGTATGATGTACCTGGCTGGCTGCAGGTGTGCGGGACGAGGTACACACGTGTGGTTATGGATCCCAAACAGATGCTGAAACAATATAAAATAAGATGGTTTTAATGTATTGTTTTGAAAATTATTACTGTAAATTATAACAATTATAGCCTAATAAGCAAAAAAATATTGATTATGCCGCTTTTAGTCGCAGAAACGATGCAATGAATGTGGTTTTCGGAATTCGATTCGTTAGAACGTCAGAAAATTTGGTGATCTTTCTAAATAATTCATAGTATTTATCGATCAAAACTAATATTGATAAAAGCCAATTATTGATCTATTAAAAAATTACTATTGCGGCAAATTAAAAAGTAAATTCAATCATTAAATTATTCAAAACATTTTATTGAAAAAATTCTAATTGCCCTTGAATTATTTCGATCTTTGTCCTGGGCACGGATCTCATGTGCTTAAAAGCCTAAATCCAGCACTGTCCTCATATTGGTTGTTTTTTTATCAATAGCAGTGATTCTTTATTTAGTCGCAGAAACGATGCAATAAAATTCAAAAAATTTGAAAAGTCGAATTTGTAAATACACTATTTTCACAATTCGATTAATAGTGATGAAAATGATTCCTAATTTGTTACTCGGAGGTTTTTGGGGTCTCCTAGGTACCTGGTGCCTAGGGTAAAAGGTATTAAATTCCCACAGCAAATTAAAAAAATTCATACGGAACCCTCTTCAAGTGAGTCTGATTTCCACGTGAGCAGTTTTTTATCAGAGCCAATTAATTTGTTAATAATGTTCCTGGCGCCTATTTATTTAAAAAAACATTATTTTAATACAGATAATGCTAGTTCGAAAGGTCTCAACGGGTTACTGCACGGTTATTAAAATTTTTAATAATTTAGTTCTATTCATAGCAAAACGCAAATATAATAAATTAATAGGGGTGGGAGTGAAAGGGGTATAAATCCTCCTGAATAATTTAGTTCCTTTAAAATTATATCGTCTACAATTTATAATAACAGCTGAGCAAAATAAGGCGTGTTATAAGTTTGACTGCTGTGTGTGCGTGTCTGCCTGTCTGTGGCGTCCTAGCGCCTAAACGAATGAACCGATTTCGATTTTTTTTTGTTTCGTTTGAAAGGTAATTTAATGCAACAGGGTTCCGCACTCGGAAAAACTAATAAAATTGGAAAGGCAGTGATGTTCGAAATCGGTTCAATTTTAAAAAGGCTTTATAGAAAATGGCAATTTAATGGAGAGTCTTCATAGATATGTTTTAAGTGCGCGATAAGGGTCCATACTCAAAAAATTTGTCGGTCTTTTTTTTAAAATTTTGTTAACACGTTTTTATGAGCTTCACTTGTAACTAACAAATAATGTAATAAAATCAAAAAAGTCAATGTTAACCTACTTCTAATTTTTCGATTAACTTTAGGGTTGCCACATTCTCGGGCCTCGCCCGGCATTGACGGGCTTAGAAGGGTCAGCCGGGCAGTCGGCGCTCGAACGCTTGTGTAAATTTTTATGTCTGTACCTTGTGCTTAAGTGTTGTAAGATACTGCCAAAGGAATGTAAGGATTAATGCCAAAAGAACTGACGAAATTAGAACTTTTTGAATTTCTCCTATCTCACTGCAATGCCCCCCCCCCTCTCTAGAACACCTTCATATTGTGTCGGACGAGAGACCTGACCGAGGTGGCAACTCTATTCATAAATCATCTGAGGTACTATAATTTATATTGACTTTATACTTTTATATAGACGCATCGCCTCTCTTTCCGTACAGTGAGAAACGTGGTAACATCTGAGGTAATTGCTTAGGTCAGCTAGGGATATTTATTAAAAAAAAGAGAATATAGGGACATTTAGTCAAAAAAACATACATAGAATGTTAAATTTTCATATCATAAAATGTTTTACATAAAACATCGTGATTTCACTGAACTTTTTCGCTTTTTGACTTAAAAAAAATAATACTTATCACGTATCACTTTACATTTTTTCTTACGAATCTACAATGGTTGGACCTAAGCAGTTACCTCAGATGTTGACACGTTTAAAATCGTTTGACACTCAGTCTATATAACTCTAAGGTCCATGATAATTTATTAAGAATGATTTAATATAGTTTTGCCCAGCTCTAAGAGTAAAAAATAACAGCAATAATATTGAATAATTAATATTTATATAAAATTTGCGTGCTCTAAATAAGCGTGCAGTGCAGTAAGTTACGTTTTTGTTTTGTTTGTGTCTTTGAAATACAAAAATATAAATAAAATAAAAAAAATAAAAATTGTTAGTGGTATTTAAACACGCTATTTCCGTCCCTTTAACTAAATATAAAAGTCGTAACAAGTTCATTTACTTTAATCAATGTTCTTGAAATTTTAGACACGGAGGGGTGAGTTCTCATCGTAGTTGCTTTTAGCTTTTGAAAATTCAATAATGCAGATACACATGTGCTTTTTTTTTTAAACTTCCATGTACAAGCAAAAACGTAATATAAATACAAAAAATCACAAAATAAAAAAAACTTTTAACAAAAAGAAAATCGACTTCAAAAGGAAAACTTTTCCAAAATATATTAAAATGCACTAACAAGTAAAAAAATTACGATAATATAATGTAGTTAAAATTATTGTTATTTTTGGAGTCGGTGTCTGAAGTACACTCACTAACTTGTCACTAAAAAAAGGGAATCATCGAAATGATACTGCGTTATTCGTCCTCTTGTCGTGCATACTTAATGCAAATTAAAGACTTTTATGGTTCTCTCATGGATGCCGTTGTCAGAACTGTACCATGGGACCAAACGGGAAGCACCAGCTTTCAAACAGATAAAAAATCATTAAAATCGGTTCACCCAGTCAAAAGTTCTGAAATAACAAACATAAAAAAAGAAAAAGACAGTCGAATTGATAACCCCCTCCGTTTTTGTTTGAAGTCGGTTAAAAAGTGACCCGCGTGGCTCAAAAATTAACTTTATATTTTTACCCATCAAGTAATAAAGGTATTCGCTATCAAAATTGGAAGTTTTTGCTTGGTTTAAATGACCAGTTGACTAAAACTGAATCTTTTAAAATCATATCTTAAAAACTTTTATAAAGAATTTAAACTTTTTAACATTGAAAAACAACTTAAGGGCGGTCCCAAAAAATCACATTTTCTAAGGACCATTTTTAAGTCGTGTATATGCATTTTCATTAGTCCTTTAAAAAACGGGTAAACTTTTTAATACTCCATACGGAGCCGTTAAAGTTTGCATTTTAAATCAAATCAATCCTTTATTGAAGTCTTTTTAAAGGTTTCTTTATTTTTAAGGTGATTGTAAACCTACAATATCGTAAAAAAGTTTTAGTTTATTGCACGGTACATACATATAAACCAAATACATGTTTTGTAGTCAAGTAATGAGTTATTTTTAGCTTTACAATATCACGCAACTACAAAAATATATAATATATTGTGTGCAAGTGATGCTTATAAGTTTGAAAATATAGATATCTCTCTTCAATCATCAATATTCTAACTATAGTCGTCTCTGTTCATCAAATGATGGATCTTCGATGAACTCATAATTAAATTAATGTTTTGTGTTTATATCATCGACAATCTTATATTTTTATGGTATTATTATAAACTACAAGATTGTCTAAATATTTTAGATAGTTTTTTATCACACTCTCTAGATTTTTTGATATAGAAATATCCAATTGAAAAGGATAACCTATATGAGTCATCATTTTTTCAGCCAACTTTGAACGATAAAATAATAATAAAATCCCGATGACCTAGGAATTGTTTGTGATTTTTGGAAATTTTGTTAATCGAAAAATGTATTTATAAAGTTTTGTTAAAATCCCTAGTATTATTTAATCCTTGCGTATCTCCTTAAAACAACTCACTCAGTTCATAAGTAAGAACTTCTACGGAATAAATGAGCCTTCCTTTATGATCAAAGTTTGGACTACAGGAAAACTCGATTAACTTAGAATCAGAAGCTCAGATCGAAAATTCGGAGAAAATAAATAACAAATAATCCTGATGGACAATATATTTTTTTTTTATCTAGCACAAATAACTAATTTGGTGTAGATGGAAGTCTTGTGGCTTTCTTAGATGATTTATTCTTTGATTAGTGAGTGAAAAACAGGTGTTTCATTTCAATTTCCTTTTGTTTGAAAAGTATTATTATCATAAAGAACTTGAAACAATAGAACTAAAAGTTTTTTTTTTGCGTTTCAAATTTAATTATTTAAAAGAGAAATATAAAAAAAATTCACCACATCGAAGAGACACGTACACTGCTTTAAAACTAGGAAATCGAAATGATTATAAAATTTTAATCTTTCAAGGACATATAACTGTGCATAATTTACTAACGCTGGAATAAATCCATCGATTCTAGACACTTAAAAATCAAATAACTTAAGAAAATACAAAGAAAATTTAATGATTTAACTCGTTAGCACTCGCGTCAATAAAAATCGCACGTTAAATATTCTTAACTATGTAAATTATAACCTCTACATAATTTTATACAAATTTATTTTAGCTAATTAAAAATAGTTTGATTACGTAATTATTGAGAGTGAAAATATTAGAGCCGAGAAATATTCTAAATAATTACATTCATTGTAACTAATTTGACTGTGTCTATGACCCCCCTAAATTTAACTCTAGACCCACGCCTGTTTTCAGGTAAATTAATGGTAAATAGGTCTAATATTAAAATAAAAACATGTGAAAACAAACAATTGACTGAGTTAATTGTTGAAATACCATGTATAGACAGCGTTGATTTCTTTATCACAACTCACATACAAACATGTGACACATACATAACTGATAATCAAGTATAGTACATATTATAAAACTTCCGCTTAATTGGCGCCCTCACGGGTAAACAGTGATGTTTACAAAAAAATTTTTCAAACAAAAGTTGTTTAATTTTTGATAAGGAATATTTTTTACATTTAAACTTTTGTTCTATGTCTAACGGTTTACAAGACCTAATTGACCTATGATGCTCATTTACGAACTTGACCTCACTTTTTACGCCCTGAGTACGCTGTAAAAATTTCAGCGATATCTTTTTTCGTTTTTGAGTTATCGTGTCCACAGACGGACGGACGGACAACCGGAAATGAACTAATTAGGTGATTTTATGAACACCTATGACAAAATTTTTTTCCTAGCATCATTATTTTTAAGCGTTACAAACTTGGGAAAATTTATTATACCATGTATATTTCATATATACATGGTATAATAAATTTTCGCGTTTTACCCCTTATATTTTTACTTGCACCTACAATTCATACTTTTCTATTCTCCATCAAGCAACTTGCTCCCCTATTTGCCATCAGCTGGCGACGCTCTTGAAAAATACAGTTTTGTGCATTAAAACTGAGACAACTTTGGATATAGTACGAATTTGCTTCCAGGGAAATCTTTAAACATCAGAAAAAATGAAATTTCGATCAAGCAAAGTTATTAAAAAATTTTGAATTTTAATAAATTTAAACTTCGATAACGTGAGTAGCAGTTATTAATGAATAATTGACACAAACTAAAAACACAATGCATTTTTAACCCGTTAATACTCGCGTCAGTCGTTTGGGTTAAAAAAAATTTAATTTCGTTGAAGTTCATATCAAATTAAATAAGGTCTATTTGCGATTTTTTTCATGTCCATCATTTAAAATATTTGCTCGCCATTATTAATGTTTCGATGTCGAGAGATGAAGAAAAAATCCTTAGACATTGTTATTTTCCCCTAAAGTAATTGAAATGGACATTGCAAGCGACAATCAATCACGAATTCCCTTCCCATAATTTAAATAGAATGTGAAAATTTTTCGGATTCTTCCTATTTCAAGGATAAACTGATCTATGGATCTATGATTAATAACTAGATGGCATAAATTTATTTGATTTATGACCCCAATTGTCTTATTACTTGTAAGAAAAATTTACATAGAAAATTATGGTAATTTTTTAGAAAACCAGTTTCTAATCAACCATTTTATTTTAGATTACAAAAACAATTTGTTAAAGGTTATCCGATCACTGACACATAACAAATTTTTTATCGATATCACTTTGTGACTATAGGCGTGAACGCAAGATTGTATGATTTCGATGATTTTGACTTGCTATAAAAACTTAAACATACATGATTTTCCATTAAATGTATCGCAATATGATCGCAACAATTAAGGCGCATGAGCAGATGTCAGTATGACTGTCAAGCTCATACGGACTAATTATATCCACAATACTTCTGGCGAAAAGAACTATTTAATACTGTAATATCACTGATGCTACTAATGGCATACCAGCAATAATTATTAAAATAACAAAATAGGTTAAGAATAATAGAGTGCCGAGCAGTGTGACAACGTGACAACGTGACAACAAACATAGAATTTACATCTATACTGAATAGGATCGTAGTTCAATAATACGTATTGATAAACGCTCCAAAAATCATAGCGGGAAAATCAAGTATCATTGCGACATCTGCAATGTAGTATGAGACTCAAGACCATACTGTCGAGTTGAATTAATTATTTACTGATGTAAGTTGCGCCAAAGTTTTTATACCAAACAGTATTGTAAATAACGCCATAGTTATGGATCTTACTGCAATGTTGTATAGTCCCTATACCATACCAGCATTGTAATAAACGCCTTACATTTCTTTCCGTGTATAAACTAAGGTAAATGAGAATTCGAAGAACTGTCACAGCCCTAATTTCCCGAACACCCAAGGTTAATGTGGGTTCCTTTAGTACCTACCATTTTTAAGTGAAATGTACTGTCAACGAATCCTATAAGTTTACTTTTTCCATTTTAAGGTACTGAACCTTGGCCAATTGATTAATTTTAATGATAAACTAAAGATTATAATTATTCCATAGGTGATGAACTTTTAATGTATTAAGTTTATGTTAAAAATAACGCTTAACTACTAATTACCAAAAAAAGTTGATTTTTGTTTTAAAAGATCTTGTTTAAGTTCATCACCTCCGTAATTTCAAGTGATTGAAATATATTACAGTGGAACTTGGTTAAGTGGGTCCTGAATAAGTGAGAAACCTCCATAACTGAGGTCCTAACACTTTGGCACTGAATTACCTCTGTTGGTGGGACGAAGCAAACCTCTATATCTGGGATTCGTTCTTTCGATTTGATCGTCATATATACCTCTATAACTGAGACAGCGAATGAATTTTATATGCATTAACCTCTGATATCATCCATCTACGGTTTTACCATAAAACCAAATGCTAAATATGCCTACTTTTGAAGTCATTTATTTATTTAAATAATCGGACAACCCCCTCCAACCTAAAATTTTCGGAAAGAATTGATTTAAACTTAGTCCAACTTCATATAAAACAATGGAAACCAACAATTGACTGAGTTAATTGTTTAAATACCATGTATAGACAGTATTGATTACTCTTTCACATTACACATACATAAATGTCACACTTATATTCCCATATAATACATACTATACAACTTGTGCATTATTTGCGCTCTCACGGGTAAACAGTGATGTTTACGAAAAAATGTTGCAAACAAAAGTTGTTTATTTTTTTACAAGGAACATTTTTTACATTTAAACTTTTGTTCTATCTATCACGGTTTACAAGATGGGTCCTACGGATTCAATTGACCTATGTTGCTCATTTACGAACTAGATCTTACTTTTTCCGTCCTAAGCACCCTATAAAAGACAGACATGGACCGGAAATGGGGTAATTAGGTGATTTTATGAACACCTGTACCAAAATTTTGTTCATAGTATCGATATTTTTAAGTATTACAAACTTGGGACTAAACTTAGTATGCCTTGGGGTATATTTCATATACATGGTGTAAAAAACAAGCTTTTTATTTAAAATTTTCCTGGTGCTTATACATCCTTAAAGCAAACGAGATTACAAAAATTGGGATTTTCGATAAAAGTTTTAACTTCAAAATGAAATAATATTATTTTAATATTTTGTCAAATATGTAAAAAAATTTTGATTCAAATTTTAATCTTCAACATTAAGTTTATTTTTTTCATTGTACACAAAGTTGCGGATAAGACCCTAATATGTACAACAACTGATTACGATCGCTTTAAGCTAAACAATTTTACAAATGACTTTTTATTTCACTGTCTAGATTTGTATCTCCCCTTAATATTTTAGTAAATATCGCGGTTAAAATCATGGTTTAGTATAAATTAATTCGAATGCAGTCAATTTTTCATTAAGAAATTTTGAACTCATATATAATTTCCCAATGAATATGGGTTAAAATACTTTGAAATTTGATTTTAACGTCCTTAGAATGTCAATTTTGGTCAATTTAACAAATTAAACAACGTTACGAAGTTAAAACGAATCGTTTTAGAACTCAAAAAGAATCAAACTTATACCAAATAGAAAATTAGAAAAAATTGAAAATTTAATAAGCTAAGACCCACTTTTAGGTGAACTCAAAAGCTCATGTGCAGCGAAGGATTTAAATCGGTTACAGGAATTCTTTGGCACTGAAATAACATCGAGTTTAAAATAAATATTCAGCTAAATTTTTTACCCCGAATTTCAAAGAAAATAATTTCTTAAGATAATTTGAACTCTATCAGCATAAAATGTTTAGGACAAAAAAGTTTCGATGAAGAAATATAAGGATTTTTAATATTAATATTCCGGGTTTGATTTGTATTACTTTAAATCACATTATATGGCGTGCCGTGTTTTGTATAAACAAAGACAAATTACATAAAATTTTAACGATTAACAATAAGGTCACGATATCGAATCAAGATGGTCATTAATCCGTCGACTGTCTGTCAGTGGTTACACAAAAACTTCACATACAATGAGAAACGAAGATGATTATGAGAAAGTCAGAAAAAAAAAACCAAAATTGGTTTTTAAATAACTATGAAAATATAAAAAAAAAAATAATAAAGGTTTTTTTTTTCTTGAACAATTTTAATTACGGAAATATATAGGAATAGACCATGTTTGAAGGTCATTACCACGGCGAGGCGCATATTATTGTACATGGAACAGCGGCACGGCAAGCATCGTAAAACGAACTGCCCTATGTACCGTCACCCGCTGTCTATAGTCCGTATCCACCCAAACAAACGTAACATTTATACGGTGATTTCTAAGTTCATAAACTTTTCGCTTTATAAACTAATTAGTCTTAGAAAAGAAACACTAAAGACGGTGAAAGTTCGAAAAATATGGGAAAATATGGGGGAATAAATCGAATTTGAATAATAAATTAGATATTGATTTATAAGAAATTATATGCAATTTGCATAAATATTGTGCATTTTATACCATGTATATATGAAATATACATAGTATATTAAGTTTAGTCCCAAGTTTGTAACGCTTAAAAATATTGATGCTAGGAAAAACATTTTGTCATAGGTGTTCATAAAATCACCTAATTAGTCCATTTCCGGTTGTCCGTCCGTCCGTCCGTCTGTGGACACGATAACTCGAAAACGAAAAAAGATATCGAGCTGAAATTTTTACAGCGTACTCAGGACGTAAAAAGTGAGGTCGAGTTCGTCAATCATAGGTCAATTGGGTCTTGGGTCCGTAGGACCCATCTTGTAAACCGTTAGAGATAGAACAAAAGTTTAAATGTAAAAAATGTTCCTTATCAAAAATTAAACAACTTTTGTTTGAAACATTTTTTCGTAAACATCACTGTTTACCCGTGAGGGCGCTAATTAGGCGGAAATTTAATAATATGTACTATACTTGATTATCAGTTATGTATGTGTCACATGTTTGTATGTGTAATGTGATAAAGAAATCAAGACTGACTATGCATGGTATTTCAACAATTAACTCAGTCAATTGTTTGTTTTCACTTGTTTTTTTTTTTTTAAATTTGCCACATTGTTAATCTTTTAATAGACCAACAATTGGCTTTTATCAATATTAGCTTTGATCGATAAATACTATGGATTATTAAGGAAAAAAGAACGATAAATTGAAAATTTTTGATAAAATTTAAATAAAATTCTGCAAATAAGGTAATTTTGGTCGAATAATTATGCAAATCGTAGAAAATTAGTGATTGAACAAGTGGTTTTTGAGATATCGCCTGAAATTCGAGTTCTATTATCGATAATATCGAACTATAATTAATTCCGGCCAGTTCCGGCCAAACAAAATATTTAGACAAAATTTTTACTGAAAAGAAAAGTTAAATTACCAAATGTTAAGAAACTTTGTAAACAAACTATATAAAACTTCTATTACAGTAAAGTTTACTGGCTAGGTTAGCGGTTGTATAGGTGAAATAATAATAATTTGACCTTCAAGTATCACTCATTCACTGAGACTATGTACCTATGCTTACAATTTTTATTTATTTTATTTTTAGGAGTCCGTACCAATATACTAAAAATCAATAACAATTGAATAATCCTTTACGGTTAAATATACATAAACCGTAAACACACTTTTTTTTTATAAAACCATTTTTGTTAAAATTGAACAAACGCACAAAAAAGCTAGATTTTTGCTATGTATTACTGTCTAAACTATTTGGTTTACAAAAATATGTTTCAAACAAATAATGTTTGCGTATTTATAAAGAACAACTTTCTTATTTACTAATGTTTGTTAGTTATGAATCAGATTGAGGTTTCAATTGTACCTGAAAACTTAGATCGAATTCTACGTCGGTATAAGATATATGAATTGGGAAGTAACATTTTTCGCTTAAAGCATTTTACTCGATTAAATTTATTTATCGAGTTTCAAGTCAACTTAAAAAAGCCCGCCTGTATAAGTTATTCATTTTCCCAGGAATCATTTAAAAATTTTACGATGTGTTCCAGAACGATTCGGTTAGGTTAGGTTATATTGGCTGCCCACGAAGGACACACTTAAGCTATAAAGCCCATTGTGATACCATATATGTGTTTTACCACCTTTCCGCTGATAATTTCATTTATCAGTTCCTCAATTTCAGAGGCTGAGTGCACCTCCTTCATCCAAATACCATGCACTACACCAGCCCATCACAACTATTAATTAAATTAATTTTGTTGCGACGGTGGGAATCGAGCCCGCTACCCTAAGCATATCGCGGACGGAATTGGTAATGCCTTAACCAGTTGAACTAATATAGCGATTTCAGAACCATTAAATATTATTAATTTCACTTAATCGATTAAAAATATTTTTTTTTATTAATCTATGCATCGCGCAACACACCGTACCGTCCGTGTGGCTTTTATCGTTTGATTGTAAAATTATGTTTAAAACACACTGATTGCATGAGTAATAACAAAACACAAGAAGACAAGACAACAAATAATGTTCAGTTGCAAGCTGCAAGTACGGAACAGATAAAAAAATAATAAGTTATTAAATTACAATAAAAATGTAATCAAATAAAAAAAAAAAAAATTAAAAATTAATAATATGTCGAAACAATAAAAAAAAAGGTGTTTGATTTCATTATTCAGATTGGGTCGAGTTCTATTCTCTACTTCTGTTTATTACAGTCAAAATTTATTATAACGACATGGCAGGGACCAATTTAAGGAGATATGCAAGGATTGAATAAAACTAGGGATTCCAATAAAACTTTATAAATACATTTTTTGATTAACAAAGTTTCCAAAAATCACAAAAAATTCCTAGGTCATCGGGCTTTTTATTATTATTTTATCGTTCAAAGTTGGCTGAAAAAATGATGAATCCATATAGGTTGTCCTTTGAATATTTCTATATCAAAAAATCTAGAGAGTGTGATAAAAAACTATCTAAAATATTTAGACAATCTTGTAGTTTATAATAACACCATAAAAATATAGCTTTGCCGATGATATAAAAACAAAATTTTAATTTAATTATGAGTTCATTGAAGATCAATCATTTAATGAACAAAGACGACCATAGTTAGAGTATTGATGATTGAAGAGAGATATCTATATTATCAATTTTATAAGCAGCACTTGCACACAATATATTAAATATTTTTGTAGTTGCGTGGTATTGTAAAGCTAAAAATAACTCATTACTTGACTACAAAGCATGTATTTGGTTTATATGTATGTACCGTGTAGTGAATCAAAACTTTTTTACAATACTGTAGATTTACAATCACCTTAATAGCAACGAGAAGGATACCGTGAACGGGTCCATTGCACCTGAACCTAAAAGTCTTCTAGGCTCTCTTTTAGAAAGCTAAAAGTACTACAGTGTACAGGCACCATACTAAAGTATTTTAAGTACCTACTCCCTTCATTAAATTTTGACCAGAAATTTGATATAAATACTCCATTGTGCGTCGCTATAACCGATTTTGACTCCACTTATTAAGTTTGTTATTTTTTTCCAGTATTGATGAAAAAAACGTATAAATATATAAATCAATAATTTCAAAGTCAAGTTCATTGTAATTTATTTAACATATATTTCGTTTTTTTTCTATTCAAATATCGGAAATGAGTTTAAAAAAAAAATTTTTTTTTTCATTATAAAATTATTGGGTGTAGGTCGAATTATTTACATTTATGTGGTACAAGTTGCCTATTAATTTCATGTAATTAATTATCTAACTGTCACTCATAAACACGGGCTTAATAAATTATATATTTTATGTGGTGCTCTTACAGTACAAATGATATTTATACCCTGTATATATAACAAGGCATAATAAGTTTAGTCTCAAGTTTTGAACGCTTAAAAATATTGATGCTATGGATTTAAAACCCTGTATCGTCTGAAACAATAAACAAGTGAAAACAAATAATTGACTGAATTAATTGTTGAAATACCATGCATAAAAAGTGTTGATTACTCTATTACATTGCACATACATATACAATTTATATAATACAGTAGAACCTCGATAAGTTAAAGTCTAAGGGAAACACAAAATATTTTAAGTTATAGAGGTTTTAAGTTATCAAGGGTCTATGTTAGGTAAAGGTTAATATAGAGGTATGTACATGTTTCTATGTACCCTAGTTAATATAGAGGTATGTACATGTTTCTATGTAGTTACTGAGGGCCTATACAGAGATTATTTATTTAAGTTATAGAGGTTGCGTATTTTAAGTTATAGAGGTTTTGGGCTCTGATGGGAAGGGAACATAGTATTTTTTGAAGTAACAGAGGTTTTTATGTTACCGAGGTTTAAGTTATCGAGGTTCTACTGTACATACTATACAAGTTACGCCTAATTTGCGCCCTCATGGGTAAACAGTGATGTTTGCGAAAAAATGTTTCAAGCAAAAGTTGTTTATTTTTTGATAAGGAACATTTTTTACACTTAAACTTTTGTTCTATCTCTAATGGTTTACAAGATGCGTCCTACGGACCCATAAGTCCAGATCCAATTGGCCTATGTTGCTCATTTACGAACTCGACCTTACTATTTACGTCCTGAGTACGCTGTAAAAATAGCTTGATATCTTTTTTCGTTTTTGAGTTATCGTGCCCACAGGACAACCGGAAATGGACTAATTAGATGATTCTATGAACACCCATACCAAATTTTTTTTCGTAGTATCAATATTTTTAAGCGTTACAAACTTGGGACTAAACTTAGTATACCTTGCATATTACATATATGCATGGTATAAAAATGTTGAGCCTTTAAATCAATCATTGTTGTCATGCTCATACATTCTTAACTAAGTTTATTTCTATTTCATCAATTTTGAAATAAGAAGTGCTATTGAAAAGTTTTTTTATTGTCAGTATTTTATGGCTATTGTTTTCTTGTTTTTTGATAAACCACCGTGTGTATAAAATAAAGCAGAAGGGTTTTATGTTAACTTAACTGTACAATATAAATGTCCCATAGGGGTGCGTCCCCCTACACCATAAATTATTATAAAATTTGAATAAATAAATTAATAAACCAAACCTATTTCAAGTATTTTAAGAATGTTAATGTCTGCATTCCATTTCAATGATTTCATAATCATATTTTTCTGATATAAATTATTGGAATTTATATCAATCAAAGTAATAAATTTGATTTCAAAAATATTATTAAAAGAAAGCGTTAATGAAAAAATTTGAACAATGGTGCCAACAAATTTTTATTCCAATTGCTCAAAAAATACAGAAAGCGTGATTTTTAAGAAGCGAATTTTCATACTCCCAAAAAGCGTTAATTTAAATTTGAACAGTGGTTCTAAAAAATTTTTATCCAACTGTTAAAAAATACAGAAAATATGCTCAAAATATATTTTCTGTGTGAAAGCTTAATTTTTCTGAATGAAATTTCGCAAGGAATTTACGAATTAATATGTAAAAAGCGTTGGTTTAAATGATGTATAATTAGTAAAAATCTATATATGCTAAAAGCGTTAGTTTAAATTTGAACAGCGGTTTTTAAAAGTTTTCCCCAACTGTTCAAAAGATACAGAAAATGTGCTCAAAATAAAATTTTTACATTTTCTGTGCAATAGTGACCATAAAGACATGTTAAGCTTTAAAGATCTTTAATATAAATGTTACCAAAGATAATATATGAAATCTCAAGGATTTTCGAAATAAGTTTCAATTTTTGCTCCAATTTCCTAGATAGTAGTAATAATAATAATAATAATGGGGTTGAACCTTCGTTTCTGTGACATATACGCCTATAACAGAGGCCACCCACATCATTATTTGTTAATCTTTATTTATTTTAATTACAAACATATTTACAATTACATTTTTATGTGGGTGGAGCCGGTTACTTCGTTCTTATCCAAGCGACGACAATGTGATCAATTCTGCACTCCCATTAATTATAAATTGTTCACACTGCCGCTGCCTGGATTAGAACCCGCAACCTAAGTCTAAATGGACAAACAGACAAAGACAAACGCCTTAGACCGCTCGGCCATTTAGGCTCTGACAATTTCCTACATCAATTTATGTATTATATAAATACGTATTTCGTCTACCAAGTAGTCATCATCAGTACGAATTAGCTAATCACAATTACTGTTATTGTGTATGTTACTCGTTGCTAAATTGGTGCCGGTCTTCATCATCAAATTAGCACTCCGTCACCGGAGGATTTTGTTTGAAATGGAACAGAATATCTGCCGCTGCACTTTTTGCATACGACCTTCATGAAATTTTCCATGACATTTTTTCACACAAAATGATGAGATTCACTTTCATCTCTCCGGATACGTAAATAAACAAAACTGTACAATCTGGGACTCCGAAAATCCAAGATAAATAGTCCAACAACCTCTCCATTCACAACAAGTGACAGGTTTTTGACAGGCTTTTGGAGTGGTGGTGTTACTTGGTCATACTTTTCGAAAATGATGCTAGTGTGACCGTTTTAGTGAATGGATTGCGTTACCAAACGAGATTGACTTTTTTTAGCCTGAAAATGATGGTAAGCACGTGGGCGAAGTTTATTTTTGGCAGGACGGCGCCACATGCTATACAGCAATTGAAACAATGGCTCTATTGCGTGACCAATTTTCTGGACGTGGGATTTCTCGAAATTTTAGACTTTGATTGGCCGTCGAGAAGATAAAGTCCGTGAAGAATAATGCTTCAGCAAATATTCAAGCGCTCAAACGGAATATTAGCACTGTTATTTGCGAGATACAACCGCAATTATGTGATAAATTTCATCAAAAGAAGGGCCACATGTAAGAAGTGTCGCAGCTATTCATAATTTTTCACCCATAAATTTTCGATATACAGTTAAATTTTTAAATAACAGACATAATGATCTCACATACTTCAAAAAATGTGACCGGAAAATATAAAAATTTGAATAAATAAATAACACTTCTAAGCAGACACCTATATTTCGTGATCCCATAAAAAATGCTTATCCAAACCGGTAATTTATTACCCAAAAATGTTCTTGTGATAACTAACGTTCACACACAAGTCATTAACCATCCAAAAATGAATTTGTGTGAATAGTTATACCAACAAAATATTATGAAAAACACCGTTTTATAAAATATTTAAAACAGTTACAAGCAGTGCATAAATTAGCAAAATCATTTTTAAGTTATAGAAACAATGTACGAATGGTTTATTCACATGGTAACGTTGAAATTATGTTTTATTGGCACGTTAATCTTAAAACCTTCCTACACTGAAAAAAAATTCTTAATATCAACCGTTATGCGGTTGTTTCAACCTCATCGCGAGAACAAATGTGGCGAATGAGGTTACGAATGTGATACAACTACCGTACGGGGTTGAGTGGTGAAGTTGACACAAGCGCATGAGTTGTTTCTATGAAAGTAATATACTGTCTAACAAATTTCAAATATTGTTGTTTTGAAATGCAACATAGTTTTAAACAATCTCTTTGTTTTGGTTCTACCACAAATATTATAACAAAATAGTGATGTGATTGTCATAACCACATGAGCAAGTTTATTAGGTTTTAAATTAGATATCTTCGAGTCGGAGTTGAACCAGCGACATATGGATTACTCCTATTGATTTTGGTGTGTTAAGTCCACCGCTGTTCCAATTGGGCTATCGATGGTTGTTATGTATATTTTTAAAATATGTTATATATTATAAAAATGATCAATAAGTTTATTTCAAACTCTCTGTAAATTAATAAAAACAATCTTCATGTAGTTGACACAACCGCATATTGGGTAGACAGAACAGGTATGTGTTCATAGTAACCAAATCCTATATTTAAAGCAAACGCAAAGAAATTTTCTTTTAATTCGTCGATTTGCTTTATTTACACGATTATATATTCCAACTAAGTACAATTTTATTTCCCATCAATAAAAGGCATGAATTTAAATTAAAATCAATCTCTTTCATAGAAGTAATGATTTTGTTTATTTAACTTCAGTGATTTTGTATCAATGAATTCATTTTTTAAATTCAATCCCATTTTAATTTAGCTGTACTTGTTCCAATCATTAGGAAATTGTTTGAAAGTATTTTTTCTGTATTTTAATATGAAACGACCAATTTTGGGATGAGGTTGTCATTATTTTAATTTTTTTCAGAGTAGCATTTTAATACATTTGGACTATAAAATGACATTTTCAGGTAAAAAGAAAATACAAAAATGTGACTTAAGATGTTCTTTCCTTGGACCCTTCATATGTAAATCTATTATAAAATGCTAATGTTAGTACGTGAAGACAACGTCTTCTCTATGAGCACCAACTCCAATCAATTTCCCATTGGGGCGGTAAATACCCCTTGGTGTCCTGGTGAAAGTAAGGAAGTTTGGTAGCGATGAGTGGAAGTGGGTCGCAAAAATGTGAAAAATATACATCTGTCCTTTTCTTACTCATGTGAACATTGAACCGAAAATTTACAACTAATTTCTGGAATCTAGAAAGTTCCATAATGTGTGTAACGTTCAAAATCGATTCGAAATTTTCTAGAAATGATCTAGAAAGTTTGTTTAAACCGACAACTATAATCATGATCAACTTTAAACTGACCGCCGAGAGCTGTTAGCACTATCTCTCGATAATCAGTAGAACTATCAAGCCAGAACCAGACATGAATATATTCCGGACCTTCTTCTAATTTAAATCTTTTAATTTCAACCAAGTTTAGTGTTTTTTCAAGGGTTTTTAAATTATTTATATTAAGTCTCTCAATTTCTAAGATAGAAATCTATAATATTTAAATTAAACAAGTGAAAACAAACAATTGGCTGAGTTAATTGATGAAATACCATGTATAGACAGTTTTGATGACGCAATTGTTTGTTTTTTGTCGTCAAGTAAATAAAGAAAGATTTCCACTCTTAAATAGCCACACACACATAACTGATATTCCTATATTAATACATACTACAAAATTTTCACCTAATTAGCGCCCTCGTGGGTAAACAGTGATGTTTACAAGAAAATGTTTCAAACAAAAGTTGTTTATTTTTTTACATTTTTTACATTTAAACATTTGTTCTATCTGTAACGGTTTACAAGACCCAATTGACCTATGTTGCTCATTTATGAACTCGACCTCACTTTTTACGTCTTAAGCACACTATAAAAATTTCAGCTTGATATCTCTTTTCGTTTTTGAGTAATCTTGATGATAGACGGACAGACGACAGACGACAGACAGACAGACATACGGAAATGGACTAACTAGGTGATTCTATGAACACCTATACCAAATTTTTTTTCGTAGCATCAATATTTTACATGGTTTAAAAATGGATTCTTAAATATTATTTATACCATTAAACATGCGATGTATTTAAACCCGAGCAACGCCGGGTTTGGCTGCTAGTTCTTATCTATTTACAAAACAGTTAGCTTGTAAATAGATATTTTGTAGTAGTTAAAACTAACACGTCTCAATACACTGTACAGCTCCGATGCGACGAACGCGTGACGCGGTATTCGTTGTTAGTTTGAATATTTGTTTGTGTTGAAAGTAACACGACAATCGACATAAAACATGTAAAAACATTACACACATAAATAATAAATGAAGGTATTATGTGACATGATGAACGTCTTGTAGTCTTGTATCGTTGTAACAAATAACAATAACAATAACTGATATCAACCCAAAAGACATTACATGTTTATTTATTTATCTGTTCCTGCTTGGAAATTAAACTTTGTTTTTATAATTGTTCATCGATAATCATTATATTCAAATACAGTTAAACCTCTATTTAAATTACATGTCCAAAATGTCACTAAGTGTTGCCACCTTTGTCAGGTCTCTCGCCCGACTCATTATGAAGGTGGTGTTGTGGGGGGAGGAGTGATTGCAGTGGGAAGAAGGAAATTCAAAAAAGTCCAATTTCGTCATATTTAATTTACTTCAACTACGTCAAAAATATAAGTATGAAGTAATATAAATATATTTGAAATTTGGTCCATCATTTTGCACGAAAACTATCAGTCAGTTTGTTTTGGTATTAATTCTAAAGTATCTGTCAACAGTTAATTATAAGGTACAGACATAAAAATTTTACACACACATGAAAATTCTGCACGTATACTCAATGTCACAAAAAATGCTCGTTTTAAAACATTCTAAGTGTTACTATTATAACATAACATATGATGCGTACGCTTAGAATGTTTTAACTGTGGCACTTTTTCTGACAGTGAGTGTACGTGACTTAAATAGAACGAATTTAAAAGTTTTACAACTGACTTCTTATCGTGATACCAACAAAATAAGCTGAAAAGTCCTATAAACACTAAAATCATGAACAAAATCAATTCTCACTACTCTAGTTGCCGAGGTCAAGTCCATCGTGGTGGCGATTCAGCAATCATAATGATAATTTTTGCTTTTTGACCACGCGGTGGCCCAGCAAAATTTTCAAAAACCTGGCCGCCTGGCAAAACTTTCTAAGCTCGTCACTGTCGGGTGAAACATACCTTAACAAGGTTCCATAGCGTTTAAGCCTAATATTTCATCGTAAACCCTTCTACTTTAATAAATAAATAAGTACTAACAAAAATATACTCTATGTGAGTGGAAAACAAACTTGCTTAATTACACTCATATGTTCAGACTCTTTACCATTCAGGCAGAGTACAGACGCAGAAAAAATTCGTCATCACATGAATTTTTCTCTCTATCTCGTCCAAATTTTTTCAAGATATATGTGAATATTTCGAGTATTGCCTAAAAAAGCAATCTTGCCTAGTGAATTTTACGAAAAGCCTGCAATAGTCTTCGAATAAAAATACTGATATAGATACTGATAGAATTCATTATATTGACAGTATTATTGATTGTCTAAAAGTTCTTATAAAAAACACCACGTTTTTTAAATACGATTATTGTTTTTGTGGTCAAAGTTTTTATGTAAATACTTGTCCAAAAACCCCAACAAAAACCAATCTAATAGATTAGTTGGTGACAATATTTGACTGAACAAAATAATTGAATACAAATGGAATTAGAGAAATTTAACTGTATTTAAATATAATAACCACGTGGAACGATAACGGAAATAGAAATAGATATGAATTTAATAATTAGAAGAAATAAAAATTATGTAAAAAATTATAATTCGTAATTAAATCATGTACAGAATGTTAAAGCAGATGGCGCTTATTACTAGTCAAAAGTTCTTGATTGAAAAACAGACATTTTATAAAATGCCCTGTTGGAACTAATATTATTTATCCAAAACACTACGGGTCAATGTTTTTATTGGCCATCACGCGTTAAAAAGTTATGAGGGGTTGAAATTATCAAACTTTTTCTTTTATAATTCGAGTTACTAAAAACCAAATTTAACTCAACCAAATTAAGATTGGGTTGACTTTAAAAAAGGTTAAGTTATAAGGGGTTACTCATCTGTTATTAGTAGATTGTATTTGAGTAATCTATATTTTAATAATAATAATGGGGGTTTAACCTCCGTATTTATGGTATACGCCTTATCACAGAAGGCACCCACATCATTATTTGTTAATCTTTATTTATTCAATTACAAACATTTTTACAATTACATTTTTGATGTGAGTGCCCTCTGTGATAAGGCTGCAGAATGTGATCAATTCTGCACTCCCATTAATTATAAATTGTTCACACTGCCGCTGCCTGGATTCGAACCCGCAACCTAATTCTAAATAGTCCAACGTTCTAAAACAAACGCTTTAGATCGCTCTGCCATATAGGCTCTAAGGCTAATCTATATATATAAATGTTATGTTTGTGTATGCTTCTAAAATTTGAAGAGTTCTTTATCAATTTAGCTCAAATTTTTACACGAAATACAACCCTTAAAGGATTGTTTTTATCTATTTTTAACCCCCTGTGCAAGTTGGACATGACGGTGAAAGTAAGGATGAACAATCGAATATTTTCAAACATACTCAAGTCGAGCATCAAATAAAAGGGCATGTCGTGTACACTACAAAACTGCAAGTTACATGAAAATCAGTTCAGCCGTTTAAAAGTTGTTATTTCTTTTATCGGGGATTTATAAAATTTACTAGCTGTTAAACTTCTCATCTATTTCAAAGTAACTATAATGTTCCACAGCGAAGCGTGGCAGGCTACACTTAGTATTCGTATAAAATTTGATAATTCCAGCCTTTATTTCATAACTTTTCAATAATAAGTGACAGATGGTAAATTCGAAAAATTTTACGTTCAGGGCAATAATCTGTTATCAATAGGGTTGCTATATGCTCGGGCCTCGTCCGGCAGTGATGGATTTAGAAGGTTTTGCCGAGCGGATGGGTTTTTGTAGATTTTGCTGGGCCACCGCGTGGTCAAGGTCAAAAAAGCAATTAGCCTTATGATTACTGAATCGCCAACACGATGAATTTGACCTCAGCAACTAGAGTAGTGAGAATTGATTTTGGTGTTTATAAGACTTTTCAGCTTATTTTGTTGGTATCACGATAAGAATTCAGTTGTTAACCTTTTATATTCGTGTTGATAAATACTTAAGGATTAATACCAAATTGAAATCAATTAAATATGACGGAATTGGACTTTTTTTAATTTCCCACTTCTCACTGCATCGACCCCCCCCCTCCCCACAACACCACCTTCATAATGTACCGGGCGAGAGATCTGACCTAGGTGGTAACCCTAGTTATGCACAAAACGACAATATTCACCATTTAAACAGGACCTGTATTTGACTTCTAACTTAAAAACTACTGTCTAAACTATTCCCTGATACATCCTGTAATCCACTATACTATTTTAATGTTTATGATTTTTTATAATTAATGATAGTTAGATAATGTTTCTTTTTTTTTTAAATATTAAATCGTGTATGAGTTGTGTTACTTTATTGTACAAGAAATAGGAACATACATTAGCAATTAATAAGATAAAGAGAAGTAATTATAAAAATTTTTAATTAATGAACCCAACCGATAATGCTACTTTGTGTGATGTGATGTACTTAATTTTTATAAAAATGATTTCTATTAAATATGTTTTTCTGATTCGATCATTAATTATTGGTTTTCTATTTTCTACTATAAGGTTGTACGATGTCATGAGAATGAAAAGTTGTAATCCGGGTCGTATTCTATAAAGTGGAATAAGATCTAAAGGACTCTACCAAAATGAAATGCGAATGATCTTTAAATCAAATTGTCTGAAATTTTAGGTAAATGAAGCTGTATGATTTCATATGTGATTGACACTACATTTTACCCAAAATGCGTTTTTATTTTATTTAATACTAGCGACCCACCCCGGCTTCGCACGGGTGCAATGCTGATACTAAATACACTACAGAAAAACTGTGAACGTTGTATATAAAAACATAGCGGCCCGCTTTGGTTTCGCACGGGTATAAAATATATAGCCTATGTGATTAAAATCGATCCAGTAGTTTTGATTTATTCATTACTGCCCGTGGCCCGCACGCGTTAAATTTGGAGTAAAACAATCCCCCTTTCCCTATACCATGAAGATTTCCTGCTATCTTTGGAATATCCTGCTATATTTGGAAAAAATGTAATTATTTACGACATCACATTAGAAACCTCAAAAATAGCAGTACTTCTCCACTATTTAATGGATGTTATTATACATATAAACCTTCCTCTTGAATCACTCTATCTATTAAAAAAATGTGATAGAGTAATCAACACTGCCTATACATGGTATTTCAACAATTAACTCAGTCAATTGTTTGTTTTCACTTTTTTTTTTACATTTTAACTTTTGTTCTATCTCTAACGCTTTACAAGATGGATCCTACAGATCCAAAATCTTGACCTTTGTTGCTCATTTACGAACTCGACCTCACTCTTTACGTCCTGAGCACGCTATGCAAATTTCAGCTAGATATCTCTTTTCGTTTTCGACGGACGAACAGACAACCGACAATGGACTAAATAGGTGATTTTTTGAACACCTATATCTAAATTTTGTTGGTGGCATCAATATTTTTAAGCATTAAAAACTTGGGACTAAACTTAGTATACCTTGATATATTTCATATATAAATGATATAAAAATTGGCTAAAAGATGTCTCACTCTGTATATTTGAAACACTCTACAGAAAATGAAAACACCGATGATATTAAAATTTTTAATAGAAAATAATAAATATTAAAATAAACCGCATACATTACACAGGTTTTGGTATTGTTTTGAAACGGTAAATCAAAGAATACTTTTAATTTTTACCAAAAAATATACGCAACAATATTCTTGAATTTGATTAGCATGCTAATATGTTTATTCACTTAGTTTGGCTTATAGTCTAGGAGCCGAACCACTTTCCATAGCCGATAGATGTCCATGGCTGTGCCCAAGTAATTTTTTATTTTATCCATTATAATCTTTCAAAATATACTAACTGGATTTGGCAACAGAGAAGCATGAGTATTAATGCGCATGTCTTAATATACAATATAATATCCTGGCGCGTATTTACAACATAATAATTACCATTTAATAAATATTATTATACCATGTATATATGAAATATACATAGTATATTCAGTTTAGTCCCAAGTTTGTAACGCTTAAAAATATTGATGATACGCATAAAATTTTGCTACAGATGTTCATAGAACCCATTAATTAGTCCATTTCCGGTTGTCCGTCCGTCTGTGGACACGATAACTCAAAAACGAAAAAAGATATCGAGCTGAAATTTTTACAGCGTACTCAGGACGTAAAAAGTGAGGTCAAGTTCGTAAATGAGCATCATAGGTCAATTGGGTCTTAGGTCGTAGGACCCATCTTGTAAACCGTTAGAGATAGAACAAAAGTTTAAACGTAAAAAATGTTCCTTATCAAAAAATAACAACTTTTGTTTGAAACATTTTTTCGTAAACATCACTGTTTACCCGTGAGGGAGCCAATTAGGCGGAAATTTTATAATATGTACTATACTTGAATATCAGTTATGTATGTGTCACATGTTTGTATGTGTAATGTGATAAAGAAATCAACACTGACTATGCATGGTATTTCAACAATTAACTCAGTCAATTTTTTGTTTTCACTTGTTTAATAATTAATCTTTACTAATCTGTGATACATGTCTACTCTAAAATATTCCTTGCAAATAAAACAATATCTAACCATTTTTTAAAACTTGTATACATAATTTAATTAAACAAAAAGTAACTATTAAAGCAGTTGATTTCCGTTAATACGATCATGCGCATTGACTAAAATGCTCTGGTATTGTGTTTCTCTGTCAGCTGTTTGAATTTTGTCTTATTGTCTTTGTTAATGTTCTTTGTGAAGCAAAAATGTATATACTTGGTACACGTTCGACATATCCTAGCACGCTATAAGAATTTCAGCTTGACATCTCTTTTCGTTTTTTAGTTACAAACTTAATACATTACAAACTTGTGATTAAACTTAGTATACCTTGATATATATTTCATATATACAGAGTCTAAAGAACCTTTAGAGAGTTAAGTAGAGTCTCAATTACTTTAATATCTTGAATAATGATGAGAATTTCATCCAACTTTGGTACGCATGGCTTAAAAGTTGATACTATTTATAAATCGCATTGTAGCCATCATCTAGCTATCAGTCTCAAAGCATTGTGACTCACTTTATAAAGTATATAACCCTTTCAGAAGCGAGTAACGAAGAGACAAACTTTCATTTTGCACAAAATTGTAAAATCATCAAGACACAAAACTTTTGTGAGATTCTTCAAATATTCATAATTAGACTTGAATTTCTGTTCACAAAACATAAGATAGAGCTTTTGGTAAAAATTATATATCCAGAAGAAGCGTATAAATAATCCGATTTTGTTAAATATTCAAGGGAGTCTGCAGAAATTGAGTTAAACTGTCCAAATTTCAATAATTTTGAGAAATTGCAAAATTTTTCTAGAAATTCACGAAGATATGTGCACAATTTGTATAGATCAAGCTTTGAAATAAAATTTTACAACGTCTTCTTGTAGTACCCGCAAGCTTTTCTTGATTTATTGTTTCGCAGAGAATGTCACAGTCTTCTGTATTCGATAATTAACTAGTTACACACCATAGACATTTTACATTCATCGCATTGACTGCGGAATGTGTAGTATGGCTCCTAGAGTGTTTGCTTAACTTGGCTGAATTACTTTTTGTTTATATTGTATTTATGTATATTTTTATAAAATTAAATTAAAAAACACTCTTAATTATTATACGATAACAAAAGTTCAATTACCTATTTATAACTAAAACCGGTTAAGTGTGTATCGAATACATATACCACACTATTTATTATTATGTGAATTTAAAACAAGAAATGTAAAAATAGAAAATATTTTTTAAAACAAGCTTTTATTTATCTAAATAAATGTACTTAATAATATTTATCGTAATCGTCTTATGACGATTTAATTTTACAACCAGTAATGTTACATCGAAAAAAGTATTTGAAATTTTATTTATCAATTAATCATTAATTAATAATTATTAAAAAAAGGGTTCATTTCTCAAAAACCGTACAGAGAATCGATATGAATTTTTCACAAAAGACGTATAAAAGGATTATTAATTGATAAATAAAATTTTAAATTTCTGTGATCATTTTCATTTTAACTCATTAAGGTATTTCAATATCGTAAATTGAAAATGATACCAAAGATTTTAAATTCTTTTTATCAATAAATCAATTTTTTATACTCCTTTTGTGAAAAATTCATATCGATTCTCTGTACGATTTAGGAGAAATTAACTATCAAAGTCAGTAAAGTTTTTCATTTTTATCTACAATTCTTAATTTTGGTATGATTTTAAAGTTTGAAACTTGAGGAATATTGATAAAAGTTTTTTATGTAAATGATAAAACATTTTTAAAACCACTTATTGATTAAAAAACCAACTTTTATTACGACTTCTTCATATACCACCATGTAAAAGGGCTGTTTTTAATGGTTAATTCATTGCAAATCGTAAACAGAGAATCGACTTGAAATTAAGGTATACTAAGTTTAGTCCCAAGTTTGTAACGCTTAAAAATATTGATGCTATGAATAAAATTTTGGCATAGGTGTTCATAAAATCATCTTACTAGTCCAAGTTGTCTGTCTGTCGTCTGTCATCACGATTACTCAAAAACGAAAAGAGATATCAAGCTGAAATTATAGCGTGCTGAGGACGTAAAAAATGAGGTCGAGTTCGTAAATGAGCAACATAGGTCAATTGGGTCTTGGGTCCGTAGAACTCATCTTGTAAACTGTTAGAGATAGAACAAAAATTTAATTGTAAAAAATGTTCCTAAAAAAATAAATAACTTTTGTTTGAAACATTTTTTTCGTAAACATCACTGTTTACCCGTGAGAGAGCATATTATGCGCAAATTGTAGTATTATATGGCTATATCAGTTATATGTGTGTCACATGTATGTATGTGTAATGTGACAGAGTAATCAACTCTGCCTATACATGGTATTTCAACAATTAACTCAGTCGATTGTTTGTTTTCACTTGTTTTTCTTTTACATAAGAATTTAGTAAAAAGTACATGGTGTTATACCTAGTACGATGAGACGGAACCTTTTGTGTGGGAATCCGACTCGCATTTGACCGGTTTTCTATACATAATTGTACCTGACAAAAGAGCGTCAATATTCTTACAACTTAGAGGCGTCATAACTGCAAATATGTCGCAGTGAAGATAAAGTTAAATATCCATTTCCTATCAATAGACCAACAATTATCAATAAATAATTATTTGTCATATCAATAAGGTGTGATACACACCTTATACGCATAGACTTTGAAATTTTTCAGTAGAATTCAGGAAGTATGATCAATCCATGAATACCAAATGATGACTAACTTATTCACCGCTAAGTACCAATCATAATCACTTAGTAAGTACCAATAAATGCTTAAATGTATTTTTTTTATTAAACAAAGTTATTAAAATATTGTTTTCAGCGATTTCCTGTTTAAGAAAATGAAGCTATTACACTGAAAAAAAAATTAAAATACATAATGACAACCTCTTCTCGAAGTTGGCCTTTTCATATTTGTATTTACAATAAAGTGGTTTTTTTTAAAAAGTTTGTGAATTAAATTTTTGGCGCATTTTTCTCAAGAAGGCTTGATTAATTTACACAGTAACGAAAAACCTGTCAAAATCTCTTTTAATAGCGGGTAACATCTAAGGGAGCAGCTCGTAAAATATAAAGTTAACTTAATATCATTCGAAAACTAAAACTACCTTCTTTTAACCCATTAAATATTATTGTTATGTCAAACCTTTTATTCCTCCCTCATTGTTCACCGTATGTCAAACAACATGTCAAAAAAAAAGAAGAATTTTTCCAAATTTTAAGCGTTTTTTCACCTGGCCACCATCTAACAAAAACTTGCTCAAAAAATGTATTTATTATTTAATATTTCTCAAGAAGAAATTCACTTAGTTTACGAAGCTCCTGCGTTTTTTATTTTATTTTTAAGTATTTACGTGATGCCAATTACAATGAGACATTTTAAAAGAATTTTTTGTTAGAATTTTATTTTTTATTTTTTTCAAAAATTAATATGCAGTAGAGGAAAAAATTCCGTAATTCATATAAATTACTGAGAACGACAATTAATTTTCTATAACCGCAAGGACAAAATCATTTTGAAATTGAAAAATTTATGAAAAAATAACACATTTTTTTAAAAATCGAATGATTAATAAGAATTTTTATTTGAAAAACTAAGCGTTTAGAAAAAAATTACAAGAGTACTTTTTTGCTTAAAACTGATCAAAAAAATATTTTTTATTTTGAAAAAATTCAAAATTTTGAAATTTGCGCATCCGCCCAACCCTTGCCTATCGGTCGATTTTTATCATTAACAAACTTGACCTTTCAAATAGCAAAAGCCTTCTTAATACCAAATTTTATTTAAATCGAACTTAAATTGCGACGGAGAGTATGCATATATATATGTAAAAAAATTTTAACGATGGTCATTTTTGACATATATTAGGTAGTATCGGTGAACTCACTTGTCTCTATACTTGTTGAAAATTTGAATTCAAAAAAAAAAAAAAAAAAAAAATTATAACATTTAATAAAACAATTTACTTATTTTGGGGGCAAGCGTTTATTGCACTAATAAGTAGAAAAAAAATTTGTTTACACATGAGTATTTCAAACGAAAGTTGTTTATTGTTTTACACGCAACATTTTTTACCTTTAAACTTTTGTTCTATCACTAACAGTTTACAAGATGGGGCCTACGGATTCAAGACTTAATTGAGCTAAATTGCTAATTTACGAAGTTGACCTAATTTTTTACGTTCAAAGCACGCTATAAAAATTTCAACTTGATATCACTTTTCGTTTCTAAGATATCGTGTCGACAGTCAGACAGAAACCGATAATGGACTAATGTGGTGAGTTCATGAACACCTATTCGTTGTGTGCGTAGTTATGGTAGGGACAATAAAATCGATGCAAGCGCTTCCAGTGAAAAATTTTGGCGTTAAAGGAGACTGTTATGACTCATTTGCAATTCTTTACATGTTAATGTTATAGAAAATGTCAAATTAAAATTATTGAAAAATATTAATTAATTAAACTTAATGCATTAAAAATTGTGAAAATAAGAAATCAAATTGCACAAATATTATTTTTCAAATGTAAATTATCATAATTATTTATTTAAATTTGTGAGACAATAATATTAAATTTTCAATGGAAAGTCATAAATACAATCCATACAATTATATATGCATCCATACAATTCTATAATTTAAGTAGTGTATCGTTACCATGGAAACGCCTCAAATAAAACTCACGCACGGTGCGAATACTAAAATTATATTCACATCATCAATATTTTTAAGCGTTACAAACTTGGTACTAAACTTAGTATACCTTGATATATATTTCATATATACATGGTATAATAAAACAAAGAGGACTTATTAAACGGGCAGAAAGACGGACAATACACATCATATGCGAGCGAATAATATTTATTTAATAAAAAATATACAAACAATTGAATTTCTATTGATTTTATCGATGAAAACAAAATATCTCTTTAGTATTGCAGCGAAACGACTTACCCTAATAATTGTTTATTTAATGTAATTAGCGGATGTAGGAGTGTAACTTCAATGTTGCTGTGACAAAATGACAACTTGGTAGTGTTTTATTTTTAATGAAAAAAATTATAAAAATATTTGGTGTGAACATTTACACAACTTCCATACACAAACTACAGTTATACATAGAAACGTGGTTCGATCTTACAAACTAGACAATGGAATTGAATGGAAAAGGGAACCGGCAAAAATAGACCGAAAATTTTATAGACCCGGAGTATTGTTGTAATAACGAGTTGGTTGTGTTGAGTTTGTCGACTATAGAGAAGTTGTTTGGGTTCTGAAATTTATACTTCTTGTGTATACAAATGGGTCCCAATTACAAAAATTTTGTTCAGTATATTTTTTCTTAAATCCACGGAAAAAAGCTTCAGAAGCAGAAATTTTTCAATTTTGAAAAAATTATTACAGGTCTCTATAAACTCTCACAGGCAGCAATCTCTGCAGATTTTGTCAATAAGAGAAGGAAACTGGAATACATATTATGTGTGGATGCGAAAACCTTTCTCTTTAAGGACGCCATCACTTGTAATGTTATAAAATCTTAGAAGCCAATTTTAACCTACTTCTAATTGCCCGATTAACTTGAAAATTTTCACATATATCCAGGATCGATGACAATAAAATATTCCTCGTATCCTAAACAGGATCACCAGAATAGGGTATTCTACTATTTTTGAAAAAGTACTTCAATATGTTGATTTTGCAAATAACAAGCCATCAAAAATTTATTTCGGAAAAACACACGCGTTTTCTTGCCAAAAACTTAAATTAAATTTTAAATTGTCTTTTTTAAACTGTCAAAAACGCCGGCATCCAATTTGGTGAGGTAATATCGGTATCATTATACGAAATAACACAGATAAGTTAGACAGATATATTCTTAGACATCTGATTATAATGAATATAAATACTTATTATCTATGGATATATGATACCCAGCTGTCTACACTGAACTAACTGATGGTCTATGGTTCATACCGATATGACATCACATCAGGGCTTGCCCGTGTTTAGGTCACGTGATATACAGTTTAAAAATTACGATTTTTAATTTTAATATTATAAAAGAAAAATGTGCTTTTATGACTCGAAATCAGAATATTTAAGTATATTTTTACATAAATTTTAACTTTTTTCAAATTTCATAATTTATTTTTCACTACCGAAAGTACCCTATTGATAATCGTATCATTATTACTCTCATAACATAGTTTCCATTTCGGCAGACAATATGCCGAATTTTTGAACGCACCGAAACACTTCGCTCCTGAATTAAACGCGTCATTCAACTGACTTCGAGTGTGTTTGTAGCTCGGAAGCCACTCGCCATTATCGGCTTTTTCCCTCTACGTTACTATCTCCTTTATTTCTATGGAGGTAAAAAAAAAAAAAAATACTAAATCATCATTTATCAACTTCAGAATATCTGTCATCAGTTGATTGAACTTTACAAGTTTATTTTTAAATAGAACTTTCTTTAACGTATAAAGATAACCTTTTGCCTTCGTGAGTCCGTGATGTAGGTATTATTATATTTCTAGTGCAATGAAATAAAGTATTTTTTTACGACCTCCCGCCCTGTTTAGTACCTAATTATAATTAAAAATACTTTTGAGCAGCAGATCTCCATCACTAAAGTCATATTTTTCCACTCATTTAAAATTTCTGACTGATGCTTTTTGTTGAAATGTAATTTTTGTCTTGTAAAAAACATGAAATGTCTTCAAACAAACTGATTTTATGGCATAAAAAAGGAGATGGAGTTGCTGGAATGTCAACACTTCGTCGGGAGAGGGCCTACATCCTCAAACGTACATACTAATTTTTATACTTCTAGGAGTCTAGGCCAATTTAGATAGGTCGTACTAGAGTTCAAAGCAAATCAAAAAAAGCGGTTTTTCTCAGAAGAATCCTTCCCAAATTGCTTAAATCAGCACCCCTTCCTCCTTATTGTATAAAGCGAACCGGTATGAATGCTCATGGGTAGAGTGTCAGACTTTTATGGCAAACAAAAATTTTGCTATTCACCTTAAAATAGTTCAAACCTCAAAATTTTTTTAAATAAATTTTAGCAAGTTCTAAAGCCAAAAGAGCGTATGTCTTAAGATAATTTTTCTTAAAAAACCTTAGAAAATATTTACGAAACGATTGTCAAGAAAAACAAAATAATATGCTTATTTAAAGCCAAAAAGGCGTATAAATTTAAACACAACCTTTTTCCATTGTAACGCGATATATTCCCTGGTTGTTTTTGAAATTTCAATCTTTTCCTTAGTTTCTGATAAAACCCTAAATGACCGAAACTTAAATTCTCTGACCACTTCCTAATTGGTAGTTCCCGAATTTCCAAAATTATCAAACATTTCCATGTTTTCAAGATTTTCCATTTCCATCAGCATCCTATGTATATGAATTTGTAACGATGATCTTCGGTTCTTATACTGTATTAAATCAGATCACACTAGAAGAGATCTTTTATTATCGTTTTCGCGCTAATCTACATAGATTTAGCTTACATTACAATATTTATAATCAAACACACAGTTCAATGACAAATTTTTAAAACAAATGTCCGTTATTAAATTTAAACAAATTCCATGGACTTTAAAACATGGACTTAATCCATTTGCGTATTTAAAAATGAGAAGGATATATAAATATAAAAACACAACTATTACTACTAAAATTTAAAATAATAATAAACAAGTAGAAACAAACAACGGATTGAGATAATTGTTGAAATACCCTGTAAAGAAAGTGTTGAATGTCAATGCAGCATCATTTTTAATAAATTAGAAAAGTTTAAAAACCTAATACAATTATGGCGGCTTTTCAGCCATCATTTGTTTTGGGTTTTGAAAATTTTCCAAAAGTATTTTCTCGATTTTTTTTTCGTTTTTCGGGAATCTTTCACAAGACCACTAATTAAAGCACTGCAAATTTTCAACTAAGCATCTTTTATGGTTTTGGAGAAAATGGACACATCAAAGTTTTATCCTAATTTTGCGATCTCACGGGCAAACAGTAATGTTTACGAAAAAATTTTTCCAACAAAAGTTATTTATTTTTTTACATTTAAACTTTTGTTGTATTTCTAACGGTTTACAAGAAGGGTCCTACGGACCTAAGACCCACCTCAATAATAATTGACTCATGTTCCTCAATTAAGCCATAAAAATTTCACCTTATCTTTTTTCGATTTTAAGTTATCGAGTCCACGAACAAACAGACGGACTGATGGACAACCAGAAATAGTCTAATTAGGTGATTTTATGAACATCTATACCAAAATGTTGTTCATAGCATCAATATTTTAAGCGTTTACAATCTTAGGACTAAACTTACTATACCTTGACATATATTTCATATATACAGGGTATAAATATTTACGATCAAACGTGATCGAAGAGAGATTGTCAAATTTAGCCAAAATAAGTAATGAATCGAAAGTAGATTTCAAAACAAACAAGTCAGAATTCGATGTTTAAAAATATACCTAACCTGATTTTCGCTCGCCGGCGTCCAATATAGTTGAGATGGCTCCAGTTTAATATGTCTATGATTCAATTTAATAACATATTTGTGTAATTAAATAAATGATTTTGTAAGACAATATAATAATTTTTTTGTACATACTCGTAGTAATAAAAATTTTGATGGTGGGCGTTATATGAAAACTAGGCGAGTCTCATGTTTTAATTGAATTGTTATGATATAATTAAAATCAGATTATTTTTACTTATACACTTACGTTCTTAGAAATTGGGTAGGGTTTTTCTTAAATATTTATTAGGCATGAACGTAATACCTATATTGACATACACGATTATATTTTAGTCCCGACACGTCTCTCTCTACAGAGTGTTCTGTGACTCGATGCAAAGGCGTCGCCATCAGATGGCAAAGAGGGACGCAAGTTGCTTTAAGGAGAATCGGAAAAGCATGAATTGTAGGTATAAGTAAAAATATAGGAGATAGGTCGCGAAAATTTATTTTAATTTTAAAATTAAAGCTATTTTACCATTAATGTACCTGAAAGCGAGGATCTAGAATTAAATTTTGGGGGTTACAGACACTAGAATCCGGATTTATAATGGTGAGAACCGTGGACTTTTTTTGTGTTTTCGGGTGGGGCCTTACCTAAAAATTTATTTTTCTGCTATTCCTTTTTTCCCTTTTTCATCGTATGAGCGTCCTTTTCCTAAAAATTTGTTGTCAAAAAAGATTTTATTTAGTTTTGTAAACTACATATGAAATATATCGAAGTATATTAAGTTTAATCCCAAGTTTGTAACGCTTAGAAATATTGATGCTACAAACAAAATAGGTATTCATAAAATAAACCTAATTACTCCATTTCCATTTGTCTGTCCGTTAACATGATTACTCAAAAACGTAAAGAGATATCGAGCTGAATTTTTTTTAAATCATACTCCGCGCCCAAAAAGTGAGTTTGAATCCGTAAATTGGCAACATAGTCCCATTGGGTCTTATAAACCGCAAGAGGAAATACCAAAGTTTAAATGTAAAATTATTTCATATAAAAAAATGTTTCAAACTTTAGTTTGACACAGTTTTTCGTAAATAACTTTGTTTTCCCGTGAAAGTCTAAATTCGGGCAAAAATTTAATTCTTTTTTTCTCAAAAATTATAAAAGACGGTTAGTTGAAAATTTGTAGGTAGCTTGATTGATTCTAATTTCATACCAAAACTGAAATACCAAAGCTTGAAACTAGGAAGTCACCAAAAAAACAAAAATGTGCACAATGATGAAATCAGCTAGAACTTTTTTTATTATGATTTTTAATTTGTAAAACAATGACTAAAACCCCCACCAACCCCCCAAAAATGAGAGTAAGCCCCCCTTCCTTTTTTGGTACAGAGTTTTTACAACTTAATAAAAAACTGTGGAAAATTTCAGACTTATTTCTTTATTAGCATGATTTGTTATTTAATTTTGTTGTGCTATTTGATTTGATTAATAAAATTTCTAATTATAAAATAAAAAAATATTGTTTTAATCTGGTCAAGAATCAATTAAACACATACAAGTCATACAGCCATTACTAAGTCAGTTGGCTAAGCTATAGTTGGCTGCTAAGGCATGTCAATCAATAGCAATACACTTGCTAATATTAATATTGAATTCTTTTAAATAAATTATGTATACGTATAGAATCAAAAATGTAAAATACTATAAATGAATAAATGAATCATTATTTTCTGTGTCAATTAGTGTTAAATAGATACATACTCGCATAGCAAAAATAAATAGGTTTGTTTTACCTTCTGCAGTTTACTTTCTGAAGCATATTCGTTGTGTGCGTCATGATAGGGGCAATAAAATCGATGCTAGCGCTTCCAGTGAAAAATTTTGGCGATAAAGGAGGCTGTTATGACTAATTTGCAATACTTTACATGTTAATGTTATAGAAAATGTTAAATTAAAATTATTGAAAAACACTAATTAATTAAACTTAATGCATTAAAAATTGTGAAAATAAGAAATCAAATTGCACAAATATTATTTTTCAAATGTAAATTATCATAATTATTTATTTAAATTTGTGAGACAATAATATTAAATTTTCAAGGTAAGTCATAAATACAATCCATACAATTATATATGCATCCATACAATTCTATAATTAAAGTAGTGTATCGTTACCATGGAAACGCCTCCAAAAAAACTCATGCACGGTGCGAATAGGATGTTTGATGAGAATAACCGCCGTAGACTCTCATAGTAAGGTGTGAGAATTAAAAAAGATGAAAGTACAGTGGAACCTGGTTAAGTGAGACATCAAGGGACCTGCAAATTTGTCTCATTTATAGAGGTATTTCACTTACTCAGTGTCTCAGATATCCAGGTATAAATAAATATCTATCTCATTTACCAAGTTAGTAGTCACTGTTCAAGTTCAGGATATTCTGATAAACTTACACGTTTTAGTTTTCCTTGTCTTTATCGCGTATCTTCCCACTTTCATAAACAGATATTAACCTCGATTTTTCACGTACTGATAACGATTTGAGCATTCGTTTCGGCATTTTTCAAACAAACATCCGTATGATAATAAATAAGTTACGTGGCGGAATTTGCAGGTAGAATAAGAAAAAGTAAGAAAAAAAACAAAACGATGTTACCTCAGTTCTCAGTTACAGAGATTAATGCATATAAAATTCACTCGCTTTCTCAATTATAAAGCAAACTATGAAGATAAAATCGAAAAAACGAATCCCAGATATAGAGATTTGCTTCGTCCCACTAACAGAGGTAATTCAGCGCCAAAGTGTTGGGACCTCAGCATGAGTTCCAGTTATGAATATTTCTCACTTATCCAAGTCCCACTTAACCAAGTTCCACTGTATTAGAAAATTTTATTCAAGATAATTGTAAAAAAAATACACTTGCAGCAGGACTCAAACCCAGACCTCTTGGATTCATACCAAGCTCCTTAGCCACTTCGGTAATATGAGCTCTAGACCAGACATGGGCAAGTTATTTTAAGTCAAACTCACTATTGTTATAACTTTATTGTGTGTCTCTTTATCCAAGTCCGCATTGCTCATAGTGGAGGAAGCAAGACGGATATACGACTCTTCTACCTATCTCAGTTTCTCTAATAGTAATGAGATAGGTAGAAAAAAAAATGTTGTCTCTCTGTCTTACTCGTATTTTAGGTTGTCACTGGTTAGGTTGTCATTGACTTACTCGTATGTTAAGTTAGGAGCCTGAGGGACTTCTCTGAGCCACGTTTGCCCATGCCTGCTCTAGACATCATAATAAATAGCATAGAGATTAAATGGCCGAGCGGTCTAAGGCCTAGCCTTTGCGTGTTTGCCCATTTAGACTTAGGTTGCGGGTTCGAATCCAGGCAGCGGCAGTGTGAACAATTTATAATTAATGGGAGTGCAGAATTGATCACATTGTCGTCGCTTGGAAGTAACGAAGTAACCGACTTCACCCACATCAAAATGTAATTGTAAATATGTTTGTAATTAAATAAATAAAGATGAACAAATAATGATGTGGGTGGCCTCTGTTATAGGCGTATATGTCAGAGATACGGAGGTTAAACCCCATTATTATTATTATTATTATTATTAATAACATCGAATATGAAATAACCTATTCGCTCCGTGCGTGAGTTTCGTTTCCATGGTAACGATACACTACTTTAATTATAGAATTGTATGGATTGCATTTAAGACTTACATTTAAAATTTAATATTGTTGTTTCACAAATTTAAATAAATAATTATGATAATTTACATTTGAAAAATACTATTTGTGCAATTTGATTTCTTATTTTCACAATTTTTAATGCATTAATTTTAATTAATTCGTGTTTTACAATAATTTGACATTTCTATAACATTAACATGTAAAGAATTGCAAATTAGTCATAACAGCCCCCTTCAACGCCAAAATTTATCACTGGAAGCGCTGGCATCGATTTTATTGTCCCTACCATGACTACGCACACAACGAATACATTTAAAAAAAAGAATGAAAACAAACCTTATATTACCTTCTAAAAAATATACATACATATATTGAATAGTATACGATTGACGGACGGTTTAAGAATCGATGGCGATTATTATCAGTTGTATTATAATTAAAAATACCTCTTATCAATTTGTTAAAATACTGAATAGTGACTGTAACAAATACTTAAGTCATTATCACTAATTAATAGAATATCTTTCTTTTATTTCAGTTAATCATGAATTAGGTATGTCAGTGGTAAGTAAAACGGATTTCCATTTAAATTGATAGAACCTTAAATTTACAAGAACTTGTATACAGAGGGTGTTGTATAATTGTGTGCAGTACTTTTGCTTCCTGAATAAGCTGAGAAGAAAATGTTTACCAAATTTGGATCTGAGGTCTAATTTACAAGATAATTAACTCTTATATTAATCAATTAATAAAAAATGCATTCATCAAAATAAAATTCATCCAATAAAACACTTCTTAAATAGAGGATGTGTCTTATCATAGTGTGAAGGAGTGACCTAAATGTAAAATAACTACAAATAAAATCTTATACATCGTATCAACTTACAAGTTCAACACAATATACATAGTATGGTTTGTCCTTGAGAACACCGTCCGTTTCGTCAACTACATGCTTAAGTTATGTGATATGCCCTCGATAGGTTGCGTACAAAAAATCTGCAGACAATTGTAGAACACTCTGTATGCGTACGTTATTTAAGTTTGAAGTTCTATCATTTTATCATTTTAAATGGAAAACTGTTTTACTATCAACAAACTGTGCACACTAAACAGTGAAACAGTGACTCTGACCCCATAATTATTATTATTTATTACTGCAAAACAATTACTATACTAATTCGATTAAGTCTGAATACTTCAAAAGACTGAATAATAAAGGACTGCGTAAATTTAAAATGTTCAACATCCGTAGAGGAAATGAATTAATGAAAAAATAGACCGAAAAAAAATTTTGATTTTGTTAAGGGAAGTTAACGGAATATTTTAGGATTTCGATAAAGTCGAAAACTTAATATTTTTTAGCATTATTTTTCAGCTTTGAAAATGGATTTTTTTCGTTAGTTTCCAAAATTGTAAATATTGCAGAAACACCCGATAGCCTTTACTTGGCTCAATTAACATTTGACAGTTATTAAAAACAAAACAAACTAGATTTTCGTTTGGCAAACTTTTGGTCCTCATTATAGGACGACCTTAAATCGGGAATAGGCAAAGAAATATCGAATATGAAATTATATCCCGTCGAATGCATCCCTATATGTTCTACTACATTGAAATTATACCCATTGTAAGCTTTCTCGTTAGTCCTATAAAATATTTGAAGTATAAAGAGTTTTTATGGCCGTTTTTATGTATAAAACAAAGAAGGAATGTGTACTGTGTGTCATGGTTATGTGACTGTGTGTGATTGTGATCACATATATGATCCCTCTTTGTTTTATACATAAGAACGTCTGTAAGAACTCTTCTTATTTCATAAAATATTAATGGCTAACGATATAGTTTACAAACAGTATAATAAAATTGGTTTTGTATATTTAAATATAAAAACAGTTAAACATATATTTATAAGTTTTTCAAATAAATATTATTACAAATAATGCATGTAATTAATAAAATATTATTAACTAATTAATAAATTAACCATTTAAATGTTTAAACAAATTAGTGAACTTGATTTTATAACAAATATTATTATAATTAATATATTGATTTAATTGCTACACCATTATAAAATACTAAAACTAGTTTGTTTTTTTTTCACTCAAAATAGTTTTTTAAGTGGAAATAAAACATCTGCTATTTAAAATTTGTTGAACTTCACTTCCTCATTTTTATTTAAATTTATCGATTGGAATTTTAATTTTATTTTATTGTATTTAAAATGAAAAATGTGTATTTCATAACACGTTTCGTAGCTTGAAAATTCGAATTTGATATTTCTATTCTGACTTTATTTGGTATTTCTAAAAAAAAAAAAGTAGAAAATTCAAATGGCCCAACAAAATAAAAAATAAAAACTATTGAAAATAAATAATTGGCTGAGTTAATTGTTGAAATACCATATATAGACAGTGTCAATTACTCTGTCACATTACACATACATACATGACATACATATATATCTGATATCCCCATAGAATACATACTATACAATTTGCGTATAATTTGCGCTCTCACGGGTAAACAGTGATTACGAAAAAATGTTTCAAACAAAAGTTGTTTATTTTTTTATGACGAACATTTTTTACATTTAAACTTCTGTTCTCTAACAATTTACAATATCGATCCAAGACTCAATTGACCTATGTTGACCATTTACAAACTCGACCTTACTTTTTACGTCCTAGGCACGCTTTAAAAATTTTAGCTTTATATCTCTTTTCGTTTTTGAGTAATCGTGATGGCAGACAGACAGACAACCGTAAATGGACTTATTAGGTAATTTTACGAACACCTGTACCCTCACGGGTAAACAGCGATCTTTACGAAAAAATGTGTTAATTACATACTTTACAAGCTTTTATTTAGTTTCACCTGTCCCGTTGTCTGTCTGTAATCAAATTTGATGCACATACATTTTTTTAGTGTTAAATTAAAAATTTTAATAAAAAATACTTTTTAAGGGACAAGCTTTTATTGTACTAAAAAGTAGAAAATAGTTTTATCTATGAGTCACTCATACCCGACTATTTTTAAAAGCTTGAGGCGCTTAATATCAGGAATGAATCGAAAAAGAATTAGGCATGTGGAGTAGATTGAGGCGTTCCGATTCATTTTTGATATTTTCAATTGAACGCCGGTAGCTTTTCGAATAGTCGGGTATGAGTAACTCATAGATAAAATTATTTTCTACTTTTTAGTACAATAAAAGCTTGTTCCTTAAAAAGTATTTTTTATTACAATTTTTTTCAACAAAGTCAGAATAAGCGACTTTCAAAGAAAAAACTTCGATTTAAAATCGATACTTTTTTTTTAAAAAACATATACTGAATTTCACTCCAAAAAATTGGCTCAAGGCTATAGTGACAGTAAGTCACCCACGCGCGCATCTTAACTGATATTTTGAAGTGGTTTTCTTTTTGAATTTGTTTGCACAAATAATCGGTGATTCGAAGCTAATATTTAAACTTAAAATGTAAATATTTGCTGGAGTCAGCAAAATTTCTTTTTTTTTCCGTTGAATTAAATTATATAAACACAAGACAAAAATTAACACTGTTGGTTTAATTGAAAATAAAATAAGACACGATACTTCTGACTTCCATTATACTCGCTACTGAAAATTAAATAAGGTATCGACAAAGGAAATAGAAATTAGAAAATTTGAATCATTATCCCATGTAGATATGAAAAGTCCTAAAAAAAGTTTGTAACGCTTAGAAATTTTGATTCTACAAAAATGCTTACAATAAACAAAAGACTGTCACGTGATATAACGTTAAAGCCTTCACTTATCCTCCCTTTTGTTCACAATTTTAAGGAATTTTTCGGTGGGGAACTCTTTTGAAATGAAATTTTGCCCATGATACTCGCTGACATTGTAACTTTCTACAAGTAAAATCATTAAATTAACTTTATTTTTATACTTTTTGGATCAAAATTACCCCATCCATTGCGTTTCATCAAATTCTAAAGCAAAATTTTTTTTCTCCGATTTTCTCGATTTTTTCTATCCCCTTAAAAAAATTGCAAGAAATTGAAAAAAAGATTTTCAAGCTCCAATTTCGATAAAACTTAGTATATAAGGTAATTTTGACCCAAAAATTACAAAAATCGGGTTCATTTGTTGACTGGTTGAATAGTTTTTGAGATACAGACTAAAATCGATCCAAATATTGCGATATTCCTATAAATAATATCTATAAATAATCCATTTTCAAAATTTGCAAACAGCAAATCAAAATACTATAGGCACGCTTAGGCAGAAAAAGGTACATTAACCCTACGCCATACTATTAATTGTGAAAGTATGTTATTAAGGAGATTATATTCACGAATGTCCTTAAAAAATGAATTTAAAAAATAATATCAACAGTATTATGAAAAAATAAATTTGTTCTATTTCCCACCGTCGCGTCGATCGATAAATATTATTATTTTTTCAATTTATAATTGATCCATAAAGTAGTGTATTATTAAAATTTATATGAATCAAACTGAACATAAATACACGTTAGTCTAGGCGCCCAGCCACTTTTCGAAAGCTCTAAAACAAGCATGGGCAAATGGAAATTACAGAAACTCCTCGGACTTCTGCTACTTAAATACGAGTCAGAGAGTGATATCCTTAGCAATGACAAGCAAAAATACGAGTAACAATTTTTTTAGATAGAGAAACTGAGATAGGTAGAAGAGTAGTATACTCGTCTCTCTTCCTCCTCTATGAGCAATGCGGACTTGGATAAAGAAACACACAATAAACAATATGGCACACAATAAAGTTCTAACAATGGTAAGTTATTTTAAGTCGAAGTCACCAACTTTATTATGTGCCATAAACTTTTTTGCGTGTCTCTATATCCAAGTTCAAATTGCTCAGAGGAATGTGGACTTGGATAAAAGATGTTTCAATTTCAAATGTTTGTTCGAGTTGTGTATTTTATAAAGGACTATTTTTACATTTCAGCTTTTAAGATGAGCAATACAGACCCAAGATCCAATTGATCTATGTTGCTCATTTACGAACTCAAAATCACTTTTTACGTCCTCAGCACGTTATAAATTTCAACTTGATATCTCCTTTCGTTTTTGAATTATCGTGTTTACTGACGGACAAACGGAAATGGATTTTATAAACACCTAAACCAAAATTTTGTTCGTGGTATCAATATTTTTAAGCGTTACAAATTTGGGACTAAAATTAGTATACCTTGATATATATTTCACATATATACAGGGTATACAAATTTAAAAAAAAGGAAAGTTTTAGAAAAAATTTCCCAAACCGAAATTTTTTTTGTTATACCATGTGTATAAAATATACCAAGGTATACTAAGCTTAGTGCCAAGTTTGTAATGCTTAAAAATATAGAAGCTATGGACAAAATTTTGGTATAGGTGTTCATAAAATCACTTAATAAGTCCATTTCCGGTTGTCTGGTTGTCTGTCTGTCGTCTGCCCGTCTGTCATCGCGATAACTCAAAAACGAAAAGAGATATCAAGCTGAAATTATTATAGCGTGCTTAGGACGTAAAAAGTGAGATCGAGTTCGTAAACGAGCAACATAGGTCATCATCTTGTAAACCGTTATGAGACAGAACAAAAGTTTAAAAGTAAAAAATGTTCCTCCTGGGAATACCAGTTATGTATGTGTGACATTTATGTATAATGTGACATAGTAATCAACACTGTCTATACATGGTATTTCAACAATTAACTCAGTCAATTGTTTGTTTTCACTTGTTAATAAATTTGACACCAATTTAGAGCCAACCATTCATAAAAAAATTTGAAAAAAAAAACATGGATGCAACAATCATTATCTACGAAATGGATAATTTGGCTCCTAGAGTAACCATAAATAGACTTTCCTTTCACTTCAAAAAAATAAGTTCTTTTTTCATCGATGTACTACAATAAGTGTAATATAGAAAAACATAGTGCTATTACAATATTGTTAGACTATTCTTTTCAACTTCCAATCAGTGTAAAACAGGTGTACAGTACGTTACAAAAAGAACATACTCAATATAAATTAAACAACAGATTGTTACTTAATCCTGACGTACAGGATGTTTTAATAATTTTAAAGGTATTATGTAATATTGATTGCCAATAAAATTTTATATGAAGTTTAAAAATTATTTTCCTGTAAAAATTAAAAATTTAATAACACAGTCAAACGTTTGTATTTGAAAGTTATATCAGAATAGCTAGATATTTAAGTTAGTTTTTCTTCCTCTATTAAAAATTTCATAGATGAAAAATTGCTTTTAGGGGATCCAAAACAGTTGCGGTGAATTATTTTCGGATTCTTCTACTGGGCTACAAAAATTTACGCAGAGGAGAAAAGTTGAAGACACAAATTTGACAACAACATTTCAAATTTCAAACCGTTTTGAAATAACTGTCCAATACTACAGCTGACCCTAGTATTATTGTTTAGTATTGTTATATTTTATTTATACTTAAATAAAGTACCCTTACCTATAGGTTCAAAGTCCACTCATTTGCTTTAAAAGACTCATTTACTGTAAAATTCTTTTCAAGTAATTTAAGGATGTATGAGCATGGTAGTGGAGGCACAAATTTAAAAATAGATATTTTCAATTTTGATGATAAATTTATATTATTACTTGACGATATAAGACGAAAAGTAAGAATAAAATTTTTCGATATCTGGCTTAATTTTCAAAATATCGAAAATTGAAAATTTTGTTTAATTATTTAGCTTTCGATATTTCGAAAACCAAGACACATATCGAAAAATTTTATTCTTATTTTTCGTCTACATTCATGAAGTTATAACAAAATTAATCATCAAAGTTGAAAATAAGATAAAAATAATTTCAACCCTTAATCTACCCTGCTCTTACATCCCTTATATGGACGGTGACACTTAGTTTTTTTCTTTTCTAATTCATTGCTAATATGTTTACTTTCTATTAAAAAGTTTTTTTAAAATTTGTTTTCATTCATTCCAAATGAAAATTATCAAAAACTTCCAAAATATGTCGTTTTTTGAGATTCCTCCATAAGAGCCAATGTATTTTATATCGATTTTTAATGACTTTTTTCTTAAAAATTTGCACGGATACCTAAGCTGAAATTTTAACCACATAATCTTTGTGTAAAAGACTACCTACAAACAAATTTTGAGCCTTTAAATAAAACATTGTTATCATGCTCATACATCCTTAACTAAGAACAAGTACATCTATTAGTTTTTTGAAAATTTCTGACATCAAGTTTTTTTTTTTAGAATTAAAAAAGCTTGTTAAAAACACAACGCCTTCTATGTGCCCTATTGCTAATTACTCGAACTTTAATTAAATTTATCTTGAATTAAAGACGGTCATATAAAAAAAATTAAAATCTTCTGACATTATGCCAACAGCGACACAACAACCTTAAGTTTAAGATTGCAAATCTTGATTTGAGCTAAAGAAACTATTAGTAGATAGGTGATGACGTGAATGAGGCCATTTATAACAAAGAATTAAATTAAAATGATAAATATTGTTTGTCAATTATCATTAAGAATACAATGTTTAATTTATGCAGGTGAAATTAATAAATAACCTCCTTTTATTTGAAATCGATTACTGATCAATATAAAAAGCAAACTTATGAGTAGCAAAACTCTATCACTAAGGTCATATTCCCAACCCCCACTCCCATTCATTAAATAGTAGTACTTAGATGACCGAGCTTCACTCCGTGTTTTTTGAGTTAAAAAAAGGCATAAATTTAATCACTAGTATTCGCACCGTGCGTGAGTTTTATTGGAGGCGTTTACATTGTAACCATACACTACTTTAATTATAGAATGGATGCTTATATAATTGTATGGATTGCATTTATGACTTACATTGAAAATTTAATATTATTGTCTCACAAATTTAAATAAATAATTATGATAATTTACATTTGAAAGATAATATTTGTGCAATTGGATTTCTTATTTTCACAATTTTTAATGCATTAAGTTTAATTAATTAGTGTTTTTCATTAATTTTAATTTGACATTTTCTATAACATTAACATGTAAAGAATTGCAAATTAGTCATAACAGCCTCCTTTATGGCCAAAATTTTTCACTGGAAGTGCTGGCATCGATTTTATTATCCCTACCATGATTACGCACACAACGAATAAGAATCATTTAAAATGTCTCCACAGAAATATCAATTTGAATGTCCCGGTTTTATTTCATCGCCAATAAATGCCAGGAAGAGTCATATTTTGCAGTCAATGTTTCAGTTTTTCCTGAAAACACGGATAAAACGAAAAAATAAAAGACATTTCCAAAGCCCCATCAATTGCGTGTAATTAAATGGATTTATAACGCAACCCATTCCCTCGCGGTTGACTTTCGATACATAGCAAGTCTATATTTTTGGAGAAAATATAACTTAAAATACAAATTCAATTGATTTTATTCATAAATTACATACATACATATTAACGTACACTTCAAATCAAATAAATTGAACTCAAAGATAAACATCAAAAATTTTGAATCATCTTAAGTTATTTTTAAACCATGTATGTATGAAATATATCATAGTATATTAAGTTTAGTCCCAAGTTTGTAACGCTTAAAAATATTGATACTAACAACAAAATTTTGGTAAAGGTAATCACCTAATTAGTCCATTTTCGATTGTGTGTCCGTGTGTCCATCTGTCTGTCAACACGATAGCTAAAAATGAAAAAAGATATCAAGCTGAAATTTTTTTGCGTGCTTAGGACATAAAAAGTGAGATCGAGTTCGTAAATGAGCACCATAGGCCAATTGGGTCTTGGGTCCTTAGAACCCATCTTGTCAAAAAATGTTCCTTATACAAAAATTAACAACTTTTGTTCGAAACTGTTTTTTGTAAACATCACTGTTTACCGACGAGGGCGTAAATAAGATGCACGTTGTATGGTATGTATTTTATGGGAAAATTAGTTATGAATGTGTGGCCATCTAAGAGTGACTATCTTTCTTTACTTACATGACGTCAAAAGCAAACGATTGCGTCATTCACACTGTCTATACATGGTATTTCAACAATTAAGTCAGTAAATTTTTTGTTTTCACTTGTGAAAAAATATTTTTCGATATCTAGAGAAATTTTCAATATATCGAAAAATTGTATTCTTATTTTTCGTCTACATTCATGAAGTTATAACAAAATTCATCATCAAAGTTGAAAATAAGGTACAATTAATTTCAACTCTAATGTGTAAAATGGCTTTGGCGCCCGTACTACCTTAAATAAACGTGTGTTTATTATTAGAATCTTTGCTCTGTGATATGAGAGGCAAGTTTTGTAGCTCACAAATTTTTTTTTCTTACAAAGGACACATGATAAAAAACAATTTAAAATTAATTGTTTCGGTTAAGAAATTCATTGTTCAAGGCTATTTTGGCATCCATAAATTATTATAAGAATATCGAAAAAAAAATAATTTATGAATATTTAGTATTAAAAATATTAAAATTTATTTAATCTTTTTAAGTAATTCCGTTTCAATATTCATCTATAATAATCTTATTTCAACTCAATTTTCAACATAGTACAAACCGAACCCTTTCTATTTTTAACACACACTTGATAAGTCTTGTTTTTTTTTAATGGTTTTTGATGATGTAATAACAAGTATTAACACAAATATGTCACCTTTGGTCGTTAAGGTTCACCATATGTTCAAGGCAAAAATATTTTTGATTAAAATTTAGCCGTTGAACTGAATATAAATTTTTATTTTTAAATTACGCAATTTTTTTTGTTTATTTCCGTAAATTGTATAATATCTAAACGCGCAATTCTATTGAGGCAACTTTGAGGCAATAAGTGACATTGACGTATGCTACACACAGTCTTTCAATGGAAGGGACCATGAAGGTTATAAAGAAGGAGAACGATCGCTATGTACTAAAGCATTAGCGCACCTGTCCCTGAAAATTTGTAGAATTTATAGTTCATTTTCAGCCACCAGCCGCGCTGTCGCCGGTAAGTAGTATATTAGCGCACAACAGCCCGCATTTAATGAGACAACTTAGCGATCCCAGCGCCTTACTTATTTTTTCCAAATATTGGGGACAATATTTTCTATTGCGATCGTTCTCCTTCCTTATAGCCTTCATGGAAGGAACACAAAGTGACAAAAAATATACAGAATGTTCGATTTACATTTAGGCATATAAATATCACTAGTATGACAGAATACATGCGTTAAGCAATGTATCTAAGTGAGAGGTATTATAGGTGTTATATGAAATTGTAAAAGTGACTTGTATCATGGCTTATCTGTTGTAGTTCATCTATTCAACTAAGAAACTCCCACTCTCCAAGCGTCTTACAACTATCTCAACGCATATCGAAATTTCAACACATGTATATAATACCTCTCACTTAGATCCATTACTTAACGCATGTATTCTGTCATACTCGTGATATTTACATACCTAGATGTAAATCTAACATTCTGTATATCCTTGTCGCATGCTACAAGTTGCTGCTGTTTTCTGTTCATTGTGTCATCTATCGACAAAATTCAACGTGTCGAACAGCGTCGTCGTCTATCCAATAATCAACGGATCGGTGCGGTTTGTAGCGGGCAACATTTTTTGGATGAACGAAAAAACTTCACTTTTGATTGACGATTATCACAATTCCCCGAATTATGGAATAATAAAATCGTCGAATACAAAGACAGGGTCCGATCTAGCTATTTAGCCGCTCCAGGCAAAAATAATATTTGCCGTTCGTTACACTAATTCCATATACAGTGTTTTTTTTTTTAAGATGACATGCTTGAAACTCGATAAATAAATTTCCTGAGAAAAATGTTTCAAACAAAAAATATTGGCATCTTATACCGGCATCGAATTCGATCTAAGTTTTCAGGTTCAATTAAAACCTCCCTGTGATTCATAACTGACAAACATAAGGAAACGATTTAAATTAGAAAGTTGTTCTTTATAAATACGTAAACATATTTTTTTTTTGAAACATTTTTTTTGTAAACCGAATAGTTTTAGACAGAAATTTATAGCAAAAATCTAGCTTTTAGTGCGTTTGCTCATTCAATTTAAACAAAAAGTGTCGTTATAGAAAAACGAACCACTTTTATTGAATTTATTGGAAAATTTTTTTCGAAGAGTGACATTTCGAAGAAACAATTATATGAAATAACAATTTTGGGTAAAACTTTTCAGTCCGCTCTAAACTGTACGATTTTGGAAAAGTGTTTCGAACAAAAAGTGTTACTTCTTAATCAATAATAACTTTTAATTTAAAGTGTTCATCTATTGATTACCAGGTTATGGAATAGAGTGAGCTCGAAAACCTAGAACACATTTAATGTCTGCGTTAGATGTGCGCCTACACACCCAACGTTTTTCGCTTGAAGCATTTTTATCGATAAAAGTTATTTTTCTAGTTTCAAGCATATGTCAACTTAAAAAAGAATGACACCCTGTGTACAGGGTATTCGTTGTGTGCGTAGTCATGGTAGAGACAATAAAAACGATGCCAGCGCTTCCAATGAAAATTTTTGGCATTAAAGGAGGCTGTTATGACTAATTTGCAATTCTTTACATGTTAATGTTATAGAAAATGTCAAATTAAAATGATTGAAAAACACTAATTAATTAAACTTAATGCATTAAAAATTGTGAAAATAAGAAATCAAATTGTACAAATATTATTTTTCAAATGTAAATTATCATAATTATTTATTTAAATTTGTGAGACAATAATATTAAATTTTCAATGTAAATCATAAATGCAATCCATACAATTATATATGCTTCCATACAATTCTATAATTAAAGTAGTATATCGTTACCATGGAAACGCCTCCATAAAAACTCACGCACGGTGCGAATATGTATTAAATGTGTAGTTTCGCTTTAAGAAATAGATTCCATTGATGTTTTTTCAGTGTTTTATTTTATTTATAAATTATAATGAATTTTTCCACACAATCCCTGTTTTCGGCCCTGGTCTTATTCAGTCTCGATTATTGAGATTACTCTATAGATCCAGAACCACCCACCCCTCTGATTCGGGTTCTGAATATAAGCTTTTTTTAATAAGGTTTTTTTTGTTCTAATAACGGATCTACCCATCCCAGCGAAAGTTTTTGTTAACAAAATTTGTAGGCAAAACCACGCACGTTTTTTCTGTTTCATTTAATTCAAATTTGATTGTGATGATGTCGCAAGTTAAACAAAAAAAAAAAAAAAAAAAAAATCATTGTAAATCGTGATTTCAAAATATTTTTAAGTGCCCATGGTCATTTTTAAAATAAAAATGGACACGCCCTATTGAGTCGATTTAACTTAACAAGTGTGTGCTTATTATTCGGGTGAATGGATTTGTAAATTTTTGATTAACACAAAATTTAAATATTACCAGTGTGTTCTTTGACGAATCAAAAACGGTCTCATAGGGTGGGCCCCATCATCTGTTGTTTCTTTTTACGATTGCTATTCAAAATGTACCGTTCAATATATTCAACTGATTGACGTTTTGTTTAAAGCTAACCGCACACGGTCAATATTGTTGAACAACATACAGTGGAACCTGGTTAAATGAAACATCAAGGGACCTGCAAATTCGTCTCACTTATAGAGGTATTCCACTTATGTAGTATTACATAAGTATCAGAGAGTTCCATTAAAAGAGGTCAGAATACAGATTATTTCAATTATAGAGGTGCGATTATTAAATAAAATAACTTATTATCAATATCATTGCTGCTATCTATAATTAAAGTAGTGTATCGTTACCATGGAAACGAAACTCACGCACGGAGCGAATAGAGGTTTGCTTCGTCCCACTAACAGAGGTAATTCAGTGCCCAAGTGTTGGGACATCGGCATGAGTTCCAGCTATGGAAGTTTCTCACTTATCCAGGTCCCACTTAACCAATTTCCACTGTATTGTATTCGTCTAAGTAGATTAATGACTCGGTAAAATCCGTCATTGAGCATGAATAGTTTTCGCATGGAAAATATTTGCAGGATCCCGTTTAAAAAAATTGACAATAAAAGACGAAATGTGAGAGTAAAATTTTTAGATATCTGAAGTAATTTTCAAAATATTGAAGATTAAAAATTTTGTTAAATTATTTAGCTTTCGATATTTCGAAAATCGAGGCAGTTATCGAAAAATTTTATTCTTATTTTTCGTCTACATTCATGTTAAGTTATAACAAAATTCATCATCAAAGTTGAAAATAAAGTACAAAAAATTTCAATCACAAATCTAAACTTGCTATGGTGTTCGTACAACCTTAAGATTCAATTTTACCTATGCAAAAAGTTCCAACTTTGGTAACGAATATCTTTTTTAATAGACTGACTAAAAATTTAGCAATTCTCAAAGGGACGGTTATTTTTAACATATACTTAAAATTTTATTTCATTCTGTAAAAAAATGAGTTTAAAAACATTCTACCTTAAATTAGAGTCGTGGAACACGAATTTATCCACGTGTGAAATCAATAAAGAAACAATATTGGGATCAGTGTGTGTGCTCTAATGGTAATCAAATATGGATCGTAGATCGTGTAACGTATAGGTGTAGGTGGATGGGTTAGTTCCACTTTCTCTTCTAAATGTTCCAAATCAAGTTTTTCAATACAATTTATTGAAGTAACTAAAATAATAAAAAAAACTAATATTATTATTAAGTAATATTATTAAATGTTTTGAATCAAATATATGTCTATAAACTACAATGCATGCGTGCATACCATATACTTAATACAGTATCATTGCCATCTATTGATCTTTAGCAAGATTAGACAAACTTAAAACAAATGAACATATATGCCAAAAATTATTATTATACCATGCATATATGTAATATGCAAGGTGTACTAAGTTTAGCCCCAAGTATGTAACGCTTAAAAATATTGATGCTAGGAAAAAAATTTTGGTATGAATGAAATCACCTAATAAGTCCTTTTTCGGTTGTCCGTCCGTCTGTGAACACGTCAACTCAAAAATGAAAAAAGATATCAAGCTGAAATTTTTACAGCGAACTCAGGACGTAAAAAAGTCAGGTCAAGTTCGTAAATGAGCAACATAGGTCAATTTTGTGTTGACCAATGTTCCTTATAAAAAAATAAACAACTTTTGTTTGAATAATTTTTTCGTTAACATCACTGTTTACCTGTGAGGGCGCAAATTGGGCGTAAATTGTATAGTATGTATTATATGGGGATATCAGTTATGTATGTGTGACATGTACGTATGTGTAATGTGACAGAGTAATCGACACTGTCTATGTTTGGTATTTCAACAATTAACTCAGTCAATTGTTTGTTTTCACTTGTATTTAAATTATTTTTAAAATTATTAAAAAAATCGCTTTAAAACATGAATAAATAATTTTAAAAAACGACTGCCCTGCCAAAAAAACGAACTAAATAGTAACTTTGATAGCGAATAATTTTTTTAAATTATTTAGCAATTCTCAAGAGGGCGGTTATTCTTGACATCTACTCAAAATTTAATTCCATTCTGTAAAATAGTGGATTAACGTACATTCTATCTTAATACCGCTGCATAATGGAGTATTTATCACAAATTTTCGGACATAATATAATGAAGGGATTTTTATGCTCAAAAGTGATTCAAAAATTTGTTTAATTGTTTTTGCTTCTCAGCCATTTTTTTCCTTATCTATGCTTGCTTTTATTTAAACGTAAAGTTATTTTGAAATTATAAGTTACAATCTTGGTCTTCTTTTTGACTTTGAACTTAACCTATCTTATTCTCTATCCTTATTCTAGTCTTAAAATAAAAGGCGCAAGTTCACGCAAGATTTTTTTTTTTTGTTAACATGTTCTAGCATACTTAAACTTTTTCCTGTTACAAAAAATTTTACCGGACAAAAAAAGGCACATAAACAAAAAGCTTTAAATTTGATCAATTTAGTGAAAAAAAAGTTACCTTTTTTAACCGCAAATATGAATCATAAATTTTTAATTATATTAATAGAGACATTAACCTTAAATACTAATCAATAAAGCACAAACCTTCGTCTTCAATATAAAAAGAAAGTCCTTACTTAATTGCACCAAATAACACAGTAAACGTAAATTGAATGACACGGTAAATCGAGAGCAACAACAATAATAACATGCATCCGTAAGAGCAGGTAAATTGCGGCCTACAAAACAGACGAAGGGTGAAGTTAAGATAACTCAAGTGACCTATTTGTGATGGAGTGGTTATCTTACTACCCCAAAAAACAACTTTCAATGCAAAACAAAAGAGTTGAGTTTTCTGACTTTTCACTGTGCGCTGTATACTTCATTTCTACTAGCAATATATACTTTACTAGGTATATGGTTTGAATCATACAGACGGTTTACCTGCTGATAAACTTGCCTGGTCTGCTTGTAAACTTCACAACAATTTTTAACAAAAAGTGAATAAATATGGCAAGTCATTTTTATAGTTTGCGTACAACTGTGTGCGTGTGTTTGTGTATATGTCCGTCTGTTTACAGTCAGTATTGTATCGTTCGTCATCATTTGTAGTAACTGCTTCTTTCAGAGTGAGGTGTATCTAGTGAGGAGGCAACGTGTACTTAGAGCGAGATACTAATCGGGGCTAAGTGTGCTGATCATACTAAAGAAAAGCTAAAAACAGTCAAAGATTGAAAAATTTGAATAGTAAGACGAATTTGAAGGCGCTTTCTACATTCGATTCTTAAGAATGTCAGGAAATTTTGTGACCCAAATAAATTTATAAGAAATTAAAAATATGCAATTTTCATAAATAATATGCATTTTATAATTGCATTTTAAATTAACTGTAAATATACTAAATTCCCAATTCGGTTAATATTGATGATTATTCCAAACTTGTTACTCGGGGGTTCTTGAGATCGCTGAACACGAATATCTTGGTCTCTAAAATTGATCTCCCCGGTATTTGGTGCCCACGGTAAACGATATCCCCGTCATCTACTGGAGTTTTCGGAAAATTCGTTATATAATCGATTCAAACTCGTTACTCAGGGGTACAAAGAGTACTCGCAGTACTACAATCTTCTCGAATTTTTCAAAGGTAGTACCTCATAAAAAATCGCTAAAACTCGAGAAAAACTAAATTGGATAAAAACATTGTCTCCGTCAAATTCTGCAACTTTTGTTAAAGTTATTTTTACGAAAAAAAAAAAACGAAATATTTAGGTGCAGAGATTAAAATGGCCCATTCCGCATATCCAGAAATCCTTTAGTGTTCTGGGGACTACACAACGGGTTTATAACACAACCCACCCATCTCCGTTAACCTTCAATATAGTGTTCGGGGAAAATATGACTAAAATACAAGTGAAAACAAACAATTGACTGAGTTAACTGTTGAAATACCATGTATAGACAGTGTTGATTACTCTATCACATATTCCTATACATGTCACACATACATAACTGATAATCCCATGTTCATACATACTATAAAATTTGCATCTAATGTGTGCCTTCGTGAGTAAACAGTGATGTTTACAAAAAAATGTTTCAAACAAAAGTTGTTTATTTTTTTATAAGAAACATTTTTTATATTTAAGCTTTTGTTCTATCTCTAACGGTTTAAAAATGGGTACCAATGAAGCTCATTTACGAACTCGACCTCACTTTTAACGTCCTGAGTGCGTTGTAAAAATTTCAGCTAGATATCTTTTTTCGTTTTTGAGTTATCGTGTTGGCAGACAGACGGACAGACAACTGAAAATGGACTAATTAGATGATTCTATGAACACCTATGATAAATTTTTTTTCGTAGTATCAATATTTTTAAGCGTTGCAAACTTGGGACTAAACTTAATATACTATGTATATTTCATAAATACATGGTATAATAAGTAACAATTTTGTGGAATACTCAAAGCTAAGTAGTGCCCCCTTCCCCATGGTTAACAAATTAAATGTATGATTGTGTATCACAAGTTTGATATTTTTAGAGTTGATAGTTGTAGTAAAGAAACATTGGATTGTAAAAATGTAAATAACATAAGTAAGTATTGGTATTGGAGAACAACTGTGGCTGTTTTTAATTCTATATATGGATGTTTATTTATGGTCTCACCAGCACCACTTACAGTCTTAGTTAGTCTTCTTATTCTTACAAACACAGAACTTGTTATTTTAATTACTGCACATACTCACATACTCACAGTCACAGATATAAAAATCTACAGCCAAAATCGATTGTAAGGACATTGACGCGACGTCGTTATATCCGAAACATATTTAAGGATGTATGAGCATGACAACAATGTTTGATTTAGAGGCTCAAAATTTGTTTGTAGGTAGTCTTTTACTCAAAGAATATGTGGTTAAAATTTCAGCTTAGGTAACCGTGCAAATTTTTAAGAAAAAAGTCATTAAAAATCGATATAAAATACATTGGCTCTTATGGAGGAATCTCAAAAAACGACATATTTTGGAAGTTTTTGATAATTTTCATTTGGAATGAATGAAAACAAATTTAAAAAAAAAACTTTTTAATAGAAAGTAAACATATAAGCAATGAATTAGAAAAGAAAAAAACTAAGTGTCACCGTCCATATAAGGGATGTAAGAGCAGGGTAGATTAAGGGTTGAAATTATTTTTATCTTATTTTCAACTTTGATGATGAATTTTGTTATAACTTCATGAATGTAGACGAAAAATAAGAATAAAATTTTTCGATTTGTGTCTTGGTTTTCGAAATATCGAAAGCTAAATAATTAAACAAAATTTTCAATTTTCGATATTTTCAAAATTAAGCCAGATATCGAAAGATTTTATTCTTACTTTTCGTCTTATATCGTCAAGTAATAATATAAATTTATCATCAAAATTGAAAATATCTATTTTTAAATTTGTGCCCCCACTACCATGCTCATACATCCTTAAATAGCGATATCCCTTTTTATTTAAATGGTATAATTATCACTGGAAGCAAATAGAAAAATAAGCTATTTTATAAAAAAAAAAAAGTAATATTTCGGGTTTAGGGAAGCCACCTGCACTGACGGCCGGGTTTTTGAAAATTTTGCCGGATCACCGCGTGGTCAGGGTCGAAAAAGCAAAAATTTGTATTATGATTGCTGAATCGCCACCACGATGGATTTGACCTTAGCAACTAGAGTAGTGAGAATTGATTTTGTTCATGATTTTAGTGTTTATAGGACTTTTCAGCTTATTTTGTTGGTATCACGGTAAGAAGTCGTTTGTAAAACTTTTATATTCTTTCGATTTAAGTCACGTACGTGTAGAATTTTCATGATTGTTCGTTTTGCTCGAGCCATGCTTGTGTAAAATTTTTATGTCTGTACCTTGTGATTAAGTTTTGATAGATACTTAAGGATTAATGCCAACACAAACTAACTGATATTTTTCGTGCAAAATGATGGACAAATTTCTAATATATTGATATATTTTTTATGTAGTTGAAATAAATTAAATATGACGAAATTGGACTTTTACACAATTTGACCTGCCGCATATTTAAGGGTTCAGTGGAAGGGAATAGCATTTTGTTCGACTTACTGAGGATTACGACTTAACGAGATTCGAGCTATCGAGGTTCCACTGTAAAATATATATGGGTCGTTATAGATGACTGATTCTAATGAAAGGTGGTCACCATAACCGATATGTTGTTTTATCCGATCTTATATTCACATATATATTGATAATTCAGTTTATACGTTAACATCGAGTCATCGTAATAAACGATGTCGCTATAGTTGATTTTGACTGTATCAACGTAATGTAATGTGTATTGATTGAAAAGTAATCTAAACTTTTAATTATTAATTGATAATTAAATTCCATTTTTATTTTAATTAATATTATATATGGTTTTTGATTTAATTTCATTTTTTTTTCTTCTGGCGAACTTGATTTTGTTTTTTGGAAATTACTTTCTTTAACTGAAGATTCCTGGAGGTGAAGTTGTAATCTGATAGAAAAAGATTTGTCATTTTGATGATCTTAGATCTGTTTGGGCTATACCAGGACTCATTTTGAGGATAAAGAAGTGTTCATGAATATTCTATACTTTCAAGATGCAAAGCGCTATTTTATGCAAAGTGTTTTTAAACCAAGATGATGGCCTTTCTCCAAGGGGTAGCATCCCGCCTTTCCAAATTTAAACTTATCTTGACCACTCTAACCGTAACCAAAAAGTCGAACTTTTCCCAACAAATGCGATTTAAAAAACTAGGATGACTGTTATATACGTTTTTTAAAACGATAATTAATTTTTTGCAAATCGTATATTACAATTAAGTATTCGCACCGTGTGTGAGTTTTATTGGAGACGTTTCCATGGTAACAATACACTACTTTAATTATAGAATTGTATAGATGCATATATAATTGTATGGATTGCATTTATGACTTACATTGAAAATTTAATATTATTGTCTCACAAATTTAAATAAATAATTATGATAATTTACATTTAAAAAATAATATTTGTGCAATTTGATTTCTTATTTTCACAATTTTAATGCATTAAGTTTAATTAATTAATGTTTTCCAATAATTTGAATATGACATTTACTATAACATTTGCATGTAAAGAATTGCAAATTAGTCATAACAGACTCCTTTAACCCCAAAATTATTCACTGGAAGCGTACGCATTGATTTTATTGTCCATACCATGACTACGCACACAAGTATAGGTACATTGCACTTAAACAATTAACTAGGTTAGGTTGGGTTGGGTTTATATTGGCTGTCCACGACACACTTAGGCTATAGAGAACCTTTGTGATTTCATATATGTGTTTTACCACCTTTCCGCTGATAATTTCATTTATCAACTCCTCAATTTCAGAGGCTGAGTGCACCTCCTTCATGCATATACCATAAACTACACCAGCCCATCACAACTATTAATTAAATTAATTTTGTTGCAACGGCGGGAATCAAACCCGCTACCCGAAGTATACCGCGGACGGAATTGGTTACGCCTTAACCAACTGTGCTAATAGGGCGACAAACAATTAACTATGTTGATACATTTGTTGTTGCACTAATTTTCTTAGTGAACTACAAACCAGTAAACAATAATACTGAATATTGTTTTGTGAATGGTCACAGATATTTGATTGCAGGCAGAGTAAAGTGAACAAGTTTGAAATACGATAACCCATATCTACATAACAAAATAAATGACGCGACTGTTCAATGTTCGTACTTCGTACATGTTTGAATGTTCTCTGAAGTGTAGCGCTTCAGCTAACAGCTAACAGCTTCAACTTCTTTATACCATGTATATATGAAATATACATAGTATTATAAGTTTAGTCCCAAGTTTGTAACGCCTAAAAATATTGATGCTACAAAAAAAAAATTGGTATAGGTGTTCATAAAATCACCTAATTAATCCATTTTCGGTTGTCCGTCCGTCCGTCCGGCCGTCCGTCCGTCCGTCTGTGGTCACGATTACTCAAAAACGAAAAGAGATATCAAGCTGAAATTTTTACAGCGTGCTTAGGACGTAAAAAGTGAGGTCAAGTTCGTAAATGAGCAACATGGGTCAATTGGGTCATGGGTCCGTAGTACCCATCTTGTAAACCGTTAGAGATATAATAAAAGTTTAAATGTAAAAAATGTTGCTTACAAAAAAATTAACAACTTTTGTTTGAAACATTTTTTTGTAAACATCACTGTTTACCCACGAGGGCGTTAATTAGGTACAAATATTATAGTATGTATTAATATAGGAATATCAAAGTGAATATCTTTTGTTATTTACATGACGTCAAAAAAAACAAACGATTGCGCATCAACACTTGCGCATTATATGAGAATATCAGTTAAATATATCAGATATGTATGTATGTGAAATGTGACAGAGTTATCAACACTGCCTATACATGGTATTTCAACAATTAACTCAGTCAATTGTTTGTTTTCACTTGTTTCTCAACTTAACTTATATTATTATTTGACGACATTTAATATTTTATTTATATATTTAATTTTACGTATCTTTAAACAAGAAGGCATGTCAACAATTTAATTAAATACAAACTGAGCCATAACGAGATAAACAGTTTATTTTATACCATGTACTAGAGTGATACCCACCCGCTTCGCTAGGTTTAAAAGTAAAGATTGATAAAGATTGCTCTTGCTTATCCCCTTCCTATAACACTCGAAATAATGGTAAGGATTGTTTTACACAGGTAAAATATATGTATGGTTTTCTTTTTTTTTAAATGTAGAATAGTCGTATTTATTCATTGAATATATCAGAAAAGATGGCCGTGAAATATTTTATATTGACTATTTGTACAGAAATCTGTAATTTATGGTAATCTATATATATAAAAAGAGAGTGTTTGTTTGTATGTCCCCGATTTTCCCTAAAACTAACCATTGACCTTCGGTAGGGGATTATGTCATTGGGTAGCCCTTAGGCTCCCATTGTGTATAAGGGAGTTTGGTGGGGGTGGAATTAAAAATGATCTAGAAATTCATAGAAAATAGATTAAAAAAATAGTTCTAATAGTACAATAGGCCCCACTGTCAATAGTACTGTCTGTCGAATTTTCTAGAATTTTCTCGAACATTCTGGAATGTTCTATGGATTTCTATCGAATTTTCTAGAATTTTCTCGAACATTCTGGAATGTTCTATGGATTTCTATCGAATTTTCTAGAACTTTCTCGAATATTCTGGAATGTTCCATGGGTTTCTATCGATCTTTCCCTTACTTTTCCGTACACACAGAGAGTGTAAACATAATATTGGGATCGGCCAAAAAAATCTCACTGTTCCGTACACACAGAGAGAATTAAAAACAAAGTCTTTCATTTAACAATATTGATATTTAAATGTGCAAAAACAACCCAGCGAAGCGGGTTTAACAGCTAGTGTCAAATTAAATTAAATTTAAATTTTTTTTTATTAATATATCTTATAACTATTGAGAAATAAATTACATCTCATGTGTTATTCTGAAGTATGAGGTATATTGCTGTACAGTTTCATTAAAAACCATTCGCTAGTTTTAGCGTGAACAAACAAACAAACAAACATGCTTACTTTGGCATTTATAATATATAGAGATAGAGATATATAAAATATATCAAGGTATACTAAGTTTAGTCCCAAATTTGTAACGCTTGAAAATATTGATGTTACCAACAAAATTTTGGTATGGGTGTTACGATAAAATCACCTAAAGAATCCTTTTCCGATGGTCTGTCTGTTCGTCTGCCTGTCTTATCAAGATGATAACTCAAAAACGAAGAGATATCAAGCTGAGTGCTTAGGATTTAAAAAGGGAGGTCGACTTCGTAAATGAGCAAAATAGGTTAACTGAGTCTTGGATCTGAAGGACACATTTTGTAAACCGTATACAATACTTATTACAAGAAAAATGTTTAAAATAATTAAAAAATATTAATTAAATATCTATTCAAACTGTATATTCACTTATGCCGTTTTCTGTATGATGCATTTAATATAATTAATAATTGTTGCAATTGTTTTCATAGTCCAGTTACTCTATTACGAGCTATTTAAGAAGGGATGGACCTTTTAAACAGTGCAAGGCTATATGATTTTTGGTAAAAACTGAGCATTTCAGGCAAAAAATACTTCTGATGAAAGTTTTTAAAATACTTATCTTTGTTTTCCGTCTTCTAGTGAAAATTATAAGCTCTACAACTTTATACTGAAAGTTTTTCCTCTAAAATTCATTGATTAAATTCTAAAATACTGCGGAAAAAGGAGAATTTTTCCGAAACCATTTTTTTTCTGCACATATGGAACTGTTTATTTATACAGGTAAAAAGCTTAAACGTAGCATAGATGGAATTAGTGCCTCCAAAACTTCAGTGAAGAGAGGTTTTCAAAAAAATTTTAACCGAAACCAAAATCAATATGTCATTTAGGCTCAATACCTTTGAAGGGTCGTAACTCGGAAGAGAAGGGTTTTTTAAGGGTTGAGTAAAGAAGAACTTTTGATCAACATGGTCAAAACAACCTTAATCCATAGTATTCAAAAAATTTTAACCGAAACAAAAAATCAATATATTGTGCCCGGGGTCCTTTCACCTAATTTGATAAGAGTAACATTTAAACAAAAATTACGCCTTTTACCGAAAGTTGCTGTCCCGTTCATACTTCCTTAACTATAATTACTATTAAATATTTAAAAGAGTGATGATAGAATGAAAGATGCGCGAGGGGGGGGGGGGGTGAATGGTTGATTGATTAATTAAATTATATGGTTTTATTACTATTAGATTCACATCTTTACGCAAAAATGATTAATAATTTATTTTATTGTTTACATTTAAAAATTAATTTTTTTCCCGCCACGGGCAATTGGTTACCTATTTATTAAACACACTATACAATGTAATTGCACTTAAATAGCATTTGACAAGTTTATGTCAAGACAAGCGTCGATTAAAGTGACGATAACTGAATTAATTGTTTGAATACCCTGCACATGCTTGAATGCTAATGTTAGAAATGTTTATTATTAAAAAAAGGTAACACCTTCAGTTAATGTAAATTAGTGATTCCATTCTATGGGTGATTCCATGAAAAAGTATACCTATCATGAATGGAAAAAAAATTACTCTCTTTTTGATGGCAAAAATACTTTTGCATCGTGCTGACATTGTAATTCATTTAGCTTTTACTCTCTCAAAGTAGTTCGGTCATCGCATGACCAGTCAAGTTAGCAACTAATTTATATTCATTGAACTTAAAGTTATGAATAAAAATAATATTTGTATCACGTAAATGTTTTTTAATGCTTTAAAAATATCGTTAAAGATAAAATTTATACGTCAATTTGATTAATTTTTAATTGTTATGCGAATGAATTATGGGTTCTCAAAAAATAAAAACAAATCTAAATATGGCAAAAATAATTTTGTATTGTTTAAGTACGGAGAAATAGCCAAAATAAACATTTAATATTTGTCATTTTGATTCATTTAGTCCCTGAATCAAGCCCCTTGACAACGGCTCAAACAGCCGAACTATTTTAAACGTACAAATTTAATTCGTTTCACGATTTTCAATAAATTTTGTGTCAAGGGGCTTGATTCAGGGACTAAATGAATCAAAATGACAAATACCAAATGTTTATTTTGGCTATTTCTCCGTAATTAAACAATACGAAATTATTTTTGCCATATTTAGATTTGTTTTTATTTTTGAGAACCCATAATTCATTCGCAGAACAATTAAAAATGATTAATAAAAATGAATTCAAAATTAGGTATTCAATGAAAAAATTGTTTGGCAATGAATACGTAAATATTTTACCACTCATGTGACCTCTATACACAGATTCAATTAAACTTAAAAGTTGAGATTATTTTAAACCCACTAAAACATCCTACAAACTTTCAAAATTCTCATGGTGAAATATTTAAATTCTTTCTTTTTTTGCTGTATCGAAGGTCAACAAGTAGGGTCCTTTTTTCGAGACGAGTGCCTTCGGAATGGTACAACTTCCGTTCTTATGAAGATTTTTATTTGAAATTTGTTTTATATAATCTTAAAATAACAATAAATAAATCATAAACACCTCAAAGTTCTATCTTTTCATTATAGCCGTCCCACGGAGCGACCTCCATTAGTGCATTTCCGGTTGTCTGTCCGTCCGTCCGTCTGTGGTCACGATAACTCAAAAACGAAAAAAGATATCGAGCTGAAATTTTTACAGCGTACTCAGAACGTAAAAAGTGAGGCAAAGTCGACTTCGTAAATGAGCATCATGGGTCAATTGGGTCTTAGGTCCGTAGGACCCATCTTGTAAACCGTTAGAGATAGAACAAAAGTCTAAATGTAAAAAATGTTCCTTATAAAAAAATAAACAACTTTAGCTTGAAACATTTTTTCGTAAACATCACCGTTTACCCGTGAGGGCGCCAATTAGGCGGAAATTTTATAATATGTACTATAGATTATCAGTTATGTATGTGTCACATGTTTGTATGTGTTATGTCATAAAGAAATCAACACTGACTATGCATGATATTTCAACAATTAACTCAGTCAATTGTTTGTTTTCACTTGTTGAGATTACTTTTAATATTTCAAGATATGATTATTACAAACACAGAGGTTAAAAATTACACAATGTTTCTAAACAAGTGGCACCATATGGTAAATTTCAATTCAATAGCACTCTTAAAAAAAAAAGAAACAAGTCTCTTAAATAATCATAAGACGATTTTATGTAATAATATTAATTTTTTTTATAAAAATATAGATAATATTTTATATAAACAGTTATAATTTTATGCAAGAATTTACGACTTTTTTGTACTCCTCGTAATCTCGTCAATAACTTCAACTCTTGGTGTGAGAGTGCGTAGTACGTAAGTAAAAGACAAAAAAAAAACCGTGAATGACGGATGAAGGCTCAAGTGTTTAATAAATGTGAGTAAAAGACCGGTTATTTTTTTTTAAATAAAAAAAAAATTATTTTTCATTAAATAGTATAAAAATGATTTCGTTTGATTGTTTTTTAAACTGAGCAGCGGATATTGAAGAGAGAATATATTGTCTGTACTGTCTTTATGCTTTTTTACTTCTATATACAAAATACAACGAAGGTTTTTGATTGTGCTTTTAAAAGAAATTTCAACGGATTTTTACAAGCTTTTATTTCGTTTTACCTGTCCCCTTGTCTATCTATAATAAAATCTTGCAAGTCAAATTTGATCCACTTCCCGGTTTAAAAATTGAGCTACAATTTTGCATGCACATTTAGTTTGGATGACTGCATGTTAAGGTTGTGGCGTCCTGATTTTCCCATCGCTTCCGCCATATTTGATAAATATACATTTTTTTTAATCTTAAATTAAATATTTTAATAAAAAATATTTTTTAAGGGACAAGCTTTTATTATACTAAAACGTAGAAAATAATTTTATCACTCATACCCGCCTATTCGTAAAAGCTTGAGGCGCTTAATATCAAGAATGAATCGAAAAATAATTAGGCATGTGGAGTAGATGAGGCGTTCCGATTCATTTTTGATATTTTAAACTGAGCGCCTCAAGCTTTTACAAATAGTCGGGTATGTGTGACTCATACATAAAATTATTTTCTACTTTTTAGTACAATAAAAGCTTGCCCCTTTTATAAAATTTTTATTACATTTTAAGATTGTCTTATCACGATTATCGACAATGAAAAACGACTTTTTAATGTGAGCTTTCACATTTCTTAATGTTTTTCTAACATGGTTTTTGCAGTTCCTATGCTAAAGTAAAATTTAGTGCAAAAGCCCTAGCTGTACCCTACCACGCTTGAGTATAGGCGTCGGAGCTGCAAAAACGAAACATTAACATTAAATACTAATAAATAAAGCACAAACCTTCATCTTTAATATAAAAAAATCCTTACTTAATTACACTAACAAACACAGTAAAGGTAAATTGAATGACACGGTAAATCGAGAGCAACAACAATGATAACATGCATCCGTAAGAGCAGGTAGATTCCTGTAACTCAAGAGACCTGTTCGTACTAGAGTGGTTATCTAACTACACCAAAAAACAACTTTCAATGGAAAACAAAAGAGTTGAGTTTTCTGGGTTTTTTCCGGAAATTTAGAATAAATTCTCCATTGTGAGCTGTATCCTTACATTATGTTATCGTTATTTTTTTATTTTGTAGTGCATTTTAATTTATTTTTATTTATTAATTTAAAAGTTTTTCTTTTGAAGTCGGTTTTCTTTTTGTTAAAGTTTTTTTTTATTTTGTGATTTTTAGTGAATCTGAACTAATTTGTCACTAAAAAAAGAATGATCGAAGTGATATTGAGTTATTCGTTCTCTTGTCGTGCATACTTTATGCAAATTTAAGACTTTAATGATTTTCTCATGGATACCGTTATCAGAACTGGGCCAAAATGAAATGGGACCAAACGGGAAGCACCAGCTTTCAAACATATAAAGAATCATCAAAATCGGTTCACCCAGTCAAAAGTTCTGAGGTAACAAACATAAAAATAAAAATACAGTCTAATTGATAACCTCCCCGTTGAAGTCGGTTAATAACGTCGAACTGAAATAAGGCTCATTTTCTTTCTTAGTTGATAGAACATTCCATATATGGATGTTATGTAAATGTTTACACCAGATTTTTATTTATTCACACACAGGTGAACAGACAAGTTAAGTTATTAATTATTTTATACAAACGATCTTTGATCTTTTTGTATAGAAATTGTTACTTGACGCCTTTAAAATCTTATTTAATCAGTTCACTACCTGCGTCTGTGTGTTTTTAAAACGGATGTTACACACACACTACACGGTATGAGTTTATTTGACACGATTATTACGACAACGAACGAAACGACCCCTTTACGACCTGTTAATTTTCAAAAATTCAGAAACGAGTTAAGGGTCAATGATTTTTAAAACGGGACCTTTATTTAAAAATATAGTTGAGCATGCTTAATTTTCGTACGGAAAATTTTTGCAAGATCCCGTTTAAAACATGCTCCTGAACGTAAAAAATCAGGTTGCCAGTGGGTAGTCCTGTAGGATATTGTTTACAAAAATTTTACAAATAAGTAATATTGACCGATTCGCTTCGGAAAATTTTATCATATAATAATTAAATGTTCTTAGACATTTTTCTCTAAACCCGCCAGTTTTCGAGTAAAAAAATTGGTAAAATTTGAAAAAACTGGATTTTTACGATTTTTATCCCTCAAAAAATGTATTAAAAAAATCAGAAGTATAAAATTTTTATTTGTATTGTAAAGCTTTCTCAACAACATCCCGCAAAAATTTTTGGCCTGATTTCATTTTAAGTGCTTGATTCATTGTCAAAAGAATCCACAGAGAAACACCACCCACAAAAACTGTTTTCTGTTTATATGCTAGAAAGATGGAATTTTCACCGATCGACATGAAATAAACTAAAATTAACAGTTCGAAAAATTTATTTTTCCACAACGCAAACCCCCGGAAAATTGGAAAAACGGGTTTTGCGATTTTCCGGGAATTGCGCTGTGGAAAATGAAATTTTTCGAACATTTCTGTTGGTGGGTCCTATGGATCTATTACAAGCACTGATATTCAACATTGTCTGTATAGGGTATTTCAACAATTAAGTCAGTCAGTTGTTTATTTTCACTTGTTTATATTGTTTTGCAGTCTTTAAAGCGATATTATTTTTAGTTGTTTTTTCAAACATTAAACTAGCCTGTTCTGATTGAGTTATTAATTTTTTCTTTTTTTTTTTTTTTGGAAAGAACAAAAATTATGTTTTGCGTTTAAATTCCGAGAAATCAATTGTCCGTAGAGTGAATACACACCTCGAAAATCGATAATTTGATCAATTTGAACACTTAAAAAAGTTCAAAATAGAGCAATATTTTGGTAACGATGTATTCCAGTGATTTATAGAGTAGAGTAGACTTGATGAATGTGTCCATTTGCGTTCTTTTTTGACAACGATAGCTCGAGCCAAAAAACTGACCCAAACAACCAACGCGATACAGATTCTAAGAACTTGAAACCAAAGATCTAAACAACGTATTTATTTTAATAGAGTTTTATTACAGAACGTGCAAATTTTTGAAACTGCCTAGATTTAAGAAAACCATTTTTTGCCATGTATATTTTTGTAGGGGAAATATGACTAAAAAACAAATTTTTACTGCCGCATAACCTTAAAATAGATTCGAAAAAAACAGACCCGGAAAAAATAGATCGAAAATTTTATAGACCCGAAGTATTGTTGTAATTACGAGTTGGTTGAGTTGAGTTTGTCGACTAAAGGGAGGTTCGTTGGTTGATTTTTATACCATGTATATGAAATATACCAAGATAAACTAAGTTTTGTCCCAAGTTTGTAACTCTTAAAAATATTGATACTAAGAACAAAATTTTTGTATAGGTGCTCATCATAAAATCACCTAGTTAGTCCATTTCCGGTTGTCTGTCTGTCTGTCGTCTGTCAACACGATTACTCAAAAACGAAAAGAGATATAAAACTTTTTATAGCGTGCTTAGGATGTAAAAAGTGAGATCGAATTCGTAAAAGAGCAACATAGATCAATTGAGTCTTGCTCCGTAGGACCCATTTTGTAAACCGTTAGAGATAGAACAAAAGTTTAAATACAAAAAATGTTCCTTATAAAAAAATAAACAACTTTTGTTTCAAACATTTTTTCGTAAACATCACTGTTTACCCGTGAGATGGCAAATTGTATAGTATGTATTATATGGGAATATCAGTTATATATGTGTAACATGTATTAATGTGTAATGTGATAGAGTTATCAACACTGTCTGTCTACACATGGTATTTCAACAATATACTCAATCAATTGTTTGTTTTCACTTGTTAGTCCTTTCGTTCAAAACTGAGACACTATTACATAATTTTTCTTTCGATTTATTTTTTCCGTGTCAATTTTTTTTGGGTCTATTTTCGCCTAAATCCCCTTAAACACGATAGAATTCTAATATTAGGTAATACAAATAATAAGGCACTATTAATATCTTACACTAGAGGAAGTATACACACAATTTATTTAAGTCAGATGTCGTAAATCAAGAGTGCATATAACCGGCTTTCGTTAAAATATTATTATCAAACATTTCCTGAATTTTGTAATTATTTTAGTATTTAATAAAATCAAGGTTCTAACCTTGTTTTTAACAAATTTTTATATTCAATGGTGGACTCTATATGAATATTTCATGACTTTTTAACAACAAATTAACATTTTTTGTTTTAACTTTAAGGAAAATTGAGATAATCTTTTGTATATATACTGGAGGCGCGTGACATCTTCCACGTGTTATAATCAAGAGGGGTGTCTATACTCTCCCTCTGTTTATAGTTTTTTTACACCCTTATTTACTCACGTGAATAACACGATTTTGAATTAATGGTATTATAAATATGTGAAACCAATTCAAGTACAGTTCTCGTGTCTTTAAAATGGAAAAAACAAATTTTTATACCCTGTTATATATATATATTAATGTATAGTAATTTTTGTCCCAAGTTTGTAACGCTTAGAAATATTGATGCTAGTTCATTTTCGTGAATCCGTTCGTCTGTCGACGATAACTCAAAAAAGAAAAAAGATTTCAAACTGTTATTTTTAAAGCGTGTTCAAGACACAAAACATTAGTCCGAAAATTAGCAACATAGATCAATTGACTCTTGAGTCCGTTGGACCTGTGTAAACCATTAGAGATACAACAAAAGTTTAAATTAAAAAAATGTTCCTTATAAAAATATAAACAACTTTTTTTCGTAAACATAGTTGTTTTTATGTGAAAACTTTTGTACATTTTCTACAAAACTATAAAAGATTGGTAGTTGAGAATTTACAAGTAGCTTCAACTAGTGGTATTGTGAAAGGTTCTCGAAAAACGACGACAAAGTCAAGAAAATACTATCGAAAATTTCCGGAATTTTCGAAAACCAAAACAAATGGAGAATCAATTCTTTCTTTTCACTTGTTTATTGTATTTTTCTCGAAAAATTAGACTTATGTTCTATATCGAATGCTAACAGAGAGGAGCGAGGGTCCATGACCCACAGAACACGATTTATGGCGACTTCATTTGAGCTAAAATTCGTTATGTATTTACGAGGTAAAGCGATTACATAGGCGATAACTCATTTTAGCAAATTTGTAAGGGATTTTAACAGAAAAACCGATTTTTCGACGTGATCTTGTTAAGTAAATATATATATATAATCAGTACATAATAAGGAATGCATTTCTTTCAAAATTCGCGGGGTCAAACGCCAAAAAATTTTCAGTTATAAAAAAAAATGTTTTGAAGTCGATTTGGAGATGTTCCGATCGACCAATCACAATTCTCTTCTAGATATTACTAAAGTGTATCATTAGGAATAATTTTATATAAAAATTTCGGATTTCAAAGCAAAATTACATATATTTTTGTATTACTTTATTAAGTACACGGAGAATTGTTTTATATATTTTTTTAAAATTATTTTTAGTTATTAACTAGTCAGAACTTCACGAAGTAACCGAAGTACCTTTTTTTTCCCCTTAAACTGTTTATAACTTTTGCAATTTTTTTATGTGCTTGTATAGGTAATTGTGTAGGTTTTTTCCAGCGCCGGATCAAGGGTAGAGCAAGTGCAGCGGGCGCTCCAGACCCTAGGCTGCAAGTGGCGTCCCAAATGCCAAATGAGAAAAACAATTTCGCATTTTAAGTGTTGGTTATTGAAATACAAGTTAATTTTTGGGAAACGATCTCGCTCTACCTTGATTTGGCAAAAGCCCTTAACCCGTGATAAAACGATCCCTTTGTTTACAATCATACTAACAACTGGAAAAGCTAATGTAAAATGACAATTTCATTGATTAAGAAAATGTAATTAATATATGATTGTGAACTACGGTATTTAATAACCTATTGGCGGCAAATGTGTAAATCTTCCACTGACTGTACGAGATTGTAGCTTAAGGTGGCATTAATTTACTTTAAAAACCTGTTTTTAGGATCTGTATTTTGCACAGTAAAAAAACATTTTTCCTATTATTGCCGCCAATTTAACTAGGCAATAGCGCTTAACCAATTCAAACTTTTCGTTGGTTATAAAAGTTTTCCTTTTTTAACCACGTGATGAAATGTATAATTATAAAGTCCTACTTGTCTCAAATTTTATTTACTCATAAAATAGCTTTCAATTGAGAAAACAACTCAAAAAAAGATTGTTATGGTCTTTATTTTAACTGAGCTTTGAAAACAAATATCTTAAATATTATCGCTGGCATAGCCCTCTCAAAATTTCGTAAGATTCGCATGAAAAAAGATTTTAAACTTTAGATGTTTTTCAAAAAGCTTAGCACAAATTTTTTATGATAGCACAATTAACTCAAAATTGAGCGTGTAACTATAGAAACATTTAAAATTAAAATTCCTAGCTTCTTTTGAAATACTCTTAGTTTAGGTTTTCTCAATAAAATTGGCTTGCTACATAATAATTTTTTTTTTTAAATTTTTGCCGAATGTTTAGATGATATATATTGCTCGAAATTGAGCCTCAAATTGATATTTATTATGGTTTTTTATTGACTTTGCAAAATATCGAGTGTTTTCGTTTTCTAAATCGGTTTCTCTCCAATTTTGTCTCTAAATTGAGCAAGATTTACACTAAAGAAACCAAAATTTCGCTTCTTAACCATCTTTTGTTTGATACATCTCAAAATTGAGCAAGTTTCACATGAGAATGTAATAAAAAAAATCAAACAATGTTTATATTTCCTTCAATAATGTTTCTTAAAAACTCGTTTTAAGATCCTGACTTTATTTCGCGATCTGAAACGAGTTTAAAACCACAGGTAGAAAAATTCAGTTTTTTAAACAATAGCCATAAAATATCTTATTTATCAAAGAAATTGATTTACCAAGCACAAAAAACTATTAAATAATTTTTTTTAAAGTCTTATCTAATGATAAGAAAATTTTTTTAAGCATATAAAAAATAATTCTTTGAGTAGTTACCCCAAGTTAAAAATTTTTCTCGAACATCACCGCGGACCACACACTTTAAAATCACTTTTTTGGATGAAAAACCACACTTTAAAAAATGCACTGAAATATACAAAATTAACACATGTTCAAAAAAATAAACTTAAACTTTGATGGATGATTCATTTTAACATGAGAAAAAAATCAAAAACAACGCTTTTAAGGCCATCACAGAAATACGTAGACCTTTTCGATGTATGGATGATTACTTACGTTGCCTAGAATTATTTTCAAAGCACTTTTTTGGCCTGGGAACAACACTAAAACTCTTAAAATTAAACCAAAAACAATAAATATTTTTTTATAAAAACACCATTCGATATAACACTGTAGAGGCAATACCTCTATTACTGATTTCATAAAATTGTAGTCATGATTCTTGCATGTAGTCTATGAATTTGTCTCAAATACGCATGCGTCATATATAACTGCGTTTTTATAATGATATGTGGATGGGGTTTACAATACACAAACACCCTTCAGAAATATTGTATAGGTAGATATTCTCCAGTACTGGAGAATAAAGTGAATGCCACAGCCGGTATTGAGCTCACAAAAAAGAACCTGAGCGGTTATTTGCTTAATAATAATCATAAGAGGTGTACCGCTAATGGGTTCTTAGCACCTGGACCAAGAAATTCTCTGTGCCCTTTTGAGAAAAACCTGTCACTCGGAGGCGAAATGTTTCCGTTTCCGGGTAAGAGGTGCTATTTTAATCAGCTGAAGCTATGGGATTCTGTCGAGGACAAATTCTGCGCAGAAAGACCAGATTTGCTTTACTGGGATTGTTCCCAGGATTGATGGGTGCAAAGTTTCGAACCTAAATATTCTATACCTTTCTTCGTGCAGGTTTCTGCGGGTACAAATAACACGTTAGAGATTTCATTGTCCCCTATGCAAGGAGGATAATTTGAGATCCCCAAGCTATGAAGATGGCAGTTCGATCAACAGTTTCCTGTTAAGAGTCCACCACCCGTCTGTGGCTATACACAACTTGATCTGTCGCATTCCCTAGACAAATTCCCTGTTAATAACATAGGCTTTCCATAGCCACTCCTTGATTCGAAAAATTACTGAGCATCTTGCTATAGCAATGAACTGCTCAGGTGAAAGTGGTTATTACTTCTCTCGTGCCTTCTCTTTAACGCCAGATTGGCTCGGTACCCAGATCAATCTTATCATATTTTTCAGTGCCAGGTGCCTGGTGGTTCATCTTGAAACGTCAAGAGCTCGATATGAAACCTGTCTTTTTGGGAAAATGTTTGAGCACCTCTTAACAAGTTGAAAATTTGTACTTGAAAAACCGCCATGTTTTGGCCAAAAGGAATCGGATTCCTTATGTTAGGCCTATAGCTCCCACACCAAACAGAGTTCCGGGACTCACGCGTATTAAGTTAAAATCTACCCCCTCTCAGAAAATGTACATTTTGATCCTATTCTGTTCTGATCTCCTGAGGCTAGGTTAGGTTAGGTTATATTGGCTGTCCACGAAGGACACACTTAGGCTATAGAGCCCAGATACCATATATGTGTTTTACCACCTTTCCGCGGGTAATTTCATTTATCAGCTCCTCAATTTCAGAGGCTGAGTACAACTCCTTCATGCATATACCATGCACTACACCAGCCCATCACAACTATTAATTAAAATAGAATTGGGTACGCCTTAACCAACTGAGCTAATAGGGCAACCTCCTGAGACTAATATTTATAAAAAATATCTAATATCAAAAAACTGATATAGAATTAAAAACGCAAGAAATACGCTCGATAAATTTATAGTTCGAAGTAAAAGAGTGTTGTTTAATTTTGAAACACTTAAAATTCCCTTCGGATAAATATTTTGCTTCGGCTACAAAAAAGGAAAGAAGAGATCACTGCTTATTACAAGAGTGTTCAAAAGATCTGAAGTGAGTGAAAAAAGAATTCCATACTCATGCAAATATAGTGAAAAAAAACTGAACCATATACACTCTTATTTCATAGCTTAATGAAAAATAAATTATTGAACTTTTTGTATACTCATAAACGACTAGATCCTGTACCATTCGAAGATCATGTGTTTTTTATATTTTTGTTAAACTGGACCCTTGATCGCTTCATTTGTTCATTGAAGGTGTCGAATATATCAAACACATGTATATTTTATTTGTATAGTTAGGTACTTGTATTGGGTTTTATCATTTTTACTATTTTATACATCATTGTTCAATATGGTTCTAAAAAATATTCCACTATTACCTTTAATATGTTAGAGAATTTGTAAAAGTGTAAGTCCTTCTTAAAATAATCGATCGTAACCTACGATTTTCGAGCTGTGTCTTCCGTCTCCGGATAAAATTTTGAATTCTCCGGATTTAAGGGAAGTTCGTTGTTTTAAAAACTACCAACTTTGAGCCTACCAAAATTATTAAATAATCATTTAACTATCTTGAAATTAATATTAAAATTTCTTGAAATTAGTGCAGATTAATGAAAGTCTATATTTTTATACCATTTATATATAAAATGTCTCAAGGTTTGTAAGTTTGTAACGATTAAAAATATTGATGGTACGAACAAAATTATGGTATATTTGTTCATAACATAACCTAATTAGTCCATTTCCGGTTGTCCACCTGTCCTTCTGTCAACACGTGCTCAGGACATAAAAAGTGAGTCTAAGTTCAAAAGTCCATTTGGTTTTGAATCCGTAGGACCCATCGTGTAAATCATAAGAGATATAACAAAAGTGTCAGTGAAAAAAATGTTTTTAATAAAAAATTAAACTTTTGTTTGAAATATTTTTTCCTAAATAACTTTGTTCTTCCTTGAGGGTCCAAATAAGTGCAAAATTGAATTTCCTTTTTCTCAAAAACTATTAAAGGTGGTGAGTTGAAAAGTAGGTAGCGCTTCATTGATTCTAATTTCATACTAAACCCATTCGATAATATAAAGGGGGCTAAAGGGAAGAAAGAAATACTAGGAACTTTTGAATGATTCTATTCCGTTTAAATATGAGTCTAAAGATTGAACCGTTCTCGAGTTACGATCGAGGAAAGTTTAAAAAAACAGTTTTGAGAAAAATGCGTTTAAAATATCAAGTACTTATCTGAACTTGCCAACAAATGCTTCTTTCAACTGTTGTATCTTTATAACGACTACGAATTTAAAAAAAAAATAAATAAAAATAAAAAAAATAAAATAAAAACACTTTACCAACATATTCTAAACATGTTAAGGAATCAATTTACGCAACAACAAAAATTGATTTTTTGAACCCATCATACGGTTGGACCTCTTTAATCAGAGGATACAGGGTACCAGTTTTATGGACCCTCGTGTATTTATACATTATACCTGAAAAAGTTAACATTACCTTTGATACATTGACTGTATTAATATTATATTATATCTGTATGTATATTAGTATAAGAGTTAAGTTAATCAATTACATTGATACTTTGATAGTAAACTGCAGTATTTATCTGCAGAAATCTGAAATTTGTGTAATTTTATATCTTTAAATTATAAAAAAAAATAATAAATATTATAAAAATAAATCATTGATTACTTCATTTGTTAGATCAATAACATGAAAAAACATCGATATTTTTTATTTTTTACACGAAAAAATCTAGGATTATCATTTCTCCGGATTTAAATTGGGACTCCAGAAATCGTGTAGTTCCTGTCAATACCCGATATCAAGAAAAAACAAGTGAAAACAAACAATTGACTGAGTTAATTGTTGAAATACCATGTGGAGACAGTGTTGATTACTCTGTCAGATTATACATTAATACATGTCACACATATATAACTGATATTCCCATATAATACATACTATACGATTTGCGCATAATTTGCGTTCTCGTGGGTAAACAGTGATGGCTACGAAAAAATGTTTCAAACAAAAGTTGTTAAATTTTTTATAAAGAACATTTTGTATATTTAAACTTTTGTTCTATCTTTAACGGTTTACAAGATTCTATCGGTTTACAAGACTCTATCTCCTACGGATCCAAGACCCAATGATGATGACCTATGTTGCTCATTTACGAACTCGCTCTCACTTTTTACGATTTAAGCACGGTATAAAAATTTCAGATTGATATTTCTTTTTGATTTTGAGTTATCGTGATAACAGACAGACAGACGACAGACAACCGGAAATGGACTAATTAGGTGATTTTATGAACACCTATACCAAAATTTTGTTCCTAGTATCAAAATTTTTAAGCGTTACAAACTTGGGACTAAACTTAATATACCTTGGTATATTTCATATACATGGTATAAAAACAAACCCAGAAGCTTACATAGCAACTTTAACAGTCGGAGAAACTTAGCAAAGTTTATCGAATTTTATTTTTAGCCTATGTAAGTATGTTTGGTCTTTTGAGGCGCTCTAGAGACCAAATGCGTGAACTGATTTTAATGACGTTAATCGATTTGTCAATTTAATAGCTATTCAATGATACCCCAATTGACATAGTTCGTCGGCATTTATTTTTTTCTTTTGACATTATGGCGTCTGGTGGTCGCCATATTGAATTTTCATTATTGCCATATCTTCAGTAGCACTTGCAAGGCTTAGACAAATTGATTGACGTAAGAATCATCAAATTCGGGAGACACGTTTAGTCAATAGTATTTTTATACCATGTATATGAAATATACCAAGGTACACTAAGTTTAGTCCCAAATTTGTAACGCTTAAAAATATTGCTACTATGAACAAAACTTTGATATAAGTGTTCATAAAATCACGTAATTAGTCCATTTCCGTTTGTCTGCCTGTCTGCCTGCCCGTCATCACGATTACTCAAAAACGAAAAGATCAAGCTGAAATTTGTATAGCATGCTTAGAACGTAAAAAGTGAGGTCGAGTTCGTAAATGAACAACATAGGTCAATCGGGTCCGTAGGACCCATTTTGTAAACTGTTAGAGATAGAACAAAAGTTTAAATACAAAAAATGTTCCTTATAAAAAATAAACAACTTTTGTTTGAAACATTTTTTCGTAAACATCACTGTTTACCCGTGACAGTGCAACTTATCCGCAAATTGTATAGTATGTATTATATGGGAATATCAGATGTGTGACATGTAAGTTTAATGTGACAGGGTAATCAACACAGTCTATACATGGTATTTCAACAATTAACTCATTCGATTGTTTGTTTTCATTTGTTTTTTTGACACGTTTGATACATGTAATTGAGTTAGATGATATGACATCTTGTGGTTCGAAAAAATAGCTGACCCGTGGTATAAAAGTTATTATTAGCGAACTGTTTTAGAGACCTGTCCGTCCTGTAGAATGGTAAAAAGCTGATTACTCGTATGATTTTTCATAATAATTATTAATGTCAAGGTGAATGTTTTCTATAATTTATGGTATATTCGTTGAGTAAAAACTAATCTTTATGTATATGGTCGTGCCTTGGTGCATCCGTTTGTAATCAACCCTTGATCGCACTGATTTATTTATTTTTTACCGTTCTTAAACTAATATTTTTCGAAAAAAGGCCGGCCAAAATTTTAACATGAACATGGGGTATGGGTATGGAGGCTAGCATCGCGCCTCGAAGCAATGGTTCAGAGCACCTAGCCAAATAGACCCTTGTACTCTATCCCCGCTACGCGTTTCAGTGGCTATTATAACCAACTGATGTACTGAAACCCAGAATTTACCTAGCGCTGAGTTTCCTAATTTCTTCTGGTTCGACTATGGCCGGACCAAACCATTTCCTTCGCTGCTGTAGGAGCGCCGGGCAGTAATAGAGAAAGTGGATCGATGTTACTTCTAAATTTTCTCCGCATCTGTCACACGCGGGAGATTTTTCCAATCTGATGTTGGAACTTGTTCAGGTTATGCCTTGTGAGTAACTCTACGATGACTCTAATATCAGCTCTGTTTAGTTTCAAGATCTACTCGTCTCTGTTACCGAGCGAGTTTCCTTCACCCAACAGGCTTTTGGCGATTCGCCCTCCCTCGTAGCTGGTCCATGCCTTTAATTGTTGGTTTTTCAGATTTTTGGTATGGCATCCTCGGTATGGCACCTTCTTGGTATGGCATCCTCGCAAGCTTTTCTTGAGTGGGAGCCAAAATTTTAACATACAAAAATTTAATTTTCCTAATTTTTTACCCGTGTACGTTTAGGTAATAAAAAAATATAATTAATTCGTATTTATGGTTTCGCTATTTAAATTTCGATTGCGCAAAAATGTTTATTGGATCCAAAGTTTTTGCGAAATAAAGGGTGGATTTTCTAAATTTATTATAAATATTTATACGCTTCGCTTTCAATAAAAATGGGAATGAAGTTATTCGTTAAACTTATTATGATTTATTGACGAATAACTTTTTAACGCAGTTTAATTTTATGCCGCTGGTTTAGTTGCAAATGCTTTTTTATGGCTAATCGAAGGCATAAGTTTCAAAGCCAAAAAGACTTTTACCTTTGTACAATATGCTGGAGATAGGAAAGACATATTCTACTTTTCGCATAAAAAGTCATCGGCGCCTCTGCAAAAAGTATGCTGGATATAATACACCATCGACATTTATTTAAAATTTAAACTTAGCGGAACTTACGAAAGTAGGTACCATCTGTAATTGTCAAATTGCCAAAAAAAAAAAACGACAGCTGATTGATTCAAGACAACGATATTCAATTATCTCATAATTTTACGAGATGACGCTAGCACATAAATATTTTGGAAAAATTTTGTTTTTCGCGTTTTCCACGTTTCTGCAGTGATGCCACCCATAAAATTAAACTTCTTATATGTTAAATACTATCTGTATACGAATTTTCATCAAAATCGTTAGAGATGATCCCGAAATATGTAAGGAGCAATTTAAAAACTTGCGACCGGCGTTGTGTACCCTCATTACAGCCCTGTATACCATATTTCGAACGAAGCGAAAATACAAAAAATCGAAGTCAGTTCGAAGATTTATTTGGTGTCTTAAAAAGGGATTGCAAAGAAGCCTATTGAAAATCAGAGTTGGAATTATTTAGTGAAACGAACGGATAACGGGTAGTATTTTATATTTAAAAAAAAACTAGTGAGCAGCAGAGTTCCATCACAAAGATCATATTTCTCCCTCATTGAATGCTTGTTATTTATTTAATGTATTGAAATGGTACTTAACATTAACTTAATGCTCATATAAACTTTCAAGCCTCTATTTCTGGGGAAGTTCTAAGGAAGTTGGAGAAACTGGGGGAGCGTTTGAGAAAGCTTTAAAAATTCGCTTTTTTCCCAGGTTTATTTTTTTTTTTAATCTATTTTTTCTTGATTTTTTTGTCCGGATCTATTTTTTCTGGGTCTATTTTAATTTTTCGGTATATTAATTCTGGATCTATATTTTTTCTAGGGATATTTTTTTCGATTATCAAGTTTGCAAGGGAGAGGGATAATCAGACAAATCTAAAACCCATCAAATTGTGTTCTAGAGGCGATGAAATGTGAAATGTATTTATAACACTTCACTCGTTGACCTTCAATACAGTGCATAAGTCTATATTTACGTGGAAAATATGACTAACAACAGAAATTTTGAATTGCTTAGTTTGAAAATAAAATAAGATAGAATTGATGTGCATTTACATTTTGTATTCAAGGTTGCATAAAAATAGCTTCAAATGCAATCGGATTTGGATTACATTGTTTTCTAAATGAGTAATAACATTTTACATTATAATTTTCTTAATGCAATTATTATTAAAAATGTAACGGAAGTTTAGATTCATTTTCATATCACGACATTTATATAATTTATTTAAAAAAAATAAATAAATAAAAACAAGTGAAATAAACAATTGACTATGTTAATTGTTTAACACCTTGTATTCGTTGTGTGCGTAGTCACGGTAGGGACAATAAAATCGATGCCAGCGCTTCCAGTAAACAATTTTGGTGTTAAAGGAGGCTGTTATGACTGTGTATATAATATCATTCAAAGGAAAAAAAAGCAAGTAATGAAATTATTATTAATTATTATTATTATTTACTAATGAATAAATTATAAATTATCTATTCTACTTTATAAATTTATTTATACTACTTTATAAATTTTAACGGTACTAACTTCATCTACTTGTACTCATAAACAGCTAACTTCGCAGATACTACTTACCGATGACAGCGCGGCTGGTGGCTGAAAACTGAACTATAAATTATACAAATTTTCAGGGACAGGTGCGCTAATGTTTTAGCACGTAGCGATCGTTCTCCTTCTTTATAACCTCCATGGGTGTTCCGATCGATGTTATTTGTAACTTTGCCTCCATTTTAGTGTTTTGAACTAGAATGTCCTGTATTTTGACGGTTAACGAAAATGATAAAATATTTTATGTTTGAAAAATTTATCTCAAACGTTTTAAAGAGGGAACGCCATTATCAAGTTCCTGCTCCAGTTGAAAAAAATAAATCTTGAACTGCCAAATTTTTACAGTTTGTTGTGGAAAACTCGAATATTGTGCATTTAATGGAAAAAAAATGTTATCAATTTTAAAATTCATCAAATAATAAAGAAATTCTATATTGCTTGAAGTCAAAATACAAACATTGATTTTAATTATTATGAAATTAATAATAAAAAAAATTATATATGAACAATTAATTAGCATTAATTAATGATAATATTGAATATACGTCAATACCAAATCAATCAGTTCACTCGACGTCAAAATTAATCCTACAAAATTTTTATCAAAATCTCACTTAACTTCTAACAATCGTTAGTTCGCAAAATTTATAGTTTTTTTTTTAATTTGTATTCATTATAAAGCTTGATAGTTCTACTTGTGACTAGCCTTGGCGGCTACAAACCCACGAAAGCCACCCCCCTTCTGAAGGGAGCTTCAAGCAGATTTAAGAAGACTAAAAAAAGTGGAATGAATCACCTAAAAAGACTAATGATTTAATAAAATTTAAAAGAAGACAGTGAATCGCTTGAAATAGTTAGTCTATTGTTTTAATTTTATACTATACCCCAGATAGTGAAACCCCAGGTTATATCCAGGTAGTGAAAAATGGGTCCAGATGTATCGGCGATGCATTAATAATAGTGAATCAACTTTTATAAATGAATACAGACTCTGAATGGCCAAATTGAAAACAGAATGTGAAAACAATTCCGCCATACCAGATTCGGTAGCTCATCTCATGCAACCAAGATTTGTGCCCTAATATAAAAGTATTCTTACAAATACTGACATCTGGTCCGACGAGTGCAGCTACCGCAGAGAGATCATTTTCAATACTTCGCGTAGTTGGTTGGTTTCGTGCCTCAATGGGACAGGAAATATTATTCGGGAGAGCTCTCCTAAGCTACTGAATGTCGATGACATTATCAACGCTTTCGCGAAAAAAAAACGAAAGTTTGCATTTGTTATTTAAGTAAGCACCTAAATAAAATTATTGAATGAAAGCGCTTAATTTAATTTGAAGTTGTAAAAGTAGTTTAGAGTCTAAATTTGACGACACAAAGATACATTTACTTTTGTAGTTTTTGTGAGTGAACAAACTATCATCTTACAGGTTTATTAAATTACTAGTGTTTTCCCCCACGACTTTGTCCACGTGGGCAAATACAGTGCACAAAATCTTAGTCAGGGCGTCATTTTTTTTGTAAACATCGTCTTTGTAAGGTTGCACTATATCGATCATGAGCGAGTTCATACTACGACTCGCATTTGGCCGATTTTCAGGTGACTATGCCGTGTTCATCATCTTTTTTGAGGGCTGGATCCCCGCCTGGGCATTACCATATTTTAAGTCAATAATATTGACCATGTGAGATTAATCTATACATAAATTTGTGTATTATAATTATTAAGGCCATTTAGGCTCTTATATAAGAGCCTAAATAGCCGAGCGATCTAAGGCGTTAGTTTTTGATCGTTGGACTACTTAGGTTGCGGGTTCGAATCCAGGCATCGGTAGTGTGAACAATTATAATTAATGGGGTCTGTGTCTGTTTTGAATTGATCACATTGTCGTCGCTTGGATAAGAACGAAGTAACCGATTCCGCCCACATCATAAATGTAATTGTAAAAATGAATGTAATTTAATAAATAAAGATTAACAAATAATGATGTGGGTGGCCTCTGTGATAAGGCGTGTGTCAGACAAACGGAGGTTAAACCCCATTATTATTTTCTAAATTTGTATCGGGATCAATTTTCCAAACAAAGATTTCATTAATGCTTACGTGCAAAAATGAGATATGTCTAAATATTGTTGTGCATGAAAACAATTGGAAATTTTTGTTATCTTATCCACATTTTTGGTAAGTTCCTATGGAAGATTGTAGAAAAAAATTGTTAATACTTGTTTGTATGAAGTCATTTTAAAAACTGATAAAATTATTTTAATCTAAATCAATAGATTTTATTAGGCAAGAATATTCTGATAAAACTTAATAATTAATAATACAAAATTGAATTGGAAGGGTATCGCTCTTACCTCTAACGTTTCATTTAAATATTGTGTTCTTTTTTTATAGTTCTCCAACTTCAGAACGTATTTTCTCCGTAAATACAGACTTATGCATTGCTCCCCCAAATTAAGCTAGAATTTTGAAAGTCGGTATAAGTAACCTTCGGTGGAAGTACCTTTTTGTAATTTCAAGAAAAATAATATTTTGGCAGAAAAAAATGACTTCGAACTCGGTTAACAATAATTTAAAATCGATTTTCTAGAAAATACCCAAAAAAATGTATGAGTTATGTAAGTCAAATTTTTTCCCTAATTCCTCTCCAGCAAAAGCGGCTTGCGTTTGGAAACGCAAACGAAAATACTCGAATGTTTTCGAAATTTCGGAAGACTAAATAAATGGCGGTCGAAAAAGGCCGCCATAATTATGGTGGTTTTTTAAACTCTCTCTTCTTTTTAAACTCATTAATATTCATTGATATTCAATACTTTCTATACAGGGTATTTAAACAATTAACTCAGTCAATTGTTTATTTACACTTATTTTTTGTATAGAAATTGTTTCGTGTTTTAACATAATAAAAAAAATTTGTATACCTATAATCTTTTAACGGGCAGTGCACCCTCATATAAATTTCCAAGATTCTTCATTCACGCACATACTTAAAACAATGTCTTATATATCAATACTCTAGCAAGCTTTTTTCTGTCCTACCCTTATCTTTCTTATTCCTTTATCAAATTCCATGATTCACCACTCATTTTCAAGCTTATTATGTCTAGGTTTGACGAAAAATATACTCATGGTCTAAAACTGTACCGCTTAGGAAAAAACACACCAGGCAAATAATTTGAACGAAAAAATATCATAAATTTAAATAATAAGTTTATTAGACAAACATGTTAGTTTTTACAGATGCTCTCCTAATACTCTAGATCAGGCGTGGGCAAACGGGACTTACAGAAGTCCATCGGACTCCTAACTTAACATACCAGTAAGACGGTGGCAACCTACCCAGTGACAACCTAAAATACGAGTAAGACAGAGACACAACATTTTTTTTGGACCAATCTCATTACTATTAAAGAAACTGAGATAGGTAGAAGGGTCGTATGCCCGTCTCGCTTACTCCTCTATGAGCAATGCGGACTTGGATAAAGAGACACAGCATAAAGTTTATGACTCACCATAAAGTTATAACAATGGTGACTTCGACTTAAAATAACTCACCCATGCCTGCTCTAGACATATAATTTACCACTTTTCTACGAAATTTGTTGTTTGCTGTTTTTAGCCACAGGTACAGCGTAGCCACGGGTTACGGTAACTACGGCAGCCGAGTTCCGCACGGGTTGAGCTAGTGACTATTGAATCCTATCTCATAAATTGTATGCAGATAAGGTAAAGAATTATTACCTACAATGTAACAAAGCAATGTACACAAAGTAAAAAATTTATTATTTACATCATAAACATAAAAATAAATATAATTTAAAAAAAAATATTATGACATTGTTCTAATTACGCTAATAAAATAATTAAAATATTAAATTTAACCGTAAGGTCAGTGGCAGCAACCGGAATTTAAGCGATCGGCAAAGGAGCAGATTAGGCCCGTGCACAGGAATTGTGCAAGGGAGGGGTTTATACTTTTGTTCGCCATGTTAGATCATAAAGTCAATCCAAACAAGAAATTCTTGTTTCGAGTAAAATAACACCAAATAAAGTCAAAATGTGAAATTCAGTCACAGTTTTTCAATAAGTGAATTCGAGGTACAAAAAAAACTTTTCCAAAACTCTGTGTGCATCGACCTACACAACACGATGTATATTGAACGAGGACTAAGCCGTTTAGCCTATTTGCAGACATTGCCGATTTAAGCTTTGCTTTGAGACGATCCAAGGTTGAAAAGAAGCGTTAATTTTTCGTTGTTGCCACAGACAAAACTGCCTAAACGCAAAGCATTTACTAGACATTCGGAAACGCATTATTATTGCAAATATAGAGTGCTTTGAGTAAATTTTTGGCACTCCTTCCGGCAATGCGTCTTCGCCAGATGTCACGAGAATCATCGTGCAAAATTGAATATTTTATTTAATTCAAAAAATCGAGCAAGAGTTTTCATCAAAATTTCTCATTTTATTGAGAAAGAGACTTGCTAAATTTGATAAAATATTGCGATGATTCATAATTCGATCTATAATCTTCAACTGAATCAGTCCGTATATTTGAGCGTTGAGTATGTTATGACGCGAACATGGGCTACCGCACTTCTATGCCGTATTCATTGCAGATATCGTTCATGATTTTGAACTCTCCTATTCTCTTCTTTTCTCTTCTTTCAAGCAAAATATGATTTGCAGCATCAGTTAGTTTTAAAGCCTCGACAAGGTTTTCTGTTTGAAGTACTCGATTCAAAGACAAAGAATGTAACGAGCTCAAAATATGTATGGATATTTCATTCGTCAGTGGAGTGAGTCTCATAAATGAGTGCATTTACAGGACTATGTTTAGAGGTTTTGACCCCCAAAACCTCTTCCTTGCACACGGGCCTGGGAGCAGTTTTTCTCTAGACTCTCTACGAAACGAACTATACGCTATACTCTTTCTTGAGTCGCTAAATGCACAAAATAAATATATTTTATAATAAAAAAAAGGGGAAAAAAAATAGCATAAGAATAAATGTTTAGGAAAACGATTTCCACCAGTATAAATCTGGACTACAGAGTGTCTGTGAAGTCCCAAAATTTAACCACGCCTGTTTTCAGATAAATTTATGGTTATATAAGGCTAATTTTAAAATAAACAAGTGAAAACAAACAATTGACTGAGTTAAGGTAACAAGTCGCTAGTACAAAAGATTTATGGAGAATAGGAAAAGTGTGAATTCTAGGTATGTTCAAGTAAAAATATATGAGAAAAATCGCAAAAATTTAGTTTTATATTATGTATATATGAAATATACATAGTAATATAATGATGCTAGGAAAAAAATTTTGTCATAAGTGTTCATAAAATCACCTAATTAGTCCATTTCCGGTTGTCCGTCCGTCCTTCCGTCCGTCTGTGGACACGATAACTCAAAAACGAAAAAAGATATCGAGCTGAAATTTTTACAGCGTACTCAGGACGTAAAAAGTGAGGTCAAGTTCGTAAATGAGCATCATAGGTCAATTGGGTCTTGGGTCCGTAGGACCCATCTTGTAAACCGTTAGAGATAGAACAAAAGTTTAAATGTAAAAAATGTTCCTTATCAAAAATTAAACAACTTTTGTTTTAAACATTTTTTCGTAAACATCACTGGTTACCCGTGAGGGCGCCAATTAGGTGGAAATTTTATAATATGTACTATACTTGATTATCAGTTATATATGTGTCACATGTTTGTATGTGTAACGTGATAAAGTAATCAACACTGATTGGTATTTCATGGTATGCATGGTATTTCAACAATTAACTCAGTCAATTGTTTGTTTTCACTTGTTTAATATATTTTTTTTATTTCAAATATTAATCTTTTGCGCTAACTAGTTTATGGAATTTAATTTTGAAAGTACTTAAAAATACTTATCACATGTCACTTTATATTTTTTCTTACGAATCTACAATGGTTGGACCTAAGTAATTACCTCAGATATTGACACGCTTAAAATCGTTTGACACTCAGTCTATATAACTCTAACGTCAATGCTGAAATGATCTAGGACGACAATAATGTAAAATAGTAAAATACAAAATCGATGTGTTATTTTTTTTTTCAAAAATGGTAAATTTTACTTTCATTGCAAAATTTATACTGTATGTAATATTAAATATGCAAATTATTATACAACATCTGTGATAATTACTTACTACACCTTACTTATAATGAATAAAATAATTCAAAACTTGTATTCAAGGTCACATTAATAATGCTATGCATTATTTATAAGCTTTATAGCGAATAGCGATTTACAACTAAAACATACTTTGTAGAAATTTCATAAGTTACATCATCCTTTTATACCATGTATGTATGAAATATACATGGTATATTAAGTTTAGTCCCAAGTTTGTAGCGCTTAAAAATATTCATGCTACGAAAAAAATATTCGTATAGGTGTTCATAGAATCACCTAATTAGTCCATTTCCGGTTATCTGTCCGCCTGTTCGTCTATCCGTCTACCTGTCAAGACGATAACTCAAAAACGAAAAAAGATATCAAGCTTAAATTTTTATAGCGTACTCAGGACGTAAAAAGTGAGGTCGAGTTCGTAAATGAGCAATATAGGTCAATTGGGTCTTGGGTCCTCTTGCATCCTTACATGCATCCTCTAACCCCCGCCTCTGAGAGGTCGACTTTGGTACGAAGTTTTTACAACCTGCATGCATGAATTTTTTTCTTTATCACCCATTTTTCATCTAAGTTATAAATCTTAATCGCTTGTGTTTTATATACATTCAGGGCTTAACCCAAGATTAAACATGTATTTACGAAACGTTTACTTTTTATTGGAATTTATTATTATTTTGAAGAAGAAACTTGTGTATTTCCATATTTTTTTGAGCTCGAATTTTGATTTAGAGAGCCTAAAAACCCCCTAGATAAATTTATTTTCTGTTTTTATATTTTACAACAGGGTAACCACCCGGATAATGACTTGCCTTATGGCGGCTTGGAAGAATTGTCTGATGATACTGAATCTAGTAATGAAGAAGATGAGAACCCTTTAAATGTGGTGATTCCAAATGGTGGCTTGGAAGAATTGTCTGATGATACCGAATCTAGCAATGAAGAAGATGCAAATGATTTAAATGAAGTGATTCCCCATGATGGCTCGGTAGAATTGTCTGATGATACCGACTCTGTTGCCGAAGAAATATAGTTCAAATGATTTTGGTGATCTTTGATAAATTTAGGTTGCCAAAACTATAAATATTGTATATTTACTTATTTAATAATAAAAGAACGATTTCAATCATTATTTTTTTTCAATATTTAAAACACCGCCTCAATTTAAATGTATTTAAAAAAATAAAAACAAATAAAGTATACATTTCAATTGTAAAATAAAGTTTAAGCACTCGTAACTTCAGCGGATTTTGGTATGTTCAATTTATCATTAAATTATCCATTATTGGTTTAAATGGCCAAGGTGAAGGGGAAACGGGAGGGTATGCCAATCAAAAGGCATAAGTCTTGGATGTCGTTATGGAAAATTTGTTAGAAAACCTTGGCTATACAAGTTTTTAGTTATTTTTTGAATTGGGGGATCTTAAAAAGTAATAATCATAAGAAAATTCATCACCATATATTCGGGTGGAAATTTATTTTCATTATCTTTAGAATACATCATTATGACAAATTTCATAGGATTCAATTATTTAATATAATTTGGGTTCGAGCAATTGGATGTAGCACACCTTTTGTAATTATGTACTGTCTTTCATTTAAATTTTTTTATTTACCATTTGATTTCGATAAGTATAAATATAGTTCCAAAAAAATAGAATAGATGTCACTAAAATTGTATTTCATTTTTTCAAATAAATGAATATTTTTTAAAAAAAAGGTAGTTGTGTCACTTATTCTAAGAATGTTTGATAATACAGTTTGAAAGCACAATTAATTCCAAATAAAAATTTCTGTAAATCTTAGCAAAAAAAATTTGGAAATTTCTTAATATTTGAACATTTTTTCAGAAATAACAAAATGAAATAATTTTCTTTTCCCTGAATGATAGTATTTTAAGAAGCCATTCTCTTCATAAAATGAAAATTTTAAAAACACATACCTAAACTCCCCTATTTTCCTATTTTTCTTTGTAATGAGGTAAAAAATGAAAAAAATATTGTTACAGTTAAGTTAAAAATACAATAGATGACTCTGAACGTAGCTTAAATAAGCCGGTAAATAAGAAACATTAAGGTAGTTCATACAATTTGTTCGAAGTATACAAGTTTATTTTAGAATATATTTTAAGCAAAACTTTTTTTTTAAAGAGTTATCAAGTTGTATAACCAGGAAAAATGTTTAGGAATTAAGATAAATATTAAAAATTAAAGTAAAATATTAGTTCAATTTTTAAATTTATGATTAACAAATACTGCCCCATTTTGAATTAAATCTATATTTCCGCAAAGTCTAAAATATGAAATAGTAGTATTATGGACAAAAAAGCGTTTTTAAGTTTAAATAAAATAAAATATTCATTATTTAACTAAATTGGCTTCGAAGAGTAATTCAAACTGAGTATATTACACATCCAGTGAGCAAAAATAAAGAATGTCTCAGATCTCATGTTCATTGTCGCCCGAAGCGAAGCCGAGGGTGACAAATTTGAGATCTGAGACATTCTTTACTTGCTCCCGTAGTGTGTATACTATTTTTCTGCTTGTTGGAGGTGGAAAGTGGTAGCTTCTTTTAGCACAGCGGGACGAAAGTTGACATTTTTCCGCCCGAACTTGAACAAACAAATATTTTATTATTAGTAAAAGCAATTCTTCTTATCTGTTGACACCCAGTTTATTTAAATGTAGATCACAAAAAAAAAAAAAAAAAAACAAATCGAATGAGAAATATATTTACAAAATATACTGCAGCACAATTTTTGAGAAATAGTTGAAAAATTCACAATTATTTAAGAGTGGGAATGAGTTTTCTGTCATTTTGCTACATCTTAACAGTTTTCTACATCTTATATTAAAATCGGTTGATTTTGTTATTATTAGTTCCCTAAGCAAATCGTTTAAAAAATATATATGTCATCTCAAGAATATTGTGCGGGAACGACCTTAAAAAAATTTAATATAAATAAAAGATATAAGGACTTGCGTATTAAAAAAATTTGACGTCACAACATGGCTCATTAGACAAAAATCATTTTTTCCAACATTAATAAATAAAAATTTTTGTGAAATACTCTTAAAAATTAAACTTAAATACATGAATATTCAATTTAAAAAATCATTAAACAATTTTTTAGATATAACAAATTTGTGGATATCAAAAGTGCATAGACTTGATTACAAAATTGGTAGTGACACTTTAATTGGGAGAAAAATTTTAGGGGAATTAAAATAAATAGACAAAAAAATTTATAGTTGATTAGCAATTTTGTGGATAAATAAATATTTTTTTAAATATGAATCGCCATGAAGGTATATCGAAACAAATTTATTCTAGAACAAATTATATTTTATTTATTTTATAGTAAAACATAGCAACATATATTCTATTTTTCTCGCGAAAAATAGTAGCCTATGAAAAATTTGTATGTTGATAACAACTACTTAACGAAAACTTCCAATTCAATGTAGGTGTTAGCTGTGATGCATGTCTCAAAGGAAATTTTCGTGGACGTCGCTACAAGTGTTTAGTGTGTTTCGATTACGATCTTTGTGCCCAATGTTATGAACAAGGAGCAACTACCACCCGCCATACAACGGATCATCCTATGCAGTGTATTTTAACTCGAGCGGATTTTGGTAAGTTCAGTTTATCATTATATTAGTCATTGTTGATTTAAAAGGCCAAGGAGGAGAGAATTCCTAAACGACATCCGATTTGCAGGGTAGAAATTGATTATAGAAAAATCGTCAAAACCTATTATAACGATAATGAAAAGTCCCTATATTTATGATCACTCTAAGCGATATGAACATTTTATTGTAATAATACGTCCTTACAAAGATGTGTGAATTTCCAAGAGTGTTCGCCGGATCGATTTGAATTTTTCAGAGAATATATTCAAATATATTTTGAAAATGTAATTAAACAAGTGAAAGCAAACAATTGACAGAGTTAATTGTTGAAATACTATGTATAGACAGTGTTCATTACTCTGTCACATTATACATACATACATGTTACACATACATAACTGATATAGCCATAACATACATACTATACAATTTGCACTCTCACGTGTAAACAGTGGTGTTTACGAAAAAGTTCTTCAAACAAAAGTTGTTTATTTTTTTATAAGCAACATTTTTTACATTTAAACTTTTGTTCTATCTCTAACGGTTTACAAGATGGGTAAGACCCAATTGACCTATGTTGCTCATTTACGAACTTAACCTCACTTTTTACGTCCTCAGCACGCTATAAAAAGCTTGATTTCGTTTTTCAGTAATCGTGATGACAGACGGACAGACGACAGATAGACAGACAGACAACCGGAAATGGACTAATTAGGTGATTTTATGAACACCTTTACCAAAATTTTTTTCGTAGCATCAATATTTTTAAGCGTTACAAACTTGGGACTAAACTTAATATACTATGTATATTTCATAAATACATGGTATAAAAATCGATTTTACTTTCTGATGACGTTTAACTTCCGTTTTGACTTAGTATGTATGAATTGCAATTTAAAAAAAATCAGATAAACTGTACTATAAAATCGGGAATCACCACGGAATTTTTTAAGTAGATTAAATCAACTGAGTGAGAAAATAATCCAGGAATTAAAGAAAAAATAAAGATCGAACTTCAGAAAAATTTTCAGAAAGCGATATTTTTGCATGAACCTTCTATTTGTGGTTCTAAACAAAATCCCAACGATCCATATGCCACTACAAAAGTTACTGGGGGTCAAAGATCATCAAATACGATTTTTTGCGAATATTTCCTTAACGGCCACTGTTATCGAAAAACAGTGGTTATTAAATTTATATATTAGGAAATTTCCTACAAATAACATACAATTACTTTTTTCGTAAGAAAACGGTTTTTAAGATAATTCGATTCAAAAAGTTGTAACGTACAGTATGAACTCCTAAACCTTTGATCACAGGTAACTTTTGTAGCGGCATTCGGATCGATGGGGACTTGATTTTGTTAACCACAAATAGAAGGTTCATGCAAAAATTCAGCTTTCCGGGAATTTTTCCAAAGTGAAATGTGTGTAGTCTCTGTATTAAAACTGGACGCTCGCGACATCGACATTCCGTCTACTAATCATTTATTTTTTATTTAAGACACATGATGGGATACCAATTGATAAAGATTCACCTCAGACCAGTTCATCTAAATCGGTTAAAACTACATTATGGTCCTTATATCTGATAGTCGTCAAAAGTGATATTTACATGTAATCGTTCTGGAAATAATTATCCTCTTAGACATATGCCACTAGGAACTATTAGGTTTCAAAAGTTTTCTTCGTTTTTATGAATCTACCTTTAACTCTAATATCTCAGTGAATACTTATTCAATTTGCCAACGTGGCAAATGTCGATTAATTCCATTGGCATAAAAATTTGGTTCTCGAGATTCGATAAAGTCGTCGACAGCCGTTTTTGTCCGGATTTGGTAGTTGGGTGGCAAGAGGTCTGGAGAGTATGTTGCCTAAAGCCAAATTTCGACGCTCAATTTGTTCAATATTCGGACGGTGATTTGTGAAACTTCCGGACTCTGCTGTGGCTCGGTTGCATAAAGTTATAGTGAATCACTTTTCAAGTTTTTTGACGTTTCCATACATTCTAAACCAGTCTCTACCAGGATTCTCAAATCCTCATCCTGGATTACTCTAGGTCAACCACTTCGGGGCTCATCTTCAAGTCTAAAAATCTCCATAACGAAATTTTACAAGCCAACGTCGAACAGTGCGTCCATTAACCTTATTATGACCAAATGTCTGGTTAATTTTTCGGGCTATTTCGACAGATCTTTGGTTCAGTTTGAATTCGAAGAGAAAAATCGGCGGCAAATCGCTTAACGACATCATATAATAGTAATAAGCTAAAAAGTGCCAAAAAATTAAAATTTGGAAAAAAATGAACTGCATCAATGTATACAGAACAAAATTCTCTATCGATTATTGTCCAGGTCGAACGACACAGTAGAATAGACATTTATTGAGGTCTGGAGTTACAAAAACACATGACATTAAGACGGACAAAACTTTTGAACAACTTAATAAGTAATTTGAAGAAATTAGACCAAAAATCGTCCTAAAAAAATTAAAACCCGGTCATAAAAAGATAATCTGGAACATCAAAGGGCCGGACTGGGACGTTCTTATTTATATTTAGGTTCAATTTCGACCTCGCCGATTCATCGATATAAGCGATGTCGTTATTATCGATTCTGAAATTATTAGAACGGATTGTTTACAATACTAAAACTTATTTTTGTTTTTTTTTAATCTTAGAATTGTACTACGGTGGTGAAGTGATCACTGTGGATCAACCTCAGAGCTACACCTGCCCTTATTGTAGCCGAATGGGATTCACTGATACAACATTGCAAGAACATGTGTGCGCAGAACATCCTGATACTTCATTTGAAGTAGTAAGTATCTATTTTTCATCCAAATAATATTCCAGACGCTGTCCATAAATTTCATATGCAAGTCATTTTTGACTCGGGAACACTTTTGATATTTTATTTTTGAAACGTTGATTACAAAATTTTGATCTCTGGTTTTTTTAGCCTTAAGCTATGACAGATCTTTGTATAAAATATCGCCAATTGTCGGACAAGAGATCAAAAATTCGTAATATACGATCAAGAAAAAAAAAATCAAGGGTAACGCCAAGTCAAATATGACTTACATACGAGTCGTCTGGATTAGTAAGCTTTTCCGAGCCCAAATACTATTTAAAACTGTTTTAGGTATGTCCCGTATGTGCTGCAATGATTGGAGGTGATCCAAACATGATTACGGATGATTTAGCTGGACATCTTGCTGTAGAACATCGCACTGGTGGAGGCACTGGAAGTGGTGGACCAAGAGACCTGATTTCATTCTTAGATGATCCTAGTGCTACTGGCGCTCCAGCTTCTGCTTCATCGGCTGCTGCTCGCCACGGTATGCGTCGTACCACCCATGGGCCTCGTGGTGTTGCTGGAGCTCGTGCTCGCCGCTCAAATATGCATTTTAAGTAAGTATCGCCGAACGTAATATTTGACAATAACTTTAGAACGATTGGAAAATTTGAAAGCCTTTTGTCGGAATCGTGCCAGAAATTTTTTTTTTTTGGGAGGCTGTTTATTTTTAATTGTGCGCCATTTTAAAATTGATGATTCCCTGAAAGAGAAATATTCGGCTATGAAAATTTTCCTGGAGGAAACAGATTCTCATATTTTCAACCGTTCTGTAATAATTTGTCAAATATTAACAAAAATTGTTATTTGTTTCTAGTTCGTCTGGTGGATTATCATCGTTATCGCCATCTGCTCGTGATACGGTTGATCCAATTGCTGAGTTACTATCACAGTTAAGTGGTGTGCGCAGATCAGCTGGTAGTGGAATAGTTGCTACTTCATCTCCACATGCTCCAAATAATCCAACTCAATTGCAACAATTACAAATGCAATTGCAGTTGGAAAGACAACAGGTTAATAGCAAATTTTATATTTATCTGGATTATGGGAGAGTTTAATTATTTTCGGTCTGTTATCAGCGGATCAGATTAAAAAAAGTTGAGAAGTTTCCAACAAAAGAGAGTGCTAAATCAGAATGTTCAATAATCAGAGAATATATTTAGCCAGGCATATTTTTGCAAAACAAGAAAATCAAAAAATTTCGAAAAATATCCAACGATAAAATTAATGTTTTGTTATTTGGGCTTTAATTACCTTAAATTATAATTAATATTCAAACCAAAAGTAGTCCGAGAGCTAGTAACGCCTGAATGTCCTTATCTTCTAAAAACTTCACACTTTACTTGGTTTTGGGCTAATTTACAAAACCACACTGCTTTCTGGTTTTTGGCAGCTCGTTTAGATCATTAATATTTCCCTACAACTTTGAAGAAAGGTTAGAGATTCTTAGTATCACTCGGGATGGTCTGCTCTACAACTACCAGGTTTTTGACAGTTGACGACATTCAGATATTACTGGCTCAGTGGCTAAGATAAATTTTTTACAAATATTTTTTTCGATTTTATCGATACTTGATCGGTACACTTAAAAACATACCAAGAAATTTAAAAATTTTTGTTTATTTTTGGAATATATTGGGTTTGGACGACCCAAAAACGATATTTGACGATAAAATGAACATTTCTTATGATCTTGTCGAAAATCACTCCAAAATATTTCGCTTCATATATGATTTAAAATGATACCGCAGAAAATCCTCAACAAACCGTCAAATAAATTCGATTTTCGAAGTTTTTGGATCAAAATTACTTTATATAATAAGATTTATCAAATTTCTAAAAAAATCAAGAAAAATTGTTTGGAAATTTCGATAAAACTCAGTATACTGTGTAAAAATGACCCAAGAAAATAAAAAATCTGGTTCATTTGATGATTTAATGCTAAGTTTCTGAGATAAACCTGAAATTCGATCCAAAGTGTAATTTTTTAATCGGTATTTAGAAAATTTGTGCGTTAAACCGCCAAATAAACCCTATTTTTGTTTATTGACCCAAAAATTACAAAAATCGGATTTATTTCATGGTTGACTGCGTATTTTTTGAGACAACGACCATTAATAATAATAAAAAACATAAGGTGGTACCGCAAATAGGTCCCTAGTACCTAGAGCAAGGGGTCCTCTGTACCCTTCTTGAGAACAACCTGTCACGTGTAATTGCGACGACGAGACGTCTCCGAGGAAGAGATGCTCATTTAAATAGATGAAAAATTTAAATTCTGTTGAGGCTACATCCCACGTAGAAAGCCTGCAGCTTCCCAGCCAAGATTCCTTCCAGGACTGAACCTGACGCCCTGCAGCAAATAACATGTATGGAGGTTTCATAGTTTTCCATACAGACCCTGCAAGTGAAATCATTAAAGATTCCCATGTTTGAAGGTGATTAGTTTTAGGCGAGCATAGTTGAATGACCTAGCTGGGGTTATACACAATTTGGCCTGTCGCATGCCAAAAAATAACATACAAACAGCGATTTCTGGTATCGATTTACGACAATTTCTTAGTGAAATGGTCTGATAATTTTCCAAATTTTTGGGTCCAATTTTAGTGTAAAATGTTACTTTAAGATTGATGCTTTTTGTTTATTTTGAATTGGTAACTGATATTGCGATTAGCTTACATTCTCACAGGCCGCCCGACAACAGTTAGAACGCTTACCACGTCGGCAAACAGCCACATCCAGTCTTGGTTCATCAACCACAACATCAGCAGTACCTGGGGGATCCTCATCAAATAATGCTGCTACTGGTGCTGTAAGTGTGTCTGTTAGTGGTGGATCTGGTGGTGGACCTTTACCCCCATCTGGTATTAGCACAATTGTTTCCAAACAACATGCCAATAATACAGCGCCTGATTCACATCAACAGCAATACAACTATCAATTTTTATTAGCATCGTAAGTTTTTAATGATTTTTCTTTATTTTCAAAAATTTTCTCTCCAAATTAAGTTAGTGTTGAAAATCGATATATATAGGTTGGGAATTTTCCAGCTCTACTACTCCCTTTATACCACAAAATCATACCTCCTCCAAAAACGACAGCCCTTCCAAAATTAGTATATAAATTAGGTTAGTATCAAGGAATGGTCTTTTGGTTTTATCAACTTCCTAACTCCCTTTCCCCCTTATTTATATCTCAAAATCATATTTTTTAGCAGTAAAAAAAGGTTTGCACATCTACAGAGCTACTTAAACTGAGTTAGAGGGTTGAACATTTGTTGTGGAAGTTGACTTAGTGTCAAGGAAATGCCTTTTGACACCCAACTTTCTAGTCCTTTTTTAAGTCGGTATTTCTTCATTAAAAAATATTTTGAAAAATACCGTGTTTTTCGCGATTTTTATTTCATTACTAGCTTAATACCCGTCCGCTTTGTTAGGCTTAAAAGTAAAGACCATCGCGTTGTAGCCTCCACCTCTCTTGTTCTCGCTTATCCCCCTTCCATAAGACTCGAAATAGGCGCTGGAATTGTTTTACCCAGGTAAAATATATGTACAGATTTTAATTTTTTTTTGAAATGTTGTATAGTTTTGATTCATTGAGTGTATCAGTTGCGTGAAAGCGTAACAAACTCACAAACAAACAAACAAACATCTTCACTTTTACATTTGTAATATATAGGGATAAAACATTGAACTATAAAAAACATAAAATGAGGGAGGGGGTATAACTTATTAGTGATGGATCTCTACTACTTATAGTCAATATGCTAAGAGGTTTCACTTCGAATTTTGTGTTCAAGTGACAAAACTTGGGGCATGTGATTCACTTTTCTTTGTTTTTTCTATTTAATAAATGTTTCCACGGTGGGGCCGTTATTTCTAGGGTACTTATCTTCAGGGTCATTTCACCTCCGTTTCTTGTTCTGTGTATCTCAAAATTGATGAGTGCATGTAAATCAATTGTCCGAAAACTCCTGATTTCATTACGTTCTTCAAGATGGTGGCGTTGAAAACGCTGTATTACGCGAATCGCTCGCAACTTGAAATAATTGAGCTATAACAAAGGGTGCACTGGGGTTTTTTACCTCGCTGATTTCAGAAAATACATACTTTAAAAACGTGGGAATGGACATTACTGCAGGTTGCCTTCCTAAGCAGGGGTTATAAATTAAACACCTTACCGGCGTTTTATCATATTATAGTTGCAGCCATGGAGGTTATAAAACAGGAGAACGATCGCTATAGAAAATATTGTCCCCGAAATATGGACAAAATAAGTGAGGCGCTGCGATCGCTAAGTTGTCTCATTAAAACCGGGCTGTTGTGCGCTAATTTCCAATGATCTATCAACGTTTAATATACGTGTAAATAATATCATTCAATTTGAACATTATGCAACTAACTTCATCTACTTGTTCTCATAAACAGCTAACTTCGTAGATACTACTTACCGACTGGTGGCTGAAATACGAACTATAAATTCTACAAATTTTTAGGGACAGCTTGGCTAATGCTTTAGCACGTAGCGATCGTTCTCCTTCTTTATAATCTCCATGGTTGTAGCTCCGAAAATAAAGGTCCCATCGTAGGAACATTACTTAAATCTTAACGAATTTTTTTTGTATTAGTTGTAAAATTTTTTGAATTGTGTTGTTTCTAGAAATATTGAAGAACCATTAAGTGAGGAAGAACAAGAGAAATTAGAACGTTTACGAGCAAATCGTAGTTTGTTTGTTCAAGAATTACTATTAGCAACAATAGCATCATCCTCAGATATAATGAAATCATCTGATAATAATCTGCCTAGGCAAGCATCATCTAAGTCATCCTCATCAAATAATGCCAACGCGAACACTGCTGGCGCTGTTAACAAAATAAATAATACATCAACCAATAAACGTATTAATCTATCTGACTTGAAACCAGCTTTACCATCCACTGTAAGTTGCTTGTTTCGAACCAATGGAATGTGTTTACTGTTTTAATTAACAAAAAAAATCAAACCAATTTCTAACCCAATTATTTTTTTGGAAACACAAATTTTATTGTGGTCAAATTATTTCTATTTTTTTAATGTGTGCGCATGCTTCAATTTAGAGAAGCGAATATGTTTTCGATTGCTCAATTTACAGTCAAACCTTGATAAGCGACAAAACTCTACAAGTGAGAGTAATTCCGAGGTCTCGTCCTCTAAAACGTCTATAAATGAAAAGCAAGAATCTTTATTAGGAAAAATTGTTTTTCTCTTTCCCTTCGTGGACTTTTAAAACTGGGGCTCAAGAACATATGTATTAAGGACATAAAATTAGATTGGAGAGGTTAGTAGCAAAAAAGGCGCCTATCTGGGCGAGTCGGTCGTTGCGTACTTTGTACTGCGCATCAATCTCTCTTTTTTTATATAAATATTATCGAAGATAATACATGAGAACTGTAGGATATTTCGGAATAAATTTAGATTTTTGCCCCAATTTCCTAGATCAGTTTTTTGTATTTTATAAATACATATTTCGACTACCAAGTAGTCATCATCAGTAAGAATTAGCTAGTCGTGATTACTCTTATTATGAATGTAACTCTTTGCTAATTTGGTTGCGGAAGTGCAACTAACTACCTAATTCTTACTCATGATGACTACTTGGTAGTCGAAATACGTATTTATAAAATACATAAAACTGATCTAGAAAATTAGGGCAAAAATCGAATTGTTTTCGATCACTTAGACAACTGATGCGGAGTACAAAGTACGGAGTACGCAACGACCGATGACTTGACCCCGCCCAAATAAGCGCCTTAAATTCAGCCACGGCCACTTATAGCTCGATATAGATGATTTCATGTCCTTAATATATTTGTTCTTGATTCTTCTAATAGTTCTCTCTACGATTTGTTGCTCGTGTTGTACGCTGTACCTTGTTGAGTGAGAAACATCCATAAGTGAAAAAGCAATTGTGGTCCCTTTGACTTTCGCTTATTCAGGTTCGATTGTATTTAATTTAATTTAAGGATATGTAAATATCATGGTATCAGAGTAGGGGTAGATAATAGCTAGCGCGGTGTAAAAGGAAAGAATTCACTTAGATTGAACTATGACACAATTTCAGGATGGCGACCGACCTTGAAATATCAAAAAATTTTGAAATTCCGGAGCAAAGTCAAGGAATTCTCAGGGAATTTTAGTATCAGAGAGAGAAAATGTTTAAAAAATTATAATAATTAAATTTTGAAAACCTGAATGAATATATTCTGTGTCAATTTTAATCACAAAATCTCGCTCGATTTACTTTAATGAAAATGATTCTGGATACCGGGCCATCTAGCGTTAAAGAGAATGAAGCAGCGAACTCATTCCCACGAGAGGGGTCATCTCAAACACCATTTTCACCTAAGTTTTTCAATCCCATGGCAAGATGCTTCGTAATTTATCGAATCAAGAAATGGCTACGACAAGTCCATTTTGATTACTAGAATTTTGCGCAGGACTTGCAGGTCAAATTGTGTATAACCTACGCCATTCGACTGTGTTCGGTTAAAAGTCACTAGAGCACAGTTGAAAAGGATGGTGGGTCTCTTGACATGATATTGTTGATTGAACTAGCATCTTCATAACATGGGGATCTCTGATTATCCCACTTGGATGAAGAAACCTCCATACATATTATTTGCACCTGCGGAAACTTGTAGGGTGTCAGGTTTAGTATCTGTGGGCATTATGTGTGGCGTCTGGCCATGACAGAATCCTATAGCTTCATCTGCTTAAAATATTGTCTCTTACCCAGAGACGTCTCGCCTTCGGGTGGTACGCTTTTCGTAAGGAGAGGAGGATTTGACGCAAATAAAGTTTTCAATTTTTTTTTTCGACTAAAATAATTTCAAATCATTCTACTTACGGTGAGAATTTTGGAAAACGGAATTTCAAAAGAACAATTCGATCACCACCCTGTAAAAAATTAGATCTATCTTAAAAATTGCCACTTATCGTTAGTTTTCTTAGATCAAAATTAGTCACGACTAAATTTTTATCAATGTCGAAATAGTCCGCTTGAAATATTCAAAATAAAAAAAAAATTTATTTGCACCAATTAACAAAAAGGCAAACATTTTAAATTAGTAAGGGTTTTTTATTTAAAATGAAAAAATTTTAAACTGAAGGTGTTTCGATACCAAAACGGAAGTAATATCAAAAAACTTAAATTTTGTGTGTCAATTAATTTTATATATTTAAACAAACAATTCTTGTCCCGCTAATGTACTTTATTTCGTTAACTACGATAAACACTAATAGATGTCAGGAAGAGTCATATTTTGCAGTTTATGTTTCAGTTTTTTCTAAAAACACTGATAAGACGGCGTTTTTTTAAAATGAAACCTAGCTAGATTGACTTTTTGCCTCAAAAATCAACTACATACTCAATTTCATGAAAATCGTTGGAGTCATTTCCGAGATCGTTGATGAGTATGCAGGGGATTTTTGAGGCAAAAAGTCAATCTAGCGAGATTTCGTTTTAAAAAAACGCCGTTTTATCAGTGTACATGTACTGCAAAATATGACTCTTCCTGACATTTATTGGTGTTTATCGTAGTTAACAAAATAAAGTACATTAGTGGGATATAGATATATATAGATAATTAGTTTTCAATACAATTTTCGAAGTTTCTATCCCCGAACTTTTGTATTGAAAATTAATTATTTTTCATTGAATCGTGTATCCAATACATAGAAACATAGAAAGGAACAACGGCTGCAAAGAATGATTTTTTTGATGGCAAAACGATTCTTCTGTCGGTTATTACCACTTGCCTAAACAGTCCTTAAAAACTTTAGAAAGTGATTTTAAATTAAAAATCGATTCAGTAAATTATACAAACACCATGCAATTGCGAACGTCGTCGAAATGTGAAATTTTTTGAGTGCCCTTGTATCATTTTAAATGGAAAATCCTTTCTACGCCTTACAAAATAACAGCACAATTTTAGAATTATTCCTAATACAATTTTAAGATCCTAATTATTACCACCCTAAAATCGCTTTTGTTATTAGTAATAAAATTCAATAACGCCTGCGCAATTTAATTATTCGTAAATTGTACCATAAAAAATAATTTGGCCAAAATATTATTGTATTTGATGTATTTTTAGTAATTGTTTGGATTTTTCAAAAAATTGTCAATGTTTTTTTTTTTTTTTTTTTTTACAAATTATCTGTGTAATTTTTTAAGGACCTTTTCATGTGATTGATTTATTTTCGAAAATAAGCAACTTTTCAATTCTTTTAAGAAAGCAGGGATTTCAATAATTTTGGATATGTTATAATTCGGATCGTTTTCGAATCGGAGAGCGTACGATCGATCTTAGCTCTCGGTAAAGAGCAGTTTCCAAAAAACCAGCACCTCATATACCTAGAATTTATTGGACTGGATGATGATTAAATCTGGAAGGGTTACAGAATTTTAAGATCCTGAATAAATTGAAGAATAGTTTGAGGATTTTAGATCGGTCAGAGAAAATGATCGGTATATGAGATACTAGTTGTAGGGAGATTGCTTAATTTATTTTCCGATAGCTCTGTAGGCCAAATAGCATATTTTTCTTGGGGGAAATTTTAAAAAAATTAACAATTCAGTATTTTTTTTATCAAAAAATCGTAGGGAGAACTAGTAGAAGAATCAAGAACATATATATTAAGGACATGGAACCTGCTATGCCGAGCTATAAGCGCCTGTGGCTGAATTTAAGATGCCTCTCTGGTCGGGGTCTAGCCATTGGTCTTTGCGTATTTTGTACTGCGCATCAGACTGTCTAAGTGATTTAAAACAATTGAAATTGTTAAATTGATTGAAAACAAAAGACAACCTGATGCGCAGTATAAAGTATGCAACGACCGGCTGGCTCAGATAGCTACTCTCTCCACTCTAGTTTTACGTCCTTAATATATATGTTCTTATGGAGTATGCTTTGGAATTTAGATCTGTGTCAATGAAAAACAGTTTTAGAACTCTAAATGAAATAACATATCCTGTTTTTTCTGAAATAATCCAGATAATTTGCTAATTCTAATTAAAGCCATTTTTATGTGCTCCAACACGAAAACATTCCTTAATATAATTATTTTAAGCCGTTCAAATCTAGAAATAAAAATGTTCCCTTAAAAACAAACATTTTCTCGTAAGCTCATTTCAGTACATACAGAGTTTTTAAATAATTAATTTTGTTGTTGCTTGAAAATTTATGAAAAGGTCCTTAAATAATTTTTGAAATTAATACTAAACTAAATATTTACGAAACTGATATCTACTAAAATTGTTGAAATACCATTTTGGCTACACGGATTGTTCTTAAGGTGCGTTTTTCAAATTTACTTTTTTATTAATTCCATTGTTTTTTTTTAAATATATGTGTGTTTTTCTGTTCTAATATGGTCTATAGCCCAGAAAAATAAGAAAATAAAAACGTCGATCCGCTTAAAAAATCCAAGTGAATCTTTTTTTTCGTACATGATTTAGTAATGGACTTTACATAAGTAAGTTCTTGCATCCGAATAAAAATAATCTCGGCGAAAAAACTTCTCTTGAATTTTTTAAGTAGAAAAACCTTTATTTTTCTGGGCTACTATGTGTGTAATATAGTCTCTTTAAATCCAGTATAATCTACGATTAAAATCATTTTCGATTCTACAATTCGATCAAAGAACAATCAAAATCGATTATAAATGACATTGGAGGGACCTAAAATTACGGTTGCTATAAACGATATATATATACACGGTGTTCTGTTATTGACTGCAGATCGTGGGCCTACAGAATAAGCTCATAAAGACGATGGAAAAAGTTATTTACCAATTTTGGATCTGAGCCCTAATTTGGGCGCTACAGGTATGACAAAAATTGATAAATTTGTTCATTCACTGAATATCATTCGATAACCAAGATCCAAAGATAATCAGTAGATATTAGTAAATTTCATTTAATAATATTCAACTTAAGAAGGGATATCAACTGATTTCATTCGATTATATTATTTTGAAAAAACATTTAAAAAAATTATTTCATTGGTTTTTGTCAAATCTCTACTTTTTATATTTTAATCGAATGAAATCAGTTGATATCCCTTCTTAAGTTGAATATTATTAAATGAAATTTATTAATATCTACTGATTATCATTGGCTGCTGGTTATCGAATGATATTCAGTGAATGAATAAATTTATCAATTTTTGTCATACCTGTAGCGCCTAAATTAGGGCTCAGATCCAAAATTGGTAAATAACTTTTTCCCTCGTCTTTATGAGCTTATTCTGTAGGCCCACGATCTGCAGTCAATAACAGAACACCGTGTATATATTATCTTTTACGAATAATTATCTTCTAAGAGAAATGTAATTAGGAACTTATTTTGTGATTTTTAATAAAAATCACCAATCGTTGAGGAAAATGAAAACCTGGCCGTCAAAAGACCTACCTGGAAAGCCTAGATATGTCAAGGGATTTTAGTATCGATCAGAGAAGGCTAAAATTGTTTGCAGAGGGGGAGGGGGCGATGTACCTAGAAATGTCAGAGAATATGAAGATTTATAAGGAAGATTTCCACCATATTTCAAAGAAATCGGTCGAGTCGAACTTCCAAAAATGTAGTTTTCATGAAAACCGCGTTTTAAGTTTGAGAGACAATTCCGGCAGAGTATCTCAGATCCATACATTGGCCCTTCTTATATATCATATGACCTGTTTTTTTGCCTTTTTTTGAATCAACAGAAGCTCGCAGTACAGAGCGATCAATTCGAACTTCGTTAAAAGTCGCTGTATCTCCAAAAATAATTTAACTTTTGAAAAATCCGCTTAAGTACATATTCTTAAGGGCCTAAACAATTAAAAATAATTAATTCCAATGATAGCTGGTCACTATAACCGATGTGTCGTTATAACCGATTTTGGCTATATATTTTCGTTCAAAATAAAAGCCAAAATGAATTCAGTTGCCAAAGATTATACTGCCTTGAATACTGAATTACTGAAAGCAATTTTAGTAAATGAAGTTTACCAAAATAAGAGTGCTAAAATCAGGCAATGTCATGCACGCTATTTGTCTATCCGTCCACGTCATCGATACCTTTCCGTTGATGCGTAAATCTTAAGGCTTACATAATATACGACCGTAATTAATATGCTTTGGAATTTTTTTTGGAATAAATAGAAACTTAATTTTATTTTTAGAATGGGGTAATCATTACTAACATTACTCAAACTGTTTCAGGAAAAGCTTTGAAATTTTTTTTAATGATGAGCAAATAGATTTTTCTTTTTTCATCATCAAAGATTTCTCTTGGAATGAAATTTGAAAATAGCTTATCAATTTTCCTGAAACACTTTATATTGATATAAATTTTTGAAACGCCACTTTTAATATACTTTGCCTAGGATAGCGAAACCATCTTACCAGATAAACTTTGACTGAATCTCACAAATTACACACTATCAAAACAAAAAACTGAGACTTTTAAGTTTAAAAAATTATCAACCGTCAAAACCGGTTATAACGGGATTAGAGGAATTCACAATTATAGTCGTTATATCCGATAGTCCTTGTAAGTGATAATGTGTACGTTTTTATCTCTACAGAAAATTTTATCTTCTAAAAGAAATGTAACTAAAAAATAATTTAGAGAATCTTTCGCTAAAAATCATCCTCGAAGCACGATCGACAAAAGACTAGCAGAAAATTGTTGATTGCGGTGCTTCACCCCAACACCAAAGAGTTAGGTTGAAGCACCGCAATTCGATCAGCTTGCTGTTCTAACTTATCTTTTGACGATAGGGCTTTCATTCCTCCTTGGAGAAGGATGAATTTAGTCAAAAAAACCACGAAATGAGCCCCCTTGTAACATAATTACTGATAATTAATAATAATGGGGTTTAACCTCCGTTTTTTAGATATCTACCTATAATATAGGCCACCCACATCATTCAGTCGGCACTTAGCCAATTCGTCACATTATGACTGACAACAGTTATGGTGACTCTTGTAATTTTTTGTCTTGTGTTGTTCTATTGTACAATGAAGTCGGTTATAGTGACCATTGATTCATGTTGAGGCGTCTTGATTCGACTCTTGATGATCCAACTTGTCTTTTGACGACCGGTCTTTTTTTGCCTCAGAGAAGGATGATTTTTAGAGAAAGCATTACCAAACTAAACTTGCCTTGGCGCTCATACTACCTTAAAAGTTACATATCGCTTATAACATCGATAAGTGTGTAGTCCCTTAAATGTCGTTATAACCGATATATTAAAAAAAAAAAAATGAAAGAAGACAAAATAAACTAACCCAGAAGTATTATTCCGATTGCCAGTTTGTGGGTTTGTGTCGTAGCACACATCCAATGTCATCATCACAGCCGCAGCAATCGCAGCACAATCCACCCCGGCACCTACAAGAAGCCAGGGAGTAAGATCACGTGGCCGTGGACATCATCGTAATCAGCAACAACAACAACAACAACAACAGCAACTTACAGCCCCACCACCGTCCATACAACAAGAGTTTGGAGCCGCTACTAGTGGAGCCAGTGCCAATAATACTGCTGACACGCTAAAATTGGCAAACAATACTGGTGCAACAACACAAACCACGAAAATTAATACAAAATTGAAATCACATGGTGTGAAAAGCGCATCATCTTCAAACAGATAGTTTTTTTGTTTGTTTATTGACAGTTTATCAATTTTCATTTGTTTTTAATGTTTTTTCTAATTACTTTTTTTTTTTGAAATGAAAAAAAATTTTAATAGTGTTATTATATAAATTTTCAAAGAATTACATTTTCCCCTCACCTCCTACTTCCCGTTACTTCCTAATTTGTATTGTTCCTGCCCAGCCCCCCTTTACTTTTTCAAACATATTTAAAAAAAAGTACTAGTCATTTGTTATTTAGAAAAAGGCAAAAATTATGTCTAAAAAATATTCTTAGACAAAAAAAATTATATTTACTTAGTAAATCTCACATTTGCAAAAATCCAAAAATAAAAAAAAAAACAATTAACTACGCTTTATTTTGAATTTATATAAAGATCACGAATGCGTAATCACCTTCATATTTTTCAGGCGTGCGATCTATAAAATCTTTAAAATATCAAGGAATTCCATGATTCTTGAAATGGTCAGGAATTTTATTCTCGATTAGGGAAAACGATAAAAATTATTCTTCTGGAATTTGATTCAGATCGATAGGATATCGGAAAAAATCTTGAAAATCTGAACATGTCAAGGAATTCTAAGAAATATTAGGGGAATGTAATCTCGATTAGGGAAAATTATCTCGGGATCTATAAATTCAACTTCAATTCTAACCAGAATATCTTGATTTTTAAATATCTTGAAAATACAGTTAAATCAAGGAATTTCAAGATTCTTGAAATGTTCAGGAATTTTGCAAAAATGATAAACATTATTTGAGCCAAATTCAGATAATCGCCATATTGACGCTAACCATCGGGATGTTGACTTTCCCTAAGATAGAAGATCGGTAGAATACCTGATTATAATGAATCTAGGGCCGAAGAAATAGCGGAGGCACTATTTTCCGAACAATGTCGTAATCGTTCAAATGATCTTGGTTATTCAGGTACGTTTGTACGAAATCGATACATGGAGTTTAACCACTCGGATGCTTATTTTCCTTATGGTGGCTCGGTAGAATTGTCTGATTATACTCAATCTAATAATGAAGAAGATGTCAATATGGCGATTATCTGAATTCGGCTCAAATAATGTTTATCATTTTTGCAAAATTCCTGAATATTTCAAGAATCTTGAAATTCCTTGATTTAACTGTATTTTCAAGATATTTAAAAATCAAGATATTCTGGTTAGAATTGAAGTTGAATTTATAGATTCCGAGATAATTTTCCCTAATCGAGATTAGGGAAGTTCCCATGGGAATTCCCCATGGTGGCTCGGTAGAATTGTCTGATGATACTGAACCTAGTAATGAAGAATTATTAATTAATTCTAAAAATTCTATGTGTATTTTAGTTTCGATTTAGAGGGAAATTATCTCGGAATTAGTATATTTTGATTTTTCAATTTTTGAGACAGATGCATTTCTATTCAGAATCTTTTTATCTGACAGAAGTTAAATCGTCACCCTGTATTTTTAATCTTCCACACTTTATATAAATTCAAAATAAAACGATTTACCCATTTTGTTTTTTCTTAAATGATTCGGGAATAATCGAATTATAGTGAATTGATACTGCGATCATTTAACCAAAAAAAAACAAAATCCCCGACTTCGTTATTATATATTTATTAAGTTGTAAATGCCTGGAAAAAATTATTTTACAAAGTAATAAATTTTGTATAACATATTTTTTTTTAAAAAGAATTATTGTAAAATTTTGAATTGTTTTAAAAAAAACATAAATAAACCTTATATAACCCAAACAGAAATTCAAATTCTTCCCGCTTTTTTTTTACAACAATTCAAAATCGATTAGTGATTGTCCAAAAACAATACAAAAACCATAGAAAATATTACAAAAAAAAAGAAAAGATACAAAACAGTTCACTTTTTTATACACTATGTAATAAAACTTATTAATAATTCCAAAAAAAAATTTAAAAATAATTTTTAAAGAAAAATCCAAAAAAAATTATAATTAATAAATTAATATGCTTTATGTAATATCCAAAATTTAATAATAATAAAAACAAAAAAATAAAAAAAAAAACAAAATATGACTGAAAACAAACCTTAACAGATTTTTAATTTTTATGTATTTTTTTTCTGTTTGTAAATAAATTCCGCAGAAATAAAAAGGTAAAATTTTTGATTCGTTTAAAATACACGATATTTGCAGGCATGTAACTTTGTTATCATGGATTCTTTTGGGCTCTACCAAGGTTCATTTTAAGGACATAAAAGAGAACTGGAAGATGTGCTAATTTATTATACCATGCATAAATGTAATATGCAAGGTATACGAAGTTTAGTCCCAAGTTTGTAACGCTTAAAAATATTGATGCTATGAACAAAATTTTGGTATAGGTGTTTATAAAATCACCCAATTAGTCCATTTTCGGTTGTCTGTCCGTCTGTCTACCAACACGATAACTCAAAAACGAAAAAAAAATATCAAGCTGAAATTTTTACAGCGTATTCAGGACTTAAAAAGGGAGGTCGAGTTCGTAAATGAGCAACTTAGGTCAATTGGGTCTTGACCTATGGGTCCGTAGGACCCATCTTGTAAACCGTTAGAGATAGAACAAAAGTTTGAATTTAAAAAATTTTCCTTATCAAAAAATAAACAACTTTTGTTTGAAACATTTTTTCGTAAACATCACTGTTTACCCGTAAGGGTGCAAATTGGTCGTAAATTGTATAGTATGTATTATTTGGGGATATCAGTTATGTATGTGTGACATGGTATTTCAACAATAAACTCAGTCAATTGTTTGTTTTTACTTGTTTTATTCTGCGTTTCGAAATGTTGGCAAAGATATACGGACGGCTATGAAACGCACATCAAATTGAAATTAGAGTTCTGTTTCTTTCCTCAAATGTGAGATTGGTAGAGAACCTTAGTATAATTCATTTTAAGAACACAAAAATGAATTCGAAGAATCTCATTTTACTCTAAATTTCGAGGTGTTATTAAAATTATACGGCTATGAATCGAATCACATGAAAATTTTTGTGTGATGAATCTAGTTTCAATTTGTTTACTCATTGGATCACAGGTCACATAACTGGGTCACAGGAACAGCAGCTCAATATTTCAATCACATTGTCAAGCTGTTTAGGCTCGCAAGGATAACAAAGCTACATGCCTTCTAATATTTTGTGTTTTGGCTGAAACAAATAATTTTGCGTTTTACTTTTGCTGAATGTGGTTAAGGAGTTGTCATGAATTTTTCTGTTAAAATCTCTTCTGATGATGATAATTTGGTACATGATAATACGCAGCTAGCAGATCTGACAAATGTTTTTAATTCCTCTTCCAGCAGCTCGAAAATATCAAATTTTCCAACCAAAAAAACAAAAATATTTTCTAAATCAATAAACTTATCAGACGATTAGGATTTTTACATAGAGATACATGTCAGTTCCTAGACTAAAAAAAATAACTTTTCTCAACCAATTTTAATTCGAAATGATGATGGAAGTGATTTAAGGGGTCGATTTTCTAACTTAAAAAAAAGCTTCCTAGATAAAATTATAAAATAATTCGAGCAATTTTTCGCACAGAAAATGATTTAAAATTGTATAGTTTTCAGCAAACTGTTTGGAGGGATCAGTGACGAGTTTAGGTTCCATGCCACCATAAACCCTGTCCGATATGGCGCCTTTTTTGATGACAATTGATTTGAAGGACCGGGACAAATTCTTTATGTTCAGAAGCTTTTTAAATATTAATTGTCGATCTAGGACCTCACGGTTCTAAGCCTAAATTGGCGTCTTAGAAGAGGAGTTTGCAATGGTAATAAGTAAATGCGATAAATTATTATTTTTTTTGAAGATAAAGCGAAAAGGGATTTAAGTTATAGAATCGACTTATTGGTTTCGATTTATTTTTTATATGATTCAAGTTGGTATTACTTAATTTAGATAAGCCAACTTAAAATATTTGCTCAATGCGAATTATTTGGTTGATAAAAAAAAAAAAAAAAATGTAACGAGTTGAAGGGATTTATTCGATTAATACGGTATCAAGATTATTCGACTAATATTTTAGTGATTTTCGAAAATCACCTTCTGACGTTTTAAGCAAAATTTTAAAAACAGTTTACTCGCAAGTCCGGGAAATTTAAAACGATCAGAAAAAATCATAAAACGTAAAAAATTTGATAAATTGAGGTTTTTAGAGTCTAGATTTGTTGGCCTTTTCTTTCCTTCTTGAGTGTAAGCTGGATGCATTCAAAGAAAATGAAACTGCAGCAGTCTATGGAATTTAGGAGTGGTGTAGAATCGCAAAAAATTCGTCCTGGGTGGGAGAGTGAAGAGGTGGGACTAAATTAAAGTCAGATAAAAAATCATCGGATAAAGTGATATATTTTTGGAGTAATTTATGTTAAATCCCTTTTAAGGCATTGGTCGGGCGAGCGTGAAAACAAATGAACGTTTTCAATTCAAGTTTTTTCTATGCATTGTTTTATAAATAAAACTGTTTACACTGGCGTCGATTTTAACGCACGTTACAGACTTTTTGACTATACATTTGGGTTCCTATATCCATGAGTATGACATAATTCATATGTACATACAATGTGTATAAGAAAGATATAGTATTATATGTTTGTGTGTGTAAACTCTTCATGGATTGTATGAAGTCTTGTCATACCTTTGTGCCTGTATCGACTTTGAAGAGTGGGGGTTTTGTGTTGGATACAATAATTTATTAATTATATAATACTATATCTTTCTTATACACATTGCTTGTACATATGAACTCTTTCATATTCAGGGATGTAGGAACCCAAATGGATAGTATAATACAATAAAACGTCCCTTAAACTTGCGTCGAAATCGAATTTTCGAATCGAAATGATCGAATGAATTTTAACTATATTTCCAAATTATTTAATCTTTGGGGGGCCTTCAAAATTAAGTAAAATTTGTACAGGGTAGTATTCCAAATTTCTAGGGTGATATTTTGAGATAATGGCAATGTTGAAAATTGAACAGTTTTGTTAGAAGGATGGGGGGAAAAAAGAGAGGGGGTTGTTTTTTTGTCTTAATTTTTGAAACTTTCCGTATTATTTGAATATTTCCAAACCAATTTAATTTTTTTTTTCTTAAAATAATATATGAAAACTATTTATTTAAAAAAAAAAACTTTCTTTTGTATGTGGGAAATTATATTACTTTTCCTAAATTTTCTTTAATTTTTTTTTTTTTTAAAGTGTGAAATTGTACAGACTTAAGTAATTTAATCCTTAAAAAAAATAAAAAATAAAAAAAAAATAAATGAAAAATAATATTTATATTTGTACAAAAACTTAATAAATGTGTGAATATTAAAAAAAAATGATTGAGATTAAGTGTTGAACGCAAGCGAGACGAGAGATTTCAAAAACAAAATGGCTGAACATTTGTTTTTCTTAATAAAAAGAAAAATGAAAAATCTATAATTGTATATAGATGATTATGTAAATTATTTATTGGGATTTTTTGTTTGTTTAAAATGTTCTTAATTTTTTTTTTTGTACCCGACTACGGACGGGTTATGTTTTTTTTTTGTTATTCCTTGCTATGTGATAAAGGAACAAAAATTTATGGTACGATTTAAAAAAAAAAAATGAAAAAAAATAAATAAATTCTGTTAATTTTTCTGGCTTCATTAACGCATTATTACGAGAAAAACAAAAGAAAAATTCATTAATAATTTGTAGTTCAAGAAAAAAAATTATTAATAAATTCATAAGTTATCAATTAAAGTGTGTGGTTTTATTTTTTAGTCGTATATTCCCGGAACATTTTGGGTACCTCCACCCGCCCCCTTTACTCTTAATGAATTGGTATTCGGTATAGAGGATTATTATACTTGGCGAAAAAAATGTAATGAGGGGATAGATTTCATTATCTTGGAAAGGATTTTCAGAGGCTAACAACTATTTTCGACGTTTTTAGGACTTGGTGTACTTCAAAAAATCCTCCAAATTGAGTTAAATATATTGAAAATTTTTATGTATACCCTTTTTAATCCGTACAACCTTACCAAATTGAGATAGACGATTGAAAAATATGAAAGTTGAGACAAGAAGAAATTGTCACTCCAGAAGGCACTTCTGGAGTGACAATTTCCCAGTTCCGTTCCCTCTTTTTTATTTTTTTAAAAAGATGTCCACATTTGTACAGCACCTCCAAATTAAGCTAGTGTTTCTCAAAGTGGGTGATAAGGAACCCTTGTGGATGCTAGAGGCTTACATTGCGTGGTAAGGCTAATTTGTATTTTAATATTAATATAATAGCTCGACGTAGCCCGTGGCTAAAAACAACAGACAAAAAATTTCCTAGAAAAGTGGTGAAAAAAATCAAAAGTTTTTAAATTAATATTAGGAGAACATGTATTAAAAATAGTAATTATAATTTAGAGTAGTAAGAGAGCATCGGTAAAAACTAACATGTTTGCCTAATAAGCTTATTATTTAAATTTATGATATTTTTTCGTTCAAATTATTTGTCTAGCGTGTTTTTTCCTAAGCGGTAGATTTTTAGACCATGAGTATATTTTTCGTCAAACCTAGACATATTAAGCTTGAAAATGAGGGATGAATCATGGAATTTGATAAAGGAATAAGGAAGAGAAGGGTAGGACAGAAAAAAACTTGCTAGAGTAATAATATACAAGTCATCCTATTAGCTCAGTTGGTTAAGGCGTAACAAATTTCGTACGCGGTATGCTTAAGGTAGCGGGTTCGATTCCCGCCGTCGCAACAAAATTAATTTAATTAATAGTTGTGATGGGCTGGTGTAGTGCATGGTATATGCATGAAGGAGGTGCACTCAGCTTCAGAAATTGAGGAGCTGATAAATGAAATTATCAGCGGAAAGGAGACAAAACATATATATGGTATCTCAATGGGCTCTATAGCCTAAGTGTGTCCTTCGTGGACAGCCAATATAACCTAACCTAATAATAAACAAGATTTGAATTCACTAAAACACAAAATGTCGGGTAAAAATAATACATAAGGGCGTTGAAAAATAATTGATTTTCGAAGTGGGCAATAGACGAAATAAGTTTGAGAACCTTTGAGTCAGAGGGTTGAATTTTCGAACACTCTGTAAAAAAGTAAAAAACGTTATTAGATAATACCTGACAAATGATTAATTATTTAAAAATTCCCACGTAAGTAGGAAAGTGATAAAATACCAACGTCATAATAAAAAATAACCCTATAGATACATACAAAATTCCAATGATGGTAAATAATCGAACAAAAAATTTTCGAATAAATATTTCAAATAATTTACATAAATTATCAAAAACGTTATCGAATTATTTGTAAGCGTCTCTATTTTCACTACCATTTTCTGTGTCAAATATTTAAAATCAGATCAGTGAACTGTCAAAAAAAAAACTTTTTATCAATTGGTGTAAATACCAAAAGAGGGAATGCAAGTGATTCGAAATTTTCGAATAATTATCATGATTTTTCTAATACATTCTGTAAGTAATAATTGTTTAAAATTGTTTTATTTAAAGAATTTCTATAAAATTTTTTATTTTTTTGATGGAATTAGGTGGTAGGGGAACCAACATACTGTGAATCGGGGTTATGCCAAGTCAATGAATATTGTTGCGGTGAAAATGATTGTTGTGCCCAATCAATGGATAATTGGTTTTTATGGTTTGTAAAATTTATTTTAGTAAAAAAGCCTTTTTTATAGTATATCCTCAAAAAACCTTCCGTTTCTTACTTGTGTCGAAAACAACGCATACTTTCTTTTATATAAATTTACCGCGAAATGGGTGAAAATATTCAAATAAAAAGGATATGTAATGGTAGGAAATTTTTCCGCTGCACAACTTCTAATAATTTTTCTGTAAAATCAATAATTTTTGAGAAATTCACATTTTTTAGGAAACAAAACGTATAATTAAGGTAAAAGTACCATATTAACAAAATTTTGTTCATAACATCAATATTTCTAAGCATTACAAACTTTGGACTAAACTTATAGTATACCTTGATATATATTTCATTTATACAGGTATAAAAATGTTCCTTATAAAAAAATAAACAACTTTTGTTTGAAACATTTTTTCGTAAATATCACTGTTTAGCCGTAAGGGCGCAAATTAGTTTATAACATTATAGTATGTATTATATGGGAATACCAGATATGTGTGTGTAACACCACAGTCGTCAGGACCGGAATAAACATTTTATTGATCGTTACAGTAAATTTTACTTTGTATTAGAAGCACTCGCTATGTCATTTTGGAGGTTGAAGATAGTATGCTCGCTTATTCCATATTCGCTGATTAATTTTTTTTACATTTTTATTCACATTTGTTTCATTTAATTGTTGGGGGGCCCTTGCATTAATTCAACCCTGACAGTCGTGTTATTAATATATACACGACTGTGAGTATCTAAGATTAACTATCGTTCATTACTTACATGACAAAAAAAAAAAAAACAAACGATTACGTAATCAAAACTGTCTATACATGGTATTTCAACAAGTAACCCAGTCAATTGTTTGTTTTCAGTTGTTTTAAATTAGTATTTAGGAAATATATTTCATAGTAAAGGCTAGATCAATTCAAATAATCAATCGTCGTCTGGACAGCGCATTATTTCTAATATTTTAAATTTCAACTCATAAAATCTTTCTTAAAATGGGTTCCCCCCTTCCCCCCATTGACTAATTCATTAGTAATAATAATAATAATAATGGGGGTTTAACCTCTGTATTTGTGACATACGCCTTATCACAGAGACCACCCACACCATTATTTGTTAATCTTTATTTATTCAATTACAAACATATTTTACAATTACAATTTTGATGTGGGTGGAGTCGGTTACTTCGTTCTTATCCAAGCAACGACAATGTGATCAATTCTGCACTCCCATTAATTATAAATTGTTCACACTGCCGCTGCCTGGATTCGAACCCGCAACCTAAGTGTAAATAGTCCAACGTTCTATGACTAACGCCTTAGACCGCTCGGCCATTTAGGCTTTAATTCATTAGTAATTAATCCATTAGCGAACTGATCGCCGAGTTTTTCGATCGGCACGGGCATTTAATTGATTAGATTTGTGCTAAAGTCGATTTTGTTTTGTTCTAATTTTAGTTGTAAAGACCGTGTTATTGTTTAAAATAAAAAATTTATTTCATGTTTCTTATTTTTACCTTATGTATAATTTTTTCAATTTTCCATAGGTTTGGAGTATTATTAATAATAATCGCATTAGCGATCGGATGCATGATACGTGGATTTTGTTCCCGATATAAAATGAAAAATTACCAATATTACACTCAACTACAAAAGAATAACGATGAAGATCTGGTGAATAATTTATATAAAGCTGTTCCTGGAAGCGTTTAAATTTTGTTTAATTACATAAACACATATTTTTTAAAATTTAAACGAAGGAGATATGGTAAAAAAAAAGACTAAATATAGGCCTAATTATTATTTATTAATACACCCCTGTCTTACAAAAAAAAAAAAGATAAAAAAAACAATAACAAAACAAGAATAATCAAAAAAATAAAACTGAGAATAATTTTTCTTTGGGAAATATTTTTCTCTCCCCTATATTGAGTCATTTTAATATTGTTGAGAGAGAATTACAAGCTTTTAAATTTTACCAAAAATAACCCGACTACGAAACGGACACCGTAGAGTAATCTTGATATTGTTTTTAAAATGAGCTTAGGAGTATCCAAAATATTCCTTTAGCAGGATGACGATTGATCTGGATATATTAGGGCAACATTGAGATTCTGGAAAAGTTAGGCAATTTTTGTATAGAACAGAGGAAATGACAAATGTCTCTAGAATCGAATTCTGAAGGCGAGTGAACTCAAGCAGGAGAATTGATAAAATTTATCAACGTAATGACAGAAATTATTTGTACCGCTTTTTGCACGAAAGTAATAAATACGAACGAAATATTACGTTTATTTTTCAAATTAAACTCGGTCTCCTTACGTAGTCTCCATGAGTTGATACTTCATCGATGTCTTAGAATATTCTGCATCAATTTCCCGCAAAATCTCTGTTTTTGGGGTCGATTTATCTTAATGAATACTTTTTATGAAAATATAATAGATTTTTGTATTTTTCGAATAGTAGAATTTCCAATTATGTTACGTCAAAAACAGTCACGGAATTTTTGTTATAAACATAAAAATTCGATCGCCATCCTGATCAAGGTTTAAAATAACTGTGACATGATTCAATCGATGTGCCATTATTAAACTGTTATGGGTATTTTCCTTGAGCCTATCACTTGAAAAAAGAGTATGCAATTACTTAAATGTGTTCCACACTCTGTTTCAAGTGCTCGAAACTAATTCCAACATATTACGCTGTTTTTTTTCGTAGTCGGGTAGTAAAAAAAATTGGCAAATCTGCTTTCACAAATATTACATATGATCTCTGTGTATTTTGGGTTTTTCTAAACCTTAGTTGAGGAGTATTTTTGTGAGACAAAACCTGTATTGTAGCCTTCTTTCTAAATTTGAGACTGTCCCAAATTCAAAAAAAATATATAAATGTATATGGTAGAATTTATATTTCTAAAAATCGATTTTCGTAGATTTCCAAACAACAATAAAAAAAAAAAAAAAATTGTGGAAATATTTTGGGTTTTTATTGTGTAAACAATAGAAAAGTTCTGTTTTCACAATTTGAGAATTCATTTGCTAATTGTTAAGAAAATCACTGTCTCTAGCAGAGACCCACATCCTTGTCTGATCTAAACACCATCGCCATCTCATGATAGTGTGAACACAAAAACTACTGAAGATATCGAGATGCATGTTTTTTTTCAAATTCGATGTAACCGTACACATTGAATCGAAAAATTTCAAAGGAACTTTCTTCTTAGAATTTGATCTTTATCACTATTATCTGCGCATGCGATAATTAAATCGCATATATTCCGCATTCGTCCGCCATTCGACAACCCGACACTCGAACTCCATTATAGAATAGGCTTTACCTATCAAGATGTGGGTTTACAAATTTCAATTTAATAGTTCAGTGATAATTTTAAGCTATATTTGATGACAATATAGTCACGAGGGGGGGGGGTAATACTTTCTACTCCAACTGATTGTGTTAATCGTTCATACGAAGACAGTTATTTTTCTAAGAGGACTTAAAATGGCCGACATTCAATGTACAAGATTTTATTTCTAAGTTAGGAGAACGTAAATTTCTGCCAAACTAAACTTCCATATAGTTGTTAATTTTATCTAAGACTCGGCAGTTACAAGTAGTAAATAGTTTTACGATTTAAAGAAAAAAGTAACTGTCCTAGCAAAATTTAGATGATTTAGACGTTCTCGGCTTCGTAACAATAATCCTTCGATATAATTTTCTCGGGAAATTTATAAATTATAATCTTCCATTTGTAAAAAATTAGAATTAGAATCCACATTCCAGAAAATTATATTCCACTTGGAGACAAATAACTTAAATTGTGTAAACAGAGCTTTAAGAATATTTTTAATTGAAAAAAGACCCTCTATTGTTATCCTCTTTTTTTTGATATTTGAAAAATGAAAAACTTCAAAGAAAATATTTTCGAATACAATTTTCAAAAGGGAAAATTTTATTGTTACTAGAAACTCTGATATTTAATGTAAAATATTTTTTTAAGTAAGATAATTAATCTATGGCTTTTGGAATTTATAAAAAGTTTGTGGAAAATTATAAAGTGTATTCTATTTTCGATATTATTTTTAATTCGTCAGCACTCGCGTCAACCGTTCCGTAAACTAAAGTCGCGCGATGATATTATTAGTTCTACTACTCGATAATAGATGGCTCTGCCCGTAAGTATAAAGTATTTCATCAACTGTCAGCATGCGTCATAATTTTCCGATTTCAGAATCGTAATTTTCCAATTAAATTTTCTCTCTAAGAAACATTTCCAGTTTCTTTGGTGTGCGCGCGTGAGCCCCCAGGCAGTTGCCTACTCTGCTTACTGGATAATCCGGCCCTACACAGATATCTCTTGAATGGCATCAAAAATATTTAGTTTCAGATTATCTAAGGCTAAGGGATCATTTGCGTAGATTTTTGCCTTCAAAGATCTCCAAAAAAAAGTCAAAATGCGGTAAATCGAAAGATCTAGGGGACCAGTTAACGTCTGCTTTACGGGAGGTTATTTAATTGCCAAACCGTTCAAATATCAAATATTTCGTCTACATATTTCGGAAACCGGAAACTAAACACCAAAATGGCAACGCATTCAAAAATAACATCGAAAATAAAACACTCTTTAATTTTCTAAATTTCTGATTTGTGATTTGTTTTTGTAATTTCTAGTCAAAATATTTTTCTAATTAGTGATTTTTAACGATATTGCGTTATTTTAAATAAAAAGGTCTTTATAAAATCGGGCTCTTTTTGATTTTATAGTCTAAAACTTTTTCTATAGGCTTTAGCCAGAAATAAAATTTATTAGAAAATCAAGGTGGCGATCGACCTAGAAATGTCAGAGAATTTAGCGTCTCTAGACTTTAATAAAATGGAGTCTCTAGAGTCTCTTTTTTATATGATGCAAATATATTTTTTAAATAGAAAAATTTCAAATATGAAACTGGCAAGAAATTTTTGTTCTAATTATGAAGAAAGCGACGAATTTCGTACGAATAATCAAAAGTCAATCGCCATCCTGAAAATGTTCCGATTTGTAATTTAAAAATTATCAAATTCTTAGTACAATCGAATAAGGTTTTAATGAAAGCGTTTAAGATGTCGTAAATACCATACTTTTTGAAAAACACTTCAGATTTCACGAACCCAGTTTTACGGCACTTAAAACTAAAACCATTGAATTTTCGCAGTTACAAAATTTTTTAAAATCACTAGTTATAATATTTTCATCGAATGTTGGAGGTGTTTTTTTATTTTGATGAAAATTGAAATATTTTATTTATTTTTTTTTTAAGTATATTATACCATTGACTTATAAAATTGAACG